>NC_067226.1:13037500-14386250 GCF_019924925.1 Ctenopharyngodon idella
CCCAGGGGAACTTTCAGCAGCTGTGTTTCACAGCGATGACTTCATTGTCTTGTGTAAGCCTTGGTTGAAAGATGACCTCATTGTTAAAATTTTAATTCACAACTAACTAAAAGATGATGAGCTGTTCATATCTGACCCCAAAACAACAGACTTACATTGCAGTTCTAGACAAGAGGCGTGTTCAGTACCATCTACAAATCTGATCAAAAAATTCAATCTCTCGGCATTACAATTTGTGATTGATTTTTTTCCAGATGTCATCATGAACCTCATGTCAGCTAGGATCAGTAAAAGGATAAATTCAATTTGAAATAATATCTGGAAAGCCATGTACACATTTACACTCCCCATATAAGAGCTTCTCTGAAATTAAATATTTGCTTTCATTTCATCAGAATAGTCAAAGTCTTCTGGGAAAATTGGTATTTTTCAGAAGTGTTTGTGTGTGGATATAAGAAGATATTTTAGGAAGGAGGAGAACATAGGGAGTAATCAGGATTAGAAGACTCCATAATGGTAGTTGGAAGTTGGAGTTTTTTTTTTTTTTAAGCCAAAATTTTCTGACTTGGGTTATTGATCATAATAAGTTGTAATTGTGGTACCATTTTGTTTGTATGCATTTTGTTTTAGTGTTGATATAAATAGTGATAAAGCTTGCCAGAAAACAACTCATTTAGCTGGTTTATGACAAGACAGACCAAATCACATTTCCTGTCATGCTCTGTGGCACCAAAAGAACTAATGTGCATCATTATGTTGTATTAGCACTGGAAAAGCTTCCTGTCTTTTTTGGGAAGTGAATAAGATGGAGAAATATGAAATTGTCTGGCAAGTCCATTTAATTCTGACTAAAATCACTTGAATACACGTCATGTCATACTTATAATGTCCAAATTTCCAAAGGTGAAATTTCCAGAATAACTCGAACTCGAGTTTTTTGTGCCTAACATGATTTCTTATGTAGAAGCTGCATGTACAATAGTGTTAGTTAGTCCAAATGGACATGCACACACACAAGTAGTAATCGTTGCTCTTCAAGTTTGTTACTTTATCCTTATCGTTCTTATTCTTATCCCTGTAATTCTCCCAGTAAACAGGTGTTGTGTAACTGACCTCTCACAGAGGGGACTCAGAGCCACTAAACTGCTGTTAGTGGGACATAAGTGAGAAATAGCTTTAGAATTTGGTCTCTGAAGCACATTAAAGCTACTCAGCGCTTCAGGGACTTTGCTAGCTCTTCACTTAAGTTCTTATGAATGAATTCAGCTGGGGGCATGAGCTTGTACCCTTCATCTTTGTGCCTAAATTAATGCGACCCACTTTCACTTTATCGGCAAGAACAACATGGTGGCAAACTCGCCCGACCTGACCCAGTCATTGCCACAGCACCAGGATGCATGCAGCTAAGCTACCAAAACTCAGGAGCTTAGTGTTGATTCTGTATTTTAAGGCAAACCAGAGGAGCTAATTATAGGACGGATTTATTAATTGTTCATGGTTTCATTTCATCTAAATCTGTCCCCGTACAGTTTATGTTCAAACTCAGTTTTTCACAGCAGCTTAAAATAAACTTTTAATTTCAAAGCAACTAAGTATAATCACCATGGAATTATATGCAGCACTGTATTGTTGTTGTTTTATATAAGCTCAAGTGAAAGCATCAAGCTTTTCTGTCTCTCTTCACACAAAGACACTCTGCATAGAATTACATTGTTAATTATTTGTACCTGCTGAGAAAACTGAAACTGTGATTTGCATTGAACTTATTTCATTTTTATCCTTGCGTGTTCTAATCTCCTTGTGTGGTATCTTTCTGCTTTTCTCTCTTTTTGTGCAGAATGTGCAAATTGTGAGTACAGACGAGAATCAGGTATTCCTGGCTCTTCAAGAGTGGTATCAGACGGACACGTACAACCTCTACCAGTCAGATCCGCAGGGAGTCTATTACTCCATTGTGTTGGAGAACGTCCGCAGCACCAAGCAGCCTGAAGAGAATGTCCTCATCGACATCCTGGAGGTCAACATTTCACCCCACACAGTCCCTGTGTAATACAAGGCAGTGTGGGCTTCACATCCCACTTTATGCATAATGAACCTAAAAGAGCTCAGCTGTAGTATAGTTTACATGACTATGTGCATTCAAATGGATAGAAACCTTTACCTATAACACTCTACAAACACACACACATAAAAGTGGAGGTGTGACACATATTAAAGTGCTTGTGATGTCTAGTAAGCCTTCAGACATATTCACTCACTCATTATTCATAGCCAGTAGCGTGCTTTAATAAATAAGTGATTCTAGGAACCTGATGTCCCTGTGCTACTAAAACAAGCTTGATCTAACACAGTTTCTTAGACAGTTGTGACTTAATAATAACATTTTACAGCTTCTACAAGATCTGAGAGATACTGAGGAATACCGCATCTTTTGTGTATGTGTGTGTATTTTTCAGGTTCGTGGCATCAAGGGCGTATTCTTAGCCAATCAAAAAGTAGATGGAAAAGTGATGACTCTCATCACCTACAACAAAGGCAGAGACTGGGAACCACTGGCTCCTCCTACAACTGATATGAACGGCAAACCTGTCAATTGCAAGCAGGTAAATGTATCTGCTCATTCCTCATTCCAGCTTCCATTCCAACATCTCAAATAGTCTTTTGCAATTCTGTTTATCTATCAGTGCTACATTAACTTTGATCTAGCCTTTGCATACATTTTAATTGTGTAGGACTGAGTTTCTCAATACAATGAAAGTTAAGCAGAATAATCAGTGTTTTTGTTTTGTTTATAAGCCTCTTTTACCTTTCAGTTCGTGTCAAATGGATTTCTCAAAAATATTACTGACATATGATATTATAAATATACTACAATTCAAAAGTTTGGGGTCAGCAGTCTTTGGAAAATAAGAAATTAATTATTTTATTCAACAAGGGTGCATTAAATGTTCAAAAGTGACAAAAGACTTTTACAGAAATTATATATCTATTTAAAATAATTGCGGTTCCTTTAAACTTTCTATTTATCAAAGAATCCATGGTTTCTGCCAAAATATTAAGCAGCGCAACTGTTTTCAACATTGACAATATGAAAGAATGTTTCAGCAAATCAGCACGTTAGAATGATTTCTGAAGGATCATGTGACACTAAAGACTGGAGTAATGATGCTTGAAATTCAGCTTTGCTGTCACAGGAATAAATTACACTTTAAAATATATTCAAATAGAAATCAGTTATTATAATAGGGTTACCTATAATAGTTTTGTAATACTATTTCACAGTATAACTCTTCAAATAAATGCAACATTGGTGAGCAACAAAGGATGAGAGACTTTTTTCAAAAACATTAAAAAATCTTACCATTCCTAAACTATTGAATACTAGTATAAATAATATGCCTATGAACTAAAAACTAGAATGCAAACACCACATTTGATTTAAATATAGGTGTGCAGATGTCATTTTCCCATCAATTCATTGCATATTCATTCAGTCACCAACAAAATCATGACTTTATTTCAATATACAGCTACAGATATATATCCAGCCCACACTCTGCTTTTTTCCTTTTCAAGATGATTGTACCGCAACTGTCTCAGACACAGACGTGAAGTCATTGACCCCTGGATCTGACTCATCTCCCACTGTTTGCGGTTGTGGGTTGGTGGGCAGAGCAGGCACTGGTTCTGCTGCTGTCTCATGAGACAAAAAAAAAAAAAAAGATCTGAATCATCAATCTACATGCACATATACACACACATATCCACAGGGCTTACTCTTTACACACATACACAGCCAGAGATGATATGTATCATTATAAATGTCCATTTTAAACACTGTGACTGGTAGATGGCCATCAATTAAGACACAGATATGGTTTCTGGCAAACATGAGACAAGACAAGACAAGATACATATCAGAAGCTAGCAGAGTTGAAAAGACATATATCGACTTCTCTCTCCTTTCCTGTCTGTCTAGCCACCCTTCTCACATCTGTCCCATCTCTCATCCCTCCATTTGACATGTCTTTTTTCCTATTGTTCTCCTCTCCTGCACACTCTCTCTACAATCCTCTCTCATTTTTATTGCTCATCTCCCATTTTTTACCCATTTCTTCTTCTTCTTTTTTAATTACAACCCCTTTTGAGGTTTTTGACACTTGAAATATGCTTTATATTCATTCTTTGATCCATCTTTTGGACATTATGTAGTGTGACTTGTGAAATGGTTATAAATTATGTGCTCCTTACTGTAGAACTTAGACTGTTATTTGTGTGTGTTAAAGCAAAATGGTTTTGTGTGTTTGTCAGTGAGTCCAGATTCTCTACTAAGTGCAGACATTATGTAAAACACTGATTGGTGGTATATGTGTTGTTTAATCACATTGGCATGATTGCCTATACATATAGATACCAAAAGAGAGTAATATTTTTCTTTGCCTCTGCTTCTCTACCTAGCCTGACTGTCACCTCCATCTCCACTTGCGATGGGCTGACAGCCCGTACGTATCTGGAACCGTCCACACTAAAGATTCTGCCCCAGGCCTCATAATGGGTGCAGGTCAGTCTCCATGGCAACTATAACCCTTTAGTATTGTCACCATAGTGTCGAGGAGCCCAAAAACTCAAATCAAATGAAGCTCTGTACTCCTCAACTTTTCAATTATAAGAAATAATTATAGTCCAGATCCAAATCTGCACTGCAGCATGCTTAGAGAAATTACGATAGTGTGTACAAAGCAGACCATTTCTTCACAAAAAAAAAGGAAAGGAATGCTGAGAAGTATTTTTAGAAGGAAAATTGAATGTGATGTACCATATAAAGAAAAAACCTTGGTTTTGAGTCTCCCCCATCCCCCTCATTTCTGAGTGTTGTGCAAAGCCATTGAGTCCACACTGAGGCACAAAAGGAGGCAGGCACAGATATATGAAATATTTCCTCTTTATTGCCACAAGGTTCATGGGGAATTGAAGAAGACAATACATTAATGTTCTTGAATCCAAGGCCTAGAGCTGTTGCCAGTTCACAAGGTCATAAAGTCTGTCCATTCCCTCAGGGTTACAGACATGTACACACACACAAAAACACAGACAGTGTCACACTGCCTTCTTCACTCTTGACTTATTTCACTTACTAACAAACACGAGTAGTTAGAGAGCCCTTCAGCTTCTGGTTTAAAGACTTATCAACACATTGCAGCTAGTTTTCACCATGTGCTGCAATTTGTTGTATTGTAATCGTTTATATTGTAATTATATTGTAATCATTTGTAAACGTAAACAAAAAGCCCTGGGCATACTTTGTTTTTTGTGCACGCACAGTCGAACGCACAGCCTTGCAAAGTATTCTTCATTTTGCTCGTTCACGTACACAGGCGTTCGACGCGTGTGTCGTTTTGAGCAATCTCTGGCCACGAGTTACAACCCATGTAAATATCTTTGTATTCTTTCATCCTAGAGTTGTACAAATGAGGGTACTTTCTTTGCACAATCTCTCGTCTATGTAGGCCTCATACAGTACGTGCATACTCTTCTGATGACGAATTACATGTCGCGCACTGTACACTGACCCTCGCGTACACGTAAAAAGCAAAGTATACTTTGGGCTAAACACTGACAGAGACTGACAGAAGAACTTATAAAAAGAGAAGAAGAGTTGTAGTAAACACTGTGAACAGAGTCAGACTTGTTGTGTACATACAGAGCAGATATTGAGCACTGAGTCTCCATCAAAATCCAGCTTTCTCTTGCTAATATTGCGCCACTCTCTCAGTAAAATGTTCAGATCTAACTAGTTCTCAGCCTTTGATCCCCAAGAGCCTCCAGGTTTCTTGCAGTTTCACTCTTTTTATATGTAGCTTGCTCACGTTTACTTCTCCCTCTCTCTTAAAATCATACAAAGTGAGGAAATTGCTGCTTTGCCTCAAGTTAAAAAGAAGAAAATTAATGTGTCTCTCTCTCTGTATTCATTTGGTGATATTCTGTTGTATCTTCTCTTCAGGTAACCTTGGGTCTCAGCTGGTTGAATATAAAGAAGAGATGTACATCACCTCAGACTGTGGCAAGACCTGGAGACAGGTGAGATTGAACACAGAGAAGAGACTAATGATCTGCAAAGTTGTTTTATAATGACTATTGGTGTCAGAAAAATGCTTCATTATAGATCCTTCTGTGACTTGTCACGAATCTTTAGTTTTGCAACACCCATCTTTTCCAAGAGACTTGGTTTGGTTTGCCCTTTGAATTCAGATCTCTGTTCCTCTTGTTCCCATTCTGCCCAATTTTATTTGACACCCTCTCATTTGCTGCTGTTTTACTGCTCATTATGTGGCAGACTTATCTCTCTGTCTTAATGTCCTTTCAGTGATTTTCGGGATTGTTGCTGCCTCTCATTTGCTCAACTGTATTTTTCTCCAACGACATTGAATCTTGATTATGATATTCATGATGATGAACTTAAAATGCCTTTAAGTGTTTTTAATTTGCTCACTCTAGGTTTTTGAGGAAGAGCATCATATTCTCTATCTGGATCATGGCGGTGTCATTGTGGCCATTAAGGACACTTCAATCCCTTTAAAAATACTCAAGTAAGATCATTTGTTTCTGTAATGTATTGTCTGGACAAATTATATTGTAATCATTTGTAAATGTAAACAAAACACTGACAAAGACTGACAGAAGAACTTCTAAAAAGAGAAGAAGAGTAGTAGTAAACTCTGTGAACAGAGTCAGACTTGTATGAAAAACAAGAATTCAAGACTTTCCTTCCCTGGCTTTTGCTGACCTGACTGTGCTGGTAATCCTTTGAGTGAGTGCTTTAAAAGGCTCATTTGGCTTTGGAGGGCTCTTCAGACCACCCTGAGTTCTCGAGCAGCCTAAATCTCTTCTTCTGCAAAGGGTTGGTAAAAGCCAACCCTTTGCCCATATAATATGAAGTGATTCACATACTAGATATCGAGTTCACCTTACTTCACAAATGTGAGTAAAAAGGAACCCTATGAAGATCAAAGAGAAAATCATTACCATCTCTCACATACGCCTTGAAGCCTTTCATCTGCGTTGAGTCTTGGCAGTACAAACAACCGCTTCTGTCAGGATAAGACTGAGAGCTTGTAGTGCTTATGCTGGCTTGTAGCCTACAAACTCTCACGTCCACACTGTGATAATCATCGGCAACTGAATGATATTTTTAGATAACAGGATGTTCACAATGTTTCTAAAGGAAAGAAATGAATGATGTTTCACACGTATAGTAAATTTTATAGTAAATGTTTGCTAAAACAACATCACATCAAACATTTTTGTCTTAGATTCAGCATAGATGAAGGACAAACATGGAGCATCCACAACTTTACCAGCACTTCTGTGTTTGTGGATGGACTTCTGAGCGAGCCTGGAGATGAGACACTGGTTATGACGTGAGTATGAATATGTCCTCTGAAAATTAAACAGCAGTTACTGGTCCACCTTAAAGGGATAGTCCACCTAAAATTGAAGGTTCTGTCATCATTTACTCACCCTCATGTTGTTTCAAACCTCTATGACTTCTCTGGAACATAAAAGAACATATTTTGAGGAATGTTTCGGGATCCTGTATTGTTTTGGATCCCATTGGCTTTAATTGTGTGGACACAAACAGCCATACAGTTTTGGAACAATATGAGGGTAAGTAGATTTTTGGGTGAACTATCCATTTAGGACTGCTATTCTGTGTTGGTTTTATGGCCTTTAGGACAAAATATTGGTTTTTCAGTCATTTTGTTTGTGCTGAGTGAGCATGATCCCCACCTTAAGGTCAGGCCTTTAGTCCATCACAAGCTGAATATTCCTTGCAGAACTTAATTTAACTT
The DNA here is from genome assembly GCF_019924925.1 of Ctenopharyngodon idella. Lineage (NCBI taxonomy): Eukaryota > Metazoa > Chordata > Actinopteri > Cypriniformes > Xenocyprididae > Ctenopharyngodon > Ctenopharyngodon idella. The sequence continues at coordinate 13,045,351 of NC_067226.1, forward strand.
AATTTAACTGAAATAAATTTGGACACGGACCATACTAAATGCAAAGCAAAATGTTGATTTTTTTTTCAATCTCAGATATGCATTTTTAATTGTTCTTGACACTTGTGCACTGATTTCCCAAAAGCACAGATACAGGGTTCCTCCTTGTGGTGGTGAACAGTGCTTTATTTGAGATTAAGTGGAGAGCATCTTCACATAGACCCCAAACAGCAGGTGGTCTCTATATTATAAAGAGGCTGCCCTTCTGATAAAGGCAATGTGAGATTCAAAGGCTTCATTAAAGAGGCCCCTGCTCATTAGTAACACGCTGCTGATGAGCAAATTCATGTGTCTGTCCATTCGTTTGATCCATTACCAAGATGCACAATTGGGTAGAGAATGTGTTGTGACTTGACGTCAAAGTTACACTCCGATAGTCTTGCTTTTCAGTGAAAGGGATGAATGGCTTTTCTTTCAACATTTGCTGTTTGAAGCATAATCGGATGTTTATTGATGAAGGGATGGATTAATGGACGAAGGATTATGTTTGTAATGGGCAAAGGATTATGTTTATTTATATTTACTGTTGTGGACAGGGTATTTGGCCACATAAGTTACCGTTCGGATTGGGAGCTGGTGAAGGTGGATTTCCGTCAGTCGTTTCCCAGACAGTGCACAGAAGCTGATTATGACTCATGGAAACTCACTGACCTACAGGTAATATCAGGCTGTTTTCTCTAGTTACGGCATGTTCAAAGACAATAGAAGGTGAATCAAAGTGCTGTACAACTAATTTAATCTCATGAGAAGAAATAAGAAAAGATATGAGAACCATTTAAACAAAGGAAAATATTAATAATATAAGCCATATCTACAGCAATGTTTTTTTTTTTTTTAATCTTCTGTTATGGAAAGAGATTTTTATTTGTGAATCCATTTACCACTTTGGAAACATTTTACTATAAGGTCCCATTAGTTAATGTATTAACTAGCATTAAGCAACAATAAACAATATATTTGTTACAGTATTTCATCTTTGTTAATGTTAGTTAATAATAATAAAAATAAAGCTTTTCGTTTTTAGTTTATGTTGGCTCAGGTTCATTAAATAATATTAACAGATACGAATTTGATTCTGATAATGTATTAGCAAATGTTGACAAAGATTAATAAATGCTTTAGAAGTATTTTTCATTGTTAGTTCATGTTAAAGGGATAGTTCCCATCATTTATCATTTATTCACCCTCAAGTTGTTCCAAACCTGTATGAGTTTCTTTCTTGGTGAAAAACACAAAAGAAGATAATTTGAAGGATTTTCATTTTTGGGTGAACCATCCCTTTAACTAATGTAGTTAACAAATGTTAACCAATAAAACTTTATTGTGAATTGTTACCACTACTTCTCATATGGAAATGCATGACATGTTTTCTCCTAAAGGGAGAGAAATGCATCATGGGCCAGGAACGAATGTACAGGAGGAGGAAAGAGTCATCGTTGTGCATTAAAGGGAAGAGCTATACATCAGCTCTAACAGCTAAACCTTGCCAGTGCTCAGAGAAAGACTTTGCCTGGTACGAAACAGAGAGATAACCTTTGCACATTTCAAGCCAATTGCAATTTAACACATACGTCTTTGTTGTAACAGACACTCTACTTCACTTTCAAACCCCAGTGCAGTGAATTGTGAATTAGATCTGGAGCTAAAAATAGAGCTTTTTACTTGTCTCTGTGTGTTCTCAGTGACTACGGCTTTGAGCGAGCTCCCAGCCTCAGGTTAGAGGGGGATCGCTGCTATCCTGACTTCTGGCATGATCCTGACGCTCCACCTGAAAACTGCCATTTAGGACACAGCTATAAGTCCAGCACAGGGTAATACACACACATACACACACTGAAGAACATTAGACAATGCAGGGTAAAATCACCACACTTATTGAATATGTCAGAAAACACCCACTCATGCATGGCATAGACACTTTAGATGAACACATTTTTTATTCAGACTATTTTATTTATCACATATGTTTTGAAATCAGATTTTAAATGTGTCAGATCAGGCCAGATCAGATTTCAAGTACAATTTTACATCACATTTGTAAATGTCATAGTGGATGATATTACCAGGAACTGTGTCCACATTCAGTTTTCGCCATATATGTTGTGACATATCAAAAACTGTTTCCGGGTCCAAACCTCTACTTCGTTTCAAGAGATAATACTCAACATCCCAGTCACCAGTGTTTTACAGATTGTGGAAAGATGAATCACTGTCTGGCCAACCGAGATTTCGATATGGAGGTAAAGGTTAGAATCATGATGTTTTGGTAGTATTATAGCACACTGAGTGTATATTAGCACCATCTTTTGTTTGATTTTTTTCATGTGATAAAGCGGTTGGACCTGGAAACGGTTACATGTCACATCAGACTTAACAACCGGATAGTTCACAACTATGTAGTGAATAAATGAACAAGTCAGAGGTTTTGCATGAATGTATTACTTATGTTGTCTCTTTGTGAATACTGTGATGGACATGAGCAGAAGCAAATTTTTCAGTTTTCTATCCTCTTTTTCAATACTGACAGATACTCTCAATCCTGACATTATTACTATAGCAACCAAAGCAGGATTTACTGTATACAGGACTGATTAAATTGAACAAACAGATCAGATTTCATTGCTTGCAGAATGTTGAAAAGATTAGATTTGTAAACCAAATCAGATTTCAGAATCAGCTGTGTTAAGTAGAGCATGACATTCAGCAGAACCTCATTCAGCAAAACCTCAGCTGACACAAAGGTTGATGATTGTTTGTCTGTGTTTTCTGAGCCAAGACCTTTCTGAACACATTATATGGATGTTTTGTCCACCTCTTATTATGGTTATTTAGGAATGCAACGCATCTTTTCCACAACTCTTCATTATAACCAAGAGTTTAAATCCAGGCAACAACATTACATTGATTTTCCAGTTTAAGGCAAGTAAAAGCAAGTCAAAGCTAACATGTTTTGTGTTGTCTGTTGAAGTTACCGGAAGGTCATCACTAATGTTTGTGAGGGTGGCTTGAATAAAGAACAGAGCGCAAAGCAGCATTCCTGTCCTCTGCTGCCCCCTAAAGGCCTGCAGCTGGGCATCAAAGGACAGATGTTGGCAGTGGCACCTGGTGATGACATCACCTTTATAGTGCATCAGGAACAGGTTAAGTACATGGACAAAGAGACCTTTCTATCCGATTTGTTTTGTTTTGTAAATTTGTTATATTTTTGTTAATACTTCAATTAAAAAAAAAAAGAAAAAAAAAAAGGTTAAGTGCATGGATTATTTACACTAATTACTAATTTGTACTGCTAAAATGTCAGTAAAAATTAAATGATATACATATATTTAATAATAGATTCAATGTGCTAAAGATTTATAGACAAAATTTTAGGCATCTTTAACGTTGATTTGTTTCATTGTATTTCCCTCCTCAGGGTGACACCACCAACACCAGATATCAGGTAGATTTAATGGATGGGGTCAGGGCTATATATGAAAACCTGACTGTCACAGACGAACCCATTCAGCACCGTTATGAGAAGCCAGGTGTTTACCGTGTGAATGTGAAGGCTGAAAACTCTGCTGGACATGACCAAGCCACCCTTTACATTCAGGTCACAGGTCAGTGAAATCTTCAGATTTGAGTGAGAATGAACTGGATTCAAATGCCATTGCATCAAATTTTGGAACAAAATGATTAGTTATCTGTAATGCTGTGAGATTGAAAAGGTTTGCTGAATCATAATCATTAATCAGGCCCATGTAAAAAAAATCTGATATCTGATTTCAATATGGCTCATTATTTACAAAGTTGTACACATACCTTACACCATATATGCTGTTTTATCTCAATATAGGCTTGAAAACTACTGAAACACTTTTTTTTTTATTTTTTTTTTATACTGGAACTCTCAATTTGTCTCTGTTTTCTCCAGCTCCTCTACAGGATGTCCATCTGGAGGTGGTCCCAATCGTTGGCAGAAATCAAGAAGTAAATCTCACAGCTATAGTGCTGCCCATTGAGGCAAACCTTACCGTGTTTTACTGGTGGATTGGAGATAATCTTCAGGTACTCTGTGGTAATTAATACTATTATATGTAAAACTACATATCATTAAAATCATTATGCTGACTTTAAAACAAAAAACAAGAGCTGTGTACCCATGCATTTTATGAAGACAAAATGACATGTAATGAGGGTATTTATTAAATTCATAATAACACTAAATGTTTTATGTCCTTTTATGTATGTAGTGTATAAATATTGAAGAAATTGACCAATTTATTTGAGATGCTTATGATTGAAAGTTGAGGTATGACAGTTGAAACATTCAAATATATGATGTGTCTTTCCCCTCGACAGCCAAAGCTGACCCTGGAGAACAGCCTGATTGCAAGGTTCTCTGAGGAGGGTGAAGTTCCTGTGACAGTTCAGGCTTCTAATGGTCGCTCCATGGTGCAGGACAGCAAGACTGTCATTGTTTATGGTAAGATAAAACATCCCATGAAGGTGTACAGCATCAGGGGCGGACTGGTGGGCTACTGGGCAATGTGGGCTACACAAATATATATATAAAGAATGAATGATAGTTATGTATCCTTCCCTTCAGCCCAGGCGACTGGCCTACACGGCCAAATTTGGTAATTTCAGTATCCCTCAAAATGATTTTATTCGGTCCCACTTTATATTAGGTGGCCTTAACTACTATGTACTTACATAAAAAAATAAGTACAATGTACTTATTGGGTTCATATTGAATTTTGAAACACTTTGCTGCTATTGAGGTGGGATACGGGTAAGGTTAGGGAAAGCTTTGGTGGTATGGGTAGGTTTAAGGGTAGGGGTACGGTGTAAGGGATGGGTCAACAGTGTAATTATAAATGTAATTACAGAAATTAATTACAGATGTAATTACATGCAGGTGTTTTTAAAATATAAGTACAATGTAAAAACATGTACACAATATGTGCACTGTATAAAATTATTAATTTAAATGTAAGTACCTAGTAGTTAAGGCCACTTAATATAAAGTGGGACCTTTTATTCTATTCAATTAAATTCAATCATGTCTATTTAGCATGTTCAAGACTGTATTGGTCTTACAGTGCTCGTCAAAATGTTTGAGATGGCCAATCAATTCTAAGGAGGCAAGGTTGACTGTTCACAGAATCCGAGCAAGAATTACAGTGCGATTAAAGAATGCGAGATAAGATATATAAGCAGCCGAACATTGATGATGTCGAATCCAGCAATACAGTAGATGCAAGTGTTTTACGATAAAAGAAAAATAAGAAAACAGAAGAATATTTACACTCTGTTCCACAATTGGAAAGCAAATCTGTCAAGCTCCGAAAAGGACAAATACTATAACCACATATCCACGTCTCATTATATGGTATAGTTAATCATGAGTTATACTTAACTGAGCTGTGTAAATCTTCTTCTAAATTCTATTTGCCTGGTAGCACCAAGAAAGACTATAGACAAATTATAACTTGAAGTACATTTACATTTTACATTTAATCATTTAGCAGACACTTTTATCCAAAGCGACTTACAAATGAGGAGAGCAATAGAAGCAATCAAACCAACAATAGGGCAACAATATTCAAGTGCTGTGACTAGTCCCAGTTAGTCTAGCACAGTACACATAGCAAGTTTTTTATTTTTTAAATAGATGTATAGAACAGTAAGTGTTTGTATTAATAGGTATAGATTTTTTAAGTTTTTAGCCGTTTCTTGAAAGAGGCTAAAGACTCAACAGCTCTGCAGGTCATTCCACCAGCTTGGAACAGTCAAAGTAAAGGAGCACCACAGAGCGCCGTTCCCTTGCTGAACGCAAGCTTCTGGAGGGTCTGAAGTAGTGCCTTAAATTTAATGCGAGCGGCAATTGGTAACCAGTGCAAGTTTATGAGCAGAGGTGTGACATGCGCTCTCTTCGGCTCGTTAAAGACCACTCTTGCTGCAGCTTTCTGGATCAGTTGCAGAGGTTTGACACTGCATGCTGAAAATCCTGCCAAGAGAGCATTACAGTATGCCAGTCATTTATTGCTGTAAGTTATAAAAGTGCAAAAAAAGCAAAATAGCATTTATGTTTCTTTATTGTGTTGTATTTTTATGTTAGTAAGTGGTATTAGCTGTGTGTTATGGTATGGTGTGTTGCGAAACTTAAGAATTTGAAACAGATTGAGAACAATCAATGTACTGATAATGTTTAATTTCTTGATTTGTGTGAAATTTAAAATCTTACTTGAGGACTAACTGTATTTCTTTCTTGTAATGACAGTGTTAAACAGAAATAAAATATTCATGTGATTCCAGGGCTGGATTGAATATTTATGAGTGTGGTGTGATAGGATGAGGTCATGCTTGGAAAGCAGAAATGACAGTCTTCCTCAGAGACAATGTTCAGCTTGAATGCAGATTGAAGAACTGTTGTGCACAACTGTGTCACTTCACTGGTTCATATTGTTTGTCCTCAAGCTATTTTAGTAAATTTAATAAATTAAGTTGGATGACTTTGCAATTTCTGTAGACAAATGTTTGGCCGTAAGATTTTCACTGCTTTATTTTGAGATCACATCTTTTTAATTGGTTATGTGAGTCTTTTTTTTAAAGAATGTTTTTCATGTCAGTTGGAAATTCACCCAAAAATTTCAATTCTGTCATTATGTATCATACTTAAACATGTTCATGTCATTCCAAACCCATATGCTTTGCTATAGTTATTGTAAAAAGGTTTTGTATGTGAGTGCCTGACTGAAAAAGAGAAAAAGAGAATACATCCTTGTCTACAATATAGAATAATATAAATCTAATGGCTCACTTTATAGTGTTTTTGAACATGGCAGAACCCTGTTAGTTAAATTAAATTAAATTAGATTAAATTAAAACGGTTGTTTTTGATTGATAGCACATTTTTAGTTGCCATGATTCATTATATACATTATATTCACTTTATACAGCCTGAATTTTTTTCACAGCCCTTTTTTCAACTGCACAATTAACTTTTATATGTTCAGCACAATGCTTCTCTCTTCAGATCATTTCCAGGTCATCCCATTGAGTTTCAGTCGTAATTTGGACCGCTTTAACCCAAACATCCCTGAATGGAGACAAGATGTGGGACAAGTCGTAACCAAGATTCTCGCTAAGGTTCTCGTCTCAATAATGAACACTCACACACACACATTAGAGCTCTGATTGTTTTTTATACAAATGAACTCATCATGTCGCATTCTTTGTCTAATAGCTCACAGGGGTTCCTCAGGACTCTTTGGTTACCATGGTGAAGCCTGGTCTTCCCACCACTGCAGACCTGTATGTTCTTCCTCCAGTCAGCACACCAGTGAAGAGGAGTGTGTTTGTGGATAAGGTAGGTGATGAAGTCGCTCGAATGAGAAGAGATACATCCTCATACAACAAAACATTAGTCCAGCAATATAATTGTTGATACAGTGGCCTAAAATTGACATCCACAAACAACATGTCAGAGCCTGGAGATACTATTTGCATCAGGAATAAATATGATGTAAGTTTAATTCAGGATAAATGGGAGATTCTTTTCCAGTTATCTCAAAGGTAAAGAGTGTCACATTTATCCTGAATGCTACAGAAATAGCAATGAGTATTGAAGTGATATTTGTTTGTATTAAACTGTTTTGTTCTTGTGTGTGTATTCTTGATTTCTGTAGCGTATTCCCACCATAAAGCAGGTTCTGAGTGAGAACAATGTGAGCTTCATTGTGAGAGGAGGGTTACGAGTGTTGGTGACTCTTGCAGACTCAGATGCAGGTGAGCAAAATAAAACAGACACACGCACGCAAACATGTACAGCTACAAAGTATGTCAGTGAGTCAGTTAATTAATAAAACATGACCAATGTATTTCTAAGGACCTATAACTAATGACGTGTCTGCCAGCACAACAGAGACTGGTGCGTCACATTTACCTCTCGCTTTTAGAAGTGTCCTCTTTACTCTTTAAGAATATTGTCTTGCTAATGGAGAGTTATAAAATGAAAGGAAAAATAATGTAAAAATGTCTTGTTTCTGTTCTGTTTTCTGGTCTAGTGTTTAAGTTGAGTTGACTTCATTTACTCTTCATATGTATGTTTCTGTTGGCTTGCATTTCTGTTTGAGTTTTGAGCTGTCGAAATCACAGTGCTTCTTAGTTTGAACAATACATGCATGTTTGAGTGTAACTTTCCTTTAAAGATCATTTGTTGTGTTTTTATTTTTAGTATGTTTTTTAGATATTTGAATGTTTGTTTTGTTTGTTGTCTGTATCACAGCCACACAAATGGCTTTATCCACACGAGGTGTGTACATTTGTGTGTGATTTGTGTGATTTTGGTTATGGTTTGTTTGTTTGTTTTCTAAGTGTTTGGTAAGTTTATAAAAAGTGAGTCAGGTGATGATTAAAGGGATAGTTCACCCAAAACTAAAAAAAATTCTCTCACCAAGCTTAAACTGTGCCTTTAATTCCTGTGGCATTGCAGGCACTAATGATAAAGAGTTTAGCTAAATTAAAGTTTGTATGAAATGAATCACAAATGTGAGCATCAGTTTTGATAATTCTCTGCTGATGACAGAAGCTGGTGTCTCCTGCAGGTTCTCGTTTGGGTGCAGCAGGTCCAGGTGTTTGGGCTCTCGCTGTCTTTCTCCTCATAAGCCTGATCTCTGCTGCAGCATTTATTCTCTTCAAGTTTAAAAGGTTTGTCATTTGCTTCATTTTTTTTCTATTTGTAAAATACAATTAATTCACATTTTAAAATGCTACAATTTTAAAAAGTAATATTTCAATATTTAGAAGACTTTCCTGTCATTGCTGATGTGGGTTATTAGGACAAACATTTTATTTACTCAACAAAACCTATTTCCCAAATGAATGGAATGAATACAACTGATATACCTTCATATCAGAGCTGTCACCCATTTTGTCTTGCTGCCCATCACTGAATTGCATGGTACAGACATGTGTGCAGGAACCACACATTTTCTTTGAGAAACTTTAATTTTTTGATAATGCTATTCACTGTCCTGTCATACCCCATCACAGAAGAATGCATGTACAGTCCCCACATGTCTAATTGACAGCCAGCTTATATAACAGAACATGAACTACAAAACTGTGACAGGAAAAACTACAAAAACCATGGTTCCTTGCTGAGGCCAGAGGAGAGCAGCCTAACGCGTCCCTGGCTGCGTTTCAGAAAACTACCAGGGCGAAATGTCTACGCCCAGATGCACAATGAGAAGGAGCAGGAAATGACCAGCCCTGTCAATCACAGTGAGGACACGCAGAATATCATTCAAGGCGAGGAGTTCATTGATGACGACCTTGACTCGCAGACACTAGGTAACGCTGGAGGTAGAAGCAAATTCACAGTTACCCTAAACTAACCGGTCATTACTAACCAGAAACTTTATGATCGGTCACTCCCAAAACACCTACTCTAACATCAGTTACCACTAATTCAGAAATGGGGCCATTATTTGATTTCACAATAAGGTTCAGTGTGTTAATATCAGTTAATGCATCAGGCATCATTAATTATACTTTTAAAGCAGTTATTCATTTAAGTTAGTTCATTTATATGAAATTATCATCATGTTCATTCATAATACACTAATGTTAAACTTAAAGCTTAAAAATATTTTATTTAATATGTTGAATTGTTTATGTATATGTAGAAATTAACATTTAATCAAGATTCACAATACTTAATGCATTAACTTATGTTAAGAAATTTAACCTTTTTTTTTTCTTCTTTTTTCTTGATTGGGTCAAGAAGCTTTATCACTTTTACCCAACATGAAAATATATATATATATTTATATTTAACAAATATGTTATTCCACCATTAAAAATAAATATTTGTTATTTATTTTTTATGTAAATATGCTTTTTAAAATGACTTGCATATCATCACTATTTACCGCATGTCTTGATTAAAATCTATACAAACCAAAGACTAAATTATAATGATCCAAAATAATCTGTTGGTAACGTTATTTAATGTCTACATTTTCTTCAGTGTTACATTGTTCAACAACCTTGAGTGAATTTTTTTTTTTTTTCACCTGCTGGCTTTACAAAACCTGTTTCTGATGTTCTTGTTGCCAGGCAACCACTCTGGGGTGGTGTTGAGCATAAATTCAAGGGAGCTTCACAGTTACCTGACCAGCTGATGACCAATGTGAAGGTGCCAGTGATGAGCACAATAGACTATGCCTTCCTCCTCTCTCCAGATCTGACCCTTCAGAAGAGAGAGCAGAGACACACCTGCACCAAACCTTCTCTTCCTCCTTCTCTCTCTGTCTTCTCTCTGTCTTTTCCAGCCTCCGTTCCCTCATTCCAGAAGGTGGATTTTGTACCCATCTGCTGATGACCACGTACGCTCACATACATTTCCTGTCTGACTGTTGATATGTGCACCCTGCAGTCTGTCTCATCCCATGTCCACCGTCTCTCTCATTTGCTCCTATCACGGGATCATGAAATCAGCCCCACTTACTAATGCCCAGGGAGAAACTCATTGACAAATGCTTTATTTTCCATCTTTTTCACTGTGTTTTTCCTTCGGTCTGAATAGTTTTTTTACTCTCTCAGGCCACTGAGTTCTCATGGTCACTGTAAAACTCAGATTAGACTGAAAGGTGAGTGAAGGCCGTGCAGATGTGCTGCAATGCACTTAGAGCAGGATATGATGCACATTTAATTCAGGGGAAGCAATGTTTGTTAGATATAGCCAAAGGGACAATTAAGATATTCTGTCACCCTCTTTTCTTTCTATTGTAAACTTTTTTTTAAAGAAATTTTAGTTGAACCCATCAATTTTCATATGCAATAACACATCTTTTGCTTCAGTCAATAACAAAATATATTATTTTGCCCTGTTTCGTGAATATGCTATGCAGTAAAGTAATTTTTGTCTGTCTCATCTGATTCTGCAACTGTTATTAAGAGCTATGGTGCAATTAGTAATTCCGAAGATGATCGTTAACAATGATTACATTTACCCAAGAAATGCAGACAAACATGGTTTTTAGCAAGCAAATAATGCCTAGAATTATGTCTAAAAGGCAGGTGCAAAAAATTAGATACCTTTCCAGTTACTGCCAAATCAGCACAGCTAGAACCTTCTTGGTGTTCTTGGGAAAACCTGCACCAATTATAAGGGTCATGCTTACATTTACAAGGCCCAGGACATTGTTTTTGTGGGTGTCCCTATGATGGGCTCTGGAAATAGTCAGTTTTCCCATGGAGACCTATTCCTGTCTGTTTTCTCCAAGAACTGCAGTGCCAAATATTCATCTTTTAAATTATAGTTTATCTTCTTAGGCATCTTCACTGCATAATGAAACATTATCCCCTAAGAAGTCAAATCCCATCGTTCATCGTTGAAATCCTTTGTGAAAACTAGCTACATTCAAATGCTCGTTTATTTATTGGACTTTAGATTTCCTCAGAAGCATCAGCCATCGGATCTTGACAGGGAGTCAACACAGGATGATTGACAGCGTAGCATGTGCTACTTGTCAGGTGTAGTGTGTGTATAAGCCTATATTAGGCACAGAAGGACACGGTTACGTTCCCTATCGTTTGGCTTGTATATATAACAAAGTGTACATAGATCCTGCTGTATATAGCCCCTCCTAAATATGACACTTTCAATAGACCAAAATGTGCACTGTTTCCTCCCAAATGCCTCGCACTGGGTTTTCTTGAATTCAGGAGTTCTACATGGACGTGAAATTATCTCTTCTACATCTTTGTCTTTATTCAGCGTTGTTTACTGAAGGGTATTCTTAATATTTCACATCTATATCTATAACATTCACACTCACATAACTAAAGAACTGTGTGAGAAGTGGTGCACTGTGTCTGTGTGCATACTGATTTTGTTTTGTCATTTCAAGGGTTCAGCTATTTAAATCAAGGTGTCTGACTGAATAGACAGTCTTTTTCCTTACAGACTCTCGCTGTTGGAATCACTAGTGTTTATGGATGAGGGTCTCTCACTTGCACTAATCACAGTTCACGACTTGTACAGTGTTGTTCAGGTGGGTTCAGGGAACACGTCGTTTTCAACTGAAAAAGACACTTGTGTATCTTATGTCACACTAGCGAGTCAGTTCGGGAAGTCTTGACCAAATATATGATTTGCAGATTCACTGTCTCTTTAATACATTCTGTTGTGGAGCTTAGCTCAGTCTATATTTTTCCAAGATTGATTCTAACTTTGAGGATGTTTATGACAGCCTTGGATCAATAGATTCTCTCAGCATAAACCAAAAAGATGGCATCTCTACTCTGACCAGTTTATGCTTATGTATATCAATAATACAAACCTGTTTATTTCTATACAATGCAAACAGTGTGGACTTGTTGCACCAGAAGCTGAATTGTCTTTTTTAGCCTGTGTATGAAAAGTTATTTAGTGGCGTCTGGTGTGTCAACTATATTTCCATCCATGAAGTGAAAATGAGCAAAAGCTTGAGTGTTATTGGAGAGACGTCTCATATTTAGAGATGTTTCTGCATCAGTTTAGCTTTAGTGACAGCACACTCCAGCAACAAGGACACTTCTTAAATACACACCAGGATCCTTTCTGAAATTAAGACAAACATGGTGGAGAGACACAGCTGAACTGATTCTGTATTTTGTTCAATTTCATTTGTTCTTGTTACTTTATAATGTAAATGTTTTTGACTCCACTGCAACAAGTGAAAAGCACTTAATCAGCGTGTCTGAATACAAACACACTAACTGTAAAGATTTGTTTTGTTAGTTTGCGCTGTTTAATAAAGTTTTAACATTATTCATTAAGCTGGTACTTGTTTTTTTTTATGGAATGAAACATAAAACCTTACTCTTTTCATGACCATAACTTCAACATTTATTTTATTTTTATTAATTTTTGCATTTTATTTCCAGCAGTGAAGAACAAAGTACGAAACAGTTGAATACAATGCAGGGTGGTAATTATTTTTATTTTTTAAGAACAAAATATTAAGCATGTTAAATTAGTCCAAATATGTAATGAGAATTTCTTAAGAGTTTTAAATATTGTAGCTACAGGTGCTCAGTACTATAATCTTTAAGGCACTCTTTAAGACTTGCAACCCTGAGGTCAGATTATTCTACTGAATTAAAGTGTAAGATTTCTGCAGGTGCAGGGACCTTTCCATTTTCAAACTCAAACTTCATAGTGCACATATTTGGACAATAGTGAGGTTCCTAATCATTATGAGAAAGGATGAACAGGCCCCTCAATGAAGACTGTTGTGCAATTGTACAAACACACTGCATACTTTCATTGGAATCTCAGTTACAATGTCAATATAAATGCTTTGAAATTAAAAAAAAAAAGTGAACAAATTCTTTTTTGAGGTTTCAGATAATGACTGACTCATGGAAACATTCTTGAAATGTTCATTTAGGTGCATAAGTAAATACTTTGGGTGCTGACTTTTCTTTCTTCAGTGCATAGATTCAAAGCTTTGGAAGTGACATCAATCCTTTGGCTTATATCAGGCTTGCGAACTTCCCACACAAGCCTCAGGTCCCTGCTCTTGACCATTACTGCTACTCAAATTAGCATAGCATTGCAATGTAAGATTAAAACATAACTAAATAACTGGGCTACATATTAACCACATCCACATTACAAACTATCACGTCTTAAAGAAGTACACTGAAATGTGTTAAAAATGAACAAATGTGCAACATACAGTATACACAAAATACGTCTCTTGGTTTGTAGGAAATTTGAAGGGAAAACACTGCACACATAAATTATCCTGGATCACAAATCTACAACAACAGTAACATACATTATTTAAAATAATAATAATAATAATAATAATAATGTAAAACTGCAAAACAACTACTATTGTTAGTGGTTACATGACTTACAAGACAAAAACAGGCAAGAAAAGGCACTTTCAGTAACACGTCTTAACAGTGTAGTATAGCTTTAAGATTAAGACAAGACAAATACAACGTATTTGTGTAAGTGCATTGTAACGATTCCCTTGTTTTCATTTTCATCGGCAGCTTCAGATGGCTTTTTATTTTTGTCCTCCTGGGATCATTTTATCAGATTGGTACATTTTTTTTTTTTTTTTTTTTTAAATTAACAGATTAAAAAATGTTTAAAAACATTCCCATATGACATTGTTTGTATTTCTTTGTATTAATATATATATATATATATATATATATATATTTTTTTTTTTTTTTTTTAGTTAATCACAATGTTTATGATTTAGGTTATGTAGAACATTCAGTTCTGTGTTGCTTAAAGTTCTGATCTGCCACCCACATCACAGTTTTACATGAGTAATTTACCAGTAATTTACCACCTGTTGACTGATTCATTAAAAAGAATAATTCATTTCCAAACTACTAATGCAGGCACCCTTAAAGTAACGATTCTGTCTTAAATAACTCTGAATAGTTGTAGCGTGGTAACAATCGAAACGTTTTTTGAAATAACCGATTCGAAATAAAATGCTTTCATAGTTTAGGTGATATTTGTTATGTAACATACAGTTGAGTGAATTTAAAGCTTTTCTGTGGATTTTTGAAATAATTACACAATATTAGTATGCTGACTGGACTGATACAGTAGTTGTCCATCCTTTGTTTTCAAGTGGATTCTCCTCTGTGCCTTCATTTGATTCATTATTTAATCACATAAAATTCACCATTGCAACATTTGTTGTACAACAGACCTACACATTTCTATATTTCAGCATCAGAAAACTGATCTGAAAGCATTAACAGGTGGACAGTATATGTCAGTTCACACTCAAAAGTGTATGTCTATCATAATGAAATACACTTCTCTCTCTCTTTCTCATACCTCCTTCTCTGTCTGCTGCTCTTTAGTGACAATTTTGACATTTTGGGTGGCATCTCTGTTTGTTGACATTGCAGCGGCAGCCTCCACTTGTGTCTCCAGGACCCTGAAGTGAGAAAGACAGATGAATCTCTGTTTCCAACTATGACATATTCAAAATCTATAGGTCGCGGTATTTGTCATAATGTTAACTGCCCATCATGGCATGATTTAACTGTCGGAGCATAGTTTTTAGAAATAAAACCTACAGTGCCACTTGAAAGTTTGTGAACCCCTTGCAGAATCTGTGAAAATGTGAAAAATTTTAACAAAATAAAAGAGATAATACAAAATGCATGTTATTTTTTATTTAGTACTGTCCTGATTAAGATATTTTACATAAAAGATATTTACATATAATTCACAAGACAAAAAATAGCTTGTGAAAAAAAGTTTGTGAACCATTGATTCTTAATACTGTGTGTGGTTACCTGGATGATCCACGACTGTTTTTTTTGTTTTGTGATGGTTGTTCATGAGTCCCTTGTTTGTCCTGAGCAGTTAAACTGAGCTCTGTTCTTTAGAAAAATCTTCCAGGCCCTGCAGATTCTTCAGATTTCCAGCATCTTTTGCATATTTGAACCCTTTACAACAGTTACTGAATGATTTTGAGATCCATTTTTTCACACTGAGGACAATTAAGGGACTCAAACACAACTATTAAAAATGGTTCAAACATTCACTGATGCTCCAGAAGGAAACGATGCATTAAGAGTCAGGGGTGAAAACTTTTGAACAGGATGAAGATGTCCAAATTTTTCTTATTTTGTTTAAATATCAGTTTTTTTTTCATTTAGTACTGCCCTTTGGAAGCAACAGAAGATACCTACATGTTTCCCGGAGACAAATTAAGTACAATTTACCTTGATCTTCAAATTCAAAAAGTTTTCACTTCCCGGCTCTTAATGCATCGTGTTTCCTTCTGGAGCATCAGTGAATGTTTGAACCTTTTTTAATAGTTGTGTTTGAGTCCCTCAGTTGTCCTCAGTGTGAAAAAATGGACCTCGAAACCATACAGTCGCTGCTGGAAAGGGTTCAAATATGCAAAAAATGCTTGAAATCTGAAGAATTTGCAGGACCTGGTGGATTTTTCTGAAGAACGCTGGGCAATTTAACTGCTCAGAACAAACAAGGGACTTATGAACAACCGTCACAAAACAAAAAAACAGTCGTAGATCATCCAGGTAACTACACACAGTATTAGAAATCAATTGTTCACAAACTTTTGAATGGGGTCATTTTAATAAATTCAGCTATTTTTTTGTCTTGTGAATTATATGTAAACATCTTTCATGTAAAATATCTTAATCAGGACAGTACTAAAAAAAAAATAACATGCATTTTGTATTATCTCTTTTATTTTGTTAAAATTTTTCACATTTTCAGATTCTGCAAGGGGTTCACAAACTTTCAAGTGGCACTGTATGTTCTTTTACTTTTACTCTTGTTTTCTGAGGGATGATATCCAATGAAACCAGAGAGTAAAGCTTATATCCCAGTCTTATGAAAAGAGCTCTTACTTTAGGCCCCCAGCGTGGTCCTCTGGTGACCCAGCAGATCTCGGTGTGGCAGACAGTACAGCGGAGCCAATCGCAGCCCTCTTTCTTTTGCACAATGATGCCGCACTGAGGGCAATGCATCGCCTCTCCAGAATTAACAAGAGTCTGTTCATGTGTGAGAGATGGACAATAAAAAGAGAGATATTTAGCACTTTCAACTGCGATAATGCAGTGGGTTTGAAATAATGTCATCACCTAATGTGTCTGAATATTTCAGAATTAAGAACATGCCATGAGCTTTGATATGAAAAAAAGATCTGGATTAGTAAGTGTTTGACCTTGAGCAGGTCTCTGGTTCTTCGAGCTGCGGAATCATTGATAGCGCGAGCTGCTATATCATCCTGATATTGCTTACAGTTCATCCCTTCATGAATGGCCTAAATGAAGGAAAAACAATGCCAAAGTCATTCACTTTATATTATAATAAGAACCTAATAGAGAAACAAAAACCTAGATGTAAATTGTATATATAATTATTTCAATGTGCATATAACATACTTTACCTTGCAGAGCAGGCAGTTGTGTTTTTTGCACACTGGGCAGTGGAAAGTGTTGACAGTATCTTCATAAACACACCAGCCTGGACAGTCTGCAGTAGCACAGTGATAACTGCCCTCACATCGAGACTCTGCAACAGACAGACCCCTCTGCAACCAGCGCTCATAATCGTCTACTGACACCAGCTGTGTGGGAGAGATAGCAGAAGGAAAAAATGCAAAGCATAAATTGGTTACCTTACTTGTACTCAGAAGTGGTGTAAAAACATTAAAAAAGATTCATCAAAATCTTGTCTGATGTTGCATGATGCCGTATAAGCACATTATTAGCAAAAGAACAGCCCAAATGTATAGCCACGTTATTACTGTATAGTAAACTAAAAGTAAAACCATAAAGAAACATTTTCGTTACTTGAAATAAAATAAACGTTTACTGAACTAAAATAAAATATGATAAACAAAAAAAAAACTTAAAACTTTCACTTTTTTAACAAGTTGAAATTATTAAAAAAAAAAACACTTATTTCAAAAATTAATAAACTATATAAACATATAAAAAAAGTTTTAAAAATGACAAAACACATTACATTACTAAAACTTTAAAATGAAAATATAAAAATAAAACTAATTCAAAATATTAATAAAAAAAAAAAAAAACAAAAAAAAAAAAACTGTAATCGTGCCAGCTGTTGGATATTATGTGGGGCTAGCCAACCATTATCATATTTTTTTTTTTTTTTTTTTTTTTTTGAGAGTGTCAAGTGCTAGTTCATTATTGGCAAGAGATTAAAAGGAATTTGGAAGCCATTTTTGAGGTGGCAGTTCCTTTTAATTATGAATCTTTATATTTGAGTAACAAATAGTAAAAAGGTAATTACAAGAAAATGGTGGGAGCCACCTACAGTTGCAGAATGGATAGATACAGTACATTAAACAATATATATGTGATGGAAATACTTTCTTTAAAGATTTTCTTTTTTTTTTTACATTTGGAGTGGAGTAAATGGACTGATTACATCAAACCCATATGATTTGGAAAAAGGTGTTTATTGAATGGTAAATGATCTGTAATATAGGTCCTTTAGGAGTTATAAGAAATGAGCTCCCCATGTTATATTGTATATAGTTTGCTGTTAAAAAAAAAATGGGGAAAATACAAAACACTTGGAAAGTGAAACAATTTTGAATTGAGGAAGGATAGCATACATACATTGTAACCACATTAATATGTTGCTGTATTATTGTACGAATAATGCCAGTCTTGATCATTTTATATAATTTCTCCTGTATAACAGGAAAAAAAAAGCTATAAATAGTTTCTCGATACTAAAATCACACGGATATATGGATATGACTCAGTGCTGTGAATTTTGACAGCACTGGTCATTTTAGCCAACAGAACTGTCATTAAAAGCCTTTCAAATCAGCATTGCTCCAGGTCTCCTGTCATGTGCGCTCCAGCACCACGGACAGTGTCTCAACTGCAGAGTGAGAGAACGACAGTCTGACAGACACTTCTAATCAGTGTACATGGATCTAGCCAGAAATACCAGACAGCAGTGTAGTTTTGTAGACAAAGGGGCAAATTAAAAGTAGAATAAATGAAAGTTCTCACAGCTCTGATTTCTCTTTCTTGCAAGATGCAGTCGCAGGCGTAGGCCTCGTCTCTGTATGGACATGCCACCTGAGGGTCCTCTGACATCAGAATCACAGAGCGCAGACACTCTCTACCCATAGAAAAACAGAGAGTTTTGTTAAATACTGCATGACAATACAGAACAATAAATATCACTGTATATGTGCTACAGCAGCACACTCTGACCGTTCCTTACTTGCAGAAGCAGTGAAGACACTCTCGGAGCAGGACTCCCTCGCCAGAATCAAGCTCCACGTAGCAGATCCTGCACTCCACTCTCTCTGGGTTAGGAATCAGATCCTGTCCGTCCATCTGCACCAGACGTGCAAAGTTTTCCCTGCGTTCTGCTTCTCTGGCCTACAGACACAGAAAGTGAAGTGGTAAGAACTGAAAGAGCACACATGGATGGGCATCCATAGATTATTATACATACACACACACACACACACACACATTATATATATATATATATATATATATATATATATATATATATTATATATACACACACAAATACATATACACCGATCAGGCATAACATTAGGTAAAGTGAATAACACTGATTATCTCTTCATCATGGCACCTGTTAGTCCTGTTAGTGGGTGGGATATATTAGGCAGCAAGTGAACTTTTTTTTCTCAAAGTTGATGTGACAAGGCCCAAATTGTGATGGCTAGACGACTGGGTCAGAGCATTTCCAAAACTGCAGCTCTTGTGAGGTGTTCCCGGTCTGAAGTGGTCAGTATCTATCAAAAGTGGTCCAAGGAAGGAACAGTGGTGAACCGGCGATAGGGTCATGGGCAGCAGAATACACAGTGCATCGCAGTTTGTTGCATATGGAGCAGCATAGCTGCAGACCAGTGAGGGTGCCCATGCTGACCCGTCCACCACCGAAAGCGCCAACAGTGGGCACGTGAGCATCAGAACTGGACCATGGAGCAATGGTAGAAGGTGGCCTTCTGTCTGATGAATCATGTTCTCTTTTACATCACGTGGATGGCCCGAGTGTGTGTGTGTGTGTTACCTGGGAAACACATGGCAGCAGGAGGAAAAAAGCAAGCCGACGGAGGCGGTGTGATGCTTTGGGCAATGTTCTGCTTGGGTCCTGCCATCCATGTGGATGTTACTTTGACACAAACCACCTACCTAAGCATTGTTGCAGACCATATACACCCTTTCATGGAAACGGTATTCCCTGGTGGCTGTGGCCTCTATCAGCAGGATAATGCGCCCTTGCCACAAAGCAAAAATGGTTCAGGAATGGTTTGAGGAGTACAACAATGAGTTTGAGGTGTTGACTTGGCCTCCAATTCCCCCAGATCTCAATCCAGTTGAGTATCTGTGGAATGTGCTGAACAAACAAGTCCGATCTATGGAGGCCCTACCTCTCAACTTACAGGACTTAAAGGATCTGCTGCAAACATCTTGGTGCTAGATACCACAGCACACCTTCAGGGGTCTAGTGGAGTCCATGCTTTGATGGGTCAGGGCTGTTTTGGCAGCAAAAGGGGGACCAACACAATATTAGGAAGGTGGTCATAATGTTATGCCTGATCGGTGTGAAGTAACAACACAAGGCTCTAAAACATACCAGAACTGTAAAAAAAAAAAAAAAAAAACATAACACACCTAGATGTGAAAGGTATGCATCTATTAAAAGAACTTTATTTGAGTTTTTGTCACATACTTCGTTTGCATAGCCATCTGTCTTTCTTAATTTCTAGGCCATTTTACATGACTAAACAGGAAAGAATCAAGCCCACAGTCATACAATCAAACAAGTTATGCTACATTACAGCCCTAAGTCAACCAATGAAGACATGTCTTCCTCTGGTTCTTTCTCTTTCACAATAGGTAGGCCTACTCATTTAGCAGATGTGTTTTATCCATAACGCATTAACTGCCAGTACTCATAGAGTAACTTGGGGGTAATTACCGTATGCTTTCTCATTATATTTTTGTAATCTAAATAAATATATTAGTATGTTTCTAACAGCATGAGCAAAAAATTCTCTCTACCTACAACATTTTCACAAAGTTATGTCTTTATGCTCAAGAGCAAAATTCTGTAGCAGAAAACCTGTATCAGATATGTTTTCTTAGCATGCATGCATTTACAGAGTCAAAGGTTTTTGCAGTGCTGTTCTATGGCATAGGTTTGGCATGTCAGACACTGTTCACATAGGCTCAGATTCACCTAAACTATTTCTCTTCTTCATTTCATGTTAGTTTTAATTTTGCAATTTTGAAGTGATGTAGGATAAGTTATTTCTGTGGACGTGGTATGCAAAAATGTTTAATGTTTAGCAAGCAAAATAGTGCATTGTTGGATAATCCATCACAGAACTAAAGTCATTCTGCACGGAAAAATTATGCTGGAACAGTTAAAAACAGTTTCTCTAAGTTCAGAGGATCTATATCTGAACTGAAAACTCATTTCAAAAATTCCAAGACTAGAAATAATTCAGTTCTTGAATATATGAGTATGTCAAACTACTTTACAAGAAACTGTCAAACAATATTAGACTGCGCAAGAGCTGTGCAGTCATTTCTTACATCTACTTACAAAAATATACAATACATCATCTGATGCTTGAGGCATCTGCCCATTAAAATAGTCTGTACCTGAATAAAGTTGTAAACTTTATTTTAGTTGAGACACAGCTCAACTATTGGAGGGGAGCGTCTTATTAGACCAAGTGAAATAACAGCATCATACATTTATTTGCCATAACATTATAAAAATGACTTCCTGCAACATGGATTGATTGCAGTGTTTAATTACAAAGATGTTTTTAAAATGGGTCAAAATGTTTAGCTTTTGTAAGTGGTCTGAAAAGGCGCCATTTGAATAGATGAGCTTGACATGGATCAAATTCATTAGCAATGAACTGTTCAGGCATATACAAGTTGCGCAGTATAATGGAGGGTGTTGGTGCTGTAGTTGCATTTGCGGTATGAGTGTGCCTGGTTTGCTAGTCGAGACTATACACTGTGTGTGTTTGCGTGTGTGTGTGCACGAGTCAGTAGTCCTGGTCGAGGTTGTGCAGTAGTGAGTTGTTGCCCCTCAGCTCCTCTCTTCTCCCTTTCTCCTTAAAAAGAAATAGAGACAAAAGAGAAGAGATTCAGACTGAGGAGTCAATCAGAGCTCACAAACTCCAAGAGAGCAGTAAAAGTACAACTCCTGAATAGTGGTTAACCGATATGGGTTTTTCAATGATTGATGACAATTTCTAAAGATCTGGATTGCCAATGGGCAATATAATAAAAATAATTTAAAAAATAATAATACAAATAAAACATCTTAAGGATGACAAATGAGATGCAAAACATTGCTGAAATTAAATTGCTTTTGTGTATTTTACTATAATAAAGTCAGCATGAAATGAAAATTCACCCTATCTATTTTCTAGAGGCACATTATAGATCTCAGCTTCTAAACGATTCATTCATGTATGTTTCTTTTTTGACCTCGTAATTTTTAGTCAAAATATTATAACTGAGACTTCTCCAATCATTTAGTCCACTTAAACCCTGACCCTGCAAGCTAATGTTCATCTGCATCCATTTTCACTTCACATTTTCACAACCGTTGCACTTCACAATACGAAAGATCTCTTGCTACTACTGTTTCATTTCAACACTGCACTGACACAGCACTGATATTCTTATACTCTCAGAAAAATATTCATATGTACAGGTCTACCATTTCTTTTCATTTAATTTATATGAATACAAACAAAATTACTATGCTGACCTGAGGATTTTGTCCTAAACCTGGGTGTGAGTGAAGATGTAAAATGGTTGGTGTGCATGAGCTGTATAAGCCAACAGCAAAAGAAACATGCCAGTCTCATCTGTTCTCATTGATTTCCACAAAGCATCAAAACAGTATAATATTCTGGTGGAAGCAGGCATAAGTATTGTGTAAAATGTGTTCATGCTTTTCTCAATTTATACTACTATCAGCTCTTAGTCTGGGCAATTATGTGCATATTTTGCGAAACTCACCTGTTGGTACTGCCTTATTGCTTCTTTTTCCTTCTGAATGCGTCGTAGCTCCAGAGCATCTGGTCTGTAGTTGCCGGGAACAGTGTAGCTTTCAGGTCTGTCTGAGCTACACATTTCACAGCCAGGACGTGTCGGTTTATTAATATATGTACAGGTTGGGCAGGCCCATCCCAGCTACATACCCACAAAAACAATGATTCAAATAAGCACCATAATCTCATCATACAAGTGCATCTATGTATTTATAAAATATTTGTTGTTTTAATGATATGTATTTTCTGTTCATGCATTTCTAAGAGGTGTTTTAAATATTATTAAAGGCTCAATAGTATAAAATGTCTGGGATTTATCTTGTAGAAAAACCTGTTCTGTGTGTTTACATTATTTTGAACAGCATGTACCTGTGTGCTTGTTCTGTTGGGTGCCAGGGCTTCATTCAACTGCGGCAGCTCAAGGTTGATCAGGTCACGGATATCACTCAAACCCATCCTCTCTGTCCCTCCAGCACTGTTGCCTGAGAGTTATACATCAAAACTGTCAATTGTACAAGACTTCATACACAAAAGAATTGAGAATGAAATGATTAGTTTAGTAATTTCTTAGCAGAAATATTGAGATTCCCATTTATCAACAAAAAATTGGTCTGTGCAAATGCATGTTATGACTTTGACTGGTGGCCTTTTGTGGTCATGATGTGTATTGGTGTCTGCGCATACACACTCAGAGTATTATGGCTGCTATGAAGTCTCGTAGGCAGGGTGCTGTATGGCCTTGAGGCTGTGTTCAGAGTTGATGGCCCATTGGGTACCGCTTCTTGGTGAGGCTGATTAGACGTTGGCGCCAAAGCTGGCATGAGTAAAGCACTTTCCTGATCTTGTTGGTACAGCCCTCGACTGAGTCGAGCCTGACGGGCAGAAACGAGATAAAGGAACGCAGTGTCGCCATCTCGCTGAACTCCATAAGAAGCCAGAGAGCGATGATCAGAGCACAAAGACTGGCCGATGACCCAGCGCTGCACACGCGGATGAAAACCATAGTCTGTGAAGACCTTAGAGGGCAAAAACTGTGTGTCATTAACAAAGCTAAATGGTAACTAAAGTAATTCTGAGAATCACATGGCAATGAAAGAATGATTGATGAATGTTTATTTGGTTGATGGTTAGTAATGTTTATTTGGTTAATGTTAATCTGCACCCACCTGCTGTTTGAGAGCACCAATTGTGGAGTGGGGGAAGACGTTCACTGTGACACAACAGGAAGAGGATGCATCCTCTACCACCACAGCCAGGCTGCATGATAAATCAATGCATCAGCTGAGATCAGAATGGCTTAGAAACATAACATATGTGTGTACATGTAAAAATGTGTGTGGTTGGTTGGATTACCAAATGAGTTGGTATAAATTAAAGGGATAGTTCACCCTTGTTTACTCACCCTCATGTTGTTCCAAACCTGTGTGACTTTCTTTCTTCTGTAGAACATAAAAGAAGATATTTTGAGAAGTTTAAGTGTTTTTACGTCCTTTTTTTCAAAATATCTTATTTGTGTTCCACAAAAGAAGGAAAGTCACAGTCAACAGGTTTGGAACGAGATGAGGATGAGTAAATGATGAAGGAATTTTCTTTTTTGGGTGAACTATCCCTTTAAATGTTACTGATAAAATACTAAAATACAGATTTATGAAATATACTCTCAAACTGTGTCCTAACCAGTTGCGATGTAACAAAATTTCAGCAACAAGAAATGGGTCTGTCCACTCTGAAGGCAAAAACAGGGCATGCATGACACATTCAATTACAAAATAGAGCCAATCAAAACAGTCTTTCTCTGTCTGCCTGCACTTTCTGCACTTATATGATGCTTTACCAGAAGGAATGTTTTTATGGTTTTTCAGGAAGAACTTTGGGTATTTGACATGTAGTTTTCAATTTGAAACTTTTACAATCAGTATCTTCTTTGAATTTTTTTGGCCTTTATTTAGATAGGAAAGTGGGAGAGGGCATTGGGCGGTATCAGAAAGGACCTCAAGCTGGCATTCGAACTCCGGTCACCCGAAGTACAACTGCTGTGGATCAGGGCTACCATTACAAAAATCGAAAACAAGTGCCTGACAAAATGTAATGCCACTTTTAGCAACAGCAGCTGGACAGAAGCACTGATTAACAAGAAACAGACATCTTTTATCGCTTGCCGCTATGCATCTGGTTAGGGCACATTGTTAAACTGATAAAAAAAATTAAAAAAAAAAAATGGGCCAATGTCTGTAAACATGTATTTTACCTAATTTCAGTGTCAGTGTAATTATGTTTAGAGGGCTGAATGCTCAGAGCAGCTCTCTGTTTAGCTAAAGATGATGCACAGACAGATGCCGCCCGAACATCACCTGCCTCTATTGCGCTAACCAGCTCCGCACATATCTCCTCTAGAGAAAAAAGAAGAAAGGGAGAAAATGAATAAGGACAAGAATGAGAAAGTTGGATGGGAAAGGAGTGGAATGGAGGGTAGAATCGGAAATGGAAGCAGTTGTCAACATAACAGACAACTGACACATTGTTTATTGTTTGGCAACAGGGTCAAGCTGATCGTGAGCAGAAAATTAAAACAAGAAAACAAATGACTACCTGTACATGGCATGGGTGCATTGCTCTGTGAATCCAAAGGCTGGGGAGGTAGCTTTCCTTCTTCAGTGGATGAATTAATTGCCACTAAAATAAAGAGCAAGAGACAAAGTGGTTTAAAAGCACAGAAGCAACAGTAAAAGTCAAAGTCATCATATAAAATGAGAGAAAATGAATAAACAAACAAAACTGACAATAAACAGTTGGAAGAAAGTAGAAGGAAGGCAAACCTCTATGCGCTTCACGGAGTGATGACATCACTACAGTGGCCCACTCCTGTGCTTCCTGCTCACAGCGGAAGTTGAAAGTGATACGGTCGTGTGGGGGTGTTGCCAAACTCAGTTCATGGCACTGTGGGGACTTGACTTCATAGCGAACAGTCTTGAGGTTAAACTCAGCAATGGACTGAATGAAAATAGACAGAGAGCCACTTGTTTTACTTTAACAAAACTCAAGTGATTTGACAACTGAACTGATATAGTCCTGGAAATATCTATCTCTCACACAAGCAAATAAACGACCTAGCCTATTTAAAACTTATCATCTACTGATTCAAAATTAGCCAGTTTTATCTCCCCCCCACCACCACCACAATATTAGGAACTACCAGATATTTTCATTAAATTGTGTTTATTAGTCATTACTTTGTTAAATCTGGTTTTATCATAATTTGTTACATTCATTGGTTACATGGGTAGATGTTTTACAAAGATAACACTGATGAGAATAAATGCAATGAGATTTCAAAATGATATTAATTCTCTTTGGGCTCTCGAGACCCTGGGTATAAACCATAATATTCACATGCTACGACTTTCTGATTTGCTGTACTTGTAGTTTGTAAACTGTAGAAGTACACTCTCCCAGGAAGTATAGGTCACAGTGTCCCCAAATAATACAATCCTGGATAACAAATACTTCTATGAAAGAGCATGCCTGCATTGTTGTAAAACAGAGGGATAAAGAATTAAACACTACATTACACGTATTTTAAAGGGAAATAATAGGTTTAAAATATGTTATATTATTATTATTATTATTTTCACATTAATGTATATTTACTGGGGCCTCTGGGACCCGAAACAATAACGAAGTCCATATCTACAGATTCACATGAGGGATAGTTTCAATTTCTATATCTATAAATCTATTACAGCAAATGAAAGTGATTACACAAGTATTAATGCGTGAACCTGAACCTACTAACTACAAACATGGATAGGTAACGTGAAGAGCGTAAAGTTTATTTATGACTCATAACTCGGCAAAATAACAGAATTAGGGGGTGGAGGGAGAATTTCAACAACAAAGACTAGCAAAACAACATGTGATTCACTCGTGTGTACTCTATATCAGCCAGAGGGCAGCGCTATATAATGACGGCGCAGATACTTCTGGAATGAAAATATTACTATCGATGTTGCGTTCTTTTCTAAACTTTTAACCAGTAATCAAAGCACAGCAGACTGATACTTCAGGCAAGTTGGCCATTTCCTCACCACACTGCGTCCAGCCGTTGTTCCGCTGATGTCCCTTAACGCAAGGCGGAATTCCCCTGCCTTCCCCGGGTCCATGCTCAGCTGAAGACGGAGAGATTCGTCTCCGGCGCCCGGGAGACAAAGAGGTCGTATACCAGAGTGGCATACTGACACTTTCACTGACATCAAAACAGTGCTGCAGGCCGACTGCGAGGCCTCATGGCCGAGATGAGACGATGAAGACTGGGCCGGCGGAGGTGTGTGAGTCCACCCGCCTGAGCTCAGCGACATGCCGCCGACTGACGACTTCAGGCGGGGATATATCGTGTTGACACCCCAGTACCAGCCAGGTTTTGTTCGCTAATATGATGCTAGGAGATATCCTACAACTCTCTTATGCGGACACTTACACAGAAGTAGCGGCCTTGTCATCTTTGTTTTAGTTTCAGATGGAGGGCAGTTCAGCGTCAGAGCAGGAAGAAACACGGCTCAAGCAGCGACAGACATTTTACACTGAGAGACGCTGCGCCTCCTGTTGAAAAACACACATTCAAACACACTGCTTTCTCATCTAGGGGATATCCCAATTTTCCATGTCAGGCTGAAATTTCATCTCATGAAACTTAACTGTAATGCAACTGTGGTGATTACAGTGACGTGGTTGCACACAAATACAGTTTTAGCTGTGATTAAGCCGTGGTTTATTATGCTTTCATGAGCTTATTTTTATGGTATAACTTCAAATACCACAGTTAAATCATGATTGCTGTAGTAAAATCATGGTAAATATTTTGGATTGTTTTACTATGGCTTTTAAAATATAACAGTTAAACTATCGCTACTGTACTAAAAAACCAGCCATGTCTACTACTACCTGGTGGCCAGTTGCATAAACTTTGCCACTATGTTAAGACTGTGTCTTAATAGTTCACATTTAAAATTTACTGATAATTTACTCACCTCCATGTCATCCAAGATGTTCATGTCTTTCTTTCTTCAGTCAAAAAGAAATTAAGGTTTTTGAGGAAAACATTACTCTGGGTTCGGGCCAAATTCCGAGCTCGGAGCCCTCCTCCGGACAGCACGCCAAATACGCATAAATTACTATACGAATTACTTTATTTTGATTTCATGTACGTGTAAACTCGTGAAATATATTAAAGCGTCTTTGGTGTTTCCATGGTTTCTACAAAATAAAACCGGAAACCGAGGGTAATGCGGTATGATGTCATTGATAGGCGATGCACAGACACGCTCTGTGTCCTGGTTAAAATTGCTTATTTCTCTGGATTTAAACATTCTTGGAAATATTTGGGATAATGTAAGTACACAGGTCAACAAAATATATAACACTGTTCTAGTGGTTTTTGGATATTTTAATCAAAAAAGTTTACATATCGTGGCTTTAATTTCTTTTCGACTGAAGAAAGAAAGACATGAACATCTTGGATGATGTGGGGGTGAATAAATTATCAGGAAATTTTAATTCTGAAGTGAACTAATCCTTTAACATAGTGAGAACTAAGGCTACAAAACAGTTACTTGATTTAATTACAAATAGATCTTTGCATTTACAGTTTGGAATGTATTGTTTATTCATTTTGATAATCTGAGAAAATATTCTGTTGTTGTTTAAAACACATTAAAATAAATAATAGTATTAGTAAGAAATCCTCTGCTTTATTTAGGCACTTTAACCATTTAACACTAGTGGAGGATTGAGTTACCATTCAGCAAACACTTGTAAACGCCTTCTCAAAACATCATAACAGCTTCTATCTATGCATACAATGCTTAAATAATCTGTTTTTAATTTTTTTTTTTTTAACATATAACTTTTTTTCGCTCGACAAAAAAAAAATAACGCTTTACAAAGAATTCAGAAAAGGCCTGTCTTTCTTTGGATTTAAATTATGTGAATATTTCACCAATAGAATGACTAGTAAATTTAATTGACAGACTAAATAGCCAATAGAAGTGTTATTATTTTACTAAACCCTTAAGTGGGTGTGGTCATTATCACCGGAAATGACTCGGACTGCTAAGAGGCGTGGCTTTGTAGGCTGTTTTCGGATAAAGAGAGTGTTGTTAGATGTTTTCGAAATTTTTACGGACATAATACAAGAATCAGGAGGCATAATCGTTAACGATAGGCTACAAGTGTTAATATAAGCATCGTTTGATTAAGTCGCGTCATTTAAAGCGACGCTTATCTCGTTTTCTGAAGATAAATTTGTTCTAGGTCAAATAAGGGGATGCTGCTGCAGTTGCTGCCTTGGAGCTCAACACAATCGCTTAATTTTATGTTGCGTTTAGTCGAAAAAAGAAGCTTTGCGATAAGAGAAAACGCCTGCAGAATATGTCAGTCTCGACCGAGTCATTTTCAAATATACTAAATTTGCACTGTGCAACGTATTTTATTGCTGCCCCACACCGCGCGTAGACACCAGGTCATTTTAGCGTGTATTGTGTTTTGAGTTGGGCAACAATTCTGTAAACAGATCTTTCTGTGAACCGATTCCATTGCTCTTTTCGCCTAGATTTTTAAATCGGCAAGTGTCAGTGCAACAGAAAAGGTAAGCATAACAAAGGATACTCTGTGATTAAATGTGGTCAATATTAACAGCCTAGTTCGTCAAACGTAGGTCAGTGGATGTTGCTTAATGTAAATAATAGAATGTATTTCTTACCTAAACCACTTTGCTCTTTTATAATCTACAATTTTCCTGTTAGTTATTATTTTGTCAGTAAAATGTCCCCTCTTTAATCTTGTGGGTTTTTTTTCCTTTTCTTTTTTTTCACCCCATACGCCCAGGTCGATTTATAAAGTAGGAAGTGGGTTGTTGGGGGGAGGGGACGACAGTCAGATGGGCGTTTTCAGATGTGGAGTAAACAAATAATCCGTCTTTTGTTGCAAAAATGAAATTTTATATATGGTCTTTTTTGTTGTTCATGTAATGTGAATTTGTCCGTGTGGATTTTTTTACATGACGCACAAAGCGGGAGTCAGTGAACTTTGTATGCAAATAAGCAACACTAGACGAACCCAACTGTTTCCATTTGCAACGCAATACCACTAGTTGCATTAATAAATTATTTGTATTCAAGGTTATTCACAAACAATGAAATACAGATACTTGGTATATGTTAAGTGTGTGTGTTTTATTTTCCAGTTATGAAGCTTTTAGAGAATTCCCGTTTTGAGGCTTTGAGCTCCCAGCTGTGTGTTGAAACTGGAGATGCTCACATCCTTGGCAGGTATGAACTTCGAGAATAATCCCGAGTGTTTCTGTTTTCTTTAAACATATAAGTCCAAGAATTGTGATTTATCTATAACGGGAAATATAAAGGGAAAATAAAAGTGAGTTGCAGGCTTTGCAAAATCAGCTTCATGTCATTCCGAACTCATAAGAAGTTTGTTGTTCTTTAAAACACAAATGAGGATATTTTTAATGAAACCTGCGAGTTCTGTCCCTCCATTGAAAGTCCATTCACCCAAAACTTTAACTCTTTAAAAAAAAAGGTTCATAAGAGATTGTAACAATAATCCCTATCCCATGTATGTACGTTGATCAACATTATAAAGATATGAATAAAAGGATAATTAAATCTGTTCTTTTAAATCAATCATATCTCTTCAGAAGACTTGATAGATGATTAGACAGAAGATTAAACCACTCAATTCATATGCATTACTTTTACAATCTCATAATGAAATTTGTGAATCATTTTGGTGGAGAATGGACTTTCAAAAGAGGGTCAGAAATCTCTCGGGTATCTTCATTTGTGTTTCAAAGATGAATGAAAGTTTGGAACAACATGAAGGTGAATAAACGAAGACAGAATTTTCTTTTTTCTTTTTTTTTTTTTTTTGTGAACTATCCCTTTTAAAAACTTGTAAATGTCTATAATACACATTTTTGTGGTTAAGCCAAGCTCTAAAATATTTAATTTGGTACAAATGGCTTTTTCTGAGTGCAGTCGCTGTAATATTAATAATGCTTAGACAGTAATTACAAACAACAGGAAAAAGTCATGGTTGATTTAGAATTGATTTAATTCTTGTGTTTAAGTTCATTTGTCTGTTCTGGTGAACATCCTGTCACACATCAACATAAACATGCTTTCGTTCTTCCTGTGGTTATTGTAGTGTCAAATGAAGCTTCACGTGCATCAGCTTTTTAGCTTTTACTCTGAAAACGTTAGCATGTTTGGGCTCAGCGAGAAACCTGCATCTGATAGACACACCGTGCAGAATTTGCAGAACTATTGCCGCAAATGATAGCAATACTTAGCCCGCCACGATAAAAAAGGTGCAAAAGTGCATCATTTTAGCAACTTGTGCGTCTCTTAATATTTCAGTATTTTTGAACTTTTAACAACTTCAAACTATCACAGGATAGGGATATTGAACCAATTTTATTTGGGTTTTCAATATTGGAACACATTTCTTCAAGCTATATGGTGTTGGGTTTAAACCTGGAAATGTATTTTCATTCACTTTGTCAAGGTGTTATGTAAGTGCAAGGGGGTCTGTTACCAAGGTGATGATATACCCTGAATAGCGACGTGATTGTTGTTGCCATGACGCAGATTGTAGTGTCCTTTAACACATACCAGTGTGGTTATTTAGGGGTGCATGTAAACACAGCTGAGTTTCATATGAGCTGCCAGCTTCTTTGCACTAATCCAGTAACATGATTAAATGCCAGAGTACAGTTCAGACTGAGAGATCAAATGTGGCTTCCCTGAGCACCGATGTCAATACCAGTATACATCTCTTGATAGTGCTCACAGTGGCATTGTCAAGTATATGTAACCCATGCATTTGCCTTGGTAACGTTATCTTCTTTATTTTGCTAACAATCACCACCATCAGTATCTCGTTACAGCCCTACTTTCAAACTGTCTGGTTCGGTGTGGCGTGTCTTCCCTCAAACTGATCTTTACACGCAGCAACCACACACTTTACAGTTTGTGACAGTTCAACCTTTGTTCTCCACTGTTTTCTTTTTTTCTTCCACTGATTTGTGGAGCTTCAACACTGCTGGCTACAGTGTCCCAAATCATATGACTCTCCTTTCTGTCCTGATATAGCCTTTGCCCTTCACTTATAAATAATCATGTCTGTGGAGCGTTACTGGGACTGTCTGAAGTTTCACAACCTCTCTTGCATAAGCCAGAAAGATAAACACGTACGATATTCCCATGCCCTCCCCCCTTAGAGTTACATTTATAACATTTTTACTTAAAAATATAGGTTTGAAAAAGGCCAGCAGTCAAGGTCATAATAATCAAAATAATTTTACCAATGTCACGAACACTGCAATACAAAAATGTTTATGATATCTTCTGTAAAACCCAAGCAATATATTATAAATGGCAATATTTTTGTGTGTAATGATTGTATGAATGAACAGAATCAAATCAATCACTTTCTTTTTTCCTTTCTCTTTTCCTATGTGTAGGATCGAGAGTTACTCGTGTAAGATGGCTGGTGATGACAAGCACATGTTTAAGCAGTTCTGTCAGGAGGGGGAGCCACATGTACTGGAAGCTCTGTCCCCCCCTCAGTCCAGCAGCGCTCCGAGCCCTAACCTGTAAGCCTTAACACACAACCATAACCTTCAGCTCAGCTATTGTGGTTGCACTACACAATATCTCTTGTGCACTTTCTTTTAGATTGGGGAAGAGTGGGGAGGATGGAGAGAACCCACTAAGTGATAAGTGTTGCAGGAAGACTTTGTTCTACCTTATCACCACCCTGAACGAGTCGTTCAGGCCTGATTATGACTTCAGTGCCGCCCGTGCCCATGAGTTCAGCCGAGAGCCCAGCGCTAACTGGGTTAGTATGACTGGTTTCCAACTCTATCATGATAACATATCTGCTTGGGTAAAAAATAAATTGCTGTATGATATTATATATCGGATACGAAAGTTTTTAGATGAACAGTAAAAATGGAATTGTTAAAATTATTCAAAGCAACATAATGCATTCAGATTTTAAAGTTCTCTCAATGATGGTCTTAATAATTGTCTTAAGCTACTTTTTGTCAATTTTAATTTGTTTGCTCACTAAATGTAGCTGTCTTCATTCTGTCAATAAGTTTGTAAAGGCAATCACAGATTTCTAATTCAGCAAATTTTCAGTTAGTTTTTGTTAAGACAGCTATGTTTGAATAGTTAGGACAACATTTGGGGAACTCTCTTGGTCTTACATTATTTTTTTTTATGTAGTTTCAAGTAGTTCACATTTCTTTATTTGTGATTTAAAAGGTCCCATAAACTGAATGATACGTGGGTTCTTTTTTTTTACAGTGTAATCTATTCATTATCAATTTGGTTGAATTTTCAGAAACTATTTCCTTTTATGTCTAGCTCTGTTTCCTAACACTCTTGTTTGTGTCCTCCAGGTGGCAGATTCTGTTAACAGCAGCCTTTATTCTGCTGTAGGGGAGCAGTTTAACACTTTAGGCCCAGAACTGTGGAATGCCATTGACCAAGAGATAAACCTGCAGAGCTGTGACATCTATAGGTGTGTGAAAAATGAAGAATTTTTTTTCTTGCCCTCAGTTATGGAGGTGTAGTTCTAACAAACATTTTCAAACCTTTAAATGTGTTCTGTACATCTATTTTAATAAGTCCTTGCTATTTTGTTTGTAGCTACAACCCAGACCTTGACTCTGACCCCTTTGGTGAGGAAGGCAGCCTGTGGTCCTTCAACTACCTCTTTTACAACAAGAAACTTAAACGCATTGTATTCTTCACTTGCCGCTCAGTCAGGTCAGTAATCACTCAATGTACATGTTATAGAAAAGTAATTTACTATTTTTTTTTTTTTTTTTTTTTTTAACATCTACTTCTGTTCAGTGTCCTCAGTAGTTACGGTTGCAGTGGCCTTGACAATGAGTTGGACATGGAGCTGGATGATGATGAAGAGGAAGTGGACAGCTTCATGGAAGACAGGTGAGCTCAACCACACAATCCATAAGGACTCAGAAGAAAACAATTGTGATTTTATACTTTTTATATCAGAGATGGTTTGTAGGACCAATTACAAGCATGTTAGTATGTTCCAGTGTTCTTCGTCAAGGTATTACTTGTATTTCAGTGAAGAATTGTTTGCCAAAGTCTTTTAAAATGGTTTCTTTTACTCTGTATTGCAGGGTCCCCCGAGCTCTGTGTGTCTAAAGCTTCCTCAGGGATGACAACCTGAGCTTCAGCCAAAGGGCCTCGCCGATAACTTTGCACCCATTTTCTTATTTTTTCAAGGAAAAAAAAAAACTTTCAAACTTTATTTTCTGGGGATTTTCTTAAACGTGTGTGCTTAATTCTTACTTGTTCATTATGGACTGAGGAGGGGAAATATATGAGAGGAATTTATACCTCCCTCCCATTTGCCTCTAAAGAAGATCACAGACTGTGGGCTGAGAAGAGTCCCAAGAGAGCTGCTTAGACAAGGTTTGACATGGACTCATTTTAGGCTTTGGTGAGGCAGAGACAGTAAAAACCAGTGGAAACCAGCTCTCCCAGAAATGAAAGATAGTCACATTCAAACACCAGCATTTTGACCGTGGAAATGGGATGTGACATTCTTTTGTGCACACTTTGGACTATTAAGACTGCACGAGCACCATTTCTACCCCTTCCGTTTTATTGGTTCTCCTACTGTTTTCATAACTTGCTGG
Organism: Ctenopharyngodon idella; assembly: GCF_019924925.1. Classification (NCBI taxonomy): domain Eukaryota; kingdom Metazoa; phylum Chordata; class Actinopteri; order Cypriniformes; family Xenocyprididae; genus Ctenopharyngodon; species Ctenopharyngodon idella. Next base: position 13,079,770 of record NC_067226.1, read on the forward strand.
AGGGACGGGGGGGTTAACTGTAAGTTTTGAAGCAACTAACAGGTACTTCTCCCCTCTGTGTTTCCTGGGAATTAAACCCATGACCCTGGCATTGTTAGCACCATGCTCTAGCAAATATACAAGGCTAAATTTAAAAGATTTTTTTGTGCGTTTTATTTTTTTGTAAGCTTAATTATCTGAAATTCATTTATTTTAGTATACATTGACTGCACTGATTCTCTCTTTTTTATATTAAATGTCTGCAGGCTGCCATTGTTTTTTGACTCTATAATGTTGGCTTTGCTATGAAAACTGTTGTTACTTTTGCATAGTTCAAAGGTAAACATACAAACCAATTATTGTTTAATTTTTTTTTTTTTTTTTTTTTGAATCTTGTTCATTTTTCATAACAATGTGAAATTTCAAAATAACAGTGCTGATATGGTAAGACAAATGTGAATGGAATCGGTCTCTTGTAGCCTTAGGATTTTGATTTTAAGGATGATTGAGCATCTGTGACAATAAAACTATAGTTTTTTTTGTTGTTTGATACCTGAAATCATCTGCTTTATGACCATTCCTGAATTGATACTGATGACAAAAAGCAACTTTTAACTACAGTTTACCAAGAAGCTTTGTTTAACACAATTTGGTTATCATAGATTTAAAATGCCATTTAAGAAGTAATGCTTGATTTGAATATATGGGGATGTTTTAAAACAAATGTTTTATTATAACTCTTCCAAAATTTTTCAGACTTTATTAAAACTAAAATCAAAAGGTAATGCAGCTATAGAGTGTAGTGACTGAGACAGATCAAACACAATTTTTTGTTATATTCCATAAATGATCAACCAGACACCTCACCCAACAAACAAACTAGGTGTCTATGAAGTGTCCCCAAACGACAATTAACACCCAAATGCAGAACAGGGATACCATCATGATAGTAGTTGAACAAACTAAAACTCAAGTTGGCAAAACCAAACTAATTCAATGAGGATTAATGCTGCATTCACGTGCTATCGGAAATTTGATAATTCCCACTTCTGAAGTCGTGATTACGAGCTCAGCGCATTCAAGTTTCGAAATGGGAGGGCGTTCATGTGCAATTTTTACCTAGGAAACTCGTATTTACTATAATTCCGACAGCACGTGAAGGCAGCATAGAGACAGAGCGACGTTAGTTGATTGTGGTATTAATTCTGATGCATCAAGTTAATTCTTACATCTAAATATTTATAATAAATTATAACTAACTACATTTCATTACTAATATATTCGTTTGGGTTGTATTATCTGTGTGATCATTCTCATGCCCATGGGGTGTTTTTTCGTTCTAGCAAATTATTGTTGTTGTTTGCCGGAAGTAGTCGCCAAATAAATGCGTTTTTTTTTTTTGTTTGTTTTTTTTTTTTTGCGTCATCAAAGGGCGACTATGCTCAGTCGTAAATATCGGACAGGATGTCGGAACGGCTTGGAAAAACACTTAAGAAATTTAAACAATTTGTAAAATTCATACAGATCCCACGGAGTTGTATTTTACTTGCCGTTGCTCACATTCCACTTATATAAAGCAGGCATTAATCATCTACAACTCGCTAAAGGCTGAGCATATTAAATCCTATATTTAGGTTTACTAGACATTTAAGACGCTCGCGACATTCAGATGCCTGTTAAACGAGTCTAATTGAATGTAGCATATAGTTACTATGCAGGATTACAGTGTGATGAGGGAGATACTTTTGTAGCTGCAAACACCGAGGTGCTTTTGGGGTCGTTCTTGAGAGATAAAGGTTTGGTCATTCTTTTTTTAAGTAATCAACATGCTGCAATCTGTCATTTGATTTGCATGTCAAGTCATGATTTTGGATGCCATCCTCAGATGGTTCTGTCTTTGGTGAACCTGTGCGCCCGGGAGGTAGTGAGCGACCACAGTTCTTCGCCGTATTGGTTAAGTTGTGTGCCGAGGGAGCTCTACCGAGCGCTGCTGGACGCCGCCTTCTCTCACTGCCGTCCTCTAGCCGTCGGTGAGCTCATCCAGCGGTGGCCTGAGCGAACACTGACTATAGGAGGCAGCAGAAAATCGGGCCAGTGCCTTCCGAACCGCCTCTGCGTTCAGGCTCTGCTGCTCGCTGTGGTCAGGGGATTGACGGACAAGAGGTATGGATGTGTTATTTCTAAATCACTCTTTTTCATTTTAATGACAAAATGTGCAATAAAAGAGACAGGGTCAGTACAGTGCCGTGTTATACATAGAAATTATTTTAATCTTCACAGCATGTCTCATGTGACATGTCTCTGACCTGACAGCATGGATAAATATAGGTAGAAATGTCATTGATGACCCTTTAATCACACTGGCAGTAAACAAGCAAATGAGGTACATGTGGATGACAAATCAATATGAATTAGTGATTGGAAATGTTTTTTTTTTTTTTTTTTTAAAAACACACTATTTTTTGTTTTGTTTTTTGAAAGAAATGTATACTTTTATTCACGAAGGAAGCATTAAATTGATCAAATGTGACAGTAAAGATATTTATAATAACCTAAAAGATTTCTATTTAAAATAAATGCTGTTATTTTGTAAACTTTCTATTCATCAAATAATCTTTTGTAAATGTTTCTTGAGCAGCAAATCAGTATATTAGAATGTTAAAAACTGCTGTTCTTTTGAACTTTCTATTCATAAAAGAATCCTGAAAAAAAATTGTATACAACTGTTTTCAACATTAATAGTAATAAATTGAGCAGCAAATCAGCATTATATAATAATTTCTGAAGGATCACGTGACACTGAAGACTGAAGTAATGATGCTGAAAATTCAGCTTGCCAACACAGGAATAAATTACATTTTAAAATATATTCGAATATTTTAAATTTTAATAGTATTTCACCGAGAGAGAGTCTATATATGTAGACTTCTTTTAAAAACGAGACAGCAGTGTGTGTGTGTGTGTGTGTGTGTATATATATATATATATATATATATATATGTGTGTGTGTGTGTGTGTATATGCATTCTCAAATAGATTTCACTGTCATTTTGTCTTCATCTCTCTGTCGTTCCGTGTTGGTTCATATCAAGTGTTTCATATCTTTTCTCTCTCTCTTTTTTTTTTTTAACATTATTTACTAGCCCTATATGTGCCTCCCTTACCAGGTGTTGCCTGCAGGTGCTGGATCTCAGTGGACTTCAGTGTGAGGATGTGAGAGTTGAAGACTCAATGGGTGGATGGTCCCTCACTGTTGCCCTCTGCTCAATGGTGCTACAAGCTCGAGCTGCTGCCTCCAGGGCTCACAGGAGAGATGGTGAAAGAGAGCGAAAAAGAGGGCTGGAAGTGGAGCGCGAACGGGGCGCTATCAAACGAGACCGGGGCAGTGTAGGGTGCGGGAATAGTGGTGAAGGGAGTCAGGGAGGAGACCGAGTGGAAGTAGTAGGGAAGATGGAGTGCAGAACTAATGAACGAACGTTACCAGACGTTGAGTCAGTAAAGGGTGTGAGAAGGAGGATGGAGATCCAGAGGAGAAAGATTTCATCTGAGGTGAAATCACACAATAGCAGTAATAACGGTAGTTTATGTGACCAAGACTGGGACGAGGTAGTTGTGGTCCATGTCAGGGCTGACTTATTTATCAATTCCCGTTCCTGGGAGCGCGTCCGTGATGCCCTTAGTCAACTGGGCCAATTGCAACTCCACTGCCGCTACCTTCGCGTGGAGGAACTCTCAGCTCCCTCTATAGCTTCCTTATTGGGTCTGTTGCCTCAGCAGGATCTCCTCGGTGTGGACATCCGCTACTCCAGCCTTGGGGTGTCTGGCCTGGCTATGTTGCTTCCACTGTTAGCTCCCTTCCCACAGCTTCACTCTCTCAGACTGCATTACTGTAACTTGGACTTGCAACGCACACAACCTGGCCAGCAGGGGGCCCTACAGGACATGTCGGAAGGACTGGGTTCACTGAAGAGATTGAAGAGATTATGCCTGACTGCACTCCGACTTCCAGGACACTTGCGCTTGCTGCTCAGGTAAATACACATGTGGGATTATGCACTCATACACTCCTACTACACGCACACTCTTTCATAATTTTAGTCAGAGGTTCAATGACATTGATGCCCTTTTAAAAAAAAAAAAAAAAATGTATTCAAAATGCATTTCATTTTCGGTGTGATGAATACACCGCTTGTATGATTAGCATGTTTTTAATTCCTCATTTAATTCCTGTTTGCAGCTCTCTTTCCCAGCCCCTGGAGGTGCTGGAGCTGCCATACCTGTGCCTGACCTCCACTGACCTGGCCTACCTCTCTTGCAGTCCTCATGCTTCATTCCTGAGAGAACTTGACCTGAGCGAGAACAGGCTTGATGAATCGTCCCTGCCCTCTCTGCGCCGTCTCTTAGGTCAAGCTGAAAGCTCCATGTCCCAGCTTTCACTTTGTGGTTGTGGCCTCTCAGACACTCTCTTGGGAGCTCTTCTCCCTTCCCTGTCCTGCTGTCGGGCTTTGCGTAGCTTAAGACTAGCCTTAAACCCGCTATCTAGGACAGGACTTCTTTCCCTGGCCCGTACAGCAGCAGGTATCCCTTCTCTTCGTCTGCTGCTCTATCCCAGTCCACTAGAGGAATATGAGCCTGGTCTGCCGGCTCTCCCCTCCAGTGCTCAGCTGCTGGACTGGCCTCTACTAGAGGAGCCTGAGGGCAGGGACTTGACGCTGAGGTTGCTGGATGAGGTTCTGAACTTGAAAGGGCGCTCCCAGGACCTTCTTGTGACCTCTGACCTTCTGAACTATAGCCCAGACTTGACTGTGGATGACACTTGACAATCAAAACTATGCTTAAACTAGTACTCTCAGCGTATGTTTTAACCACTCTTAGGGAATTTACTTGTGGTTGCCAAGCTTCTTCATGAAAAGCAAACCTTAGCTTAGACACACAGTCTTGTTAAAAATAAACCATAGTATTATATTGTTTGCAGCATCACATATAAAAGGATTTTGAATTTTTTGTTTTGCTATGCATTACATATGGTTTTACTGCCTTATATCATGTTTATGGCCTGCACCGATGGAACGAACTAAGACACCTCTTAAAAGTTGTTGACTTCTTAATTTCTTCTTAATCTTCTCAAGGGACAAACTTTTTGACTTCTTAATTTTCTCACAGGGCTGTAAGGCTGGATTTTTATCCACATTTTCCTTCCATCCATCCATCCATCTGTGTTATATGGTAAAGCCCAGAAAAAATCAGTTTTATTTTTGTTTGAATATTGAAAATGTTCAGGTTTGATATTCTTTGCTCTGTCTCTGCTAATTCAACATTAATGTCAATGGGTTAGTTTACCCATAAATGAAAAACATTTTTTTCCAAAAATGTATGGTTTTTATGGCAAAAAAAAAATTGTTTTTAGGTTAATTATTCTTTGAATATTAATTGAACATCATAGTATTTAAAGACAAGTACAGTGTGCTCACGATTTCTGGAAAATCTGGAAAACTTGGAATCTTTGTAACCAATTTTATTGAATTACTTAAGTGCTTAAATGATTACAAATCTATAATGAAAAATGAAAACAATAGTATTTTTATATCATACTTTCTATTATAAATTGTGCACCAGGGAAAGGATGGGGTTTGAGTTATAGTCTCATCATCAGACGTCACAGCCAGGGACCATTAGCTGAACGTCTGATGCATAAGGCATTATTGGATCTACAAATGTATATAAAGTTCACTGCATAGACTCTTTGAAAAATATTTTAACTTGTTTGCCTGATGGGATATGGGAAGAGTTCTATTATTTTCCAAGCCTGGCCGACCCTTTGCCAGCACATAAAAGGAATCCCTAGTGATCCAATTTTATTTATTGATGCACAGTTGTCTGTTAGGGACATTGACTTTCACACCCCTAAACATGACACAGAACAAAACAAACTATACGTATTGGGACAGTAAAGACAAAATTGCTCTTTTAGCTGTGGTGTCAAGACAACTATAAATATGATTAAAAGATTAATATGAGGCAGAAGTACAGAATGTCACATTTTATTATTGGCAGTTTCAACACTAAAAGTGCTGTACTTAGTTGGTAAAACATTTTGAGTTTCATCCTTCTGCCTAATGTGAGCATAAGTATTGGCACAGTTTAACTTAAAGCAAATGTGAACGTGTAAATGCTAATATTTAGTTGTAAATCCCTTGCAAGCAATCACAGGAGCAAGTCTGTGACCCATAGACATCACCAGACTCTTGGTCTTGGCCATTTTCAACGGTTGCTTGTTTTGGGGAGTTTCTGCCTTTAGTCTCTTCCTCAGCTGGTGAAATGCTTAGGTTTTAAATCTGGAGACTGATTTGGCCAATCTAAGATCCACAATTTCTTTACCATGATAATCTCCTTGATTGAGTTGGCAGTACTAGTGTTTTGGGTAATTGTCCTGTTACCATATGAAGCACTTCCCATTGAGTCTGGTGGCATTTTCTTGAACACTGGTAGGCAAGATTTTTTGTGCACTTCTGAATTCATTTTTCTGCTGCCATCATTGAATAAATCATCAATAAAGATGAGTGAGCCTGTTCCAGAGGCAGACATGATACTACATCCACCATGCTTTCCAGATGAGGTTGTATGCCTTGGATCATTTGCAGTTTCTTTTTTTTTTCTCCACACTTTTGCTTTCCCACTTTGATAAAGATTAATCTTTGTCATCTTAATCTCTGTTCTAAAAACCCTACTGGCTCATCATGATCATTCACATCATTTATAACTGGTGTTGAACACTTGTAGTGTGTACTGCAGTTTATGTGCTGACTGGTGAGGGTATAGACAGCTGTCTTCTCTGACACACATGGAGTCTTTAACTCTGTGCACCTGATGTGAGCTTCAGTGGAAGGTAAAACCGGTTCAGAGGTCCACTTTATCACTAGATCACACACACTCCACACAGAACACTAGTCTGTGTTGATGAGTGGAAGGATTTAACATAACCCACTGGAATCACCTGACTAAGGCATTTATAAATGTTTATCCACTTCAAAACAAATAAATTACTCTTCTTAAAAATAGTGCTTTAGCATGCCTGCATGTTTGTGCATATGAACACAGACCAGCTTACAACTTCATCAATAAATCATATACTGATCATTTACTAGTGGTTTGTTCATCATTTGTTCATGAATTGTTTATTGAGATAATACTAAAACAATGTTGACATAAATACTTCAATTATTTATAATGTATCAACTAATAACTTTTGTTAACCGTTCCTGCTCTGTCCCTGACCGTGGTCGGAGACGACAAGGGGAGACTTTTCACTGCTCCAGGGCCGAAGTAGCTTTCTATTTAAACTTCGGGGTTAACTCCCTTTCCTTTCGTTCAGCAGCTAGTAAGTAAACAAATTACAACTTGTTTTGGTCCGAAGATTTATTGTTTACAATAGTTGAACGGTGATTAACAGTACAGCCTCATAACAGTGCTCCGGTCGCGACAACACGATCGACTCTCTCTCCCTCTCTCACTTCACTCTCAAAAGCAAAACTGCTATTAAAGGACCCGCACCATTTTACAACACTTTCAACCATATGATCTATATGATCTGTATGATCATATGACCTAATGATCTGTTTGATTAATTTCATGATTTACACATTTTTTAAGATAACTTACAACACATTTGTAAATCGTTAGCATACCACTTAATCATTTATGAACGTATAGTCATGTTTTGTAAATGATTCATTCATCATTAACTAACTTATGAGTGACTTATAACTTAACATTAAAGTGTTACCCATTTGTCTAATGTGACCGAACATTAAGCAGAATTTCCAATACAGAATTAATACAATACACGTTTTTCTGTGTTGGTATTAGCTAGACAATTGAACGAGTATAAAATAGTGACTAAAACGCGATCCATTAAGACTACAAGACTAACAGCAGTCACTATTAAGCCATTTCCAAGCAGCTGTTCTAAACTGCTAAAATCCTGATTTATAACCGCGACGTCGACGTCTGACGAATTATTATACACAGGTTAAATACAACGGCTGTACTGGGATTTCGGCTAATATTTACATGTAAAATGATACAATATGGTAAAATAATACTCAGAAATACTCTAGCGCTTCAAACTTTTCGCTGTTTCTCTCACACCGCGCAGGCGCGCACAGTCTCCGTATAACAACTAAATGTGCTGCTCCTCTCTCCCAGAATGGAATGTCATGTTGTGACGTCACGATGTTTGCGACGTTGACCGCTCGGAGACTATAAAATGAGCAAAGAAAGCAATCACTTTATATGATCCGTTCATCTGACTAAGGCATACTTTCTCAGATACAGCAATTGCTGAGTTCTACACAACACTTGTGGCTGGTACAAGGAGCTTTATGAAAAGAAGCAATCAAAATGTCAGCGTTCTACATTTGGTCTTCAAGAGAGGATATCAATCAACAACAGGGGCGTAGCCATCATTTCAGAAGTGAGGCCAGTTTTTATCTGACCTTTGTTTATATGATAGATTTTTTCTTTTAATGAGAAATCAAATACACTGCTGAACAATAAACCAATCATAAAATTGTCATAAAATATAGGGAAAAAATATTAGATATTGGTTATGTGCTACAAACACTTGTGCATTAAGTCCTCATGGATTTTATACAATGTAAAAAATAAAATAAAAAATAAGTTCACAGAATAATGCAGAAAATACAGTACCTATCGAAAGTTTGGAAACATTACAACTGAAATTGTACAATTGAAATATGTCTCTTCTGCTCACCAAGATTGGATTTATTTAATAAAAAAAATGCAGTGAAAACAGTAATATTGTGAAATAGGATTACACACAGCAAAATCCCCAGTGTTAAATTAACACCCAAAGTGTACATATGAGTCCATCTTGCCGGGTGTTAAAAAGTAACACTGAAGCAGTGTTAAAGTTAATGAGATGATTGATGATTGAGTGATGATTGACAATTAGTGGTGACACCTGATGTTAATAAGCAGAATCATTGAAGGAAAGAGAAAAAAAAGGTGTTAATTAATGTTTTATGGAATGTTTCATTTCAAGTCACCATGAAAGAGGTCAGCGTTTGCTTTAGTTGGGCTCTTGACGCTTTACCTTTTATTATTAGTATTTATCTGGCTACTCCAACTTTGTGTTTGAAAAGCACATTTGTTCTGACCAGAGAAAACATGATCTGGTCACAGTATGTTTTGGTGGTGATGTTATCATCACGCTATGGCCTGATGTCTTTTAGAGTCTAAATCTGACTGTATGCTTGATGTGTAACTTTAGTATTAATGATTGTAGTCCTGTGACTTTACAGCTTGAGATCCAACTCTTTTTTTTTTTAAGAAAAATACATTATGCACAGAAGCTTCTGTGTTTAGACACACACAGACATCAAGAATCAGCATATGATTCTCAAGAACGGTGACAATAAATAAATACAAAATACTGACAAACAGATAAACTCTGAACATCACAAAACAAGCTACTGTCACAACAAAACAACAGCAAAATAAAAGCAAACATGAACAATCTACGAAAATTACAGGACAATTCAGTTGCATAATTTATTCATGCAGCAATGCATGATGGGAGCCATGGATGAGTTTTGATTGGTGGCTCCCATCATGCACTGCAACAAGAAGCACTTTGTTTGATTGTCACCATTGTTGAGGGTCATATGCTGATTCTTGATGTCTGTGTGTGTGTAAGGAAATAATCGAACATTTATATGATGGGATAACAATACTGGATGTCACCAATGAACCAGGCCATTTCAATATGAGAATGTCATCATCAAAACACAACCATTATGACTGTGCTTCCCAAAGCACTGTAAACCTAAATTGATCAACTTTGGCTTACAACACTTGTGGGAAATGCAGCCCAGATCACAGTTTCTCTGGCCATAACAAATGTTGTCTACAAACACAAAGTTGGAACAACCAGAGAAAAATTAATGTTAATAAACAAAGAGTCACGAGCCCAACTAAAGGAAATGCTTTTCAAACTAAACTTTCATTAAAACATTAACATCTAAACATCTGTTAATTCTGAATAAGAACTTTTGTTGATGTATTACAGAAATAAAATCAAACTGGTTAATAATAAGTGTAATGATGTTTAATGGCTGGAAGTCAGTTGTAGTTGTCGTGTCTCTCTCTTTTTCTCTTGTTGTTTCTTCAGTGATTCTGCTTATTAACATCAGGTGTCACCACTAATTGTCAATCATCACTCAATCATCAATCAATTATATCATTAACTTTAACACTGCTTAAGTGTTACTTTTTAACACCCGGCAAGATGGACTCATATGTACACTTTGGGTGTTAATTTAACACTGGGGATTTTGCTGTGCAATTTAGTTTGCAGAAACAAAATAACAAACCTCTCTTGTAGGTATAATTTTGTCACCTTTATACACCGCCATGATGCAGAAAAGGCTCTAGAGAGTTTGAATTTTTGTCCACTCTTAGACCAGCCAATGCGTGTCATGTGGGCCTAACATATACATATTGTGGTCTGAGCAAAGGACATTGACAGCCTTGCTTTACATGACTGCACGACACAATTTGTGCTGCATCCTAATTATCCTTCCTGAATAGTATACGACATTAGTATTAGCATGTTGTAGTTTTATGTCTTGTTTGTTGTTTATGCGGGTTTTCTTTTATTGCAGAAAGACTCACAGCCACACCATGCTTATTGTGTGTCCTTTATTTTCAAAGCAGACCTCTTTTAAAACAGCCATGTGGTCATATACATGTGGAACACATTACACACAGCATCATATTACAACCTCCTTTCTTAAATGATAAAGAAAATTACATCACCAAATCAACAAACATTAATAACCACAGTCATGAATCAAGATATACCATCACAAACACTGTCATAAATACAATCAGAATAGCATAAAGAGTAGCCCTTCAACAGGATGACAATCATAATCAAACAAGTTTAAAATACATAAATCATCAGTTAATGTCATTCTCTATGTGGTACAGTCTTTAAATCTTACTGGAGGTCTGACAGTTCTTTCACTTCTTGTGCATATTGTTGATTCAGCATTGATGCTTGGCAAAATTGTTTGTTGAGTTTGTTCCAGATTTTCCTCAGGTACAGGTGTCTTTGTACCTATGATGATCTATTTGATAAAGAGGCACCAGAACGGTCTGCTCCAGTGACTACAAATTCTGTCAGTGTCACCTTCTACCAGTACTGACAAACTTCTAGATCTGACATCATAGTGGACTGGCTCGTCAGAAAATGTACTGTGTTCCTGCGTAAAAGTTCTTTGTCGTAACATCTTGGTGGAACATGGTATAATACTGAAAAAAAAAGCTGTCTCGTAACTCAACAAAACCAGCCGTCAGTGAAATCTCGTGACGAAACAAAACCGGCCTTTGTCTTCGAAATCTCGTAAGAGAGCAAGGAACAAAACCGCCCGTCTTTTGAAATCTCATGACAGAACAAAATCTCACCGCCTCTGAGATCACGTAACCTAACAAAACCAGCCATCAGTGAAATCTCGTGATGGAACAAAACTGACCACCTTTGTCTGTGAAATCTCACTGCTGGATTTCAGTGGCATTTGGCTTTGTTCTATCATGAGCTTTCAGAAGATGGCTGGTTTTGTTCCTTCACTCTCTTACGAGATTTCAAGGACAAAGTCTGTCGGTTGTGTTTGGTTATGAGATCTCAGTTGTAGTTAGCTTTGTTCTATCACAAGCTTTCAAAAGAAGAACGATTTTGTTCCGTTGCTCTATCACGAGATTTTGAAGACAAAGGCGATTGGTTTTGTTCTGTGACAAGATTTCACTGATGGCTGGTTTTGTTAAGTTACACAATCTAAATGGAGGTGGGATTTTGTTCTGTCATGAGCTTTCAAAAGACTACCGGTTTTGTTCCTTCGCTCTCTTTCGAGATTTTGAAAACAAAGACGGCCAGTTTTGCTCATTCACTCTCTTACGAGATTTTGAAGACAAAAACGGTTGGTTTTGTTCCGCCACAAGATTTCACTGACGGCCGGTTTTGTTCAGTTAAGAGATCTTACAGGCTGTCGCTCTGTTCTGTCATGAGATTTCAAAGACGGCTGGTATTGGTTCTCTTCACGAGATTTCACTGCCGGCTGGTTTAGTTCGGTTACGAGATCTCATGGGCTGTCGGCATTCAGTGGCTGTCAGCTCGGTACTGTTATGAGATTGCAAAGGCGGTTGGTTTTGTTCCTTCACGAGATTTCACTGACTGCTGGTTTAGTTCGGTTACGAGATCTCACGGGCGTTCAGCGGCTGTCGGGTCTGTTCTGACATTATATTTCAAAGACGGCCGGGCTTGGATCTCTTTACAAGATTGCAAAGGCGGCCAGTTTTGTTACTACATTGCAAAGGCTGCCGGTATTATTCCTTCACGAGATTTCACTGTCGGCCGGTTTAGTTCGATTACGAAATCTCACTGGCGGTCGGCATTCAGTGGCTGTCGGGTCTGTTATGTCATGAGATCTCAAAAACGATATGTTACGAGATCTCACGGGCGTTCAGCAGCTGTCGGGTCTGTTCTGACGGCCGGGCTTGGTTCTCTTTTCGAGATTGCAAAGGCGGTCGGTTTTGTTCATTCACAAGATTTCAAAGACGGCCTGTCTTAGTCCTTGGTTCTCTTTACGAGATTGCAAAGGCTGTCGGTTTTGTTCATTCATGAGATTTCACTGACGGCCGGTTTAGTTCGATTACGAGATCTCACGGGCGGTCGGCATTCAGTGGCTGTCACCTCTGTTTTGGCATTAGATTTCAAAGAGAGTAGGTCTTGGTTCTCTTTACGAGATTGCAAAGGCTGCCAGTTTTGTTCATTCACGAGATTTAACCGACTGCCGGTTTAATTCGGTTACGAGATCTCATGGGCGGTCGGCGTTCAGTTGCTGTCGGTTCTTTCCTGTCATGAGACTTCAAAGACAGTAAGTCTTGGTACTTGGTTCTCTTAATGAAAATGCAAAGGCAGCCGCTTTTGTTGCTTCATGAAATTGCAAAGGCTGCCGTTGTTATTCCTTCACGAGATTTCTCTTTCGGCCGTTTTAGTTCGATTACGAGATCTCACGGGCGGCATTAAGTGGCTGTCTGGTCTGTTCTGTCATGAGATTTCAAAGACGGTAGGTCTTGGTCCTTGGTTCTCTTTACGAGATTGCAAAGGTGGCCGGTTTTGTTCATTCACGAGGTTTCACTGTCGGCCGGTTTAATCCGGTTACCAGATCTCATGGGCGGTCGGCGTTCAGTTGCTGTTGGTTCTTTCCTGTCATGAGACATCAAAGACGTTAAGTCTTGGTACTTGTTTCTCTTAATGAAATTGCAAAGGCAGCCGGTTTTGTTACTTCATGAAATTGCAAAGGCTGCCGTTGTTATTCCTTCACGAGATTTCACTGATGGCCCGTCTTGGTTCTCTTTACGAGATTGCAAAGGCAGCCGGTTTTGTTCCTTCACGAGATTTCACTGTCGGCCAGTTTAGTTCGATTACGAGATCTCACGAGCGGCATTCAGTGGCTGTCAGGTCTGTTGTGTCATGAGATCTCAAAGACGATAGGTCTTGGTCCTTGGTTCTCTTTACGAGATTGCAAAGGCGGTCGGTTTGTTCATTAATGAGATTTCACTGACGGCTGGTCTTGGTCCTCTTCACGAGATTGCAAAGGCAGTTGATTTTGTTCATTCACGAGATTTCAAAGATGGCCTGTCTTAGTCCTTGGTTCTCTTTACGAGACTGCAATGGCGGCCGGTTCTGTTCCTTTATGAGATTTAACCGACTGCCAGTTTAATTTGGTTACGAGATCTCATGGGCGGTCGGCATTCAGTGTCTGTCGGGTCTGTTATGTCATGAGATCTCAAAGACGATAGGTCTTGGTCCTTGGTTCTCTTCACGAGATTTCAAAGGCGGCCTGTCTTAGTCCATGATTCTCTTGACGAGATTTCAAAGGCGGCCGGTTTTGTTCCTTCACGAGATTTCACTGCCAGCTGGTTTAATTTGGTTACGAAATCTTATGGGTGGTCGACATTCAGTGGCTGTTGGGTCTGTTCTGTTATGAGATTTCAAAGACGGTAAGTCTTGGTCCTTGGTTCTCTTCATGAGATTGCAAAGGTGGTCGGTTTTGTTCATTAATGAGATTTCACTGACGGCCGGTCTTGGTCCTCTTTTCGAGATCGCAAAGGCGGCCGGTTTGGTCCTTCACGAGATTTCACTGCCGGCTGGTTTAGTTCGATTACGAAATCTGACGGGCGGTCGGCATTCAGTGGCTGTCACCCCTGTTTTGTCATTAGATTTCAAAGACAGTAGGTCTTTGTTCTCTTTACGAGATTGCAAAGGAGGCCGGTTTTGTTCCTTCACGAAATTTAACTGACCGCCTGTTTAGTTTGGTTACGAGATCTCATGGTCGGTCGGCGTTCGGTGGCAGTCGGCTCTATTCTGTCATGAGATTTCAAAGACGATAGGTCTTGGTCCTTGGTTCTCTTCACGAGATTGCAAAGGCGGTTGGTTTTGTTCATTCACGAGATTTCAAAGGCGGCCTGTCTTAGTCCATGGTTCTCTTTATGAGATTGCACAGGTGGCCGGTTTTGTTCCTTCACGAGATTTCACTGCCAGCCGGTTTAATTTGGTTACGAAATCTTATGGGCGGTCGGCATTCAGTGGCTGCTGGGTCTGTTCTGTTATGAGATTTCAAAGACGGTAAGTCTTGGTCCTTGGTTCTCTTCACGAGATTGCAAGGGTGGTCGGTTTTGTTCATAAATGAGATTTCACTGACGGCCGGTCTTGGTCCTCTTTTCGAGATCGCAATGGCGGCCGGTTTTGTTCCTTCACGATATTTCACTGCCGGCAGGTTTAATTCGGTTACGAGATCTCATGGTCGGTCGGCGTTCGGTGGCAGTCGGCTCTATTCTGTCATGAGATTTCAAAGGCTGCTGGCCTTAGTCCTTGGATTTATTTTCGAGATTGCAAAGGTAGCCGGTTTTGTTACTTCATCAAATTGCAAAGGCGGCCGGTGTTGTTCCTTCACAAGATTTCACTGACGGCCGGTCTTGCTTCTCTTTACGAGATTGCAAAGGCGGCCGGTTTTGTTCATTCACGGGATTTCAAAGACGGCCTGTCTTAGTCCTGGGTTCTCTTTATGAGATTGCAAAGGCGGTCGGTTTTGTTCATTCACGAGATTTCACTGACGGCCGGTTTAGTTCGATTACGAGATCTCACGGGCGGTCGGCATTCAGTGGCTGTCGCCTCTGTTTTGTCATTAGATTTCAAAGCCAGTAGGTCTTGGTTCTCTTTACGAGATTGCAATGGCGGCCGGTTTTGTTCCTTCACGATATTTAACCGACTGCCGGTTTAATTCGGTTACGAGATCTCATCGGCGGTCGGCTTTCAGTGGCTGTCGGGTCTGTTATGTCATGAGATCTCAAAGACGATAGGTCTTGGTCCGTGGTTCTCCTCACGAGATTGCAAAGGCGGTCGGTTTTGTTCATTCACGAGATTTCACTGCCGGCCCGTCTTGGTTCTCTTTACGAGATTTCACTGATGGCCGGTTTAGTTCGATTACGAGATCTCACGGGCGGTCGGCATTCAGTGGCTGTCGCCTCTGTTTTGTCATTAGATTTCAAAGAGAGTAGGTTTTGGTTCTCTTTACGAGATTGCAAAGGCTGCCGGTTTTGTTTCTTTATGAGATTTAACCGACTGCCGGTTTAATTCGGTTACGAGATCTCATGGGCGGTCGGCATTCAGTGGCTGTCGGGTCTGTTATGTCATGAGATCTCAAAGACGATAGGTCTTGGTTCTCTTTACGAGATTGCAAAGGCTGCCAGTTTTGTTTCTTTACGAGATTTAACCGACTGCTGGTTTAATTCGGTTACAAGATCTCATAGGCGGTCGGCATTCAGTTGCTGTCGATTCTTTCCTGTCATGAGACTTCAAAGACAGTAAGTCTTGGTACTTGGTTCTCTTAATGAAGTTGCAAAGGCAGCCGCTTTTGTTACTTCATGAAATTACAAAGGCTGTCGTTGTTATTCCTTCACGAGATTTCTCTGTCGGCCGTTTTGGTCCTCTTTTCGAGATCGCAAAGGCGGCCGGTTTTGTTCCTTCACGAAATTTAACTGACGGCCTGTTTAGTTCGGTTACGAGATCTCATGGTCGGTCGGCGTTCGGTGGTAGTCGGCTCTATTCTGTCATGAGATTTCAAAGATAGCCGGCCTTTGTCCTTCGATCTCTTTATGAGATTGCAAAGGCAGCCGGTTTTGTTCCTTCACGAGATTTCACTGCCGGCCGGTTTAATTCGGTTACGAGATCTCATGGGCGGTCGGCGTTCAGATGCTGTCGGTTCTTTCCTGTCATGAGATTTCAAAGACGGTAAGTATTGGTACTTGGTTCTCTTAATGAAGTTGCAAAGGCAGCCGCTTTTGTTACTTCATGAAATTGCAAAGGCTGTCGTTGTTATTCCTTCACGAGATTTCTCTGTCGGCCGTTTTAGTTCGATTACGAGATCTCACGGGCGGCATTAAATGGCTGTCTGGTCTGTTCTGTCATGAGATTTCAAAGACGGTAGGTCTTGGTCCTTGGTTCTCCTTACGAGATTGCAATGGCGGTCAGTTTTCTTCCTACATGAGATTTCACTGACGTCTGGTTTAGTTCGGTTATGAGATTTCATGGGCGGTCGGCGTTCAGTGGCTGTCGGCTCTGATCTGTCATGAGATTTCAAAGACGGCCGGCATTAGTCCTTGGATCTCTTTATGAGATTGCAATGGCGGTCGGTTTTCTTCCTACATGAGATTTCACTGACGTCTGGTTTAGTTCGGTTATGACATTTCATGGGAGGTCGGCGTTCAGTTGCTGTCGGTTCTTTCCTGTCATGAGACATCAAAGACGATAAGTCCTGGTACTTGTTTCTCTTAATGAAATTGCAAAGGCAGCCAGTTTTGTTACTTCGTGAAATTGCAAAGGCTGCCGTTGTTATTCCTTCACAAGATTTTACTGACGGCCCGTCTTGGTTCTCTTTTACGAGATTGCAAAGGCGTCCAGTTTTGTTCCTTCATGAGATTTCACTGTCGGCCGGTTTAGTTCGATTACGAGATCTCACAGGCGGCATTCAGTGGCTGTCAGGTCTGTTATGTCATGAGATCTCAAAGACGATAGGTCTTGGTCCTTGGTTCTCTTCACGAGATTTCAAAGGCGGCCTGTCTTAGTCCTTGGTTCTCTTTACGAGATTTCAAAGGCGGCCGGTTTTGTTCCTTCACGAGATTTCACTGCCAGCCGGTTTAATTTGGTTACGAAATCTTATGGGCGGTCGGCATTCAGTGGCTGTCGGGTCTGTTCTGTTATGAGATTTCAAAGACGGTAAGTCTTGGTCCTTGGTTCTCTTCACGAGATTGCAAAGGTGGTCGGTTTTGTTCATTAATGAGATTTTACTGACGGCCAGTCTTGGTCCTCTTTTCGAGATCGCAAAGGCGGCCGGTTTGGTCCTTCACGAGATTTCACTGACGGCTGGTTTAGTTCGATTACGAAATCTCACGGGCGGTCGGCATTCAGTGGCTGTCGCCCCTGTTTTGTCATTAGATTTCAAAGACAGTAGGTCTTTGTTCTCTTTACGAGATTGCAAAGGCGGCCGGTTTTGTTCCTTCACAAAATTTAACTGACCGCCTGTTTAGTTTGGTTACGAGATCTCATGGTCGGTCGGCGTTCGGTGGCAGTCGGCTCTATTCTGTCATGAGATTTCAAAGACGATAGGTCTTGGTCCTTGGTTCTCTTCACGAGATTGCAAAGGCGGTTGGTTTTGTTCATTCACGAGATTTCAAAGGCGGCCTGTCTTAGTCCATGGTTCTCTTTATGAGATTGCACAGGCGGCCGGTTTTGTTCCTTCACGAGATTTCACTGCCAGCCAGTTAAATTTGGATACAAAATCTTATGGGCGGTCGGCATTCAGTGGCTTTCGGGTCTGTTCTGTTATGAGATTTCAAAGACGGTAAGTCTTGGTCCTTGGTTCTCTTCATGAGATTGCAAAGGCGGCAGGTTTTGTTCCTTCACGATATTTCACTGCCGGCAGGTTTAATTCGGTTACGAGATCTCATGGTCGGTCGGCGTTCGGTGGCAGTCGGCTCTATTCTGTCATGAGATTTCAAAGGCTGCCGGCCTTAGTCCTTGGATTTATTTTCGAGATTGCAAAGGTAGCCGGTTTTGTTACTTCATGAAATTGTAAAGGCGGCCAGTGTTGTTCATTCACGGGATTTCAAAGACGGCCTGTTTTAGTCCTGGGTTCTCTTTACGAGATTGCAAAGGCGGTCGGTTTTGTTCATTCACAGGATTTCAAAGACGGCCTGTTTTAGTCCTGGGTTCTCTTTACGAGATTGCAAAGGCGGTCGGTTTTGTTCATTCACGAGATTTCACTGACGGCCGGTTTAGTTCGATTACGAGATCTCATGGGCGGTCGGCATTCAGTGGCTGTCGGGTCTGTTCTGTTATGAGGTTTCAAAGACAGTAAGTTTTGGTCCTTGGTTCTCTTGGCGAGATTGCAAAGGCGGTCGGTTTTGTTAATTCACGAAAATTCAAAGACGGCCTGTCTTAGTCCTTGGTTCTCTTTACAAGATTTCAAAGGCGGTCGGTTTTGTTCATTCACGAGATTTCACTGACGGCCGGTTTAGTTCGATTACGAGATCTCATGGGTGGTCGGCATTCAGTGGCTGTCGGGTCTGTTCTGTTATGAGGTTTCAAAGACAGTAAGTTTTGGTCCTTGGTTCTCTTGGCGAGATTGCAAAGGCGGTCGGTTTTGTTCATTCACGAAAATTCAAAGACGGCCTGTCTTAGTCCTTGGTTCTCTTTACAAGATTTCAAAGGCGGCCGGTTTTGTTCCTTCACGAGATTTCACTGCCGGCCGGTTTAATTTGGTTACGAGATTTATTCATCGGTCGGTATTCAGTGGCTGTCGGGTCTGTTCTGTTATGAGTTTTCAAAGACAGTAAGTCTTGGTCCTTGGTTCTCTTCATGAGATTGCAAAGGCGGTCGGTTTTGTTCATTAATGAGATTTCACTGACGGCCGGTCTTTGTTCTCTTTACGAGAGTGCAAAGGCGGCCGGTTTTGTTCATTCACGAGATTTCACTGCCGACCGGTTTAATTCGGTTACGAGATCTCATGGGCGGTCGGCTTTCAGATGCTGTCGGTTCTTTCCTGTCATGAGATTTCAAAGACGGTAAGTATTGGTACATGGTTCTCTTAATGAGATTGCAAAGGCAGCCGGTTTTGTTACTTCATGAAATTGCAAAGGCGACCAGTGTTGTTCCTTCACGAGATTTCACTGACGGCCGATCTTGCTTCTCTTTACAAGATTGCAAAGTCGGCCGGTTTTGTTACTTCATGAAATAGCAAAGGCTGCCGGTATTATTTCTTCACGAGATTTCATTGACGGCCCATCTTGGTTCTCATTACGAGATTGCAAAGGCGGCCGGTTTTGTTCCTTCACGAGATTTCACTGCTGGCCGGTTTAATTCGGTTACGAGATCTCATGGGCGGTTGGCATTCAGTTGCTGTCGGTTCTTTCCTGTCATGAGATTTCAAAGACGGTGAGTCTTGGTACTTGGTCCTCTTAATGAGATTGCAAAGGCGGTCCTTGGTCCTTGTTGTTCCTTCACGAGATTTCACTGACGGCCGGTCTTGCTTCTCTTTACGAGATTGCAAAGGCGGCCGGTTTTGTTACTACATTGCAAAGGCTGCCGGTATTATTCCTTCACGAGATTTCACTGTCGGCCGGTTTAGTTCGATTACGAGATCTCACGGGCGGCATTCAGTGGCTGTCAGGTCTGTTATGTCATGAGATCTCAAAGACGATAGGTCTTGGTTCTTGGTTCTATTCACGAGTTTGCAAAGGCGATTGGTTTTATTCATTCACAAGATTTTAAAGGCGGCCTGTCTTAGTCCTTGGTTCTCTTTACGAGATTGCAAAGACGGCTGGTTTTTCTTTCTTCACGAGATTTCACTGCCAGCTGGTTTAATTTGGTTACGAAATCTTATGGGTGGTCGACATTCAGTGGCTGTTGGGTCTGTTCTGTTATGAGATTTCAAAGACGGTAAGTCTTGGTCCTTGGTTCTCTTCATGAGATTGCAAAGGTGGTCGGTTTTGTTCATTAATGAGATTTCACTGACGGCCGGTCTTGGTCCTCTTTTCGAGATCACAAAGGCGGCCGGTTTGGTCCTTCACGAGATTTCACTGCCGGCTGGTTTAGTTCGATTAAGAAATCTCACGGGCGGTCGGCATTCAGTGGCTGTCGCCCCTGTTTTGTCATTAGATTTCAAAGACAGTAGGTCTTTGTTCTCTTTACGAGATTGCAAAGGCGGCCGGTTTTGTTCCTTCACGAAATTTAACTGACCGTCTGTTTAGTTCGGTTACGAGATCTCATGGTCGGTCGGCATTCGGTGGCAGTCGGCTCTATTCTGTCATGAGATTTCAAAGACGGCCAGCCTTAGTCCTTGGATCTCTTTACGAGATTGCAAAGGCGGCCGGTTTTGTTCCTTCACGAGATTTCACTGCCGGCCGATTTAATTCGGTTACGAGATCTCATGGGCGGTCGCCATTCAGTGGCTGTCGGGTCTGTTATGTCATGAGATCTGAAAGACGATAGGTCTCGGTCCTTGGTTTTATTCATACACGAGATTTCACTGCCGACCCGTCTTGGTTCTCTTTATGAGATTGCAATGGCGGTCGGTTTTCTTCCTACATGATATTTCACTGACGTCTGGTTTTGTTCCTTCACGAGATTTCACTGCCAGCCGGTTTAATTTGGTTACAAAATATTATGGGCCGTCGGCATTCAGTGGCTGTCGGGTCTGTTCTGTTATGAGATTTCAAAGACGGTAAGTCTTGGTCCTTGTTTCTCTTCACGAGATTGCAAAGGTGGTCGGTTTTGTTCATTAATGAGATTTCACTGACGGCCGGTCTTGGTCCTCTTTTCGAGATCGCAAAGGCGGCCGGTTTGGTCCTTCACGAGATTTCACTGCCGGCTGGTTTAGTTCGATTACGAAATCTCACGGGCGGTCGGCATTCAGTGGCTGTCGCCCCTGTTTTGTCATTAGATTTCAAAGACAGTAGGTCTTTGTTCTCTTTACGAGATTGCAAAGGCGGCCGGTTTTGTTCATTCACGAGATTTCACTTCCGGCCGGTTTAATTCGGTTACGAGATCTCATGGGCGGCCGGCGTTCAGTTGCTGTTGGTTCTTTCCTGTCATGAGACATCAACGACAGTAAGTCTTGGTACTTGTTTCTCTTAATGAAATTGCAAAGGCAGCCGCTTTTGTTACTTCATGAAATAGCAAAGGCTGCTGTTGTTATTCCTTCACGAGATTTCTCTTTCGGCCGTTTTAGTTCGATTACGAGATCTCACGGGCGGCATTAAGTGGCTATCAGGGCTGTTCTGTCATGAGATTTCAAAGACGGTAGGTCTTGGACCTTGTTTCTCTTCACGAGATTGCAAAGGTGGTCGGTTTTGTTCATTAATGAGATTTCACTGACGGCCGGTCTTGGTCCTCTTTTCGAGATCGCAAAGGCGGCCGGTTCAGTCCTTCACGAGATTTCACTGCCGGCTGGTTTAGTTCGATTACGAAATCTCACGGACGGTCGGCGTTCAGTGGCTGTCGCCCCTGTTTTGTCATTAGATTTCAAAGACAGTAGGTCTTTGTTCTCTTTACGAGATTGCAAAGGCGGCCGGTTTTGTTCATTCACGAGATTTCACTGCCGGCCGGTTTAATTCGGTTACGAGATCTCATGGGCGGTCGGCGTTCAGTTGCTGTCGGTTCTTTCCTATCATGAGATTTCAAAGACGGTAAGTCTTGGTACTTGGTTCTCTTAATGAGATTTGAAAGACAGCCGGTTTTGTTACTTCATGAAATTGCAAAGGCGACCAGTGTTGTTCCTTCACGAGATTTCACTGACGGCCGATCTTGCTTCTCTTTACAAGATTGCAAAGTCGGCCGGTTTTGTTACTTCATGAAATAGCAAAGGCTGCCGGTATAATTCCTTCATGAGATTTCACTGACAGCCCATCTTGGTTCTCATTACGAGATTGCAAAGGCGGCCGGTTTTGTTCCTTCACGAGATTTCACTGCTGGCCGGTTTAATTCGGTTACGAGATCTCATGGGCGGTCAGCATTCAGTTGCTGTCGGTTCTTTCCTGTCGTGAGGTTTCAAAGACGGTAAGTCTTGGTACTTGGTCCTTTTAATGAGATTGCAAAGGCGGCCGGTGTTGTTCCTACATGAGATTTCACTGACGTCTGGTTTAGTTCGATTACGAGATCTCACGGGCGGCATTCAGTGGCTGTCAGGTCTGTTATGTCATGATATCTCAAAGACGATAGGTTTTGGTCCTTGGTTCTCTTCACGAGATTGCAAAGGCGACTGGTTTTTATTCATTCACGAGATTTCAAAGGCGGCCTGTCTTAGTCCTTGGTTCTCTTTACGAGATTGCAAAGGCGGCCGGTTTTGTTCCTTCACGAGATTTCACTGCCAGCCGGTTTAATTTCGGTTACGAAATCTTATAGGCGGTCGGCATTCAGTGGCTGTCGGGTCTGTTCTGTTATGAGATTTCAAAGACGGTAAGTCTTGGTCCTTGGTTCTCTTCACGAGATTGCAAAGGTGGTTGGTTTTGTTCTGTTATGAGATTTCAAAGACGGTAAGTCTTGGTCCTTGGTTTTCTTCACAAGAGTGCAAAGGCAGTCGGTTTTGTTCATTAATGAGATTTCACTGACGGCCGGTCTTGGTCCTCTTTGCGAGACCGCAAAAGGCGGCTGGTTTAGTCCTTTACGAGATTTCACTGACGGCTGGTTAAGTTCGATTACGAGATTGCAATGGCGGTCGGTTTTCTTCCTACATGAGATTTCACTGACGTCTGGTTTAGTTCGATTACGAGATCTCACGGGCGGCATTCAGTGGCTGTCAGGTCTGTTATGTCATGAGATCTCAAAGACGATAGGTCTTGGTCCTTGGTTCTCTTCACGAGATTGCAAAGGCGACTGTTTTTTATTCATTCACGAGATTTCAAAGGCGGCCTGTCTTAATCCTTGGTTCTCTTTATGAGATTGCAAAGGCGGCCGGTTTTGTTCCTTCACGAGATTTCACTGCCAGCCGGTTTAATTTGGTTACGAAATCTTATGGGCGTTCGGCATTCAGTGGCTGTCGGGTCTGTTCTGTTATGAGATTTCAAAGACGGTAAGTCTTGGTCCTTGGTTTTCTTCACAAGAGTGCAAAGGCGGTCGGTTTTGTTCATTAATGAGATTTCACTGACGGCCGGTCTTGGTCCTCTTTGCGAGACCGCAAAAGGCGGCCGGTATGGTCCTTCACGAGATTTCACTGACGGCTGGTTTAGTTCGATTACGAGATCTCACGGGCGGTCGGCATTCAGTGGCTGTCCCCTCTGTTTTGTCATTAGATTTCAAAGACAGTAGGTCTTTGTTCTCTTTACAAGATTGCAAAGGCGTCCGGTTTTGCTCCTTCACGAGATTTAACTGACTGCCGGTTTAATTCGATTACAAGATCTCATAGGCGGTCAGCATTCAGTGGCTGTCGGGTCTGTTATGTCATGAGATGTCAAAGACGAAAGGCCTCGGTCCTTGGTTCTCTTTACGAGATTGCAAAGGCGGTCGGTTTTGTTCATTCACGAGATTTCACTGACGGCTGGTTTAGTTCGATTAAGAGATTGCAATGGCGGTCGGTTTTCTTCCTACATGAGATTTCACTGACGTCTGGTTTAGTTTGGTTATGAGATTTCATGGGCGGTCGGCGTTCAGTGGCTGTCGGCTCTGATCTGTCATGAGATTTCAAAGACGGCCGGCGTTAGTCCTTGGATCTCTTTACGAGATTGCAAAGGCGGCCGGTTTTGTTCATTCACGAGATTTCACTGCCGGCCAGTTTAATTCGGTTACGAGATCTCATGGGCGGTCGGCGTTCAGTTGCTGTCGGTTCTTTCCTGTCATAAGACATCAAAGTCGTTAAGTCTTGGTACTTGTTTCTCTTAATGAAATTGCAAAGGCAGCCGGTTTTGTTACTTCATGAAATTGCAAAGGCTGCCGTTGTTATTCCTTCACGAGATTGCAAAGGCGGCCGGTTTTGTTCCTTCACGAGATTTCACTGCCAGCCAGTTTAATTTGGTTACAAAATCTTATGGGCGGTCGGCATTCAGTGGCTGTCGGGTCTGTTCTGTTATGAGATTTCAAAGACGGTAAGTCTTGGTCCTTGGTTCTCTTCACGAGATTGCAAAGGTGGTCGGTTTTGTTCATTAATGAGATTTCACTGACGGCCGGTCTTGGTCCTCTTTTCGAGATCGCAAAGGCGGCCGGTTTGGTCCTTCACGAGATTTCACTGCCGGCTGGTTTAGTTCGATTACGAAATCTCACGGGCGGTCGGCGTTCAGTGGCTGTCGCCCCTGTTTTGTCATTAGATTTCAAAGACAGTAGGTCTTTGTTCTCTTTACGAGATTGCAAAGGCGGCCGGTTTTGTTCATTCACGAGATTTCACTGCCGGCCGGTTTAATTCGAGATCTCATGGGCGGTCGGCGTTCAGTTGCTGTCGGTTCTTTCCTGTCATGAGACATCAACGACAGTAAGTCTTGGTACTTGTTTCTCTTAATGAAATTGCAAAGGCAGCCGCTTTTGTTACTTCATGAAATTGCAAAGGCTGCCGTTGTTATTCCTTCACGAGATTTCTCTTTCGGCCGTTTTAGTTCGATTACGAGATCTCACGGGCGGCATTAAGTGGCTATCGGGTCTGTTCTGTCATGAGATTTCAATGACGGTAGGTCTTGGACCTTGGTTCTCTACATGAGATTGCAAAGACGATCGGTTTTGTCCATTCATGAGATTTCACTGACGGCCGGTCTTGGTTCTCTTCACGAAATTGCAATGGCGGTCGGTTTTCTTCCTACATGAGATTTCACTGACGTCTGGTTTAGTTCGGTTATGAGATTTCATGGACGGTCGGCGTTCAGTGGCTGTCGGCTCTGATCTGTCATGAGATTTCAAAGACGGCCGGCGTTAGTCCTTGGATCTCTTTACGAGATTGTAAAGGCGGCCGGTTTTGTTCATTCACGAGATTTAACTGCCGGCCGGTTTAATTCGGTTACGAGATCTCATGGGCGGTCGGCGTTCAGTTGCTGTCGGTTCTTTCCTGTCATGAGACATCAAAGACGTTAAGTCTTGGTACTTGTTTCTCTTAATGAAATTGCAAAGGCAGCCGGTTTTGTTACTTCATAAAATTGCGAAGGCTGCCGTTGTTATTCCATCACGAGATTTCACTGACGGCCCGTCTTGGTTCTCTTTACGAGATTGCAAAGGCGGCCGGTTTTGTTCCTTCACGAGATTTCACTGTCGGCCGGTTTAGTTCGATGACGAGATCTCACGGGCGGCATTCAATGTCTGTCAGGTCAGTTATGTCATGAGATCTCAAAGACGATAGGTCTTGGTCCTTGGTTCTCTTCACGAGATTGCAAAGGCGGTTGGTTTTGTTCATTCACGAGATTTCAAAGGCGGCCTGTCTTAGTCCATGGTTCTCTTTACGAGATTGCAAAGGCGGCCGGTTTTGTTCCTTCACGAGATTTCACTGCCAGCCAGTTTAATTTGGTTACGAAATCTTATGGGCGGTCGGCATTCAGTGGCTGTCGGGTCTGTTCTGTCATGAGATTTCAAAGACGGTAAGTCTTGGTCCTTGGTTCTCTTCATGAGATTGCAAAGGTGGTCGCTTTTGTTCGATAATGAGATTTCACTGACGGCCGGTCTTGGTCCTCTTTTCGAGATCGCAAAGGCGGCCGGTTCAGTCCTTCACGAGATTTCACTGACGGCTGGTTTAGTTTGATTACGAGATCTCACGGGCGATCGGCATTCAGTGGCTGTCCTCTCTGTTTTGTCATTAGATTTCAAAGACAGTAGGTCTTTGTTCTCTTTACAAGATTGCAAAGGCATCCGGTTTTGCTCCTTCACGAGATTTAACTGACCGCCTGTTTAGTTCGGTTACGAGATCTCATGGTCGGTCGGCGTTCAGTGGCTGTCGGCTCTGATCTGTCATGAGATTTCAAAGACGGCCGGCGTTAGTCCTTGGATCTCTTTACGAGATTGTAAAGGCGGCCGGTTTTGTTCATTCACGAGATTTCACTGTCGGCCGGTTTAATTCGATGACGAGATCTCACGGGCGGCATTCAATGTCTGTCAGGTCTGTTATGTCATGAGATCTCAAAGACGATAGTTCTTGGTCCTTGGTTCTCTTCACGAGATTGCAAAGGCGGTTGGTTTTGTTCATTCACGAGATTTCAAAGGCGGCCTGTCTTAGTCCATGGTTCTTTTTACGAGATTGCAAAGGCAGCCGGTTTTGTTCCTTCACGAGATTTCTCTGCCAGCCAGTTTAATTTGGTTACGAAATCTTATGGGCGGTCGGCATTCAGTGGCTGTCGGGTCTGTTCTGTCATGAGATTTCAAAGACGGTAAGTCTTGGTCCTTGGTTCTCTTCATGAGATTGCAAAGGTGGTCGCTTTTGTTCGTTAATGAGATTTCACTGACGGCCGGTCTTGGTCCTCTTTTCAAGATCGCAAAGGCGGCCGGTTCAGTCCTTCACGAGATTTCACTGACGGCTGGTTTAGTTTGATTACGAGATCTCACGGGCGATCGGCATTCAGTGGCTGTCCTCTCTGTTTTGTCATTAGATTTCAAAGACAGTAGGTCTTTGTTCTCTTTACAAGATTGCAAAGGCATCCGGTTTTGCTCCTTCACGAGATTTAACTGACCGCCTGTTTAGTTCGGTTACGAGATCTCATGGTCGGTCGGCGTTCGGTGGCAGTCGGCTCTATTCTGTCATGAGATTTCAAAGACGGCCAGCCTTAGTCCTTGGATCTCTTTACGAGATTGCAAAGGCGGCCGGTTTTGTTCCTTCACGAGATTTCACTGCAGGCCGGTTTAATTCGGTTACGAGATCTCATGGGCGGTCGGCGTTCCTGTCATGAGATTTCAAAGAGAGTAGGTTTTGGTTCTCGTTACGAGATTGCAAAGGCTGCCGGTTTTGTTTCTTTACGAGATTTAACCGACTGCCGGTTTAATTCGGTTACGAGATCTCATGGGCGGTCGGCGTTCAGATGCTGTCGGTTCTTTCCTGTCATGAGATTTCAAAGACGGTAAGTCTTGGTACATGGTTCTCTTAATGAGATTGCAAAGGCAGCCGGTTTTGTTACTTCATGAAATTGCAAAGGCGGCCGGTTTGGTCCTTCACGAGATTTCACTGCCGGCTGGTTTAGTTCGATTAAGAAATCTCACGGGCGGTCGGCATTCAGTGGCTGTCGCCCCTGTTTTGTCATTAGATTTCAAAGACAGTAGGTCTTTGTTCTCTTTACAAGATTGCAAAGGCATCCGGTTTTGCTCCTTCACGAGATTTAACTGACCGCCTGTTTAGTTCGGTTACGAGATCTCATGGTCGGTCGGCGTTCAGTGGCTGTCGGCTCTGATCTGTCATGAGATTTCAAAGACGGCCGGCGTTAGTCCTTGGATCTCTTTACGAGATTGTAAAGGCGGCCGGTTTTGTTCCTTCACGAGATTTCACTGCAGGCCGGTTTAATTCGGTTACGAGATCTCATGGGCGGTCGGCGTTCCTGTCATGAGATTTCAAAGACGGTAAGTCTTGGTACTTGGTTCTCTTAATGAGTTTTGAAAGACAGCCGGTTTTGTTACTTCATGAAATTGCAAAGGTGACCTATGTTGTTCCTTCACGAGATTTCACTGACGGCCGATCTTGCTTCTCTTTACAAGATTGCAAAGTCGGCCGGTTTTGTTACTTCATGAAATAGCAAAGGCTGCTGGTATAATTCCTTCATGAGATTTCACTGACAGCCCATCTTGGTTCTCATTACGAGATTGCAAAAGCGGCAGGTTTTGTTTCTTCACGAGATTTCACTGCTGGCCGGTTTAATTCGGTTACGAGATCTCATGGGCGGTCGGCATTCAGTTGCTGTTCAGTTTCTTTCCTGTCATGAGATTTCAAAGACCGTGAGTCTTGGTACTTGGTCCTCTTAATGAGATTGCAAAGGCGGCCGGTGTTGTTCCTTCACGAGATTTCACTGATGGCCGGTCTTGCTTCTCTTTACGAGATTGCAAAGGCGGCCGGTTTTGTTACTACATTGCAAAGGCTGCCGGTATTATTCCTTCACGAGATTTCACTGTCGGCCGGTTTTGTTACTACATTGCAAAGGCTGCCGGTATTATTCCTTCACGAGATTTCACTGTCGGCCGGTTTAGTTCGATTACGAAATCTCACTGGCGGTCGGCATTCAGTGGCTGTCGGGTCTGTTATGTCATGAGATCTCAAAAACGATAGGTCTTGGTCCTTGGTTCTCATTTCGAGATTGCAAAGGCGGTCGGTTTTGTTCATTCACAAGATTTCAAAGACGGCCTGTCTTAGTCCTTGGTTGTTTTTACGAGATTGCAAAGGCTGTCGGTTTTGTTCATTCACGAGATTTCACTGACGGCCGGTTTAGTTTGATTATGAGATCTCACGGGCGGTCGGCATTCAGTGGCTGTCGCCTCTGTTTTGTCATTAGATTTCAAAGAGAGTAGGTTTTGGTTCTCGTTACGAGATTGCAAAGGCTGCCGGTTTTGTTTCTTTACGAGATTTAACCAACTGCCGGTTTAATTCGGTTACGAGATCTCATGGGCGGTCGGCGTTCAGTTGCTGTCGGTTCTTTCCTGTCATGAGACTTCAAAGACAGTAAGTCTTGGTACTTGGTTCTCTTAATGAAATTGCAAAGGCAGCCGGTTTTGTTACTTCATGAAATTGCAAAGGCTGCCCTTGTTATTCCTTCACGAGATTTCTCTGTCGGCCGTTTTAGTTCGATTACGAGATCTCACGGGCGGCATTAAGTGGCTGTCGGGTCTGTTCTGTCATGAGATTTCAAAGACGGTAGGTCTTGGACCTTGGTTCTCTACATGAGATTGCAAAGACGATCGGTTTTGTCTATTCATGAGATTTCACTGACGGCCGGTCTTGGTTCTCTTCACGAAATTGCAATGGCGGTCGGTTTTCTTCCTACATGAGATTTCACTGACGTCTGGTTTAGTTCGGTTATGAGATTTCATGGGCGGTCGGCGTTCAGTGGCTGTCGGCTCTGATCTGTCATGAGATTTCAAAGACGGCCGGCGTTAGTCCTTGGATCTCTTTACGAGATTGTAAAGGTGGCCGGTTTTGTTCATTCACGAGATTTAACTGCCGGCCGGTTTAATTCGGTTACGAGATCTCATGGGCGGTCGGCGTTCAGTTGCTGTCGGTTCTTTCCTGTCATGAGACATCAAAGACGTTAAGTCTTGGTACTTGTTTCTCTTAATGAAATTGCAAAGGCAGCCGGTTTTGTTACTTCATAAAATTGCGAAGGCTGCCGTTGTTATTCCATCACGAGATTTCACTGACGGCCCGTCTTGGTTCTCTTTACGAGATTGCAAAGGTGGCCGGTTTTGTTCCTTCACGAGATTTCACTGTCGGCCGGTTTAGTTCGATTACGAGATCTCACGGGCGGCATTCAGTGGCTGTCAGGTCTGTTATGTCATGAGATCTCAAAGACGATAGGTCTTGGTCCTTGGTTCTCTTCACAAGATTGCAAAGGCGATTGGTTTTGTTCATTCACGAGATTTCAAAGGCGGCCTGTCTTCGTCCTTGGTTCTCTTTACGAGATTGCAAAGGCGGCCAGTTTTGTTCCTTCACGAGATTTCACTTCCAGCTGGTTTAATTTGGTTACGAAATCTTATGGGCGGTCGGCATTCAGTGGCTGTCGGGTCTGTTCTGTTATGAGATTCCAAAGACGGTAAGTCTTGGTCCTTGGTTCTCTTCATGAGATTGCAAAGGTGGTCTTTTTTGTTCATTAATGAGATTTCACTGACGGCCGGTCTTGGTCCTCTTTTCGAGATCGCAAAGGCGGCCGGTTTGGTCCTTCATGAGATTTCACTGCCGGCTGGTTTAGTTCGATTAAGAAATCTCACGGGCGGTCGGCATTCAGTGGCTGTTGCCCCTGTTTTGTCATTAGATTTCAAAGACAGTAGGTCTTTGTTCTCTTTACGAGATTGCAAAGGCGGCCGGTTTTGTTCCTTCACTAAATTTAACTGACCGCCTGTTTAGTTCGGTTACGAGATCTCATGGTCGGTCGGCGTTCGGTGGCTGTCGGCTCTATTCTGTCATGAGATTTCAAAGACGGCCAGCCTTAGTCCTTGGATCTCTTTACGAGATTGCAAAGGCGGCCGGTTTTGTTCCTTCACAAGATTTCACTGCCAGCCGGTTTAATTCGGTTACTAGATCTCATGGGCGGTCGGCATTCAGTAGCTGTCGGGTCTGTTATGTCATGAGATCTCAAAAGACGATAGGTCTTGGTCCTTGGTTCATTCATGAGATTTCACTGACGGCCAATCTTGCTTCTCTTTACGAGATTGCAAAGGCGGCCGGTTTTGTTCCTTCACGAGATTTAACTGACGGCCAGTTTAGTTCGGTTACGAGTTTGCAATGGCAGTCGGTTTTCTTCCTACATGAGATTTCACTGACATCTGGTTTAGTTCGGTTATGAGATTTCATGGGCGGTTGGCGTTCAGTGGCTGTCGGCTCTGTTCTGTCATGAGATTTCAAAGACGGTAGGTCTCGGTCCTTGGTTCTGTTTACGAGATTGCAAAGGCAGCCGGTTTTGTTCCTTCACGAGATTTCACTGACGGCTGGTTTAATTCGGTTACAAGATCTCATGGGCAGTCGGCGTTCAGTTGCTGTTGGGTTTGTTCTGCCATGAGATTTCAAAGACCGCCGGTCTTGGTTTTCTTTGCAATATTACGAAAGCGTCTGGTTTTGTTCCTTCATGAGATTTCACTGCCGGCCGGTATAATTCAATTACTAGATCTCAAGGGCGTTCGGTATTCAGTGGCTGTCGGGTCTGTTCTGTCATAAGATCTCAAAGACGGTAGGTCTTGGTCCTTGGTTGTTCTTACGAGATTGCAATGGCGGTCGGTTTTGTTCCTTCACAAGTTTTAACTGTTTAGTTCGGTTACGAGATATCACGGGCGTTCGGCGGCTATTAGCTCTGCTCTATCATGAGATTTCAAAGAAGGCCGGTCTTGGTCCTTTGTTTTCTTTACAAGATTGCAAAGGCAGCTGGTTTTGTTCCTTCACAAGATTTCACTGATGGCCTGTTTTGCTTCTTTTTATGAGATTGCGAAGGCGGCTGGTTTTGTCAGCTCTGTTCTGTCATGAGATGTCAAAAACGGTAGGTCTTTGTTCTTGTTTCTCTTTACGAGATTGCAAAGCCAGTATGTTTTGTTCAATCACGAGATTTCACTGACCGCCGATTTAGTTCGGTTACAAGATCTCATGGGCGTTTGGCATTCAGTAGCTGTCGTCTCTGTTCTGTTATGAGATTTCAAAGACGGGCAGTTTTGTTCTTTCACATGATTTCACTGCATGCCCGCTTAATTCGGTTACGAGATCTCATGGGCTTTCAGCATTCAGTGGCTGTCGGGTGGCTGTCACTGACAAAGCCGACTGCCTTTGTCTTCGAAAGCTCGTAAAAGAGCGAAGGATCAAAACCAGCAGTCTTTGTCTTTGAAATCTCATAAGAGAGCGAAGGAACAAAACGGGCCGTCTTTTGAAAGCTCATTACAGAACAAAGCCGACTGCCACTGAGATCTCTTAACCGAACACAACCGACTGCCTTTGTCTTTGAAATCTCGTAAGAGAGTGAAGGAACAAAAGCGGCCGTCTTTGTCTTCGAAATCTTGTAAGAGAGCAAAGGAACAAAACCGTCCGTGTTTTGAAAACTCATGACAGAACAAAAGTCCACCGCCACTGAGATCCCGTAACCTAACAAAACCAGCCAACAGTGAAATCTCATGATGGAACAAAACCGATCGCCTTTGTCTTCAAAATCTCGTGAGAGAGCGAAGGAACAAAACCGGCAGCCACTGAGATTGCGTAACCGAACAAAACTGGCCGTCAGTGAAATCTCGTGACGGAACAAAACCGACCACCTTTGTCTTCGACATCTCGTAGGAGAAGGAAGGAACAAAACCGGCCATCTTTTGAAAGCTCATGACAGAACAAATCCGACCACCACAGTGATCTCGAATCCGAACAAAACCGACGGCCTTTGTCTTGGAAATCTCGTAAGAGAGCGAAAGAACAAAATTGGCCATTTTTTCAAAGCTTATGAGAGAACAAAGTCCCACTGCCACTGAGACTACGTAACCTTACAAAACCAGCCATCAGTGAAATCTTGTGACGGAAAAAAACGACCGCCTTTGTCTTCGGAATCTCATAAGAGAGCGAAGGAACAAAACCGGCCGTCTTTTGAAAGCTCATGACAGAACAAAATCCTAACGCCACTGAGATTGCGTAATCTAACAAAACCAGCCATCAGTGAAATCTCGTGACAGAACAAAACCGGCCATCTTTTGAAAGCTCATGACAAAAACAATCCCACCGGAACTGAACACAACCGACGATCTTTGTTTTCGAAATCTCGTAAGAGAGCGAAGGAACAAAACCGGCCGTCTTTTGAAAGCTCATGACAGAACAAAATCCTAACGCCACTGAGATTGCGTAACCTAACAAAACCAGCCATCAGTGAAATCTCGTGACAGAACAAAACCGGCCATCTTTTGAAAGCTCATGACAAAAACAATCCCACCGGAACTGAACACAACTGACGATCTTTGTTTTCGAAATCTCGTAAGAGAGCGAAGGAACAAAACCGGCTGTCTTTGTCATCGAAATCTCGTAAGAGAGCGATGAAACAAAACCGGACGTCTTTTGAAAGCTCATGACAGAACAAAGCCGACCGCCACTGAGATTTTGTAACAGAACACAACCGATGGCTTTTGTCTTCGCCATCTTGTAAGAGAGTGAAGGAACAAAAGTGGCCGTCTTTTCAACGCTCATGAGAGAACAAAGTCCCACCGCCACTGAGAGTACGTAACCTTACAAAACCAGCCATCAGTAAAATCTTGTGACGGAACAAAACCAACCGTCTTTGTCTTAGAAATCTCGTAAGAGAGCAAAGGAACAGAACCGGCCATCTTTTAAAAGATGATGACAGAACAAAGCCGACTGCCACTGAAATCTTGTAACCGAACAAAACTGGCCGTCAGTGAAATCTCGTGACGGAACAAAACCGACCACCTTTGTTTTCAACATCTCGTAAGAGAGTGAAGGAACAAAACCAGACATCTTTTGAAAGCTCATGACAGAACAAAGCCGACCGCCACAGAGATCTCGTATCCAAACAAAACCAACGGACTTTGTCTTGGAAATCTCGTAAGAGAGCGAAAGAACAAATCTGGCCGCCTTTGTCTTCGAAATCTCGTAAGAGGGCGAAGGAACAAAACCGGCCGTCTTGTGAAAGCTCCTGACAGAACAAAATCCCACCTCCACTGAGATTGTGTAACCTAACAAAACCGATGCCTTTGTCTTTGAAATCCTGTAAGAGAGCGAAGGAACAAAATCGTCTGTCTTTTGAAAGCTCATGACAGAACAAAGCCGACTGCCACTGAGATCTCGTAACCGAACACATCCGTCAGCCTTTGTCTTTGAAATCTCGTAAGAGAGCGAAGGAACAAAAGCAGCCGTCTTTTGAAAGCTCATGACAGAACAAAGCGACTGCCACTGAGATCGCGTAACCGAACAAATCTGGCCGTCAGTGAAATCTCGTGACGGAACAAAACCAACCACCTTTGTCTTCAACATCTCGTAAGAGAGCGAAGGAACAAAACCGGCCATCTTTTGAAAGCTCATGACAGAACAAAGCCAACCGCCACAGAGATCTCGTATCCGAACAAAACCGACGGCCTTTGTCTTGGAAATCTCATAAGAGAGCGAAAGAACAAAACTGGCCGTCTTTGTCTTCGAAATCTCGTAAGAAAGCGAAGGAACAATACCAGCCATCTTTTCAAAGCTCATTACAGAACAAAGCCGACTGCCACTGAGATCTTGTAACCGAACACAACCGACTGCCTTTGTTTTCGAAATCTTGTAAGAGAGCAAAGGAACAAAAGCGGCCATCTTTTGAAAGCTCATGACATAAGAAAACTGACCGCCTTTGTCTTTGAAATCTCGTAAGAGAGTGAAGGAACAAAATCGGCCGTCTTTTGAAAGCTCATGACAGAAACAAGCCGACTGCCACTGAGATCTCGTAACCGAACACAACCGACGGCCTTTGTCTTTGAAATCTCGTAAGAGGGCAAAGGAACAGAACCGTCCGTCTTTGTCTTCGAAATCTCGTAAGAGAGCTAAGGAACAAAACCGGCCGTTTTTGTCTTCGAAATCTCGTAAGAGAGCAAAGGAACAAAACTGGCCATCTTTTGAAAGCTCATTACAGAACAAAGCCAACTGCCACTGAGATCTCGTAACCGAACACAACCGACTGCCTTTGTCTTCGTAATCTCGTAAGAGAGCGAAAGAACAAACCCGGCCGTCTTTGTCTTTGAAATCTCCTAAGAGAGCGAAGGAACAAAACCAACTGCCTTTGTTTTCAAAATCTAACGCGATCATTATAAAGGTGTTTAAACAGCAAGACACATCCACTTGCTCATATTTGACAATCGGAATATCAGATATTTCATGTCATAGCTAACAAATTTGTGAATATTTTGAATAAAAAATGAAAAATGAAATAAAAGCAGATTATCAGTCATACAGCGCTGCGGTGTGTGATGTGACAAGCAATGACACGTCACCATGGAAACAATAAAGTGATACGTTCTAAATAACAAAACTGACACTGAAAACCGACTGTCATTGAAATCTCGTCACAAAACAAAGTCAACAGTTTGAAAACCAACAGTTTGAAATCTCATAATGGAATAAAACTGTCTTTGAAATCTTGTAACAGAAGAAAACCATCCGTCATTGAAATCTCATAACCGAACAAAACCGACCGTCACCGAAATCTCATAAAAGGACAAAACCGACTGTAATTGAAATCTTGTAAAGGAACAAAACTGACCGTGATTGAGATCTTGTAAAGGAACAAAACTGACCGTCATTGAAATCTTATAAAGGAACAAAACCGACTGTCATTGAGATCTCGCAAAGGAACAAAACCGACAGTCACTGAAATTTCGTAATGAAAAAACTGACAGTCATTGCGATCTCATAAAGGAACGTAACTGACTGCTATTGAGAAAGAAACAAAAAAGACCATCCTTGAAATCTCGTAATGAAACAAAACCAAATGTCTTTGAAATATTGTAAAAGAACAAAGAAACAAAACCGACCGTCTTTGAGATCTCGCAATTAAACAAAACCGACCATCATTGAGATCTCGTAACTGAACAAAACCGACCATCATAGAAATCTCGTAGAGGAACAAAACCGACTGTCATTAAAATCTAGTTAAGAAACAAAGCAGAC
Source organism: Ctenopharyngodon idella (assembly GCF_019924925.1). Taxonomy (NCBI): domain Eukaryota; kingdom Metazoa; phylum Chordata; class Actinopteri; order Cypriniformes; family Xenocyprididae; genus Ctenopharyngodon; species Ctenopharyngodon idella. Next base: position 13,115,145 of record NC_067226.1, read on the forward strand.
CATCATTAAAACCTTACTAGGGAACAAAACTGACCATCATTACAACCTCATAACCTAGCAAAACCAACTGTCATTGAAATCTCATAATCGATTAAAGTGACCGTCATTAAAACGGAAAACTGACCATCATTGAAATCTTATAAAAGAACAAAACAAACTGTTAAAAAAAAAAAAACAAAAAAAAACAAAAAAAACTTTCAATTAGACACACAGACATCAAGAACCAGCCTGTGAATCTCAACAGTGGTGACCATCAAAAAGCATATTGCAGTGCATTCTGGGTACCACCAATCAAAATTCACCCATGGCTCCTATCATGTATTGCTGCATGAATAAATTGAGCTTAATTGTCTAACTTCCTTTATTCTCACTATTTTATTTTTTGCCATTTTTATGTGATTTATTAGTAGCTTGTTTTCTAATGTTCAGAGATAATCTGTTTATCAGAATATTTTGCTTGTCACCGTTGTGAGGAACAAAGTGACCATCATTGAAATCTCATCGCAAAATGAAACCGACTGAGATCTCGCAACTGAACAAAACTGACTGTCACTAAAATGATATAATGGAACAAAACTGATCAGAAGATTTAAAAAAAAAACCACAAAAATTACTCTAAGATGATATACAAGGACATCAAGAATCAGCACTTGAATCTCAACAAAGATGACAATCAGAAGTGTCATGCTGCAATGCATGCTGGGAACAACAGTACAAAACTCCCAGCAAGCATCACAGCATGAATAAATTATGCAGCTTAATTGTCCTATTATTTTCTTTGATTCTAACTATTTGGTTTTATTTTTTTGCTGTTTTTTTTTTGTTCTGTCTTTTAGTAGCTTTTTGTTGATGTCCTGGGTTAATCTGTGATTATTTTGTTGTCACCATTGCTGAGATTCATATGCTGATTGCCCATATATCTGTGTTTGTCATTGTAGTTTACCGTTTTTAGTATTTTGTTGATAGTAGTTTTATAGCTGAAAAACGGTGAAATGATGCAACCTTGGCATATTTACAATTAAAACATTTAGTAGTTTGCAAACCAACCAGAACTGAAGAGTTAATGTCATTATAAAGCATTTTCACCACATTGATAAAAGTGCACCAGAACCCAAAAACTCTTTAAGAGATTTTATCAAACAATTGCTAAAAATATTACTAAAAAACTATTTTTTCATCAAATGAATCCCCCCGTTTGTGCTTTAAAAATAATTGTGTACTTAAAGGTGCAATATGTAATATTTTCTGTCCGCTAGAGGTCGCTAGAGACCTATTTAAAACAAAGGGGTAGCTTGATGACGCTAAGTTCGAGTGCGGAATCTTGGGACATGTGGTCTTCACCTCAGTGGCCGGTGGAAAAGAACTGGGATAGGACTCAGGAAGAAATCATGTTCATGGATGTGATTATTAACGTTACTGTAATATGAAGCAGAGCAGGACCGAATGCTGTGGGAGCTTAACGAGCAGCAGCTGCTGATACAACTGCAACGGCATTCTGGCGTTCTGTTGCGCATGCGCAAAGTTAACTGCTATTTCTCGACGTTCTACTGTAACCGTCTACTACGGGAGAATAGCCGATTTGCTGTAGTCGATAATACATGACAGGTTAGATAAGTAAATGTTATGTTCTATGGTTATGTGGTATTTTAGTTGTATCTGTATGTCATTTAATGCCAAAAGCAACCATTCTCTTGCTTTTATTTACATGTAATGTATTATTTACTATGTCAAATGATTAAATAATCCACGCCGTCCTCTTTGTTGTTGCTTAGCGATTTTTGCGTTCTTTAGCTACGGCAGTTGACAGTTTACTTCCGGTCGCCGTTGCCGTTCCATCAACAGCTGTTGCTTAAAGTCCCTATTATGTCACAGTCGCCGGCGCCGCTTCCGCTTTTCCGGTCATGAGTATGAGGTAACGCAGCGCTGTTTATCATATTACATACATTTGAGTGTGTTGAAAATGTTGTAACGTTACTCTGAGCGTTCGCTCGGCGGCTGCTGTAAGACACTTGTTGCACACTGCAGTAAGCTAGATGATTTTAGAATATCATATTAAATGCTGGATGGCTTGTTTTGATAAATGGCATGCAATTAATTTTAAAACGTATTGTATGATGGAGAAAATTCTGTATTACTGTTACTAAAAATAAAGCTGCATCTGATTATGCTATGTTAGCTACTTGACAAAATAGTGGTTTTCTCTGAGGCATGGTAAAGCATGGTACTCGCAAAAAATCAAGAAAATTTGATTTAAACAATAAGACTAAACGTGTTGAGCTATATAACAATAATTAGTTTTCTGTCTATAAATATATCAAAACAGTTGTTCCCTTGCCTATTAAAACATGTAAATATTAAAGCATCTTTGGTGTTTCCATGGTTTCTACAAAATAAAACCGGAAACTGAGGGTAACGCAATTGACAGGCGACTCCTCACACGTCCCAGAGCCTTGGTTAAAATTGCAATTTTCTCACAATTTACAAATAGTTGCCAACATTTGGGATATTGTAAGTACTCAAGTGAACAAAATATATAACACTGGCCTAGTGGTTTTTGGATATTTTACTGTAAAATTCTTACATATTGCACCTTTAATTTAATTTTAAAGTTGTTTAAAAATGTATCTTGTAGGGGTGTGGTGATATAGCCTACTTAAAGGGTTAGTTCACCCAAAAATGAAAATTCTGTCATTAATTACTCACCCTCGTGCCGTTTTACACCCGTAAGACCTTCGTTGATCTTTGGAACACAAATTAAGATATATTTGTTTAAATCCGATGGCTCCGTGAGGCCTACATAGGGAGCAATGACATTTCCTCTCTCAAGATCCATTAATGTACTAAAAACATATTTAAATCAGTTCATGTGAGTAGTGGTTCAATATTAATATTATAAAGCGACAAGAATATTTTTGGTGTGCCAAAAAAAACGAAATAATGACTTATTTAGTGATGGCTGATTTCAAAACACTGCTTCAGGAAGGTTCGGAGCGTAATGAATCAACATGTCGAATCATGATTCGGATCGCGTGTCAAACCGCCAAACTGCTGAAATCACGTGACTTTGGCGCTCCGAACTGCGGATTCAACACGCTGATTCATTACGCTCCGAAGCTTCCTGATGCAGTGTTTTGAAATCGGCCATCACTAAATAATTCATTATTTTGTTTTTTTTGGCGCACCAAAAATATTCTCGTCACTTTATAATATTAATATTGAACCACTGTACTCACATGAACTGATTTAAATATGTTTTTAGTACCTTTATGGATCTTGAGAGAGGAAATGTCATTGCTCCCTATGTAGGCCTCACGGAGCCATCAGATTTAAACAAAAATATTCCGAAGATTAACGAAGGTCTTAAGGGTCTGGAACGCCATGAGCGTGAGTAATAAATGACATAATTTTCATTTTTGGGTGAACTAACCCTTTAACTCACGAGACAAGACAATATACAAAATTGGGCTCACGAGAACGAGACAATATTTTAACACTATTTTTTTAAAGAAATCTTCATTGATGAAATATATGAAAAATAGTCTTTTATTTGACTGAAAGTCATAAAATGCAAGTCAATGCAGGTGCATTTTGAAATGTTTTAATCATCTTGTAATGACTGTCACTTCAGTTGAGTATGAAGTCTGAGTATGAATTATTATATCCTGTAAAAGACAGAACAATAACTGAACAGAACAAAAACAAGCACTGTAAAAGGTTTTGCCACAAACTCAACTCTGTCATGCTGACATCACGAGGCTTTTTACCTCATGTTTTAATATCGTGACATCTTGTGGCATGAGATCTTTCTTGTCACACCCCTAGTATGTTGTTTAACCCAGTCATAACTTAATTTAGGTTCTAATTATTCATATGAATTATTCATTATGGATTTGTGATTTCTGGAACCATGTTTTACATTGTTTTTAAATTCCAGGGAATGCTCAAGTTGCAAAAGCACTTACAATGTCACAATATGCAATATAGGACACTGAAATGTGTTCACACTTCTCAGTGTCTCAGTTAACTTTTCAAAGCACTAGCATTCACTCCGTATCCTTCCACATTAACACAAGACTTATGTTTCACACATTCGACTGTCAATTGTATACTGCAAGTTTTCAAGATGATAAAGGATTTGTTTCTGTATATTGGAGAAACCAAGTTGATTATAATACTTTTAGATTTATTTTGTGTCATTAATGCATCATAGAGAGAGTCAGGTAAAGTAGTCTTTCAAAGATTTCATGCAATGCTTTTGGTAATAATTGGGTCCTATCTGTAATACTCTACATAGGAGCGTTCCAGGAAGAAGTATCTGTGTGGTGAAGGGTGTTTGAAGTTCTGAAAATCCAGGGAAAAGGGGAATGGAGATAATGTGACATGGGCCATTGGTAGAGAGAGGAACCGAGTGAAACCCATCAACACAGGTCGATATGGCAATGGTGGCAGCAGGCGTCCTGTTGGTTTTAACGAAGATGTTATAAACCAAAACCTTTGATACAATACAGTACACTAAATTACAGTATAGTACAGACTTCAAAACTGCAGAGTGAAAGAATTATTTCCATATTTCTTATTTGAGGCTGCTTTTTGTATAGGTAAGATTCCCACTTGAACTGCACATTAAAAACTAACTCCTTAACATCTTTTATTGCCACAGACATAATGGATTGATATAAGTTATTATATATGCAACAAATGAATTCTGAAATTCTACAATATATACTAACCTTGAGGCTCCCGTATCCTAGACATACTGTACGTCTCTCCCAGGCGCTGAATAGGCTTCAGTCTAAATACAAATACAGAAATTCCTGATCATTGTAAACCCAGACAACACTTCTTTTAAAGAGCATTTCTTGGTTATGCAAACTATTACAACACAGATGTATCAAGTATTTTAATTATATTTTTTTTTGTTAAACTGGGACATTGATCCCCCCCCAAAAAAGCTTGTTTTTCTTTAGATATTTGTCAATCTTAAAGGGGACCTATTATGCAAAATTTACTTTTACATTGTTTTGGGTTTTTTAACATAATTATGTGTTCACAGTGTGTGTACACAACCACTCTATTATGGTAAAAATCCATCCACTCGTTTGTTATTTTCCCCATAAATCAGAAACAGTGTCTCAAAATTTGGCTCACTGCAGAGCCAAATGATGTCCAGCTCCAGTCCATGTATTGGGTGGAGCTTGACCTAGGACCTAGGCCGTTCAGGACTTCATCCATTGTGACGTCACAACGAAACAGACCCTGCACACGACTTGCAACAGAATCAACTGTCCGCCATGTTTATCTCCTCTAAAGCATTTAACCCTCTGAGCCCAGTGAACACTCCGGCACTTTCTGCTGGATTTTCTCCTCATGACAGCGGAAACAACTTAAAATACTCTGTCATTTTTGGCCATACAGATTAGTGTAAGATATCATTATGAAATATAAAGGGTCTACTTTTATTTGTGTACACTCACAATAACAAAAAAACCTTGTGTTTTTGTAAAATGAAGAAAATCAACAGGGTGCGCTTTCAGCTGTCTCTGTCTCCGCAAGAAACTTTCTGAAACATGTTTGAATAATTAACTGAAACTCAGCTAATATTTATCATACAGACATGAAAGATATGTCTTTAGAAAGCTTGAAGTGTCTACTTTTAAAAAACAAATATTCTCTGTTTATGTAATCAGTATGAAACCAACAAGAGATACAATCTTCTCTGCCTGGCTTCATTATCTGTAATGTGACACCTACACTATCACAGTCACCAGCACTACGTTTCCCAGCATCCCTCCTGTTCATCACCTGCACACGATCATCAATCACCCACACCTGAAGGCCATCACCATCATTACCACTCATCAGCACTCCCTTCATAAGCAGCACCATCTTCACCACAGTGTCCGGTCTTGTATGTTCCATGCGTTTTGTTGCGGTGCGTGTATACCTGTTCCTGTATTATCTCCTGTTGGATTACTAAGTAAAGACTTGTTTGAAAATTATTTTCTTCGTTGTGTGTTCCTGCGCAAGTCCCGTCCTGTGGCGAGGGAGTAGGTGTTGGAGTCTATGGGCAGGTCAGAAGCCCCACCCGTCACTGAGAGTGAGCCTCAGAACACCAACATCGACTCAACCCTTCATCTGCCTAACCATTCTATACTGGACTCACTGGTCCCTCTCCCACCTCCTCTCCTAAATGTTTTGGTCAGTTCGTTGTCCCAGTCTTCTCCCCAGACCCCAGCCATGTCTGCTGTCCTGCCTGAGCTGTCCCCCATCAGTCCCGCTGTACTACCGTTGTCTCCTCTCAGTAACGTGGTTACGTTGCGGGCCTACTGTGAGCCACCTTCATCTGGGCGTGAGGATCCCGTGGCTCTGCCTCCAGCTTCTGTCCATGTCACTCCACCTCGACCCGATGCCCTGACTCCTCCACCTGCGCTCCTCCCACCCTCGACGTTTGATGGGACCTTTGAGCTTTTGGCTTCGCGGAGCTTCCTCGAACCGTCGGCTTCACCCGGGTCGGACGTCACGTCACCTGCGCCATGGACTTGCGGGCCGTCTGTTGCTCTCCGGCCCTCCACCCCTACAGCTCTGGCTAGCTCCGCCCTCCCCCAGGCCCAACCTCCATCCTCGGTCGCTCCAGCCCTCCGGATCCCTGCATCCATCTCGGGGGGGTCGTCGCTGCGGCTCTGTCGTGGTCATCTGGGTCGTCGGCGTCGATCCACTCCATCTGCGCCGTGGGTTCCTCCTCCGTCATAGCCGTCGCCCTCGCTCGTCCCCAAGGTGGTGCTGAAGCTGTCACCACCATGGCTCCTCCCTCCAGCACCGCCGCCGTAGTCCACCATCCTGGCTGGGGACTGGGCCACCACCTGGCTCATCCTCCAGCTCGACCGTCCTCCTCCTGAGCCACCTCCAGCATCATCCTCCATCTCACCACTCCGTCCACCTCCAGAACCCCCTCCAGCCCTCCCCTTTGGATGTTCCATTACGGCGCGAGGACGCGCCTCGCCGGAGGGGGATGTACTGTCACAGTCACCAGCACCGGAACTACGTTTCCCAGCATCCCTCCTGTTCATCACCTGCACATGATCATCAATCACCCGCACCTGAAGACCATCACCATCATTACCACTCATCAGCACTCCCTTCATAAGCAGAACCATCCTCACCACAGTGTCCGGTCTCATATGTTCCATGTGTTGTGTTGCGTGTATACCTGTTCCTGTATTATCTCCCGTTGGATTACTAAGTAAAGACTTGTTTGAAAATTATCATCTTCGTCGTGTGTTCCTGCGCAAGCAGCAAGTTACACACGCACAGCCTTTGACACACAAATCGTCCATGTGCGAGGCAAGCTAACCTGTAAACATCCCCATCACCTCAAAACAAAGCATCAGCTTCATCATGATTCCTCTGCTTTTCATTGAGCTTGGAAGACGCGCTGTGAGTTTACCTTAAATTTACCTCAGAAGAAGAACACAATTGATATCCTTACATTAGTTATCGTGTTATTGTTATATAAACTGTAACATGTCAGAATGTTTAGACAGTGTTTAAACACTTATGATGTGCATGTGCATTTGAAAAGCAAAACACTCACTTCATAATGTCATAAGGGTTTGAAATAATTTTCATGTTATCTAAAGTTGCTTATCACAGAATGAGGCAGACAGTATATTATATAAAAATAAAAATAATAACAGTTAAAAATAACAGTTGTCAGTAACAGTAAAATTATTATTCATATTATTATTTTATGCAGCCCAAGTAGGCACAACAAACTTGGTGGTCTTTATATTTTTTTTGTGAATTTTAAATCACAATTTTAACCAGAAAAATAAAACAAAAAAACAAACCAATGTTTTGTTTGTTGTTGGAAGAGTATCTGAAGCATGAGCTGTAAAGGCTCCACCCTCTTCTAGAAAGCGGGGTGGGGAGCAGCAGCTCTACACACATGAAAACAGCATATTTTTGCTTCCTCCCAAAAAGGGGCATTTACAGCATGGTATAATGTGTCACAAGTCTGCTGTGTTGTATTTCTTAGTTTGACCTAGTTTTCCTGAGTTGTCTAATTAGTCATTTCCTTCGCCTGTGTCCTGTTAAGTTTCTTTGTTTGCCTCATGTATTTAGTCCCTGTGTTCTCCTTCATTGTTTGTCCGATCTTGTCAATGTATGCGTCTATGTATTACGTTTAATGTCTGGATTTGCCTTTCTCCTGTGGATTTATTAAATATGGTGTTTTTGGAATTCTCCCTTGTCGTGCGATTTACTAAACATACCGTTACGTGGCAAAATGATCTTTGGAGTAATTTGAGCTGAAACTTCACAGATTCATTCTAGGGACACCTGAGACTTATATTACATCTTGTTTAGAATTTTTTTTTTATTTTTTTTATTTTTTTTTATTTATTTTTTTAAACAGACTATAGAAAAAGTTTGGATTTAAATGTAAGATTTTTGAGATAAATGAGGTACATTTTAAATGTAGATAAGCTGACTGAAAATATACAAAAGACTAAACCAAATGATAGAGGGTGTTCCTGTATCAGTATGACATACCTAGCCAAGCCTGAAGGCACAATGATAGCACCTTTCCTGCCCTCTGGTGGAGGTGGAGGTGGATGTGGCCAGGGCTGTTTGGCTCTTTGCATGGAGCAGAAATATCGAAGCACCTCCACAGGAGCGAACACACTCTGTACTCCTTCACTGCGCAAGAACACAGACCCTTTGTGCACCTGTGAAGTACAATAGAAATGCACCTTTCGCTTTCCTCAAATATCTCTACCAATTTGATATCTTCTCGTTACCCTGTACTTTCTGGTCCAGGTAAGCAGCCAGTGGCTGGCCATATCTCGAAGAATGCAGTGCTGGTTAGGCTGATGCTCTGTCAGAGAGTCCCAGGAATCTAATTCTGGACATAACCACAGTTCAGCCTCCTCCACACCCAACCTTTGCAATACACACAGAACTAAAGCCCTGCCAGAGACATAATGAAAGAATGGTTAATTCCCACAAATTATTTATTTTAATTTTGTATATTTTACATTAATACAGGAGGTCCAATGGCAATTGAGCTTGGCAATTGAGCTACCAATGGCAATTGAGATGCCACTTTGTTTTAAAAAGTGGTGGGAACAGTTTTAGGTCACCCTAAAACACAAACATGAAAACTCCTGCTCAATAATTGGATGTTCTGCAGTTGATACATCCCTGTCACAAACTATTTCATAAAGTATTAATGTGGGACATGGGGGAAAAAAAAGTGTTGAAAGTGCCTATGTAATGGAATATAAAACTACATTATATTTTGTATTGTGTTAAACATGCATTATTCCTTACTTAAGATCAACTTGTTTATCTGCCAACATGGCCAGTAGCTCCACAACGGTGTCAAAACTGTCAGGACTCAGATACACCATCAAATTTAGCAGCTCACCAGCAAAATGCTGTTCCTCCCTTGTCTGCAGAACACATATTCACATATTAATACATATTTTTATATTGAATACTTATCTGTAGTGTTCATGAAGAATTCATACATCTTACGTGATCTGTATTCATACATGAAAATAAAATGAAACTTTATAAGTTGTTACCAAAATGTATTTCAGTCATGTCTCTATGTATTTAATCTACTATCACAATTTGATTCACCATGTTTTTGTTAATGCAATTTTGCAGGCAAACCAGCAGTCCTTTGCTGAGAGATTCTTTGTCTAACACCTCCTGCTGAATTAACATGAGTAATGCATTGACAATACTATTCTTCTGAGCCATGCTGCAAGACATCATGAAGTCCAACAGATGCATGCAGAATTCCTTGGGGCCTAAAGAACTTGAAACACACTGAAAACACAAAATTAACATAGAATGATGCAGAAATTAACTCAAACTAGAAGGAAACTGATATCAGTGTATATATTCACTGTGTACATATTAATGGAAGAGTTCTTTTGCTGTCTTATTGTGTCTGTAATTGTTCTTACACTCAAATCAGGGAACATCTTTTGAAACCACTGCTCATCCACAAACTGCAGGAGGAACTCTGGCAGATATGATGACAAGAGTGGAGGAGGCAAGGATGTGGGTTGTTTAGGTGGAAAGGGTGGGGCAGGGGGCGGTGAAGGTGGTGCAGACTCGGAGGGTGGAGTCGGTGGGGGTGTAGGATGCTTTATTGGTGGAAGGGACTTTGGTGGCTGTGAAGAGTGAGCATAAATTAAAAAAGAGAAAACAATTAAGTGGTTATGTGACATCATTCCATACCTTTCCTAAAGTGCAATTATATTTACCATTGCACAGCAAAATTTTGGGGCAAAATATAATTTCAACTGGAATTTACCATGCTCACCAACAGAAAGCTGCATGGTTTGAAAGTGACTTGTGTGTGAGTTTTGCTTCTTTGTGAGTTTTGCCTCAATAGCTATGCTAATGACAATGGACAATATCTTATTTGCCTGCAAAATTTTGCTGATGTAACCACACTTTTATGCAAAACAGTCAGCAGCAGTAAACTCTACACACAATGAATCACTATATGAGTTTTGTTATTTTACTTAAAAATTGTGTGTGACTAGAATTATTATAAAAAACACAAACAGGGTATATGTGTTTCTCTGCTGTTGGTGTGGGCGGAAGAGGGCTCTTCTGTGTAGATGGAGTCTCTATGATGGGTGTGGGTGGTACAGGGGTGAGTAAAGGTGGGACAAGGGGTGGTGAAGGTGTTGCAGACTCGGAGGGTGGAGTCAGAGGGGGTGTAGGACGGTCTGTTGGTGGAAGGGGCTTTGGTGGCTGTGAAGAGTGAGCGTGAGAGAGCAAATTTTTAAAAAGAGAAAACGATTAAGTGGTTATGTGACATCATTCCATATCTTTCTTAGTGCGGTTACATTTGGCATTGCACAGTAAAATTTTGCAGGCGAAATCCAGTCATTTCAATTGGAATCCACACAACTGGATATTTCAAATGAAATGAAATGAAATGAAATGTTCCCCATGCAGATTTCGCTCATGTTGAAGTTGGTCACACAAATTCGCCATGCTCACCACAGAAAGCTGCTTGGTTTGAAAGTGAATTCTTTTTGAGTTTTGCTTCATACATTGCTATGCTATTGACAATGGACAATGTCTTATTCGCCTGCAAAATTTTGCTGATGTAACCACACTTCTAGACAAAAAGTCAGCAGCAGTAATCTCTTACACACAATCACTATATGAGTTTTGTTATTTTAGAATAAAAAACTAGAATAAAAAACACAAAAACATCCTAACAAGATATATTTTTTCTCTGAGTTTCTTTGCTGTTGGTGTGGGTGGAAGAGGGCTCTTTGTAGATGGAGTCTCTATGATGGTTATAAGATTAATGTCAGCCTCTTCCCTCCCCTTCTTATTCTCTTCTTTAGTATACAAGAGTTGCACTTCATCTAGTTTGATCTGCTCATGGGAAGAAAAAACAAAAAAAACACACACAATTATTCCACTATTATTGAATTATACACTGTGCATTCGCACAAAACCAGAATTTTAAGTTGTTCAAAACCTGATAAAGACATATTTTCTGTTTTGGTTTTTGATTATTTATATGGAAAATATTGACTGAAAAGACAGTACAAGTGAATGGCTTTGATGAACATACTCTCATATCAGGGGGTTGCCTGTAAATCAGACGCAGGTAATTATTGAAAGCCTCTTGTTTGGTTTGTATGGTGGCTGGTTTTCTCCTTCTGCACTCAACCGCTCCTTTTTGCAAGGATTCCAGATCTTTATGTCTTGCCATGAGTGCCCCAAAATCCTTTAAGATAAATATATGGATGAGCTCTGACACTCAAACACATTCTTACATATATTTGATACTTACTGAATCTTTTATCTTTTCAAGCCTTTCAGGACCATCCTTCTTAGCAACATGGCAACTCTCTGTCCTAGAGATAGGTGTTAAAAGTGAAGAGTAAAAATATTGATGTGTATTTAGGTATGTGTACTTATTTGAGCAGAAAGTTACCTGCATTTGTGGCTCATGATTTGGATCCAGGATTTGGGTAATTCAGAGTCAGGATCACATTTCTCAGTGGGTGATAAAGTGAATACATTAAAAATTAATGATTAATTTTGTTTGAACAGACTATACCTCCTCTGTTCTAGAGTAAACCTAGAGTAAAGTATTTTCACTCAACCATTATTCTGGACTGTGTTTAACATTAGTGTTTGCAAAGACATCAAGAATCTGACAACTCTTCAAGAAGGTTTGACAAAAATTATTTAAAATCAGCTGATTGCTGTCTGATAACATAGGTTAAGCTGTACTTGTGCCCTGCAGTTGGGAGGAAGTAGCTGTGTGTGTGGGATTCTGTAGAGGTCTCCTGTGATGCCTAATAGCAGGTCTCCACCCTTACAGTATGCCAAACACTCTGGCTCTGCGTTCAGCTCAAGAATTCTGAAACAAACACCACAAAAGCACAGATGCACAGATAATCAAAGTTTGAATTTTTATTTTACATAATAGACAACTAAAAAGTAGCACCTGTCCTGACCTAAGAAGGCGATTTTCCATATCCCAGATTCGTACAGTCCCATCCTTACTGCTTGAAGCAAACACGCTCAGCTGATAACATGCACAGATCCCTGGGGACACATCAGCAGACTGTCTATTATCCTAAACGTGTCGGGGTGTGGTATACTTTGATTAATTAACCAACATGAATCTCATGAAATCTGTTTAGATCATAAATCATCCCAAAATTATGTGTTGTATTTTTTTTTTTTTTTTTTGTTATACAATTATTTTATTGAATTAAAATCAGCATAGATTAAAAAGCAGTTAAAACATTTGGAAAACTAGCCTATTGATTGTGTTTTCTCGTTTTGTTTGAGTGACAATAAAAGCTTTTTTGTAATACTAGATATCTCTACAAAAGTGGTTCTCAAACAGGGGGCTGGGACACACTAGGGCAGTGGTCGCAATAGGCGGCCCGCGGTCCAAAACTGGCCCACCAGCAAAAATATCTGGCCCGCGCCCGCAGCCACATTATTTTGATAGCGGCTGGTTCTGAAATAGATCTTCGTCTCGTAGTGCCGTCTAATATTATTACCGTGTCTACACCAGACGCTTAAAGCTAAAAGCTGTCTACTCTGAACTCGACAAACCGATCGTTGCAAAGACTACGTCAGAAATAGAACGGGGAATGCGTTTACTGTCGGGAATTTGTGTTGCGTCGCGCCGCATCCAGTGTAGTCAATATCACTGATTATAATGGGTTCTATTATCATTTGACGCGTCGCAATGCGCCGCTCGCGTCCGCCGTAGACACGGTGTTACATTCTTTGCAAACAACGACAACTTCATTGCAGATAAGTCACACCGGCTTTGCATTCACAAAACTAGGAACGCATTGTCTTTCTATTCTTCTTTGTATGCCCTATTTTCTCTGTCAACTTTCCTCTTTAGACTCTTTGATAGTGCCATTTTCTCTCACCAGCTAGCTTAAATGTTAACATCACACGACGTAATAGCGTACCTTCAGCACACAAACAATTAAAAAAAATGTTTAAAAAAAATGCAGTTTAGTATGTGAGGATGCCAAGGAAGTGTAAAAGCAGGCTACGTCAAATAATTATTACAAACAAATTAAAATTATACACATTTATTAGGCCTGTTCACAATATGGACAGAGGAAATAAAACATAGTTTGTTAAGAGCATGACTCAAACATGGGCTTATTCAAGTCCTCTTTTATTTTTTGAGTTATTTTTATCCATTCCGCATCTCCCACATGTGTTTTAGCAAGGCTGTGTTGCAAGTTGGTGAATGAAGATACCAGGTTACGTGTCATTACTCTGCTTTTTTAATTTATCCAGTGTAAAACCCAGACACCGCTACACAAATGTGGCTTTTTGTTAATGACTGTCCTACTACAGGATTTAACACAGAGTAACATCTCACTACCAGCTACGAAAGACACTGTAACAGTCTGTCACAGGCAATTCTAGTTGTATTTTGCATTAATTAATTTCTTAAATTATATTTTGACTATGTTCTGGCCCACCATCTAGTGGCGAATTTTTTTTTTTTTGGCCCGATGTCAAACTTAATTGCCGACCCCTGCACTAGGGGGTCTTAGCACACTTTGAATGGGGCTGTAAAATGCATTTAAATGATTTAAAATGAGACAAAATAAGCTTTAAAATAGGCTAAAACAGCTAAAAAACCAAACAGATTTCTTTTTATAATTTGTTCTCTGCCATTTTCATTTAAGAACCAGGGTATCCATAATTTTTTTTTGAAGGGACACCACTTATGGAGGTGGTTGTGGGGTACTAACCCCACAAACTAACCCCCAAATAAAAATAACGTCCTCCATTACCTAGCTTACACTAAGTTCAGTCTATCAGTAAAAGTCATTTTAGCAGAAGGCTAAAAATGTATACTTTGGACAGATTTCCCCAACCACCCTCACAGATCTGCACGATTCGCCTAGGCCAAAAGACAACAACTTCATTTTGTACCTACAATATTCTAAGATTAGAGTAAACTTTATAGTTACCTACACAATGTGTAGAATACTGGATATCAATAAAACATGTAATCAAATTACTGTATATTTGAAAGGATTATTGTCAGTTTCACTCAGTTTGGACTTTGTTTTCCTGCTTGCACCATTTCCCACCACTAGGATGTTGTCATGGTTTTTGATTTGAGTCATCACTGTCAGCTGTGTGTCATTAATCAACTCGTTTGCACATGTATTTAAGTTCCCTTGTTTCTGTTCACCATTGTCAGGTATCGTCCGTGTTACGTGTGTGTGATGCTCTTGTTTGGATTTACCTTTGGATTTATTAAAGACTGCATTCTTTCTTCATCATCGTGTTTGTATTTGATCTTTGACACAGCGAGTGTGACAATTATTGCCACTTCCATAGAAATCAGTGTATACTTTACAAACTATAAATGTTTTTTGTTAGTACTTGTCAGTATTTTAATGTCAGAAACATAAAATAAACATTATGGTTGAAAATACTGAACAGTTGTGATATATGCTCAGAGCCAGCCAAAGTGCGAACACAGATTTGAATTTAGCAGATAATGTGATGCATGACAGCCTCATGGTCTTGGGATAATGAATATGAATTTTTCTAGTTATGTATAATATTTATAGCTATATATATATATAAACATTCCATTATCACAAACCACTGAAACATCATGTAAATTCATTGGTCATAAGGTGTGTGAACCCTGAAATACATTTAGTTATATTTAACCTGGAATTATGGAAATTAATTAAATTAATTGTAATTATTTTAATATATTGCCACTCCAAGTTTCTGTAAATAAACTACAAATATTACAAACCGCCTTCAAATATTGTCTTCAACAGTGAGAGGCCTTAGAATCTGGTAGAGAACCACTACTCTAGAAGGTCTAGAGGTGATCTAAGGGTTGATCTAATTCACTTGAAGCATGGCACCTTGAAGGAAGATTTTACAGTCTCTAACCTGTGATTTTGTTGTGATGCTCTTCATTGGGTTGCTGGTCAGATCGGCTTTGGCTCTCTAAACTGTACTGCACCATGCTATAAGTGTCGTTTTCTGGATCTTGTAAAGCGAGGGCGAGTTGTGTTCCCATTAGTGCCAACAAAATAGGAGGCAGATCACACAAAATGCTGAAATGGAGACTCAAACACTGCTGAGCACATGGGAACACACGCCAAACCAGCAGAGCTTTATCTTCACCTACAATATAAAGCCATCAAGATTATCATCAATCAGTGTGCATCAATCAGTCAATCAGTGAAAGCTAACCATCAGTGTGATGTAGAGATGTAGTAGAGTGTGTAGAGTGTGTGAAGTGTGTGTGTGCACCTGCAGTCAGCAGGTAGCCACTGTTGGGGTGTGCCTGCATGCTGCTGATGTTTTGGTTGTTATGAGCAGAAGTTTTGAACTGGACTTTGCCTGAAAGCATATTGAGCACAGACACACAACCACCACAATGGCCCAGTATAATCAGAAACCTATGAGAGACACACACAAAAAACCTAAGTAAGAGACAGCGAAATGCAGCCACACTGCAACAAACCTGTAAAAATGACAACACACATAACAACACACATGGTTATCTTATTACCATTTCAGGCATTTCATTATCATTATGAATTACCTTATAACAATTTCAGCAATATCAGACTCAAGTCACACAATCTAAGAGACAATTTAGATGCTTCAGGACATGCAAGCAAATGCTACTAACCACAATAAAAAACACACAGATTGTGTTCTTGTACTGATATAACTAGGTTGATTATTGTTGACATCTGACACTCATCAAATTTTTACTTTTCCTTGCACATTTAATTCATTTAATTGATCCTGCTATATAACATTTACATAGCTTTGACCTATAATGAAAGCTTAAGAAATAGGATCACTATTAAGAAATAATCACTACTGAGAAGAACTCTTATGCCTCTTATGACCAAACCACACTTATTTTTTTCAATCAATGCTGGAAAAATTGGACACATCATTTTTTCCCCTATTATGCAAACTAGATTGCATTTTTTCTTTGCAACATAGGCTTACATAAAGATTCAAATATGAATATATTTTCTGATAAACTTATTATGAATTATTGTAACATCTATAACATCTATTATGAATATATGCAACATCTATGGACATTAAGGCCCGGTTTCAGGGCTTAGATTAAGCCAGGATTAGGCCTTAGTTTAATTAGGACATTTAAGTAGCTTTTATAAACATGCCTTAGAAAAAAAAACATTACTGTGTGCATCTTGAGACAAAACAATGGCACTGACATATAATTTAAGATATGTCAGTGCAAGTTGCTTTCAATTTAAAGAACTCAAACATGCATTTTAGTCTCGGACTAGGCTTAAGCCTCGTCTGTGAAACCAGGGGTAAGTGAACTTTTACCTTTTATTAAGATTTACCTCAGATTTCTGTCATTTACTTTTCCTGCTGGCGGTTGTGAATTGAGTTCTGCCATGCCCCTCAATGTGACATCATCAATTTAGGAGCTTAACTTAAAAGCTTAACAGATTAAGTCCCAAAAAACAAACTGTTTACTTTCCAAAGACAAATTTAGAGATGATTTTTTTTTTTAAATAAATAATTTTTATATAGTAGGGATCACGCTTAACAGTCCCACTTTACCCATATTCAACTTATTGCTGATAACAGCCTGAATCAACAAATACCTGCAGCACACAATCATACACTCTACCACAAATACGAACCTGTTTTTTGTATCATGTAGAAGTTTGTTTTTTTTTGGCTTCTGTGCTCTTTGCATCTGTAAGGATCTCCATTCTTCCTGCCCACTTGATGTATCTATAACGTCACTGTATAACACCATGCAGCACACCGTGCCTATATTTGCTTCCACCTGCCCCCCTGACCAGTCCCAATGCTCTATCCCATGCCACTCATCCAGTATTGTTACTGGACTGGTCAAAGTACTTGCAATAGATACCACCCCGTCCTCAGTGAGGACCAATAGGCGCTCCTTAGGCACACAGTAATCAGCGCACCTTACTCTTCCATTGGCTTGGAATCTAGTGAGCACAGCACCTGTCTCTGCCGCAACAACTGTGATATTGCTGTTTCCATGGATGCAAACTACACAGGCTTGGAAGGAAGGGGGGCTTAGTGGGGTCAAGATTTGTCGGACAGGACCTTCCAGGGACCCGTCCAGTCTGCAGTGTAGATTGTAGAGGCAGTTGAAGGTCCAGAAGTCCACACTGTTGGTGGAGTATGAGAAGAAGGTGCCAGCACTGTCTGGGCCTCCCAGGAATAGAGGAGGTGAGCACCCCATAGGAATGGATACAGTCTGGACCTGGTCTCCAACTTCTGGCCTCCAGCATCTCAAAGTACCATCAAGAGAAGATGACAACAACAGACCAGAGACAGGACACAGAACTAGGGATGTGACCAGAGCTGGAAAAAAGACGCAAAACACATACTCATAATGGAAGTACAGCCTATTGTCAGTGAAGACTTGATCCAAAATGGTCAGTAAATTGACAAAGGCCTAAATTTTAATTGTTCCCAACTAACAAAAATATGTTCTAAAAATGTATTGCTAATAAGTTATGAAAACGTTATTTCTGAATGTTTTTAAAAAAAAAAAAAATTAAAAAAAAAAAAATCTTGGTTATACAAACATTAAGGGAACACTCCTTTTTATTATTTTGCAAACATTATGGGAATGTTACTTTTGAATGTTATCTAAACATTCTGAAACAAATAGTAACATTTAAAAAACATTAAACAAACATCCAACTAAAATGTTTTAGAAAAAAGTTCCATGAACAATGTACAGATAATATTTTTGTGCTAACATTTTGAGAACATTATTAAAGACCAACTATGAATGAACATTCTTTTAACGTTGATTAAAGAATATTTGTTCATAACTTTGAGAGAACCTGGTCAGAACATTTTGAAAATCTTCAGAGAACGTTCTCTGTTAGCTGGGTTGACATTTAATGTAATTTCTACAATGCAGATGCAAATATCACTCACAATTTGAAACTTTATTAATAGGAACTTTAGTAACAGTTTACTGATTTTCCAACCTGTATGTCCCACAAAGGCCATTTGAAGCTCCCAGTCTAGTCCCCACACTCGGATTGTCATATCTGATGCAGTAACTACAATATCCCTAAGGGGACAGTAGACCATCCCTGTGATTTCCCTGAAAAAAAAGAGAATGATTTAATAGTGAGTAAAATTTTTACACAAACATCAGTTTCATTTAACCAGTTTTATCACAAATGTTTCCCAGCTAGATGAGTGCATGTATTTTACTCCTTGGACAGTCCAATGAAAACAAACTCCATGCCCATTTTATTCCTGTTCTGGAATAAGGCCAGAATAAATTCAACTCTTTGATATCTACAATTTCTTAACGTGAATCTATCAAGTTCTGGTCATGTGACTGGTATAAAAAAAAAAGTCAGGTGAATTCAGGGCAGTCTGTACTTTCATTTATTATTTACAATACAGCAACAACACTTTTCAAAACCCTTCAAACTCAAAAGTAAATTTTAATCACACATGTTATTAATGTTTCCACCGAGATGGTGAAAGGAGAAGAGAGAGAAAAAAAATAGTTGGGTCTGATATACAGTATATTCCATAGCGTGAATTGAAATTACTACAAAAAAAAAAAAAAAAAAAAAAAAAAAAGCAAAGCAAACCTTGAATGGAGGTTCTTCTTGTGCTCCACAATGCATCCCTTTGTAAGGTCCACCACAACCACAGCTTGTCCATATGCAGCCAGTGCTCTGAGACCCTGCTGAGTCCTGCTCGGCACCAGTGCTAGATGTGTGAAAACAACGTGTCTCCCCAATCCCTCCACCACCCGTTTGCGACATATCAAGTGTGTAAGGCACCACACACATACATTTCCCATTCCAGCTGTGACAAGCTCATTAGAGTGCTCCAAAATCTATGACAGACAAGTGTCTCATTAATTTACATTCAGTACAAGTTGCAATGATCCATGATTAATCAAACTGTGTCCTAATGTCTACACCAGTGTTTCTCAACCACTCTTGACTTTTTCAATGCCCCCCCCACTCTCCACAAAATATTCAAAGCCACCACCCCTCATTTTTTAATGTACAGAAATGAGTTAAAAATTAAAATATGTAACTAAAATAATAATAAATAATATCAATTGAAAATCAAATTGTAGAATTCCAGAAGATGAATTGAATTGAATTAAATTAAGACATTTTTATAAAAATAAAATAAAATAAAATAAAATAATTGTAAAAAGTTTTTTAGTTATTTTAAAGCTTGTTTTGTCTTATTTTAAAACATTTTAAAGTCGGCATGAAAGTTGCAACATTTGCGAGCTGTGATAGTCCTTTCTTCCTTATTGTGACATATCTTAGTGAAACATCTTCTCGAACAAGAAAAAATTTAGGGCGGGACTTTATTTTGCCCATCAGAAATTGATTGGGTCGTTTTTGATTAAAGATTAAGAGGGCACATGAATTTTTAAAAAAATGAAGTGTATGAATAAATCATTTATAATAAATACTGCAATATCCCATAAAAAAACAAGAATTGTCAATTTTGATTTCATGGTGTCATTGATTTCATTAGCTCATCTTGAGGCCCCCTAGTGGGCCCCGTCTTCCTGGTTGAGAACCACTGGTCCACACCATCAACAACATTTCATTCCATTAAGAAAATGTTATTCCAGGTTTAGTTGTATCAACCGTGGTCTGAAAAGTTTTCTTTAAAGCCACACCTTGCACACTCTCACATCCATGGGTTCCACAGCATGAACCAGAGGATTCAGTTCTGCATCTAGTACAGTGAGAATGGCCCCAGGTCCCCAGCCAACCAGTCTGCCTGGCAGATGTGTGGAGGTGAGTCCAGCATAGTGGATGGTGAGGGATTGGCAAAAAGACAGATCTTTAAGATGGCCATCTGGATAATAGAACCGCACATGGCCGCTACTGTGGAGACTAGCGAAGCCTGCAGCACCCTCACCACAGGTCATGTGACGAACAGGGTCTTTACAGGAGAGGTGGAGGACATGACGAAGGCCATGCGTGAGGACATTCCCATGATTCATCTGAACAGAGGCAGGATAAAGAATATTCATTGGAAAGGAGCAAAAGCAAAAGATAATGGGGTATGTCCAAGGAGAAAGTAGGAATGAAAAGTGTGGCCTGCCTCTGATTTTAGTCTCTATGTTCTATGTGAAAATATGATATAACCTAAAAAATATTCATGTATATGGTCACGTGACAATTAAGTGATTTGAGGTAAAGCAAACTTAAGACATTCTCTTACTTTATCCACGCTCTCCTTCCACATCTGGGAGCTTTCTTCTCCATTGCCTCGTCCAGGAGATGAACTTTTTAGACACTCCACCCGTAAGTTCTCCGTCTTATCTTTAACCATGTTAAATTACTTAACTGGGATGATTCAAGAACGCTTCGATACCTCGGATTATTTTTTTTCGGAGTTGTTGCGAAATAAAATAAATTGACTAGCGCTAGGTTATACTACTCAAAGAACAACATGCCAAGTTTCGGTTGTTCGTAACAGTTATATCATTTGTAACTTATGGTATTTTGTTATTAAAAATCTGTCTACTGAAGGAGCTAACAGTCGGTCGTTGACATAGAGCCGTCTGAATAGAGCCGTTGGGCAACAGTAACCATGGAGAAAACGAGACAGACAACAAATTACTGTCCACTCATCTCGTAATGTACCAGGCTGAAGTTTTCCCTTCCGCTTATCAATGTAAATTCAACAAAAATTTCAATTTCAAAATTAAACTGCCCAGCAAAAATATAGATCAATAATAATATTTTAAAAGCAGGATTGCATGGAGAAAAAAAAGTATTGTGCCATGTAGAAATGTAATCTTTAACTTTGTTTTTTAAATGTTTTGACAAACTTCTGTACTACTGTCAGTCAGTAAGTTTTACTGCAGTGACTTTATTATGTAAAAACAACAAACGTCTGAGTATATCTTAAAACCATGGTAACGGTGAAAAATTATAATACTTGACAGAACAGTCAAAAGCAGTTGGCCTCACAGACGGATTATAAATGTTGTTCGTTTCCCTCTGTGAGAATGATAACATTGAAACACAAGTACGTGTGCTGATACCCTTCCAAAAGATAACAAAAATCCATAGTGAGGGTGTACAGTTGCTAATATAGTAAATAAAGCAATAACAACATACGCAAAGAACGAAGAAAAACCCCAGTCCAACTACAATCGTCTTTTAATAAAAAAAATCCATTAATAATAACAGTATGATAGCACTGATAGTGAATAAATGATAAGGACCATAAATAAGAAATATATTCCAAATGCTACTCAGTGTAAATATTCATTTGTACATATATTGTAAAATAATACAAAAAGGATATAAAGTATTTATATCCCTGAGGAACGGAAAGCTCATTTTTATTTGCTTCCTTTAGCATTTGATCTAACTTTACAAAATGCTGCTTACAGCAACAAAACCATTATGTTCCAGCTAACATCAGCAAAGTTTCAGATGTAATGAATTTTAAGCCAGGGAAGTTCATTTCTTATTTTTATACACCAAAAAGGGTAGCCACTGTGACTGTAGTAAACAACCATTTCTCATCCTCTACAGTTCATGCTGTTATAGTCACAATCAATGTAGCTTTAGATACATTACTGATGTAACAAGGAAATATAATTCACTAGGTCTGTCCATACCTTTTGGGGGCTCATTATGACTCTCTCTAAACCCTCTTTGTGTTTTCCTCTGTTATTTGCATATTATCAATTTAACTGGATATTAATCTGGGCTCAGATCTCATATCAAAAAAGCATCATGTAAAACAGAATTAAGTTTTTCTTTGTCAGAGGCGCTAGGCACTGTAAGTGACTTCTTGAAATACTGAATCTCCACCTTTCCAGACTGCTTGGCGAGCGCAACGCCAGAAAATGTGTTCTGTTTGGCTGGATCACCAAACACTGCCATGGCTGTTACCCTGCGAAAAGTTGTTAGAAAACAAAAGATTTTAAAAACTGAAGTGCCTGAGGTACATGCTCTACCTCTGGAATTAGAGGAATTATCTGACATATTAGCTTAACTGAACTTATTTCTATCATAATAAAAAGATCTAATGTTTGATATCTTGGCTTTATACCGGTCATTGTGTATATTCTCAGTGATGACTGGCACATAATCCTTCTCTGTCAGGTCCCAGATGAGAAGATCAGAGGCAGCATCCAGAACACAGAATACAGCTGGCCGTGTCTGAGACCACTGCACTGACAGAATGGGGGCGCCACTGGAACATTCAGACCACTCCATCAACGGATCTTCTCTCAGGACAGAGTGTAATCGAACTGTTCCATCACTGCAGCCAACCTATGGAAAGGAATCAAATAGGAATCAAATGGAAAGGGGTTAATATAATGAACAATGACAATGAACACAGAAATACATAAATAGACATACAGTTCAAGCTGCTTTTACCAGGAAAAGGGGTTCTCCAAATGGACTGAAGTCAAGTGTTGTGACCTCCACTGGTCTACAACTATCAAACTGTGATCTGTAGAACTTTGGAAGAACTTTCAAGCTATGCCTCGTACCATGTCTAACCAGACCCTTAGATAATGAAAGAAAATTCATTTCAAGAAACATTTCAAAACCAAGATAAAAGTCTATGTGATGGGAAACACCACCAAACCAAATATCCAACAACTTCATGCAACACCCACCATGTTAGTACCAATGAAGTAGTGATTCGAGTCAGAAGGGAGGAACTTTAACTGAAGGCTCACAGGAGATCCAAATCCCATTATAATGTCTTGAGGTAATCTCTCAGTGGTCTGTAGAGAGGAGCTGTGGAGTAATTTAACTTTACCGCCAGGCCTAAGACCTACCAAACCAAACACACCATTATTAGAGTATTAAAAAGATGATTTCATCTTCAATTTATTTGTATAGCGTTTTGTTTATAATACACATTGTTCAAAGCAGCTTTGCAGAAAATAGGAAAATAAATTTAAACTTAGGCTTACCTAGGTCTGTTTGAGATCCAGAATCATTTCCTTTGGGCAGCTCGACCACAACCTGTCGGAGACAAAACATTCAACTTTAATCAATCTCTTGTTACAGTGACATAGCATCAAATGAAAGTGAGTTTCTGTGAAATAAAGTTACTGGTTAAAATCAGACATACCCAGAGAGTTAACACCCCATTTTCATCCAAAGATCCTAACTGGAATGACAGTCCCAGAGACTCTAGATTTTGCACAAAGAAACAAGGAATTTCTTTTGGTGACTTTCAAAATATACATAAGTCTATTATGCTCACTAAGGCTGCATTTATTTAATCAAAAATACAGTAAAACAGTAATATTGTGAAGTATTATTACAATTACAAATGATTGCAATTACAAATTATATTATTATTATTATTATTATTATTATTATTAATAATGTAATTTATTCCTGTGGTGGCAATGTTGAATTTTCAGCAGCCATTACTCTAGTCTTCAGTGCCACATGCTCTTTCAGAAATCAATCTAATATGCTGATCTGGTACTCAAGAAACGTTTGTAACAATATAAAGGTCTTTACTGTCATTTTTGATCAAATTAATGCATCCTTGCTGAATGAAACTACTAATTTCTTTTGATAATTTTTTTTTTTTACTGACCCTAAACTTTACTATTCTACTGAATTATATTAAAAAAGTGTATGTCAAACACAGGGCTTATATTACCTTCTATGTCTGCAGTTAGCGTGCTCTTTGAACTTGTATCAGCAGTTGCCAGTACAGGTTCAACAGACACCACAGGAGAGAGATGACCCACCGCTGAAAGTACAGCATCTGCGAGCATACACAAAATTCAGGTCAGTTTAACTTCAACCGTGACCTGACTTCAAATATCTATATTTAAATATAAGTGAAGTTAGATAAAGAATAAACAGTTTTCGCAAACACTTGTATGTTATCTATTATTAATTGTGATGGCACAGCAGCTGAAGCAGTGAGCAGTGACTGACCCGTAGAGAAGGTCGGGTAGCGTAGTGTCCACACCTCTTTGCCAACCACCAAGTTGCAATGAGTGCCAGAATGTTCTCTGAGATCCCATACCACCACTGAACCCACTGCTGTACCAGCAAACACTAATGTAACTTTACAAGGACTGAAACAACAACACCTCACCTGAGAGGGTAGGAGAAATGGGAGAAAAAGATTTTGATTTTTTGATTTTGAGAATTTCATTTCAGAAACATCAATAATGAATTTTACTCATACCAGTATGTTCTTCTCCATACCTCAGATTCATAAAGAAGAATTTTTTGGGGTCTGGATGGCTCCCAGATGTTCCACACACAGATGACCGTCTCGCTGTCAAGCTGAACAGCACTGGTTTTGGGAGGAGGAGGATGAACAGACAGAAGAGTCTGTCTTTGGACTTGAGAGAACTGCAGCAGACTCACCTGACGACCTGCAAGAAGGTAGACACGCACGTATATGTCATTGAGGGTCTGCTCATATTATCACCATAATATACACAGTTTACAGTTCATATTTATTGATGTTGATCACTGAATGTGATGTTTAAAATTGAATATTGACCCAATTATTAACCAAATAACTGTAATTTAAACTGAAAACTAATTATGTTAATAACTTTACAGTAATACAAATTAAAGTACATTTACATTAATACAAAAATCCCAGAACTAACGCTAACACATTTATTCCACAACAAAATCATGTATTTGAATGTATACCTCATAATAGCTGCCATTAATCAGTAAATGTTATTTATAAAACTATACCATGCAAAAAGGGGAGTTTGGCATTGAGTTGAATGCAGCCATCACTGAAGGACAGCGCATCTGTTTGAGAGCGAAGTCTTCTGACAGAATTACTCTCTGCCATATTCTCCTCTATCAAAACAGCCATCACCTGACATGGGGAGAAAAAAAAAAAAAAAAAAAAAAAAAAACTTAAATCAACTAGAAGTTCACTATATCAGATGGTCTATGGGGAATGACTGTTATATCTATTTCTGTGATCGAATAACTCAAGACATGAGCAAACTGAACTTTTTGAGTGTTTTTTGCACTTTTGTGGAATTTTTTTTTTTTTTTTTTTTTTTTAAGCTATGAGCAGATCATTTTTAACAAGTTGTTAAAAATAAACCCATAAACCATATTCTTTACCTGTGCAGCAGAGCGTAAAAAAGTAGTCAGACGTTGAGAATCAGTATTTATTCTTGCAGTGGATTCCACTGAAGTGTCTTGAGACGCCTTAGAACCTGGTTACAGTTCAGGAAATAGCACATAATAGACTATATTATATTTTACACTCCCATTGTTGCTTGTTAATAATGGCAGAGCAATTTTGAACACAATACCTCCGCATACTGCCTTTGCTTCTGGTGGGTGTTGTGTCCATTTGTCTGTCATGTCAACTTCTTCTGTTTGTATATCTCGATCAGTGTTGTCTTCATTGCACTGCACATAAGCCTGGAGACACAAGAATCTCATGGGATTGCATAAAAGCCATTTTGAGTAGGAAAAAAGAAAAACAAATTTAGTTGAGAGAAACAAGAACTGTCCTGAGCTAATTCTTTAATCTTATGCTGCCTATATTGTTCACAACATGGCCAAATACTTCAAAATATCACCATTTTCCTTTTGCAGGCCACATAGCGTGGAAGTACCTACAACTTCCAAAATTTCTAACCTGTTTTGTATCAGCTGTTCCAAAGGTCTTGATGTACATGTCATACTCATTGACAGGAGGCAGGTCCAGCAGAGAGAAGGTGATGGAGAAGTCTAAATCAATCAGACGCAGAAGTTCCTCACTGCGCTTCCTTCAATTCAAACCAAATGGCTATTGATTAATTTATTAATTAGTCAACAAATGCAATTTATTTTCTATTTTTAAAAAAAGTATGTGTACTTCTTATTAGATTATCTCATTAAATACTCATCAGATACTCTGAAGATTATCAACTTACTTCTGTTTCTTGGCCACTTTCTGGCTGACCTCTCGCTGCTTTGCTGATACAAAATCAATAATTTTGCCATGCGTTTGACTTCTGTTAGAGTGTCTTTCTGTGAAAACACAACAAAACACTGATGTAGGTCTTCCTTTTCATGCTCAGCCGTAGAATGTGCGAATCAACATAAACTTTTGTTTAACTACCTCTCTGGGTGATAGCTGACTCTATGTTTGTGGGCTTTGATCTTGCAGAGTAGATTCTCTCATTTTCCTCATCAATGGCTCTCTGGATGGCTTCAATCTCTTCTCTTCTCCTGGGGCTCAGCTCCCTCTTCTCTTCTCTCACTTTCTTGTCATCTTCCACTTTCTCCTCCTCGCCCTTATCATCCTCTTCTTCACCTACATCCTCAAAGTCTTCCTCATAATCCTAAAAGCAGGAACAGCTCATCACTTTACAGCCAAAAGAAAAGCATAATAAAATATGAAATCAGAATTTTGTTGGTTAGATTCACATCAGGGCAATATAAACCAAGAATTTATATTTAAGTTAACTTGTATTCATCATATATTCACTGAAATCTTTATTTTTCTTTCCAGAAAACATTTTGATGTCTCAAAATGATGACACTTATATCCAATGATGACAAAATGTGTTCACCATTCATAGTACTATGTACTATCCTACTTATGTCATGTATGTAATGATAGCACTGGACTCCTTCACACCTCAAAATCCTCATCATAATCATCATTATGATAATCTTTGCCTGATTGTTTGTCCTTTTCAGTATCTTCATTCTCCACCTTGAAAGACAAAAGCATACAATCATATTAGCTGTGGGTTTACTCTTTTACTCAAAATTTACAATGGGGCTAGACAGCTGTGGAAACAGCTTAAAAAGTAAAGACATGCAACAAAACATTTTTAAATGTTAGTTATTAGCTGGTAAGGAACACAGACTCTAAAAGGAAGTGCTTATATATTTGCGTTGATTTAGGCTGTTGTAATGTAGAAATGCAGCTTCTTGTGTGTAATATTTAAACAGATTTGATTATTTTGGATGGCGTCACAAGTTTAGTTTATAGGCCAGGATGGACTTCAACTTAATGTACATACAGAGCTCTAGTAGTAATTAAAGAGGTAGAAAAACTAGTAGAGTTAACATTAAGTGTTAAATCCATGTTATGAACAATATAGAATTTTCATGCAGGAGTTGTCTTAACTTTGAAAAATTGAACTTATAAGATTTATTTAATTGCAATGGAAGGAGTGGCAGATATTTTCTTCCATTCTGTGACATCAAAAAACGATAAAAAATTACATGGTCAAAAAAACATGCACAGATGAATCATTCAGAATAAAAATTTTCAAATCTAATTTTCATTTCATGCAGACTTTAACATATCGTAACTGAACTTTAAACAGAAATCTTACAGGGATTTTTGGATCACTCATTTCAGCTTGAATAGAGCTCCATGTTACCTGAGGTCTCTTGGTCGGTTCCTACAACCCCCCCCCCAAACACACACACACAAACACACAAATACAAACATATTATATGCAATGGAGATTTATAACCTTACAAACTTAAAAAGCAAATGAATGTCATGAAACTTTTGCATTTCATTTAATTCAATTTAATTGACAATGTTTGTACCTCTTTGTCTCTAATTATCCTTTCATTTATTTCATGTCCTGATGGATCTTTTTGTTTCCGCTCTCTTTCACTCCTTTCACTCTTGTAGTCTGAAACCTCCTTGTGCCTTCTTTCACGCCTTCTGTCTCTCTCTTCCCTCTCCCTGGTCTTTTCCCTATCCCCACCTTTGATGCCGTGGAAATAATCCTTTGACTCTTTCCACTCCTGGTGATGACGTTCACCTTCTTGAGAGTGACTTGTGTTTGTCACCTGTTGACAACAACAACTTTAGCAAGACTTTTAATGTTTTCAATGTGGCTAAATCAAGTCAGTTGACTTGCCACAATTTTTAAATATTCTTCCATAAGAAAAAACTGTAAAAACAGTAATATGGTGAAACATTATTACAATTTAAAATAACTGTTTTCTATTTTTTTTTTCTCAAATATAATTTATTTTCTGAAGTAATGGCTGCTAAAAAAAACTCAGCTTTGCCATTACAGGAATAAATTACATTTTAAAATATATTAAAATAATAATAAAAACTAATAATAAATAATAATATTATTATTTCAGAATATTGTGGTATTTTTGATCATAATTAAAAATCATAATTGTTCAAAAAAACTTTTGACCCGTAATGTACATTATAATAATATTAGTAGTAAAATACGTATCTCGCTCATAAATAGCAACAATCTTACACATGGCTTACATGGCTTTCTTTATCCCTTATTCTCTTCTCTCTATCTTCTCTATCTCTTCTGTGTTCTGAAATAAAAGAGATCATATTGATAATATCATATTAATTCTGATTTTCTACCAAATTCAAATTGTCATGAACCAAAAAAACAAAACAAAAAACAACTTCTTCTCTAGGCACAAACTGTTCATACCTCTTTCTTTGTGTCCAGAGTTTTCTTTTTCACTGTGTTTCTCTCGCCTTTCACCTTCTCTCTGTTTTTCCTCATATTCATGTCGATTTCGGTCACTTTCTCTTGCTCTGTGTCTTTCTCTTCTCTCTCGTTCTCTTTCTTTGTCTCTCTCCTTCTCTTCTTTTCCTCCTTCTCTTTTCTCCTCTTTCCTTCTATCCGATTCACTTTTTCTTTCCCTATCTCTCTCAGACCTCCTTCTATCCCTATCTCTATCTTTTTCTCTTTCCCTGTCCGTTACCCTGTCCCGCTGTTTGTACATATCTATGTCCCTGTCTTTATCTCTATCCTTCCGTCTTTCACTGTTTTCCTTCTCACCTCGATCATGTCTTTTTTCTTCTTCATCTCCATCTCTATCTCTGTGTCTGTTGAAATCTAATGCCTTATCTCGCTCTCTCCTCTCTTTATATCTATCCTCCCTGACGTCTTCCCTCTTGATATCCTGGTTTCTGTCCCTGTCTGGGTCTCTGTGTTTACTCTCCTCTCTTGCGCTTTCTCCGTGTCTCCGTTTTTCTTTCTCTCTCCTTGCGTCTTGATCAGGGTCTCTTTGTCGCCGATCCAGAGATTCTCCGTTCCTGTGTTTCCTGTGCTCCTCTTCACGTTTTGATTTTCTTCTGCTGTCCTCATTGTGTGCCTAGCAACACAATGACATTTTTACGGGTTGTGCTTTTAAACCTTGTCTTTTTCTTACACACAAACAAACTGCAGATTACCTGAATGTGCACTTTTAAGTCATCAGACCTCCAAGTATCTTCTTTTGTTATTTTCTTATGAAAGGATGAGGAAAATGGATATTAAATGCGTTAAAACTGTGCAGAATGAAGCTCGTTGCTCGATTACCTAATATAACTAACAAAATATTGCTTAATTACAAGTTGATTCTTTATATACCAAGTGTTTAAATGATGAAGTATTTGCTATTGAAATAAACAGATTTACTTGAGTAGGTAAGCAGTTTAATTTGGCTATCGATGAGTGGCTAATCGTGCTGTTCAGCTTTAAAATCTTCACGAAAAAAACAATCGCTACACAACAGCTGCTCCATAAGGGATAAATGTTGCTTTACCTTCACAGGGTACATCACTTTAGAGATCCACTCCTCAGTTCTTCTTTACAATCCAACAATCACAAGTTTATGTTGACAGCTTTCACCGCCATACCGCTATACGGCTACAGCGAATGCGCAGTTTAATGCTACTATGGTAACCTGACAAGCCATGGTTTCAACAGACTATTAAATCGAGCAAAGAGCAATCGATAAATACAAATCTTCGAACTAATAAAATGCGACATAGCTCAAATTATAAAACATGACATATTGCTTTGTACTGTACATTTGTCCATGTGTATAGTTGCATTCTTGTTGAGATAAATTAGTATATGTTGATGTATATGAATTCTTTGTTTAATTCATCTTTTGTCGGCTGTTTCCAAAAATTGTAGCGTTCTGTAAACTTGTGCACTCTCTCAGTTGGCCGCAATGTAGTGGAAAAGTCTCTTGAAAAAAAAAAAAAAAATAGATAAAATTATTAATAAAAATAAAATAAATGAGTAAATAAATAAATGAATTAAAATGTGATTTAAATAAGACAAATAGTTTTTAATCTATTAAATTATATTAAAATTTATATAAATAAAAAATATATTTTAAAAATAAATAAATGAAAAATAAGTAAAGAATAAATTTAACAGTACATTACTATAGCGAGGGTTAGTGGCATCTAAAAGATTTTAAACCCCTGGTTTAGGAGTTAACAGTTTATAGTTGTGCATCGCTTCGTTGTCTACGCCTCATATTGTTTGTGTTTCTTCAGTTGCTTGGCTCGGTGTTGATTTTGGCGCTGTTCGCGACACTGACCTCTCGAGACCCGCTGTGTGAGTGCGCGTGTGTGAAGCTCTCAGCTGTCTGTCACAGCAGCACGCGCTTCTTCACAACACACCAGCCAGCCAACAGACTACATATACGCACAGAGGCGCTGCGACAACTGAGTTCTTCAACTATGCACCGCTAGATATGTTTTTAAAATGAAAGCAATGCGTATCCGCGTCAACATGGACTGGTGTACATCCTCAAATTGATTTAGCTGAGAGTTGTACTTGAACGTGGGAGAACCGCCTGTACGGGATGGTCTTTAGTATCATGTTTACTCCCGAAGCTTTTGCATTGAAGCACAATGTACACGTTTGACAGCAGTGCCTAACATTTTATCAGCGCCGTTTGTGCTGAATATGACAGAGGATACTATGACGGCTGTGCGCGGAAATCTTTCAGGTGCCTCGGGACAAAAGGATAGCGGACAAACTGAAACGACAAACGGGGCGATTCCTTCCTTCTCACCGGCGGAGCTCAGCGAGGACTCTCCGTCCTGCACCAGCGAACTGACCCGCACGTGGCTGCAGTTCGCCAAGACCTTCGTCATTATCTTCCCCATATATGTCTTGGGTTATTTTGAGTTCAGCTTTAGTTGGCTTTTAATCGCACTCACAATATTTTTCTTTTGGAAGAGAAACACAAAGTGTAAGAACACGAGGCTGACCAGAGCACTCTCCATTTTTGAGCAAGAGGACACGGTTAAACAGGAGCTGGAGGCAACTGAGTTACCATCATGGGTGAGTTAAACTCTTCTTTCATTGACTGGCAGCACACAGACATGCAAACTAAGAGGGAGTTTATATCTATAGTTGTTATAAAACTTTCCCTCATTAAAGCTAGAATAAAAATACAGAATGGGGTCTCTTTAGTGTGATTTGATGGGATTGATATCCCTGGAACAACATGCCATAACATCTTTCCATACTTGTTTAGACCTGGGTGTAGTGCATTAGGCTATGTTAAGCAAAGTCTTATATTGACTAAATTTTGAAATGTGATAGATAAACACAGTGTATTTCCTTGATCAAAGTTGTTTGGCTTTAGTTAAGCGTAGGATGTTTTGTTTGCTTTCAAAGATGTGTGCATTCAGCAAACTGAGAGCTTAAAACAATAAATTTGGATCCCAGGTGATGCCACACTTTCAGGCACAAGGCAGACCAAGTATTTTTGCCCCTTTGTCTGTGAAGGTGAACAATGGTTTGCTAGATAGAGGATGCAGCATGTATCTGTCTGACTACTGTCTAATTTTATCCTATATAGGCATTATCTGGAGCCTCCGCTCATCATGGCTCTAATCTAAAGCCAAGTGGGTTAGGGTTAGTAAATAAATGTTATGTAATGAGATATTTGAACCTGAAGGGTGAGAGCCAAGGTCAGTCTGTGTAGTTTCAAATGAGGATTCAGTGCTGTGCAGTCTGTGTTAGAAATGATTGTTTTACAGAAAAATAATATAAAAATGTGTAAGTAAATAAAGTGGTTAACTGACCATAATTACCAGTAATTACCTGACCATATACAGTCAATATAGGATTCTCAGTGATAAATTAAAAACAAAAATGTTTCACATTTGCTCTCACCAGTCTACAGGACAGCAGTTTAATCCATTGTGTTCTGCACTTATCATGTAGTCATCTTGTCTGTGTAGTTTTATTCAGTTATCAGAAACATTTTCATTACATGGTTTCACAAGCACCTGAATTTATTTAGACTTCACCTGCTCCGGAACCTTAATCAAATTAGATTCTGGCATGAGGAAACTTGCCTGTAGGAGATCAGAAGTCTGTTGAACTGGTTTATGCTGAGTTTGAAGTTTTTTATTTTTTTTTATTTATTAATTTTTTTTTAACATAATGTTTCACAACAGTAGTGTTATGAATTCTATTGTTATTCATTCATTATTTATTTTGTGACACCACACTCTCATACCAAAAAGTATCTTTTAAAAACACTGATGACTTGTTTGTCCATTTTCTAGGAAATGTGTGATGCCTGAGGAAGATAGATTTCCCTATATTTATAACCAGTTCTTTAGAACTGATTTGAAGGCCAGTCTTCTTAAGAAAACATGTAGCTATGAAGTAAACCAATGAAAAAAAAATCTCTTCCCTAAACACTGTCTTCAAGCTTGCTAAACTAATGTCAAGTTAAATGCATTGCAAAGTTCAAAGTATATATTCTTGCAGTTTACAAAACATATCTAAATACATGTAATAACTTTTTTTTACAAAATTATATCTGTTAGTGATTACAAGCTAGTTACCCCCCTCCAGTTTCTTCCAGTTGACTTCTCTCTCAGCATTATGTCACAACAACTCAATATAGATCTTTTAATAGAAAAACAAACCATTTACATCACAGGTTATCACATTCTCATCGAATGATGTCACTTTTAGTTCTCTGTAGACTTACAAAACATATCTACATTACTGTGTACATTACTATCTACATTACTGTCTACAATCTACTGACTCATCTCTTGCCAGATTTTTTTTTTCTTTCAAATGAACATTCTCACATATATCTGTCTATTGTCTAGTCAGTGAGGAGAAATCCTGAGTGATCTCTAGTGACCATAGAAACATGGTTACCATGGGAACTTTCCATGTCTTTCCCACATATCATTAATACTAAACAAAATATTCAATGTTCATGTTGGAGGGACTCCAGAAGTCTAGTTCTGGTCTTAGCAGCTCTAGATGTGTCCAGTGATATTTCCCTTGATTGATGGTTATGCTGAACTGATATGAATATGTCAGTGGGAGAGCTTGCTGAGGAAAGTGCTGTGCTGTCATATATGATTCTCCGCTCTAAGCTACACCAACACTGTTTTGGGAAGAAGATAAATTTGGAGTGAGTGCACTGCAGAAGGAAAGTCACACACACCCACTTTGCCTCTTGAGATTACAATGATGTTACTTTTGTAGGACACACAGAAGGAAGTTAGCTTTATAGGCGGCAGGTGCCAAAAACTCAGCCTCTTCGCAGTCTGAAATGCAGTGTATTCTCAGGTAAACTGATGTGGCTTACCTGGGTTTTTCCTTTCATTTTTTGTTTAATGTCTTGGAGAGAAACATTTATGGTTTTGCAGATGAGATTCACATGTGCCCTATACATTTGTTTTGCTTGTGTTGCATTTGTTTATAATGTGAAGTTTCAGTTTTAAGATGTGAATTTACGGTGACTTGTTGTGGTTAGTAAGGCTACATTCAGACTGACTTCTTCATAACAGTGTGAACAGCACAAACCACATGGAATCTTATCTTTTTGATTCTGATTAGGTCCAGTTTTATATGTGGTCCTAAGTCAGATACAGGTCTGATGTTTTGTAATGTGACCTCAGTCTGAACAGTTATATCGGAATTCACTTTTACGTCAAAAGTCAACATTCATCACAGTTTTGTTCTGACAGCAGTCACTTCTAAGATTTTACATACCAGTAGTTCTTTGGGTGAATATGGAAGACGGCTGCAAAGGTGGTCAGCGGAGGGACAGTGAGCTGTTATAGTATTATGATGACCGCTCTATACAAGCAAAACTTGAGGGATCACCTTATAAAGAATGCTTTTTGTTATAAATGTTCTTTGTATGATCATAGCTCTTGTTGGGTGAAAATTGATTTTAGATAACGTAATTATATATATATATATATATATATGTAACGGAGGCCAGCTAGTAGTTGCTGTGCATGTAAAGCTCACTCCTCTGATCTCGAGATGTTCTAGCGACTGAGAGGTTGCAGCCTTTAGGCCGTGTGTCCACCAAAGCAATTTTAGCCAGCTGAAAAAGCTAGGCGCTCTGCTTAAAACGCCTATTTGTGAGCGCTTGAGAGAGCTTCAGCTGCGCAGCATTTTTTTCAGTTGAGACGCTTTGTTGCTATGATAAAGAATATCCGCGGCACTGTTACTTATAACTGATTTTGCAGGTAATTTGTTTCAGACTAAAAAATGTCGACACAATGTGGAATACTTGCTATGTATGTTCGGAGACCAGCAATATTATATTCTCATCCATTTTGTTCCGTTCTCTGCTTGTTGATGTTGTTGTACAGCAAGAATTTTGTGACAGTTGGCCGGTGTTGTATTTATCCCGCCCCTCCTCCACTCTGATTGGACAGCTGGCTAAAAAGTGACAGTAATGAGCGCAGCGTTTTACTCAAAGTTGAACATTCATCAACTCGAGGCGACCAGTAAAAAACGCCGAGCTCTCAGGGCTTAAGCGTGAAAAAGACGCTCAGCGCCTCATTGCGCTCCTGGTGTTTAAAAAACGCAGCGCTCCCATTGAAAACAATTGGAAAAGTATGCTAGCTGCTAAAAAAAACGCTTTGGTGGACACACGGCCTTCGCCTCCTTGTTAGTGCGTCCGACTCCCACGCCAGAGACCCAGGTTCGCAGAGCGGGGCGAGTAGGACTTGGTGCCGTGACCCGGATGGGAATGAGGTTTAGGGCGGCGAGTAAACCTCACTCCTCTGATCTCAAGAGATGCTCTAGCGACTGACGCTAGGGGTTGCAGCCTTTAGCCTCCTTGTTAAAGCATCCGACTCCCACGGCGGAGACCCAGGACCTGGGTGAGAGGTTACATATATAAGTAATTACATAAGTAATTATAAGTAGCCTACTTTTTAAAATAATTACAAATTGAAAAAAATACTAAATTAAAACAATTGTTTGTAAAGAATTTTAAACTTATATAACTTCAAAACATACAAGTAGCAAATAAAGAGGAGCAAAGAAACATATTACAAGCAATAAACAAATAGTGCTTTCAGTATTTAAGATTATCTGAACGTTTTCCATTCAAGAACTATGAGTGCTTTTTCTTTCTCATCTTTACTGTTGTTTGATTGTTACTATGACAACATAGACGGCGGGAGGGAGCTCTAATAAGCTGCATTCATGCACGGATCTCTTTTGAAACATAATAAGTAATGTGGTTTGTCCTGTCCATTACTGGCTGTGTTTACATTAATTTTGCGTCATAAAACCATTTCGAGACGCAAGCGCATTAAAACACTTACACAGAGTCTCGCACAGCCGCATGCGCGAGCGAACACACTTCTCAAAAGTGCGCGTCAGCATTTGATATTGAAAGCTGCATTCTGAGTTTCATATTTTAAACATATAAGTCCACTGCATTCAGAACGTCATAAATGATGACTTCGTAGAGCATTTAAGGAAAATACCGGCGGGTGAGACCGCGCACTGCATGTGTCAAAAGCGCGCGTCTCTCACAGGCCATCCTGTGCAATGAAGCCCGCGAATATCCTTTGTAATTCGCTTCAACCTTTCCGAACTTTATGAATGATTATTTTGCGGAAGGTTCGAGTGTGTGTGAGGAATTGGAAGCAACGGGTGTTTCTAAAGCACACTCAACGTCATCGCGCATCTCGTTAAAAACTATAAGCTCAGAATTGATTCGGAAATTCTCAGAATCGATCCAGAATCGTTGGAGAGAGAATCGCGATGCATCGTTGGATCAATTTTTTTTTCTCCCACCCCTAATATATATATATATATATATATATATATATAAAAATAATGAAAATTCTGTCATCATTTACTCATCCTCATATTGTTCCAATCCTGTATAACTGACTTTCTTCTGTGGAAGATATTTTAAATAAACTTTTTTGTCAGTGGGTCAATGGGGTCCAGTGTTAGGTCCAAATCTTGTTCAAGAAAAAACAAAAAAACAAAAAACTGCATATCAAGTCAAGTCACCTTTATTTATATAGCGCTTTTTAAAATGTAGATTGTGTCAAAGCAGCTTTACATTGATAACTGGTACATTATTTGGCTGCACAGCAGCTCTTAAAAGAATAGTGTCAATGCAGGCAGATCAAAGCACTGTTGAATATCAAATGTCAAGTGTCCCCAACTAAGCAAGCCAAAGGCGACAGCGGCAAGGAACCCAAACTCCATCAGGTGACATCAGGTGGCAGACAAGTGGCAAATAGGTGTTTAAATGGAGAAAAAAACCTTGGGAGAAACCAGGCTTAGTCGGGGGGCCAGTTCTCCTCTGGCCAACAGTGCTTTGTTACGATTCAGGTAGCTATCATAAGTCCGACAGGATCGCAACATTCAAAGTATTTATTCCAGTTCCATCCAATTGAGGATCGTATTCATCACGGCGGTATGGATGGTTGTTGAGGAACTGTGTCGTGGCTGTCGTGTCGATGAGGCCCTCACAGTGGATGATCTAGTTGACTTAATCTCTGCTGATACTTCAGGGCTGCGTTGTGGTCGTGTCAAGGCGCAGGTCCTTGGTCTCACCTGGATACGGCCCGGATCCGGTTGACTACGGTGAACCTCGGGATAACCAGAAAGACTAATATTAGCGTAGATGCCATTCTTCTTCTGATGTAATGAGTACATCTGGTGTTATAGGAAGTGTTCCCGGTTCCGGCTGACCTAATTTATGCAGCCTAATAATCCTTTAACAGATTTGAAAATATATATTGGTAATGTGTTATGTGTATGCCAGGTTAAAGAAATGCGTTTTTAGTCTAGATTTAAACTGACAGAGTGTGTCTGCTTCCCGAACAATGCTAGGAAGATTGTTCCAGAGTTTAGGTGCCAAATAGGAGAAGGATCTACCGCCTGCGGTTGATTTTGATATTCTAGGTATTATCAGCTGGCCTGAATTCTGAGATCGCAATAGACGTGAAGGACTATAATGAATTAGGAGCTCGCTCAGGTACTGGGGAGCTAAACCATTTAGTGCTTTGTAAGTAATTAGCAAGATTTTAAAATCTATACGATGTTTAACAGGAAGCCAATGCAGTGTTGACAGAACTGGGCTAATATGGTCATACTTCCTAGTTCTAGTAAGAACTCTAGCTGCTGCATTTTGTACGAGCTGTAGTTTATTTATCAGGCGAGCAGAACAACCACCCAGTAGAGCGTTACAGTAATCTAGCCTTGAGGTCATGAACGCATGAACTAACTGTTCTGCATTTTTCATTGAGAGCATATGTCGTAGTTTAGATATATTTTTAAGATGGAAGAATGCGGTTTTACAGATGCTAGTAACATGGCCTTCAAATGAAAGATTGGTATCAAAGAGCACACCCAGGTTCCTAAGTGACGACGAAGACTTAACAGAGCAGCCATCAAGTGTTAGACAGTATTCTAGGTTATTGCGTGAAGAAGTTTTTGGTCTCTGTCTTAATCTCTGTTTTTTCTGAATTTAGTAGTAGGAAATTACTGGTCATCCAATTTTTTATATCAGCTATGCATTCCGTTAATTTTGTGAATTGGTAAGTTTCGTCAGGGCGCGAAGAAATATAGAGCTGAGTATCATCAGCGTAACAGTGAAAACTAACGCCATGCTTCCTAATGATATCTCCCAAGGGTAGCATGTACAGAGTGAACAGCAACTGTCCTAGTACTGAGCCTTGCGGTACTCCATATTGAACTTGTGATCG
Source organism: Ctenopharyngodon idella (assembly GCF_019924925.1). Lineage (NCBI taxonomy): Eukaryota > Metazoa > Chordata > Actinopteri > Cypriniformes > Xenocyprididae > Ctenopharyngodon > Ctenopharyngodon idella. The sequence continues at coordinate 13,153,509 of NC_067226.1, forward strand.
ATATGACATCTCTTCGTTTACTACTACAAACTGATAACGGTCAGATAAGTATGATTTGAACCATGACAATGCAATTCCACTAATGCCAACATAATTTTCGAGTCTATTTAAAAGAATATTGTGATCAATAGTGTCAAATGCAGCACTAAGATCCAGTAACACTAATAGAGAGATACAACCACGATCTGATGATAAGAGCAAATCATTAGTAACTCTAATGAGAGCAGTCTCAGTACTATGGTACGGTCTAAATCCTGACTGGAAATCCTCACAGATACTATTTCTTTCTAAAAAGGAACATAGTTGTGATGATACTGCCTTTTCTAGTATTTTTGACAGAAAAGTGAGATTTGAGATCGGCCTGTAATTGACTAATTCTCTAGGATCAAGTTGTGGTTTTTTAATAAGAGGTTTAATAATAGCCAGCTTAAAAGTTTTTGGTACGTGTCCTAGTGATAAAGATGAATTGACAATATTAAGAAGAGGATCTATAACCTCTGGAAGCATTTCTTTCAATAGCTTAGTCGGTATAGGGTCTAACATACATGTTGTTGATTTTGATGATTTAACAAGTTTAGACAATTCTTCCTCTCCTAAAGCAGTAAATGAATTGAATTTTTCCTCAGGGACACTACAATGCACTATCTGACGCGATACTGTAATAGACGGTTGCATGGTTATAATTTTTTCTCTAATATTATCAATCTTGCAAGTAAAGAAGTTCATAAAGTCATTACTGCTGTGCTCTTTGACAACATTAGAAGTTGAAGCTTTATTTCTTGTTAATTTAGCCACTGTATCAAATAAATACCTAGGGTTGTGTTTATTTTCTTCTAAAAGTTTTGAAAAATAAGCAGATCTAGCAGATTTTAAGGCCTTTCTGTACTCAATCATTCTCTCTCTCCACGAAATGTGAAATACTTCTAGTTTTGTAGGTTTTGTAGGCATATAGGTTTGAAACAACATTAGGGTTAATGCATGTGAACCTAAAATTAATAACAAAACCTATTCTTGTTGTTGCTGCTGTTTTTAAGATAGAAAATGCAAATGAAAAAAGTGCAATGTTATTGTGTCATTTTCCCACTGCATAAAACAAATGCTGGCTAAGCATTTTACTCATGCAGGGATTTAACTGCATCTACGCTCATCACTGATCCCATTGCTGTATATATATACATAATACCACTGAAGTGAAAGAAAAGGAGAGAATACACATAGGTGCCACTTTTTTTGTGTAGAGAACCGTTAGAGGTTTAGGTTTAGACAAAGTACTTTTATTTTGTCATACATTGACTGTCTTAATTTTTCATGCCATCTTTGGACCAAGGATGTGTGTGTGTGTGTTAGCCAGAGGGGTTTCTTCAAAGATTTCAGTGCATTTACAGAAGCAGTCCCGTTCCTTCTCTATTTTTATAATATTATGCTTATTGTCTATTTTTTTTCTATGCCAGGTTCATTATCCAGATGTGGAGAGAGTTGAGTGGCTAAATAAGGTGAGAGAAGTATGAGATAATAATTTCTTGTCCCTCATCATTTTAAAGTAATCATCATTCAGCACTCTCGTATACATATGTCTGCAGTCAACAGTCTGGAATCTGATACTCTCTCTCTCTCTCTCTCTCTCTCTCTCTCTCTCTCTCTCTCTCTCTCTCTCTCTCTCTCTCTCTCTCTCTCTCTCTCTCTCTCTCTCTCTCTCTCTCTCTCTCTCTCTCTCTCTCTCGCTCGCTCTCTCGCTCGCTCTCTTGCTCTCTCTGGTTGTACACTGGTGGTGATATAATCTAGTTCGATATGCCCATGTTATAGTACACGTAGCTGTCATTTTTCACCCTCTGTGTCAAAAAAAATAAATACATAAACCTCAGAGAAAATGTAGCTGTGTATAACCAATGGCTTTTTAAAATATTCATTGTACATATACATTCAGTGACTCACAGTTTTCAAAAAACATACCTGATTTGAATATTTTTTTTACACCAGCGGTGTAATTTATGTACCCGAATGGCCTCATGCTTCTGCAAAGTATGTCTGCAACATTCAAAATCATGCAAAACTATTTACATGAAACACTGCAGAATCACTTATGTTTTTTAAACATGACAAAAGTGAGAAGGATAAAAAAACTCTTATTGTACTGGATTATACTAATATTACAATCTAAATATTTATGCACATGCATTTTGAAGCACGTAAATGTAATATACATCATGAATGTAAAAACATTGTTCTGTTCAGTTTTTTTGGTCAGACTATCTACACCTCTAACTTAGTTAAGGCTTATAGATGTTATTTCTTTGCTTTCAGACAAGTTATTCTACATTTAGTTTTTAATAATTCTGTTTGTGCCTTCCCAGTATGTATGTCTATCTATTCTGTTTTCTTGGGGAAGAGTTTCCAAATGCTTAGAATATTTACAGTTAGTCAGTTTTTACAGTTACAACATGTCTTCATGCCTGTTTACACAAAAACTGTGTACCTTTGTGTGATCTGCAACCTTGTTGTGGAAAAAATATATTTTCCATACAGTGAAGATTTTTGTTATTAGCAAATGTAGTCAAGAGACTATCAAACAACAGTTAAACTGCTGTGGTAACTAATGAGTTTTGGAATTGCTTATTTATCGTACTTAAGTCAGTAGCAGAAATAAGAATGCGTTAAGTGCCTCAGTTTTACTCAGTTGCATAGTGCTGAGCAGATACACTCTTTGCCTTTCAGACAGTGAAACAGATGTGGCCTTACGTGTGCCAGTTTGTGGAGAAGCTGTTTAAAGGAACAATCGAGCCAGCCATCAAAGAAGCCAATGCCCACCTCAGTACATTCAGCTTCACCAAGATCGATCTCGGAGATAATGTATGCACACTCACAGAGTTCTCACAGCCTATGAACATTAATCCTATTAGAGAACATGTAAATCTCTGTTCATGATGTTTAAAAATAAAAGCAGTCAAGCTGGCTTGTCTTTTTCAGAGCTTTGGCCCAATATGACCCACACTTTATACACACAAACTCATCGCATACATAGATGTATCCTTCACTGCCTTTGATAACCCACAGTCCTGTGCATTCCATTCTGTGACAGTTAAGCTAAGAAATAAATATGGCACCTGAAAGTTGTGGTCGGTGGTCAGTTTGTGTGTAAATATGCATTTTGGCCACGTTTTCCACTTTTGATGCCATTCCTAGCGAGAAATTACTATTGCAGTAATTAAATATTTGCTTAGTTATTCACCAAAGCTCGCTTTATTTTGTTGTAGATCATTAAACCGTTAGGCTGCCTCAGAAGTCCAAAATCAGTTTCGTGAGGTACCTTCTTCATGCACAAAACGCTGCCTGCAAAGTCATTGCCTGATAAAGCAGCTATGCAAAAAGTCAGCTGCCTAAGTTTTTGGACACAGCCACTGTCTCTTCCTCTTCTTCCCATTATTTCCTGTGCTGTCACCATGCTTTCAACTTTATAGCTATAAAATATTTTAGTTATATATTTTATACTGTGTAGAATATTCATATATTTGTAGGCACAATGGAAGTACAGAATGGCATGCTGTTGTACTTCATCACAGAAAGTTTTATGATCTCTGTCTTTCAAAGACCAATAATTAGATTGCGGCTAATACATCTTCCCATCTTAGGTCAACTGCACATCAAAGGTGTTAACATTTATCTAACCTGATTTTGTAGATATGTCTTGTGCATATTTTATACCGGCTACCCAATCAAAGCAAATCACATTGTGCTGGTGTTTTTGGCCCTGTTTACACCTGTTATTAAGATGTATTTTGGTTGATCGGATCACAAGTGCAAGATGCTAAATACAGGTGTAAACGGGGTCTAAAACGTTTTGAGCTTGTCCATTAGTCGTAAAATGCATTCGACCAGATTGCTTTTGTAGTGTAGAATGTGGTCGAATACGTTCAAACAGCCAGTAAAGATGCCTACTCTCCGCCTACTGACTTGCGGAAACATTATAGGATGCGTGCTAGCCAGACGGGATTTAAACTTTGTTGGCTGGAGACCCAAGTTTGGTTTGAAGACGAAAAATGTACCAAGCACAATGTTCTCTCACCCTTCCTGATTTTTAACACGCATTCACAGCGTTCGGCGTAATTTTGCGGCCATAAGATCTTAAACAAAAGCTGATGCTCTCCATATTTTTTCGTCATCTCCTGCGCGTTAACATGTACATTGCGTGAGCTTATTTCATCCATTAGACGAAAGATCTGAAAATAATCCATACTTTTACCCGGCCATAGACCCTCTCCTTGAAGAAATCAGGAAAGAAGTGGTTGAAAGTGGACAAAAGAGATGGATTAAAACAACAGGTGTAAACCGGAACGTCTCTAACGCGTCTACTTGTGATCTTTGTAAGAAGAGACTGTGCTTTAGCAGACCACTACTATAAGAAACAGTACACACTTCACACAACTTTGTTAATATAATTAAGCATGAATTCAAAAGCCACTTCAAACATTTAATTGTAAAAATCATTTATTTGGCTTATGCAGCAGTTCACACTGGGATTTGATGAGGGCATGAAACATACATGCTTGGTGTTGGCTTTTATTCAGCAAGTAAAATTTATACACAAACTATTCACACAATTTTTTCTTCAGAAGGAATGTATAAATAAGTGAATTGAAAACCAATACGGTATCATTTCTGATAATATCTGATAATATTCTGATAATAACACATTGATCTATTTAGTCTGAACTGTTTAATTTAAAGACTGTGTATGTTAATGTGGTATAAGACTATCTTGTATACTTTATTGAAGGTAAGACATTGCTTAACTACTTGCACTAAAAATCTTCATATTGCATCAGGAGTAGGAAGGTTGACGTAAGAAATTTAAACCTTTTGGAAAAGCTGACCAGCTGTCAGATGAAAATAGTTGATGTTGTCAGGGCTGTGTGGAGGAATGCTTGCTGGTTAAAGAAATGTCAACCCCCCTAACGGGGCATCTGTGCTCATCTCTGTCACAGCCTCTCCGGATCAACGGGGTCAAAGTTTACTCAGAGAACGTGGACAAACGGCAGATCATCATGGACCTTCAGATCAGGTGACATCACTTTGATAAATCTTTCTGACATCTTTTGACCATCCTGGTTGTGCCATAGTTTTTAATATTTGTCCTTTTTCTTACAGCTACGTTGGAAATACTGAAATCGATGTAGATGTCAAAAGGTACTACTGTAGAGCAGGAATCAAAAGTATACAGGTATATTGTTATATTTTCCCATTAAACATTTTAGAGTGATATTCACTTCTCTTGTGCCACATAAAAGCAGTAGGATTGCATTTTACGCTATTATTTGAACACAACAGATATACATCAGCTCTGTTATGGCATCTTCCATTGAGTTTGTCTCCATGACCCAATGGATTATGTTAGCCAAGGCCAGAGAATTAATTTGTTGGATACAGAGAAGCTCTTTCCTATATTGTGATGTAACCACGTGTTTCATGGAAGGAATTCGGTCGAATGAACGGAGCCTATTTTTACAGAAAGGGTGTGTGTGTATTTATAGGAAGGTGTGTAACCAAATACTGAAATGCCCTTGTACTGTTTGTAATGCAGGATCAGATATATATGCATGCTCACACAATGACTGTTTTGTGTATAATTTATGGAGTTATTTCATTCTCTCACATTAAATGCATAGTAGAGTAATCTCTCTGTGTGACAGCATGCTGTGTTTATGTATGATGTATTTTTTTTTTTACTGTGCAAGTTATAAAATAGCTGGAGAAAGCTATCTGTTAGCATTCCCATTTATCTCTGTAATAGTTGTGAAGGGAAGATCATTTAAAAATGATTAAAAATAAGCAATAAAATAGAGAAATAAAATAAAAAAATAAAAAATAATAATTCTGTACACAAAATATTGAACAGTTTACAGTGCTGACAATTGGGCTTATTGGTTGCTTATTGTCACAGTTCTTTTTGACTGATTATTATAACCATCTCTAGTGAGCTTTTCACAGCGTTATAATGCTATGACATACTCAAGCCACTGTAAAGTCAGAAAAAAGCCTTAATATATGCATTGGCTGACATAACCTCTTCCACTCAGTGTTATGATTCCATAAAGGATTGCTTGAGGAAAGACATTCCCTGGTAATGAATGATTGTTCAAAACAGAAGCTCATAATTCTGTTTCCTTAGAGCTGAAGTGGTGGTTGTAAAGGTAAATGTCTTATAGTATATCACCGAGCATGTGGAGTGCTTTCAGAAGCAAAATAAATAAATGCATCAGTGTTGAAATCCTGAAACATTCATCATCAGCCTTAGGCGCTTAGTGGTTAGTTTGACAGTGCTGCTCTCTCACTGCAAAAATTATTTTCTTGTTTGTTGTTTTCCAGAAAAGTTAATCATCCTTAGAACAAGACAGGTTTACAGGAGAAACAATTTTACATAAGCCGTTAAGACTTAATGTCTTGTTTACTGGAAAATAAAACAAAAATATTGATTAAGAAAATGCAGTCTTGTCATTCCATGCGAGGATTCCCAGGCTGACTGTGAAAAAGTAATGAAATTGGGCTGTTCTTAATATCATATGATTCCAAATTTTATTTGGCTATTTTAATTCAAGATATTTTATGTTGCCTTAATAGGAGGATACACACTAAACCTCTAGTGAGAATCCTGACCATTGTTTCATCATTTCATGTGGTGTGTTTCTCTCCCTCTGTGTGTGTATGTACTTGGCCGCATGTATGAATAGCTACATGGAGTTCTGCGCGTGATTCTGGAACCACTTTTGGGGAATATGCCGCTGGTTGGTGCTCTTTCCCTCTTCTTCCTCAAGAAGCCAGTGAGTTTGCAAATTTAAACAAATCTATTCCCTTTTTTTCTACATTTGCTGCCTGTTGTCCCAACTTGTATTTGAATTTGCACATTTTCCCAAAAACGTCTATTTTACCATCACAAACAAATGAGCTTTGTCTTTGAGTTGCTGTTGTTTGCAGTTATTTAGCTCTAGAAATAATATGGATTACATTTATATCTTTAGCAGACACTCTCTAATATAAGCTACAGTACAGTGCATGCATGATCCAAACCAATTGTTTTTTTATTTTGTTTGCAAGTTCAAGGTGCTACTAAACACCGCCAGGTTTTTACTGTACATACAAAGTCACGGTTGAGTGTTAGGCCTAGAAAAGATGCATCCCAAGGAAGGAATGTCTTATGGAAGTCTTATGAAAAAGCTACCAGATAAGGTTGTGAGTGCTGAAAAGAAGATAAGGCAAAAGATCAGAAGTCAAGGCTGACTTGTTCTTGTTAAAAAGCAGGAAATATTTTCACTTTGTTTTCAGTGTGTATCACTGAATCAGATAATGTAGAAGACAGAGAAGGTCAGCTACAAGTAGTTTTGTTCTGTCAAAGGGCAGCTGAGCGACTTCGAGACATATCTACAGATGTTGTAGGAATACTTGGATGGGAATGAGTCAAGAACTTGAGGTGTTTCTGTGAAACGGTATTTTGAAGAACATTGGAGCCCAAATGACTTCCAGTGTATGGACAAAAAAAAAAAAGACATTTCACAAAATGTCTTCTATTATGTTTCAGAAAAAAAGTCAGTCATGCAGGCTTGGAACGATGTGATGACAGAAATTTCATTTTTGTACAAACTATCACTTATGTGCCTATAAAACCACAAAGATCTATTTCTTTTAAGTTTGTCCTCAATTTCCTTGTCTTTTCCCACACACTCCATGAAGAGCATTTTAGTGGCCTGAGGATATTTGATCATATTTAGAGACACATTTGACAAGAGGTGAGCTAATGGAGGGTATCTTCTCAATCACTTCAGAAGATTCATGGCAATAACCTGTAAGAACTTCTTGGGAGTATAACTAATGGTCATTTGCTGTATTATGAGAAGAAAAAGATAAAGTTCATGAAGACATTTTTCTCTTGCAGAAGGTTTAAAGGTTTGCTAACCAGCATAAAATGATCTTAACAGCTCTACCACGTGTGTAGCAGTGGCAGTCAGTGGCACTGACCCAGATTCTACAGTCTGTCAGTACCATAGTAGCAGTGTTAATTTCACAGCAGGTCGTCATAGCTCAGCCTGATTCAAGCTCAAATTATGCTGTTGTTTTTGAATGAAGGCTTGAATGAGGCAGGTGTAGGAAAACTGAATAGATTTGAGTGCTGTGTGAAGTGTCCTGTGGTCTGACTGTAGTTTGATGCACTGCAGAGGTGGCTTCTCTTCAGATATTCCTCTGCAGTGTGGGCGACACTGAAGCAAACTTAGAGAGGGAAACATTTTTAGATTGCATCTGTCCCCATTTTAATGGATGGTGTCTATTTCTTTACTTATTTTCCTTCCTTTCCCTTCCCTCTTTCTTTCTCATTTATATGCTGGCACACTGGGATACTGATTGTTTTCATCACAGCAACTAGCAGTGCATACATACAGTAGTGTTGTTATTTATGTGCTGGCTTTACAGTGGGGCTTGTCATCCATTGTGATATTAAAGTACTGCCCTAGGGATGGTCAGAGGTTTTTTTTTGCTTGTTTCTCTCCTCTGAACATAATACCTGTATTTTGTCTATGTTAGCAGTGTGATCTGTTTAAGTTATCTATATGCTTCACTCTATTTCTCTCTCATTCAGCTGTTGGACATAAACTGGACAGGCCTCACAAACATATTGGACATTCCAGGGATTAAGTAAGTTAATTTTTTCCTCCTACAATGGACTATATCTGTACTTACTAAGACAACAGTTAACGCATCTTATATAACCTGTTATTTATTTTTATTATTTTCATGTTGGTCAGGCTTCTGGTTCTGTTTTGTTTGGATTTAAGTGTCTCTTGGTTCTCGTTCATAGATTTATAAAAAGATTAATAAAGCGCAGAGTCTAGACCTCTTGTTTAGTTTTTCTTCAATTAGTAGTTGTAACTATACTCCATTTATTGTAGATAATTGAAAGAGCCTTAGAGTACGTAATCATTGCAAGACATCCTTCTTTCTCTCTAACGTACGTTGAGTTTAATTAACTATAAGCTTTTATGCATAATTGGACTGTCTCACTATTGAGTATTGATGAGTTTACATTTTTGGCCACCTCTCTGAAACGGCTTGTACTACCAGTCTGACACACTTGACTGAATTCATGTTTCACACACAAAGGTTTGCGCTTTTATTATTATTATTATTATTATTATTATTATTATATTAGTTGCTTAGATTAAAACCTTTTTTCCTTTTATAGTCAGGTTAATGTTTTTGCCAATAGTTTGTGATTGTAAAGAGAACAACTACCCTTGGCTAACATGAGAATTCAGCTTCAAATTGTACAGAGTGCATTTTCCTAACCTCAGTAAAACTGTGCTCAAGCTACCTCAATAATTATTTATATATTGAATAATGTTTACTGTATCATCCTGCAAAGCATTTGCAATTAAATAATAATTACATTTATGCATTATGCATGTAGATTCAGAGTACCAATTTTTCCATTATGTGTTTCCTAGGAAAAACAATGTTATCAAATTGCCTCTAATGTCCACTGTAATGCCATATTAGAGAGACCCTTAATGTGTTGGTGTAACATACTGTACTGTCTGCAGTAAAAAAGTTGAAGCAGATTCATGAGTGTTGCACCTCAGGATGTGCTGATCACACACACACACAGGCGGGTGAGTGATTACACAGCTCTAGCTCTTCCCTAACACAGGCTACGGAGTTTAAAACTGTATGTATTTATTTTGTGTATTTTTGTGTGTGTGTGTGTGTGTGTATAGTTTGGGAGTTGATCTTGTGATAATCCTTAGTGCAAGCAAAGCAAACTACCAAAAGCACCATTAGGCTGTGATCATTAGCACTGCAGCATTGAGAATGCTTGTTCTTAGACTATTAAAGTTTATTGGTGCTGCTTTGGATCTTCACAGCACAAAGGGAGTACTGCTCCTATGTCAGCCATGCTCTTTGCATCATATAGCTAATGTAAGACTTAATCTGAGATCTGTCAGTCCATGCAACTATAATACCCTAATGCAGTGTAATTCTGCTGTATATCTATAGTGTCGCACTGTTTAGGACTGTTGAATGATAGTTGTAGCCTCAGAGAGCACTACGCTTGCATTATGAAGATGTTTGGGGAACTGCATCTGCTTGACAAGCAAATCAATACGAGAGTTATGATAGTCATTCTTGCTTTCATTTTTTATGGTGTTTATTATTTCTGTTCAGCGTATTGTGTTACACGGTGGATGTTTGTGTTCTTTTATTACAGAGGTAATTCACAATGAATCGCCTTTTACCACAGTACAATAAAATTTGAGATTAAATGTCAAGTGTGGCTGACAAGAGAGATAAAGTAATTTGGACAGAAATGGGGAATAACAGGTGTAATGGATTGCGCAAAAATAGGTTTGATAAATGTAGAGAAAGGATGTGTTGAGTGAGATAAGTTTAAATAAATAAGGCAGATAAAGGTTTTAATTGGGCTAAAGAGGAGAGATTTTTACAACTAATTTATTTAATTTGACTTTCCATAGGGGCTTTGATGAAGATTAAGACTTTTATCTTCATGAAATTTACTTTTGCCTTGCGCATCCCCCATACAAAGCTCTTACTGGATTTGTCTAATGGCCATGGGGTTTAGGGACACCTTGGAGAAGGCTTTTATTTACTTGGACATAATTGAAAGTAGCTTTCTATGATGGATTCATAGTTTGCAACTTGCATCTGCATCGGTCTGGTTCAGTATTCTTTGTTTTGTTATTGAGTGTCATGTTTCATTTTCATGTAGATGAGCTGGGTTCCAGGGAAGTGATCAAATTTACCACAAAGCAAGAATGTTAAAGTATGTTGAAGCTCATGCCCAACAATGCACATGAGGGTTGATGTTCCTTTTTGTTTTATTTTTTTAAGTTTAAATGCCCAGCTGTTGAACTTTTTTTGTTGCAGTGTAAAATCATCATGTTTTGGACAGAAAAGTACAGTATATGCAACTGAATTAGCCATAATACTAAGAAGTCTCATTCATTCATTTCTTCAAATGACATTGTTTTGTAATGCTCAGATATCCTGATGTGTTTCATCACAGCTTCTTGGGTGACTTTTATGCTTCCTTTATGTTTTTTAGCATTGACCTGCACATTGCCATGGAACAGTCCTGATTATGACTGTTCATATAATGCTAATATTGACTGGATAATGATATTAATTTTAAATTAACAATGATATATTATATTAATGGAATAAACTGAATGTAATACACACTGTAAAAACAAATAGAATCTACTCAGTAAAATTGAGGTAACAATTTGCATTCAATTTGTTTGGGTAGATTTCATCCCATGTATTGAATAAACACTTCCTTGGTTTAACCACAAACTCTATTCTTCAGCATAATGGTAAACACAAAAACTCTTTTAATTGTCAAACATAACTGAGCATTAAACACTAACAGGTATTTTCCTTTACTCAAAAACACATGAAATAACACTTAATTATTTTAGCATTTACTCTTCTGTTCAAGCCCTATGCTGGAAAATAAAACTCCACTTAAGTACAGTTAAGTAAACTTAATATTTACATAATTAAGTAGATTGGACACAGTTAAATTAAGTCACAAATCAGTGTCACGCAAACCGCCCTAGCGCGCACAGTCTGCTCCGGTCCATAGACATGATAGCACAGAGTGGATGATATGGAGGAGATTAAGAGGAGAAACGGTTAGAGATTAGAAGGAAACTAAAGCTTTACCGAGCTCAACGGCTCTGGCAGAGCTGTGATATAAACGAAACGCTGTTGGCTATTAAAAAAAAGGCGAGGAGCTGTTCAATATGTCCTGGCCTTTCTTTTTTTTCAGTGAAAATGACATCAACACACTGAATAATGCTGCGCGTTCCAAGGCACTTCAGTGGGCCTTTAAAGTTATACGTGGTAAACTTCCACCCTGCCTCTTTAACCTTGTTTGTTTTAGCTTGGGTAGTTACCAGTTGCGCTCCTCCAAGTGTTTGATTTTTACTGTACCTTGGGTTCTGACAGATCAGGGGAAAACTGCTTTTATATACCTTGGACATGGAGTAAATTGCAAAAGATTTAAATCTGAATAAATTTATATCTATTGATAAATTTAAGGCAATCATAAAAAATGTGGTGAAGGAGACGTGTGTAATTGTTTTTGGTAAAATGTTTCTGTGTTTAAATACGTGTTGTACGTGTTGTGTTTTTATTGTGAATTTGCATGGCTGCTACCTTGGCCAGGCCTCTCTTGTAAAAGAGATCATTTGATCTCAGTGGAACTTCCTGGTAAAATAAAGTAGGCTTTTTTTTTTTTTTTTGAAAATTAGGGTCCATGTAAATGCAGCCTTTTCAACAAAGACAGGCAGCTGCACAGAGACAGGAGTATGAGTAAAATGTGAGAGGGGGAGCTGAAAAATGTCAGGACAATCCTCAAAATGGCACTGTTTCTTTTGTGTCCCCTCTCCATTTCCTCTCCCCCTACTTGTGCTTGTATTTTAACAAGGTTGTAGTGTTTTGCAGGTAAATTAGATACTGTCACACCAAATGCTGCTCTAGGAGTCTGCCAAAATGTAGAAAATGTATTCATGCTAATGTTACAAAAACATACTTGATTAAACAGTGTCAGATGATGTTTTGTCAAATGTTGGTTTAGTCAGCAAGTCAACGTTTGAATGCGGTTATTGTGGTTAGCAATACATCCGGGAGGTACAGGATTATTTATTTTTTATTTTTTTATTTCACTTCTTCAGTAATTATTTAATGCTTTAAATATGTATTTATATGTATTTTTATTGTCTGTTTCTGATTTATGTATACTGAGTTTTCATTTACATCACTCTTCACAACACTAAGTAGTATTAGTAAAGCAGACTCATTTAGACTCCATTTAACAAGTTTAATTGCTTACTGCTGAGTCATTGATCTCTATGCAGAACATTTTGAGCAGTTTTGAATTTTTGAAATGATTTTAGTCTTGTTTTCTTTCCAGTCATTTATAACACTGCCTCTTCTTTTAACTGTCTGATGCATTATTTATTAAACCACAAAGGAAAAATATCCTAATGTTGTCTTTTTACATCAAAATAAGAATTTGACCATCTTTTCCCCCACCAAATTATTTAAGAAAGTTACACGTATGTCCATTGCATAGAGGAGAATGATTAAAATCCAAAAGTCTTAATCACCACTTTAGTACTTTAAAAATGAAAAATTCATGTTTATCTTTTTCATTGGCAGTGGCTTTTCAGACCACCTGATCCAGGATATTATCAGCACTTACATGGTGTTACCCAACAGGATCACTGTACCACTGATAGGTGAGGTTGAACTGGCACAGCTCCGTTTCCCTATGCCAAAGGTGAATGCACACACGTACATGACTGTCTCAGTAGTCATTGTTTGGCAAACCCTACATGTTTGCATTAATATTCAGTAATCTCTTGTTGTTATATTTAATTCTCACACTTATAAGGGAGTTCTAAGGATTCATTTCCTTGAGGCTCAGAATCTGGAAGTTAAGGACACGTATCTGGGTGGGCTGATCAAAGGCAAGTCTGACCCATATGGCATGCTGCTGGTCAGCAACCAGCTCTTCAGAAGCAAGACCATCAAAGAATGTCTGCATCCCAAATGGAACGAGGTGTATGAGGTGAACACACACTCACACACATAAATATATATATACACACACTCATTTACTGCACTCATAAGACTCATGCACATACACTAAAATGTGCATTCATGCGTTTCTTTATCAGGCACTAGTATATGAACATTCAGGACAACATCTGGAAATAGAGCTCTTCGATGAAGACCCAGATAAAGATGACTTCTTGGGCAGGTGCCATATTCATTTATGTAGCTGAATTGTACAATATTACCTATTACAGACCTTTTTAAAAACTTATGATGTTTCAATTATTTTTGTTCCAGTCTAATGATTGACTTGAGTGAGCTTCATAAAGAACAGAAGGTTGATGAGGTAATATGTTCACACTCTCTGTCTTGTTAAGGTTAATTTACAGCTCACATCCCTCAACAAATGTCACCATGTTTTATTTCAGTACAATCTCATTAATAAACTGGCATTGAGTTTTAAAAGTTGTTAAGAGTATTGCCCACACCTTCATCTATGGTGGTCAGTTTCAAGACACTTTGGTTTCAATTAAGCCCTTTTCTACTTCCTACAACTTCCTTCTACTGTCATTATTCATTATTATTTTATATATTTTAAAATATATATTTATATATAATTTTTCATTGTCTGTTTCTAATATATGCTTTAAAATGTAGAGGTTTTGAAGAAAATGTAATTTAAATGGTTTTCCATTTTCATTGGTATTACTTCTTTACATTACCAACTAGTAGTAGTAATACAAGTTTCCAAAGTTGTTGAAATTATGCTGTATTTGCAGTAATGTTTTTTTTTTCCCCCTTCAAAAGAAAAGATTATCATCAGTTGTGTATTTCATCATAGTTTTGGAATGAACTGAATGTTATTTGAGCCCATAGCTGCCATTCCAGTGCACTAAACACTTTTTTTTTTTTCTGCAGTGGTTTGACTTGGAAGAAGTTACGACAGGCAAACTTCATCTTAGATTAGAGTGGCTGTCATTGTACCCGAGTGCTGAAAAACTAGATCAAGTATGCACATACGCACACAAAAACTCACTGACTGACACTGATAGACATGATTAAAACATAACTAGCTAGACTTTTGGTCATTTCATTCTCTTTTGCTCTCTTATTAGGTACTGAGGAGCATAAGGACTAATGAAAATCTTTCTTCAGTTCTGCTAGTTGTTTACCTGGACTCTGCCAGTAATTTGCCGGTAAGAACAACAATAAGTATACTTCAGTGTGTGAAGGATCTGCCTGAGGATCTGCTGTAGAGCGAGGTAGTCTGATGTCCTACAAAGATAGAAGTCTTACATTCTTGTTTGCTCATCATTTTTTTGTTCTACCTTAATGAAATGCTTGAAGGTTTTTGTCGTTTATGTTCTATGATAGTCTACTTGGATATGAATACAAATTTGAACAAACTGCAATTTCTCACTTCCAAATGATTTTTTCTTCTGCAGAACACAACACAAAAGATTGTTTTATACAATTTATAATTTTAACTATTTTGTCTATACAACAAAAGTTAATGCAGCCCAAAACAACAAATTATATTTAAAATATGAGTATAGTTAAAATAGTTATAGTTAAAATATGATTATATACATATATATATATATATTTAAAAATATCCTTAGTCCTCCAAGGTTTATAATGGTTGTGAAAGAGAGGCCACGTTTTGAAGTCAAAAATAATGCATGCACCCATTAAAAAAAAAGTAATCCATATGACTCTAATGGATTAATAAAGGCCTTTTGAAGTGAAGCGATGCGTTTTTGTAAGAAAAATATCCATATTTAAAACTAGCTTCCGGCGGATGACTGTACGTTGAATGCGCAAGTCGATTTGCGGCAGAAGAGTATCCTTTGACCTCATGCACAACGTAATGAGGAACGAACAAAACAAATCACCGGTCATGGATTATAAGTCTAAAACAATAATTTTTAAAGAGAAATTTCGGAGGATTTCGATATAAGAGAAGAGGAGCTTAAATTTGTTGCCCAGCCCTATTTATTTGAACCATGAGAGGCATCTAAGCTTACAATACTCCTACATCCTGCATCATACATCGCATCAGAGGATTTACTCATTTGGCGCAAGTCGAGCTGCGCAGTATGTGTACGGTCGTCTGCTGGAAGCTAGTTATTTGAATTCATAAAGTTTTAAATATGGATATATTCAGAAGGCCTTTATTAATCCCCTGGAGTTGTATGGATTACTTTTTTTTAATGGATCAATGCATTATTTTTTACTTAAAAATGCGACCCCCATTCACAACCATTATAAACCTTGGAGGACTAAGGATATTTTTAAATATATCTCTGATTGTGTTCGTCTGAAAGTCATATACACCTAGGATGGCTTGAGGGTGAGTAAATCATGGGATAATTTTCATTTTTGGGTGAACTATCCCTTTAACAGTGTTAGAAAATGTCATTTAAATAGTTTGTTTCATTGACATGACATTTAAATTAACAACTAGTAGTTATACCAGCTTTATTAAACAAGTTTAGTTGCTTGCTGAGTGATTGATCTCTGTGCAGAACATTTTGAGTAGGTTTAAAACTTTCAAACTATCTGAGGGTTTTTTTTGTTTTTGTTTTTATTCTGTCAGAAAGAGAATTACTTAGGGCTGCAACAACTAATTGATCATGAAAATAATCGACAACTAATTTGATTATCGATTAGTCATGTCTGCACGCTGTGCCCAGGAAACCATCAGCCAGTCATGTCGCTTTAGAGTAGTGAATAACCCATTTCTATGGATAAATCGCATATGGAAAATAGCGGAGGACACAGAGTGAGTTGCTCCAGGAAATGTACATGATCCAAGTTGTCCGAAACATGAGAATGAGATGTGCGCTTCAAGCAAAAGCTTGAAAAAAGCATAAGCAGGGCAAGACGCGTATAAAGCACGTATATATCATGTGTTCTCCTCAGCACATAAATATCCTTATCTGTAAATGTTAGAAAGTCCTGCAAGCATATTGTGACAACAAGCATCTTGTTAAACTTAACAGATTACAATGAACGAGTGCTGGTGGGTGCAGGCACGTGAAAAAGACGGACCATTAGTTTGTTAATTGTTAGTTGCAGCCCTAGAATTATTAAACTCTTGACCAAATATATAGTAGTCATCCAGTCTTGGCTACTTTATTAATGCTTTTCATTGTGCCTTCCTCCTCTACTGTAAGAGTGTCTTTGAGGGCAGCTTTGGCTGTGGAAACCTAAAGGAGAGGAGGGCCTCTGGTCTAGTCTTTTGTGAGAACCCCGACTCTCTCTATAGAACATTATTTGTGAGTTTGCCAGTAATCTGCATCCTGGTTCTCCAGAACTAGCTGTAGCCGTTTACCTAACAGTGTGAACAGACATTTCTTCCAGTCAAGCTTTCCTTCAGTAACAAGAAAACAACACAGATTATGTTGATCTAATGCAGGGGTAGACAATGTCGGTCCTGAAGAGCCGCTGTTCTGCAGAGTTTAGCTCCAAACATGAAAAAAAAAAAAAAAAAAAACCTAACTTTCCCTTAGCTTTAGTAATCCTGAAGACATTCAGGTGTGTTTGATTAGGGTTGGAGCTAAACTCTGCAGGACAGCGGCTCTCCAGGACTGATGTTGCCTTTCCCTGATCTAATGCATGTGAATTGCCACTTTTGCCTGTTGGGCATGTGTAACATGTAATTGTCATGCAATAAACCAGAAGTCTTCAACCCTGCTCCTGGAAAATCTATTTCTAACCATCTTCAAGCTATCCTGAACACCTTGATTAGCTTGTTCAGGTATGTTTGATTAGGGTTGGAGCCCAACTCTCGATTCTGAAGTCACATGATTGATCTAAATACAGCTTGGTCAACCTTAGTCATATGATTGATGTTTCCTGGTCTAGAGTTAGTAAGCAGTCTAAAGAGCTGGGACAAAACCTGGTTATTTTAAGGTCTTTGTGTCCCTGCCAACATTATGTTGCAGTGAAAAGGAAAAAGATAGTTTTTGATATGTATATGTATTTAATTTTAATGAATATTTTTTGTTTACAATCTGTAAGACTGGACCGATCTACAGTGCACAGCATAAATGAGTACACCCCCTCTGAAACTTCTGGAAGTCAGCAATTACTCAGTTACTTAGAAGACATGTTAGGGTTCTTTAGAGATATAATGTTCCCGCAGGTTTGCTTAATCGGTTACCAAAGAAGCATGTCAAAATTTTTCAGAGAAATAAGATTCTTATCAAGGTGATGAAATGTTGTGTAGCAAAAATGAGTACACCCTCCTAAAAGTTACTAAATAAAACATACAAAAAATTTTCTGGTGTAAGTTTAAGGCAATGTTTGATCAACAGGTAAGTATGTTGAACCAAAACATTTAAAGAGAAGTAATTTCTTGACAATTAAAAGTGTTATATAGCCCACTGAATCATTCTCAGACTTAATGCTGACAACAATGGAACCACTTGGGAGAGAACTGACACAAAAGTGGACAGTGGTACAAGAGGATTACCAAATAATTGTTTTAAGTGTGAAAATATAGCAAAAGTAACACAGAAATTCAAAAACAATGGACTTGTGACAAGGCCCCTGAAATAATTAGGCCTTCATTTTAAGCTTTCATTTAGTGATGAGGGATTTTTTTTTTGCTAGACAAAGAGCAGGAGAAATACCAAACGAGTGTCTCAGAGCCAGCAAAAGCTATGAAAAGAGTGACTGTTTATCTCACAGAGTAAGATGCAACCTGCAGAAATGACATGCATGGTTGTTGTTCTCACTGGAACTACCTACTGTAGCCAAAGCACAATAAAGTCAGTTAGCCATTTCCAAAGCCCATATTTACAAAATATAGATTCTGCATTGTTCTCATTCCCTGCATTGTTGGGCATTTTTTCTACATGACAATGAGGATATGGAAGGTGAAAAACCTTCTGTGGACATGTATTTCACTCAATCTTAACATTCTTGAGCACCTGTGGGGGATTCTGTAGAGACGAGTTGAGCAACACTCTCCATTAAAGATCAGGGCATTTAAGGAGCTCATCATCCAGGAGTTAAACAGGACAGATGTGACAATTTGTCATGAACTTGTACACTCCGTGCCAAGAAGGGTCAGAGCAGTATATTCAAAATTATGGAGGGCATACTAAGTACTAGAATATTATACATTTGTTGAATTAAATCTAGGGTGTACTCATTTCTGCAAACCTTCATTTAAACAGAATTGGCTAATTTACTTATTTTATGGCTATTAATGACATATATTTCTCAGTTTTTATATTGTATGTGTTTAATACATTTTAGTTTTGCCATCTTTCCATGAATTGTATTAGTGATCATAAAGAAAATACATCTTTTGTATTTGTTCAGAGGGGGTGTACTCATTTATGCTGTGCACTGTAACTGCTGTGCACGTCCTCTTATAAAAAACTTTCCTGTTTTTAATTTCTCTCAATCCTTCCTGTGGAAAGACCAATCCTCTTGACTTTAACCCTGATGGCCCCAAACCCCCTTATAAAGGCCTAAAGGTACATTGAGAACGCATGCATTTCAAACGGTTATGCATAACAGGCGTTGCACTCATATCTGGAGCATGATTTCACATCTTTTATGATTTGTTTATATTTGTTTAATGTATTCTTCCCTCATGCACCACTGCATGCATTTATAGTCATTTGGATTTTGCAGATAGTTATGGCTGTCAGTATGCATTTTTCTTATTTTTATGTATTTTATGTGTGCTTTTATCAACTTAACAGCAAATCAATTGAGCTAATATACTACTGTATAAGTTATTTTTACTTAATTTAATTAATATTTATTCTTAATTTAAGTAAAAAAGGCTTATTGTATTTACATTGCTGGTATTTACATTTTAAATAGACGAGCTTAAAATAACCTTCTTAGCACAAAGCGAAAGTAAGGAACATAACTTAAAAAAGGCTAAATGATGTCATTTGTAATCAACTAATCTAGGATACATGCAGGATATATATGATACCAGAAAGCGTATGGAGATTAAGTGGATTTGGTTACATAATACTGTATAATATAATACTGTGCAATTGAAGTCTCCCCCCCCCCTTTTTTTTTGTTCAACAGTCTGGGAAGAAAGTGAGCATAGATCCAAATCCTTTTGTCAAACTGACTGTAGGACAAAAGATGTACACAAGCAAGGTAACATTTATTAACCAGCTTTAACCTGTTTGAAGACTAGCATATATCCAGTCTTGTTTTGCTCCTGTATTTTCAGGTTAGGTATAAAACTAGTGAGCCGCTGTGGGAGGAGGCCTTTTCCTTCCTTATCAACAACCCCCGCAATCAGGAACTGGAAATTGAGGTAGTCTATAAGGAGCCACATCAAAAGCATGAATGTTAAAGTCAGCATGAAAGGGAGGTTGCGAAAAATGTGAGTGAGTGACAGGATGTCTGGCCCTCACACCAGTAAACATGTTAAACACATCATCAAAGAAGAGAAGAGATGTCACTGCAAGTGGGAGGGGAAATTGTTTTGATTAAAGATTACAAGGCACATTAATAACAATAAGATTATGATGTGCACAGATAAACCATTTATAATAAATACTGCAATATTCCATAAAAAAATAGTTGTCAATTTTAATTTCATGGTGTCTTTAAGTAATTAATAAAACTAATAATTAATAAAATCATGTTAATTACTTAAGTCAATAGTGTATTTCTCAGTAGTAGATCATCAGTGTCAAATGTATTGCTCAGTATAATGTCGAGTTGGTTAGAGTGAAATACTGTTCATTTTGCTGCTATATACAATCCTCAAAAAGAGACAAAAATTTTAAGGTTTTTTTTTTTTGTATTTTTAAAAATTTAACTGACATGCATTGATGTTGTTTGTGTGTCTCAGGTGAGGGATAGTAAGCACAAGTGCTCTCTGGGTAGTGTGCGCATGGCACTTGGTTCTCTCCTGAAGGAGGCGGACATGTCTCTGAGTCAGCAGTTCCCCCTGCAGAACTCTGGCCCAAACAGCACCCTCAAACTCAAAATGGCTCTCAGGGTTGGTGTGTCCGTGTGCGATTAAAAAAATATTGTCATTTTTGTGTGTATAGTATGTTTCATTCAGCACTTCAGTATGTTTTGTCCATATAAATATGTTTTTGTGTAAACAGGTCCTCTGTTTGGAGAAGGAGGTCACGTCCAGCCAGCCGTCATCTGTCCGAGTCAGACACACTAGTCAGAATAACAATTGCGTGTCCCCACAACCTCAAACAGCCACTAGCACCAGCAACTCCACAGTCATTCAGCCGTCACACAACCAACCATGTACCCCTCCACCGGACACCCCTCAAGGGAAAAGAGGATCGGATGGCTCCCCAGTGCGGCTAGCGGAGGCAGGCCGCAGTGTCTCCAGTCTAGTGATAAGCAGCTCGCACAAGCATCAGTCTCACAGAGACTCTACGCCTAGTCTGGCTTCCGACATTTCACTGCCCTGTGCCACAATGGAACTGCAGCAACGGTTACAGCAGCTACAAAAGTGAGTCTGTGTCAGACTGATTCCCTATATGCAGAAGTCATGTTTGCGGTTTGCTTTTTTTCCTGTTGATGCAATTACATTTTGTTACAATTCACACTGGTTATGCGTATGAGAAATACCAAAAGCCAAATAACTCCAAAAGTGAGACACAACAGCGGTAACCCAGTTCATTGCGAACCATTTATCTGCATGGCCCAATGAAAAACACGACATGACACTAACTGGAGTATTTTAGCAGTAATTTTGCATATTCATGCTAAATATTATAAAATTATTAAAATAAACCACCGTTCAAAAGGTTTTATTTATAAGAAATTAATACTTTTATTCAGTAAGGATGCATTATATTGATCAAAAGTGACAATAAAGACATTTATAATTTTACAAAATATTTGTATTAAAAAAATACTGTTTTTTGAACTTTTATATGCATCAAAGAATCCTGATTTCTAAAGGATCATTTGACACAGAAGACCGTAGTAATGGCTGCTAAAAGTTATTTTAAAACTTTAGCCTACTATTTGCCATAAATTCAGTTGTTTTTAATACAAACTAGTTACATCTAACTGTGGTAATGAAGAGCCATGCAATATTTTGCTTGTGGTTACCATAGTCTTATTGCAAATACCACATTTATCTAGTTTAAATACTATGCAGAAGTAGAGAGACCAAGTTATGCATTCAGAAATTCCCAAAGAAGAATGGAAAACGTAGAACACCAGTTGAATGCATCATTTCACTTTGAAACAAGGCAAATTATGTGTGGAAGGGGTGGGGGAGGAGGTGGATTTTGAAAAGTGTGTTTTAAATACTAGAATGTATCCAGGTGGTTGAAAGGGAGAGTCAATTTAATTTGAAATGATGTGCATCAAGGAAATCATGCAAAATAATATCAGGAGGAACATGCATTAAGAAAGGAAATATAGTCAATTTTGAATTCATGTTGACTTTAAGAAATTGTGAGAAGAAAAACTTGGTCTTACACCATCAGATGAACATGCTGTTTTTCTGTTACAGTGGCTCTGGGCTGAGCCAATATCCACTTGGTGAAGTCCAGCTCACTATTCGACACAGTTCACAAAGGAATAAACTTATTGTAGTGGTTCATGCCTGCAGGTGAGAATACACACATGCATATTAACCTTCATCCAAAAAATAGAGTCATGTATTTTAAAGTACCACTTCAGATCATTTTGTTTGCCTAATTATTACTTTTACACTGAACACATACAGTATATTACTGAGTTGTTGTTTTTTTTTGCCAGATGATCAGTGGTTAACTCTCGAGTATTAACAACAGTGTGTGCAAATAATGGGGGACACATGTTTGCATTTGTATGTTTGAATTTGTATAAATGTGATGAAACAGGTCTCTGTGAAAATGCTTCTTTTGCTTTTGTGTGTAAATATGTTTCCATGTGTCATAATCACAGAAACCTCATAGCACTGACCAGAGATGGTTCAGACCCATACATCCGCCTATACCTGTTACCAGACAAGAGCCGGAGTGGCCGCAGAAAAACCAGCACACTCAAGAAGACGCTGAACCCCGTCTATGACCAGTCGTAAGAAACTCACTGAACACAGTCAAACACAAGTGTACCTAGAGTACCAACCAGCAGACCTCATGATGTTATTTTCAAAAACTGTGTCAGTTATATTCTTCATAATAACTGGTATAAGCCCTTGTGGAAAAGGTAGTACACTTTAGCATACTTTTAAAAAGATTACTATTATGGAAATAACACGATAGGAATATACTTAAAAATGTATTGTGCGAACTGAATGTTATGTTTTTAGACACTTAATTGCATGATAATTGCAATTAAATGAAAATATAGTTCAAATTTATATTAAATGCAATTAGATGAACTTTTAATGCTTTATTGACCCACTTATATGGGACCTATTATGCCAAAATTCACTTTTATAAGGTGTTTAGACACAGATGTGCGTCCACGGTGTGTATAAACAACCAGCCTATAATGGTAAAAAATCCACCCACTCCTATTTTTTATAATCCCCATTAATCATAAACAGTCTCTCCAAACGAGCTGTTCCAGTGCTTCCAGAAGCCCCGCCCATGACTGGTGACGGAATCTGCCTTATTAGCTTAGCTCCTCCCCTGAGTGAGCTGTACAGTCCGCCATGTTTATCTCCACGCCAGAGCATTTAACAGCAGCATTCAAGTAAGAAATGTATTCTTATTAAAACTACTAAAGTTATTTAATCAAGAGCAGTGAGTGATTTTCCGTTTTTTTTTTTTTTGGTTCATATTAACAGCATATACAGCAGTAGGTAGCCTACTGTATATTACGCTGCTGTCACTTTAATACACAGATCACATGCGATTTCTTTCCCTGCTGTTTATGTTCACAGACATAACCTTGTGTGTATTTGACAGCTTAAGTGCAATAAGACATGTAAGAGAGATCAGTTAATACTCATGGGACGCACCTCCTGTCAGATTTCTGTGCGTGTGCTTCGGATGTGTGCGCTCAGAAAACCATATATCAGAAGTTTAAACTGTTACAGCTTAAAACGCATGCAAATAATTAACTTTCATGATGATGAAATACTACAATGTCACATTGGCGTGACCGCGATAGAGATGATAATCAAAACCAAACAGATGTTATATTAGTTTTAGGCAGAGTTTCCCAGGCACAAGTTCTACAGGCTCCGCCCTCTTCTGGAAAGTGGAGTGGGGAGAAGCTCCTTTGCATTTAAAGATACCTGCATAAAATGTTTTTCCTTCCACTCAAAAACAGACATTTACAACATGGTATAATAAATGATCTGTGGGGTATTTTGAGCTAAAACTTCACAGACACATTCTGGGAACACCTGAGACTTATATTACATCTTGTTAAAATGGGCATAATAGGTCCCTTTTAAGATTTAAGTACACTTTTTATATATAATTTCATAATTCTATTGTCTTTGAAATATGGCTTAATGCCAAATAAGTGTACTGCCGAATGTATTGACGAGCATTCATGGTAAACTGTTCTACATTTCTGTTGAAACTTCTATGTGATATATTTAAATATGTTTGTAATTACACATTTGTAATGATAAAGTTGCAATTTAGTACATACACAAAATATATTAACTTTAAATGTAATATCGAATAGCACTAGTTATAATTATCACTTTACATGTGCTTTAGTCTACCCGTGTTCTTGTCAATTGATAAGTGCCAGTTTTGATGAATCAATTAAACTGACTTGGTTGAACTTGACAAACATTTTAAGATGTTTCTTTAGCTTGATGTGGTACTTTACTAATCTTCCATTTTAATGTGTATATTGTATAAGGTGGTAAATAGCAAGGTTATTATAGAGGCATTTCATGAGGAAATTCTGAGGCAACCATATTACAGTGATTTTTTTTTTCTTCTTTCTAACTTTTGCTAATAGTATATATTTATTGCTGCGTTCTTGTTCACATGTCAAACCTAATGCGGTTACATAAACAGTGATGTTAACTCATTTAAATTGCATTCAAATCAGAAGAGGACACACCAAATTCAAAGTCGTATCTGCTGTTTATCTTGCTGTGTGCATTTGCATGACATTCCCCTTCATATTAAATCCACTGCAGAGCTTCCTACGGAACAGAGTTAGCTAACTGTTTTACCCTCCAAATTAAGTCAACCAAGACTTGATAATATATGATGCAACTGCCGATGTTTCTGAGAAATTTTCTTTTCATGTAGTTGCATGACTGAAAGCTTCTTGATGTCGGTTGTCTGTGCATTTTAAAGTGCAGATTCATGTATCATACTAACCAACAACACTAGTAACAGTCTCTTTCTGCTTTGCATTTGCCAGCTTTGAGTTCAGTGTGTCTATAGTGGAACTGCACAGGAGGACAGTTGATGTTGCTGTGAAGAATGGAGGAGGACTGCTGTCCAAACACAAAGTACTACTTGGCAAGGTAAAATAAATAAATTAATAAAATCAATAAAAAAAACTATTCCTTCTTTTCTGTTGATCATTGGATTTTTATGGAGGTTCACAAATGTCTTTGTCACAGGCACTTGTGGACTTGGCAAGTGAAGACATTTCAAAAGGATGGACTCAATGGTGTGATTCTCATTCATTCATACTGTAACTTTTGTACATGTGCTTTTGCTTGATTATAAAGGCTTCCTTTCTCTTCCTTTCTCAGGTATTATCTGACCGAGGATGGATCAAAGAAGATAAATCAGACGTAGTGGTCCATGCAAGAAAGCAGGAAAGAATGAAACGGCGGATAACTGGGACATGTCACGGCCTGCATAGGATCATGTAGAATCTTTAGTAGCAGAAGAGCACTGTTGGACTAACTAAACCAGGCTACTTCTACTGGGATTTACACTGGCCTAAAAAGTGTCTCTCTCATTCTCACCAAAGCTGAAATTGCCACCTCCAGCATCAATGACCTGCTTTTACCCTCACTTTCTTAAAGGATTAAATCTTTTTTTGTTTTGTCTGCTTGTTTTTGTTTTATCATTTAAACCAGTTATCTTAGTAGTTTTTGCACAGGTTTATTTTTGTCCAGTTGATAAAAATGGTTACCCACAAAATTAATTAACTATAAAACAACAGTAGAAAAAAATAATAATTTAGGTTCATGAATACATACACTCTTATTTATTGTATTTAATTTATGTTGATAATATTCTGAAACTTTTTAACTTCTGGGTTTAGTACTACATTTTGTGAACTATTAAAATCACAACAGAAAAAATTATTTCTGTTGCTAGAAAGGCAGACATGTTACTATTTGTTTGTGGCAGCATATTACACAAAACACATGGCCGAAGTATAGGTCACATTTACAAAAGAGAAACACCACACGTGTATGTATGTATATATGTATGTATGTATGAACAATTATTTTTCCTGGATTTTATGCTGCTGTTTTTTCTACCACAAATGGTAAAGGAAGTTCTAAGTTATGTTCAGCACTTCATAAATGATCATTTGATAATACTTTATTTTAAAAGTATTTCACTGTTTCCTATTGCACAGCACAAAATGAAAAGCCTGTACAGAAATGTTTGATATCCATTTTGTTTGCAAGAGTTTTATCAGGTTTAGCAAAGTACTATGTATACTGTGCTACATTTTTAAGTAGATTAATAGCTTGGTTACAAAGTGTTTTGCTCATGGATTGTTTAAAGACTGTGAATTAGCTGTTGGTGTGATTTCCGGCCTTATTCTTCTTTATGCATCATGCATGATATCATTAAAATATGAAATTAAATTTGAATCACACTGAACTCGTAGCTTGAATTTGTGCACTCTTTTGGACCCTTTGAGTATTTGCCCAGTCATATCATATCGGAGATCATTTCAGAAGTGTGCATGAGGAATTTCATCTTTTTGGGGTTTTCTGCCCAGTTTTTTTATATCTTATTTTTCATACTGTAAATGAACAGTTTTATCACTCTGGGTGTGCAACCCCCAACCTCACCCTTTCAGAGTTACAGAGCCTGAATGCATTTTTCAGCAGTTATTTTAATTTAGTCTGTCTTCATACTTTTGTTTTTGATGGTATGTTTTAACAAGGTTGTGTTGAAGGTATTGAAGCAACATAATAAAATATAATGCTTAATATTTTGGCCCTTTTAGGTTCAGCAATACTCAATTATTTAATGTGATAGTGATAAAGAACAATATTTTCTAATAACTATACAATCTGGTTGCAGTTTCTTAGGCTTGGTATTGCAAAAAATAGAACAGATTAATTATATATACATATACATATATATATATATATATATATATATATATATATATATATATTTTCCTATAACAGAAAAGTAGTAAGCATGTAATTACAATTTATCTTGGAAACAATTCTTTACCTTAGTGGCGTTTATTACTCAGCTGGCTTAACCCTCTACTGCACACGTTGATGGCACATGAAAAAAAAAAAATCCACATTTTTTGGTTCATTTGGGAATATTTTATTGTTAAAAAAACAATTTTTGGCCCCCCACCCTAAAATATTTTTTCAATGGTACCAATGGTACAGAATCAAAGAGAAAATTATCATCACAATCAATTTTTTTTTTTTCTTTAAATGTCAAGAAATCATTAAATAAAAAGGGAAAAACACTTGAAAGACATTGATATATTGAATTTGATAGATGCATAGGTCTGTATCATGTAGTGTGTCATGCCATATAATGTACTTCATGTAATAAGATTTCACTCCATTCGAAACTTCAAAAAGCACTTCTTCTCTGCTGTGAAATAGAGGTGTGTTACAATTTTTGCACATCACTTTGGGTGTTCCTGCACACCCAGGAACCCTGCATCTTCCCTTCTTATAACACATTATGGCCAATGTGAGGTATTGTCCAAAACATCCTCGAAAAGTACCTCTTATCGCACAACGTTGCCCTGAGGCAACGAAAAGAAAAACTGAATTTCTGAACATGCAAAATAAAAAAATTAATAAAACCTGACAAAAGTCTTTTCTACACCTTCATACACACACACACACACACAAATATTTTTATGTACAGTTCATGTCATTTTAAATAAGATTACTAAAGCAAATAATCTTGCCTTCTTCTCACACCATGTGCTCCCGTGACCATGTGTCAGAACAGGATGTCCCACCTTTAAATGGTGCTTGATATTGTGACTCCCACACCTTACTGGACTGTTCTTTGGTACTTTCTCGACCTTTCTAATTGGTTGTAATCATTTAAAGAAAAATTTACTAAACATATGGCATAAGAAAACTTTCTTATGCCATATGTTAACCCTCTTATGCCAAAAAAACTTTTCTTATGCCATATGTTAAGCCGTTGTATGTTAACCCTCTACAGCTGTGCTTTTGGCGCCATCTGGTGGACATTAGCTGTAGATTTAAGAGTAGTAAATTTACTCGGCTCATGTTGTGAAATTGTAGTTAGCGTCTGAATCTTGTTGATAGTTATATATAACTGTTTATACAAAAGTTAGATACGGTTTTAACAGAGATAAAGATTGCAATAAAATCCATTACATTTAGACCGTTCGTCTCCACTACAGCAGATGGCACTGTCATGTCAGCACGACGAGGACGAAACATTACGCCTGACGTCATGACGCTTCTTTAACTTTGAGCGGGGAAATATTGAAACGGACGGAGCGCCTCGTTCTGAGGAATTTCTGTATGTAAACAAACTGACAGGTTTGAGCTGACGGAAGATTAATATTCACAATATGCTGTTATATGTGCTGATATAGTTTAGAAAGGAATGCTGTGCATATACACAACAAAAGCTTTACCTGTCTTCAGTTTGGTTTGACTTGGAGGAGGAAGATACTGCACATTGATACTTATGCTATTGCTTGCATAACTAATCTCGCCCTGTGCGCGGAAAATAAAATTGAATATTAGTATTACTCACGGTATATAGTACGTGTGTTTCTGTTCTGTCTGGTAGATTTTTCAGCGAAATGTCGAAACGAAAACAGTTTCTGGACTCTGTCCATCATGAGCACGTCCAGGATTTTCTGAACTTCATCAGATTACATGTGAGTCTTGTTTTCAACGCTCTCTGTCAGTACTGTCTGTACATTTTAATGACAAAACACTTCTTTTTTTTAACAATACATAAATAATCGTCAGTTCATTCGGTACACTTTAACCATATTTCAAAGACAATAGAAGTAATTGTTAAAAAATTACATATAAACATGTACTTAAGTCCTACTAAAATAATTTAAGTTCAGCAAATTACAAATAATATGCAATTAAGTGTCTAAAACATATAAACTATATTATTTTTGTAATAAGTACTCTTTTTAGAAGTATGCCAAAGTGTACTTGTTTTTCAGAAGGGAAATATTATAATGTACTTTACGTAAATGGCACTGGATACATGTTTGAACTGTTAACTACAACAACTATAGAAAGCAAAATAACAAACTGTGGCCAGTTGTTCAAAAAGTTTAATCTGGATCAGAATAATCTGGATTTGAAAATCCCGTGTTTTGCTATCTAGGATCAGGTAATCCATCTTACTTTTGTGCTGGTTTTTCAAAGCAAAAATTGGATTGGATCACTCTGATTCAGATTACCAAATCTGGATTACTGGTGCTCTAAGGAGCCCCTGAAGAGACACAGTGATAAAAAGAATATGAAAAAAAACCCAGAACTTTGCTTTAGCTTGCAAAGAACTTTTGACTGGTTCATCTCTTGTGCCAATATAGTTTACAAACTGATAAAAAACACTTTGAATTAAATATATTTTAGTTTCATATTTACAGTTGTTTGGGGATTATTTTATAACACAAAAATCTCTTTTTTACTTTACGGTAGGTTACAGAAAGGCTTAATATGTAGCCTAATGTCTACTTCTAATTTATTACTTTAACAGTTAAACTAATCAAAAGCAAATTAAAAAAAAAATGTGTATGTATATTACATGATAGAAATATTGTATTTTTTGACCAGTTTTAAAGTTTTATTATATTTTTGTTCATGAAATCCACCCTTCTGATGGGATCAGTATAATCCAGATTTTTTTGGATCAAAGGTATCCCAATCTTACTAAAAAGTTTTGAACAACAAACTGATGATTTTATCCAGATCAAAACCAAGATTGGATTTTGTGATCTAATCTGATTTCAGAATCCTTTTTTTTTTTTTTTTTGAACAACCCATTTTCAAAATTTGATCCAATCCGGTAGCGGAAATCCAATCAGATTACTTTTGAACAACTGGCCCCAAGACCTCATATTTTTGACTAATGATGTTGTTATTTCTTAATTATAAGGACTAAGTTTACGTTCAGAATTAAGGAAAGTCTGCAGAAGTGAGTCTTCAGAACTACCAGTGGGCATTCAGAAAGAGCTGTAAAACGTAGTGTTTATTATTTAGAAGGTCATAGTGTTCACTGCTGTTTGTGTTGCAGAAGGATGGAGCAGATCCGTTTGACCTGACAGAGGTTTTGGCGGAGCTGCAGAGGAGTCAGAGGCAGGAGCTGTGGGAGAGACAGCTGAAGTTACTGCAGCACAGCCTCACTGCTCACCCTCCAGAGCGCTGGATCACTGGGGCTGAGGAGGATGCGGGCGACATGGAGGTGGAGATTTCTGAGGAACAGGTCAGACTTCTGATGTTTCGAAAGAGACAGAAAACCAAGAGCCTTTTTGGGCACATTTTAAAATGACAGTGAACGTGACTTCAACAAGTACAACATGTTCCTGGATCAACATCCCAATCAACCAATCAGATTTGAGGGACAAATTTACAGTTTATGTCAAGTTTAGGCTTATAGCCAGGGTTAGGTGCTTCTACATCAGTGTTATTCACCTATCATTTCCCTCTGATTTTCGGGATAAGGTATGGGTAGGGTTAGGTTTAGAGGTGGGATATGGCTAGGATGAAATTTTCAGACAGGAATGTTGTTCCAGGATCAGCAAAGTATGTTGACCCAGCAACATGTCTTACCTGGCAAAAGCATGGTGACCCAAAATGACAGATAGTTTGTTGTTTATGTTTCCTTTCAGATACAAACCATGGCAGTAATAGAGGGTGTCACCATTGTGTCTACAGTCTCTGTAGACATTTTGCAGGAAAGTGACACTTATACCTCTCTTCTCAACTGTGCCCATATGCTAAACTGTAAGTATTTACATATAATGTAACTCTTTATGCATCTAGTCATTACAAAATCTTATAAAAGTATTGATCTTTAAGGGTTTTTCTTATTCTGTACAGCAGATTTAATATTTATATTTCATATTTCGTCCAACTTTAAACTATTTGTGGATGCTTAATAATTGTATAAAATATTTATAAATAAAATCAATCAAATATATAATGTGGATGTATATTAAATGTTAGCTTTTACTAACATTAAAAGGTTTTTTACTCTTTTTTTAAGAAGTCTCTTCTGCTCCCCAAGGCTGAATTTATTCAATCAAAAAAAAAAAAAAAGTAAAATCAGTAATATTGTGAAATATTATTACAATTTTAAAGGGGACCTATTATGCAAAATTCACTTTTGCATGGTGTTTGGCTATAAATGTGCGTTCTCAGTGTGTGTATACAACCACACTATAATGATAAAAATCCAACCACTCCTTTTTTTTAATCCCCATAAATCATAAGCAGTGTCTCAGAACAAGCCGTTTGCAGGTTCCTGGCAGTGTGACATCACATTAGCCACAGGCCCCGCCCACGAATGTTGACAGAAACTGGCCCGCCAGCAATAATATCTGGCCCGCGCCTACAGCCTGATTATTTTGATAGCAGCTGGTTCTGAAATAGATCTGTCTGGGAGTGCAAGCGCTTTGGGAAGGAGGAGAAAGTGGTGCGACCGCGCTTTCCACGCGTTTTTAGACACGACGTGTGAACGGCCCCTAATATTATATTCTTTTCAAACAGCGACAACTTGCAGATAAGACACACTGGCTTTGCTTTCACAAAACTAGGTAGGATGAACACATAGTTGTATTTCTATTCTTGTTTGTATACCCTATTTTCTCTGTCAACTTTCCTCTTTATACTCTTTGATAGTGCCATTTTCTCTCACCAGCTAGCTTAAATGTTAACATCACTCTGCACACAACGTAATAGCATACCCTCCAGCACGCAAACAATTTAAAAAATGCAGTTTAGTATGCGAGGATGCCAAGGAATAATTCTGAGTGTAAAAGTAGGCTACGTCAAATAATTATTGCAATAAGTTAGGCTCCATTGTGTAACAATCAAATTAAAATGATGCACATTTATTATTCACAGTATGGAGAGAGGAAATAAAACATAGTTCATTAAGAGCATGACTCAAACATGCCATTAATGGGCTTATTCAAGTCCTCTTTTATTATTTTAGTTATTTTTATCCATTCCGCATCTCCCACATGTGTTTTAGCAAGGCAGTCTGTGTTGCAAGTTGGTGAATACAGACACTTGCCAGGTTATGTGTCACTACTCTGCTTTATTAATTTATCCAGTGTAAAACCCGGACACTGCTACACAAATGTGGCTTTTTTTTTAACACCGAGTAACAGCTCAATACCAGTTACAAAAGAGACTGTAACATCTGTCACAGGCAATTCTAGTTTTTTTTTCATCAATTATCCTTTGACTATGTTCTGGCCCACCAACTAGTGGCGAAATAGTTTTTTTGGCCCGACGCCAAACTTACTTGCCGACCCCCGCAATATAAGTTATAGCCGTAATTAAACTAAATTATACCTGTTCTATCTCCATGTAGTATATATTTGTAGTTTCTGACATTATAATGCATCCGGATTGACTGATTGTCCTGACACTGGAGAATCAGCTCTTGAAGCTCCACCCTCTTAGGCCGAGCGCAGCAGCTCATCACCAAAAAGTGGCAATTTTAACATGCTATAAAAAATTATCTGTCGGTATTTTGGGCTAAAACTTGACATACACACTCTGGGGACATCAGAGACTTATTTTACATCTTGTAAAATGGGGCATAATAGGTCCTCTTTAAATAACTGTTTTAATATATTTTAAAATGTAATTTATTGTGATTACTCCAGTCTTCAGTGTCACATGATCCTTCAGAAATCATTTTAATATGTTGATTTGCTGCTCAAGAAATATTTCTTATTATAAATGTTGAAAACAGTTGTGTTTTTTTTTTTTTTTTCAGGATTCTTTGATGAATAGAAAGTTCAAAAGAACAGCGTTTATTTGAATAATTTTGTAACTTGTAATTGTTTTTACAATCATATTTGAACTATTTAAAGTGTCTTTGAAGAATAAAAATATTTCTTGAAGAAAAAAAGGGTGTTTTAGATTAAAGACAAATAGTTATATAGAATGTATTTCTTCCTACATTGTCTTTTTCTCCAGGTATAGAGAGTGCTTTGCCACTGTCTCACACACCCCTCCAGCAGGCTATTCATTGGCTATTTGAATGCTGGTGGAGGCGGGATCTAAATGGGAAAGAGGAGCTTGGTTGGACTGCTTTCCTTGTCTGTTTGGAGAACACTGTTACGCTTGAGAAACCGGTACTAGAATTGCTTTATATGCAGATATGACATTATTATATTAACAGGTGTATCATTTGATTGATACCATTTTCTGTATTGTAGATGAGCATTGTGTTGATTCTTTTTGGGTATGTTCCCAGGTCAGTGAGCTCAGAAGGCTCTGTACTCTGCGAGAGGTACTTCTTAGTGTGGACTTTGCATCTGAAAGAGGTCAGCAGGTCATTGATCCTCTGCTCCAGTGCTTCTTCAAGGCCTCTCATATTAAACAAGAAGAGGTTTGTGTATATGTTTCTGTAGGCTCATGAGTTTGAGAGATTATTTTCTATGGGAGATCATTTTATATAACTCTGTTTATTGCTCATTTTTCAGGGGAAACGGTTCCTTGCCTTCCTTTTTTCTTGGAATGACAACTTCATTCGGATGATTCATGAAACTATTAAGAATCAGCTGCCGTTTTTCCCAAAGTATTTCATACACTCATGACCTCTTGTTTTATAATGTTAAAAAGAAAACTCAGTAACTTTTTTATGTGACAGTTCTGTAATAACCTTTACATATTTATCAGACAAACAATATTAGTGTGGTATCTGCAGACTCTGCCATTCTTAAGTCTTTCTAAGTGGACTGTACAATGGTTTTGTTCGATCTGCTATTTTTTTTTTTTATCTTTGTGTTCATTCTTTTTTTTAATATGCTATACCTGCAGAACTCTGTCTGTTCATGTGGCTGAGATTTACTTCAGAGCATGGAGGAAGGCTTCAGGTCCTTCTCTGGAGGAGATTGAGTCCACCTGCATCCAGGACTTAATGCAGCATGCTGTGTTGCTGCACAGAAACTCACCTGTCCACAGCAAAGTCAGACAGGTCAGAAACCACATTTCCTCTTAATTACAATGAAGTGGATCATTAAGTTGAGGATGTGAACTTACGAATGTTCAAAAGTTTGGGGTCAGTAATGTTTTAATGTTTTTTTAAAGAAGTCTCTTATGCTCACCAAGGCTGCATTTATTTGACCAATATATTTACCGATATCAATATTTATCAATGTTATTATAATATTATTGTATTATATTAAATTTTATTAAAATAACTTGAATCGAATCGAGATGAGAATCAAATCAAGAGAACCGAATCGTGAAATCTGTGTCAATACTTAACCCTACCTGTGAATTTTCAGCATCATTACTTCAGTCTCTAGTTCACATAATCCTTCAGAAATCATCATTTCTTATTATAATCAATGTTAACAACAGTTGTGCTGCTTAATATTTTTTTGAAAATTACTATAAATGTCTTTGCTGTCACCATTTGATAAATGTAATAAGTCTTTGCTAAATAAAAGTGTGTTTTTACTTTAAAAAAAAAATGATCTTACTGGCTCCAAACAAGTGAATATGCTTATGAAAGCCCTGCCTTAAGTTCATGATATACTGCTAAGTTTGTGCTGGTGCCATTGTAAGGATTCTTAAGCTGAAAATGACAAGAGAGAACACAATCAGAAGGCTCATTTGATACTTACAGGGAAGATTTGACAACTAGAACAGAGAAATTAGTGATCTGAATTTGAAACAATTCTTCACTGTTAGTGAAAAATTGTCACTTTCTCTCTATGTAGATCCTTACTTATTTCCACAAGCAGAAGTTTCGTGAGGGAATCGATGAGATGCTACACAGACTCTATAAGCCAATTCTGTGGAAAGCATTAAAGGTAGATCAAAAATCAGTGTTGTTTTATTGTGCTTATGCTTTAAATATGCTGTAATGTCTCAATGAAATATATCACCTTGTTCATTTGGATATGTTTCTAATCATTTTAAACAGGCCACTAATGCTGAGGTTCGCGCCAATGCCACACTGCTCTTTACTGAGGCTTTTCCCATCCACGACCCCAGCATGAGCAGTGAGATGGTTGACCAGGCTGTTCAGAAACAACTCGATTTACTGTTTGTATGTCAACAGCTGATTCTATATTGCATTATTGATATCTCGTTATATTCAAGGATTTAAGTAGAGGGTTCAGTGTGTGAAATTAGAGTACAACAGGCCCCACCAACTTTTTCAGCGGCCTTGGTTCTGGCAGTATTTTTCCCATAGGGATTTTTAAAGTCTTTAAGAGTTTTAAGCCATGAACCAAACCAACCAGCGATGAAGTGAATCACAATGTTACAAACTTTGATTTGAAGTAAAAAAGTATTTATAAATAACACAGGTTTAATGAGGGGAAAAAACTACAATCTCAAGAAGCATTGCGAAAGACATAAAATATAAAACTACTGATTTAAAGATTGTAGTTGATTATATATAGAAACTTATATACACATATAGAAATACTTAAGTAGTTTGGGAGTGTAGGTCAGCTAACCTTTGTTCTTTTGGATTCTCTGATTGGGGGGAGCTTTCTTTGCAGTGTCATGGTTAATGTAGTTTTTCACAAGGAATTCCACTGTTAAACATGATTATTAAAAAAAAATAATGCAGTCTAATGGCTTCAAAAAAAAAAAAAAAAACATAAACTGAGCATGATCTGTCTTTAACGCTTTAGAAGTTATTGTTAAAATCGATTGCCCTGTGAAGAAAATGAATGGGATTTTTACTGCCAGAACCTGACTGTTGCACTCAATAGCAGTCAAAAAAAAAAAAAGATATCAGTAGCTAATACCTGCTATCAAATTGACTCTTTGTGTCTCAATAGGCTCTCCTTGATGACCCCCAGCCCCTCGTGCGTTCTTCAGCAGTGCTTGGAGTTTGTTCTGTTCTAGGTCGTTGCTGGGAGGTCATCCCCTCCACGGTCATTACTGATCTCCTGGAGAAGCTCATCCTGCAGCTGGCTAATGATACAAGCTCTTCAGATGTCCGCTGCTCTGTCTTCATGGTAAAACCCCTGACTGTCTGTCAGTCACTTGAGAAAAGTAATCAGAGAGAGATGGGAAGCAATTGCTTGGCATCTTTCCAGTTTTGCAGTAGAACGCAAATTAAAACCATTTACAGCTTGAGGAAGGACAATTGTCTTCTGCTCTGTTTTCAGTGTGATTTATTCATTTAAGAGCTTCAAACTAAAAGGCTTTTTAGGGGTAATGGAATGTACCAAATCATTAATTTATAGTTCAGAAGTTAGCACTGCTTACAGAATCATTTTAACCTGAAAGACAAAATAAATTTTAAATGAATATGTTCACAATTCATTTGATCTTTTGTTCTTATAATGTTTAGGAACATAATTATAGCTTAGCAGCAGTAAAATACTAGCCTCAATTTTTGTGTAATGAGATGAAGAACTTGACATGGTCTATATATTTTGTGCATGACTAAGCCTTATTATAGCCTGTTTGCTTGCTCTGCAGTGCATGTCTATAATTCTGGATAACAGTTTAAGCCATCCACTCATGGAAAAACTGTTGCCTGCATTGAAGAGCAGCCTCCATGACAGCTCTGAAAAGGTGCGTGTTGCCTTTGTGGGCATGCTCCTCAAAATCAAGGGTGTACGGGCAGCCAAGGTAAGAGTTTAAACCAAAAATTATTGTTTTTTTATTGATATTATATGGTACTTTGTTTGTTCTCTTAGCAAATTTGATGTCTTTAGTTGAGTTAAAATGTTCATTTAAATGGAATATTTGTGTATTCATTTATGCCTATTCTTTCTCTCCTCATCATTCTACAGTTTTGGAAAGTTTGTTCCCTGGAGCACCTGCTGGCTCGATTGGAGGTGGACTCTCCTCCTGTCTCCAAACGAATTGTCAACCTCCTTTTCAACTCATTCTTTCCAGTCAACCAACCAGAGACTGTCTGGTGTGAGCGATGCGTCACCCTGATTCAGACAAATCCTGGAGCTGCTCGCAAGTTTTACCAGCATGCCTATCTGTACACGGCTCCTGCTAATATAGGTTAGATTGTTTTAGATACCCCAGTAAGCTTTCTTAATATGAATTCAGTTTTATATTGTGTGTTGTGTTGTGTGTTACTAGGATTTAGGTTTGTTATTTTTTAAGTAGAGTATGTGTCACTATTAACTCCAGTGTGCTTTCTCTTTGTAGTCAAGCTGATGCTGGTGATCCGAAAGTGTCTGAATGTGTGCATTCAAAATGCAGGAGATAATGAATTTGCATCTAGCAATAAAGAAAACAGCACGGTGAGACTTCATATACACTACTGTTTAAAAGTTTGAGGTCTGTAAGATTTTTGTTTGTAATTTGAAAGAAGCCTCTTATGCTCACCAAGAACAATACAGTAAAAACAATAATATTGTGTAATATTATTACAATTTCAAATAAATGTTTTCTATTTTAATAATTATTTGAAAATGTAATTTATTGCTGTGATGGTAAAACTGAATTTTCAGCATCATCATTACTAATCTTCAGCGTCACATGATCCTTCAGAAATCATTCTAATGTGCTGATTTGCTGCTCAAGAAACATTTCTTATCAATGTTGAAAACAGTTGTGCTACTTGATGTTTTTATGGAAACCGTTATCTTTTTTCCAGCATTCTTGATGAATAGAAAGTTCAAAAGAACAGCATTTATTTGAAATAGAAATCTTTTGTAACAATGTGAAGGTATTTATTGTTAATTATTTTATCAATTTAATGCGTCTTTACTGAATAAAAGTATTAATTTTTTTAAAATTATTTGACCCTAAACATTCAGACGGTAGTGTACATACATTTAAAGGCCTATCAGCATTCAGATTAAGTGTTTTCAACAATATCCTAGACACTGCCGAGCAATGATGGGTAACTTCAAACAAATATAAATAATAATGCTTATGATTGTTATTGTCACTAGATGTTGGAGGATGTTCTCTCAGTGCAGGACACTGCCTCCATGGCCAGCCTGCTGGAGATCCTTGTCATTCTGTGGAAAAGTGTTCAGAAATCACTCATGGCTAACCAAGAGGCCTTCAAGTACACCACATCAAAGTTTGCATCTGTTCTGCCCCAGTATCTTAAAATCTTTCAGGTAAGAGGCACATTCACACAGGGAACCAAAGGACGATTCAAAGAGCAAAGCTGTACACTGTAATCACATCTGTAGAGCTGATGCAATATGGTTGCAACATGATGCAGTTGTGTATGTATGTGTGTGTGTGCGCGCAGGAGGAGCGGTGTAAAGCCCCTCTCATTCTTCTAGCCTCTCTACTTCCTGCCACTGCTGTTCCAGCTCTGAGGTTAGTAGGACTCTCCCTTTGAACAACCCCTAAATGCAGCTTACATTGTTAAATGCCCCATTTTAAAGGAATAGGGCAGCCAAAAATGAAACTCTTTGAGAGATGAATTTTCTGAATTGTCATTTTTGGGGGAGCTATTCCTGCAAAGAACAGTTCAATGAAGAAAAGAGCTTTTCAAAACCTCCTTTCCTGCTGAGCGTCTAACACAGTCGGCATGGTGTCTCAGCCATCTCCCCAGAACAGCAGGTTGGCTCAAAAGTGAAATGCCAATTCTGATTCTCATTTGATCCGAAAGGCGTCCTTCAATGCTGGTGGGATTGAGTGTATTTTCAAGGCTTTAGAGCGATCTGTAGGACAGTCTGGGGGTACTGCATGACTGTGTGTTCTTCTCTGCAGGAGTAAAGTGATGTCTAACTTGAGGAGTTTGAAAGCGGGCACCGCTGTGGCGGCATACAGTCAGTCGGTGGAGTGTGTCTGTAGCTGGGGGCAGATCAGCCATATTGTGGAGCTGATAGAGAACTGGCTCACAGAAGCAGCACCTGTGAAAGTGGTAAATGTTGTGTAAAGTATCCTTGTCCAGGGCTCTAGACTAACATTTGAGAGCAGTGGCACTAGTGCCATGTTATAAGGATGGTGGCACCAGCACCGGTATGGTGGGGAGTATTAATAATATATGTATTGTCTCTTGGAAATGCACATTTGACAGTATCTTGAGTTGACAGGTGCTGTAGATTGAGATGGGATGCGGATGTTAATTTATTTACATTTAACAAAACAGTAACATCCGTAAAAACAAAAATGTAACCACCTAATTTTTAAAGGCTAAAATTTAAATATGCTGACTGAATTAAGACTCTACTCTTATTAAAACTGGTCTTCCATGGTATCATAAATTTGTAGATAAGGATAACCACAGGTAAAACCACGCATGGCACCTCATTATTAACATTAAAACTATATGGATTTTATTTGTTATGAAAAACAGTAGCCTAAACACATTTAGTATAAATACAAATGCTACTATAAACTACTATAGCTTAATAACAAAAAAAATACTGTAATTATATTCCATTACCCCTTTAATGCATAAGCTCCACGACTACATTAATAATAAAATAAAATTCACTATTAATATCCCACATTTCTGCAACAAT
The DNA here is from genome assembly GCF_019924925.1 of Ctenopharyngodon idella. Classification (NCBI taxonomy): domain Eukaryota; kingdom Metazoa; phylum Chordata; class Actinopteri; order Cypriniformes; family Xenocyprididae; genus Ctenopharyngodon; species Ctenopharyngodon idella. The sequence continues at coordinate 13,192,899 of NC_067226.1, forward strand.
ACCATGTTTACAGTTAGTGTTGCTACAGTAAATCCATGGTAAATGTTGGTGATTTGTGGATTGAAAAGCCTTCTAACTCTATCGTTGTAGCTCAGAGTGCTATCTTGTTTTCTGCATCGGTGTTGTTGAGAATGTCAGCTCTAATTCATCTAGCTTTAAACTAGTTTTAACCACTGAGACATTTGTGGTGTATATCGAGAACTCAGCGCCAAACCCGAACACTTCGCACAGTGCTGTTTTAATGGTTGCGTGATTGAGACCTGTCAGCATGTAAACGCATTTGCTTTTGCACCAAGCTGGTAAATGGTCCATGTGGTGCCGTTCAAACTAGCAGTGCTGTTTCGTTTCACTTTTGGCGCATTTGCTGTTTATGGTTTCTCATACACATCAGAAATGGTAGCACTTATCAAATTGGTAGCGACACTAGTGCAACCTCTAACAATTTAGTCGCACTGGCAGGAAAAAAGGTCGCAAAATGCAACCATTTAGTTGCAGTCTAGAGCCCTGTTGTGGGGGTTCATTAGCATTTTATGGTGTTTTAATATCCTCTATGATCACTCTCTAATCAGCAGGGTGATGAAGATACGACGGGCAAAGTGCATTTTGATGGGTTAGATGAGTCAAAGCCAGATCTGGGCCTGGACTATCTGGATTATCTGCTCCTGCACCCTAAAACACGAGACTGTCTTCTCACGCTGCCGCTGGATCAGATCAGACCACTCCATAAAGCCCTCAACAAATGGAAGGTACCATAGACATGAGGTTTGATGATTACCATTACGGAGAATTGGTGCAAGCATGTTGTGTCATGTTATTACTGTAATTAGTTACAAAGTAAACAAGGTAATTGCAGGGTTTTAGCAATCTTGCTTTGAAGATAATTCTGCACAGATCTGTTTGGCTACATGTCGTGATGTTTTTGCCCTTATTATACTTATCAAAACACTGTGATGAGCTTACAGAATTGTTTTGTTCAATAAAAGTTATGTTCACTGAGGTCTTGAAATATTACATTACATTTTTTCTACCTCTACCTTAGGTGAAGTGGGAGTTGTTGTTGTTTTTTTAGGTTCTTTTTTATGCTTAGAGATCCTAAAGAGGATCTCTGAACTGAATCCATAATGTACCATCGATTCGGAATTATTGTCATTGCTCTTTTGTATGTGTGTCCAGTCGCTGCTATTCTCCTCTCTGAGTGGATCAGAGGTCAGTGGGGCAGTCATAGAGACAGCACTGAGAGCTTTTGTCGTCCATGGCAGACTTAGTATCCACCTTCAACACAAAGTGAGTAAACAGCCGTAACCTCATTGCATGAACTCTTTGAGTCCTTCACACACCAAACAAAGCAATCATACACTGAACACACTCAAACAAATGATGTTATTAGGATGTGAAGAGAGGTTTAAGAAAAATAAGTTGTCACTCAGTACATTACCTATAAATTCTCATGAGGTGACATGACACAAATTCATTTCAGCAGTTAAAGCAGGTCTCAGGATCTCAAGCCAATACTACTGTTTTGACATTCTGTGCTGAGCTGTGCAAATGGTTTCCATTAGACATAACTGAGATTTCATGAACTACAGATCAAGCAGTGTTTGCTTGCATGGTCTGGAAGCTCACTTTTAGATTGAACACATAAAACGGTTTCTGCACCTGTTTCTGATCCTCTAGTACCCAGAGGAGCGGGAGTTCCTCAAATCCCTGGAGCAATCTGCGTCCTGGGTAGAGAAGAAAGTGCTTCCTTTCCTGGCTAACTCCAGCAGTGAGCAACAGCTGTCTTTAAGCAGGAAGACTGTAGAAGTGAGTAGCATGATCAGTGTGAATTTTTTTTTTCTTTTTTTTCGGTAATTTTTCTTTGGCAAATGTGTATCACTGATATCTCATTTTATTTTCATTTTATTTAATAGTAAAATGATCTCAGTAAGTTTTTTTTTTTTTTTGTCTATTCATCAAAGAATCCTAGAAAATAAAATGTATTACAGTTTCCACAAAAATACTAAGCAGCAAAACTGTTTTCAACATTAATAATAAGACATGTTTCTTGAGCATATTAAAATAATTTCTGAAGAATCATATGACACTGAAGACTGGAGTAATAGCGGCTTAAAATTCAGCTTTAAAATATTAATACACAAGTCCTAATCCTAAAAATAATCCATTGTTTCACAATTTTGCAATAAATTGTGCAGACACATGATTTTGCCAGGACTTATTTCCCCTCTTGTATCATTGCCAGAGTTCTTTAACAGTGTGCAAGAATGTGCTGCGGGTTTCTGTAGGAGACAGTGATTTCAGAGACCACTTACTGCAGCACGTTGCCTCTGTACTGCAGACAGGTGAGTCCTTTAGTATTTATGCTAATTCAGGGCCCAGTGATTGCATTGTATATTTATCAAACTGAAATTTTTTTTTGACAGATTTATGCATTTAATCAAGATGCAATAAAATGTTTGACAATAGCATCATTTTTTTTTTTTTTAATCACATTTCTGTGTGTGTGTGTGTGTGTGTGTGTGTATATATATGTGTTCTTATAGAGAAAGGATACATATGCACTCCTCATGTGCTTGCTCTGCTTACTGAGGTGGCACAGGGCTGCCTTTCCCATAAGGCTGAGGGGCAGGAAGATCAACTGTCACTCACTATTCGTATTTTGACCAACATCTTCCAGAAAATTGTGGAGATCATAGCCCATCGACTGCGTAAAGACAAGGAAGAGGGTCAGGAGGTGAGACCTTTGATAAGAGACGTTAAGGTCTTCCTCAAGCACTTTCATTTCTGGATGTGTTTAACAAACCTGTGTGCATATTTAAACTGAATTTAGTATCATTTAAATATGGCTGACATTTATACCTGACAACATTTCTTTCTAACACTTCATTTTAAAATGCCTTTCTGTATGTATGTTTAGCTGTGTTGCTCTTCTGAAGAAGCTCTCCATGACTTCCTGCTGGTGACTAAGTTTACAACTGAGAGGTCAGAGTTTATCACAGGAGTCTTCTCATCACTCTGTGCAGCAGTCATTATTGATATCAGCCGCACCTTGCAGAAGGTAAATCTGCTAATAATTTATTTTGGTATGCTGTTAGTGTGATGTTTGGGTGGCATTTCTTTCTTGTCTTTTAAATTGAAACATTTGTTGAGCTCAATGCCTATAGCATTTCTTCATTTTACTCCGGTTTAATGTTTGACAAAATGACTGATTAAGAAAAGAAATGTTTTGTTCTTGAGATGAAATAAAACCGTAAGCAGTGTGGAAGAGCTGTCTAAAGCCATGTATAAAAATAAGTTGAAGGATAAAATAAACTAATTGTGACACTGAAGAATAAATGTAGAAATCAGCAGTTTGATGTTTCTACATGCAGATCTCTCATGTGGAAGAGGTGTTAACACCAGAGACAGTTAATGACCTTCCACCTCTCTCGAACACCATACTCAAAGTGACGCTCAGATCTCCTGCTGTTACCAGGTAATATGGAACACCAGCTAGAACTAAAAGCCCTATATTTTTACTTAAATTGAACACTTCTGATTGATATTCTGATATGTTCTAGGTTTTTTCTGTCTGAAATGAGCTCCTCTATAGAGTCAGAGGCTATTGATAGTATCACACAATGGGCTGCAGTGACACACATTCTGACCATCATCAAACAATGTAAGTTTTTTTGTTGTTTTGTTACTCTGGTAATTTTTAAAGATGTAGTTCTAAAAATGATTCTAAATATAAAATAATAGCAGAGTAGATAATACTTCAGTATGGGGAACAATTATCACTTTTAACTAGTTACTTAGCCTGCATATTGGCTGTTTATTAGTGATTTATAAAGCACATATTAATGCCTTATTCTGCATGACCATATTCTACATGCCCATTACCTAAACTTAACCACTACAACAACTACCTTACTAACCATTAATAAGCAGTAAATTAGGAGTTTATTGAGGGAAAAGTCATAGTTATTAGTAAACGTGTTCCCCATATTAAAATGTTACTGCAGAGTCTACACCAACACTATAACAGTAACAGCAGAGAGAAGCAATATTGTTGGAATCACTTTCATGAATGATAAAAATGTTGACAGCCAATCAGAATCCACCCTGCTTTAAGAGCTTGAGCATTTAAACCGTCAGATGACAGAACTGCAGCACAAACACGATATTGTCTGCTGGTGTGGACGCTAATATAGTTATCGTTATAGTTATCATCCTTAGATAGTACCTGAAAGCTTGATAGTAAAACTTTTTAGAAAAAAAGTTAAATAATAAAGTTTTCTATAAAACTTATAGAAAATTATTCCACTGAACACATTTTAAAAGATGTGCAATCACAATTCATTTTACACTGTCCAGAACTAAAGCATACAACAAGTCCAGTGGAGTTGGACTTGAATAAACATTAATGATATAAAGTGAGAGGTATAAGATTATATTTGAGATTATATCTGAGATATAATCCTATGAATACATGATTCTTTTTACTTTTCTGCTTTGTTCATTACAGCTGATGCATTTGTTGTGGAGTTGAAGGAAATCGCTGTGTCTGTACGCAGACAATTACAGAACCATTACAACATCTCTGCAGAGAACTCTGACAATATACAGAGGTAAAAAAAAAATGTATATGTCGTAATGTGAAAAGCATGCTGTCTGTTTTCCTATACACAGTAATAAAATAAACACAATTTCTCTCTCTCAATTTTAGGACCGTCTATGAATCGACTATCATGATGCTGAATGACATCCTAAATCCGTGCCAAAAACCAAACAATTAATCGGGCAAACAGCTAAAAGCTTTTGCATACTCCCACAAAATCCATTATTCCCTTTTTTGTTTTCTCATCTGTATATTGTTGCATGTTTTTTGCTTTTTGTTTTTCACCCTCTACATATGGATGGATTTGATATACAAGGACATGCACTATATAAGCAAGACTTTCATAAAACTTCATCTTGGTTCACTATAAGCAGAGTGCTCACACTGTCCATCACCCTTGATGCTTCGTCATTTCATTTTCTTTCGTACAGTTTCAAACAGTTTTGTTCTTGCATTGCAGATAGGTTGTAATCTTATCAATCTTCTCAAAGTCTTTTATTTTTAAAACATGTCAATGAATCTGGTGTCTTAAGATGAGATTCTTTATTTCATCAAAGGGTCTTTGATGAAATATGTCCCCTCCCATTTACATATTCTGCTTTATTATACTTAGATCCAACTAGAGTGACGTGTTGTCAAAGATTATACTTCTACTTTTTCCCTATCAAACTGTAGAAATGTACAAACAAGTAATTACTAAATGTCTGAGCTATGAATATATGATTGAAAATTTCTATACAGTATCACAGTCTAAAATCATGGTGTGAAATAAAGAAAACTACTTGTGAAAAAACTGTTGATTGTTTGAAGCTGAACCTAAATGTTTGGGTCGATTGACATCTACCGATTTGACAGTGACATTATTGTTCTTACATTACTCTTTTTCTCTATTTTGATTCCTGCTTTGATTTTGTTTCTTCACATAACAGTGGGAATATATTTTTATATTAATGCCCTATTAAAACTCTGTCCCTTGTTTTAATTAATCATGTCATAGCTTAAAAAGTGCAGTGTTCGTATGTCTATAGGCATTTATTCTTCCTTTACAAGTCCACGATTTAAATTTCACTTTCTCTGCTTTTAGTGGTATGTATAGAGGTCGTTTCATATGCTCGATTATAGTATTATTTTGACTTGCTTGTGCATTACACAGGTGGCAGGTGATTTATTACTGTAGTGCGTTGTTTGTCAAGTACAGCGTCGCGGTAGGGGGCACAACCTTTGAGCAAAATAACTGGGCTCGAGAGAAAAGTAGATAACCCTTTCTCAACCCTCTTGTCTGATAAGAGCAGAGAAGAAGCGAGGTCCATCTCTCCAAACTAAATACAACTGACCGTGCAGAAGTCATCGAGCAATCTCATGTAGCTAGTGACGTCAGTAGCTGAGGCGGGGCGCTGACCGTGGTGCTGAATGCGCCTCGCGCTTCTTAGAGTTGAGTACAGGACACGGGGTACCAGAGCATCACTCATCTCACTATCCTCCATCACATTTGCCTCTGACCTAATTCCGCTCTAATCACATCACCCCTGAAACGTGAGAGCCGCTATGCCGAATTAACGGGAGCTGTTTGGGCTCCATGGACAGGATGGCTTCTGTGCGCGCGCTGCTCCTCGCCTTGCTGTCTGTCCACGCGCTCGCCGTTGCCATCGCGGACAGGAAATTCGGTAAGTTAGTTCAACGTGACGCCCCACTAAGTGAGTGATGTTTGTCTTTAGACGTTCTTACCTTTAGAAAAAAAGCCAAATTGTGTGTACGTTAGTTTACTTAAGCGTAATTAACGAGGTTAATCACAACGGCGGTTTGCAGAGAGTGATGTTTGGGTTTTTTTATGCAAATTAGCGGTCCGTTTATGAATGTATCCAGCTGGTTGGTTAACAGAATGGTCATAAAATCTTAGACTTTTAAGTTTATGGTTTTTGACATCACATTAGAGATGTGCTTCTGGGTCATGTACCTGAATTAACATTATTGCACATTCCCCATAAACCAATCAGGTTTTAGAGATAATAGAGGTTAAGGGCTTATACACCATCAACTTATTTATTTCTTACACTCTCAGACAATTTTTTTTTCCAAAAATTTGTATCTAGGGGTAAAGCTGCTTGTCACTGTGGCAGTATTCTTAAAGGGACAACTTTATATACCCGTAAAAGGTTCATAGGGTTACCTTAAGGGTTCATATTTCTAAAGTACTAATATGCACCTTTTACTGGGTGCGTATTACTTTTTATAGTGTACTGTCCTAGTGACAAGCTGTTGTTACCCCTAAAGGCAAAATGTTTGCACGCTCTGAGAGTGTATTTTAGTGGTTTAGTGCTGGACACTTTATTTTTGATAGGATTGTTGTTCCAGGACCATCAAAAGATGCTGATCTAGCAAAATGTTCTGGTCCTCTATTAGAAAAATTGTTCATGTCTGTTTTAGGACAGAGCCTTGTTTCCTTTATCATACAAGAGCACATAGGACAAATGGAAGATAGTTCTAGTGGTCCTCACTGACAGTGGATTACATAATCGCGTTACGGTTCGTTAAAGCATCTTGGCAGGCTTCATCTTTCAAAGGCACAGGCACAGGCCGAGAGCCAGCCTCAGATGGGAAGGACCCGACTCGAGCTGTAAACAGATACGACTCTACACGCTCCATGAACCTGTGCATTCACACATGGATAGTGAGGGAGCTTTGATCTTTGAAGACATGAATGGCTGCAAACTTTATTAAAGACTGGAGCCGTAAAATACTTGATCTGGTTTGCCCGTGACATTTCCAACATATGCCGTGTTCATCGAAATCTTGTTATAGGTCAGAGCTGTGGCACAGGGTTCAAGTTCTCAGTCTCTCCCTCTCTCCCTGTATCTGCTTTCTACTCTCCTATACAGTAAAGGCATATAGCAATAAATACAAGTTAAAGCAGAAATCTTGTTATAGATTTGATCATGTGTATGTATATTAGTAATTTAAGAGAATTTTAAATTTACTATTATACTCTTAAAAGTAAAGGTCCCAAAAGATGGTTTTACAGTGATGCCATATAAGAACCATTTTTGATTCCCCAAAGAAACTTTCAGTGAACAGTTCTTAAAAGAACCATGTTTTTCTTTGTGTGAAGCGCATTTTAAAAATCTAGAGAACCTTTCTCCTCTATAAATAATCTTTTGCACGAAGGAAAGGTTTCAAGGATGTTAAAGATTCTTCATGGAACCAGATCCCAAAAAAGAACCTTTATTTTTAAGAGTGTAGGACTGATTTATTTGACATTTGCTACCCTGAAGGTTAAATTTATGGTTTGCAAGCCAAAAGCTAAATCTCACCAGGCTTGTTGATGCTGTATCTGAAGTTTTCTAGAATGCACAACGTGTTACTAAATGATTAGCAAACACTCAGCTGGGTTTGCTCAGGATCGTTGTTAAGTAAGCTGCGGTTGGAAAGCAGTGCATCATTAGAGGCAGGCTCTCTCTGCGGCTGGCATATGAGGTTGGCAGAGACTGGGATGAGCGAGTTCTGTGAAGCCCTGATGAATAGAGCAGTTAAGCATCTCCAAATAGTCTGCTGGAGGCTTATATATCATTGCACATACAGACTGATTCTAGGTCTCCAACTTTATCTGTCTTTCTTTTTCTCATTTTTTAGGTTGTTCTGCATGAAAATATCTGGTAACACTTTCTATGAAGCCTGTATTTAGTATGCATTATAAATGTATTGTTAATTCATAATGCCTAATGCATAATGCCTCATAAAAACCTCATAATATGTTGTATCATCTTATAAAAGCCATAACAACAGTTACAACAGTTATAGCTTTTTTCAAATGTGCCTTAGAAAAAAATATTAGTGGTGTGCAATTTGAGACAAAACAATGGCACTGACATATTTTAAGATATTTGCTTTCAGTTAAAACAACTCAAACATGCATTTTAGTCTGGAACTAGGCTTAAGCCTTGTCTGTGAAACTGCGCAAATAATACTTATCAATTTGTGGATATAACTTTTAAGAACAATATGAGTGGTCTTTTATTGTAAAGTGACAAATATAAGGTCTTCTTGTAAACATCCAAATTGGCTTTACAGTGTGGTCAAGATTTATAAGTTGTTTGATTTTTGTTTGCTTTAAGTAAAGTAACATAAGTTAAGTCTTCTTTTAAACAGCCATAAGATATGAATGGACTATATGACACATTTGCTATATTTATTGTAATAGTAACAAAACAATATTAGATTTTTTTGTAAAAGGGTTACCAGTGAGGTTAAACCAGCTTACAATGAAATAAACATTAGCCTAACAGGAAACACATGAACATGAACAACCACTCATAAGATGTAGTAAGATACTGTTCAGATCTTAAACAATATCAAGATGTGAGAATTATAATAACTTAAGTGGATATAACATGCTGTACACTGTTTGTTTAAATTATATACATTATATTATATTCTTAAACATTATAACATGCTCATAATTTTTATAATGATGTCCAATGGCATGGACACAGAATGTGCAATGCTGGATTTGTTGGATAGGAAACAGAGTGAGTCAGACCTGTCCTGTGAGATATGCAAATGGTCAGCATTCCATTTTTAAGGTTTTGTTATAATGTTGGTGATGGTTGAATTTACAGTCAGGTTGTGTCTACGTGCACATACAGAAGCACATTGTTATTTTTAATAAGTCCCACTGTGCATTATGTTTACGTCACCTAATGAACATGATATAAGAGATGCTTCTTTCCCTGCATCCTCTTCAGCAGCTCCATGAACTTCCTGTGAGGAGATTGGGAGTGTGGGAGATATTGCTCATCTCAAATATGCAGGAAACAGCAGAGATACAAACTGAGCTATTTTGACATTAGAGATTATTTATGGCTCAGTTAGAATCCCTGATGCTTCCTGTACATTTGAGATGAACAATATCTCCCACGCCTGACACACCTAGCTCAAAGAGCTGCAGAAGAGGATCACACAACAGCTGACGTTTTGAAATACACATAACTGACAGCATTCTCGTCTAGTCTCACTTAAAGGAATATTCCGGTTCAGTATAAGTTAAGCTCAATCAACAGCACTTGAGGCATATTGTTGTTTATACACAGAAACATATTTCGACTTGTCCTTCCTTTTCTTCAAATCTGGGTTACAGTGAGGCACTTACAATGGAAATGAATGGTGCAAATCCGTAAACATTACAATAATCACTATTTAAATAGTATAGGCACAAATCATAAACAATATGCATGTTAAAGGGTTAGTTCACCCCAAAATTAAAATTCTGTCATTAATTACTCAACCTCAAGTCGTTCCACATCCATAAGACCTTCGTTCATCTTCAGAACACAAATTAAGATATTTTTGATGAAATCTGAGAGGAATATGACTCTTCCATAGACAGCAATATAATCAACACTTTCAAGGTCCAGAAAGGTACTAAAGACATCGTTAAAACAGTCGACGTGACTGCAGTGGTTCAACCTTAATTTTATGAAGTGACGAGAATACTTTGTGCTCAAAAACAAAACAAAAATAACGACTTTATTCAACAATATCCTCTCTTCCCTGTCATTCTCATACGTTGTTTACATCCAGCACTTCCAGGTTCTACGTCAGAACACCGACTCATTATTGGCCGGCTCCTGCGTCAGCATGGGCATAAAGCTCACATGATCAGCTTTGGCCAATACTGAGACGGCATTCGGACGTAAACACGGAAGCCTTCGCTGTGCTTACTGCGGCAAGTACGTAAGGATAATGACAGGGAAGAGAAGAGATTGTTGAATAAAGTTTTTATTTTTGTTTTGTTTTTACGCACAAAAGTATTTTCGTCACTTCATAAAATTAAGGTTGAACCACTGCAGTCACGTCAATGGTTTTAATTATGTCTTTAGTACCTTTCTGGACCTTGAAAGTGTCGGTTAAATTGCTGTCTATGGGCAAGTCATATACCTCTCAGATTTCATCAAAAATATCTTAATTTGTGTTCTGAATAAGAACGAAGGTTTTACGGGTGTGGAATGACATGAGGGTGAGTAATTAATGACAGAATTGTCATTTTTGGGTCAAAGAACCTTTTAAAACGATTTCAGTGCAAAAAAAAATTACTTGCTAATGTTTTCTGTGTAAAGTTATATCCAATTTTACTGGTTCATTGCTATGACAATATAAAACACTTAAAATCTTGAAACAACCGTAAAGGAAATGACAACAACTTTACAGTTCAAATCATATTTAAGATTTATAAGACAAATTGATGTAAGTGCTTTTGGCCTCAGCTATTGGCCAAAGTCAGCTTGAAGCTATATAGAGGCTACTGTAAGTCAGAATAACACCATTTAAACATACATGGAGAAATGAACAAAATTTAAGATAGACTCAGGCAGTTTTGAATTAAATAATTCATTATCTACCTCTATCTCCATATCTCATCCAAGCCATTCACTGAGGTCTGTTTAAGAGAGAGATTATTTCTTTGAACCTGTGAGGTTCAGCTTTTCAGTGCGTTTAATAAAGCTGCTGTCAGGAAGGTTAGAAGAAAAGAGATAATATGTTCAGGTGTGGACAGCCTGTGTCTCATCAGGCTTATCTAATGTATGTTTAAATTGATCAGTCAAAATTAGCAAATAAACAGCAACAATCAAATCTCCATTTGAGATAACCATAACAATAAATAAAATGGAGTGAATGGTAGCCTAAAGAAAATTTTCAGCATTCATTCAGAGTAATGAGCTTTACCAGCATGGTGCACATTTTCCAGTTAACTGCATGGTTCTCATAATATTTAGACTCTAGTTATTACAAATCCAACTTGACTGAATGAAAACACAGGTGTAATATATCCTCACTGAATATGAGTTTGCTGCTGAGTGCTATATTTGACAATAAATTGCTTTGGTGTTCCAAGCTTTATTGCACAAGCTTTATGCTCATACAATGAAAGCCAATGAGGTTCTGTGTTGTTTTGAACCCCACTGACTTTAGCAAAACCAGTTGAAACATTCTTCAAAATGGTGTTCCAAAGAAAAATAGCACACAAATTGGAAACAGCATGAGGGTGAGTAAATGACTTTTTAGTGAGCTATCCTATTAGGTATGTCAATGTTTGTCGGCTGTTTCTCAATGAAACTGTCATGCAAGCCTCATGAAGCTCTGAGTGTCACTGCTAATCATCTCAGTATGAAATCTGATTTGTTTTTGAAGCACTGCTTGAGCTGAATGTGTCTGTCATCCCTGTCCTGTTTTTGCTAGATGAGCTTTTGTATCTGTGTGTGGTCTTGTCATCTGTCTTTGTTGGAGTGTGAGATGGAGATTAAGTCCTCCTTTCTGCTTATGTGTGCAGACACAAGCTGTTATCTGTGAGTGTATCCCAGCATCTTTTTAGCACCCCACAGTGTCTGGCATTCTGGCACACACAGGTAACACAGACTGCCATTATCCCACACTTAGCGCAAGTAGTATATGTCTGTGTGTGTGCGCATATACTTCTCTCATATTTCATCGGTGGCATAATTCATTTTACAGATAATCAGTAAATAATCAGTTTTTTTTTTTTTTTTTTAGCAAATGCTGCACTATTCTCATCACCTCACCTCCCACCTGCTGTCATTTAATATGTGTAACCAAACCCTTTCAGTCGCATCAGATCAACGATTAAAAATAAACGTTACAACCTCTTGAATGTATGGTACCCCTCAGAGCTTCAATTTTATTTGCAAAAACTAAATATTCTGACTGAGGTCCGTTAGAGTCACTTTATTCTTTTTCTAAACCATAAAATAACATATAATGACTGCAACCACATATTCATTATTGGAGGGAACCAAATATAATAATTAAAGTCAATCAATATTGGTCGATCATTAATTCCTTAATGTCTATGATCTCCTATTATCAAGACTAGTAGCCCGGAGCAGATTTTAACATTTGAGAAGACAATAAGAAAAGACCAAATCATAATCAATGGCAATGGCCAGTCAAGGAACTGTGTTCATAATCAAGAAACACATCCATATGTTCAGTGTATTACTGAAGAAACTCCCTGTGGACAGCATGTGAGGAGACCGTGATGTATTTTCAGTCTTCATGTATTTCTGGAATTCCATCATGCTTGCTTCAACAAAACTGTGTGCAGTCATCTGGATAACTATTATGTAAATTCTTGAATTATTTCCCTAATGACCTAGATGTGGATGTGTTTTTCACAATCCTTTCTTAGCAGATTTTGTATTCCCCATTGACCTACATACAACTGCATCCATACAGTAGCAGTAATTTCACACACTAGATTCAGTCCAGAAGTTTCCTGAGTTTTCAGATAATGTTATAGAGTTTGTTTTGCAGTTCAACTCAATATAAATATTGTAGAATATATATCAATATATTGTAGAAGGAAAGTAATGAAAACCTCTAGCACAAAACTTCAGAACTTACAAACTTAAATCCAATGGTGTGTCATGCATCACAGCCCAATGCCCAGGTAGACATCAATTTCTTAAACTTAAGCCTAACTTTGCATTTTATTTCACTTCTCATCCAGGCTGACTCAAAACTTTAGTAGTTTTCATGTACTTACTGACAATAGCAATATTTTATTCGGAGCCCAAGAGATCTTTTTGCTGGCTGAGTAGCTGGATATTTGCACATTTTCCTTTCTTAATGAGTCACTTTAATAGGTATTATTTTGCACTATGGCACAGTGTTCTAAAATCGTTGGGTTCTTAATGAGGACATTTTGGTACTAATGGACATTCAGACCACTGTTGTACTAGATGCAAATTCATTTTTACCTCAGGAGAATCTTCTGGAATATTCTTCTGAATATTCTGAGCTCAGTTAATCTCAATTGACAGCCCTTTTGGCATAAATGTTTTTAATTAATGTAATTAATTTCTAGTGATCCCTTCTTTTATTTAAAAAAAAAAAAAATAAATAAACCTCTGGGTTACAATGAGGCACTTAAAATGGACGTGAATTGGGACAAACCCTAAATCTTTAGTGTTTCAATAGCTGTAGACATAATGCATGTTAACATGAATTTAGTGCGGAAAATTCTTCATTTGACAGTTAGTTTTGGTATTTGTGTGAAATGAGTGGTCTCTCTTGTCCATAATGATCGTCGCTCATGTCTCAGCATGTGAATTGACTTGGCTAATTAGAATGGTAGGTCTCTCTCTCACATTCCCCTCGTTGAGTGTCACTTCTCTCGGTTTCATCTCTCCCTCGGGTTTTGACGGTCTGTCGTGTGAGTGTGTGTGTCCACAGGCATTTTTTCCCTTGGAGAAATAGCTCTCAGTCACTACAAAATGAGAGGACAGTCTCTCCCTGTCTGTCTTCTTTCCTCCATTTTCTTTCCTCTCTCTTTTGTGTATACATCTAAATCATTCAGCAGGACAAAGGGAAAGGTCACACTGTCTATTCCTGACTCCCATAGTCCCTCCATGTCTCTCACATCTTTAATTCATACTGATAGGTTGATGCCTGGAGCCCCCTAGTGGGTAATTGCTTTTAGCTGAACCCACTTGACAGGGTCTTTCAATATATATATATATATATATATATATATATATATATATATATGTTCAACCAACATTTATTTATTTATAAGGTTTTATTGAAAGAAGAAATGCATGAATTATTCTCTCAATTGTTTGCTTAATTCAGCCTATACTGCAGAACAAGTTTTAAACATTTGAAGATGAGTAGAAAAGGCAATTCTCTGTGTAAATGCCCACTAACAGCAATTCAATCAGTTTGAGCTTCCATAGAGAATTGTGCTTATTGTGTTTATTTGCTTCCATTACCAAGAAAATTTACATGTGCAATTGTTTCTATATTGTTTTACTCTTGCCATTTTTTAAGAAATACAAGACCAAAGAAAAAGCAAAGCAAATATTTAAAGAACATGGTTCAGACTAAGGGTAGAAGAAATGCATAAATTATCTGCTTAAAGATTTAGGCCTGATTTCACAAACAGGGCTTAGATTAAGCCAGGATTAGGCCTTAGTTTAATTAGGATATTTAAGTATCTTTTATAAACATGCCTTGAGACAAAACAATGGCACTGACATGTTTTAAGATATTTGTTTTTAGTTAAAACAGATCAAACATGCATTTTTAGTCTGGGACTACGTTTAAACCTTGTCTGTGAAAACAGGGATTAAAGCGTTAAAGACACCCTGATTAACTGTTATTCCAGTATATATGTAACTAAATTTATAAGTACAAATGTACAAAACCACTTACTTTTTATGTATTTAAGTATCAAAAAGTAGAAGGACCTGATTTATTAGGACTGTTGTTCTTTGCAAAGTGATATAATTCATTCTTAATTAAGTAATTCTCCTCTTTGAGGATAGAGGGCTTATTCTATATTCTTACTGATTAATGCTCACTCTATAATATTTTATTTTATTTTATCTTATTTTATTTATTTATTTATTTATTTATTTTTTGAGAATTAAATATATGCATGATTTGCAAATATTTATACTACGGGGCTGTTGAATGCTCGAATCTGATTGGTTGACCAACATTCTAAGCTGTGCAATTATTTTCAGGAAAACGCACGGCTAAAGTAGTTCTAGCAGGTCTTGACCGCATTGAAGTTCCATATCACGTAGCCAAATGTTTTCAGTTATCTCAATAGGTCTTTACAACGTACAACCGCAAAGGAAACAAAGCCCACAACGACACCGAACAAGCAAATAAATATAAACAATAGGATGAAAATGACAAATTATTGTGATGGTTTTTGCCACAAAATAATTTTTTTGTGTCCTGAAAGTGCATACTCTCTCCCGCTCTCTCTCTCTCTTTCAAACGTACACACGTACTGTATAGTACGGACACACACTCGCACAGAAACGTTTCATAAGCGCTGCTCTGATGAATTAATCAGTAAAATAGTTTAGCAACTTAAAAGATAGATGACTCACAAGCGAGGTAAATACTGTGCGGTTCTTGAGGTAGATAAACTTATAGTTTCGCTTTTAGTAGAGACACTGCTGCCATTAGAGACGCACACACTCAGGTAGGCTAATTCACATATGCTGCTTATTCTCTCTCTCTCTCTCTCTCTCTCTCTCTCTCTCTCTCTCTCTCTCTCTATCATAACAGTTTTAATAACTGTATTAGTCTGTTATCAATGGCTCAAGCCTTCGTTACTAGCTCTGAAATTACGTTTTGGAATTAGCAACAGAGGCTTGGGATGAGATGCGTAAGAAATTAATCCCACACACAAGAGTGTTTTAAGGACAAAAACCTGACAAATGTCTTGAAATACAACATCGGAACAGTGTCTTGAGGAGTGGTAACCGTAGTATAAGCGGAATAATTGACTCCGGGCTGTGGAATTCTTAAAAAATAATGCACACTCGAGGTGTAACGGCATTACCACCTCGGGTGTGCATTATTTTTTAAGAATTCAACGGCCCGGAGTCAATTATTCCTTACGTATCTAATACGTAAGAATTGTCATACATAAGAATTGGGAGTTTTCATTCTGGTAGTGTTATAATTTAACTGTGTAACTGTTAAACTGTATATAATTTGTCACCACTAGAGATTTTAAGTTTTTAATGCTGCATGTGGTTGTCATCAGTGATAGATCCTGGTTCAGGGTGGTATTGTTCTTTCTAGTACACGTTCTACACAATCAACACCTTAATAAGCAAAACAAGAAACAAACAGGGCAGTTTTCTGAGGAACAAAATAGGATCTATAAGTCTCTGCAAGAACTCCTGCCACTGGTTCTTTCAGTAACCCATAATGGAAAGGCTTTGAGGCATAATATTCATCGAAAGTATATATGATATGATATTTGTGCCACCTTCAGAGGCCTAGAGGTTCTCCAGAGGTTTGAACCAGTGTGAAAGTAAGAGAAACCACCAACAATGATGAGGGAGTACTTTATTATTGTCCACCATTACCATGAATTCTCTGACATCAAGATTGTTGGATAGGTAACCCTTCCTATTCTTCTGACATAGGACATGTAGACATTATAGCAGTTTCGGTCTATAAAGCGCATGGTGTTAATAAACTTTATTAGATTCTGTCTTCTCTTTAAACTGACAGGGAAAGCCAAATCGAACATTGTGAATGTGGGTGTAAGAAGATACCTATATGTGAACAGTTTTCACAACACTAACGTTCTCTTATTATATTATATTTGGCTTTTTTGGCTTTTAGTATGAATACTGTTATCTATAAGCTAGTGTGCTCCAAAACAATGACAAAATTCGCATTTAGAAGATATAAGTATTCAAAACTTACAGTCTCTCACTTCTGTCAATATGGATCAATGATTTTGATGACATCACTCTGCACTTCAGCTACTTCAGCTTCAGCTTCACACAGCAAAGTAGCCAGACCAACTTTTCACTTTTCACGGATATGACGAGACACGCATGGACAAGTGATATATGCAATTTCCTGCGAAAGGTCTAATAATATAAACACTTATAATAGGCTTACCATAGTGAATCAGGTAAGACAAAACAAGTTTTGGGTGAAGGATTGATGATGTATTGAATATTTAAATTTTGGGTAACACTTTACAGTAAGATCTCATTCATTAACATTGGTTAATGTATTAATTAACATGAACTAACAATTAGCAATACATATGTTACAGTATTTATTAATTTTTATTAATATTAGTTAATAAAAATACAGCTGTTCATTGTTTGCTTATGTTAGTTCACAGAGCATTAACTAATGTTAACAAATACAATTTTTGTTTTTAAATATGCACTAGTAAATCTTGAAATTAGCATGAACTGAGATTAATAAATGCTGTAGACGTATTGTTCATTCTTAGTTCATGTTAACTGATGTAGTTAACTAATGAAACCTTATTATAAAGTGTTACCAAATTTATTTTAATTTTGAACAAAAAATGTTACATAGTGTTTCGTTAAATTATGTTATGTTATGTTCAACATAGATATACTATCATGCTCAGTTGTAGTGTTTGTTTTTTTTTTTTTTTTTTTTTTTTGAAGGTGAAGGTGACTATTTGTTTTGAGAAAACAAATATAGTTGGATTATTAGAAGTGTTATCAAAAGTTTTTTGCCTTTACCTTGACGGAGGTGGCTTTTTAATGAGACTCAGTGAGCACAAAAGTCTCCTATTCAAGATGCGCTATTAATTTACATCCAGGTCATGTACCCTGTCTGTGTGGCAGAGTATGCAGCTGCAAGCAACACTGCTTCTTTTCCATTCCACTCTCATTTCCCCCTTCTCTCTCTCTCTGCAGTCCCTTCCTCTCTCTTTTTTCTTTATATCCCTCTTTGCTTTACCTGGCAAAAGCTTATTCAGTAAGGTATACCAAGGGACAGTGTGAATCTGAAAACAAGCCCACATAAGGTTGAGAGAGTCGTGTCCTTGGCATATATCACGATTGATGATAATTGGAAGAGAAGGGATAGTGTCTCTTAATTAAATGTTTTGTATGATTGGTACACACCTAAACTGTTACATATCATTCCTCCAGTGAGATGAAGATCTTCATACGCTCAGGGGGGGGGAAGAAGTGCAAAAATTGAGGGTACAACAACTTGTCACTAGGGTAGTACCCTAAAAGGGACACCTTTATACTTTATCTACCCCTAAAGGGTGCATATTTGTAACTTATAGTAATAATATGTATCCTTACATTAATAATATGCACTCTTATGGTACTAGGGAAAATTAGGGGCAAAGTACTGGCCTAGTGACAAGCTGTTATACACATGAAGATACTTTTTTGCACATTTATTATTTATTTATTTTCTGAGAGAAACTAATCTCAGTATGCCTTTTTTTAAAAAAGGTTTTCTCATTTCTTTCTCTACTAATAATGGAAAAATAAGGTTCAGAGCCATAGATCTGTGGCATGGGGAATAGTGAAGGTGGGCGTGCTAGAGGTCAGGTATATTCATTGGCCGAATTTGAAATAGATCCTCAGGATGAAGTGACCCTGAAAGATGACAGGTGTGCTTCTGTGCTTAAATAATAAATAATAAAACATCTAGACAATTTCCTGAATTATATAAGAATTTTTTAGCACATTTAAAGCAATATAGCATTTCTGAAAACTAGTTTATGAATCATTTTGGATATCAACATCAGTAGCTCCTTAGATCTGACTCTGTGACATATATTGAGTTAAGAAAGTCTTATAACAAACTAAAACACAAACAGTATGCTTTTATTGCTGCTTGTGTGGTTGAAGAAGAAATCCATAAACATTTTACCTGTAGTCGCCATTCATGACCACTGCTTGTCTGAAGCTCATAAATTCAAAATGATTTTATGTTTAAGATTCAAGTCAACTTTAGGTGTTAAAGAATGTAAAAATATTAGAGTGGGTAATTATAACATATTAACATATGTGGACCTGAATAATCCATGGGAACATTTTTGGTACTTCATTCAAGTCATTTATTACTTCATTTATTTATTTACAATAAAATGGTATAAGGAACATTTCACGCTTTCATAAATATAGGAGCCTATAGAATGTTCCACTAATTAAATATCTCTAGAAAGCAACAAGATTGTTGAATGTCATATTCATACCTATACTACTACCATTTAACAGATATTGTAAATATGCAGAGAATAACAGAATGTGTCATTATATAGTAGTTAGTTCAATTTACACCCATATTAAAATTGTCTACAATGACACCAGGACAAAAATGATTAAACAAGTGCAGTCATAAGTGAATAGAGTCCCCCTATCCTCCATGGATCAAAATGATGTGAATTAATAATTTAGAATTCAGGTCACTTGGCACTGATTATTTTTAACCTCACCAAATTCCATTTCCACACCACATGTAGTTAAGACGGTAGAATTAATATGGCGTGCAAGCATTTTTTTGCTCCAGATTTGTGCATATAAACTATTATTTAGCACAAAAGGCATTGGATATCCATAAAAGACAGAAATTTAAGTGTGTGTAAATCTCCCAGCCTGAGAGAAAAAAAAAAACACTAATTCATGCCATCATCATTCAGTATGCAGTTCTGCAGGTTTGCTTTAATCACCATAGAATGAGACTTCACATACTCTGCTGTTGTTGTTCATCCTCACAGACTGAACCTCTGGGGAAATGAGGCACTGTGTGAGTGGTGGGTGCGTTAAAATGGATTCTTCATAAAGATGTCAGCCTGTAGGCTTCAGTCAAAGCTTCTTTCTGTGGGAGGGGTGAAGAGTCAGATGTGCTCAGCACCTGGTGTGCTTCCTGTGGCTCAGAGTAAGAAAGAAATTTTCATCAGACTCAAGCACAAAATGTAATTTGTACTAGAGTGTTGCTTGTTAGAAAAAGATAACAGTAGAATTAATTAAATGTTTGTTTAAAATGTATTTTTATCTTTCTGTGTGACACTGTGCTGATGCAACTGGCATCTCATGGTTTGTCATCTCCATTGAAACATGTTTTATGAATGCTTTCAACAATCCAACAAGCTCCTTCTAAATTACTGCTAAGTGCAACAATCATGTCTGAAAGTATGATGTTGAAGCAGTTGTCAGCAGTCAAGTTCTAAAATCCCATTCATAAAAATCCCATTCATTTTCTCCATAGGGGAATTGATTTTTAACAATAACTTAAACCTTTAAAGACAGACTTACTGTGAGCCACAAAGTTGTTAATCATCAGTATAAACTTGTTTAAAGTCACCATAAAATCAAAATGGACAATTCTTATTCTTTTATGTAATATTGAAGTATTTATTATATATGATTTATTCATGCATGATTTTTTTATTCGTGTGCCCTAGTAATCTTTAATCAAAATAACTTCCCTTCCCTCTTGCAATGACATCTCTTCTCTGATGACGTTTACTTGTGCGAGGACGGGACAACTTGTCATTCACATGAGATCGCAGCAATAGCAAACCACAATGATCTAACAATCCAACCAATCCTTGATGGACAAATTCAAGTCCCGCTCTACAATTCTTCTCAATCCGGAAGCCATTTTACTCAGATATACGTCACAATAGGGAAGAAAAGACTATCGCAACTTCCATTTCATGCCAACTTTAACAGTGGAGTTCCTGATGGAAAACTGCATTACCCATGATTTTGCAAAAAATCTCCAACAATCAGAGAATTTAAACAAGCAAACGTGCCAGAACAATTCTTTAAAGGGATAGTTCACCCAAAAATGAAAATTCTGTCATCATTTACTCACCCTCAAGTTGTTCCAAACCTGTATAAATTTCTTTGTTCTGTTGAACACAAAGGAAGATATTTTGAAGAATGTGGGAAACTGAACAGTTTTGGGGCACCATTGACTTCCATAGTATTTTTTTTTTTCCTACTATGGAAGTCAATGGTGCCCCAAAGCAGCCTGGTTACAAACATTCTTCAAAATATCTTCCTTTGTGTTCAGCAGAACAAAGAAATTTATACAAGTTTGGAACAACTTGAGGGTGAGTAAATGATGACAGAATTTTCATTTTTGGGTGAACTATCCCTTTAAGTTCCCGTCCACTCCCATGAAGCACTGTGATTGAAGTAATAGAGTCATTCCCCCTGCACTCTAAAAATATATATACCTAAATATGGTAACACTTTAGTATAGGGAACACATATTCACTATTAACTATGACTTTTCCCTCAATAAACTCCTAATTTATTGCTTATTAATAATTAGTAAGTTTGTTGTTAAGTTTAGGAATTGGGTAAGATAAAGAATGCAGAATAAGGCATTAATATGTGCTTAATAAGTATTAATAAACAGCCAATATTCTAGTAATATGCATGCTAATAAGCAACTAGTTAAAAGACCCTAAAATAAAGTGTTACCCTAAATATTTGTACAAGCATATTTTGCAATAAACACAATATAATTTTTTTTCAGTATAATCAACATCTTTTAACCAATAGTTTTATATTTTTTATTTTATGTCATTCACAATGCTTCAAAGGATTGTAGTTTATTCCCTCATTAAAGCTGCTGAGCACACAGTCTTGTACCTTAGTCTTTTTGCAGATTCAGTTTTTTGCTTCAGTTTGTAATGTTGTGATTCAAGGCTGCTAAAAAAGGGGCCACTGTTGCACTCTATCATGCTGCTCTCTGGAAGGAACCCATAATTCTAATTGGTCAATCACAGCATTCAGTCATTCAGTCTCATATATTCAATATCATCAATGGCAACACTGTGTATCTGTAACGTGTATGTTTTCTTTAGGTTTAGTTTCTTCTCTGTTTCCAATTGCCTGTGTTCCTTAAGTAATCCTACACCTGTTTCTGTTCTTCCAATTATGTGTGTTTATGGTATAGTGGTTGTATTTGCTTTATCTCTGTTTCTCCAGTGTGGATTTAAAGGTGCAGTAGGTGATCAGGGAAATGCTAACATTAGCCTGCTAGCATTGAAAGCATACCCTCCCTGCAGATCGCCATCCAAAGCCACGCCTCCTCCAAAACACCTGAGCGCACACACACACACACAGCTGCTCTCGGCAAAGCGTCACAAGAGACGGCGAACTACCTCATTCTACATATGAAATTGTTTTATTTCATTCGGACCGAATAGAAAGATTGGATGAACATCTTATGGTCCCACACATTCCACAGTCGATATATGTTTATAAAATACATTTAGACCGTTTAACATAATGATTGCTATCAGGATATGAGGAGACTTTCAACCAGTATAACAAAAAAAAAATTCTGTAGAGAATCACCTATTGCACCTTTAATAAAGACTGTTTGTGTTTGGATACTCCTTCGTCGTGCTTTTATCATAGCCAGTCGTGACAATGTCAGTCTGCTAAAGTATTATTATAATTATTATTTATTAACAGTTTATCAACTGAAATTTCACTGTTCAGTTTGTTTTATTATGTAGTATGAAGTAATTTGCATGTACTTATAAATTAACTGACAGTTGATGTACAGGTAGATTTTGAGGGAGGACTCAATTTCGTAAAATTCACGTGCCTTGTGGCACATCGTAGACTCGCTCTCGCATTACATCCAAACTCAACTGCTACCATCTTGCGTCTTGTGTATCGATTGTAATGAAAATGAGCTAATTTAACTTCGGTATTAATATTACAAAATTCTTGTTGCTAGACCAATTGATTTGAACATAATCTGGACTATTTTTTTCTTATTATATTTGAATACCTTGATAAACTTACATATTTTCTTCTCATTATACAGTATTGTTACTGACAATGTCTAACATCCACAAAACAAGTGTTTTATTTAGATTGGAACATGGTAATCTATTGCCAAAGGGCTTCTCTTTAGTGCGCTGTGCCATGGGAGACCCTTGTCTTCCCTAAGATGAAAAAAATAGATTTCAGCTATTACTGTTTAATTATGTTTCCTTTTAATCAACCTCAGGAGCCAACGAGCAGAGGCCTGTGTGCACGGACACTCTTCTGAGATAACAAATATTTTTATCGACCTGATTTAGGAACTAGTAGCAGGCAGAGCGTGTTTTATCCAGACAGACGTCGCTGTGTGGAACGGGGGTAATTAATATGGAATGCTGATGAGAATCCTGACAAGTTCTAATAAAAGAGGCTGAGTGGTTTGATAAGACTTGAGCGCCCAGAAGTAATTACAGCGCTTTAGAGCAGAGTTTAGTGCGGGACTGTCTTCATGTTTAATAGAATCTTCACCTGACCCTCCCTCCATCATTGACAGGCCATTTATTATAGCCGGCTTTCTGATTCAGCATGCCAATAGCTGCACTGCACTTTTGGGTTGGCAACAATGACATTGGCTCTTTTATGAATTATGATTTTTACAGTAATGACAGCTGTGAGGGCATACAGACAGGGAAAGAGAAAGATAATAAAGCAAATGTGTAGGTTATAAAGTCATCTCAGAGGCTTGAGAACGGAGGAAAAAATGAAGCATTTTTCTACTGTGTACAATGTAATAAATGTATGTGGTAATGAAAAAGGGAAAGGCAAAATGAGAGCTCTGATTCTCGCTCTCTCTTTCCCTTCCAGGGACATTTGTCTTTCCCTTGTGCTTTATCAAAGGACAGCTGCTAAAGAGTCCCTTGGCCATGTGCACACACACACACACACACACACACACACACACACACACACACACACACACACACAGAGGCACATGTACAAAGCTTTGTAATCTTTCCTCTTGTCACCTAAGAGCTCCCTTTCAGTCCCGTCTCCATGGAGACGGCAAACTGTTTTGTCAGTTTGTGTTCTGGTCGGTTCACCCTCAGCAGTCTGTGTTCGCATCTAATCCTGCCTCATCTCTCTAGAAATGATGTCCACAATAATTATAAAAACTTTGTCATTTTCTTTTTTTTTCATTATTTCTGAATTATTCTTACAGTATGTACTCCGGAGATGATTCATTGGAAGGTGGTGCTCAGTGATGAATGACTCTATATTGAGGTCAATGGATAGAATCAAGAGCAGCTCTTTACACTGAACCATTAAAGACTGTGAATGACATGAATTCAGTGGATCACAAGCTGCATCACACCTCTCTTCCTCTTTGTCATGTGTAACATCTTGTCCATCTGTTATTGTTTTATATATCTCTGACATTTTTCTCTCTTTTTTAAAAAATGTTCTGTGCCTTTTCCCCCTTTATATATATTGTAATGACCCGGCATTCAACACCAGCAGCCGGTTGCTTTATGGGTATTTGTTTGTTTTGAGTTGATTTATGCGTTATTTAAGCAAGATGGCTGGGTTTTTGCTTTAGCAAAGTTATGTGTGTTTATGTTCAATTTAGTTTGGGTGGGTTTGGTTCATTTACCGCATGGTTATATAAAAAGTGTGGCTCTCACCGTCATGGAGAGAGATGTGTACGGGAGGGACTTGGCGATCTGGCCTTACTTGTGTAGTTTTTATTCTGTGTTCAGAATAAAAACAGAAAAAACAGTATTGTCTTCTTCTGTTTTGTTCTGCCTGGAGTCATTTATGTTTGTGCAGTGTATGGGACGCGAGTGCTTGTACGAATAATTAACATAGTACAAATATGCTAGCTTAATATAACTCCGGTATGCCCCACATTCTACTAAAGAACTGCCAGTTATTACAATATATTATAATTCATAAGAGTGATAATTTAAATGATCAAATTTAACAGCATAAATGTAAAGAGTGCTGGAATACAGTTCAACAGCATAGGGTTACATCGTTACGCCAGTGGGTGCCGAAAAGTGATTGTCTTTTTAAGCGAGTCAATGATTCATTCACATTCCGATTCTTTTAAAACACTGACTCTTTCAGGAATGAAACAAATTTGAGTCAGTCATTGAATCATTGGCTCAACCGATTCAGTCAACAACTGTGTCTCATTTGTCAGCCGCATATGTCATTGAGGCTGTCTCATTTCAGAAAAGTAATAATAATAATAATAATAATAATAATAATAATAATTTTATAATGGTTGCTTTTCTGAAAAGAAATATTTCGATGACTTATGAGGCAAATGAGCAGCCTTTGAAATAAGACACAGCTGAATCATTTAATGAAACAAGTGAGTCATTTGCTCAACCGATTCATTAAGCAATACTGATTCATTTAGGAACGCCACAACTGTTGTTGTTCAGAGACGTGAAAAGGTGGATTTTGCCCTGGTGAAGCAAAACAGACGGGTAATAAACATACCTGTCAACACTCCCGTTTTTGCCGAGAGTCTCCCATATTTCCCCCACCCATTTTGCTATATCTCCCGGGAAACTCCCGTAATTTGTATGGCCCAATCCTCGTTATATGAATAATCACATAAATATATTATTCCAATGTTGTCCAGTAGCCAGATCTTATATGAAACGCATTCGACTCGCGCAATCGACACATCATACAAATTCAAACCCATTTGTGACCTCAAATCTGGCAACCTACAACCCCATTGCGCTGTTGATATCTGCACAGTCGACGCGGGAAGTTGAATCAAAACAAGCATCACAATAAACCTCACAAGAATCGAAAAAGGACTACTTTCCCATAAACTGGAGTGAGATCATGGACGTCACGTCTCTGTGGCGATATCTTTCCTGGCGTTCTGTGGCGCGTGACAGTGCCATCAGTTCAAGCAGAGCGCGCGAACCGATTATCTCTTCCACTTTACTAGCTACAACATGAAAGAAACATGAATGAACCTCTGAAGGTATGTTGAAAGATACAGTACAACTTAACGAAATCTGTATCATGTCTCATGTAATCGCTCAATGAGTGTTTCAACCACGGAAAGACGTCAATAAAACAGATGTCACATTTACCGTCCCATTTACCTCAGAAAAGGCGTACAGTGTCCAAAAAACTCGTTAGTCAGCTACAAAAATAAACTTAGAGAGGAGCATTTTGATAAATATATGCACTATAGTCTATTGCATATCCCTTGTATTAACACGTGCTTCAATATTGAATGTATGTTTAAATAAATCCGTTTTATGACAGCCACCATTTAAATGTTTATATAGGCTAAAAAAACGAGTAGAAACATAATTAAGTCATTAAAAATGTATTATAACGTTGTTTTTAAAACTTCATGTTCTTTGCTTACAAATCGATTAATTTTAACCTTTAATAATATAATGACACATCTGTTGTTCTGTATAGTTTACAGCATTAATTGAGAGATATTTTTTCTTTGAAGAAATTTGCCATGTACTTAACCTTACAGGCCCCAAATTAATCAATATTTAATCGAAGGTAATCAAAATCAAATCGCAAGCTCCTGAATTGAAATCGAATCCAATTGTGAAGTTTGTGTCAATGCCCAGCCGTAGTGTTTTTATTTATTTATTTTTTTCTTGAATTAAATCTTGTGTTTTCCATGTAGCACATAGAAATTGGAATCACAAAAATTGTCTCATGGAGGACGATTCCCCCTGACTCTCCTACAGTTATTTAGTTTGTCACCTTTTTCATCTCTTCTGAGTTTGCAGGTCTGATTTTTACCTAGGAAAGTTGTATTTACGATAATTCCGTGAGCACGTGAAGGCAGCATAAATCACAAAGGCACAGAGGGGCACACTGGCCATTTTGACCTTCAGTGTAATATTAATGTACAATGTTAAATACATGAAATACATGTGTTTTTGTTTCATGTTCCACAGTTGCATTCACCACAGTGTTTCTGTTTATGTAATAAAATTTGTAATAATAATAAAAAAAATAAAAAAAAAAGAATAATTAATATTATAATTATTCATATTATCAGAATTGCCCATAACCCCCCAATTACTCAATGCTAACATGTTTACTGAATTATTGTGTGCTGGAAATATCACACTCGCAATCGTGCTGTTGCATGCGCTAAAAGCAGCAGCCATCCAGTGTCGAACCAAAGCGTATCAAAAATAAGGTTATTTCAAAGCTTGTTTACTGCACAAATTAAAAGTCCTACTAATTAATTCTTACATTGCTGATTATTTGCAAGTTGTATTCCAAATACTGATCAGCAGATAACTGATTTCCATTCCACTGATTTTTTTTTCCCCCCACAGGTTGTCTGTTTGAAGAGGTGGCATGTGAGTCGTACGAAGTCTGCATCAACGGTGAGTCGTTAAAAGATTATACATTGTGCACCATTTAAAGTAAATTCTTCTAATTAAAACTGCAAAAAGCTCACAGATAAAGTCTTTTCCAAAACGAGCTGTCACTCTAACTACCTACAATGAGCTTTACAGTGTGTAACTTTCTTTCATTTATCTGTCTTAGATTTATTTTTTGGGAATATTTGCTCTTATCAAACCGACACTTTAAAAACTGCAAAACATAAATGCAGCAAAAGTAAGGTTCAGAGTTCGAAGTAAAAAGTTTGTGTGTGTGCGCGCTATTTAGTGAGAAGTTAAGTATCAAGTTAATGTTTTTTTTTTTTTTTTTTTTTTTTACAGTAGCCTATTT
Organism: Ctenopharyngodon idella; assembly: GCF_019924925.1. NCBI lineage: Eukaryota > Metazoa > Chordata > Actinopteri > Cypriniformes > Xenocyprididae > Ctenopharyngodon > Ctenopharyngodon idella. The sequence continues at coordinate 13,220,337 of NC_067226.1, forward strand.
ATTTGTCTTGAACAATCTAATCAACGTTTATTTTGAAATTATGTTTTAATTATTAAATTGTGAATTAATTAAATTGCCTTATCTGTGCTGATGTGATGTAATTGTATCTTTGGAAAGCAAGGCAGAGCTTCTCATAGATACTCAAATACAGAAAGCTTGAATGAGGAATGGTTACGATAGCACTGAAGTGATGACGAGGCTGGATTGTCCATATTATGAAATGAGGCCAGGCAGTAACTGTGTAGGACTAGCCTTCAACATTTCTCATATTGCAAAGCAATGTCTCTGTGGTCTTAAGAGAGAAAGCGAGGGACTGAATGCGGACTTGGCTGCGAAGAATACCTACAGTATGAAGTCAAGTCTTTTTAAGTTCAAGTTGGTGAAAAGAACTAATCAATGTTTAGGTGTCAGAAAGATAGTCTGAGATTTACCTTGTGCTGCCTGATTGCAGATCGTTTTCTGTTAGATTTGAGCTTCAGCATTGAAATTCTTCTCTTCTTGGCTTTGTTTTGGTCTAGTCATGATTATCAAGTAACCCAAAAAGTATTCTATGCTATTCTATTCTATTCTATTCTATTCTATTCAAGTAAATGGTTTCTTGTCAACATCTAGAGCTTAGTCACCATGAAATGGAATAGGCATGTAACGTATGAAATGATCATGTTGCGATAATTGCTGAAGCTTTTATCGCGGTATATGGTATTATCACGGTATTAAAATAAGTTGCAAAAAAAAATTGTAATACTATAACAGGTTTAATAATTTTATTCTTGTAACAAAAAGAACCCTGAACACATAAATGCAATAAAGCAATACACACACACAAAAAAATCTAAAGTAGGCTAAACAAATGTTTCAAACAGATTAAAGTGCAAAAAGAATTATAAATGACAAGAGGACTCATTGGTTAACGTTAGTTAATGCATTAACTAACATTAACAATGACCAATAGCTACATTTGTTACAGAAGCTAATTTTCTTTGTTAAAGTTAGTTAAAAAAATACAACTGTTCATGTTAGCTCAGGTCCATTAAAAGGTGCAATGTGTAAAATTTGGGAGGATCTATTGAGAGAAATGCAATATAATTTACATAACTATGTTTTCAGTGGTGCATAAAGACCTTACATAATGAACCGTTATGTTTTTATTACCTTAGAATGAGCCATGCATGTTTCTACAGCAGCCCTAAAAGGACAACATTCTACAGAGCCTGTTTAGTCACTATGTTGTTCTTCTTTTAAATCGTTCGTGTTTTTAGAGGCAGCTTGAAACGTCACTATGTTGAATATGCACAAAGTAGTAGTAATAGTCGTCTGGTTTATTAGAAGCAGAGACCGTTCTTTGTTAGAAGTAAGAAGAAGCCTCATTGCTTCACACAGGCTACTCTGCTATCTCAGATGATGACATCTTTGTGTTGTGTCGACCAGACGGCCACCGTAGCTTCTCCGAAAGAGAGGGGTGCGAGCGGTGTGCGCCGTTAGTTGCAGTTCGCAACCTTACCGCTAGATGTCGCGAAAATTTACACATTGCACCTTTAAGTAATACAGTTACAACTTTTGATTTTAATAAAGTGTTATTAAATGTTGAAATTAAGATTAATAAATGCTTAAGAAGTATTTTTCATTGTCAGTTTATGTTAACTAATGAATTAACTTAAATAATGGAGCCTTATTGTAAAGTGTGACTGAACAATAAAGAATCAGAACATATTAAAACAATATCTAGGGAATGTTATAGTCCAGATTGAAGTATAAAAATTTATTTTTGAAAATAAATAGCCTTATTGGGTGATGTGATGAACACGATAGCAAATACAAAAATCTGAAAGGCTGTTTAAAACATTTGTAGTAGCTGTAGTGCAGCTGCTTTGTTTACGTGGGTTACCGGGGTAACCGCTGCATTTCTGCTGTTCCATCAGCGCCATCTACTGTCAGAGAGTGAAAGTGCATTTTCATTCAGCATGTCTCCTTCACTCGTTTTGCGCTCTCTGCTCATTCATGTTGGGCTTGTTTACATCAGTGCGCGTGCCTCTTTGACGCTGCACACAGCAGTGTTGTGCATTTTAAACGGTTGACGGGTAAAGTATTCTTAAAATGCATTCCAAAAATCTTAATAATTCATAATAAATAATTATTCACGGTATTTTGAAGTGCCCACAATACCAATATCATGCATATTCATTATCGTGATATATCGTATTACCGTATACCGGCACATGTCTAAAATGGAAGTTGCTATTATCTCGTCTTCCCTACTTTGACGTATATGCAAGTGAAGCGGCTTGTCGAACAAGAAAAAAAAAAAATGTAGGGCGGGACATGATTTTTTTTTTTGTCCATCTGAAATTGATTGGATCATTGGATGATAGTGGTTTAATATTGGTGTGATCTCATCTAATTGTTATCAGACTTTGCAGATGCTGAAAGCTCTGATTTTGACAATTTGATGTATAAATATGTTGACTCAGTACCAAAGAAGCACAGTGCATTGACCAAAATAGCCTGAAACCTGCAAACTTGGTCAGAAGTCAAAATCAGTTCAAAAGTTAAATTCTTTAATTTGTGCGATGCTGTGTTTGAAACCCTGTGTGTGATGATTTTCTCTTGACTTGGAATACACTTGGAGCCCAAACAAGATAAGTACCATTTCAAGTCATTCACTTCAATTAAACAAATGCAGTGAAGAGTGAAATCCCAAGTACTTTGGGAGTGCTGTCAAACCTCAGGACTTATGAAGGAAATATCCCAAGGACTGAAATGGGACTTTTATCTCCCTTTGGTTTCTTTTCTCTTTTTTTGTGTTGTTGTTGTTCCTGTGAGAATGATTTGGAGTGACAAGCTTTGTTTAATTTTGATGGATGGGCTGCTTATCCACTGTTTTTAACAGAGACAGAAAATAAATCTTTAGATTTATTGTGCTTGATCCTGCAGTCATTATCTTCATACTTCTGAGTTGAACTCTGCTCACCTGGAGCAGAATGAAGGCAATCAGTGGCTACAAACAGAACTGTAATAGGGCTGCAGCTAACTCTTATTTTAATAATCAATTAGTTGGTCGATTATCCATTCGATTAATCAATTAATCAGATAAAAAGACCAACAGATATTTCAGCAAAATTAATATTTTTGCACTGAATTTTAATTGTCTCCTTCTCTAATGCGTCCCGTCTGCCGGCGCTCATTCAGGTATGACCCTTCATGCAAAATTGAATTACTCGCATGAATTTGTAACACTTACAGATAAGGATATAACTGTAAAATGAAACTTTTGCGCTGAGAAATCATATCACACATTAAACAGCACACGCATCTGTCAAAGCACCTGACAGGACAAGCCATGTTAAACATTCCGCCAATGCAGCTTGAAGCTTAAAATAAAGAATTCTCATGTTTTGGGCGGCTTGGATCAGGTACCTTTCCCGCAGCAGCTCTTTCCCCCACTATTTTTAGATGCATTTTGTCCATAGAAATGCGTTATTTAGTGCTGTAATTTGATGCGACTGGTGTAAGTTTTCCGTGCATGGTAGACAAACGCGACTAATCGATAATGACATTTGTTGTCGACAATTTTCATTATCGAATATTATCGATTTTATTGATTAGTTGTTGCAGCCCTAGACCGTAACCTGATAATGTGAAGGAACATGGACAGGGTAAAATGACATGGACAGGGTAATAAGATGAATTTTCATAAACATTTTTTCTTTTCATTGTTGGCTCTAGTGTGCTAGCAAAATGTTTTTTCGCCTTCATGTGAGACCCCTCAGACCCTTCTTTACCTCTTCAGCACCCTGAGAAGCTGGAGTAGAGTGGGAATCACCCTGGTGGGCGATTTTGCATCACCTTACTATCAGATAATATTGTGGCACTGCAGGGAATTGTCCTGTCTCAATTCCTGTTTAATCTCTGCACAATAGATATATAAGCACAACACCTGCTCATGCCACCTGCAGACATTCACAGATGACTCCTCCATTGACAATGAAGAGCAGTCTGGAGACAGGAAGCTGGTGCTGGACCCAGTATTCTGGCATGGGTTAGAACAGCCTGCAGCTGAAAAAAAAACAAAAAAAAAACGGAAACAGAAACACAGGAGTTGTGGAGGAAACGTGGAGCTCCAGAGGACTGTTAGAACAGTCATCAGTCAGAAAGAGGTGGTACAGTCTGACAGTTCAATTAATAATCTAGACAGTGCACGAATGGCCAGAGATTTGAAATGTGGACTGATTCAGTGCTTTTTTTTTTTTCCACAGTAGTTTGTCAGTGAGTCCTTAGAGGGTTAGTTCAAACAAAAATGAACATTTGGTCATCATTTAGTCTCCTTCATGTTGTTCCAAACACACGAAAATTTCTTTCACCTTCGGAACACACAAATCAAGTGTGTAAAGCAAGTACGCATAGGCTTAGCCTTCCCCTGGCCACAAACTTGAGACTAGTGTGGAATTTTCTGGCTCAAACCACTGATTGCTGCTGCTTGTGATTGCTTTGAGAAGGAAAAGCTGCCCATAATTGCTGGTCTAGGATCAGTTTTCTCCATAATAATAGCATATTCACATGTTCACATATACATATAATTAAATAGAGTAAAGTTATGCGTATTTGACGTGCTGTCCGGGAGAGGGCTCCGAGCTCGGAATTTTGGCCCGAACCCAGAGTACTCCCCCCGGTGTGGTAAAAGTAGATAGAACTAGAAGTACTAAAACATCATTTGGCGAAAGACATTTGGTGTTTGCACTCTTAAGACCGTCAAAGGTGTCTATTTACTATGTTTTTGCAGCGTTGAGCAATGTAGACAATAACTGACATATCTGTTGATTTCTTGAATGCAACGGCCAATCAGATGTGTTTAAGTTAGATTCCATTCATCTCCCAAAATGCCAGAGGTTTTGTCCAGTGCTAAGTTCTGCACTTTTGCAAATCCTCTCATTACAACCAAAATCTCAGCTACCAAAAATTTTGGCCTAAACAGCTGTTTTTTAGTTTCGAACCAAAATGGTTTTGGAGGGCCAAAATCAGTGAACGAAAACAGACGTTTAATTAGCGCTTCTCCAATGGCACATTTTGACTGTGTTCAGCGTCTGTTTAGTGCACACAACTGTGTGGACATGGAGCAATGGATTGACAATATTAATTTCTCACGCAAGTTATTTGACCGCTGTGTTTACAAGGCACTGGGCTTCTACATTGAACACTTTTGAGGAGGAACTAATCGTTTTGTATTTGCCAGAGTTTTTGAGGTTTGTGGTTTGTGGTGTGCACGAATATTCGATCTGTAATTATTATTCGAAAAATAAAATAAAAATACTATTTGAATTTTACTACGTTGCTTTGTGGGCCGTAAATGCAGTGAATCAATGATAAATCCCAAGCACAAAACTCACAGTTATAACTAAATGCACTGGGTGGCACTGTGGAGCGTGTTAACAAGTTGATTGTATTTGATCACAGAACGTTGTCCTCTGCCTTGCAAACTTTGAAATTACTTAGATCAAAATGAACTTACTAAATAATATTACAAAATGGAGTTACTTTTGATCAAATGAACCAATGAAACTGAGTTATAGTATCACCACCAAAATGAGAAATAACATGAAATCCAAACACGAGTCGAATGAGGAAAGACAGCTGTCCGTCACTGCATTCACGACTGCAGGTAAGCGCAGCTGTACCCCTGAGTGGGTCAAGAAGATAACTTATCTGATAGCAAAATGATCTTGAGACATATGATTCCTTTAAGTTTCATCGAGGGAGATGGGTTTAAGAACAGAAAACACAAAGTGCTGTAAGAAACGTAGCTTTGTTATCTTTGTGTCCCTGTAACGTCTGTGTCAGCAGCTGTGTGCTTTTTCACTGCAGCCGGCCTTACCTATTGTTATCAGACTGTGGAGCCAATTTTCACCCGAGCATGTGGATATTATTGTTTTTCTCAACATGAACATGTGAAACAATATAAACACGATAACCATATGCAGACTCTCGAGTGTATGGGCCCTATTTTAACGATCTAAGCGCATGGTCTAAAGCGCACGGTGCAGGTGCAACTAGGGTGTGTCCGAATCCTCTTTTGCTAGTTCAACGACGGGAAAAATGGTCGGCACGCCCGGCGCATGGTCTAAAAGGGTTGTCCCTATTCTCTTAATGAGTAATGGGTGTGTTTTGGGCGTAACGTGAAATAAACCAATCAGAGTCTCATCTCCCATTCCCTTTAAAAGCCAGTTGCGCTCGCACCATTGTGGATTCGCTATTTACATGGCGGAATTTGCAAGCGGAAAAACTGAACGCTTCTCTAGCGAGGAAACGGATCTGCTCGTGCGCAAGGTTAAAATGCTCGAGCAGACCATCTACGGGACAAGCCGGATTCCACCAAAACATTTTTATCATTATGCACACTATAATAATCTTTTACATTGTAATCCTTTAATTTTAATATAGGAGCACAAATGGGCACAAATGCATTTGCTATTTAAACAACGTGGCGCAGGAGGTGAAAATGATAACTGCGTTGGGCTGAAACTAGCAAAAAACACTCGCGGCGTGCCTGGCGCCGCATTGCGCCGGGTGTATGATAGTGCCCTATATGTACGTTCTGTACCATAATTGCCACAGTCTGCTTTATTATCATTTTTTCCCGTTCGCTCTGCTTGAGCTTAAATGCTTTTGTTTTTTTATATTTTTTTGTTTACACATATTGTTTAATGTTTTCTGCTAAAAGAAAACCTCAGTATATATAACAAGCTTGTTGTGTATATTGCCTAATCGTAAACTTGTTCAGAAATTGTGACAAAAACTTGCTGATTAAAAAATAACGCCTTTCTCGTTAAACGTCATTTAAATAAACGAATATTCGTTTTTATTAGCCCAAATATTTAAATACAATATTTTTGAAAAATGCCCATCCCTAGTTTGAGGTATCAAATGTTTGGTACATAAAGATTATTAGCAAATAATGTGGATATCCATGAGCACAATTGTATGTTTGAATATTTGAGTTATTTTTTTGGAAATGTCTATATAGACATTCACAGAGACCACTGTGCCATCAAAAACTTTTGCCTGCCAGTCTATTATTGTGATTTCAGACCATTTCAGATTCACTGTCCACTAAATATCATGTGAAAATAAAGCTATCTCTGATTATTAAATATAACACCTGTTATAACAGTCAGACGGTTTGTTCACATCTTTAGTGGGTGGTTCTTGGCTAGAATAAGCTGTGAAATAGACCAGACTTTACACCGGTAGTCAAAAGTCTGGCTCTGTGAGACTAGGAAGTGTTTAATGTGTTCCATGCAGAATATATTTTATTGTCACGTTGTACTACTTTATACTGTGTGCTAGAATTACATTTGAGATAGAAAATTGCACCAATGTTGACTATGTGATATGCACTTGACAGTAGTTTCTACATTAACTCTGAGGATGTGCCTGTGGATGTGCCTGTGTGAAAGCATTACTGGATAAATATGTGATTATCAAGGACTTGCACACTGAGAGCATTGTGTGGACATCAATAACAACTTCTTTCAGTAACACTTTAATTCAGGTGAAGTTGTTTGTGTGGGGGCATTTAGTGCTTCCCTACAGTATCTATGCCTACAGTAGTTTTAAAAGTGAGATTCATTGTCTACATAAAAAAATGATATACATTTTGAGCCATAGTCACGTCTATCAGGAGGTATGTGACAGCCTGACCATCATCGATGACAAGCCTTAAAGCTCATCAGGGCTCCAGACTAACATTTGAGAGCAGTGGCACCGGTGCTATTAAATTCTACAGATGGTGGTGGCTGGTTTGGTGGCGCTGGAGGGATTTTTAATCATAAAATTACTATGAAATTTTATAAAAATTTATTACAAAAAAAAAAAAATGTTTTGCATTAATAAATGCAGTTACTAATAATATAACATGTTTGTTTATTGGAAATTTGACAGTAAACCACTGAGCTTGAATTGAGATGCAGATAAAATTAACTTTTAATAACAACAGTATGCAAAAAATTTTATAGGGAAAATGTAAATATTCTACTCTTATTAAATGTACCATTTAGAGATGCACCGATTGCAATTTTCTTGGCTGATTTTTTTATGTTTTTTTGCAACTGACCTGCCGATACTGATTTGTACCGATTCCTATTTTCTTTCAAAAAACTATAATTGACAGCATATACATACATACATACATATATACAGTGCTCAGCGTAAATGAGTACACCCCTTTGAAAAGTAACATTATAAACAATATCTCAATGAACACAAAAACAATTTCCAAAATGTTGACTAAGTTTAATATAACATCTGTTTAACTTATAACATGAAAGTAAGGTTAATAATATAACTTGTATTACAGATTTTTCAGTTTTATTCAAATTAGGGTGATGCAAAAATGAGTACACCCCACAACAAAAACTACTACATCTAGTAGTCTTCTAGGCATGGAATGAACAAGTTGGCGACATTTTGCAACATCTATCTTTTCCCATTCTTCAAGAATGACCTCTTTTAGAGACTGGATGCTGGATGGAGAGTGATGCTCAACTTGTCTCTTCAGAATTCCCCATAGGTGTTCGACTGGGTTCAGATCAGGAGCCACTGAATCACTTTCACCCTGTTCTTCTTCAGAAATCCAACAGTGGCCTTAGATGTGTGTTTAGGATCATTGTCATGTTGGAAAAGTGCACGATGACCAAGGGCACGGAGTGATGTTAGCATCTTCTCTTTCAGTATAGAGCAGTACATCTGTGAATTCATGATGCCATTAATGAAATGCAGCTCCCCGACACCAAATCATCAAGCTAGTACACACTGGTCACTCACTCACAGACACAAAGATGTGGTTTTAATTTCACCACGCTGATTCTAAAAACCCTTGCAGTCATGTTTTCAGGCCATTTCGAGTTTGATTTTGACATGAAATAAAGCGGTGATATCTAAGTGACAGTGGTTTACTTGCTTTTTAATTAGTCTTCCCATTAACGTCATCACTGTCTTCATTCAGGCCGATTCGACAAGAACGCGCATGAAAACAAGAGGCGGGATTTATCGCACAAACCAATCATGTCCAATCGTAACCGACCATATCCAATCATAACGCAATTGAGGCATTTCCTCCTCTCACGTGACTTTCCCCCATTCATTCTCAATTACCCCCCACTAAACCCACCACACGCTTTGGGGGCTCTGCTTTGTTTCTATGAGCTGAAGGGAGACACAAGAGACGCGGACTCCCCGCTGTAACTTCACCTGCGGGTGTCACTGTTTGACAGTGTTTCTTTAGAAAAACGAGTGACTTTTACACTTTTTAATGTCAAATTTTGTAACGTTTGCATTGTTTTATTTTTGTAATATTGATTATTTTCTCATCCAGTTTTTTTGAGGAGGCACTGCCTCCCTTGCTTCCTCGGAGGAAACGCCCCTGATGTATATGTATGTATATATACAGTTGAGCTCAAAAGTTTACATACCCCTTGCAGAATATGCAAAAATGTTAATAATTTTAACAAAATAAGAAGGATCGTGAAAATTGCATGTTGTTTTTTTAGTACTGTCCTGAATAAGCTATTATATATAACAGATAAAATATATATATATATATATATATACACATATATATATATACATATACATATATTATATATAACAGATGTTTAAATAAAGTCCACAAGACAAAAAAATAGCTGAATTTATAAAAATGACCCAGTTCAAAAGTTTACATACCCTTGATTCTTAATACTGTGTGTCGTTACCTGGATAATCCATGACTGGTTGTTTGTTTTGTGATGGTTGTTCATGAGTCCCTTGTTTGTCCTGAGCAGTTAGACTTCAAAAAAATCCTCCATGTCCTGCAAATTCTTTGATTTTCCAGCATCTTCTGCATATTTGAAGCAGATCTCGCCCCCCCATCGACTACCATAGTATATTTTTTTTTCCTACTGTGGTACTCAATGGGGGCAAGATCTGCTTGGTTACAAACATTCTTCCAAATATCTTCCTTTGTGTTCAGCAGAACAAAGAAATTTATACAGGTTTGGAACAACTTGAGGGTGAGTAAATGATGACAGAATTTTAATTTTTGGGTGAACTATCCTTTTAATTCTTTTGTAGTTAATGTGTCTTTTCTTCTCCACCTGTTTTTGTCTGACCCTGCTGTCCATTGGTCATGCCTTAACTTTGCAATTTCTAGTATTGCATTAGTATTGCATCCTTCTCATGAGCAATTTTTTTAACTTTTCAGTCTGAATTAAATCCCTTTTTTGGCTCATTTTGCCTGTAAAAGAAAACCTGCCTTATAATGAGGCACAAATGAATATAAGGCATTTTTCATTTCCAGCCTTAATGAACAATTATATATCACTTATAAATGATTAAATACAAAATGAATAGTAGTTATTAAGATTGATGTGGTTTGGAATTGGTAAAATGTGCCTGGAAAAAAAAATATCAGAAAATCAACATGCCTAATAATTCTGCACACGGTGTAATGTAAGTACGAATAAACAACTTACTCAGAAATTATAGGTATCTTCCACTTGATCAAGCTGTGCATCACATTCTTCTTCTGAGGTAAATTCAAGGCTTATTCCTCACAGTGCGTATTCTTCCAAACTCAATGAAAAGCAGATGAATGCTTTGTTTATTGAAATGTTTACTCACGGGTGCCTCACATGGACAATTACCAAATGAATTGGATGTGCTGCGTGTGGGTGTGGTCACATTAAAGAATTAGTTCACTTTAAAATGAAAATTACATCATGATTTACTCAACCTCAAGCCAACCTAGGTGCATATGACTTTCTTCTTTCAGACGAATACAATCAGAGTTATATGAATAATCACCCTGATGTTCCAAAGCTTTATAATGGCTGTGCATAAAAACCACCTGTTTGAAGCTCGAAAAAAAAAAGTGCATCCATCCATCAATCACAAACATACTCCACACGGCTCCGGGGGGTTAATAAAGGCCTTCTGAAGCGAAGCAATGCTTTGTATAAGAAAAATATCCATATTTAAAGGGTTAGTTCACCCACAAATGCATTGCTTTGCTTCAGAAGGCCTTTATTAACTCCCTGGAGCTGTGTGGAGTACGTTTATGATGGATGGATGCACTTTCTTGAGCTTCATACTCTTTGGTCCCGTTCACTGCCATTATAATGTTTTAGAGCATCAGGGTGATTATTAATATAACTCCGATTGTATTCGTCTGAAAGAAGAAAGTCATATACACTTTGGATGGCTTGAGGGTGAGTAAATCATGGGGTAATTTTCATTTTAAAGTGAGCTAATACTTTAAAAATAATGAGCAGAGACGGGGAGAAAGTGTACCTCTCGTTGGTTTCATACGGATTACATAAACAGAGAATATTTGTTTTTTGATATGACTTAATTTAAAAGCAGACACTTCAAGCTTTCTAAAGACATATCTTTCATGTCTGTGTGGCAAGTATTCGCTGAGTTTCGGTTCATTTTTGTGACACGTTTCAGAAAGAAGTTCACAGAGACTGAGACGGCAGAAAGCACACCCTGTGTGTTTTCTTTATTTTAGAAAAGCACAAAGTTTTGTTGTTATTGTGAGTGTACACAAATAAAAGTAGTTTTACAGTTTTGAATGATGTATTACTCGCTTCTGTATGACAAAAAATTGAGCATTTTAAGTTGATTTTGTTGCTATGTGGAAAAAATCCACCAAAATGCGCCAGCGCGTTCATCGACCCCAGAGGGTTAATCACTAAAAACAAATACCACAATGCACATGAATTGGCTTTCAGATAACATAACATATGGCATGTCAGTTCAGATCCCCAGTAATGTTGGAAAAGAGGCAGGAATATGAGCCTGAACACATTCTTTTAAAAGCATTTCAGTTTTGATTTATTTGTTCTTGTTTAACTGCCAGCTATTGATCCTCTGTGATCTCTCTTCCACTCTGAATGATAATTACAGACTGAGATCATCCATAAAGCAGAGTCTAGTATTTGAAAATGCTTCAGTATCAAGGGGTATCATATTAAGATGTGAAAAAGGCGCAAGTAAAATCAGACACACAATTCATATTTTTCAGTGTGTTTGAGGACGTGACATGCTATGTGCCAACAGCTTTCCTGTCCCTTATTTTACCACAAACTAACTGCCATCTGCAATATTGCTGGCTTGCATTGTTATAATGGAATGAAAAAGGTTGAAGTGAAATTCTTCAAAGAAAGCTGGATGAACTAACAGGACAATTCAAGGGACAGTCGATCACATTTATAGAGGCCATTATTTACATATGCAATTAAATAGATAAGAGTTAAACAAGCTAAACCTGTCTCTGTAAAGGGTAAGTGACTGATGGTTTGACCATGGTTGCCCGGGGTTTCCAGAAACTATATAAACTTGCAGAAAAGCTGCCAATTAGTCTCTTGACCTATTAGACGGCTCTTCCCAGAGACGATTGATCATTCAAAAAAGATCAAAGAAAATGTCTAGCAGACTGTAACCACAAGCCTACACAGGACACTCTGTATTTTCAAGATTAGAATGCAAGTCATTATCTGCTTAGACAATCTAACCTTTTCTGTTTGGACAGGAGCTGTATGTATGTGTATTTTCACAGACTGATAGACCAGTGCCAAACCACTTGACATTCTCTGTACTCTGAACTTTATCTTTTACGAATCGCTTCCTGCCATTAGACCAGCGTCTGTTGTGTTGGAAGCATAATTGCTGAAGGACAGGATATTGTAAGACCCTGAAAAAGCTTCCAATGTCATTTTCACTGTGGCTTTGATAATTCAAAATCAATACATTTTAAACTAAAAAGAAAAGGTTAGTAGCTGTTTTGATACGTTTAGGATGATCATATAAATGTTCCAAATATAAAAATGACCGATTCTAACTAATGTTCTTAGTGTCCAGAACTCTGTTGCATGAAAACTACGTTAAAATCTGAAAAATATGAGAAATTATTTGAAATTTCTTGTGAAATTAGCTTTTAGTTTGAGTAGAGTTGATGCATGAACAGTGAACCGTTTTTCTTGGTTTTTGTCTCTCAATGCAAAACGTGCAAAATTGCATGGTTTACGGTTTAAAAATTGAAATATGAACTGTGCTCTATTCAAAACAAGAAGCCAGGCTTGTTGTTTTTATGAAATAGTAATTTTGGTGTAATTGGCTTGCTGTATTGTAACCTAAGCTCTCACTCTGATGTGTGAACAAACGTCCTCATAAGGTGCCATATCTATTTATAAATTGCAACATGTTCAGTTAAGCATGCAGAAATGGGGATAACAGAAGAAACAGAAAAGGAAAAACTAAAAAATAAAACCGCATATTGTATTCCATGCTGTGATGCAGAAATGAAATGTTAGTAAGGGGAATCATTATGGTGATATTACTGCCAGTTTGAAGAATAGAAATGTATTTCCAATCAGTAAAAGGCAAAGGACCTTTGGTCTTATCATTAGAAGGAACCTGTAGTTAGTCAATATGTTATATTTTGTACCTTTGGTCTTAGCTTGAGTAACACAGATTTTGGCTTTCATTGTGAATAACGCTGAAAAAACAGTTCATAACCAAATAACACAAACACTATACACCAATATTTGTAGTGCTCCTTCAACATAGGAACTTGCTTTCCAGGTGTTTCTATATGCATATGAATAGAGACTCTCTCTCACTTTATTAAATAAAAAAACAGAACTGCAAATCTGTCATGAGAAAAGCATTGATCTGTTGTCATATATTTATATCAGTTATGCAGTCATTCAAATTATTTATAAAATTATGTAAAATAAATACAAATTTCGTTCAGCATTTTATCTTTAAACGGAATAGTGTGATATAATTTATGTCAGCTTTATATCGGCCATCGACCACCCTGCTCTCGACATCAAAATCTGCCATCAAAGAATCCATATCAGTCGAACACCTATAATATTGCATTGTCTATAAGGTACATAATGTCTTAGTAACCATTACACTGCTGTATTGGCTTAACTTTCAGTGAGATCTGCAAATGAACTAATTGCCTCAATGAACAAAGGCCTCAACATATCCAGATAATCTACTGAATTTGTGGGTCTTAATGCTGCAAAAATGGACTCCTCTTCTGTGGCACTGGCTGTTCTTTATCTTCATTAGTATCACTCTGCATGGTGAAATCGATTTTCTGCGGCAATCCGTGTGGTCTGTCTGAGACTCATTATAGTAATGGTTTTAACATCTTTGAACAGCTGACTGGGTATCTGAATAATTTTCAAGCTCTCTGTTGTTCATTGTGGCTGTTGTCTCTCACATACAACCGTAGCCTCCTGTTCTGTCATTATCTGCCCATCTAATGACTACACTAAGGTCTTGATTGGCAGAAAGGGAAAATAAATTACTAATCAGAAGTACTATCGATTTGGTTGCAACATAGTGTTTCACTTGTTTCATCGATTAGCATAATTGCCTCAGTATTGTCAATGGGAGACGTGCTTCACTGCCTCATTCCCAAGAGCTCCGTTTGCATCCTCACGACCTGCTCTCTTATTGAAACAACCATCAAGGAGGAAGTTGTGAGTTATTGTTATTTGTGAATCTTTGGCTATATTACAGCAATTCATTTCAAATCCTCGCCATCTTGTGATGGCAGCTCCGTTAAATATGGGTTTAATGTGATGGGTTAAGAATCATAACCTGAGAGGAGGACAGGAGATATTTCAATTTTTTTATGTTTTACTCCATTAAAGATTTCTGATTAAAGCAGATCCAGTGACCTCAACTGACTGGACAGGGAAAGACAAGGTTAAACACACTTTGTGCTGTAATATTGTCCTGTCTCTTCACGGAAGAAATGCTTTATAATCTGTGTACTCATGGGGAAACAGAAGATATGAGAAAAGAAAGCCTTTTAGCAAGTCTGACATCCAGAATTTACTTTTAATGCCGGTGCTTTGAAAAAAGAGAAAATCTTAGATATAAGACAGAAGTTTAATGTCTCAATTTTCTCTCTTCTGCCTTTGCCAAATGCACTGGCAGACTAGTTATTTAGATATATTTAATGTATGTGCTAGAATAGAAGTTTTCTAGTCACTATGCATTTGCATTTTTTCCTACTGTTTGTTTCAGTTCAGTAGTTTCAGCGAATGATTTAAAATGTGGTCTGCTTTCTTGCTCTCAGTCTGTTCAGTTATTTGTATGTAGTGTCATTTGCCTAAAATAATACTTTCATTTGGCTGGCATATGAATGCCAGATCCATCAGTTAGAGTGATGCCAATATCAACAACTGGCTTCTGGTCTGAGAAAGAAATGTGTTTTACTGATCTATTTTTAGAATGTACATAATTTTTTATATTTTGAATTATCTCTAGTCCTTACTCTTAGTGGAGCTATGTTTATACATTAAACAATTAATAATAAAATAAAATACCACCTTGTAAATATCACTGTAGTTTATTGTTATATGTACTGTATATTTATCTTTATCGTTAACGCTACAGGGTTGTGCTATATACATATGTATGTATGTGTCCACCTTATTTTTAAAGTAAGACCAGTATCCACCTTATTTTGAGCTGTACTAAACGGCTCGATGCTGCTTGATATTGCAAACTTGTATTTCTTACCATATTACTTTAATGTATTGTCATAATTATAAACACATTGGTTTGTAGTGCAAATAGTTTTACAATTTACTACACTTTGTTATTCTTTTAGTTATTTACCTGTTGCGGCTAATGAATCGTAAGTCTCGCACATTCACAGAAAATAGGCCACCTTAGATATACAGTGCAAAAGTCTAAGGCCACCACCAGCTTTGTTGTTTTATAAATGTTTTAATGACCATCCATATTTATCTGTCTCTTTATTAAGATACAAACAGAAAACACAGGAAATATGTACAAAAAAATGTAAATAGAAAAAAATTCTGAACAAAATGGCTTCAAGCAAAAATCAGTATTTAGTGTGACTTCCTGGACGACTTCTGGTTTCTCAAAGAAGAAACTCTGAGAAACTTCTCATCAGATTTTGAAAGTTTTCTTGGCCTTCAAGTTCTTTTCCATTCCATTTAGGTTTAAGAGAGCGGGTTCCTGCTAATGCTCAAGTGTAATGGGAAGTCACTAAATACTTGCCACTTTAGCCTACAGAAGATGTTTTTTTCTGATTTTATTTTTTCTGTTTTTTTTTTAATACTGCATACAAATTTCCTGTATTTTCTAGTTATATTCTAATAAAGAGACTGAGAAATAATTCTAGATGGTCATTTTACCATTGCTAAAACAACTTCTAATGGTGGCTAAAGACTTTTGCACAGTACTGTATAAAAGATTTGAGCCATCATCCTTAACAATGGATTTAGACAGTATCCACAGCTAATATAAACCATGAAAATCTTTAACACATTCATTTCCCAATAGGGGGGTTGCTGTGATCTTGCAACAGGAGTGTAACAGTCTCCCTTTTTTCCTTGTTAAGGCTCCTCCTTGTGGTAGATCACAAGAATTACAGCACATTAAGGTATATGTCTTGAATTGTATTGTCACTATTATATAATGTTTAACACTATAAGAGAGAAATAGAATTTTTTCTTCATATAATATTATATAAGTGTGACACAGTGTCCGTTAATAACTGTAAAGTACTTTTTTAATGTTTATTGGTTAGTTATGGTGTAATTCTCACAATATGACTACCTTTTCAAGCTTTAGTTTGTTGTGACATTATTGTGTGTTTCTTTGAAATATTTAAAATAGCTAGTCATTTTCAGTAACATACTAAGCAGTTTTAGAAATGCTGATTTGAATATGATTGATTTGCATATGTATAAGGTCGAAATTTGACGTGATTGAAACCATTTATCTCTGTGTGGCCAGATATTTGATCAAAATGACAAAGCAAGATTGAGTGATCCAAACCTTCTTTGAATAGGTCAAATGTTGTGAAATGTCAATCTATGTGCTTCATTTTCACTTCAGCTCTGATCTTTCAAAGGACATAATGGCCACAATACTGATCATAGAGCAGTCCAGGATTTTCTTGACGACGGACCTGCCAGGGGTCTCAGAGCTGTTATTAAGCTTATCGTAGCCAGTACAAAGAGCATTTTGCAAATGAGTGACAAAGTGCACAGTTCTAGAGGCATATCATTTACCACCAAGTGGGAAGCAAATGTATCATGTTTGATAATTCAAACTGCCTGATAGATTTTATATTACCACTCACTCTATTTCCCTAAGGCTGTTTTATGGTTGTACAGTGTAGAGCTCGAGGAATCGTGGGATAGAAGAAAGCGCAGCCGAGTCTATATTTGAGTGCAATGACTGTAATTAGAGTGTGATTATTCCCGGAGACGGCTGGAAAAAAAGGCAGCCGACAGTGAGGGAGGTTGCTATGGAAACCGACACGGAGGCAGTGAAAAGGTCCGTTCGCTGGTGGTTATGTCATGTGTCTGGTGCGTATGTAAAAAGTTTGTACATGGCAGGTTTCAAGTCAAAAGGAGGCAGAGTAGGATGTTTAGTCTGCATACACTGAAGCTGCTTTTGAAGACTAAAGCTTTATTTGTTGTTTCATTTTAAAATCTTATTCTCCTAATTGGTTCCACTCATTGCACTGAAATCTTTTTTTTTTTTTTGCTCTTATTCTCGCTCACTGTTCCCTCTTCTTTCTAATATGCTCATGTTCACATTTTAGAGTATCATTCTGCCAAAGACCTACATGATTCCCAGAATATATTAAGTGAGCCAGTCTGGAATTTACAATGAATTTACAATAAAACAATAATGCAGATTATATTGACCATGTACAACATTAGTCTGACAAAACTCATCACGTCATGGGGAAGATGAGCAGCACTCACAGAAATATATGAAAAATGCTCTTACATGGTGAAGAAACACTTGTGATCATTAGTATTCCTCGTGAGGACCACTGCTATACCCTGCATCCTCCCTGTTCGCCCAGATAGCCATTGAATTATGAAGCCAATCTGAGCCATGGTTTGGGTTGCCTAGCAACAGACTATTGAGTGGCACTGGGTCCCTGGTGATGAGGAGATAAACAAGGGGCCAGATAATGTGTGTGTGTGTGTGTGTGTCTCTATATAGGTGTGTTTCCTGATGGCCTGTGTGCTTATCTTGAAAGTGTCAAAAAAGAAAGAAAGAAAGAAAATACCCTGAACCCCAGTGGCTATTATGACCCCAAGCAGAAACTTCAGCCTTACAAAATAAACTGATGGCCAGTAGACACAAACAGTTGCTTTTCCCTCAAGCTTAACATGGGTTTCTCTTAAATGAGTTGTGTTCCAAATGACGCACTATACACTATGCACTATATACTCAACCGTGTAGTGTATGAATTTTATAAGGTTATTTTGTCATTTAACATCGGCGTTTGTTAGCTCACCCCTCTCCGCTACTTAATTAAAGTTGCGACGGTTGTCCAACATTTCGGTTAATGTAGTGCATCATCCAGGCATTTAAAGTGCACTTTTTATTTTTGTACTTTTCAGTGTGAACACACTACTCACACTATTTATACTACAAAACGGCATAGAATAGTGCATAACTACGTGAACTGGGACACACCTATGGTCACTATTACAAACTGGAGGAACTACACTGCGTTAAAGAAATCTGACTATTATAGAGCATATTTAACATAACATATTTAAAGAGCAGAAAGCTGTTTACTGGATATAAAGTATTATTTTACTCAATAAATCATATATTGTGATTCTGATAGAATGATTGCCATATTTGATTATTTGATATTTGCACAACTAGGGGTGCTTCTCATTTCTAAATTGTGCATCCTCGTTTCCTTTCCTCGCGTCTTAGCTCCACCCCATAGGATGCGAGGGAAGGTTACACCTGTGTATCTTCGCTCATGACTCCCCTGGAAGCTTTCTCGCTGCTCATTTCTCACTTCCTCGTGGTGCAAATAGAGAATTGAGACGTCCTTCAAGATGGCTGAGTTTGATCGATTTCCTGGTCACAAGCTGGAGGACGGACTAGCAACGAGGAAGAATCAATTTGAGTATTTGAGTATTTGAGTATTGAGAAGCACCCATTATTAGGGTGGTTTATGTACATATTGTTCATACCTTGAGGTATAATATTAAAAAGTGTAATAAGGAGAATTTATTTTCTTTTTTATAATAGATGGTCATTTTTATGGAAGCTTGTTTCCGCCATGGAATAGAACAATTTAAAAGATAATGCCGACTTTTTATCTCACAATTCTTTTTTTCTCACAATTGCGAGTTATAAAGTCACAATTGCACTCCTAATTGTGGGTTTATATCTCGCAATTCTGACTTTTTTTCTCTCATTTCCAACTTTTTTTCTCAGAATTGTGAGATTGTGAGTTATAAAGTCCAATTCTGAGCAAAAAAACCTGACTTGTTTCTCTCAGAATTGTGAGTTTATATCTCACAATTCTGACTTTTTACTCGCAATCCTTTTCTCAGAATAAACTCGCAATTGAGAGTTATCTATAAAATCCAATTCTAAGGAAAAAAAGCTGACTTTTTTCCTAGAATTGCGAGTTTATATCTCACAATTCTGACTTTTTACTCGCAATCCTTTTCTCAGAATAAACTCGCAATTGAGAGTTATCTATAAAATCCAATTCTAAGGAAAAAAAGCTGACTTTTTTCCTAGAATTGCGAGTTTATATCTCACAATTCTGACTTTTCTTCTCGCAATCCTTTTCTCAGAATAAACTCACAATTGAGAGTTACATATAAAGTCCAATTCTAAGGAAGAAAAAGCTTTTTTTTTTTCTCAGAATTGCAAGTTTATATCTCACAATTCTGACTTTATAACTCACAACTACAAGAAAAAAGTCAGAATTGCAAGATAAAGTTTCAATTACGGAAACAAGTTTCCATATTATTTTAGCATATATGATATGGTTGTAAAAGGTGTCTATGTGTTTTTTGCAGATGGGGTATTTGGTCGATGTCAGAGTTATTCATGGTCAGTTCCCTACGTTTACGATGTGTCTCCAGTAGCAGTGCAGCGTTTGAGGGGCATTCTTCAGAAGCTGGCTCACAGAGGTATCACATCTCTTTGTTTTCCTGCACTCTTGTGTGCTTGTTTATCATGTTCACGTATCATTTAATTGTTTTCTTTTTTCCACAGTGTAAGATACATTTTACTGTGGAAATTATTGTTTATGTATTCACAAGTCCATTGTCTGTTTTCTAATTACACATCTCATTGTTTACCAACTTCCCTGACTGTTAATTATTCAGTTCTTATCAGCTGTCAGTAGCTTTAGCTTTCAGTCTGTTAATTTTTTTTTTTAAATCTGACATTAGCCTGTTGACTTGTCATCTCACTTCATCTGTTTTACTGCCACTTATATTCACCTGATGGTGTTACTGTAACTCCTTTGGCCTTTTGTCTACTGAGTACATAAAAACATATGTTTATCTTTTCTAAATACTTAGGCTACCGTTAAAAAGTTTGGGGTCAGTGAGTTGTTTTCTTAAAGAAATTAATACATTTATTTAGAAGTGATGCATTAAATCGATAAAAAGTGAGAAACACTTTTACATTGTTACAGAAGATTTCTATTTCAAATAAATTTTGGTTTCTGTTCATCATTCATCAAGATTCTGGATTAGTAGATTAGTATATTCGTGGTCATGATTTATAAATCGAGAAAACGACTTAGTAAAGCGTGCGCACGATTTGGCCTACTATTTTTTTTTCCTGCATGTCACGTAAATTGCAATAATATTTTACTTATTATTTATAATTTTACTGACCAAAATTTTTAATCATAGTACCATATATATATATATATATATTTAATATGTATATGTGTAAGTGTATATATAAATTGACAACCCCAAACTTTTGAACTGTAGTATACTTTGAAGTAAAATAATAATAATAATAAAATCATAATAATAATAAAATAATCCTAATAATAAAAAATATCTTTCTAGCCAGTTTTGAAGTTTTGTATTTCAGCACATTTATTATCTTCATATACTATCTTGCTATGTTGTAGCATTACTCAGTTGTAAGTTGCGTTGGATAGGAGTGTCGGCTAAATGAATTCATGTAAATGTAATCACTGGCTACTTTAGCTATTGCTGTGCACCTTGTTGACATAATTAAATGTTGGCCAAAATCATGAAAATCTTCAAAACTTCACTGACAGCAGTTTCTGGTTTTGTCAGTGTACTTAGCTAGTAAGTTTTATCCTTTGCAGTACCGTGTCACAATCAGTTCCAGAGCTCGTCAACTCAAGTCAAAGCTGACTCACGGCCAAACGTGCGCTCATCTTTTGTGGCACGATGTTGCTGTCTGTCACATGGACAGATGAAAGAGAGTGGGATGAAAGGATGAGACTGAGCACTCATCCACTGCTCAGGGGCTTGGAATTGGACATCTGAGGGCTTTCGTGACAGAAAGGTTTCTCAATGATACACTGTGTTAGCAGGACTGGACTGAATGTACTATCACTGATAGAGGAAAACTTCTGCAGAGATGCGAGTCTTAATCTGTTCAAGCTGAACGTATTGTTTGAACAGACCTCTGATCTGTAGATCTGTCTTACCGAAGACATTTGCACTTGCACACCAAACTCTGGGTACTCACTGTGTTAGACGTCTGTTGAATGTGTTGCAGTTTCGCTAGAATGTGGTTTTATCACAAACATTTTGTTTAAGTGAAAAGCTTACTAGTAACATTGAAGTGATTTTGATGCTGATCAGTGGGGAGTTTTGTGTGTGTGTGTGTGTGTGTGTGTTCACGCTCAGCTGATTATCTAAATCAGTTCATTACAAAATATTTCCTTTTAAGCTCTTTCAATTTATAGCTAAACTATACATTATATAAGTAACATACAAACTAATTTTAATTCAGAGCATTCAAATTCAATTCAGATAAATGAAAGTCCTGTCACCAAAAAAGAAGATATTTTGAAGAACATTGGGGTACAAAACAACACCCGACTGAATAAAAAAAAAAAAAAATATATATATATATATATTTTTACTTTCTGCAGAAGAAAGTCTTAGGTTTGGAACAACATGAGGGTGAGTACACGATGACAGGATTTTAATTCTTGGGTGAGCTGTCACTTTTAGATCTTTCTCCATGATAGTTATAATATAGTTCTAGGGGTCTTATTTTACCCCTTATCCTTTATCCCTTGTCATAATGTTATTTGGTGGGATGTAAATAAGAACAACTGCTCATGTTAGCTCTCCTTTTTTAGTGCACTGTATATTCAAAGCAGTTTTTTGTGACACCAATCAGACAACAGGGCTTATTGTTGTTAGTCTCCAGCATAGCCATTTGGGGGCAGCATGCTCCATCTTGTCTGTCTCGGTGAAGGATCTGAGCCGTTAATAGGCTGCAGAGGCTTGCTCCCAGCTTGATCTTTTCAAACAGCCATAAATGAGAGTTGAAAAGCGTGGAAGGCATGCAACCGTCTTTGGGTAAATTACCAACATGGTAATGAATATTAGAGAGCCAGAGAGATGGCCGACTTACTCCAATTACCCAAGCCAAATAAAGAGAGAGGGATCAGGAGGATGAGAGGCTGTGTTCAGCTTCCTCTCTCTCCTTTTTTTTTTCTTTTTGGATGCAGATGGTGTCTGAAACCTTGGCTTTTGATTGACGTGCTGTTGCAGTGTTTTTATTTTAATTTCAGAGTGCTTTGTGAGAGAGATCTCAGACGTCTTTAGATGTTCCCCTGTGTGCGTTTGTGTGTGATTTGAACGGCTGTGTGTTGTGTGCATGTTTTGTGTTTTTGTGCTTCCGTCTATGAATTTGTGTCCAATTCAGCAGACAGATGACAAATGTATGAACCATTAAATGTTTGCAGTTATCTTGTTCTCTGATCCATGTGCATTTGTGTATCTATGAGATCATTTTATACACATTTTTTTTTGTGTGTGTGTTGGAGATAACTGATCACATTCACCTTGCAACCATTACATTGTGCTCTGTCATCCTTACAGAACTCTTTAGGAGACCAACATCCTTCCACGTTCCTCCTCACTGGAGAGATGTAGATAGGCAGATAGAGAATGTCAATGCCATCGACTCACAATTCTCTTTATCACACGTTTAGAGTAGCTGTAGAAATCACGCAATTTGTGGAGCTGCCACCGTACACCCTGCACAATGTCATTAGATCGATGCCATTGACCGGATGGCAAGAATGCTCTCTCTTTGTCATATGGGTCCATCACGGCAACTGACAGCCCTCCCTGCTGTGAGCTGCCCCATATTTCATGTTATTGTCTTAGAGGTTCTTCAGATTTCCTGGCTCCTGGATTTGAACATTATAGCCTGCTCATAATGCGTTGTGCCATCTCTTTGATCTTCAACCGTGGTCAGTGTTTCTACAGATGTCTCCTGGAGAAGAAGGCTATTAATGAAAAGAGAGGGACAGATAGGAGGTGATAGACAGACAGTTTGGTAAGGAGCAGCTGAAAGGGAGAGTGAGAAAAAGAGGGACTTAAGATGAATTTAATGGTTGGACTCATAAGTGAGGTCACATATAATGGACAGCTGAAATATCTCTATGAAATCATTTAAAGTTATTTGTTCTTTAAAAAAACAATACTCAGTTGGATGTCTAAGTTAAGTCAAGCATAATGTTTCTGCATAATGCATAATGCTGTTTAGAGGCTCAAAGCTAGCAATTTTTTGTGATATTACTAGGTCTGACAATCAACTTTGAGTAAAATTTGATTTAATTCATTTTATGAATCACAATTCTTTCCTTATTTGCTAAAAACAGCACCCAGATGAATGTATACTACCACTTAAAAGTTTGGATGTATGTTTTTTCCCCTTCCCCCTGAAAAATCAGTAAGGATTCATTAAATTGATCAAAAGTGACCATAAAGACATTTATAATGTTACAAAAGATTTCGGTTTCAAATAAATGCTGTACTTTTGAACTTTCTATTCATCAAGGAATTCTCAAAAAATGTCCACAAAAAACATTAAGTAGGAGCATAACTGTTTTCAACATTGATAATAATAAAAAAAGTGTTTCTTGAGCAGCAAATCAGCATATGAAAATGATATCTGAAGGATCATGTGACACTGAAAACTGTAGGAATGATGCTGAAAATTCAGCCTTGCCATCACAGGAATAAAGTACATTTAAAAATATATTAAAATAAAGAATTGTTATTTTCACTATATATATATATATATATATATATATCCCAAACTTTGAACGATAGTGTAATTGAAAAGTATTGGAATTAATATATTACTTGTTTTTTGGAATATCACTGGCCTACTAATCATTAGTCGACTAGAGGCTTAGTCGACCAAAAAATGTATTAGTTGGTTAGTCGCAGAAATAAAATAACTCCAAGAAGTGGTGAAGTTACGCAGTCCGTAAGGGACAGATTATTAACGGCGGATCCTTATGGTAATTACATCATGTCGGGCAGGAAAACCAAACGTTCGCCTATCATCCATCGACCTCGAATATGACTTAACATTTGAAATATGTAAATAGTAGCAACTTTACATGGCTGCACACTGTAATGTTAACCTAGATAAATGTGCACTATTATTATGCGCATATCCAAGTGTTTGTGGGGAGTGTGGAAGCTGAAGTATAGCGCGCAAGTATAGACATGGAGGCGCCGGCGTGATCACTTGCGGAAACAACTTAAAATACTCTGTCATTTTTGGTCATACAGATAAGAGTAATACATCATTTGAAACTGTTGAAAGGGTTTTTTATTTGTGTACACCCACAATAACAAGAAAATGTTGTGCCTTTGTAAAATAAAGAAAACAAACGTCACAAAAATGAACTGAAACTCAGTGTATAGGCTACTTGTCTCACAGACATGAGAAATATATCTATAGAAAGCTTGAAATTTCTACTTTTAAATGAACCAATTCCAATGGAAAAGAAATTCTCTCTGCTTATGTAATTATGTAATTCTATCTGCTTAGGTGCCTTTCTCTCTATAGGTGAGTTCATTATACTGTGGAGTTGGCGAGACAGCATAGTCAACTTCATCTTTGCAGCCGAAACTGATTCAGAAAATACTAGTTTATTAATAAATAATTAAAATGTTACCTTGCTATTTTTTCCCGACACATTCATAATCATTATTTTTGCCCGTGGAGTGTGGAATAGGCTATATTAAGTATATATAATAAAATGTATAATTAATATTATTAAATAATTAAATATATATATGTGCTAATTATGGTTTAGTATTCCCCTCAGTATATATTTAAGTAATTAAATTAATATAAACATGCAATTAGTTGACTAATGGCTTAGATGAAAAATCTTTAGTCGGGGGCAGCCCTACTACAGTCCACAACAATCCATTCTGCAGTCTGAGGTAGACTTAGGTTGTGTTATTGTGTTCAGTCTGTACTATTTTTATTAAATTGTTAATATACAGCCATGAGCACCACATTTTTAGGAAAAAAATCAACTTTGAAAAACTGTGTCTCAGGATCCCTCTGTTCTGTTCCACACTAGATAATATACTAATATACTACATACAGATACTCCTGCTTCCCTATTTTTTTTCCTCATACATTTTGATATCACATGACATCTGGTAAAATCTTAAATTGATGACTATTTACAGTACGGTGGGGTGGGTGTTTCCTGTTGGGCTCAGGTAACACAACAAAAGGCAAATGAACAGACACTGGTGCCAGATGTGTAACATGGCCCTCCAGGCTTACCAGTGACCTCTGGACTTACCATCATCCAGGAAGAAACTCCATGTTCAGATAGAAGCTCAGTGAAGCAAACTGATTCACCATGACATGTGCATTAGAGCTACTTACTCCCATGGCCCACGAGAGATGAGACATGGAGGAGTAAGAGCGAGAAAGACAGAGAGAAGAAGGATAGAGGAAAAAATGCATTGGTCACAATTGTGCACTACATCTATGACACCTGTGTGGTTGTTTGTGTGCAAGTGAGATGTTCAAACAGCCCTTGGGAATTCATTTGCTTTACAACAAATTCTTGAAATATCTTTCCACAGAAATGGAAATAATAATCTAATAGTACAATAGTAAGTATTCGATGGTCAGTTTGTTTTAGATACTGTGATATGTGACCTGTATGTCCATAACAAATACAGTTATGTGGAGCCCATTTTTTTAACTTAAGTTATTTCACATTCAACCGCATATTGAACTTTAAAGCTTGAACTGAAAATGAAAGACATGACAAGGCGAATAATGAACTGGCATATTCTGTGCAACTATGGTAACTAGCAGTAGAATGAAAACATTTATAAAATTTGCAAATGGCATAACAAAAAACATGAAAACATAAATAAACAGGAGAACACAAATGAATAACAATACAGTACAATACATCAGCAATAATAAGGCAACAAATTAGATTTCAGCAGCCACAATGCATGCTGGAAAAATGCTATACTCTGCCAAGCAATCTTGGGTGTGCTACAAATGTATTTATATGTGATGTTTATTTGATAGTGTGAGAGAAGCACTATATCTGACAGATCAGGCTGTGAAAAACACATTTGATTGGTACCTGTTGGCCAGTATAACCCTCCAACATACTAAATACCGAGTCTTACATTTTGCTTACATTTCTTCCTTGCACACTCAAAGTTAACTGTCAGAAGGGCTGGTAAAACCAGTTTTGCGAAACAGGGACCATTACATTGTAATCTCAAATAACAAATCGTTGGTAATTTGTGGAATTTGTGCTTTAGCACAGCAGAAGTACATGTGTCCTTGTGCATATTTTTGAATTATCTGTCTACAAAACATTTGATCAAACAAACCTGCCAATACAATTCACAATGTGTAGCAATTCCTTGTATTTAGTTTCATTTGCATTTAATTCTCCAAAAGTGGTTTTCAGAACAGTAAATGTCAACAGTTTCTACAGAGCTCTCGGCTGTTCCCTTTTCCATAGAGGGCTTATGAATATCAGATTATTTCTCTAGCTTTCAGCATCTGTTGCTTTGCAGCAAAGTTCACATCATTTTGCATGGGCTTCGCTTAAGACAGAAAGGCAGTCTTAATCTGTCCAGAAGTCCTCTCTGGAGGAATTCCTAAATGCTGTTGTGAACAGATGTTTGACTAGCACTCATTTTTCACAGTGTTTTTAAATGGAATGTTACTTTTTAGAATGGGGGAAAAGCATGCAGTAACAGGGTTTTACACAAAATATGTTTGATAATTAAAATGAGTTCATATTTAAACATTTTTTTTTTGCTACAATGAATTGAATATCAATTCAATAGATTGTCAAAATCGCAGTTTGTAGATGGGTGGGTACCACCATTTAATCTGTTTAAAATAAGCTACTTTTCATGCTAAATTCATTTTATGTTAGATAACAGTTTATCAAACATGTCTACTTGGTCTCACAACAAAAAACATTAGATTTGTGCCTATAATGTTTAAAGTAATGGGATAATATTTGTGAAATGTGCCGCCTGAGATAAACTAATTAGATCATGAAGATACTATGGAAATCCCATATAATCCAGGAAAAGCCCACCTGCCCCCTTGTCTAATTTATGCTATTATACTATCACAATAAATTAGGCAATTCATGATGAACAGAATTAAATCAATGTTTGTCAGCTTCACTAATTGGAAGATGGTTCCACATTAACTCATGAACCCATTTGCATATTGACCCACACAACCAAAGCCAGTCAAAATAAAGAATGGAAGGCATGTCTGTTGCTAAATATTTGAAGATCATGGTGTTCTCTTTAAAAAAAAAAAAAAAGAAAGAAAGAAAAGAAAAAGCAATAGATGTCTAGAACAACCCCCCACGCATTTTTTTTTTTTTTTAAAGGAGCAACATCAATGGCCGAGCTGCTAATTAGTAATAGCACATTATGTCAGGCTCTGTCCAAGACTTAATGAGGTGGACCTTTGCTGAGGCAAAAGGGTGCAGTTCTTGTGGGTGACAGGAAGGTAACGACTTTGTAAGTGTGTGTTTCCATAGAGGGTAAATGCTGGTGTAACACATAAATGCTCAGCCTTGTGCTTGCTATTTCTCTTACACTGTTCACTTATTTTTTTTCTTATTTTTTTAAGTCATGCCAGGCTCACACATTCTCCATTTGCAGTATGCGATGCATTTTTTTTCCGTGCCGATGTTAACAGGTTAGAACGTTCACAGTGCACATGGATGCGGTCCAGCAATGCGTTCCAGGAGCATTGCTTCTGCAGCAGTGTAGCGATCGTTTACGCACGAGTCTATTTTTGCTGTGCTACACGCGATGAATTAAAGTGACAGTGCATTGTTCACATAAAAATAAACATAGATTGACATGAAAATGTAGTAATTTCTCCATAAATGCATATAATTAAACTTTCACTTTCAACACATGGCTTTTTGCCCAGGGTAAAGCAAGGAAAACTACCCCTTATCTCACATTTAAATAAACAAGGCGACATAATGGATGGCACTCGTCTCTTTGTGGTGGTGAAAAAACAAGGTTCTTTATGACCCGATAAAGTTATTGTCTCTCAAAAGAAAGAATCGACTCTGAACATCCTAAACGAGCCGTCAGTAATTCGAATCCCACTTCTGTGATGGCTACACGTCACTGGGTAAGACATTTGCCTAATGCCTGCCTATGGTTTACGTTGTCCGTCCGCGAACAACTTGACCCGCCCTCAAATACTGTAGCTTTTTCGTGTGGTTAACATCATGTAAAGAAGATGCTGTGTCCTATGCTGTGAAAGTAAATTTGTTTTTTTTCACTTCCGAATGATGAGGCTTTGAAAAATCTGTGGTGTAAATTAATTTTTCAATTATACCACAGCAGTACAATCCCAATCTTTTGTTGTGTTCCCATCATTTTACTGACAACTGCTTCTCAAATCTTGTGGAGTTCAACATGGGATTCGCAAAACGCTTGCAGTGAAAGATGGGTCAGTACCCAGTTTATTTTGACCAGCTTACTCCTCTAAATCACAACCTATAAGTGATTAATAATTGGTGTTTATATTTTCTATTGATTTTTCAAAATACATAGTTTTGTATATTATGTTGTGTACGTGAACAAAATGCTTTACCGTTCATTTAATTCTACTCCACCTTAAAATAACATTAAAACTGGGCATGTATTTCTAGCAGGTAAACTGTTGTAAATACAAGACATTCAATCAAATTACCTCATCTTTCACGGTCAAAACTGACTGCACCCACACAAGCCAGTAAATCGTGCTACATTAGTGTTGTTCTCGACAATATACCTTTGTAAAAGTGGGGATTTAGCACTTACTAGCTTGAAGAACAAATAGTGTATAGACACAGACTGCATAGAGATTTAAGATTAAAACTCTCTTCGATACAAAAACATACCCTTCTGTGAGTTAATTTTACCAGCAAGAATATTGCCCGAATATAATATAATATAATGTAATATAATATAATATAATATAATATCCCGAATATTGATTTTATATTTGTTTTTTGTTATGAAAATATCCTTTAATTTTAGGATGTCATTGTGGCAAGCAGGGTGGGACAGAGAGCCGTGGGAAAGGAGTGAGGCCTCAGGCCTGTGGCGCGAGTGGTAATGAGAATCACCTGCGCATCACACCGGTCTCGGAGGAGCTGCAGAAGGATAAAAAAAGGAATGACAATAGTGAAGGACGAGAGAGGACCAAGCCTATTCTTTATGTTGGTGCTTTATTTTAGTTTATGCGACAGTCGTCCTTGGGGGGGCTGCCACTTTACTTTCTTTTTCTTCTTTGTTTATTTTATTATTAAAGTTCATTTAAAGTCCACTGGTTCCTGTCGCCTCCTTTCCTTCAGTGAACCTTGTTATAGTCATATTAATAATTTTTTGTCAGTTTTGACTAAAATGGTGTCTATTTTTAGTGAGAAAAAATAACTTGTTAATTGACGAAATTAAATCCTAATTAAACCAAATATTCAAACATTTTCAATGTTGATACAGGTTTAAATGAATAGATAACAAAGTCTCTTTATGCTTTAGTTATTCATCGTTTGCATTTTAGTGTTATAGATAGAGTGGATTCACAATGTGACTTACTCTGGTTGGCATGTAACCATTTTGTTATATTTTCTCATTTTCATCAACTGTATGCTTTAATTAAAATTAAGCATTGTCATTATACACTTTTTTATGTTTCATCCATATTACTATTGATTAAATAAAAAACTTTAGTTAGCAAACATTTTCGTTGGTAATTATTAAACATGTATCCTCGGATTCTCAAAAAGGCACAGCATCTCTGATGTGACATTCTCTCTCCTTCATCCAACATGCTATGCGGTGATGTATAGAATCCACAGATTGTGGCAGATGATATTTAACTGTAAGCCAACTGAGCTGAGCCCCCATTGTAAGCCCACAGTATGTCTTCTGCCTTTTTTAGAGTTATATGTAAATAAGTGATTTACATTGTTTAGCCCCCCCCTTTCAACCCCACCCATCAGGTTTCCAAGAAAACAGATTAACAGGACTGAATGTTGGAGGCTGGTAGAAGGCTAATGAGGTCACATCTAGGGGCTTAAGGAAATACTCTTCAGACCTTTATTCGTTCCTCCGCATCTGTGGCTGGTTAATGGCATTCCTCCCATCCATCCTTTCAATCACAGCATACCTGTGTACCTTAGTGTGGTGAACAATCTCAAGTATGTCTGATTGGGTGGCATTTGCATGAAAGCTGAATGAACACGTATTTGTGCACAAGATGGGATTTGATGCGTCATTTTGGTGTTTTTCTATTTATCTTTCTCCTCCCTGGAATTCAGAAAGTGTTGTTAGTATTTTATTGAGTTGAAGACAGTGGGTGGGATGGTAGAATATGAATCTTGGCCTGACCCGGTGTTGCTTCATTCCTGGTCATTCGTTCTTGGTGAGATGCAGAATTAGATTTGATGCTGACCAGAAATGTAACATTTCTCAGAATGTGGCACTTTTTTAAAATGGTAAATTCAGGTGAATGAATGAAGTGCACTGACTGCATACATGCATACCTACACAAATTCTTCAGATTACTGTCTTCAGTCTGTAAGAAAAGATATGGACTAATTAACGTGAATACTTTGAATATCAGCAGCAAGTTATTTAAAGCTCTTTTGCAAGGCAAAATGAGCAGCACTGTGCTTGAACCATGATGGTGACTTAAAATAGTTTCTAAGTCTTTGTAATGTTTTTTTTAAATGTCAATGATTCAAGGTGTAAGCGTGTTTATATATGTGTGTGTATATATATATATATATATATACGTGTGTGTGTGTGTGTGTGTATGTATGTGTGTATGTATATATATATATATATATATATATATATATATATATATATACACAGTACTGTGCAAAAGTCTTAGGCACGTTAGTATTTACACCCCAAAAAATGGATTTAAGCCAGTTATTTGTATATTTTGCTGTACTGTGTCAGTAGGAAATATCAGTTTACATTTCCAAACATTCCTTTTGCCATTAATTGTAATAATCCAGTGAGATTTTTGTATGCACAAGGAGTCTGACAACAGCCGGTATGCTCCACATGGAGATCTGATCTCACCATCATTGATTCTGTCTGGGATTACATGAAGAAATAGAAAAAACTGAGACAGACTAAATCCAGAAGAACTGCGGCAATGTCTCCAATTCGCTTGAAGATACCTTCCTGCAAAGCTACCTGAAAAACTATGTGCAAGTGTACCTAGGTTTAAAAAGCCGTTTTAAACGCAAAAGGGTGGTCACACCCAATATTGAATTGATTAAGTTAATAGAAGTTAATTGATAAATAAAAATCTATTTATGTCATTATTTTTGAAAACATTCTCACTTTACAGCATTTTTATACTAGTATACAGTGTAGCTTTGCAGGTAGGCTTCTTCAGGCATCTGGGAGACATTGCCACAGTTCTTCTGGATTTAGTCTGTCTCAGTTTTTTCTATTTCTTGATGTAATCCCAGATGGACTCGATGATGGTGAGATCAGATCTCCATGTGTAGCATACCGGCTATTGTCAGACACCTTGTGCATACAAAAATCTCACTGGATTAATACAATTAATTGGAAATGTAAACTGATATTTCCTACTGACAAACTACAGCAAAAGATATAAATAACTGGCTTAAAACAATTTTTTGAGGTGAAAATACTAACGTGCCTAAGACTTTTGCACAGTACTGTGTGTATATATATAATATATATTTAAACCCTTTTTAGGCCTTGAATCTGTTTCAAAATATTTTAAGATTTTATATATATATATATATATATATAACATTAATAATTGTGCTATATATATATATATATATATATATATATATATATAGCACAATTATTAATGTGTATATATATATATATATATATATGTAAAAAAAATCCAGTTAGTTTATGTATATGCTGCTTTATGGTTCTGTCTGACCATTTTATTATAGGATATACTTGGCAGGATGACACAACACAGGAGGTAATCTCCAAAGAGCTCTCACAACTACCCAAGGTTCCTCTTGGAGGATTTACAAACACCTTTTCTCGTTTCAATGGCAATTCCAGGTGAGCTCTTAAATCCTCTGTTGTGTTAAGTGTCTGTGACAGTAATGTGTTTATGGAAACTTTTGTTGTTGTTGTGTTCTTTTATTAATTCATGTTCATTCATAATTCATTAATTATTGTTGATTTATATAACTTTAAATGTTAAAATGTAATAGTATATGTACAAATGAACATTAATCAAGATTAATAAATACTGTAAAAGTATTGTTCTAATGCACTTTAATGTTGGAAAATTGAACCTTATAGTAAAGGGATAATCCGATATGTATTTGATATCCAATATGGTTTGTATTCTAGGGACATTTTATCTACTAAAATCTGTTTATTTTTAAATGTGGAATTGTATTTTAAACATTTCCAATGGGAACAGGAAGCTAAAGGCTCAGAAAGAAGAACTGAGCAGGACACTGCAAAGGTACCTTCAAGGTTTCCTGCTTTCTGATGTTGCCTCCTTCAAACAGAGTCCTCAAGGGCAGCAAGTGCTTTGGAAGGTAAATCTCTAACAACAGTAGATATGAATAGGGCTGTATACTCACATATCACTTGAAATATACGGATGCAGATTGACTATATGGCATCTCTCCTTAAAAGTGAACTGATTTCTGAAAGGGCTTAACTTCATCTTGGCACTGTATGCAATTGGGCATAAACTACCATGCATACATACATAAGATGTTGTTTTGTACAAAATATAGCAGTTTATAAATGCATAACATTATTGTAATGCACTTCTATATAACAGAGTGCTCTGCACTTCATTAGACAACTGTCAGACAAGCACATAGCTACTGGGGACAGCTACAAGAGTACAAGAACCTGCTTGGTACCCACATCACCAAACAGTTGTTCTTGAAGTTAGCAGTTGTGCGAGTTGAAAAGTTCACTGCACTATTGAACATTAGTACCCTGCAGTGCTTTTGGAGCCAGCGTGTGTATGTGGTGGTTTGTTCATCGAAGCCCACCCTGCTGTTCTAAAGTCAGTTTGGCCTTCTATTCTAATCTCTCAAATAGAGCAGAACAATATGCAGAGAAAAAAGAGGGAGGCTAATACTCATGCATTGTATTTACATGCACTTTAAACCATTATTATCTTTGATAATGATTTTTTTACAAAAACATTTCCTTAACAAACTGGTACCATATGCATATTATCATTTTGGAAAAAGGGAATGTTTCTGTTTTTGAATGTTAAAAACACAGATGTTTGTTTGTTTATTTAATTTTTTTTTATTAATTTACTTTTTTTTTTTTATTAATTCTTCTGTCTCAGTACAAGGGAGATGGACCCCGTAATCATAAGAGTTTTATGCAGCTCAAAGAGAAGCCTCCTTCACCCCACGTCTCCTTCCTACAAGGCCGTCCTGATCTCCAGGCCATTGTGGAACAGCCTCCCCCAGGTCAATCATTCTTCACTGGTTTTGAACAGGATCGTACTGGAGTCCCGCTTGCTGAGCATCAGCGGTATCAAGCTGGGCCCATGAGAGCACAAGATCCCGGTAAAGGTCAAACACAGGGAAAGCTGCGTTACTTCAGCCTTCAGCGCACTCCTGCTACCAAAATAGAAAAACTGCCAGGAGCTTCCAAGCAACCTCCAAAGCCCCAAATCGAAAAATTGTTTTTCAAATCTTCAGCGAGCAGCCCTGCTTACAAGGAGGCCCTTAGTTCAGTAGATGGTGAGCTTCTTCTATATACATATATGTACCTGTATGTGTATATATGTATATTTATATAAATGTGTATATTTGCATTTATATTTAACAAAAGAAGCCAGGAAAAGTGAACAAGAAAATTTAATTCTCACGTTATGTTCAATCAAACTCATTTTATGTTAATAAGAAGAAACGGTCATATTACAGTATGTTGGCTGGGATGAGTTTTTGCATTATAATTATCCATATTCAGGATCCGTCTGAAGTGACTGAAGTAACAGTGATATCATTATAATTTCTTTCCAGAAACTTAAAAAAGCACAATTATTAAATTATACATTTAGCTTAATCAGAAAGAGACTGAGGTAGAGATGGGAAACACAGTCTGGCTCCAAATATGTTGCATGTTGGATGAATTTAGCATAGGAAAAATGTGGTGTACAATTACCCTATTAGGGGCGTTTATTGGTTTGCATGCAAAAACTGACAGGTTCGTGATGGGCTTGCTTTTAATCTTTTTTAACCGAATAGGGGGTTATACAAATTAGAGCAGGGTGGTTCTTGTACACTTGCAAAAAAACTTTATCAGACTGTTTTTCTATCTTTGCCTTTGTGTTCTATCAGAGAATTTCATTGACGGAGTGGTTAACCAGCTCGGCCGTCAGAGCGTCAATGTGGATACTTTAACCCCAAAGGACCTGGACCAGCTCTCCAAGGTCATTACCCAGGCCCTGCAGGTGGTGGATAGAGTGGAAGGGGTCACACAGGATGAAGTGGAGGTGAAGAGGGAACCCAGTCAAGAGATACATCAGATGGAGAACCTAGAAGACATCACCACACATAAAGGTAGTAACCCCTTAACAAAGACAAATATTTGTTTGGGTCCTAGTTACACGTTACAGCCCAGTTACAGCCCTTAAATTTTGAAAATTTTGATCAATAAAGAGCCATGATCTTTACCATAATTTTAAATTCTGTTCACAGAAGCTCAAACGGAAAAAACTGGCCTTAAATCTGATGACAAGGTAATGTGTTGATATGAATAGGTTCATTTGACTATGATATATCTCAGTGATGAAGTCAATAGAATTCCCTGAGTAATTTTCTATTTCCAGGACAAAGGTTTTATCAGCCAGCTGCTTGAGTTCCTGGATCATAACTCTGGCCATAGATCTGCTCGTCCTCCCCAAGCAGAAGAGCCTTTTCTGGGGTACATCAACCAGCCAAATGCTGGAAGCCCATTGAGAGCTAGTTTGGAGAACGTCCAGAGCCGGACAACGCAAACAGACCTGGACCTGATGAGGAAGAAAATGGAACCTGACACTTTGGCTATAGAGCCAATGGTGGACGCTGAGGTAGAGCAGTGGATGCACGGTACTGAAGCCTCTCCAGAAGTAAAACCAGAGGTTCAACCAGGAAAAATGCCACAAAAAAGTTCCATGGAGAAAGAGGAGGTGGAAAAGAAGGGTGTGAGAGTGGAGGTGGATATTTCAGCATATTCAAGTCCACATGACGGTGACTTTGGATATATTATTACTGAAGAGTAAGTAAGAATAGAAACACTTTCATAGCTATCTTGAGTAACAAGATGTTTGCACTCATGTAGGACACATGGATCTAAAGTATTCTTTTGAAATAAGTCCCTTCTGCTCACCAAGACTGCGTTTATTTGATCAAAAATACAGTAAAACCGTAATATTGTGAAATATTATTACCATTTAATATAAATGTTTTTTGTTTTAATATATTTTAAAATGTAATTTATTCCTGTGATAGCAAAGCTTTTCAGCAGCCATTACTCCAGTCTTCAGTGTCACATGATTTGGTGCTCAAAAAAACATTGATAATAACATAATTATTATCAATGTTGAAAACAGTTGTGCTGCTTGATATTTTTGTGGAAACCATGATATATATATATATATATATATATATATTATTTATTTCTTTATTTTTTCATGATACTTTGATGAATAGAAAGCATTTATTTGAAATTAGGATGGGTAAAAAATATTGATTTCTCAATTTTAATCGATTCTTTATTTTTTAAGTGATATAGAGTCTTAAACCCCAAGAATCAATCCTTTAGTCTGTGCTGTTTTCAGTTGATGAACAGTTATTCAGTTGTATCACGCCTCCCATCCAATAAATCACAATAATCTTTGTCCTTTGTTACTTCTTATATGAAACTAAGTCTCGGATTTCAAATTCTGTCCATTTTATTATGAAATTAAAACAATAAATACCTTTGGCACTCTATAATGTGACAGGTCGCTGTAGCGCCTCAGTTCAAGTGGCACGTGAACTGTTCATCTCTTTCGCTTTGCTACTAGTTAAAGCACAAAATAAACATGAATGGACATCAGAAGGTATGTTGAAAGGAACTTACTAATCCATATCATGTCTCTGTCAGCTGAAAAAATTAACTCTAAAAAGGAGCCCTGTTGTGTAAACGGGCCCTAAATTTTCGTATACGAACCAGTTAATTTTGACCTTTAATATTATAGTAGTGTGGTACCAACTGACTCCCTGTATAGTTTACAGCATTAGATTTTTTGTGCTTGATAGATAGATAGATAGATAGATAGATAGATAGATATCCAAATGAATCGATATTGAATCAAATTGAATCAAAATCAGAATCGAATTGAATTCAATCGAATTGAAAGCTTGGGAATTGAAATCGATTTGAATCACGAAATGAAATCAATACCCAGCCCTAATAAAATCTTTTTCTAACATTGTAAATGTATTTACTGTCACTTTTGATCAATTTAATGCAGTCTTCTTGAATAAAAGTATTAATTTCTTGAAAAATCTTAGTGACCAAAAACTTCTGAATGGTAGTGTATACAGTATGTACTGAACATTCAAACATGTATATAAAAATGGACTATACTTTAGCTCTACAGTTTAGTGGGAGCTTTTTAGTTTTTTGCTTCAGTCATTTTTAAAGTTTTACAAAATCTCTTATCACTGATGTAACATTTAATTTCCTTTTCAAATGATTTTGCAGTGTATCCTATTCCAGTATTTCATCAGAGCCTACACATTCACAAATGTCTGTGCTAAGCCCTAAAATGTCCCACCCCTGAAACAAAAAGCCCAGAAACTTTTTTCTCACACATTTATTCCTTCTGTATTAAAAATATTTTACATTTGTTGTATTGCATAAATTACATAAAAACTGATTGTTATATAAAATATTTAAAGATAAATATCATTATAGATAAATTTAAATCATGATCTTTGGCAGTTGTGACTAGAGTTTCTGCATATATTTAGGCAACATTTTGTGTTGCTTAAAATCAGTTAAACTGTAATTTCTATGCAGAATGGAGCCTTTCACTCTCACAGTCACATTTTCTCTTATGATGCAGTGTCCATGCTCAGTTTGTTACTGCATTCCTTACTGCAATTTATTTGGTTTCCCTCAGCTGTCCTCTTCATGTATATTGGTCTCAGTGTGTAAATTGTTGTGTGTGTGTGTGTGTGTGTGTTGTGCACAGTACATCCCTCAAAGAGAAAGATGATGGTATCCACAGCCTCTGCATCTCCAATAACTTGATTTATTTCACAGACACTCCAGGTTTTTGGCTTACTTATTGCAGTTCCATTTAACTTGGAGTACCTGAAATGGATATTCTTAAAAAGGAGATTTAAAAGTGTGTATTGGAAGGGAGTTGTAGGTGTGAAAAGGCATCAGGAATACAGTTGTACTCTAGCATGTTCTAATACTAATCTAACACTTTCTTTTTCATGTGTGTCAATACACTTCCATTTGGATGCTTATCATTCTTTAGGCTTGTGTGCAAGTCGCTTGGTGTGTGTTTGCACGTGTTCTGATGTGTGAGCGAGTGTGTGCGTTTTTAACTCGGGCTGGCATGGCCATATCATAAAGACATCACACTTCACAGAGATTCCATTTACACCTTATTGTTTGCCTCATTGCTGGAAAATACAGGTGATTTATCAAAGCATGCAAGCCACCTGTGTCCTATTCCCTATGTGTTTTTATGCACTCTCTGCTCTCTGTATTCCTCCTATGTGCTGTGTTCACTGTTTCAATATTGTGTTGTATATGGTATCCATCCAGCAGCACCCAGATCTGTATAGTTAAATGTTTATATTCATATTTAGTGCTTTTCTTTTAAATGTAAATTGTTACATTTTGCAGATTTTGTCATGATGTTCCTAGAAAAATGTTAATTTCTGCAATCTCAAGGTTTGAGAACCTCTGTTGTATTCCTAAATATTAGTTACTATAATACTATAATATTATTACTATGTACATGAATCACACCTCAAATCGAGCAGCTATTACTGTATAAAAAAGATTGGATATTTGATTTCAAAAGCCTGACAGACAATAAAACAGGAGAAAAACATCTTATAGACTTGCAGTGAAGTACAGACCTGAATCAGTCCTGAATATCAGAGACTTAAGAAAGGGCTTTTTTGAGTTTCTGCCAGTAAGCAACCACCTACAGTAGCTACTGCATGGCAATTACACTGAACATTTTTGTAAATGCCCTGGCAACCACCCACAAGACCGTAGCTTTGTAGCACCACATTTTCTTGTGAAAATGTACAAATCTATGTAATTATTCTTTGTTTATTTCTCTTCTCCTTTTTGTCTTTTCTGTCCTAGTTCCCTGTCCACTGATCAGGGGCTGAAACTCATGGAGCACTTAGCTGAGAGAGTTAGCCTTCATGTAACAGATTTTCTACAACTCTCGTAAGTATACACACAGACACACACTCACAAAAACGTACTTGTTGAAGACAGTCTCATGCTGGTGGACACACTAATGGCACTAATGGAACACTCAACCTGTGGTTTTGTTTTGTTTTTCCATTTCGCTGTATAGTTTGGGCTAAGTACTTATTTTCAAGTGACAGCTTAGTGATTATGAGTGTGTTCTGAATTCTGTGCATATAAGTTCAAGCTTTATATAAATGTTTCAGTGAGAGAGAATGAGAGAGAATGCATCTCTGTATGTGTAGGTGTGTTTTATTCTGACCTGCCTACAGTGGTAAACTTCAGTTCAATTACAACACATTTCTGATGATAACCAATGTTCTCTGAGTGCACAGATTAAAGGCAGCTTTCTGCTTAATTGTTTGGAAAGCAACAAATGCTTTCTGCCACTTTTGTATTTTATTGAGGAACTTATTGTGGTTACATTTCACTAACACACTTAATAAATGGAGCTTTATGTGCGAGGATAAAGGAAATACAAATATTAATGCAATTACTAATTTCTTGCTTGCTCTCTCTCTCTCTCTCTCTCTCTCTCTCTCTCTCACGTATACACAGATTTACTTGGCTTCAATTGTTTTATGTACAGTTAATTGAAATATTGTAACCCAAATCCATGTTCCAACCCTGACTGAAAACATAATTTTATTTTTATATTGTTTTTATAAATGAGGATGTCTCAGATGTCCACAAATGAAATATTTTTAGGTTTAGCTTACTTCTTGAAATGAGGTTGTCCACAAAATATGTACACACACACACAAAAGTGATTTGTGGATTATAGTTGCCCTACGGTTGAAAGAAATGAATACTTTTATTCAACAAGGATGCATTAAATTGAGCAAAAATGACAGTAAAGACATTTATAATGTTACAAATTTTTAAAATAATGAAATCTTAAAAAAAAAATACAAAAATCTTACCGACCCCAAACTCAATGGTAGTGTATATCAATTTATTTATTTACAAATTTATTTATTGTTTTTTTTTTTAATATATATTAGTCAAGCAACTCGTTGAGTTCAAATACATACATAAAGATTTTGCTAAAGACATGCCTTACAGGCCTCACTAAAAAAGGGGGGCGAAAAAATAGTGAAATATTTTTGTGTTGCTGGGCACTGTCCAAGTGAGCTGTGTCTCTGTGTTTGATTAATTTCCTCTCTTGAATAGTGGCTTATATCTATTTATACAGGTACCTGCTAATGTATCTTTTGTCAGCTGATGCTTTTCATCTTTTCTCAGAAATAATGGAAAGATGTACTGGATGATGTGCACTTTTATATAAAGTATTATGTCATAATATCTGTATTATTTTAGACTAAAGATAAGACGAGCAGAAAACCGCAGTGCACAAGCAGAGTACACTGTGGAGAAGCAAGATGCAGCTTGTATGATCAAATATACAGTTAAAGATCATGAAAATTCAGCACACACTCACCAAATGTTCATTTACCCAAACATGGTGCTGCCGTGTTTGGGCTTTGCGCTGTGTTGCAGTTACATAAAGAGTCAGTGTAGCACCTCTCTGAACTCCAGACATGACGTAAGGGCTGTACTGTGTGCAGACAGTAGGGGGCACAGAAAAACACATAGACAGAGTCGTGGATCTGCAATCAGACGTTCTTGTTCTCTTATACACATTGAAACAGAAACACATTCATTTACACTAATTCTACCTCTCTTCTGTTCTATTACTCGTTTATGTATTCCTTTGCAACCCCCCCCCCCCCCCCCCCCCACACACACACACACACAGTCTACCTATCATCTCCATCCCACACTCTCCCCCACAGTGCAAAAGGAGCCGAACAGAAGCAGTATCATTATGTTATGGCTTCCCTCCCTCTGTGTACTGGACGTTGGTGGCATTTTACTGATAGCTTATCAGCACCGATGGTGTTATAACTGGGCCATTGTGTTTATTTAGCTCTAACAGCCAATGTTTTCATCCAGAAATGTCCAGATTCTCTGGGAAAAGAACCCAAACAGAGGTTTGTGCTCAGGTATACAGGAGAATGCAAAATATGGGGGGAAATTGGTTTAGGGAAAGTAAATACAAGTGGAGTGATAATGTTCATAGGGTGCATGTGTATATTTGTAAGGGGGAATTATGTTTTTGTATATATTGAAAAGGTAAAGTGCATGTATGAGGACACTGGTAGGCGAAAAAAAAAAAGTACAAGGTGTTTTTGTCATATTACACAGTCAACAAAACAGAAGACCTGTTACATGCCTAACTGCAAATAATAACATTACCATTACCACATTACATTATAATATCAAAACCTTACATTATATGTCTAATTCTTAGATCAAACCAAAAACATAGTTAATCTTAAAACTAAATAAAAATTTTCTTTAATGTTTTACCCCATAATTTTTCCTTATTTTTTTTATTAGATTATTGCTATGCTGTTTGTCATATCATCTTTTATGTGTATATATAGAGTAATTTTTTTAAATGAAAATGCATTTATGGTTTAATATTGAGCCATGGTTTACAATAATGTATAATATAACGAGAATAAAAGAAGACACAAGAAACCAGAAGCACTATTATTTTCCAGCAGATATCTGGG
This sequence comes from Ctenopharyngodon idella, assembly GCF_019924925.1. Lineage (NCBI taxonomy): Eukaryota > Metazoa > Chordata > Actinopteri > Cypriniformes > Xenocyprididae > Ctenopharyngodon > Ctenopharyngodon idella. The sequence goes on from NC_067226.1 coordinate 13,261,825, forward strand.
TGTCTGTGTGTGTTAATTCTGCTGAGGATGAGAGGCTGCCTTTGGCCACCTGCTGACGTGTGAATGGGATTTTGTTCTGGTGACAGATCCATTCCTCCAGTCTTCCACCTCTCTTTCTTTTTCTCCCCTCTTCTCTTTTTCTATCCCATTTTTTTCTGTCTCTATTTGTGACCCTCACCTCACCCTGGTCCGCAGTGGGAGCAGCTTCAGAGCTGCATCCCAGATAAATGCATATGCCTCAGAATCATTAACTGGGAAGATCCCTTGTTATACAACTGCATGTTTATGAACTATCCATACTATTCACTGCTTTAGTGATCTTAAACAGATAAACAGGTATGTTGAGATGAACAGTAGCTCATCTACGGGTCTGTGTTGATGTCATGGTGGTGTGCCAGTTAGCAGATCCTTCTCTTCCTTTGCCTGAGTCTGTGTTTTTTAATCTTGTGGAGATGTGTGACAGTTTGTTTTAACTGTGTCAGTTTTGAATATATTTAGCATTTTTAAAAATCGTTTCCATTTCCTTTAAAGGAACAATTCACCATGAAATATTATACTTCACAGGATTCTCTGTTAAAATAGATGAATGAATGAGGAGTTCTGCTGGGATTGCACCCAGACAGCTGTTTGGCTCAATCACAAATTCATTTGTACGAAATGCATTTGCACAACATTTCTGGATCACCAATTGAAATGCAAAGATATTCATATACAATGTGAGCATTTTTTTTTTAAAGAATGACTTCTTTTACTTTTTCCATTTGGACCTGTTTGCTGAATGGAGTTGATCTACTAAACATTTTAGACAACTCTAAGAACATCAGGTTTCCCGTGAGAATTTATTTCATGGAGGAAAAACTTGTCAATTTATTTCAAAGGCAGAAAGGGAATCTAACGGCACAGATCTGTCATAAGAAAATGAACCAAAACGCAATATTCCCCAGTGATCTGATGTTTTAACTGTGGAGTTGTGCTACTGCAGTTGCATCTACAAAAATGTATTTTTTAAATTATAAAAGATTATGTTGGTGACTCACAGCTGCAACACTTTTGTTCCTCACACTCACTGCATACTGACATTCTGTTAATCTCTTTTCTTTCCTGTTTTCTCCTTTTTGTCTCATTCTTGCTCTGTCTCTCTCTCTCCTCTCTGTCTGGCAGGGTTCTGGGTCCAGCAGTAACCTTTCGAGTGCGCCCCAATGCTCGAAACATCAGCACAGCCCAGCTAGCCAGAGTGGCAGGTACACACAAACACACACACCACTCGTTCCACTACTGCATTCTAGTTGCTATTCCGATCATCTCCTGACACATTGGGGAAGAATCCTCTCATAGTGCCACGACCTTGATTGCAGCATTAGTTATTTTCAAGGTTTAAACCCCCATTTTACACACAGTTCACATAAGAAATGCACACACACACACACACACACACACACACACACACTTACACATGCAAAAGCAAGAAATCAAACAAAAATTCAACATTTCTAACTTTTACTGAATATAGATTTGATAAACATACTGTATAGTTTTAGTTTAAATGGGCGCAATGTGATGACATCCATTTTGTTTGTCTTTTCGCCTGCTGGTGTTTTGCACCAGTATTTTTTTTTTTTTTTTTGAACTTCTTTTGAACTTTTTTGATTTTTCCGTTTGTTTGTTTGTTTGTTTGGATGAGTGAAATAGCAGGGATGCATCTTCCTTTGTGCATCATGTTATATAATTTTAAGGTGTCGACCAATACCAGGATTGGACAAAATCCAGAACTGATAAATTAACTCCCTTTTAATTCATGAGTGGAAATTTAAATTGTATTGGTCCCACCCACAGGAATCTTAAGTGGATTTTGAATTGGAATTACAGGGAGTGGAATTTACTTAATTATACTAATTAACTCCATAAATGTATTTTTAAATATAAAGGAATGTATACACTACTGTTCAAATGTTTGGGGCCAATGAGTTTTTTTTTTTCCCAGAAGGGATGCATGAAATTGATTACAAGTGAAAGTAAAGACATTGTTGCAAAAATGTATATTTAAAATAAATGCTGTTCTTTGAACATTCTGTTCTTCATGGAATCCTGAAAAAAATGATTAAGTTTCCACAAAAAACACCAAGCAGCTCAACTGTTTTCAACATAGTAATAAGGCATTTTTCTTGAGCACCATATCAACATGTTAGAATGACTGGAATAATGTCTGCTGAAAATGTAGCTTTCATCAATCACAGAAATGAAATACATTTTAAAATTTTAAATTGTAATAACATTTCACATTATTACTGTTGTTACTGTATTTTTGATCAAATAAATGCAGCCTTGGACTTCTTTCAAAACCATTTAAAAAAATCTTACTGACCCTAAACTTTAGAATGGTAGTGTGGGTTATTTAAAAACAATATAGCTGACATTTCAACCAGATTGATCCAGATAGAGGCTTATAAAACTTTCAAACTTTGAGACTTGAACTTAAACAAGGATTTTTTAAAGTCAACATGGCAATTTTTTTGTACACTTATTACAGTAATACTGTATGAATTTCTTTGATTCCCCCCCTCCCCCTCCCATTTTAATTTAAATTGCAATTCTGCATCCTGATTGCAGAATAGAAATTTAAAAAGCACTCTTATTTCAATTCTGAATGCTGCACAATGCTTGCCAATACAGCACTGTACTGACCATGCCTTTTAATTATGACTTTGCTACCTTTTGGAATTCTAAAACAGTTGTTTTGCAGTACCGTTTGATTATTCATCATTGGTGTCAGGAATTCAGCAAATTTAATTTATAAACTGGAACAGAATAGTAGACTGCAGTACTGCTTCGCTTTTTCAGTCAATGTTTTAACATTTAACACTCAGGATTTCACATTTGATCTTTAATGCACAAAAGTAAGGGCAAAGAATGAAAGGGAAAAACAAAAGGAATCTGACATCATAAGGTTTGTATTCCCTTGATCCATCATAATTACTTATAGGGAAAACAGATTCATGTGAATTTGTCCCATGTCTGTCTGTGTTTCCTGACAGATGACAAGAGGTACACAAGGGAAAGGTTTCACAGGAACCTTTGCAAACTAGACCTGAAATACCCAGTTGTTTTAAAAAATAAAGCACTCTGGGTATGTGTTGAAACTCTATTACAGTTTGACAGTCATTATGGGCTTTTTTTGTTTATTACTCTTTGTTTGTATCTCCAGCTACAAATAATTTTCACTATCGCCCATTGAAATAATGCCATATGCAGCCAACAAGCCTGTACTTGAAGTATATTTAATGAAAATGTTTATTTTCATTTATTTGATTGTCAGTGTTTTGACCTCGGGAGTGAATGCGCTCATTTCAGTTCTACAGATAATGCATGAGTCTATTTGAGTTTGTTGTCCTTCTTGTGGCTGGTTGCTGGAGTCTTTGGACATCTCGTTCTTCTCGACCCAGTTCTGTTTGAGTTAGTGTGTGTGCAAATGTGTCCGTGCATGTTTCAGCATCAGTGGAAATGCACTCCAAATTTGTCCAATTGCTGTGGTGTGAATTTCGACTTTTATTTGTGTACGTGCATCTGCGCGAGTGTGTATATCTCCAGTCTCTCCTCCCTTTGAGAGTCTCTTGTAGCATGTTGAGAGAGTTAATGGCTGGGCTCGTCAGACCAAAATGTCAGACAAAATGTTAAGTCAACATGATCAGCCGCTCTCACACGGCAGATAAATTATGAAAACCCTGGTGCCTGAATACCAATTTATTACTTTATTTAAACAGAGAGGATCTCTCCTCACACTTTATTACTCCTGTATACACACCGCTGATCGCACCTAATCGTTTATTCCAATTTTTGTGCCTTTGGCAACACATACAGCCCTTAGGTATTTAAGCAACTTCACAGTATTTGTGATCAGTGGAAAATATGGTGGAGTGTTAAGGATTATGTTTGGGCTGTAACTGCTGATATATGTTTATAATCTACATCTCTGCTTTGTCTTTTCAAAAGCCAAAGCTTGCCAGAAGCAGTGTTTTTAAATTTAAAACAACAAAAACTTGCTTATTTAACTTCTCAAATACTTACTGCAATTTTCAAGGGACATTAGAAACTTCTATTATAAGTAACTTGAATGATATTGGGTCTTGCTAAATATTGTGCAAAAACCTTAATGTATGTGGCATAATTGGCTACTAGCTCAGCAGTCTGATTTTTAGAAGCACTGAAAGGCATCAGTCTTTTGTGCATGAATAGAGCTCTTTTATAGCACAACTCTAAATGACACTGAAAACCACATATACTGTTGACCTGAGCACATTAGAGAACATTAGATCAGCATGTTAGGCAGGAGTCTTCCTTTGTACATATAACCCTACTACTCCATTCAGACACACAAAATGGAGAATGTTTTTATGGGTGTCTGAAATGAACGTGTTCCACTTATCTAGTTGTATTCCTCTGGTTCTGCCACAAGCATCTGTCTATGACAGCAGCTCCCTTGTGTTTTGTCTTTGTTGTTGTTGTATGTCATACAAATGTGTCAATTTATATTTAACTTCCTGTATTTCTCTTTCGGGGTCAATAAAGTCCATCTGTCTGAATTTTATAGTGTAAGAAGAAAAATATATACAACTACAATACCACAGTACTTATAGAAAAGTTATAGATAAGATATAAAACTGATTGATGAGTAATTGTCTATAGAGGAACAACAGCAGTTCATGTCACTTTCTCGACAAAATTTATTGTTTTCAGTAAATGTTTATTCTCAATTGGTTCATAGTATCAAACATGCATTCATAATTGTAAATGAATTTTTCTAGCCAGTCATATACAACATTACACTCTGATATTCCGTAACACTTTATACTACACCTGGATTTGCAATTTTGAGTTAATAGTTACTTAAAGGGGGGGTATCACACACAGTTTCTGCCAATCTCATGTTAATCTTGAGTACCTATAGAGTAGTAGTGCATCCTTCATATCTCCGAAAAGTCTTTAGTTTTATCATATTTATAAAAGATACATACGCTGTACCGAGTCTTTTCGAAAACAGCCGACTACCTGGAGGCGTGCCGTGTGAGTGGAGCTAAAGAGTGATGAGCACACGCAGCGTTTGTGTAGAGATCGTCTGCAAGCTATCAAAGGTCTGCTAAACAAATGTACTGTATTTAAACACACACAATACACCATCGCATTATCCCTGGATAACTTTTGAATCACTATAATGAATATAGCATATAGTGAATGATGAATAATGAATTTATGAATTCACTACGTTCATGTTGTTTACATTATATGCACTTGGGCGCCTATTGCCAACAAAACAGACATTTGATGCAGTTTTACTCACCACCTGCGGTTCCGACTCATGACCGGGATCATTATCGCTGTGACCGCTCCATCTTTCAGTTTCAAACGATCTGTAAATCCAGTGTAGAACTGGGCCTTGTTTATGAAACCATAAGCGCCGATCCTGAGGGCTCGAGCAGCCACGGAAAAACACGAGATATTCTCCATTCATTTTAACCAATAAAAAAGTGATTGCAACTATCAGAAACCACTTTATCCTTATTTTGATAGTTAATTTAAGGTGGTTTCTATGGTTATTTTAATGACAAATATCGAGAGCGCCTCAATGTAATGCGTGAGCACAAATCTCTCAGCTCAACTTAACGCTGGGTTCTTTGGGAAGCAAGGTTATCTTTCCCTCACAACCAAAAACACACTTCTTTGGTGACATTGTTGATTTTGTGGTCTAAAAACAAAGTGACAAATCTTTCTCGAGCAAGTCCTGTGCAGCGCTGCCGACGACTTCCGTAAAGCCGAACGAAGCGCGTTGATGGGCGTGCTCTTGCTCTCTCGCTCTGGTCGATGTGTGCACGTGCGCTCTTCCAGAGAAGTGCCCGTATAAGGAATTCCGCCCTTTATTACATAATAAAGGGATATGCTCCGGGAAAAAAAAGTGTGAGGTTTTGAGGAATCGGAAGAGTATTTTTGGCACAGAAATACTCCGTTATACGTCCAACTCGTGTTTTGAAACTTTGGCCATGTTTAGCATGAGAATCCAACTCTTTAACAGTGTAAATAAGTCAGAATGCATGAAATAGCATTAGACCCCCCCCCCCCCCCCCCCCCTTTAATCATCAAGCATTTGTTCATACATTATTAATATATGAAAATGCATATACAAAGAGTACATAATTTATGATTAAATGATTTATTTAAAAAAAGTAAAAAATATCTATGCAATATAAGTCTTTCACCCATTTATCCCAAAGGTTGGCCTTTAAAATTTAGTCAGGAAGAAATCTTACTGTATAAAATACATTTAACCTTTTTACATCCACCTTTTTCCTGAGCAAAGATGAGCTCTGCCATGATGGATTCTAACTTCCGTTTGTATACTGTACTGTTCTGGTCTCTATAGGAACTCATTGTTAAAACAGGTCAAAAAGAGCGACTGATTAATTAAACAGAATCTTTTTGAACATTACTAAAAAATTAAAATCAGCGCAGGGTTAAGTTGTGCTGTTGTTGGCTGCCACAACAACAGAAATAAACTGAAGAAATTCCTGGAAAGTACGTGTTTTAGCACCAACAAATCTGAGAAGAATGTCTGTATATGGCACCGTATGCCTTGCATTTTATGCCAAAGACTGACAAGAGAAAACGAACCTGCCTTGCAGCACTTAAGTTAAAGTACTACCCATACAAACCCAAAGGTAAATGTGTGATCTTATCATTTCAGGATGTAGGATATAAGCACCCATCTGTTTTCAATGTAGCTAACTTCGGGCAGCTTCATGTCATATACGCACTCATTAAACTTTGATGAGTGAGGCACTGACAAAAGACGGTCATTGCTCCACTGTAAAGCCATGCGCTTTTTAAAACCATTTTCATAGGTTTAACGTTACTTTGTCAGTTTGGAAAATCCGCTAATTGACTAGAAACACTGGAGGCCTGAAATGTAAAAGATAATTCCACTATGAGTCGGGCAAGACTTCTGTGTTCAGAAAAACGGTGGATATACAGTTTGCACACAGGATCCGTGTGTATACATTGTATACAGAACCAATATATATATGACAAATATAGATATGGAATATGAAAATATTAATATCAAAATGCACAATATTGTAAAGTGTTGTCCTTATTTGTTTGATACAGTGAATTGTCTCAAAAGTTGTTCTGAAATGCACTGTATGTCAGGGCAGTTCACGACACCTCATTTCTGTAACCATGACTTCACAAACATGTAACTATTAATTTTCTCTGACAAAAAAATTACCACTTCCTGCCAAGCTATTTCCAGTAAAGGAGCAGCATAGATGGTTTGGCTTGTATCCTGTAGGGTCTATGTATATGGGCAGGGATTTGATATTCTGATGCAAAGCTGTGCTGAAGTCTTTCAAGCTGCTAGCAACACAGCAACTAACTGAAGGGCTTTATGGGGGGTCTGGGGTGCATTCATTAGGATTGAGGAATTTGCTGTTGTACTCTATTCATCTGGAAAGAAAGCTTTGGATAAAAGACTGGATACGGTAATCCCTGCCTGGTCTCAAAACAAAAGATGAACCCCTGCTTTATCTGTGTGTGTGTGTGTGTGTGTGTGTGTCCTTCACAATCATTTATCGGGCCATTGATTCATCCATAGTGTTGATGAAATGGCACCCTAAACTGCACAGTGTAATCTTACAATGTGTCATCTCTCTCTTCATCTCTCGTCGCTCTCTCTTTTCTCTCTTTCTAACATGCTTTCTTCCTCCTATCTGCCTGTCACATTTAATTTCTCCTTGTCTCCCACTTCTGCTTCTCCTCACCTTTTGCAGTCCTCAAGTTAACCATGTAGCTTATTTTGTCTTTATACTTTGTCAAGTGTGTGTGTGTGCGCTCTGTCCTCTTTATTATGTAGTGTCAGATGGCACTCAATCTTTCCTCTTGACCATAGATGTCACTAAATCTCATCTGAACATCAACACGTTAGATTTATTTCAGCTGGACAGGTTAAATGGCCTAATATAGTGATCTTTGAATGGATTTTATGTTGTTTTTTTGTTTTTGCTTTTTATTATTGAATGTAATACTTATAATTCATGGAGTTATTTAATAATTTCATTAATTATGATAATTTAAAAAATATTAATTCATCATAACCTATTTAAGTTATTTGACTTATTGAGTGGAATCATTCAATCTGAACTCATAGTTTATTTGTTATTATTAAATTCCTTCTAATTAAAAATATAGAAAAAAAAATATACATCATTCATATTCGTTTTTTTTATTTGTCTGTCATTATTAATTAATAACATTAAATTGTCAAAATGTGTAATTTTATGTATAATATTTGATTTAATACTTTACATTTAAAAACATATTTAAAAAAAAAATAAAGATTACCTCACTTTTGTTGTTCTGTTTAGTTGAAATTTGACTTTGTTTGTTTGCCTCTTTATTGTAGTATACGGGGCACAGATGTTCCAGCAGGATGACTGCAACCTTGCATATTTACAAATATCGTATATACACACACATATATTGTGTTCATTTGTTATGACATTCTGAAAAATGCTCTCAAGACAACGGCAAGTTACGTTTTCAAGAAGGGGCATTCTGCATCATCATTTGTCTTTTGGTTGAGATTTCATTAAAGTCTGTTGTACACTGGTGCATTTTTTATGATGCCCTGATCAGACGATATTAAACTCATAATGTTGCATATCAATCAAAAGAGAAAATGGTCTCATCTAAATTCATATGCTGAAAGGGAATGTGTGACAGTGTAGGTTTTCCTGTGATAGAGAAGCAAAGGCTTTTTTGATAAAACAGAATGCATTGGGCTTTAGCCACTTTAAAATGGAATGTTTGTGTGGGAGGTGTGTTAGTGTGCGTGAGTGAGGCGGTGTTTCTGCAGAGTGGATGTGCTCTTTTGAAGATACTCTGCTTCAGTGTTTCAGTGTAGTTGCTATATATGTGACAAAAAAAGCACAGGCCTACTTTAATGTGAGGCATATTCTGTTGGTGTAAATTAAGGATGTGCGATATGGTGGCCATATCAGTATAGACCGATAAATGTGATGTTTTAACATTATATTTATTAAATTATATTTTGTTCATAGACGTATAATTTTTATTTGTTAAATGATTGTAAGATAAGTAAAATTGTGTGCTAAAGTTGTATCTGTTTTAAAATTAATGAGTTTTTCACTGTGCCTTGCTGGCATGTTGGGCCATTAAGATGAACAATTGTTTTTGTGATTTGTCTCACAAATTGTAGATTAACATTGGCTTTCAGGTATGTTGATTGCTTGAATCTGATTGGTTGATGAGTGTTCTAAGGTGTGCAATTATTTTCAAGAAAACGCACGGCTAAAACAGTTCCTGGCAGGTCTTGACTGCATTACATGTTCATATCACTTTGCCAAATGATTTCAATTATTTCAAAGGTCTTTACAGCCTACAACAGCAAAAGAACCAAAACCCACAACGACACTGACCAAGCAAATAATTATAACAAACAATAGGATAAAAATGACAAATGACTATATTTCCATGTTTTTGCCACAAAATTACATTTTATGATGTTCAGAAAGCACAGTCTCTCTCCCACTCAAACACACACATACAGTACAGACATACACTTGCACAGAAACGTGTTGTCAGTGCTGCTCTGACGATTTTATCATTAAAATAGTTTAGCAACTTAAAAGCTACATGACATTTCTCACGAGCGAGGTAATAACAGCGCTGTTCTTGAAGCAGATAAACTTACAGTTTCGCTAGCAGTAGAGACTCTGTTGCCGGGTAATTCAGGCAATTCACACACGCTTAATCTCTCTCTCTAATAACTGCATTAACAACTGTATTAGTCTGCTATCAATGGCTCAAGCCTCTGTTACAAGCTCTAAAATAATGCTTTGGAATTAGCAATGGAGGCGTGGGATGAGATGCGTAAAAAATTTGTCCTACACACAAGAGCGTTTTATGGAAATAAACCTGACAAATGTCTTGAAATACAACATCTGAACAATGTCTTGAGGTGTGGTACTGTAGTGGTAACCGTCATGGCCACATCACCACTTTGGGTATGCATTATTTTCTAATAATTCAAATATTCCTTACTTAGACCAGTTACTGGCTTTAAAAACTAGTTAGTTTAAATATATATATATATATATATATATATATATATATATATATATAGGCCTGTCTGAATGATTATTACAGAATGAAATACTGTGTGAATGTATCTTTTTGTATCTTCAGATAACATCACAAACACACACATCCGCATTTAAACACACCAAGGACCATGTCAGCCATTACATACACACATGCATATTTGTGTGTGTGAGTGAGAGAGGTTTCAGGCTGTGTCAGGCTAGTGGGTGGAGAGATGACCATTCTTTGTCTGGCCTTTCATATCTTTGGGGGAGATCTTGGGAGTCTCTAGGGGGTTGACCCCGGTGGTGTGCCCAGGCCGTGAGAACCCCGGATGGGTCAGAGTCTGGACGGGTTAGGGCAAATGGAACATGGAACCCTGATGGTCACGTCCCGCCAGGAAAACAATCAGAGCCACTGTCAAGGCCATCTACACCTGCTATCACAGCAGAATTGAAGAAAGAGACAGGGATTGCAGGTCATGTAAACAGATAAAAGAGAAAACAGAGAAAAGGTGACCAGTGTGTCAAAAGGAAAAATATACTAAAGATTAGAATGGAGTAAGAGGAATCGTGACCTTAATTGCTATTGTTCGTGTCATAGGTCATGACCTTCTAGAACAATAATGACCGTCCTCTCACTTTAGCATAGGTCAGAGTGATAGTTTGCTACAGCCTCATTTATTCCTCTCTTTATCTTCCTTTCCTTTGCCCCTCGGTTCGCTTTGAGGAAGTTAAACTGAGCCGCCGTCTGTTTAAGAGTCTAGTTACTTCATCTGATTTGTACTCCCTCAATCTCATGTTGTCTTTATTTTCCTGCTGACATTTCTTTACATCCGTCCACATCTCTGACACCTCTGCCGTGTTTACTTCCTCACCCACTCATCCCTTTCTCTCTTGCTCTATCTATCTCTCTTTCTCTCTCTGTAATTGCAGTGGTGCGGTGCAGGGGCTGCTCGTCTGCGCTCCAGCTGGGCAGATTAGCATAGATCTCCCACGCAGACACAGTTGACCTTCACTCCACCAAACACTTGTCAAAATGCCAGCCATAATTACCCTGGCCTCTCCAGCTAAAGTAATGGCTTACATATACCTGACTCACTCTTTGCCACCAATTGGATGTGAAATATATGTGAGTGTGTGTGTGTGTGCAATGAGATTATTGTGTGTGTGTTGGACTGTATCTTCTCACTGATCCTTTGAGCGTTTTATGAGGGTTATATGAGTTTTCAGCACAAGTGTATAATAATTCATATATTATCAGCATTTGACAGACATTCCAATAGCATTTTTCTTAAGGATTTCGATTGACTTAGCTATTTATGTAATTGTCAGTGTCACAGACCATTTAATGCAGATTAATGATATAAAGAGTTGCATTGTGATGTGAAATGCAGCAGAAGTGGAAGCATGTTCAATTTGTAGTGAATTAAGCCTAAAAGATCTTCTATGATACAGTATATTGAAATATTTGAGATTTATATGTTGCTTCAAAAAACATGGTTGAGTGCATCAGTGGAGAAAGTGGTGATGTTATGGCATCTATTTGCAGCGTTTAGCTGGGCCATGTTAACCAGCCATACTAACCATAGTAAAAGGTTTGGGATTGTGTTCTTACTGCGCCATCAGCTGAATTAAAAATAATGTCATTGATTTCCTGTGGCTCTACTGAAAAGAATAGCTGTGCTAACAGATTTCTTCAAGTTGTAACATCTACTAATAAGGCCGGTCATTACTTTTCGTTACATGTGTCCTGTGTGACAGTCACAAAAAAAAAAAAAAAAAAAAACTCTTCTTTTGGGGAAAAAAAGAGAATCCTCCATATATATATATATATATATATATATATATATATATGGAGGATTATGTATTTTGTGTTGTTAGAAGAAAGTAAGTCACATGAGGGTGAGTAAATAACACCAGGATTTTTTTTTGTTTCTTTTTTTTTTTTTTTTTGTGAACTGAGTGTTAATAAATCTCTTTGATATACATTACCATTACTCTGTTCATGAGGTAAACACACACTTCTGGTGCTGGTGTTTAAAAACCTAGAACGGATGCCAACTAATAAGTCATCATAATGGATGATCATGCACAATGAATGACTTTTAATAAATTAACACAGTTTTTGTCGCCGTTACACTGGCCGTCAGGGAGTATGTACACTTGGTGAGATGCAGTCATTTAATGTCTCTTCATGTCCTCATTAAATAGAGACTGAATCACAAAAGTGTTGTTTGGTGTTGACTGGCTTAAGTTCATATTTTTGTAGCACATTTGAAAGCACATTACACATTTGTCTTCAAAACAAATCCTCAAATGTAGAGTGACACCCTCATTTTGGCCCACTGCCGCCTCTCTGAGTTTAGTTAATTCCTGCCCTTCTTAATTTTCCCTCTATCTCTCATCTTCCCTTTCTCTAATTCCCTCCTCCCCTACTTTCTCACACTCTGTGTGTCTCTGTTGCTCTCATTCGTCTCCCACCCCTTTCTCCTTCTCATCCTTGACTGCCCTCCTTGGTTGAGCGCACTTAGTTCTGTGATCAAAAATTTCCTCTTCCTTAACAGGCTGTGGATGAGAGTAAGGCAGAGAGGAACAAAGAGCGATAAGGTTTTCAGTATATGTTAGAAATTTTAAAAAATGCATACTTGAAAATAAATTGATCCTGTTGAAAATTGTGGATCTGTGTGTGTACATTTTTATGTGAATGTGTCTGTGTTAGAGCAGTAGGGGGCCTTTTCCTCCTTTAATGGGCAAGCTAGAGTCTCAGCTTCTGCCTGGATGTCACCTGTCAATCAAACGGCACTTTGGGCTCCTGCTCCTTCATTCGCTCTTGATTTTGATTGGTGAAAATGGTATTTTTGGTGTAGTTAATCTGTATGCTACTGTTCTTATATTATGAATGTACACTATTGTTCAAAAGTTTGGAGTTGGTAAGATTTTTTTATGTCCTATGTTCACCAAGGCTGTTGAAAACAGTTGTGCTGCTTCATATTTTGTGATATATTTTTTCAGGATTCTTTGATGAATAGAAAGTTCAAAAGAACAGCATTTATTTGAAATAGAAACTCCTGAATCCTTTGTAACAATGCAAAGGTCGTTACTATCACTTTTGATCAATTTAATACATCCTTTATATAAGTATTAAAAGAAATCTTACGGACCCCAAACTTTTGATAGGTAGCTAATGTATTGGTTTGGGTTCAGTTGGACTGAATTCTAGCATTTTATTTCCAAATAATCAATATCAGTACTTGGATATAGATTGAGATTACAGAAACATGGAAGATAAAAGAAAACCTTCCATCAAGTTTGCTAACCTGTGATTACAGATGAAAATATGAGCCAGTTTATTATTCTAAAATCCCAACCGGATGTTTTTTTTCACCATCAGCTCTGGCTTGTTAATTTGAACCAGTGTCTGGCTGAGTTGCCGGTTTCTAGACTATAGCTTTGTGCTATCATGTAATCACACTCGCAGTGATTTTGAGACATTATGCAAGCCTTTGATTAGGTAGCATGCTGTCATCTGTGCACTTGAATATGTGTCTAGGCTTTTCTCACCGTAAAAACCCTGAGTTTGAAAGAGTGTGAAAGTTGGGCCGTGATTACAGCAATGTCAGGACGCGCTGTGCTCTGGGCATACTGTATGGCATCTCGATTAGGGCTCGGGGTTTTTGTGCATGGAGCTTCATCTGGCTTTGAAACTGAGAAGTGAAGAGAAGGAGAGAAAGAATTTATCAGCTGTGTCAAGGCCTATTCACACCAAATGCAGAATAAATTGTTGACCGAACGTCTGTTCAGACCAAGGCTAAAATGAATAGTCTTTGGCCTACATGAAACCAAAAGTCACTCCTGTACAATAGGTGGCGCTGATCAAGAAATGCACCACACAGAAAAGCAAGAAAGACTGTCTATACTCTAATAGGCCTGTCATCAGAGATGGTCTTATTATTGGGAGATATGAGGGTCTGTACCATTGGAGAAAGCGTAACGGCCAACCTGGATCACATGTGCCTTGACAACCAATACAGAACAGCCTTGACGTCATTGAATTTCGTTCATAGTTATCCGACAGTAAATCACTGTTTGCGGATACCATAGAAATGAATGAGAAGTGCCTCTCGGAATCCTACCTGTTGTGCAATTGTCCATCACTTCTCTTATAAAACAGTGTAAACTCTCGGTGTAAACTCTAAAAATAGATCAATCCAAAATTAATTTTTAAGAGCAAACATGTTGAAGATTAGCCGATGGGCTGTCGATTCATTAAAAGATAAGCCGTTTTCCCACAAAAGCATAGTGAAGCATCTCCTCCATTGACATCCATTCAAAAAAACAGCCTCAGGTCTCCTTCCCTGCGTATTGAAGCGTTAACATGCGTTACGTTTTTTTTTTTTTTGCTAACCTTGCAGACTTGCCTTCAAGTAGCTTTGCTGTCAGTGTGGCCATATTGATATGTGAAATCAATTAATGTTATGTTTTAAACATTAATAATTTTTCCTTATTGTGCATTATAACTCTGTCTCTGTTTTGCACATTGACATTTTCTATATTTTTAGATGCATTTTGAGTATTATAGAATCTGTTTTATGAGAGCCTCTACATCTGTCCAGTGTCTTTGTATGTTGACACATATTTTCCTACAAATGTAGTTCTTCACTGCATTCTGAACTAAACCATTATGGTAACACTTCACAACAAGGTTCTATTTGTTAACATTAGTTAACTGCATTAGTTAACAAGAACTAGCTATAAGCATTTATTAATCTTAGTTAATGTTAATTTCTACATTTAATACATTATTAAAATCAGAAGTTTCTGTTTATTATATTAATAATTACCAGAGCTAACCAGAAGTAACAATGAACAGTTCTATTTTTATTAATGTAACAGATGTATTGCTCATTGTTAGTCCATGTAATGCAAAAGTAATTTTAAAATTACTTTTTAAAATTTTAAAATAATAAGGTACAGTGTAAAACACCATGTATGAGGTTCTTCAGGGCCATCTTCTATGGCAGAATAGCAGAAGACTGTGTAGGAGCTTAGGCTTCGTAAACATGACCAAAAGCTTGTATCTCGTTGGCTTTTTCTGAGAACAAATGTTCATGCATGGTTTGAATAGGTCCATAGGAATCCATAATTTGACTTGCTCAAACATGTATGTCAGTCCTGCACAGCTGATTCAAAACGTCCCACCTTCTTGGATCACGTGTTTTATGCAAGCTCATTGATATCTCTCAGACAGTTGTAGTCCAGACGAGGCAGTCCCCAATCTGTGGCAAGGTGACAAGGCAGTAAGCACTTGCTGTGTCAACACAGATTTGTGGAGAGGAACTTCAAAACAGTGGCAGCCAGTTCGACAGCCGGCCAGAGCTCTAGAGTATTGGTGGAGGCTCTGCCCATAGACGGGGATTAGGAGAATGTGGGCACTGTTTTTGTTTGCTAATTCCCTCTGCGAGGTATTTGTGGAAAACAAGCATGAATAATATCAAGTGATTTGGGCTTGATGAAGACGAAAGTGTTGGCAAGTGTGAGAGATTAAGGAAAGTGACAAATGAGACAGGCTGTCAGAGAGAGAGAGAGAGAGAGAGAGAGAGAAAGTCTACACACAGCTCTGCAGAGAATGAGAAAAGGTAAACAAACATTTTTGGGGGATTTTACCCATGATGCCCCAATCCATACCAACAGAATTTTTATGATTGTTCATGCAGCGTGTGAAATAAAGCTGTTTGATAAGGGTGATGGAAGTTTTATGTGACAATAGCTATGTTTCCATCCAAAGTTGCGTATTTAACTTGCCAATTTGGAATATATCATAAAACATTTGCAAATAAAGCACCATCCAGTGAGTCGAAGAGAACAAAATTGTCACTTCCTGATAAACTGGCGCTAAATATCACTAAGAAAAATGGAATTTGCTGCAGTAGAAGCCACTGTATATAATAATTTTCGTATAAAATAAATTACTTGCACCTGGCATATTATCTTGCAACGCAATTGTGTGAGGCACTTCTGGGAGGGAATTATACCGAACCACTTTAACAACAGACTTTGCTCAGGCGTTACAGAATGACTAAAACAGCATTTCAGATGCTGTGCAACGCGATCGGTCCGCTGGTTGGTCCAGTTATGGTCCAGTTGGTCCCAAAAATTGCAGGTAGTTACAACTGCATTTACAAAAATTCTATGCAGTGTGTTTGTAATTGAAATGAACAACTAGTTGTTAATGACATATTTTAACATGCATCAGAGATGTTTCTCTCTTCTTTATTTTGTGGTACAAGAAATTACAGGGAAAGCAGGATGAGCCTTGTCCTCATTTGTGTTGCCAGATCTTGCCAACAAGCCCACAATAAACTGAAATAAATTAAATGCTTTATGCTGAAAAAAGACCAAAATATTGCAACCCACACCTGCTCACTTTAATAACTCTGTAAACTTGATCGCTTTATGAGCCAAACTTAAACTAAAAGCCCAAAAATGCTTATAAGAAGTGGACATGGCAACACTGCAAGAGTACGCTCTGTGAAGCAACCTTTCCAAGCATAAGCAAAACACAACGCCTCTGTCGACAGCGCTTCAGTTAAAAATGCTGAACATAAGTCTTTTGTCGCTGTAATAATTGTTTGGTCAGAATAGCAGATACCACACATGCAAGATGCCAGACTGTTGCTATGGTTACCACGGTGTCAATCGTCACAGTTTCGGGAATGAGTTGTGTTCCGTACACACATGGAACGATAATTTATGGGAATCACTCATGTATTTAAATGCGGTTATCACTCCTGAACATTTACAGTGTGTACGTGGACTAATTGTCAATATCACCTTCTGCTAAAAAGTTAGATACATTTTGCAGTACAGTTCTAATTGTTGAAAATTGAAACAAATGGTCACCAATTCTGCTTGTAACTTCTAACAGGCCAGTAGGCCTTACACAAGGACATTTTCATACTGTCATATCCACACCCAGTAATTCTTAGTCCCAATACAGGTCTTTTTCATCCCGGTATTAATTAGCTGTTACCAAAGTTACATACACCAGTGCATAGTGTACCTATGCAAAGGTATAACAACAACATAGTTTACTTTTTCTCTTTAACTTAACATGCTTACAACTTGAACAGCAGATTGCCTTCACAAGATTATTTTCCTTGCACATTTTTATTTTTAATTTATTAATTATTCTTCTGTGCATTAGGAGTGAATCCTCACTGGTCTCATAATTCGATTCAATTATGATTTAAAGGGAAGTGATTTGATTAACAAAACAATTCTCAATGCATCATGTCTTCCAATATTTTTTATCAGTAGGGGAGCGCAGGGCACAAACTAACGCGGGGTTAGTTGTAACACGCATGGTTTAAATACTTTCACACACGTTAGCATGAAGAAACTTAGCATATTTACTAGTTGCCATATCGACAATATATGGAGAAAAAATTGCGCCAAAATTCAGAAATATTTGGAAGATATCACTGAACAATTATTTAACAACAGCAAAAGTAAATTTCTTACTAAGTAATTTTCTTACTTAAGCTAATTTTTCATCTATATTTTTTGTGTTTATTTAAAATGATACAAATATGATATTATTTTAAACTCCAACCTGTTGTTTAGCAGTTTGGGTAGTTCTTTAATGCTTCACTTACTATCAGAAGACACTAACCAGGTTTAAATTCCAGTTGCGCAGATAGGGTTCGTTGTAACACTGCATTACAACGTGCCCTGCTATTAGAACTATGCTATTCTATACAGTTACGATACAACTGGCATAATCAACTTTTATGAATGTCTGTTGAGAAACCATGGAAAAAATGTGAATAAAGACTGAGAGGAAGAACCTAAACTTTCAGAATATATTATTTCAAGAAATTTACAGCATTTGTGCTGGCTCGTCTATTTATCTCGTGTTCTGTGAGAGTGTTCACTGTCAAACCACAAAATTATTTAAATTTGAATTTCTAAAAAAATGCCATTATTTTATATGAAAAAAAAAAAATTTGTCTTTTATTGACAAGATATTTTAGTTTGTCATGTATATATTTTTTAATTAAATCAGATAACATTTTTAGCTGTCATATGGTCATGTTACAACGTGCCCTATCACATGTTACAATGTGCCCCACCTATGGGGCATTTTGTCACATTTTCCTTCCCTTCTTTCGGGGTAAATAAAGAAAAAAGTATACACTGTATTAATGAAACAAAGCCACATATTTGTACCAGACACGTGTGAAATTAATGTGGAACAAAAGAAATTCTCTGAACCCTAAGTGCAAAAAGTCAAAAAGCGTTAGGTTGTGCCACGCTCTCCCCTACAGGCTAGAGGTTAGTGTTATCATGATGCCAAAATTACATTAGCTGTTACAAATAATTTAAAAAAATGCCATTGGACACTTATTTTTAACAGTTTAACTCCTTTGAATTACTTATTTAGTTAAAGGGATAGTTCACACAAAAATGAAAATTCTGTCATCATTTACTCACCCTCAAGTTGTTCCAAACTTGTATTAGTTTCTTTCTTCTTCTGAACACACAAGAGCAGATATTTTGAAGAATGTCAGTAACCAAACGGTTGATGGGTGTCAGGATTATGCTTTGTGTTTGTTTCTGTTCTTGTGAACTAGCTTTAAAGTCTGTTGCTGTGTCCGAAATCGCCCCCTATACCCTCATTCACTATTCCCTACATTACTCCACTAATATAGTCCACTTGAAGGAGTGAATGAAACGAGTGAGTGAATCCGGACACTGAGTGCACCGGAAGGGCTGCCGATTTCGCATAGTTTGTGCTTGCTGTTTAATAATCATTTAAAATGTAGAAAACTGGCAGCTCCAGTAGTAATGAATATTTATGTTAAACTCTGCCATGAAAACTAACATGTACAAACCTTAATTAAACGATTTAATGATCAATTAAAAAGGAAATTTTACCTGTATGATATTATACTGGACCAGCGCGGTTTGGAAAATAAATGGATGATTGATTCAGCTGCGGGCGCCATCTCCTGGCGAGACGCGGGAATTCATTCAGCGCGCGACTCTCACAGTGCATTATGGGTATTATCTAGCCGTTGAGTAGTAGTGCAAATAGTGCCCTATTTAAGGGTATAGGGGGCGATTTCGGACTCAGCCTGTGTCTTTCTCATTCAGTTTGAGAAAGTTGTCTTTCTCATTCACCTGTTCTTAATTAATTAGCTCATTAATTCCCTCATTTGTTCTGGCAATTCATACTCCCTGTTTGGTTCAGTTCTTTGTCTGGTCTCATCTTTGTTTAGTGGATGTGTTTGCCTGTTCTCCTTGTGTTTCTTCTATGTGTATTTATTAAAGACTCTTGATTCTGTATTCTCCTTCGTTGTGGGCTTATTTATACAGCCATACTATGGAAGTCAACAGGTTTGAAACAACTTGAGGGTGAGACAGATGACAGAATTTTCATTTCATATCCCTTTAAGTACTTTCTGACATTTCTAATTGCGCTAAAGTCAATGTTCTAATTTTCAAGAAAATATTGCTTGGATAAACATATAGAGTCTGTATATACAGTGGGTACGGAAAGTATTCAGACCCCCTTAAATATTTCACTCTTTGTTATATTGCAGCCATTTGCTAAAATCATTTAAGTTAATTTTTTTTCCTCATTAATGTACACACAGCACCCCATATTGACAGAAAAACACAGAATTGTTGACATTTTTGCAGATTTATTACAAAAGAAAAACTGAAATATCACATGGTCCTAAGTGTTCAGACCCTTTGCTCAGTATTTAGTAGAAGCACCCTTTTGATCTAATACAGCCATGAGTCTTTTTGGGAAAGATGTAACAAGTTTTTCACACCTGGATTTGGGGATCCTCTGCCATTCCTCCTTGCAGATCCTCTCCAGTTCTGTCAGGTTGGATGGTAAACGTTGGTGGACAGCCGTTTTTAGGTCTCTCCAGAGATGCTCAATTGGGTTTAAGTCAGGGCTCTGGCTGGGCCATTCAAGAACAGTCACGGAGTTGTTGTGAAGCCACTCCTTCGTTATTTTAGCTGTGTGCTTAGGGTCATTGTCTTGTTGGAAGGTAAACCTTCGGCCCAGTCTGAGGTCCTGAGCACTCTGGAGAAGGTTTTCGTCCAGGATATCCCTGTACTTGGCCGCATTCATCTTTCCCTCGATTGCAACCAGTCGTCCTGTCCCTGCAGCTGAAAAACACCCCACAGCATGATGCTGCCACCACCATGCTTCACTGTTGGGACTGTATTGGACAGGTGATGAGCAGTGCCTGGTTTTCTCCACACATACCGCTTAGAATTAAGGCCAAAAATTTCTATCTTGGTCTCATCAGACCAGAGAATCTTATTTCTCACCATCTTGGAGTCCTTCAGGTGTTTTTTCATGTGTCTTGCACTGAGGAGAGGCTTCCGTCAGGCCACTCTGCCATAAAGCCCCGACTGGTGGAGGGCTGCAGTGATGGTTGACTTTCTACAACTTTCTCCCATCTCCCGACTGCATCTCTGGAGCTCAGCCACAGTGATCTTTGGGTTCTTCTTTACCTCTCTCACCAAGGCTCATCTCCCCCGATAGCTCAGTTTGGCCGGACGGCCAGCTCTAGGAAGGGTTCTGGTTGTCCCAAACGTCTTCCATTTAAGGATTATGGAGGCCACTGTGCTCTTAGGAACCTTAAGTGCAGCAGAAATTTTTTTGTAACCTTGGCCAGATCTGTGCCTTTCCACAATTCTGTCTCTGAGCTCTTCAGGCAGTTCCTTTGACCTCATGATTCTCATTTGCTCTGACATGCACTGTGAGCTGTAAGGTCTTATATAGACAGGTGTGTGGCTTTCCTAATCAAGTCCAATCAGTATAATCAAACACAGCTGGACTCAAATGAAGGTGTAGAACCATCTCAAGGATGATCAGAAGAAATGGACAGCACCTGAGTTAAATATATGAGTGTCACAGCAAAGGGTCTGAATACTTAGGACCATGTGATATTTCAGTTTTTCTTTTTTAATAAATCTGCAAAAATGTCAACAATTCTGTGTTTTTCTGTCAATATGGGGTGCTGTGTGTACATTAATGAGGAAAAAAAATGAACTTAAATGATTTTAGAAAATGGCTGCAATATAACAAAGAGTGAAATATTTAAGGGGGTCTGAATACTTTCCGTACCCACTGTATATAGTATATACTGACAAATAGTCAGTAGTAAAGAAGAACAAAGCACAAGCACTAAATAAAGAGTGTCTTCAGTATCAAAGGCAGTGAGTGATTTTTTTTTCTTTCTTTATTTTAGCATTATTGTTGTTGTTTTATTATTATTATTATTATTATTATTATTAATGACATCATAGACAGCAGCAGATCTAATAGGCTGCATTCACACTAATGCACAGATCTGTTTTGTTGTTTTGTCCCATTTGTTTACAATCCATTAAGACGTAATAACTGTTTAAATTAATTTTTTAAAACCAGAGAAAGTTTGGGCGTTGTTGGATTTTTAATGACTATTTTGGGCAATAAGTAAATATGTATAAATACTGTAGTTAGACACAAAAAGTGCTTCAACATGTTTATTTGATGCACTGTATTTTATTTTTCTTTGAGACTATTTCAGTCTTTTATACTTCAAAAGTAAATGTGTTACTTGTCAATTCTTCGAAATTATTTGTGCACTTTACTAGCAATTTCTGAGTGAAAATTTGTTTTTACACCAATTCATTCTTTAGGAGTAGGATATTGATATGCCCTAAAGCTTACATCAGCATCACAAAACTTCAGGAGCCCCTCAGTTAGAGAAGTGTCTGTCATCACTCAAAAATTCAGTCGTGTTCAACAGGTCCTTGTCACCTTGGTATCATTATCTGTTTATATAAATCAACAGTCTGCAACCTCATGCCACCACACAAACGATAAGAATGAGAAAGTTTAATAATATTACATGTATTTATTTATTTGTGTATTTTATAAATATCGAATTCCCCTTCATTTGTATGACAAATGACCGTTTGTGGTAATCCTTCTGTATTTTCACACAGCGGATAAACATATTCAACCCAGCATACATTTTTAAAAATCCATTCACAAAACATAAGGATGGTGACACTCAAATCAAGGGAAGAGTTTCACGGTAAATTATCACCACATGATGTACAAAAAAATGATTCATACTATGGTGGGAAACTGAGTCCAGCATCCAGCACTGCAGACACCACAGTCTGAGTGAATGAAATTAACACTTGGCACTTGTGTTGTTGTGTTCTCGTGCTACGTCATCATCAACTGTCGAAGTTCAATTCCAGTGCTCAAGAACCCAAGTACAGATGACGCATGAAAGTACCCGAAAGCCTATAAGCTTTAAACCTCTCCTTCCCACAGAGATTCCCGCTTCAAGCTCATAAATGTGTGACAAAAGTAAAAGTAAAGCTTATGAAAGTAAACGTTTGTCGTTTTGTTTTGCATAATTTTAATAAAGTGATAAAGACCTTGAAAAAGCCTACGGTATTTTTATTGACATATTAAAACAAATCTTAACATTGACAAAGCATAAGTAACATTAAACATAAATACTCATTTTCACAAATACGGTAAATTAAAACAATATAAAATACTATGAAAATATTGTAGATAATAATATGAAATAAATGCTTTAATAGATTGACATTTGTTTGTGATATGTTGAATTTATTGTGCATTATTTGGACACTACTTATAATATTCTGGGACGGTCAGTTGAGCAACAAGATCTCAGCACATCTCAGTTCTCACAAGGATGCTTTCTGTGTCCTTGCGTCCTTCCGAGTTCGTTCTTTCAAGGTAGCCTGGGAAGACCGATTCTAAGAGAACGCATGTTCATTCTTTGCATTCTTGGGATTGAGAAACAGCCTTTGTCTTTGTTATTGGGCCTTTCCTGTATCTCTGCTTGCACAAAATGGTATTGCCAGATTGTTCAATTATTAGAATCATTGTTTTATTGATTTGTAAACTTCAGGATCCTTATGTAGTAATTTAGTCTAGTTAGTTACGTTAATTCTCAAATCCATGCCAAATATTATTATTTAGAATTACTAACACTGTCTAAATCTTTGCCTGAAAGTTGTTTTGCTTGCAAAGCTTTGCTCATTTCAAAGACTAGATTCCACTCTTCACTCCAAACAACATAGTCAGCTGGTTTCTTTCAGGTAGTCTCTCATGAGGAGGGCGATCTGATCGATTACAGCCACGGGGGTCTTCTACATGCTGGCAGAATGTTCTAGTCTTCCTCACACTGCAGCTCTCTACACTAAACAACACACCTACACTACTCTTCCTCTCCTTCACCTTTCTCTCTTCTCGTCTGTCACTGGCTTCTGCCGCTTTGTGTTCTTCTTTCTCCCCTTCTTTGCGTCTCCTGGATGCCCTCAGATGGCAGGCACTTGATGGGAACAAGTAGTGGAAAGAATTGATTGGTCAAGGTGAATGCTGATTGTAATTGCACAGAGCCTTATTTGGCTCTCCTGCTGGACAAACTCAGGAAGTCATAGGCTTTGCTGTTTCAGGGTTTTTCTGATTTCAAGGTGGTTTGGCTTTGCTGATTTGTCTTTATCAGTTGTATACCTCAGATTTAACATTGCGTTGTCACGCTGGATATTATTAGGCACTTGGGAAAAAATTTAATAGGACAGATCTAATGCTCAGGAAACAGTTTTATGAGCTGTTTGCACAATTTACAGATAACTGCCCACGCCATTATTATTTTTTATATATTAAAGTCAGTCTGCTGAGGATGTTTAATTAAATTTGAAAACAGTCTTTGTGAATTGTTTTTTTTTTTTTTGATAAACATGATTCAAATTAAGTACCATATACAGTTTCTACTTCTAGTAATATTCTTTTAAATGTTTACATACAGAATTCATAGATTTGGGCAGCCATTTGTTTCTCAGTGCTAAATATTCTTTATTGAGAGATTTATACAGCTACATGCATAAAAATAATATTGCATTGTATTCATGGTCCAGCTCCTCCTATCTATTCAAGAGTGTTTGTTTGTGTGTGTGTACGTGTGTATATATTTTCTTTCTGTATAATGGAAAAGTGTGTGTCCAAGATGCCCTCTTGAAAGCAGTAGTGTTCTGTCTCTCTCACTTGTGTTTTGTGAACACACACACAGATAGAGAGAGAGAGAGAGGGAGGAAAAACAAAGACAGGCACCCTTCACTTCAAAGCAAGCGGGTGACATTTAGGCCCCTCTGTGTTCAAAGCCCCCATTTTGCTTTTGTAGTTCCTCTTTGAGTATAATTAATATATTTCCTCTTCTAAAGGACTTGTTGGGAGTTGGATTAGCACACGGCTTCAACCAGTCTTTACTTATTTCATTATGCAGCTGCACTAAAAGAGAAATTCATGAATATGTTCTCTTTGTTTGATTTTTTTATTAGAAACAAGTTAGCTTAGGACCATATCTGCAACCACAGAGGCAGAAAAAACACAAACTGTGAATAAAAACTTACTAGTTTAATTTTCAAGGCAGTTGACAGAATGACAACTGAAATGATTTTCGACTGAGAAAAATGCCTTTATTTCAGTGACATTGTCTGTTTTCATACAGATTTCACATCCATTGTGTTGTTGTGAAAAGCTATTTGATCAGATTCTCAGTTTATCCTTTGGTTTCTCATTAACACAGCTGTCATAGTGTCTTCTATCTGTTTTTTTAGCCTGTATTTCCCAATATACCTTTTTTTTCTGCAAATCAACTCATCTGGCTTATTGTCACAAGGCTTCTTGAGCTTGTCTTTTGGGTAGTGGCGTTGCATCTGAAAGTTTGACTTCTTGTTCACTTATTTGACCTCAAATAAGGAAAATAGAAAGGATGACAGTATTATAAGGCCTGTGTATTTCTTAAACAAAAAATAATGGTTTTAATTGTAGTCAGCGTCTCTGCTCTTAGCTACTTTGCATTTTCATTTTCTCAACTGATATGTAATATCAATTGACCCTTCACCAGGAGTTTGATTGACAGGTGATCTAACCAATCATAACGCCGAATCCGCCATTTTGACCGACAAAGCAGTCAGGAGAGTAAGTAGAGTAACGTAGGTGGACTTGAACTTGAAAAATGGTGTGTACTGACGTCTTTCCGCAATTGAAACAACATTCCTTCTGATGTTCATTCATGTTTTTTTGATGCTATAAATGAACTAGAAGGAAGAGATGATCGGTTCACGAGGCGCTACAGCGATCTGTCACGACAGATTAAAGAGCCACAAAATGGTATTTATTTTTGAAATTTCTTTAAAAATGACAAAATATGAAATATGAGACTTTGTTTCATATCAAAAGTAACCTGCTCTGTCTTGTCTGTCGAGATGTTGTCAGTTTCCTCTTTGCTCCGCGATGGATTTTTTACTGCGTGAGTGTGGCGACAGATCGGCATGGCTTGTCGGACATAGCAACAGTAACTAAAGGAGGCTGGTCTTTGTGAACAGTCAATTGCAGTACTAAAAAAATTGACTTGATATTTTCAAAGACACTGTTATTTTAATTGGTTTTATTTGTTCATATCTGATTAAGGGTCTTGCTTAAAATTGTCTAAAATAAATTTAGAACTCCATATCAACATTTAGTCAATCCTAGTAAGATTTGATATGAAGGCTTTGATATTTCATTGAGCTAGCTTTCAAAACTTTGACCTGGAATGAACTGCTCTGAGGCTGTGTGTACAGCCAAATGATGCTCATCTCAAAACTCACATCTGCTCTTTGACTGACAGATGAAGGTCTTGTGTGCCAGTCATAGAGGTGTAGTGGTGGACTGTTGCTCTGTCCTGTTTTTTGAAGCCTCTCATTCTCTTGTTTATCCTTACCCTTTTCCTCTGCATTCTTTCTTTCCTTTTTTATTATCATGCTGTATGCAATTTGTTTAGAAGGTCACTGCAAAAATATTTGTATCATATCCAAAGAGAAAAATCCCCTTTTATTTTCCGCTTATGGGCCACAATGGTGATCATAATGTTTTAGATGGCACTTCCCCCTCAGCATCATCATCCCAGTCTCTGCCTTTAAGGTAAAAGGGTTGCTTGATTTAAAAGCGTTGGGTAATATAGAGGTTCCTCTTTAACCTTGCAATTCACATTCGATATCAGCCATCATTTATATCCTGATGAAGATCAAAGTTCCTATTGGGATGCATTCTAAAATGCCAACCCCTAATCCCTCACTAAAATTGAAAGTACCCTGGTGTGCACCCTTCAATAAAAGAAAAACTGAGGAAGAAGAAGAAGAAAAAGACACAGAAAGAAAAGTGAGGGAAGAAGATAATGCCTGAAATGAATTATGTATCACTCCTAAGAGGAATATCGCTCCTCTTGGTTGGCCTCTCTATCTCGCTCTTTAAATCGATACAGGCTCACTGTCATGGGTCACTACCCAGCGTGCACCAGGGTACTACTGTGCTTCCAAAGTAAGCTATCCCCTGCTCCCCCATCCAGCCACTCTCATGGTGATAAGTCTGCCATATCTGAGCCTTAGCTCCAAGAGGACAGACTCTTTCAATTTAACTCCAATATCCGCTTCTGATTGAGTAGCGTAGGCCGAGCGGTGCAGAATTCATATATTCACCGCTCTTCAAGGTTTGCGTGGGGGCTCTTGGCCATGGGGAATGCATCGAGAGCATGTTATTATAAACCTGCTCTGAGTGAGATGTGTCATGTGGTGCAGCATCTGTCACCTCCATATTGTGAAAAGTAGCAAAGATATCCCTCAGACATTCAAATAAGCTTTTTCTAATGATCACAACAGTGTTTGTAGTTACTCTCGAAGATGGACGTTCAGGAATATTCCAGGTTCAGTACAAGGTAAGTTCAATCAACACAGTTTGTGGCATAATGTTGTTTACTGCAAAAAGTAATTTGTCCCTCTTTTCTTTAAAAAAAGCAAAAATGGTTGCGGGGTAACTAGTGGGGCACTAACAATGGTAATCATAAATGTTAAATTTTTAAATGTATAACCACAAGACAAACAACACGTGTTAACATGATTTTAGTGTGAAAAAAAAATGCTTACTAAACTTTTCTGTGTAATGTTATATCCAAATATCCATGACAGCAAAATTCCTAAAGCCTAAATTACCATAAAAATGTCAAGAACAGTTTCTAACTCTAATAAAGTTGTAACAAAGAATTGATTTGTGCTTTTATAAAATTATATACTCAAGTAGTATTGTATACTATATATAC
This sequence comes from Ctenopharyngodon idella, assembly GCF_019924925.1. Taxonomy (NCBI): domain Eukaryota; kingdom Metazoa; phylum Chordata; class Actinopteri; order Cypriniformes; family Xenocyprididae; genus Ctenopharyngodon; species Ctenopharyngodon idella. The sequence goes on from NC_067226.1 coordinate 13,289,174, forward strand.
TTATCTGAAAATGGCCCCATTTACCTCGGTTATAAGCTCAACCACACATGCTTGATGTGTGAGGACAAATGGATGAGACACTGGCTGTTGCGGAAGCTCAGACATGCTTAGATGACACATGAGAACAAACCTTACATTCTCATTCGTCAAGTACAGTTGAGCTGCTGTTCATCATATTTGATGTGCTCTGTGTATGTGCATTGATCAATATTTAAATATGAATAAAAGTCTAAATTATATCTGTTCATCATATAAATCAATCGTGTTTCTTCAGAAAACTTGGATTAAACAGACTTGGATTAAACAGCTTAATTCATATGGATTATGTTTTCAATGTCACCTTTATTTGTATAGCTCTTTATACAATACAGATTGTTTCAAAGAGCTTTACAGTGATCAACAGGAAAATAATGATTCAATGATGCAAACAGAGTTCAATTCATCTGTAAAGCAGCTCTAAAAAGAAAAAGTGTCATTGTTCAGCTGAATACAGTTCAGTGCTGTTTCTGTTCAGTTATAAAGATCATTAAATTAGTTTTAAATTCGGCTATAAAGTAGCTCTGCAGAAAACAGTGATGTCATCGTCCAGCTCAGTTCAGTTCTCATCATACAGTATCAGTGCAGTTAGATCAGTAATATTGTTGAATATTAACTGTCCCCAACTAAGCAAGCCAGATGCCACAGTGGCAAGGAACCCAAACTCCATCAGGTGACAGAATGAAGAAAAAAGCTTATAGGAGAAACCAGACTCAGTCATGGGGCCAGTTCTCTGGCCACCGAACGAACATGGTGTGATTATGATTCCAGGCTGCATCACAAGTCAGAAGTCAGATTGTGGATTGGTATCATTCAAAATATTTCTTGCTGTTCCTTCTACTTAAAGATCGGATTCGTCACTCCGATATGGAGACGAAGCTGGTCTTCGGGGTCTGTGCAGAGGATTGGTCTGGTTCTCGCGGTCTTTGCTGAGGATCTGTGCTGATGACTGTCATGTTTTCACAGGGAATTGTCTAGTTGACATGGTCTCTGCTGACATTCGGAGGTGCGCTGTGGTCGTGTCTGGATCTGGATCTGATCTGGATATGTCCAGAATCCGGCTGACTATGGTAACCTTGGAATAAGGATGAGACAGACAGTACTAATATTAGCGTAGGTGCCATTCTTCTTACAATGTAACAAGTACATAGGATGTTGTGGGAAGTGTTCCCGGTTCTGGTTGACCTACTTTATGCAGCCTAACAATCCTTAAACAGATTTGAATTTATAGAAATGTGATAGTGTGTTATATGTATGCTAGGATAAAAAGATGTATAGGAAAAGGATCGACCGCTCGCAGTCAATTTTGATATTAATTTTTTATTAAGCATGCAGGGCAACACCCAGTTAAGCATTACAATAATTTAACCTTGAGGTCATAAAGGTGTGAACTAACTTTTTTGCATATCATTGAGGGCATATGTCATAATTTAGATATATTTTTAAGATAAATGTGGTTTTATAAATACTACAAATGTGGCTTTCAAATCAAAGATTGCTATCAAATAACACACCCAGGTTCCTAACTGATGATGAATACTTTACAGAGCAGTGTTAGAGAGTTCTAGGTTATTAGGTGCAGAGGTTTTTGGTCCAATAATTAAAACCTCTGTTTTTCAGAATTTAATGGTAGTACACTCTAAAAAATGCTGTGTTGTTTCAACCCATTAATTGGGTCAAATATGGACAAACCCAACCACTGGTTTAAATTATATTCAATTTTTAAACACAGCGGTTGGGTTTGTCCATATTTGGCCCAAACATGGGTTGAAACAACCCAGAATTGTTTAGAGTGTAGGAAATTATTAGTCATTCATTTTTTTTTTTCATACCAACTATGCATTCTGTTAGTTTTGTGAATTGATATATTTCGTCCGGCCACAAAGAAATGTAACAGTGAAAACTAATGCCATGTTTCCGAATGATATCTCCCAAGTGTAGCATGTACCAATTGAAAACAAACGGTCCGAGTACTGAGCCTTGCGGTACTTCATACTGAACCTGTGATCGATATAATTTTTCATTTACTGTCACAAATTGATAACGGTCAGATTTGAGATTCTGAGAAGGACTATAGTTGTGAGGATACTGCCTTTTCTAGTTTGGCAGAAAATGGAGATTTGAGATCAGTCTGTAATGAACTAATTCTCTAGGATCTAGTTGTGTTTTTTTTTTTTTTTTTTTTTTTTAATGAGAGGTTCAATAACAGCTTGACATTTTTTAAGACATCCTAAAGACAATGATGAATACATAATATTAAGAAGAGGATCTATGACTTCTGGAAGAATCTCTTTTAGTAGCTTAGTCGATATAGGGTCTAACATACATGTTATTGATTTTGATGATTTAAGAAAATGTCTTTTTAAACTTGTTGAAGCTTTTATTGGTGGAATGGACTTTCAATGGGGGAACAGGAACCTCTTGTTTCATTAAAAATATCTTCATTTGTGTTCTGAAGATGAACGGTAGTTTTATGGGTTTGGAATGACGTGAGGGTGAGTAACTGGTGACAGAATTCATTTTTGGGTGAACTATCCTCTCAACCTGCATAATATTGAACCCAGAGTATTCCTTTTTGGTCCTATATATTAAAATGAACTTTTTCTAAAGATCACGACCATGTTTATGGTTATTATATAAGATGCACTTAAACTCTCCAGAAAGAGTGTGCATAAAAGCTCAAAAACAGATGATAATAAAGCAGTTCAACCTCAATTATCCAGCCTGTTTAGAGGAAAAGTGCTATTTGCTGTAGAGTCAGACAACAGTTAATGAAAAGGTGTAAATTCTGTCACAACACTGTGATGGCGACGTTCGTATTCGTAGCCTTACACCAGCGCCGCACTAATTACCTGCCTGAAGGGTGCTGTGGAGAGAGTGGCCCTCTGGATATCTGGATATTTTTCTACTTCACACAACACCTCTCTTTTCCTGTCAACACACCAGGGACACATCCCTCTTTCTTTCTCTCTCTCGCTCTCTGAAGCTCTTTCCATCCATTGCTTCGGCCGAGGAGGTGTCACATTATCACCTGGAGGTGTAAACAGCCGTAGAATTACCTTTTCCACACCGATTTCTCATATACACACACACTTTCAGCACAGACACACACACACACATTCAGGTACATTTATACACTTTCTCTTGTCCCGAGATGAGTCTTTTTCTCTCTCAATGAGTTTTACCACACATATATTTTTGCCCTAAAATGATTCTTAAACTCTTTCACTTTATTCCTATTCTTTTTTTTTTTTTTTTTTTACCACTGCTTATGCTTGCAAACCCTTTGCTATCTTTCTCTACACGTATGCACCTCCCTGTCCTATCTTTCTCCTGGCTGTCTCAATATCTTTTGGTCTCTATTTTTTCTCTGTCCATCTCTTTCTGTTTCTCTTTCTTGATCTGATGCGTGGCTCACAGAACTCACAGAGGTGAGAATGCTTCTGATGTTGTCAGTCTCTGTCTTCCGCTGTCAAAAAGCCTCCTAAAAATCAGCCTTCCATAATGCAAATGTTGCATATTTTCTAATACTGCATGCACTTTCCTTTTCCCAATTTTTTTTTTCTTTCAAGTGTAAATATGTTTACTGGATGCTGGATGCAGATCTCAGTATACATTTATTTCATTCTATATGTTTCCTTACCGAAAAGTATGTAAATATTGTTCTGTTGTAGTGAAGAGTTGAGTTTTAAAATTCATTCTGAAAGACAATGTCAATGATTTTTAAGAAGTCATTTGAAAAAAGTGAACATCCATTTGCCTTGAATTGCATTGTATTTGACAGAAAAGCTCCAACATGAAATAATTTACATAGAATTAAATTTTCAATGCTTAAATGTTCCGTTGTTTTTATGCCTCACAGCTAAAGAACAAGTTTTTGTTATGCTTTCTTATGATTTAATGCTCTCAATACAGTAGAATAGTCTTTTATAGGGATAGTTCATCCAAAAAAATTCTGTCATCATTTACTCACCCTATCGTTATCTCACCCAATCTTGTTCCAAACAGTATGACTTTGAATTTTTGAAGAATATCCAGACCATCTTCTATTTAATGGAAGTTAATGGGCTCTGAGGATAGCTATAACCAGTTTTTCACAAAGGAGGTGTGTGTAACAAAGTTGTGACAGATGCCGGTACATGGATTTATAGATGAGGGTGCTGTTTGCAGCTGGCTGTTTGTGTGTTTACCATTGTTTCCCATTGTGTGCGTGTTTGTATTTGCCTGGGTGTATTTTGACTTTGCCAGACTGTGTAAGCTCTTGCAGTTGCTTCATGTGGTCTCTCTACTCTCTGGCAGTATTGCAATGCCTGATGTTGGCAGTTCTGCCCTGCCAACCCCAGCAGCCCTCAGCCAGACAGAACACTAGCCACATTCATTACACATTCCATGAGACACTTGCCAATGTCACCACCGCTACACGCACTGAAAGAAAGCTTTATCGACATTAGCAGTAGAAAAAAATAGTAAAATAATTTTATTTATTTATTTTATGAGTCATTTCATTTTTCGTACATTTTAATAACATTGATGTACTAGTAAATTACAAAGTAGCAAATTACAAGCAATAGGACAAATACAAATGAAAAAAATGAAAAAAAAAAAAAAACTGAACTAGCCAGTTTTTTGTGACATGATAGTCATTTTTTCCCCACAGACTTTTTTCTAATAGACAATAATGGAAACTTATTGAAATAAAACTTTAGATTTAGATTTATACCATTCCCAAGTAGAAATTAAGAGTGGAAGCTGCTCTTTAAATATCTGATGTAATCTGCATTTGTAATATCACAAGATTCATTCACACTAAAACCAATGATAAAGAATCATAATTTTTTCTATTTCTAACTATGATCCAAGCAAGACAATTTCATTACCGACCTGTAATGTTGCATGGCTAAACACTGCAAAAAGTCTTCTTTGGATTTTTTTGTCCAGTACAAATATCTAAACATTATTAAGATTTTATGTCTTGTTTTCTGAAAGATTTTTCTACACCTAAAACAAGAAAACATATCTGCCCATGGGGTAAGAAAAATTAAGTTAATTCTTTTCTTTTTCTTTTTGCAGTGAAGGATCACATTAGATGTTGCATAAAGTGAAACTTATCTGACGCAACACAGAAGTTGTCCACTCAGTCATATAACCATGTCTAATTATATTCCTATTGATCAGCCATGATCAAACCCACTGACCATTTCAATAATTTAGTAGAAATATGTAATACATACATTGCTTCAATGTTCCGACTGTTCCCGAGACTAACATTTATTATATCCTTTAAAAGCATCCATTCTCACTGTCTTTTACATCTGTTTTGAGCATGTGCTTATTCTGTACTTAAGCTTTAAGTGCATTCGCATATTGTAAACCCTGAATAAACTCTTAGCCACCCACAGCCTGTATAAGAGGTCTTTTTAACCTCAGTCTTTGCATCTTGATGACGTGAATCATCCTCTCTTCATCAGACATAAAAAATATGTTTTGAACCTTACTTGTTCTTGAGTTTGAACCTTTAAACAAACATATGAGCACTTGATGCTCAGACAGTGAAAGGTGTTGAATCTTTTTAAATGTATATGTACTATACACAATCTGTTATATTGTTGTGCAACTTTTATATATGGAGTTTTAAATAGCTGTGCTGTCAGGCGTATTTGAGAGCTCAGTGAATGTGACTTTAGTGAAAGTGACATGAAAGAAAGCTTTATCGATATTAGCAGTAGAAAAAAATAGTAAAATAATTATATTTATTTATTTATTTTATGAGTCGTTTCATTTTTCATACATTTTAATAACATTGATGTACTAGTAAAGCAGATACAGATCAAGTTCATCGTGTTTGAACTAGCCAGTTTTTTGTCTCATTTTTTCCCCACAGACTTTTTTTCTAATAGACAATAATGGAAACTGATTGAAATAGAACTTTAGATTTAGATTTATACAATTCCCAAGTAGAAATTAAGAGTGGAAGCTGCTCTTTAAACATCTGATGTAATCTGCATTTGTAATATCACAAGATTCATTCACACTAAAACCAATGATAAAGAATCATAATTTTTTCTATTTCTAACTATGACCCAGCAAGACAATTTCACGTGATGTGATGTGAAGTGTAGCCAAGTATGGTGTTCCATACTCGGAATTTGTGCTCTGCGTTTCACCCATCCATGTGCACAAACACACACGCAGTGAGTACTATTTGACTGCGGTAGACCGTTTAATAGGTCTTGAAGAAAAAAAAAAAGTTAAAAAGAGTTAAATGTGAACCTTGAAATTTATTTTGTTTTTCTTCCCATTTTAGTCAACCCAATTTTATAAAACAAATATTAAACATTATTACCAATTAAGCTAACTGCAATTATTACATACATGACTAGCAGTCTTCTGTAATTTCTGCAATTTATTTTGATATTAAAAATAGGAACAAAGTAGCCAATTACAAGCAATAGGACAATTACAAATGAAAAAAATATACAAATAAAATAAACATTAAGTTTTTCAGGTACAGTAGCCTAGGGTTATTCAACATGTAGCAAGAAATTCTACAGAAATTGAATTATCAAATGTAAAAATAAAACACTGTATAGTCTTCACTGCATGAATTAAACATGGATTGATTCATATTAAAGATACAAAAGTGATTCAGTCAAAAGCAGTGATTTTTTTTAAACTAACATTAATGAAACAGACAGCAACAGTTCATGGGGCTGCTGTCCCTTTAAGAATTAATGCTATCTATGAATACTCCACACGATGTGCATTTTGACATAATTGTGTGTGTATTTGACCACGCAAGTGCAATAATCTGTGAAAGAGAACTGAATTTAGGATCAGGATCTGAGAGTCGGTATCCGCATTGAGTCCTTTTTCGTGGCTTTTATTGACACAGAGTGTTATAAATTACAACAACACTCTAACATGTCAATAACTTTAAGTAGTACTGTGAAGTTAAAGAAGTGTAAGAAAAATGATTTTTTAAAATTTTGAATCAATGCGAATCGGTAGAAAATAGTATCGTGATAGATATGTGAATTGTTTTTTTCCCACCACCCCTACTGTGTACTGCTTACCAGTATGAAAAAGTGAGAATGTAGTGAGATCTCGATTGGAGGAAGAGTCTGAACTGTGCGGTAAGAATTTTTTTATGTTTTTGAAAAAAGTGTCTTGCTCAATAAGGCTGTATTTATTTGATCAAAAATACAGTAAAAACAGTATTATTGTGAAATTGTCAGGGAAAACCAGACTTGGAAACAGAGATAGGGTTCAACCCAAACAGGGTATTTATTGACAGTGATGAATTTAACAGCAAGCAGGTGAGTAAAGGAACAGTCAGAATAATTAGCAGATAAATATGAACTAATTGAGTATCTCTTCCTTTACCAGGGTGATAGTGGCATAGTGATGACTGAAGTGGGAGTGTATAGAGAGCACACACCTCTTTACAGGAGTATGGTGAGTAGACAGGTACGTGTAATATTCCAAAGAGTAACTTACAGGAGATTGCTGGAGTATCACAGAAAATCCAAAAGGTAAGTAGAGCAGGTAAGCAGACTGTTGTCTGTAGTTGAGACCAGGCAAAGAGTGACTGTGATGTGTGTGCCCTTATCCTGGTGCAGATTGGAGTTCTGTTGGGAAACAGGTGATGGGAAACAGGTGTGGGTGATCAACACCCCCCCCAAACATCACAGAGCATGGCAGACTAGAGCCAGGAAGGAACCAATGGTGGGCAGAACTAGGATGGAGTTAGGGCTCTAACTGACAGAGGTGGAGACCCAGGCGAAGCAGAGGAGACTAAGAGCCAGGGTGAAACCGCTGGTCTGAAGGGCCAAGGCGGAGTTGATGGCTTGTGGGACTGAGGCGGATGCAGGGACCCCGGAAAAACGCTGTGGAGCTGGAGCAACCAAGGCAACGATGGAACCAAAGGGAAGGCAGAGCCCAGTGGAGCTGAATGGATGGAGGGTTGAGGCATAGCTGGAGGCCTGGAATTTCATGGAAAAACCAGGATGATAAGGGAGCTCGGCAGAGCCAGTGGGATGAAGGTCTACAAGACAAAACAAGTAGGGCTGCAGGCTCTGGCTGCAGGGTGACCTTCTCCATCCATGGCAGGTCCTTGTTGGGCGCTAGCTCTGGCTGACTTGTGGTGGGCTCAGGTTCTTGGTCTGTGGTGGGCTCTGGCTCTGTGACTGTGGTAGGTGGGGTAAGGGGCAGTCTGTGGCAATTATTGGCCCTGGCTCTTGACTCGTGATGGGCTCTGGCTCGGTGGTGGGTGTGAGGAGGGGTGGAGAGGGACTAGGGAGGAATTCTGAGGCAGGTGGTGACTCTAAGTTGAAGACCAACAGCACCAGGAGGGACTGGAGTGCGCTGGGGAGGCTGTGACTGAGAGATGATGATGTCTTCATCCACGTCACCTATGGTGAAGGTGGAGCCACTCAGCCACGGTGCATATTCTACATATCATTCCAGTGTACAGGTGGTAGTTCCCTCTGGTAGCTGTTTGAAGAGATGGAACTTCTCCACATGATATTCTAGAGGGCAGCTATCTTGTGAGAGGGATAGGAGCAGGTCAGCAGGGTGAATGGGTGAATACGCTTTTGGGTTCATATTGTTGTGGTCTGGTCTTCTGTCAGGTGACACCAAACTCAGAGACAGTGATAAAGTTAAACCCAAACATGGTACTTATTGACACTGAATTTAACAGCAAGCAGGTGAGTATAGGAACAGTCAGAATAATGATGAGCAGATGAATATGAACTGAGTCTCTTTTCCTTTACCAGGGTGATAGCTGAGCAATGACGACTAGAGCGGGAGTGTAGAGAGAGCACACCTCTTCACAGGAGTATGGCGAGTAGACAGGTATGTAAAATTTTCTAAAGAGTAGCTTACAGGAGATTGCTGGAGTATCACAGGGTGATCCAAGAGGTAAGTAGAGAGGGTAAGTAGCCTGTTGTCTGTAATTGAGACCAGACAGAGGCTGTGTCCAAAATCACGCCCTATACCCTTAAATAGGGCAGAATTTGAGGGGACAGCCATTTGTAGTGGTGTCCGAAACTATAGTGGACGTTATCGAGTGCACTCATTCAATCCCATAATGCACTGCAAGAATGAGTGTACAACTGATGTAGACTCAACAGTTTGAGAATGCCCATAATGCACTGTGATGGTCGTGCAGAATGAATTATTTCAGTCTTCAGTGTCACATGATCTTTCAGAAATAAAGTTCTAATATACTGAATTGGTGCCTAGGAAGCTTTTGCTGCTTTATATTTTTGTGGAAAACGTGATGAATAGAATCTTCAAAAGAACAGCATTTATTTGAAATAGAAATCTTTTGTAACATTATAAATGTTTTACTGTCACTTTTGATCCATTGAATGCATCCCTGCTGAATAAAAGTATTAATTCTTAAAGAAAAGAAAAAAAAAACAAGAAAAAAACACCAATGTAACTATCTACTCCTACTTTCTGCTAATTGATGTATTTTTTTTTTTTTTTTTTTTTTAATTTAGCTCAGTCTCTTTTTAAGATTATCTCTCAAAACATTTAAATGAACCCTATTACTAGGTTAATAATTAAAAGATCAATGTTAAACCATTACATTTTGCTTTTGTAGTTAACCACATTTGATAGATCCTTTTTTAGTGATGTCAGTTGAGTTTTTGTAAAGTAGAGTAAATGCTATTTCAACAGTACTTCCCAAGCACAGCCGGGGTTTCCAAACTCAATTGTCTTTCCTTTCTTGGCATATTAAAAAGCAGAGAGAGCTCAGCCTTAGAAGTTCTTTGTTTAAAACAGGACTTTCTTTATTAATAAAACTATCACATCTGCTCTGCAATGCTGTGGGTTGCCACTGAGCTTTTATCTCTCCGGAGAAACAAAAGGGGAAATTAAGCTCTGGGGCGGCCATTTTCAAACTTCAGTCCAACTAATGACTAACCATGCAGAGCTCTCCAAAGCTGTCTCTCCCTCCCTCCCTCTAGCTAGACTTATCACTGTGCAGTATATGATAACATATTATTAAAATTTCTTCTCCCAATATTACAGTTGCTCATTATTAAGGAGTAGCAGCTGAGAGGAGACGAGAGGAGAAGGCCAAAATGGAGGGAGGCGTGTGTTATGGAGGCTGAGGTGGGATGTGTTTGTGAACCACAAGGTCATGAAGGGATTCAGTGATTAATGCATTTTGTGTGTGTGTGGACGTGGGTGTGGGTGGGTGGGTGTTATGTAGTATATCTGATAGGTGTCATTTTCAACTACACCGCTCTCTTTTTTTCCCCTCCTCTCTCGTTGCTGCTTTGAGTGACGCTGTGTGTGATTTTTAATGACAGCTGGAACAAATGGGTTGTAATGAGGTGACCTTGCCGTGTAGTCTGTTTGCCTCACCAGTTACTCTCTCATTCTCTCTCTCTGGCCAGAGGGCCATGGATCGTGCGTTTGAAGTAGTGTGAGGATGAACCAGCTGCAGGGAAAGGTAATGAAGCTTTTGGTAGCGTAGCGAGTTAGCGCCAAGTCGCTGATGCCTTTAGCGGGTAGTCTTTGGTGGCTTTTAAATAGTTTGTGTTGTACATGTGTAACGAGTATATTCTGTTATATTCTGTTATGATTTAGTTTTCCTGTGTCATTTGGATTTATTTATTAAAGGGCTGTTTGCACTGATAATCTCGGTCGTTGTGCGCTTTGTACACAGCCATAGCCTTACAACATGTTGGTCTTTCTTCTTTCTCCCTTTATGTAAGACATTATTCTGAACCCTTTGGTACATATGGATGCACAATTTATATTTTTGTAGACAGCAGACAAACAATAATGACTAATAGGTGTTCACTAGTTAAAGGTATAGTTCACAGAAAAATGTAACCTATATCCTCATTTACTCAACCACATGTCGTTCCTAACCTGACAGTAGAACACACAAACACACACAAAAGTTTTGAGTAATGTTGTTCATACATTGAACCCCATTGACTTTAATTATATGAAAAACTCTGAGGCATGTTTTAAAAATATTTTCTTTTGTTCCACAGAAGTAAGTCATACATGTTTGGAATGACATGAGAATGACAGCATGATCAACTACCCTTTAAGGCAGCGGTCAAGACCGTATAGTAGATAGTTGTGTCATTACATTGCCCTCTCAATTCCCAGCTGGCATTAGTTAAATCAGATGAATCATTTATTTAAATACCATGTTTGCAGCATCAATATTTATTGAATAAAAGTTCCATATACTGTTTATTACTGAGATTTACTGAGATTCAGTGCCAGTAAAGCTGCTTATCTGTCCGGACAGAACTCAGGATCTGAGCATGTGAAAGCATATTCACACCCCATACCTCCTACTGTCTTACTTTTAGCCAAAATGGACACCCTCCCGCTGTGTCTCAGGGCTTCTGGAAGAAAAAAAGCTGCAGCTGGCGACCAGCTTGCCAGATCTCACTTCCTGGATGTGCATACACTTGGCTTTGGGACAGAGAAGCCATCGAAATAAATGAATCTGCTTTGATTGTTTCTCAAATGATATTTACTCTGATGAAAGTGATTATTTTTCACAAAAGAGCTGATTTTGACTTAATATCAAAATTGATATTTATATTTTTTTTTTTTACAAAATGTCATTTTTGGTATTGTGAATTTGGTTACATCGAGTGCAGTTGTTAAAAAGGATGGTGATATGAATTTATTACTTTGAATTTTATGATTATTATTATGAATTTGAGAATTTCTTTGTATTTGGCTGGTCCCCCATTTACTTTAATGACAGCAGCACTTGAGCGGACATGAACTCCACAAGTATGCGCAAAAACTTTGGATCTTGAATCATGCTGGAGAAGATTATCTTCGTTATAGAACAAAAATCTTAATTCATTTCTCAGTTGTTTTATGTAGTAACATTTTGTTGTTTGATTTTTTTTTTTTTTTTTTTTTTTTTAAATGCATTTTTGGTGGAACTTCAGTCGGTGTTACAGGTTCGGTACAAACTAAGCAATATAAAGTGATGTTATATTGGAAAACAGCTTTAACTAAATAAATATGCCTTAATTTCGCCTCATTTTCTGGAGGTTGCATCTCCACGTGCTCCTCCAGACCAACTCCTCCACTAAGTTTTGAATCCCACTGTGTACAGATAACTGATTAAATGTTCCTAATCATCTACAGATTGGTAATTGTAGTAGCATTAGCACCGCAGGGTGACTAAAAGGTACTAGTGGATTAGAATATTATGCAAATTATATACAGGATTTACTGCTCATTTTATTATTTCTTGAAAAAAGTATATTAAGTGTAAAGTTATGCTAAATTAAGAGAACTTGACAAAGAAATCATTTTATGAAAAAATAACATTGTGTTTCATGTTTTTGTTTGGATGCTTTCAGAGATCCTTTCAAAATATCTCAGTGTCAAAATAGATGCTTTTGGTGATGAACTATAAATGGAAAGCACAATTGTAAGTTGTTTGAATCTAGCTGGAGTAGTATTTCATTCAGTTAAAAAAAAAAGGGGGGGGGGGGGGGGGGGGGGGGACTCTGGGGTGCCAGCTGCTTAAATCAGTGTGAAAGATTAGCATCACCATCTCCTCTCATTTGACATGCCTATATACACAGTATTACAGAAGTCACAACCTATTAATCAGTGTGTGTGTGTGTGTGTGTGTGTGTAACAGAGAGAGAGAGAGAGAGAGAAAATGTTCGAGCTCTTTCCAATGTGTCAGTCTTATCTCTGTTTTTACAGTTTCTCTATTTAAATGTCATCTGAAGTTTGAACATAAAAAGTCTGATGTGAAGTCAAGTGGGATCGTTGTGTGTATCAGGGTGTCTGCTGGTAGGTGGGTGGGTGCATGGTCGTATTTGTGTGTGTTTGCATGATAGACTGCTGAATTTGGTTGGTAACAACTGGAGATGTGTGAAATGCACCATATCCAACAACAGCCTTTATCTGAGACAAAATCACATGACAATGAACACACAAATCCAAGGATCTGAATACAGCCGTCGGCTCTGGAGTCATTAAGAGTGAGCGAGAATTATTTCATTCTATTTCAGAGGTTGCTAGGCAATTTTTAGGCCAATCAGGAAATGCATCCTTACCTCACCTCCCTGCTAGACCAATCAGGTATTGATCACGACTGATGATAAGAAAGAGGAAAAGCTAATAAATAATCCGGTTGGACGATGCGTGAAATAGATTTCAAAGATTTTCTGCACGGGCATTTGGATGTTAATAAACAGATCCTGACAACCATTAGTGTACACTGGAAATAAGAGTCGACAGTTCATATGTACAACACTCTCATGCTGCACTGATTCAGCTGTAAACAGCCTAATGTTTCACTGAGTCTTTCTTTCTTTCTTTCTTTCTTTCTTTCTTTCTTTCTTTCTTTCTTTCTTTCTTTCTTTCTTTCTTTCTTTCTTTCTGTCTGTCTGTCTGTCTGTCTGTCTGTCTTTCTTTCTGTCTCTGTCTGTGTCTGTCTGTCTTTCTTTCTTTCTTTCTTTCTTTGTCTTTCTGTCTGTCTGTCTTTCTTTCTTTCTTTCTTTCTTTCTTTCTTTCTTTCTTTCTTTCTGTCTTTGTCTGTCTGTCTGTCTTTCTTTATTTCTGTCTGTCTTTCTTTCTCTGTCTTTCTTTTTTTCTGTGTGTGTGTGTCTGTCTTTCTTTCTTTCTTTCTTTCTGTCTGTCTGTCTGTCTGTCTTTCTTTCTGTCTCTGTCTGTCTGTGTCTGTCGGTCTGTCTGTCTTTCTTTCTTTCTTTCTTTGTCTTTCTGTCTTTCTTTCTTTCTTTCTTTCTTTCTTTCTGTCTTTGTCTGTCTGTCTGTCTTTCTTTATTTCTGTCTGTCTTTCTTTCTCTGTCTTTCTTTTTTTCTGTGTGTGTGTCTGTCTGTCTTTCTTTCTTTCTTTCTTTCTTTCTTTCTTTGTCTTTCTTTCTTTCAGTCAGTCAGTCAAGAACTCTACTTCATGCGCATCTAGGCACAAACTCTGATTAATCTCATCCATAATGTATAGCCCATTATAATGTAAATAATATTAGTACTCATAGTTTACCCACAAAAAACATGATTGTTAAAATTAGAGCTAACAACATGCTAACCAGTCATCAGTACTAAGAGTGCATTTTTTCAGTTTAGTTTCCTAAAAATCTGTGCCTCAGAAAAACATAGGTTTTGTACTGGTCAGATTATGATCAGCTGAGTCTCCTGTTCCACATCTTGGACAGCATCTCCTGACTGAAAATGCCCTAAAATATTGTCCTATTAAAACAGAAATGTTTACTGATAATTACACAACCCTTCATGTCTGTTACTAATAATAAAAAAAACTTTGTCATGGGTGGGGGGTTGACTGGTTTGCACCAATGCAGTTTCCTTGTTTTGCCTGTGCCAAATTCTTGTTTTGCCTTTAGAGCTGAACGCCATTGTTGTGACCTTCAACATTTGAACAACTTTGATTCTAAAGTATGGCAGTTCCTGCAGTTCTAGCCATTACATATGTGATCACTGCTGCATTAACCATATCAAACTATTGACTCTTATTTTTCTGACATTTCTCTGAGTGAGGCTTATTTCAATTTTTTCTCCAGACCAAATTGCTCAGATCTGCAGGCTTAGACGTGGCAATGAGATGTAAGACACAGTCTGCGTGGCTTGTTGCTAACTGCTCAGCTGCTTGCTCAAACACCAGCTCTTTGTTGCTGCACCTCACATCTGTCACAGTCGCTTCATCTTATTGTCTCTCTCCCCTTTAATCTCCGTCTCTTCGTCCCTCTTTCTACACCTTCCATCTTTATTCAGCACCTATCTCCTCCGTCTTTCCTTCTCTCTCTTTGTCTTTTTGTCTCTCCCCCTCTCTATTTCTCTTTCAAGGTTTCACTCTTTTGCTTACTTCCACTATCACATCTCATTTTCTCTCTAATATTCATTGGTGGACTCAGAGTAGAAGGTTTCTTGCTTTGATTATATCTTATAGGCTTATCAAAGGCAGGCCAGCACAATGTCATATTACCACTGAAATATACAAGGACGGACACATTACTGCAGGAGGAGAGATGATTGCTCGCTTTATAAAATGGGCAGAGGGAGAAAGCAGTTTGAATTTGTGCTTGTTTTTCATCCTGAGACAACAACAAGCACTGTGAGCATGATACAAATGAAGCAAGTCCGTCATTTCATGTTGAACTAAAGGGTTGAATTAAGAAGATGTGCCTGTAAACACAGAGATTTAGGGCTTAAAGGATGGGGATTTCTATCCTGATCCTCGGTCTGTAATGTAATCAGATTTTCACTAAACTAGTATTGTGACCAAAAGAACTGACAATAACAATGCTATCGCAGTATCTATAGAAACTTTTTTTGGGGGGAAAACGCTCAGTCAAATTAATCTTTAACTTAGTTTATTTCGTGTTTTCTCTTTTTTGGCCAATGATTTATATTCAAAATATGAGTATAGGGAGGCAGAGAGACAGTTTGTAACCATAACTGTACAAAAATGTACAAAAAGAGCCTACTATTGACTGGCACTTCCTGCAGACTGGGGTGCCTAACACCCCCGTCGTTTTTACAGAATCCAAAAAAACTTTTTTTTCCGGGTGTGGGTAGTGTCTCGCTTTTGTCTGTCATCTCCTCCAACATGGTTTTGTGCTGCAGTAGTGTATCAATGCTACATCGTCTTTTTTCATTTTATGACAAGTGGCAACCAGTGTTTAGGTGCAATACCGCCACCTACTTTGTTGGTGTGTCAACCAGATGTTACTGCCACTGGATTATTCATGATATTATGGTATGTAAAATGTAGCTATGTGAATATATTTATAATATACTGTAAATATAGTTGATTTGTAAAGATTTTTTACTTCTTTAATGCTTTGTGTAGTTTAAATACTGTAACATTTTAGATGTTGTCCATTAGTTCATATTGTATGTTTTTATGCATTTCTACATGCAAAAATGTGTGAGTAAGTGCTACGTATGAATACCCGTGAACACCAATGAAATCAGGCTGCATATTGCTTTTAAGCACTCAAGACCATGTGAATTTTTACTATGATTAAAAAAAACAAAAGTGATAAATCATTGTAATGCACAATGGCTTGTTGCATAGTTTTATTTAACATGATCTGTCTTAATAAGATTTCTTAGTGCAGAATGGAGTAGACCACAATCCTTGAATGTGCTGTTCACTTTTAGCATCTGCATTTTCAGCATAACAAAATTTTGTCTACTAATTGAATGGCATTTGCTAAACATTTCTGCCTGCCTGACTGAAAACAAGCTATATCTTCATATATCCCTCTACTCTCTCTCTATCTTATTCACTCTCTGTCGCTCTCTTTTTGTTTTTCTCTCGTTCTCTGTGATAGATACGTATAGACAGGCTTCATATGTGGTGGGTTTGGCATCTGTCATGATGTCTGCTCTAATTCTGGAGTGATTGCTCGATAACGGTTATAGCCACGTCGGGCAGGCTCTTGTCATCATCTCTTTGCTTGCAGCCGTTTTCATTGGCAGCCATGGAGAGGGATGGATTGATTGGGTGAATAGGTGAGCAGAGGAACGTGGGTGTTGAGATGAAGATGTGATATTAAAAGATCCATGAGTGCTTTCTGGAAAATGCTTTTTTCTGTCATCCTAAAATGGCATTATGTTTTTGCAAACAGATCGGGGGAAGGCATGATGGGATGGCCCTCATTTCATACGCAATCTCTCAATCACTCTTTCTCTCCTCAATAAAATGAAATAGATGCACACATGCCTCAGCTCAGTATAGGATGATGATAAATGAATAAAATCCATGTTGCAAAATGTATTGTTAAAAAATATGGTTGCATGATAAAAGTATGACATTATAGCATTGTAGTGGTTGTGAATTTGCGATCAATATCAAAACATACATGACTATAAATGCGTTCATACTGCAATTTGTTCAGTTAAATTGTACAGTGTCACAAAATTCTATCAACAAAGCCACACTTTAAGTATTTTCACAGTCTTTATAACACTAAAAAAAGGAGGGAAAAAAAGTCACAATGGCTTTGTTGACTTGTTTACATTTTAATATCATGCTCGACTTTGTTTAAAGTGGGCCTCAATTTCCAAACGTCCTTCAGACATCTTGACTTTTGCAGGACAAGCATAGTGAGCTTAAGAGAGAGAAGTAGCACTTATTTCTGATGAGTAGTGTGGTTAAAATAAAATCCCCTGGTTCACAGCCCCCAGGCAAATCAAGCTTGATTCAGAGCCAGTTGAACAAGTTGCCCTTGTTCCTTGTCCAGTGAATCTTTGGATATAAATTGTAAGTACATTTACAACCAGGTTTTGAAACCTACTTGTCATCACTCAAAAGGTATCAGTCTCAGACCTTTTTCAGCTTAACATTTTAAATTTATAGAGATTTAAACATGTAAACATTCACACTGGTCTTGGTTTAATATGCCAGAGAGGTTGAGAAAGCCAAACATTTCACCATAGATTAGGGTTATTTTATTGTGTGTATGGGTTTGACAAGATTTTTTTACTTCCAACTAAACATTTCAGATGAATTTTAAATACATTTAAAAATGGGATATTTAATTCTTAAGAGGACTTTCAGAAATGCAGTCCATTAGTACGACGGAGATGTTGGAACAGCTGGGACATTAAGAAATGCATATCTGAAATAAAACCGAAGTGACTGATACAATAGCCAATTAAAGCCAGTTGAAAAACAACTTGAAAATCAAGCCTGACACATGTTTTCATGGGCTGTCTTGAATAATTTGGGAAGTCAAGGCAATTTTTTACTGAATAAAATCAGAAATATACAGCTTCCAGAATTTGTGTGTGTGTGTAAAACAGATTGTAATTCATATAGTTCTCTGAAATACATGTTGTATTTGTTGTATGATGAATGTCAAATATGAAATCTGAAGGAAATAATTTTAATTTTTAAAGGCCTTGTTATTTGCACTCCATGGCAGCTTTGCGAGAGCACCACCGCTCATAATTTTTTTTTTTTTTTGGCTCCTATCTTCTTTCATCATCTGTGGACAGATCTTTTCTCTGTTTATCTTTCATTACCTTTGAACCACAGCCAAATCCAGCATACAGTCCTAAACGCAACAAAACACAAACCTTCATGATGCTTTTTTTTTTTTTTTTTTCAAAAGCAGGGCATCTTACCCTCACGCAGTCCCTTTCCCCTGAGAAACACTCAGGCTCCCTGATTCTGTCCCTAGCCTTTCATTTACATTTAAAGTGGCTGCAGACAGGCCTGAGTGCAAACTGGATGGAGGAGGCCTCCACAGTCTCTGAGCTCTAATAAATGGAGACTCTGAGGGGTTCTGGGGATTGGCTGTGACACAAGGTTAACCTGGGTGCAGTTTCATTCGCAAGAGTGGGTCAAAGCTCAGCTCAGGGGAGAGTGAGATTTAGTCCCTCATGTGCGAATATGTGATGTGAGAAGGCATGTTTGCTAACGTGGTTGCATTTTCTCTCATTTAGCATTTAGTAGGTGCTCTACAGACACATCAACAAATTGATGAATATTGGTGGCACAGTATTTGTGCTTGTTTTCCACGTGAATGTAGTCTGCGTCCTGGGTGTCACACTGAAATATGGCTGATTTAAATAATATTCAGTTATTTAACATTATCCAGGTGTTTCATTAACAAATATGGGTCAATAACATAAGATTGGCCATGATAAAGAAACTATTTTATCAAGAATTTTTGTTTAATATCATTGTTTTTGAGGAGTCACATCACATGATATTTTAAAGTCTAAACTTGCCTTGCCATAAACAGGCCAAACTATGTGCTATTGTTATAGACTTTGACCTTGACACAGTTGTGAGGGTTTGCATGGGTCTTCTTTAGGAGATAATTTCCTGTTTTGTGTTTTTGTTTTTTCTGAATTTTGGTTGCATCACATGAACATAATAAATAGTTTAGAGGTGAAGTTATTGTTATTTTTAAATAATGAAAAATTATTCCAGGAATCAAACAACAAAAAAGCAAATGTTCAGCTGACAAAAATGACGATGTACAAACAACGAAGAGTATATTTTCCACCTCTATTTACGTGCCTGTACAACAAAACAGTATATATATGGCAGTAATAGATGTTTACTGAGCTTGGATGATCTCTGTCTCGAGAAGTGATGATGTGGTGCAGAATAGCTCAGCTGTATTTGAGACCCAGACACTAAAAAAAAAATTCTCTTTCATTTTCTCTCAACCGCAGCAGCTGATAGACACTTTAGTTCACACACTCCCTCATTGTCGTTCTATCACACACACATACACCTGTTTGTAGAGACCAGGCTTTACCGCTGTCACAGACAGACAGTGATGTAAGGAGAGATGAGCCGCTCGATGAGGCATCGTGCTTAATCATATGGAATGTAGCATTAAGAGTGTATGGTGAGAGGAACAGGCTTTGATAAATTAAAATCCTAATTAAAGAGTCTCCAGCAGACAAAACCAGCACTGGAGACCAACTCTGGTGTCATTAGCATAGCCGTCATCTGGGGGCACTTAAAGAACTCTTTCTCTCTCTTTTTTCCCGTGCAACTCATTTTGTTCTGTATTTCTTCAGAACTCAACTAAATGTTTTTTTTTTTTTCCCCATTTCTCTTTTCTGTCCAGCTTCTCCGCCTTGGCTTCCTTGCTTTGCCATTTATTTTCACAGTTTTCTTGCCTTATCTTCCTGCGTGTTTGACGGTCTGTTTTTCTTATATATCTGTCTCTCTCTCTTCACTATCTCAGTGCTGCCTCTTAACCCCGCTCCCTCCCTCTGCCGTTCCTGCTCCGGCAAAGTAAACAAAGTCAATTATAATTTCACACTGTATAATTATTTTCCCTTCTGTGTAATCTGTAAAAAGCCTTTTAATTCACTCTCTCTCTCTAAATGCGCTATCAAAGCTGTGCTTGAAAAGAGCAACTTGCCTGAGAATCAAGGCAAGGAGAAAGTGTTTCATCTTATATGTTGAGCTTTTTTTAACTAATGCATTTTGTTTGATTCCATCATTGTAAGATATGTTTAAATCCACATACTTAGTGCACACGATCTCATGCTCGTGTTTTGCAATGTTCCTTTAATGCTTGTAGAACATGGCAGGTTATTTGGTCACACATTTAAATTATTAACTGGCTGAGATCATCCCCACCTCTGGTAATTAACTTATCTGACGGACTATTTGTTGCTAAAAACTGCTAATTGTTTAGTGTTTTTTGTTTGTTTTGTTTTTTTGACATCCATCTTTATATATATATCTACAGTATATCTTTTCCAATTATTAAGTTGGAAATGTTTCAGAGTAATTATTTAAATATATAAATGAAGAATAGAAGAATATTTATGCATTCTCTGTCCATCAAGTTGAAACAATTGAGAGGTCATGTTGCTTTACCACTGAGGTTCACAACTTCACACTGTAAAAAATGTAACAGTAACATTGAATTAAACTTGTAGTTTAATTTACAGCAACATTTTGTAAAGTACAGTATTTACCTGGAAACTAAAGTTGCCAATAAAATCCTGTAAATACCCCCAAAATCCAAGATTATGTAATAGTTTAACATTGAAAATGCTGAAAAGAATAAATTTAACAGCAAACTGTAATATATTGATTTATATGCATTAGATTGAATGATATCTGAATATATTTACAAATGAATAAAAACCAAGTCAAGGGTGTTGCAAATAAATATTTATTAAAACTGGCAGCAAGGCATTGCAAGGCTTTTTCTGGTAAAACATTTTCAGTCTTTCAACTGTTAAAATTTTATAAAAAATTACATAGTATCACAAAATAACTTCAAATAACTGTTTTTTTTTTTAAAGCCGTTTAAGCCATATTCTGAGTAGAACATTAACTTTTAATAAAAAGTAAGGTCAATAAACAGAATGTGGCATTTTGGTACCCCAAAAAATTTCATTTTGACTCCTGTTGAAACACATAATTTACCACTTTATTTATAAAATATTAATCTCCAACGCACGTTCACGAGAGAACCACAATGCGTGCTTGTTGTGTTGATACGCGAGTGGACGTTGTTACGTTGTTAATGTGCGTTGGACATTAATATTTTATTATATTTGTCTCACCATGGCGTACCCCGTCTCGTACCCAAAGCCTTGCACCTGAAACAAAAACAACATATTTCTTTACTCACCTAACGTTATGTATGGGGAAACATTGAATTTTTCAACTTTTACACACCGGGAATTATAAATAATGCCTCTAATCTTCAATCATTCTCACGCTGCTCCAGTCAACTGGATTTCAAATTTGAACGAAGCCTGCACAATCCCATAATGCCACACCTCAGTAAGTTATTGTGAAAACATATGAGCTACAGTAACAGTATCTCCTTCTTGTAAATAAATTATATGGAAATATACTGTTTAACAACGGTAAAACTTAGTTTGACCCAAAATGCATTGCGAACTACAGCTACATCTTGTAAAATGTTTAAACAGTACCGTAATATTCTGTAAAATTTTGCTGTAAAAACTGCAGCAATTTGTTACTGTGCACTTTATACTTTTGATTTTTGTTGGTTTAAATTGATGATTGTTTGGTTTCGATTGGTGTTGTGTTGAGGAGATACAGCAAACAGTTGCAGACAAACAGAAATTGTAAAATGTTAACTAGTTAAGTATCACTTGAATTGCTTGGTTTGGGCTGTAAGGAAACTAACATTACTGCAGGCCAAATGTCAAAATGGCAGATATTTAAAGCATCGTGCTTTACTGTTTCTGTCATGTGAGCAGATGTGGCTCCTAAAATGCCAAAACAATAGCTAACCTCATTGAGTTGATTTAGTTGATTTCAGTGTTCTGAGAAGTAAACAAAGAGAAGTATCTCTGATCCTCTGGCATGACAGCTTCGTAGTGATCAAATTGTTACCAGCAAATCAATCCTTTTTTTTTTTTTTTTTTTTTGTAACATAGAAATTCCACAGGGAAACATATTTTTGGACTTTTTAATCAATACTAAAGCTCTTCCATGTTCTGAATTTCTGAAACAGTCAAATGCTGAAAAAAAGCTCCAGAATTTTGATCCATTATCTTAAAATATGACAACATCCATAGCAGTCTTGAGTAATTTGTTTTTTGCAACCACACAATGTTTTTTCCCCCAACTGCTCCCAGATTCAAACAGTAGGTTAAATTTTAGTATTTGCAGGTTTCAGGCTGACACCTGTTGTTTTCTTGGTATATTTTTTGACTGTGTTGGTTTCCCTGAAGCAATATACTAATGCCCAAACATACTAAAATCCTTTCTCAGTGCTAATAATCCTGAAAAACATTGTATACGCCCTCTCGCTAATTTCCCTTGTCCTCTGGCCCCGTTGATTGTTGCTTGCAGATATTTGTGTTTGATGTCTTGGTTCAAATGTGATTCATATATATATATATATATATATATATATATGCAGCAGGCACCCAAAAACTCATTCAGATGAGCCCAAACACTCCTGTCACACACATCTCCATCTCAGCACTGATGACATGTTATAGCCTATGATGTGCTCTCACTCAGTCCCCCTTTTTTCTCTTTAACAGTTGAGCAGAAAGGACAGCTGGAGAAGGAGAGTGGTCTGCAGATTCTTGAGGCTGGACTGAGTGATGTAAGTCAGAGGAAAGGAGTCTTCTTTCTCTCCCCTCTTCCTCCCTCACCAATGATGACATCCTCCTTTCCCAGAGTGCAACCCCTTATTGAATGTATTTTACTCAAAATCTGTCCCTTAACTTGGCATTCTTTTATAGATGGTGTTTATATTGAACTCTAGAATGAAATGTCATAGATTAGCACTAGCACCACCAGCATTAAATTGTGAGGAAAGTTCAAATCATTGATTTGAGACCTGTTTATCTAAATGTCTTTTGGAGTGATAATTGTACATTTGTGGTGGCCAAGTACAGTTAAAGGCTTTTCACATTGCGCTTAACATCATTGTTCTAAACCGGCCTTTTAATCCCAGGTAGAGGAACGTTTCACACTAGTAATTTATGATCTGGGTTTTTTAAATCTGTGGATTAGAAACCCTGGAGCAGGGTTAGCACCACAACCTCACATTGCAGTGCCAAACATGTGCAGTGTTAAAGGGATAGTTCATCCAAAAATGAAAATTGTCATCATTTACTCACCCTCAAATTGTTCCAAATTTGTATGAATTTCTTTCTTCTGCTGAGCACAGAAAAGGTATTTTGAAGAATGTGGGTAACCAAACAGTTGACAGTACCAATTGACTTCCATAGTTTTTTTTCCATACATTTCCTTTTAGCAGAGGAAAGAAATTCAGACAGGTTTGGAACAACTTGAGGGTGAGTAAATAATGACAGAATTTTCATTTTTGTGTGAACTATCCCTTAAACAATGCAGTGTTAAGGGCTATTCACACAGAATGCGTTTTTCCATTCCAATGCGCTACTTTTCCATTGTTTTTCTATGTAAACACGCACCAGTCGGATGTGTATGACCGTTGTGCTCATGTCTTTCATCTTTTTCAGGGTTTTGCACATGAAACGGCATTCTAAAAAAATGGCGCTCAAGTTAATATCAGTTCAACTTTTAAAAAACACGTCTTGGGACCATTTTTTCCCCATTCCACTGCCCGTGTCTCGCATTTTTCAAAGCAAAAACGCATTCTGTGTAAACAAGCCCTTAGAATGTTATGGCTTAAATACAACAAAACTCATATCACTTATGACTAGCAGTCAACTAATAGGAGAAAGTCTTACCTCCCACATGAAAGGTTAAATATCAGGATTGAAGTCCTGTTATCATTGCAGTTGGTTCACTATAAGATTTTTGCGAACAGCATCTGATGCAAAATCTCTTGTGGTACTAAATGGTTACCATATTCATATGTCATGGCATTTGTGTGTTATTCCCAAAGTACTTCAGAAAATACTCTATTTTCATTGTGCATATCTAAAAACGCATAGTTTTACTTTAGCATCTTTTGTTAGCTTGCTCAATTCCTGTGAATTTTTAGATCAGATAAAACTCCAAAAGCCAAATCTGGCATTTATTTTCCGACCTAATATTAATAGTACTTCCTTAATTTTCCTAATATTTTAAAGAATTTAAACGTCTTACACCCAAACGAGTGGGGTCAAATCATAAAAACTTCTGTGACTGTGTGCTATATATTTATGTGTGCGTGTGCGTGTGTGTGTGTGTGTGTGTGTGTGTGTGTGTGTGTGTGTGTGTGTGTGTGTGTGAACATGTGTGTATATGTCTGTGATTGCTATTAAATAGAGCTAAGCTTCTCTCTCTGTCACTTTTTCAATTCACTGTCTGTTGCAGAGGCAACATGCCAAATATACTCTGTCAATCAAAACAGCCACACAACGGAAAGAGAAAGAGAGAGAGAGAGAGAGAGAGATGGAGGGACAGATGGTTATTAGTTATCTCAATCAAATACATGGACAGAGATGTTTAGAGACTATTGCCTAATACGCAGACATTTGGCAATTTCACTGGATACTTTAACCCGAAATGATTAAAAGTGCTGTTCTTCATGAAACATAAAACCAGTTATAGGGTAAACAATACTGTCCAGGATATACCAAAGGGGGAGTTTAGTATCTTAGATTGAAAATGGTAAAACTTGTTTTGCTTTTATTTAGGATAATAATCAGAGAGGATATCCTTGCATTGTTCTCAGGATTGAAATCTCATACCCACTGACCACCTGCTCTTAATTCTGTGTTGTTTTGGTTTTAGATCTATAGCGGCCCATTGAGCACTGCTTAACAGCTGCATTGATGCAACATCACCTGTTAGACCACTGGCAGAAAGATATGAGTTATGAATACTAGACGTGTGACACATCATTAGTTTGCAACAACCTTTTTCAAACAGTGACCATTAAAATACATTAAAACAGTAGTCAAGTTTAAGTTGATCAACCATCTTCAGAATGATCATGGTTGTTGACAAATGTTAAACTAAAATGCTATAACAGTTCGGCAGCCAAAACAGCCCTAAACAGATTGATAATTTAATTGCTGTAAAATGTATATCAGATCAGGTGCGGTAAATGGTACAAACCAGTGTATTTATGATAATAAATTAAAAGAATGTAACAAATATCATTTTGCAACATTAAGCAGCATAGCAGACTGTTTTTGTAAGTTAAAACTGTAGAATGTTTAATTTTAATTTTAATTTTTAACAGCACATGACAGTGATTTGCATGAAGCAATTTAAACATACTTTCTTGGAATACATTTTAAAAACTGTTATATTTCTGATTAATTGTGTGCATGTGGCAACAAATGTGAGCTTTTTCTTGTTTTTGTTTTTTTGTGACTTTGGACAATCACTGAGATAGATGTTTTTAATTTTCAAGTCTCCTTCCTTGTGCTGTTTTCTGACTCTCCCATTACATGAAAACCCAGGCATTGATTGTTTGCCAAGAATTAACGTCAAGCATATTCCTATTGAAAGCAGCACTTTGATAACCCATCCTCCCACCTCCACAAATTGTTTTCCGATCCACTTAGGGTTGTCTCCATGCCAACATAAGACAAACACAACAATAGAAAGAGGGGAAATAAATAAATAAATAAAGGGATGCATGTTTTTTGACACATTAAGCAAGAGATGCAGCCATCTCGCTAAGACAATAACAGGATTAGCTCAAGTGCTGTCAGTCTGTGAGCTGACATAATGCAGCCTTTAATATTCATAAAGAAATTAAGTGAAGAAGGTTTTGAGGGGCGGTGGACGGATGTGATGAAAGGGGAGGGTGCGTGTGCATCCGCATTGATAAATATTCATCGAGGCCTCTCAGCGGAGGTGAGAATGTAATCAAGTAGGGTATTGATGTGCCGGCAGCCTTTATGAACCTGGTCTAAATGAGCTTTCCAATAGAAAATGTGACCATAAGACCTCAGTATGTGTGCCACAAACAAGCAAAGAGGAGAACACATCGCAAAACAAGCTGTGCCTCTTCCAACTCATCTATTATCTTTTCATCCACTGTAACTGATGGGTTGGTAGCAAAAAAAAAAAAACTGTCATCGACATTATTATTTGAAATTGACAGGGTCATGAAATGGCTTTTATATTTTACTGGTGTGAGCTTATTTGAGAATTTGTTTGCAAACTGTTCGTGAGTGCGTAATTTTGCAGCCCAGACTGAAAACATATCATGTTGTTTATAGAAATGAAGAGTAATTAACATCCAAATGTAACCTTTTTTAATCAAATTTTAACAGCAAGGATTTTTGTAGTGAAGTCCCTAGTAACAATTTGAACCCAGAGCTCTCATTACAGCACACTGAAGGTAGTACAGAGGAATTTCATTTTCTCCGCTCACACACCTCTGACAGTCATTTTCACCATGCTGTATGGATGTAGGGCCGCTGTCTAAAGTTTGTCAGGTTGGCCCGTTTTGTTGGTAATTAGCCTTAATCACGACTGCTCTGCAGGGGTCGGCGGGGGCGTAAGACTCTCAGCTGGAAGGGAAAGAAGAATTATCTCGGCTGTATGAATGTGATCAGATAGCGCTGAATAAAAAAAAATAAAAAGCCATGCAGAGCCGTGCATATGTCTATGTGTGTTTCACTGGGCAGAAGCGTGTGTGAGTAGGTGGATTGACACAGGTTATGAAAGACGTAAGGAGAAAAAGATGGATGTACATGTAGGAGAGAAAAAAGGATCAAGCAGATCATAAAGGTGCACGATCTGGAGAAAAGAAAAGAAAGATAAAAAAAGAAAAGAAAAGATAAAAGAAAAGCCTTCCCATGGGGGCCAATCAAGTCATAGGATTCCTCTTACCTCACACATGACTGAAATCTTTCTCTGTATCTGTCTGCTAAAGTAATAACAGAAATGCTTAGCTAGAGCTCTGATATGCCAGTGGTGGATGTGAGTTTGGTAGATGTAGACTGAGGTAAGTAAATGTCAGAGAGATAAGGAGGGAGGATCGATAGGCCTTCCACAGGTCACACCTCCATGTGGGCACATGCAACATTTAAAATGAAGACATGATTATTTGATGTGATTTCTGAATGTCAGAAATCACATCATTTATAGCTCCTGCATGTAGAGATCTGATGATATTTGCACCTAGGTTTTTTTTGTTTTTGTTTTTTAATGATCGCACTAAACCAATACAAAGGAGACAAGGAGGCATTTAACGTTTCTTAACGGGGGTGGTGCCGCCCTCCAGGAGCTGTTCGGAGAACATCGGGGGGCGCTGGAAGCAATTCCTGTTACTCCAATCTTCAGTGTCACATGATCTTCAGAGCTCATGCTAATATGCTGATTTAGTGTTCAAGAAACATTTCTTCTTATTATTAGGCCTATTAGCTGTACATGGTGCTTATTGGAATGTGTGGAGGTGTTTAATCAGGATTTTTTGATGAATAGAAAGATTAAAATAGAAATATTAAATAGGAAATAGAATAGAAATGTAAATTATTTTAAATTATTTAAAATATAAATGTTTAGCATTATAAATGTCTGTACTGTCTTTTTAAAATTTATTTCACATTTTGCACATTTACTAAACGGGACAGGGAGCATATCATATATCACAGTATATTAATAAAAGCTTTTTGAGAGTCTCAGTAAAGAAAGAACCAACTGAATTCTCTTCTGTAAAAATTCACTATGTATATTTCCTAAACAGGATTTTGTAACACGTCTCTCTAAACTTTGGGGCAACAGGGTATGTCAGATAGAAATTTAAAGACACCTCAACATCGCCAAAGGCTACAGCACTGAAAATCATACTGTGCTTAAACTTTGTAAATCAAATGATTACATTTATTGTTGAATCAATTTAATAAATTCTTTTGCTGAATAAAAGTTTATTTTAAAAAAGAATTCTGCTGACCCCAAACATTTGAATGGTAGTGTATATAATAGGCTTAATAAACACAGAATAATAATCAACAATAATATTCAGGAAATTAGGACAATTAGACCACATTTTATTTGATGGGGACCTAGATAATGGGTAGGGGGTGCTGACCCCAAAAAAAAGGTTGAGAACCATTGCATTAGAGTGTTAGTTCAGAAAAATATATATCAGATATTTGTGAAATCTGGTAGAGAGCAGGGTAAGAGAGAGAGAAAACTGGAAGAAGGGAAGGGGAAGATTTCTTTTTTTAAGTTGATAGTTGATAAATGTGTTGATTAATGTTTTAATGAACTCATTTGCTGGCCAGTATATCATATCTTTCTCCCTGTTAAAAGATGAACCTCTTTATAGCTCCTTCCTTGATTAAAAGACAGGGAAAGAAAGAGAGGCAGAGAGAGAGAGAGAGAGAGAGAGAGAGAGAGAGGGGATGGGTGTTTAAGGGATGAAGAAACACAGGGCCATGCACAAAGGATGAAAAATAAAAGGGAACGGGAAATAGGGAGAGCAAGAGGACCAGGATACGTGAAAGAGATATACATAGCTTGTAAAAGGCAAAAGGAAAAGCCTGACCTTTTTTCCCTCCCCCTATCACTGCCAGAGGTCACGGGGGGGCACACAACACCTGGTGATATCACCCGCCCCCTGACCACCTGTATGTCAGCTGGCCCAGTTGTCATAGCGACAGTGACTCTGCCACCCCACGTCAGCTATGATAGGGGTTTCCATAGCGACTAAATCCCCGACACTCTATGTCAGCTGCACAGGCCTATCGTTAACTCAGTCTTTGCCTAGCAGTTGGTGGGAAGTGTGGGAGACGTCCAGGTGTAGAAGGTGACGGAAGGAGAGCTTTAAAAAGAACTGTCTATCTTCACCCAAAACCAGCGATACATTTTGTCTGCCCAAAAGCCTTGAGAAAATATTTTTGTGGCAACACTTCAATTCGTTAACATTAGATTATGCAATAGCTAACATGAACTAAGAATGGACAATATTTTTACAGCTTTTATTAAAGGGTTAGTTCACCCAAAAATGAAAATTCTGTCATTAATTACTCACCCTCATGTCGTTCCACATCCGTAAGACCTTCGTTCATCTTCGGAACACAAATTAAGATATTTTTGATAAAATCCAATGGCTCTGTGAGGCCTGCATTGCCAGCAAAACAATTAACACTTTCAATGCCAAGAAAGCTACTAAAGACGTATTTAAAACAGTTCACGTGACTACAGTGGTTCAACCTTAATGATATGAAGCGACGAGAATACTTTTTGTGTGCCAAAAAAGCAAAATAACAACTTTATTCAACAATATCTAGTGATGGGCGATTTCAAAACACTGCTTCATGAAGCTTCACGAATATTTTGTTTAGAAACAGTGGTTCAGAGCGTGTATCAAACTGCCAAAGTCACGCCCCCAGTGGTGAATCATTGAAATTTCAAAACACTTATGACATAACGAAGCCTCGTTTACTGAAATCACGTGACTTTGGCAGTTTGATGCTTGCTCCGAACCACTGATTCGAAACAAGATCCGAAGATGAACGAAGGTCTTACGGGTGTGGAACGACATAAGGGTGAGTAATTAATGACAGAATTTTCATTTTTGGGTGAACTAACCCTTTAATCAAAACATATACTAATTCATTTTTTAACATTAAGTTAATAAATACATTATAAATTAATCATTAAATAAATAAATATAATATAATATAATATAATATAAAAATACAAGGAATGAACACCAATTGACCCTTCGCCGGGAGTTTGATTGACAGGCGATCTAACCAATCATAACACCAAATCCACCGTTATGTCTGACAAAGCAGTCAGGAGAGTAAGTAGATTAACGTAGGTGGACTTGAACTTGAAAAATGGTGTGTACTGACGTCTTTCCGCGATTGAAACAACATTCTTTATGATGTTCATTCATGTTTATTTGATGCTATAAATGAACTAGTAGGAAGAGATGATCAGTTCACGAGCCGCTTGAATTGAGGCGCTAGAGCGATCTGTCATGACACATTAAAGAGCCACAAAATGGTATTTGTTTAAATTTCTTTAAAAATGACAAAATTTTGTTTCATATCAAAAGTAACCTGCTCTGTCTTGTCTGTTGACACGCTTCTCCGCGATGTATTTTTCAGTGTGTGAGAACATGATGTATGGCGTGAGAGCGCCATGGCTTGTCAAACATAGCAACAGTAACTAAAGGGGGCGGGTCTTTGCGAACGGTCAATTAACAATGAAAAATTGTATATTTATGGTATAGATTGTAAAAGTAATATTCATTGTTAGTTCATTATACTTAACGCAAATGCATTAACTAATGTCAATGAAAGAAGTTATCAGTTTTGCTGCTGTTGTGATGGATTTTTAAACAACAACCATTTAAGTGTTCTCAGCAATATACTGTATGCGATGGAAAAGATTTGAATTCCAAATTCAAACAAAAACAGAATAAAGTTCTTCAGGTGCAATAATACTGTTTTTGTGAAAGTAAAAACAATGTTCTGAACAGTTGTTGAAAATGTCACATCAGGGAAAAACCAAAAAAAATGTATTTAAAAAAACAGAGCTTTTGTGTATGATACTATAGTTTATTTAAAAAAAGAAAAGAAAATACAAAGCAGGTTGCTTTAGGTGAGAAAGGTTGACATTTACTAGAATTAACGTGTTTCAGAGCCCATGACATGAAAAGAGACTGAGAGAGGCTGGCCTGTAATTATTGCTATCAGATGGGTCAAAGTTGGACTTTTCTGAGCAGTGGAGATTCTCCTGGCATCTTTGTCATCAGACATTAGACAGACTCGTAAAGAAATTGTTGATAATTGGGGAAGGTCAGTTGAAGTGAATTTAAGGAAAAGAGATGGGATGGGTTTGGGGGAAAAAGTGGTAAAATGATTAACTCTAAAGTGCTGGAAGAAAGGTTTGGAAGCTGTTCTAGATGGAGTGTTAAAATGGCATCAGGAGCAGATAGTGCGAAGGTTGTGTATGAATGAGCTGCTGTTGGCTACTTTATTCTCAAATTAGCAAGAGGCAGATCCTGTCAAACGGTACATCTGACTGAGTTGGTGAATAAATTGGTACAGGAATTATTTCAGGGTGTTTATGCATGGATGCAGCCCATTAGCAGTTGAATTCTCCAAGCATCCACTTCAACAGATAATGCAGGAAAGATCAGAAAATCATCTATGACAGGCAGGAATCTCGACTCCGAATTTCCTTGTGTGTGTGTGTGTGTTCCTGGGGACAAAATCTTTGACCTTGTGGGGATTTTTTTGGTCCCCATGAGGAAAACAGCTTATAAACTTAACATCCTTATGTCTATGGAAATTCCCCATAAAACATGAAAACCCAACATGTGTGTGTGTTCACGTGTATCTTTTTGTATGCGCTTTTATGAAGAAAATTAAGCATGTCTGCATGCTTGTTTTCATAGAATAGTCTTTGTGAGAGGCTTGTAAACCTTATCTGCTTATTTACTTTCAGTTATTTCACCTTAATTTAACTAGGTAGGCCATTTAAATGCAAATTCTCATTGTAGAATGGGAGCTTGGCAGGTAACAAGGGATAGTTCAACCATAAATGTAATAGCAAAAAAATAAATAAATGGAGGAGGAAAAAAAACAGACAGAGTGCTAAATGAACTGAAACATTAAAAATCTTTAATTAATAACAGCTGTTGTAAAAAACATTTAAATATGTAAATGCATAAAAAGACAACATATCGGGACAAATGTATTAAATGAGTTTTTAGAGTACAACTGCATGCTAGTTTTTCATCGAATCACCTCTGACAAAAAAGAGAGTGTGTATTTTTCTATGTATGTGAGCAAAACCTCGGGTTCCCAGACTCTCTCTCCATCCCTGCATTGACTCTCTCTCTCGTCCCATCTCTCCCTCCCCCAACCCAACAAGAGAGTAGAATTTGATGCAGTGGAAATAAACATTAGCATATAATACTGTGACATGTCAAGGAAGGGATCTGCTGTCGAATCACATCTTGCAGGTGTAGAAACAGGAAGAGGCTTTCTCCAATAAGTTGGCCTTCACAAATGCAGGCCTTTCACCAGACCCTTCTTTCAGATCTTTGTCTGCCTTGCACTGCTAGTGTTACACTATATGTTACATATGTGACATATGCTCAAACACAATATGCGCCCACATTTCAGTCTGGCAGATAAAACTCAGCTGAAGTATTATTACGAAAATGAATGAATTAAGTATGTACTATTGTGAACTACAAAAATTCAACTAAAAACACATTTAAGCTATAATTCGGCTTAGTCTTTTTGAAAATGTTTTAATGTTATGCAAAAGCAGTCCATTCTGGTCATGAACAATATCACAGTTCTTTCTAATACTGTAATTCAGGTTTTAAATTGAAACCTGAAAATGCCTCACACTTCTATGAAGCAGTTAATATAACAGCTCTTCAGTTGGTGTGTAAGCTGATGTTTTACCGCAGCACTTGTGAAGTCTTTGGGGGGACATATTGGTGTTTCTGTTGTTATATGTAAATGGGGTTTCTGTAAAAATCCCTGTTCGCACTGACGACTCATTAAGAAGCTTCTCAGAGTCGCACGTGTGTCAGATATTAGATAGTCAGGAGACTCTGGAATAAAAAGAAGGGGGAAAAGAAAGGGAATGAACCCAAGCCAGACAAAGGCATTCACACTTGGTTTGTCTTTTCACTTATTTGTCCCCAAAGCAGTTGGGCATGGTGATGATTTCAGTGTAAATTATAATAGGAAGTTATTAATATGCTAAAACATTTTATTGCTTGGAATTTGAAACTTGGCATTGTATTTATATAAAAGCTGTGGAAGGTACTGAAATGTACATCAATTTGTATGAATGGAATATTTGATACATTCCACCTTGTTGATTAGAAATGACCTTGAAGGTGTTAATCAGCCAGATAGATAGGAAGAGACAAAGTAGGGATCACCATGGCAACACAAATATTTGTTACACTGAAGGCCAACAAATATGGCCTTCGTGTCCACTGCACGGTGGCACAAATGAATATCCACTTTACCGCTAATGGTGGCTTTCAGCTTTTGTGCAGCCAATACCGCACTATAATGTGGTGGTTAGATCGAACATCAGTTTTTTTGTGTACATTTAACGTGAGGGAGATCACAACTACACAGATTAAAGCCTGCCGTGAAGATCACCTCAATCTAATCAGGTGAATGATCAGATTACTATTGATTCGGTAACAGAAGGTCAAAAACAGCAGCACAACAGGCCTGTGTGAGCTTCCATTGTGCAAGGAAAATGTGTCAATATTTACCTGGTTATTTCCTGGCTTGCATGTGAATTTATGGCAGATGCCTTACTCAGTTTGAAATTCATGATAAGAAATAATTGTTAAAACTGTCAACACTTGTTGTTGTTGGCAGTATTGGTTTTCTTGTAAGTATTTGTTCATAACTTATTTAAATAAGGGCCAGGTTGAGGAGTAGGGCTTACTTAGGTGAGTCTGGTTAATATCCTAATTTCACTAAATATATTATACATGTTTATTGAATATTAAATTTAATAGACATGTAATTGTCCATTTCATTAAATGCATGTGGTAGGGAGATAGTTCACCCCAAAAATATTGTTATCATTTATTCATCCTCATGTTGTTCCAAACTTGTTTGCAAGATTTTTTTGATTTGAAAAATCAGTATTTTTGTCTGTATAATTAAAGTAAATGAGGTCCATTGTTGTATTGAGTTTTATTATGGACAAAAACATTTGCAGAAGAAAGTCATCCGTTGTGTCTGCTTTGTTGTTGTTTGGAGCAAACAAATAGATCGTAATTCATAACATGTTTCTGTAAGCACTTACAGAGTGGACTTTAACATGTCCCACTGTCCACTTTGAGCCAGGCTGGACATAATTTGGAGTCAGTCCAGAGATTCTTTACATCTCCACTGCAGAGCCATGATATTTCTGCCTCAGACATCAAAGCAAATGATGTTGTTCTCCTAATGCAGGGGAAAGAGGGAGTAACACAAATGAAATGAAATCACAGATAATAAATTGATACTGAAATACCAAGAGTGCTGCACACAACTTCAAAGCTTAACCCTGTTTCCTCTCTTTCCCGCTCTCTTTTCTTTTTCTGAGGGTCTTTCAATGGTCTGGAGATGAAAGTCCTCTCTTTTTAGTGGATATCCTATATTGTATGGGTGCATCCAGTTGTGCATGTTTTAAACATTTGAATGTAAAGAGGCCGTGGCATGTCGAAGAACTTTTTACTATTATCTTTATCCAGTGGCATTTGTTTCTTATTGAAAAAAATTCAAGGTTTTTTTTATTATTTCTTAACCACATTGATCAACTGCTGTCTTACCTTTCCAGCTTTTAATAAAGGGAGGTTGTATTAAAAAAAAAAAGACATGGCAAAAAGATTTTCTAAAGCTGTGTTTTATCTTTTTTTCAATGTTGTAAATATAAGGTCAAAGCTTAGCTGTGCTATTATTCGCAACACTAACTGACATCATAAACACCTACACTCGCAACAGATGGAGGGCATCCTAACTTCCTGTGCAAAGAGGCTTTGTGTTAACGAGGTGCCGGAGTGCTAATGTGGTGTGTAACGTTCAGATTGTGTGATCCTGTCAGATAATGTGTGTGTGTGTGTGTGTGTGTGTCTGAGCCTGGATGTTATAACTTTGTTTATGCTGCATTTTTAGAGTCAACCTAATGTGCCGACATCTGAGCTGCCTGTGATAGAGATTTCAGTGGGCACATCAACCGCCACTAACAACAGCCATGCTGTTAGGAACCCGGTCTGCCTGCTTTAAAAGTAACTTAAATGCCAGCGGTTGCTGTGGTGGATCCCTGTGTGAAATGTCATATTGGAGCAGCCGCTGCAGAGTGACTCTCTCTCTTCCCTCTCCCTCATTCTCCCTCTCTGCTTCTTTCACGGGAGCAAGGGCTCCAGAGGATGGTTGAAAGCAAAGAAAAAGAGGTGGACTCGCGACTCTGGCAACCTTTTACCAAGGTCTGACCTTTTGGTCAGGGAAAGAGCGTTTGATGGCGGTCTGTGCAGGCATTCCCCCCCACCAATCAACCACTGAAGCAGCTCTCCAAAGCAGTGTGAGAGGCGTTTTTTTTTTATTTTATTTTTTTTATTTTTTTTATTTATGAGTGTTGAAAGGGAATAGTGAGTAACGTGTGGGCACCTGCATCTATCCCTCATTACACCTCCCTTTCCTTCTCCATTTTAAAAGGTAATGGATAGGTCAGCCTTAAGCTGATGGGATTCAAACTAGCTATTTCGACCTTCCACCCTGCACTCTTTTTACATCATCTGACAGTGACACATGAGAGGCCAGTGGTTTTATGACAATTGCAGCTTTTACTTTGTGTTATTTTAAAGTTACATTAAAAGTACTGTAAATGCTGCTGCTGGCATGCCATTAGAGCTGCTCTGACAACAAATGCTTTAAATTAGACATCACTCCCACAAACTGCTCTCGTGGCACCGTTTTATTCCTTGAAACACAAAGACCATTACCTCATGTTATATCAATAACACATTGTCTGTCTATTGATTCTAAACTCAAGTATCCAACAGAATAATGGCATTTTTCCTGAAACATGCCAATTATATTCCTTACCTTGGCTTAATTAAAACCAGTGCTACTGGTTTTAATTAAGAGGGAGCTACTTTGAAACTGTACTTTGCCAAGCTGCAATCGTAAT
The DNA here is from genome assembly GCF_019924925.1 of Ctenopharyngodon idella. Taxonomy (NCBI): domain Eukaryota; kingdom Metazoa; phylum Chordata; class Actinopteri; order Cypriniformes; family Xenocyprididae; genus Ctenopharyngodon; species Ctenopharyngodon idella. Next base: position 13,324,773 of record NC_067226.1, read on the forward strand.
TTGAAGTAGTTTGATTACAGTACAATACAAGATAGAAACAAGATGTATCTAACTACATTGAAGTAATGTAGAGGGGCAATATGTAAACACTACCGTTCAAGACTGTGTTTATTTGATCAAAAATACATTAAAAATGCTAATATTGTGAAATTTTTTTACAATTTAAAATAACGGTTGTCTATTTTAATATACTTTAAAATGTAAATTATTCCTGTGATGGCAAAGCTCAGTTTTCAACAGCCATTGCTGTGACAGTCTTCAGTGTCACAGAAATGTCAGAAATGAATTAAACACCTTACATAACTGAACAGAAACATTCAAATCACGGAATGATTTTTGAGAGTCTGTCATTTACATTAACATTTAGGTTGAATTGATCGCTACATATCTGAGCGACAACTGTCTATAGCCTTGATTGTTTGATTATAAACTCAGTTTAGACATTAAAAACAACCTTGTAGTGTTTGGTCACGTTACACTGCTGCTTCTGGATAAAGTCATTACTTTTAGTTAGTTACTCCTTAACAGTCTGCGAACTACTTTGTAACCAGTCCCATCCAAAGCAGTGATATGATGGGTTTATAAAAGTCAACTGTTATTTGAATGATCCGCTATTGCCATATGTTAGTCTAGTCTTGCTTTCCTCTCAGCATGTCGTCTCATTTGTGTGTGTGTGTGTGTTGAAAAGAGGGCGAGAGAGAGAGAGAGAAACTGAGCAAGCACCCTCAGGCAGTGAGGGATGGTGGTGCGGGGTCACAGCTGGGTACAATGCTGGGGTTTAAATGTCAGCCTGGCAGGGTCTCCCTCTCAGTGCCATTTTGTGGGACATGTCACATGGTAAAGCTCTGGTGGGGTCAGATATAGAGCAGGTCTGAAGCCCAGTGAATGGGCGACTGCTGTTTCTCACGGCAGGCGTCACTTTGTGAGTCTATCGGCAGAACACTTTTAGAGACACTCTGTAATACCACTGACATTAAAACTGACTCTGACTTCAGTTGAGACGGTGTAGCTATATCATAGTGTTTTGAATATGTTAGCAGCTGGTGATTTCTGCAGATTGCTGTCCATGCTACAGCAAAAGACAGGTGCTTTGATTTGGATTATGCAACACAGAAATCATTCATTAAAACTTTAAATATGTGAATATTATACATATTAGGGCTGTACTACATTAAAATTAAAGTTTAGACAGTTCAGTGGTATTAGAAAATTGAGTTCATTTCTGTGAGTGCAGGATTGAAGGATTGCGTATTTCAGTGGATGTTTTTACTTAAATTGCTTGTGTAAAAAAAGGTAAAAACAAACATTGGATTTGTTTGAATAGGCCAGTAGCATCAAAAAATCTTTGTTGTTTTTTCCCCCTCTGTGTAAAACACTTTAGATTTGGAATGGAACTGCATTGGCATGCCCTCATGGAATCTGCTTTTTTCCATATTTTTTTAGTTGGGGAAGTCTGTGGAATTCTGTGCAGTGGATTGTATTTATACATAGGTAAATGTGCTACTTATTTTCTGAAAGCATTATCAAATTAGCTGTCCAAAATAAATAAATCATTAAATGAACAAGCACACAAAGGGAAAAGAGAATGCAATGTATATAACTTTGTAAATGACAGGCATTAAAATTCTTCATTAAAATTCAGCATTGTATCTGTGGAAGTTCTACCGGCATAAATTTTATGTGGACCTGCTTATTAATAACACTAGAGCTTTAAGTACTCTACTGTTCAAAAGTTTGGAGTCAATAAGATATTTTGGTAACACTTTACAATAAGGTTCATTAGTTAAACTTTAGTTAATGCATAAACTAACATGAACTAACCATGAGCAATACATTTATTACTGTATTTACTAATCTTCGTTAACGTTAGTTACGTTAGTTCACAGTGCATTAACTAATGTTAACAAGATTTTAATAACGTATTTGAAATTAACATTAACAAAGATTAATAAATGCTGTATAAGTGCAGTTCATTATTACTTCATGTTAACTAATGTAGTTAATTAATGTTAACTAATGAACCTTATTGTAAAGTGTTACCGATATTTTTGAAATAAGTCTCTTATATTCAGCAGTGCTGCACTTATTTGATGTGTATTAAAATTACAAACGGCTATATTGTGTAGTATTACAATTTAAAATAACTGTTTTCTATTTTAAAATGTATGCTATTCCTGTGATGACAAAGCTAAATTTCCAGGGGCCATTATTCCAGTCACATGATCCTTCAGAAATCATTATAATTTGCTGATTTAGTTCAGGATTCTTAGATGAATAGAAAGAAGAACAGCATTTATTTGAAATAGATTTTTTTTTTTTTTTTTTTTGTAACAATGTAAAAGTGTGTTACTGTCACATTTTGATCAATTTAATGCATCTTTGATGAATAGAGAGAAGGTATTATCTTTCCAAAAATGTACTGACCTCAAACAGTTGTGTATGTTGTTATTATTGATTTATTCATTTTTCAGTGCACAAAATTATTTAGACAGCGTTAAGTTTTAATATATTGCATAATTAGTTGCATATACTGTAGTTACACGAGACTACACTAGTCTGCGGACCTTATGCGCCAGAGAAACAAGCGCATAGCCATCTGTAGAATTTTGTCTTTGAACTTCCCATTTAGTTGTAGCTCTGTATATTTCTATACCATCACTGTCAAAGAGTAATTAGATGGTGTGGATTTACTTTTTGAGTTAACGAAAGTTATCATGAGCATTGTAATGTTTGAAGCGGATATCATAACAAATGTCAGTAGATTAGGAAGATTTTTAAACAAGCGGTTCATTTGTAAATCCATAAGATCTTACTTTCATTACCTTCATGCTGTGGAAATACAGACACAAAAAGCGCAGCGCTGAAATTTGATGGGGCTACATAAGGTCTTTATGTTCTTTCAAATGTTTTCTGTTATTCTGTTAGCTTGTTTTGAATTAAAATGCGCTCTTATATAGTATGTAAATACTGGAGGGTATGAGAATGATTTTTGACACCTGCCTCAGATTAAACTCTTTCTGTTTGATATTCATTTCCCCATATTATTTGAACTCTTCCATTGGTGTGCTGTTTGGTCAATTTACATTGAATGCAGTTGTAATTTGGCTTATCCTTGAAGTATCTTAATTCTAGATAGTGCCTAGACCGTCATCCTTATTCTCTTCAAGTTTAACTGAACCTTTCAAATGAGTCACCTTGAAGAATGGTAAGAAAAACATATACTAAGAATAGTGCTCTGAATAGATACTTTCATTCATCAACTCTTCATAAACCAAATCAGTGCATTTATTTTCATGATCAGCGCTTTATTATACACATTCTTTTTCTTTTTAACACTGACATGTTAAAATATAGTGTATGCCAATATCACATTTATTTTTGTCATATGTCTGGTTTTTCTGGCGACATGTGGAAATAGTCATCCTAACCTTTCCTTTTTATTTCATGTCTGTCCCATTCATGCTTTTGCATATGATTGACGCTATGTTTTTCTCCACAGTATGTCTTTCATCAAGGTTATTCAGCTTAAATGAGGTGCTAATACAAATGCAGATTGTGGAAACACTGCAAAATAATCAAGGCTTTTAAACCCCCTCAACATGAGCTGATCATTAAAAGTAATGAAGTGATAATGTGCGCTAATCGAATATGTCGCTGATTGTCTGTGGTGTCTGCTCAGCGCGTGCTCTGATATACATACATTTTGCTTGATGTCCTGTGAATCTGTCTGCAGACTCTAGTAACTGTCAAGGATTCTGTTTCAATACAGTTTAGCTATGGTTAATGTGCTGTAAACCTCTATAACCAACACCTGCTGACTATCTGACTCCTCTAATGTTGTGTCTGGTGGTAGAACTAAGCAGAGGAAAAATAAAACCAGACGGTTCCTCATAGCAATTCATGCCAACATACAGACATGGGCTTCATTACACATTCACCAGAGCTTGAGTTGTGCTCTGTCTTTTGCCTTGAGGCAAAAAGAGAACAGCTTTCATGTGAACTTAAGACACCGATAGCTCTGGTCGAGTTCTGCTGGAGTGAACTGAAGGAGAAACCCAGGCTCCATAGCATCATTTGCAGTTGTGACACTGTGTTAGATTAGCAGTAATTAAGCGTTGAAATCAGAGTGATTGGCACTGAGTCAGGTCTCAGCGTTGGCATGTCGAGAAGAATTGTGAGGGGATGGAGCAACCTGCCCTGGCTCTATTCCACGCTCTTGACCATCTCTTACTCTTCAGACTCAAGGGGAGAAGGTTATCCATGTGTCCATCTAACTTCCCAAGAAACTCAGTTGCATATAGACTGATATCCAGCCAACATGTGTCGAGGATAGTCGTCAAGCTGTGTTTCAGTCATGTTGTCATAGCAATGACTAGGCCAAGGGAAAACGTCTTCCCCCACTGGTTGTGCTGTAGTAATGAAGATGCTAATGAGAATTTATGTGACCATTATGTTGTCTTTTTTCTTCTCTTTTTTGTCTTTCTTAATGGCTCTTTCCTTAATGACTGACCTCTCTTGTAGTCACTAACATGTGCTTTGTAAGCCTGTGGTTGAGGGAGACAGTGGGTGGTGGAGACAAATGAAATGACAAATGAAGTAAACATTTTGGGAGAATTCAGGGCGTGTGGCACCAGCAGCCGTCGACATCAACTGTGTGACATCAGCAGCCATTGATGTGATTGGTGTTTCTCTACCTCCCCTTTGCTGTGTTGTTTTTGTGTTGGCATGTATCTCTCAAATCGAAATGTGTATAATGAGTGTTTGCGGTCTAAAAAAGTACCTTAGGTACATGTAAGGAATTTAACAATTAAATATGACCTATTATAAACGTTGCAATTTACAAATTATATATAGTTGCGGTCATAAATTTACATGCAGAATCTGCAAAATAGGAGGGATCATAAAAATTGTAAGTTTTTTGCATGTTTAGTAGTGGCCTGAATAGGCTTTTTCAAATATGTTTCAACATATGTTTAGATGTAGCTCACAAAACAAAATAATACATTAATTTTATTTGACATTTGTTTGAAAAATGTTTGAAATTACCCCAATAAAACATTTACATACACTTGATTCTTAATACGGTGTATCAAACTATTACTATCAAACATTTTTGTGGTTTTTAAGAAAGAAAGAGACTAAGAAGAGAAAAGAGATTAAGATTAGGATACAGAACAAGCAAAAACATTGAAATCCTCTCTGATGACTTCAAAACTAATGTATTGATCACCAGTAATGATCACTATGGTTAAGGAATTTCCAAATTAGAAATGTATAATTTGTGCTAATGGGCATTTACATTTATTCACTTTTTGAATGCTATCAGATAGATAGTATGGTTAGAAATGGTCATATATATAAAAAAAAATCATGTATTTCATAATCTGTATACATATATTACAGGGGATGCACATTTGAGCAATGGCTTCAAGCTACCATCTGACAAAGCCATCAATATTTCAGGGTGACATAAAATATCACAGACAAATCGGTCATTTCCTTTCAGTTCTGTCATTATAAGGTAGTGTGCATGCTTCTGTCCTGTAAAGTCTAGTTTTTGTGTGAAGAAAGTGTATTGCTATAATTAAAGCTACTGTTAGAGAGTTTTACAAGCATCATCAGAAAACATAAAAAAATGCATATGGAGGTTGTTTTGAGCATGATGGTGAACTTCAAACATTGCAGCATTATAGAGGCATTCACACATAATATTATACGAAACCGGTTAGCAAAAGTGGGGTAGTGATCCACAGCTTCTGATTAAAGTGTGTTTAAGGATTCATGAAAGAGTATGTGGATAATATAATCTATAAAATAGTGTATCCTAGCTGTATCCTAATGAAAATCAGGTCATAGCCATAATCAAAAGCCATAATTTAACAGAGACATGCATAAAAGATTAAAGGACCTCACCAGAACTTTCAATTCATAGATGGATGACTATACTATACAAGAAAGCCACGTGTAACTCAGCAAAGGCCATCAAACATTTTTAAAAGGTAACAAATTAAAGCCACAATATAGGGCTGTGGACCATCACGCAAAAAATAAAATTATATGGATTAGGTTTATTGTACTAGTACTATTGGACTTCTTTGTTATGTACAAAAGCAGATCCATCCTAGCAGATAGCTATCCAAATTACATGCATGTCATATGTTGATCACAATAGTCTCATGTGATGCTAAAGCTCTTTTGTAAGTCACTCTGGATAAGAGCGTCTGTTAAATGCCTTGAACGTAAAAGTTCCCCACATCAACAATTTGCTTGTTAGAATTTTTTTTTTTCTACTTTATTTTTTTCTCTCTCTCTCTCTCTCTCTCTGAATTTTGAATTTGCCACAGTTTCCATTGAACAGGTGTAAAATGTGTAAAGCAGTACATAGTTCTCAACTGGTTTGGCCATGGGACCCACATTGTACCATGGTCATTAAGCCATGGGAAGTATATATATACATATGCTTAATAATTTTATATATATATATATATATATATAAAATCAAGCAAAATTATTAAGCATATGACTAATACTGATGAATAAACAGTAGGCCTATAAGGTAAGGCTGTTAAATAGCAGTCCCAAACTATTTTTTGTTAATACACTAAAGTTAGTAAGTTGGTATGAGCCACCACATACATTTAAAAATATACAAAATAACACAAAGTGAAAATAAAGTGGAATTTTGGGGTTAAGGAAACAACAGTTACCATGGTAAATACACAATAGTAAGAAGAACTGTTACTAAAACATGGACACTGATCCTGATGAATAATGAACATCATACCTGCATCCCAGCTAACACAAAAAGTACGTGATTTATTGGTACTTTACTTTTATTTCATGACTTACTAATTCACAACGTAACTACAATGTTGCTCTTTATATATAGTGAAGTGATACACAGTGTGCGCCTCAGCATTTGCGCATGCAATTGAAGAGTGCGCTCTACAAGCACAGTATAACATCTAATAGGACAGAAAAGTAAGTTTTTCTGAGGTCAGAGACTTTTTATTTCATACCAAGTTATGAAAATAACATTAGAATAATGACACTGACATATAGCCTGACAACATCTCATCTGAAGATTCTCATCTGACCACAGATACTGAATCAGGATAACAGGTTTTTTTTTCAGTCACCCTCTCCTTAAACTGTATCTGGCAGAAGAGTCAACAGCTTTCACGCACGTCTTTTAAAATGAAAGTCTCGCATCAGAAAAACATTTTTTTTTTTTTTTTTTTTGATGTTGTTTCTCACTTTTGGGTCGCAAAGGATGGCCTGATAGTTCTTTAGTTCTTGTTAGAGCTGTTTTCAGCCTCTCACTCTCTTTAAAGTCACAGGCTGCTTTTAAAAATGTCCATTTTCCAGATCAGGGGAAAAGCAAGGTGTCATGTGTGAATGAGTGTCCTAATCAGCAGTAATGAGACTGCATACAGGAACAAGGTGGCAGATCTGACACTGATGTATGGATGGTGAGTAATGATGTCTGCGGTGATGGTGTAACAATTGAAGTGGTCTTAGATTCCTCAGTGGGATGACACTAGCAGAAAACATCAACAGGAACTGTCTTAAACATCGCATTTAACTCTTTCTAAGGTTGTTAAATATATGTGGTATTGCACCTGTAGATACAAGCTTTGCTCCAACACAAGCTCCTAGTTTATTACAGTGTAGCAGATGCTATAGAGTTTTTAGATGGAGAGATCTTGGGATCTGTGAGCTCTTTGCAGGTCATTTCAGGATTCATCTTCAGGAGATGATTGACCATGATTGATCTATGTGAACATAGAATAATAGGATTGCAAGATATTGAACTCTTTCTTAGAAAAATTAAAAAGTGCCATTACATATTTAGAGATCATAATAAATGGTTGCACTATTTTAATGAATACTAGTAAAGTAGGATACTTACTGCAGATAAGTATGAAGATAAGAAACTGGAAATACTGGACTAGCCAAACAATTAAAAGGGATGTTCACATACTGCCCATGTTGCAGTTTTGCAAATATTACTTTATTTGTCAGGGACAAAGCACATTTATCAAGGATCACTTATTTAAATTTGCCAGGTTTAGCCAATGGATAATTTGAGCAAAATCATGATTTTTAGCTTTGTACAAATGTGAAACGAGTCAAGACTAGTATATTCTAACCATCATCTTATTATAGCATTTCATAGCAATACTTTTTTTTTTAACGATGCTTTTTTTGTTGGCATACAGGTAGGTGAATTGTGGGTCATGGCCGCTAACCACTCACATCTCTTAACTTATCAACAATGACATCATGGTAATCGTTCTTTCTACACTTTTAGACTTCAGCGATTGCTTTTAACATAACTGCAGTACTTGACCCATACAGTGAAGACATTTCATCTGCGGCAACATAATGGCAGTATGAAATAAGTTCTGTGAAAAGGACATACCAAAACGCTCCAAATTCTTCAGCAGGTAGATTGCAGTACTTGGGTCACCGGTCTTTTGACGATTGATAGGCAGTGGTGGAGCAGCAGTCTGTAATTACTACATCGGACAGACTGTTAGTGGTGGCATAAGCTTTTCTCCTGATTCTGCTCAAGGGTTTTTCTTTGACCTCAAAAGTAATGCTTAGGTTTAAAGCGGTGTTTATCAATTACAGATTGTGTTTTAAACACAAAGTTAAAAGTAGGGCACAAATCAGAAAGTGTGGCACCTTATACTCGGTGCGGGGGTGTTTTAAACTGAAAGGATTTCCATGCTCCAAATACATAATCTGTAAGATTCTTCTTAGGGGACAGATTATAATTGTTTTGTTGCTTTCTTTTTTTGTACTATAATGAAGAAATTAAACCTTTTAGCCTCACTAATACATTATTTATAATAACCATATGATTAAGTCACAACTTTTTTTTCTGTATATTTATCTCTTATTTACACAAATAAACCAATAATAAATAACACAAACTTTTTTTTTTTTGAGGAGCATGTTTGAGCAGCATTTGAGCAGATTCATCTTAACCTTCCATCTAATATATGAAATGTCTCAAATGCCAAAATGTGCTGCAATTCCATCATTAGATTTCGTCATATCTCATTTTAAAGTGGCTTCCAAGCATGTCCTTTAAAACACAACAACTGCTAATAGAGTCTGGCATAATAACTATGGCTGAAGGCCCTAAGAGTACAATGTTCCTAATGAAATCCATAACTCTTAAACTTTAAAGGGAGCCTATCAGAAGTATTGATATGGGCATTAAGGGAATACTTTAATTGTTGGCCCTGGCCCGAGCAGCTCCAAGTAAGGTGGACTGAACTTTGAGTCAGCATTTTCCACCAGATCAGCAGCAGCGTGGAACAGTAATTGTGCAGCTTAGAGGGTTTTTTATGACTCTGAATGAAGTAGTAAAATATGTTGAATAGATGTTTTCACAGTGGTACCAGTCAATACCAAAATTTATAAGGATTGTCAATTGTTTCTTCATGTCTCCAAATGTATCAAGACACATGTGCATGTTATGTTAAACAGCACAAGTAGTGTCAATATTTCTTTGGCATCCTACTCTCCATATTCCATGAAGTTTTATTCTTAGTAACTGTCGCCTCATGATTTGATTTTCTTTATTGGTTTGCCTTTCAGTGTTATTTTGAAGCTAAGTCAGCTGTGTATGTTGTGTGTTGTTGGGTTTTGATCATGCTGAGTCCGTATACACAAGATGACAAGCGTAGCATTTACCTTGATCGCTAGCTTGTTCATAGCTTTGAACCGCTTGGCATGGGTCTAGCTCTAGCCTAGATTCAGACAATGAGGGAGCTTATTTTAACAAGCTAATCTACGGCAAAGACTGCAGCGACATGGCCGACACATATCTCTCCCTAAATTAGTCCTTTAAGCCTTATATATGTATGAGACATAGCGAGCCAAATGTTAGCGCTCGCCAATTAGTGCGACAGTGTTCAGCGTGGATTAGAGGCGGGTTGTTGTTTTTTTCTCCATCTTCTCCCCTCCACCAAATCTCTTTCATCCATGAAGGAAATGTAAAGTTAATTCACTCCAAAATGCCCTGAAAATGTCACACAACATCCTGATGCTGGCTCATCAGTGGTGAAGGGAATTCATGTTTTAAACTAGCCAAAAATGAAGTGTTAAAATGCTCTGACAGACAGTATATTTATTAAGCAAATCCTTGTTTTCATAGTCTTTGATACAGGAATGCTGAGTCAAATAATTGATTGATTGATTGATTGATTGAGCTACTTTTTCTTAAGGTGTGGTCACAATTACTGTTGTTTGGGCAGATTTTTTGCACCAAAATCGAGTCATTTGAATAGGAATCTGCAGAATCTGGAAGTTCCTTATCTGTCAGTCACTTCGACGTGGTGTTGATGACTGACACTAGGGGTCATACTTGGGAACCCTAACCTCTGATACTTTGAGAAAAGGCCAATGAAAATTGGTGAGTGGAATTTGCATGTGCCACTCTCCCGGACATATGGGTATAAAAGGAGCAGATGTACATCCACTCATTCAGATTTGTTCTTCGGAGCTGAGCAAAGAGTCATCTATACGCAATCTCATTCCTTTAGCCACGTTTTAGAAGGATTGCTGGTGTTAAGGCGCAGTACAGTAGTCTCTCTCCAAGCCTCACACGAATAAGTGTAGAGGGAGCTGCCCCTGTGCATTTCACCAATCTGAAAGAGCAAGCTTCGTCTAAAAGAGCAAACATAGACAGAGAGCATCTTTTTAAGGATGCCTTTCCACCAGTGTGTTTCTGGGTGCAGTCGATATCTCTCGTCCTCGGACAGCCACGCTGTAACTCACAGGTGCAACCGGCCCCAGAGTTCCCGGAAGTGCATGAAAAGCTGGCGAACTCGTGGAGGGCATCTTTTACTGCCTGGTCCGTCATTGTAGGCTCTTCCATCCTCACTACCCTCGATGGTGGAGTAGCCAGGGGGTACAAGGAGGTTCCTCAGATGGAGCGTGCAAATGTGGTTCATTTATGCTGGCCTAGACTCCCGTCTAGGACATGTAAGTTTTCGCCTTTAACGACAAAGGCTTTCAGTGCCGCTGGACAGGCTGTTTCCGCCTTGCATGCCATGGCCATCCAGCTGGTCCATCAGGCCAAACCGTTTAAAGATCTGCACAAGGGTAGTCCTGAGCGGGGGATTGATACAACTTTACTCTGTGAGTGAAGAAGGTCACAACACAGGCTCTCGGCCAGGCAATGCCCACTATGGTGGTCCAGGAGCGGTGATCTCTGGCTGAACCTTGCTGAGATGCAGGATGCTGACTGAGTTTGCTTTCTTGATGCCCCCATCTCGCAGGGTGGCCTCTTTGTCTGACACTGTTGAGGACTTTTCCCAACATTTCTTGGGAGTAAAGAAGCAGACAGGGCCATTAAACACATCCTGCCGCGATTCCTCTTGCCATTTTCAGGACGTCAAGGCCCTGCATCCCATCTGCTCGCCACCAAGGGCGTCCACCTGCGGCTGCCACACCTGCTTCGCTGCAGGCTGAGCCTACAGCCCGGCTGCAACGTTGAGCCACCTGCAGAAAGGTGACACCCGCCCATTCGTCAGGCGAGCGCCAAGACCCTGTAGTGTTCCTGAGATGGGTGACCCAGAGATGAGAGGAGCTGCTCTTTCCCAGGAGGTGGTGAACGCACCACTCCTTCCCCTGGTGAAGGGCCAGGTGGAGATTCATTTGTTTTGATTTCTTTATGTCCCGCCACTTGGTTTCCACTTCCCAACCCGTTGCACTGGCTCTTCAGAATAGTCAAGCTCGGCTATGCAATTCAGTTCACCAGGTGCTCGCCCAGGTTCAGTGGCATTCTCTTTACCTCGGTGGCAGGCAAAGACGCCCCTGTCCTGCATGTGGAAATTGCAGTCCTATTGGCAAAGGACGCAATAGAGCCTGTCCTTCCAGCCGAGATGAAGAAGGGGTTTCTATAGCCCTTACTTCATTGTGACAAAGAAAGGCAGTGAGTTGTGACCAATCTTAGACCTGCAACTTTTGAATCAGGCACTGCACAAGCTCCCTTTCAAAATGTTAATGCAGAAACACATTTTGACGTGTTCTCCAACAGGATTGGTTTGCGGCAACAGACCTGAAGGATGTGTACTTCCATGTCTTGATTTTGCGTCAACACAGACCATTTCTTTGGTTTGCTTTCGAGGGTCAGGTATACCAGTACAAGGTGTCTGTTTTGGGGGATAGCAGAATGGGAAGGCTGTCTCCAAACAGAGGATGGCCCACTGGATTGTGGATGCCATTGCCTTGGCATACCAGGCCCAAGGCATGCCATGCCCTGTAGGAGTGTGTGCAGTCTCCACGAGAGGTGTTGCATCCTCCTGGGCTCTAGCGAATGGCGCCTCTCTAATACCAGGAACACATCACGTCGGGCAACATCGGTCCATTTTTGAGCGTCTGCTGACTTAGCTTTTTCGGTGTGTTCCGCACCGGTGGCTCTAGTCGGAAGCCTTTGTTTTTGTTTTTTTTGTTTTGTTTTGCCCGATTTAGAATGTAGAAGCGGCGTCGGGCCGTTGGTGAGAGAGAGAACTCTGATTGGCTGTTCAGTATAGCAAACGAGTCAGTGCATGAGAATAAGAGCAAAAGTGATGAAAGCGTTTTACGTCATTTTACCTGAGCATTCCACTGCACAAATATTTTCATAATAACATGAGTGGAGAGGAATAAAGAATGTGATCAGCATGATATTCAAAATGATAAGCAAGCGCTGCTTTGTTTATGGTTTGTATACCTGCAGTCTTAGTTTTGCTTTCCATTTTTGAATGACGAATATAGATGAACATATCTGTTTAAATAAACAGTTATCTCCTTTACACGCAGGCGCAGAACACGCATGCTAGTTGACAGTCACCTGTAGTCCTTTCGTTGTGCTCAAGCACATATTTATATATGCAGGCGAGTGAGTGACAGGAGGCGGGTGTGTGTCAAACTCGCTGTCGGAGAGGAAAGAGCGAGAATGCGCAGCTGGTATCTGTGTATTGACACTGCAGAAAATGAGTATTAGTAGTGTCAGATATTTCAGCATCGATATGTATCAAAATATTGATATTTTTGACAACACTACCATGTAGTTTGTTTCTCCAAACCTTTAGTCCATAAACCACACTGAGCTCCTTCACTGTGCGGTTATGACCAGAATCTGCTGCAGCGGGCGCTTTTTTTCAGTCCAAATATTAGGGTTTTTATTGGTCCGTTTACGATCAGATATATACAAAGTTCTGGCATGAAACTCTAATGGGCAGGCTAATAGGTCCTTTAACTCAACCTGCTCGTAATCACATCATTATCATAGGACACAGATGATTGGTTCCTGCTGTATCAGTGGCCAATGAGCTTGCGTGCTCAATCTTCAAATACATGAGTAGCATTTGCCTTAGCAGTGCAGCGCGCTTCAGAAACTCTCCACCTTCCCCAGCTCCACCTGTATAGATCTGCTACGGGTAATTCATGTACGCTATATTGTACAGCAGCAGCATGTTTTACTTGCTCACAGCAGCGTGTCGTGTATGTATTGGCAGTAGCAAATCCCGTACTTGCTCTGCAGCAGCAGCAATAATCAACAGCAGCAGCAATAAAAGCAGCAGCAGCGTAGCAGATCTATTCCGCCAAGACCAAACATATCAACATTGTCATACCCATTACCATGTCAAACACTCAGAGAGTTGTCATGACAGAACTTTATTGGTTACCAAAATGCCTGTCAAAGGTTTAAATATTAATTCAAATTGTAGTTGTACTCACGAATTGTGATTTTACAAGTAGCGAAGTATATTACTTAGCTTAATTTGTACTTAAGTACAAGTAAAATAACAGACTTAAAAATACACTCCTAAAAAAGTACAAGTACCCCCCCCAAAAAAACCTACTTAATAATTTGTTTCTTCCACCCCTCTTCCACCTGAGTGTGCTCGCAACATCGTAACCTACCCAACACCCCACGTAAGATGTGTAGTCCTTCGTACCACACATAATAAGACTGGCTGAAGCGAACTTTTCCCATGGTAAGTACTGTGCTCTCTGTCCCTGTGTGGGACTGTGGTACAAAGGACTGCATGGCTTACGTGGGGCATTGGGCAGGTTACGATGTTGCGAGTGCACTTTTAACCCAGCACATCACTCTCTCCGTATGCAGTCTGTGATTTAGATTGATCATTACAGTATTGTTTGTCAGTCACCACAGGACTCTTTGCAGCCGGTAGGCGTGCACTGCTGTCGACACCATGTCGAACTGACTGACAGATAGGGAACGTTTCAGTTACTATTGTAAACGTCCATTCCCTGATGGAGGGAATGAGACGTGGTGTCCCTCCTGCCACAATGCTGAGCTGCCCACTTAACTGCTACTCCTCAGCACAAACTTGAATAAGTGGAGTTGCACATGCAAATTCCACTCGCCAATTTTCATTGCCTTTTCTCAAAGTATCAGAGGTGATTAGGACTCCCAAGTATGACCCCTAGTGTCAGTCATCGACACCACATTTCGTTCCCTTTATCCATCCTAACACAGATTTTGCATTGGGTTTAAGTTGCTAATTCACAGCATTGACCAAAAGAAAGCTGTTTGGTTTGAAAGTGACTTCTGCTTTGCTTCATACAGTACATTGCTACACTATTGACAATGGACCTTTTTTTACCTGTGAAATTTTGCTAAAGTTAGCGAAACTAGCGATCGAAATACAGTGCATACAGTGTCTATACTGCATTATCAAAACCCAACAACACACAACATACACCAAAACCCAATAGAGCAATAAATCAAACTAATTAAGAATGAGGCGACACAGTTGCTAAGCATAAAACTTTATAGAATATGGAGAGTAGGACATCAAAGAAATATTCATAGAAAATACAGTCTTGAAACATTTGAACACATGATTTCAATCTGATTGAAAACTGGTATGGTATTGACTGGTACCACTGTGAAACATCTATTCAACAATTTTTTCTGCTTTGTACACTTTATAAACACTTTAAGCTGCGCTATTACTATTCCACAAAATTTCACTAATGTGACCGCACCTTTACACCGTCACAGCCAACACTCTTACATGGCAAGTACAGCATGGTGTACAACTTGGATTTTATGAAAAGATATAACTTTCATAGCTGTTTCCTATTAAAATGATGGTTAAGTTTAGGTATGGGTCGTATGGTTTTAATATGATTTCGTCATCTTGAGCAAATTATGACTCCTCATGAGACCAGGTTGGACTAGCCAACTCCATTAAATAACAGCATGTTGTCACTTGTGAACAAATAAAGTGCACAAACCTTGGTAAGGATAGATATGAAATATCAGGAGTGTACAATATGTACTGTAATTTTTTTGCACCTAACACTAAATGAAGCTGTAACATCTTTTCAAGAAACATCAAAAATCAGTTACCCTGTTGGGAAATATATAGTTCTGTCACATTTTAGCTGTGTAGTGTTAGACAGGTTAGACAGGTTAATATGTTTGATTGTTAGATGCATTAAATGAAGAAAAAGTACAAGAAAAGTGTGGAAATAAGCAGTTCCGTAAATACTCTTACAACTCTGAATTGAACACCTTTGTAAAGCCTACCTTCACTATGCACTATTCAAGCATCTACATTTGAGACAGAGGGTAATACTCGTGGAAAGATACAGACAGATGGCTCAGTCTGTGAGTATGGTTGGAGGCACGGTTTAGGCAGCCTGACTTCACCCTCTATCCAGATGCTTGTTTAACATCACTCTCTCCTTTTGCAGTCTGTGATTTAGATTGATCATAACAGTGTTGTTTGTCAGTCACCACAGGACTCTTTACAGCTGAAAGGCGTGCAGTGTTGTCTCTATATAGAGCCGAGTAGCATTGCAGCTTTTGGTTTAGTTAGAAGTTTATGTTAATGTCCTTGTTGAAAAATGATTTTGCATTGTTTTGTGATGTAATTTCATATATCATTAAGGTTTTTGTGTATGTGTGTGTTGTCAGAAATGGCAGTAAGTTTTTAGTCATCCAGATTTTGTTCTCTAAAAAATTGCACAAATGGTTGATTCATTAGCAGTCGAAGCTGTGAAATAATGATTCAATGCATATAAGGACACAGATGTACCATTCTTACAGGAATTTATCATAGAAACACACAGACAAAACAGACATAGTCATAAAAGCGGTTACACAAAAAATATGATGGAATAAATGTTAGTGTGGTTATCTAGCCATTCTGTGGTTTTGGGCTCATTTGTCCACGTCAAAGATAATATTGTGTATACAAGTCATTCACTACAGCACGCCGAGATTCTTTCAGCAAGAAAGAAAAAGAAAAAAGAACATAAAATATAGAGAGGTAAGGTTAAAGGTGGAAGTATTTCTGGCCGGTGTTCATGCTGAGGTGTGTTTATCTGATCTTGAGATTCTGCAATGGGTGAACCACTTTATTTGTTCCCTATCATTTCTGCCAACTCCAGCTGTCATGCTGTGGGACAAAGAGGGGTAAGCAAGGGACAACAGAGGGAGGAGTGCAGCTGAAACCTAAGATAAACCGAAGACCCCTCCGCAGACTCGTCATCTGCATTTGACGGGACCCCACCCCCAGTTCCTCCAGCCCACAGAGACACACAGACACACACACAAATACGGCCACTTACACCTCACGGGCACATGTTGTATAGCTCTTACACACTCTCCCTCTCTGAGTGCTTGCATTGCTTTCTGTTTCTTTCTCTCACACCCCCCCCCCCCCCCCCCCCCCCTTCGTTAGACTTGGTAATCCCTCTCTGCTCGCTGCAGCTGTTGCCCTCCTCAAACCTCACAATAGTCCCCGAAAATTGTGATTTTTATAAAGAACAAACAAAATAAGTTCCTCTTTTTGCAGCTTTAGTCACTACTTCACTACATGGACTCCATCTCACTGATTGTGAAGTGTTTCTCCTTGCCCTAGAAACTAGAATTATATTCTTTATTTATTAATATGTATTTATTTATATTTTAAGCATAATTTTTGTTAAGGCATTATTTTAAAACAGTTGTTATAAAATTATTTTATTTTTTCAATATTTATTATAATACCCAATTCAGCAAATCAAATTCGACTATTAGATTTTTAGTTGAAGAGGGAGAAAAAACCTTGAGAGAAACCGAACTCCTCCTCTGGAAAGAAAAATTATAATAGGGTAAATGTGGACATGCCAAATATTATCTAGTATCTTATTATCGCGTAATAGCTTAGTCATGTGTGCGTTAAAAAAAATTATTTAACATGCAAGACAACGTTTGAATTGTAATTGATTTATATTCTTTGAAGTCTGTCCTAAAACGACGGGTCGATACACGCAGTGGTCAGTGAAGCGTCTTTCACTGTCTGGCTCGTACAGACTGTAGTTGGCGGTAGGCGTTGCAACATTAGTTAGTTTTGATTGCGATATAACGGGTTAAAAACGTGGGAGAAAGCGTAAGGAAAATCCGAGCGCGAGCGATTCAGCAGGCACAGAAATCCCGAATAGTTGAACAAATGAGTGACAAGCTCTCCGTCCATTCAAGCTGTCCCTCTACCCCGCGCGCACTGATTAGCGCCCCGCGAGCTGTGGGCAACATGTGGAGGCATCGCTATAGCAACCAGTGGATGTGACATGTGCTACAGACAGCGACTCGAGTCTCGCTGAATATAAGGAGGGGCTCCGTGAAAAAACCCTGGCTTTTCAGTCGCACATGATCATTCAAAGGACAAGACAACCCACTGCAGCTTCTTATAAGTCTTTAGGAAATGTGGCGGGTGAATTGGCTCGCCTTTTCTCCCGCTCCCGTCCTTTCTTTTTCAAACTCTTTTATTTTTATTTTTTTTCTCCTCCGCTTCTGTTTTAAAAACACGGTGAACAGCGACGGTCTTTTGTTGAGGTGGACGCGAACGGAAAGGTGAAAACTTTTCTTAGCTAGCGGGATTGCAAAAGGAAGCTGCAGTCGCCAAGGCGGAATAGGATCTTGAAAAGCATCCCTCTCGCGCTGTCCGAAAATGAAACTAGGTAACTATCTATCTGGACTTGTCTGTATGTCTGATGCACGTGTATAATGGTCGGGTAAATTAATGTATCAAGGCTGTGAACGCGCCATTAAGCGTCACCTAAAACTTATTGCGCATCCGGATGCATCTGGACTGATAATGAGAGTGATACTGTCCTGCAAGACTTGGTACATGGCGGTGCAGCATGACACATTTATTTCATCGTGCTTTTCATTTTAAATGCTTCTGCTGATAGAAACGCGTGTATATTGTGCGGTTTTATGGACAAGATGGTTTGCAGATCTTTATATAATTGATATGGGTCTTGAGCCAATATAGAGTGGTGGTAAGAGCTGTGCAAATGGTACAGAGTACAAACAGAGAGCATATAGAGGGAGGAATCGGTGTTTAACTGTTTGTTTGTGGGAAATCGATTGCGCTGAAAGCGGTGTGTTTAGTTTCATGCGTTTTCGCAAGTTGCATATTACTCGGAGCCAAAGATAAATAATAAGAAGAAATATGAGGCATGTAGAACAATTGATAAATAAATAAAAAAAATAAAAAAAAACTTCTCTTACAATTTGGGATTATTTACAAGGGCTAATAGCTATTTTATTTAGCCTATCTCTGATCATTGCGGTTTAATAGATGTTCCATAAACGTGCTAAAGAACGAAATAAGACATGTGGGGCAATAATGTTTTATATACTTTAATGACAAATTGGGCAATAATGTTTTATATACTTTAATGACAAATTGTGAACAGTTCACACATTCGTTCAATGCTTATTTCATATATTCAGATTTAATGTTTGACATGTTTAATGTAAATATTTATAAACGCTAGCTATGTCTAATCTCTAATTTACATGGAAAGTTAACTTAAGTGAAATGTTATTAAGATGTTATTAAAGTCATAATGCGTTACAAATAGTCACTGATCTACAAATTAATTTTTGATATTTCTAGTAGGATTCCACATACATTCATGATAATGCAATTTAGACGATCTTATTAATAGTGAAACAAATAATTTTCTCACTAAATACAAATTTTAGTCTAGTTTTGAAAAATAAAAAGTCAATACAAAAATGATATATAGAACTAAGTATTTTAAAACACAATGTCTGTAAAACTGCTTTTCAGTTGTCCAATATTGTGTGCATGATTAAAATTGATAGGTTTTGTTAGTTTAGTGTATTTATTTATTTGTTTATTTATTTTCATCATATTTTAAAAATATAGAGCTGGGATTGGAGTGGATGAATGATTTTAAGGTTGAGTGATTATTGTGTGTAAAAGTGAAAGAATATCTGGGCAGCCCTTGTCTCAACCTTTCACCCGTCACAGTCTCCTCCACCCAACCCTTCCCTCAATGAGTTAAATCAGCCAGAGCATCCCAAATCCATCTCCCTTTTATCCATCCTCAAATATACAAATCCTTCTGTTTATCTTCTGTCCTTTTGAGAGCAAAAAAGAGAGTGGATTTATTAATCCATTTATATAGATTGCTTAAAGTTAATTGCTGTAGGTGAAACTTGTCTGGCCATACATTGGGCAGTGGTCTTTGTGTTAGGTGTTCATTTTATTTTATAAAAGATCAGTTATTTTTTGAGATCAGTAGTCCTGGATTCAAGTCTTATTTTGAATTGACACTGATTCACTACTTTACAAATGTTATTTTATCGCTTAATATAAACAGAAACGTTAAGATTTAAATTTTGTCATTTTGGTAAATTTTCAAGAGATCAGTCAAGAGATTGATTAGCTGAATCTATGGATAAGCAATGTCTGATGACCCTGGAAACACACCCATTAATTCAGGAACACATCTCACCCAGTAACATTTTTCTTCTATTTGTTTATGTCTTGCTCTAACTTTTTTTAAAAATCTATATTATATACTATATTATATATTTTTCAACTCTTGACAGTTTTTTCCTCATATCATCATCTCTGAAATAGATTTAAAAAATGAAAAAGTGAATTATTTTTTATTTATACTTTAGTTTATATATACATATATATATTATTTATTTTTATTTTTTCACTGAAACAATTTTATGTATAATTTCACAGACTTTATAGATTTATACGCTCGGAAATCCTTGTATTTTTAGTTCAAATAAGGATTTGAAGACCTTTATTATTATTTTTTTTTTTTTTTCTTCGAGAGAAAGATTGATTTGAACCTGTCTGTCTGTCTTTTTTTTTCAGTAGTCTCCTGTGAATCAGAAATTTGCAAGTCCAATTTTATTCCCTACAGAAGAACAAAACCATAAAAGCATAAAGGATTCTGTCTCTCCCTCCCTTTCTTTCTTTTTCCCCCGTCTCTTTTTTTCCCCATTTTATTTTTCTTCTCTGCTTTTACGTAAAATGTATCTTTGCGGGTTACCAGATGTGTTGCAGGAAGAGAGAGGATTTGACATTATTTCAGTTGAAATAATCAGCAGATTTTTCTTCAGAAGAGATTTAACACATTACAACATACCATGTTGAGTCTGCATTGCATTTTTCATTTTTGCTGTCCTCCTTATCATAAGGGAAATTATGTCATAGACTGGTTATTATAATAATTCCTCAATTATATTGAACTTTTTTGTCCTATTATTTTTTGTTTTCAGTTATATTGATTAAATGTATATGTACCAACATAATATATTTAGACCATGATAAACATTTTTGCTAAGCAACTACTTTGTACAAAAATGTTTTTTGTTGACCTTGCTTTGGCATAGGGGTTTTATGTTTATTTGATGTATATAAATAACAACTACACAAATATGCTTTAGGATCCATTTTGGTAGTCATCATTAATTTCGTATACATTGTATACTACCTCAGGACAACATTTTTGGTTTTTCTTTTTATATTTTCTCTCCTTTTTTTTGATCCATTTTCCAGTCCCTTGCTCAACTGCCTAATGCATGTATTCTGTTTAGTTATAATTAATTGCGGACATTATTTAGCCAAGCACAATTTTCTTTTCAGAGCCAGCTTTTCATGTTAGAGATCTATTCATGTAATTCGATTGAGAGCGCTAAGCCTATAGAGGGATGGAGGGAAGGAGAGAGGGGGCATTCTATTCCAGCTGAATGCGCCCTCCTCTCTACACACTCTCCATGCAATGTTTGATGGGTGGAAAGCAAACCATTTCTGCACCAACAAAAGCTCACAATCACAAAAAGTAGAAACTAATCCTTGGAAACTACTAAACCTCACATTTAGGTGCTGATATTTTCAGCGACGTGTAGCCAGTGTATGAGGGATTTCAGTATTTGATTAAATGGAGTGGCATATGTAATTAGAGCTTGATTTAAATATTTTGTGCTTCATGAATTTGTATTCTGTTATACAAGGTGTAGTAGTCCTAGATGTTGTGTAATTCTTTAAGAAAACTAATACAGCAATAACAAATGTGAAGTAGATCATCAGTATTCAGGAAACAGAAAAAAATTGTTGTTCCTAAAATACTGATCAGAAAAATCAATCATGGGATGGCAGCTTGCATTGCTTATAGTTCAGTGATCAGTCGGTTGGTATGATAGCACTGAATGCGAATAGAGGCAGATTAAAAAAAAACTCTGAACCCCATTCTAAAGGCCTCAGTCTATTCAGCCTCACAAGGCATTTGGAAACAATACGCCGCCAATCCCCCAGCAGCTTATCCCCGGCTGTCAGCCCTCCCCCCGAGGGGCTAACAAGCCTGACAACCCCCTCTACAGTGGAACGTTAGCGGGGCTCGGACCTTTTAGGTACTCCCCCTCGGCTTAGCCCCTCTCCCATTTTATTAACTTGGAGGTCTGAGCCAATTCCCCCATCCCAACCAAACCCAAGACTTGGAGGCTAATTAGCAACAAGCTGGTACAGTGAGGACCGACCCTAATTGCTCTGTGGTGGCATGCTTCAACCTGCCAAGGCAAGAGTGGAGCGGGCCTTTACTTCCCAAGTGTCGGCTTGAGGTGTTTGTTCGTCAGTGTGTATAACAACTAATAATTAAAAGCAGTATATAAGCACCTAGGCGCCTGATTTGAAGTAACATATGAAAACACCAATTGGACATTGTTATCCTGTGGTCAGTTGAGTGATATAGAAGACTCAGTATACAGTAAAAACAGTAATAATGTGAAATATTATTACAATTTAAAATTTTCTTATTTAATACATTTCAAAATGTCATTTTTTGCTCAAGAAACATTTCTTATTTTTATTATTGAAAACAGTTGCAATGCTCATTTTGTGTGTGTGTGTGTGTGTGTGTGTATATATATATATATATATATTGTTTTTAATCCACAATGTTTATCAGGATTTCTCTCTCTTGTCTGTTCTAATTTCAGAGGGGCAAACTAAACCACATCCCCCTGGTCAAAAAAAGTCAAGTGGAACCAGGCAACTTTTTGATTCTGGTGGTGGTCTCCATGGTTTTTATTGTCATGGTTTTGGGGATGTCGGGGGCTCTGTACTGCTTGCGCCACCGCTCCCACCATAAGCTGAAGGAGAAGCTCGTTGGTTTGGGAAATGACACAGGCCACGATGCCACGGCAGCCTATCAGGTAGGAGCAGGCCAATTATTTCAGCCAATCATGTTTTCTCTGACAACAGTCAGTACATATTAACATGAATAAGCAGTCCTGTTTTTAGGATGTACTGAATAAGTTGTCCTCGACCAAGGTTTTTTTTTACCTCCAATCCAGCAAACCAACCCTTTCAGAGTAACACTATCCATATTTGCGATCATCACCAGGTGTAATGAATGTTCTTAATTGTTCCAAAATTATTGTAGCTCATTAACAAATAGGCAGTGGAATTCATTTAAAGCTTCTTTTCCTTAATTATGACCCATTGGAGCAGACGCAGATGTCCTTGCACGACAGCGGTGTTTAATATGAATCCTAATTGAGGCAGAGCCCTTTTTAGCAGGGAAATGAGTTTGTTGTCTGACCTTTCTTTTACGGCTCCTGGAGGGAGGGCTTGCGGTGAAGGCTTATTGATTTTGTGTTGGGCTCAGCTGTACTCAATGAGACTGGATCGCAGGGTGCAAGCGCTTGGCTTCCTCCCCCGCCTTCAATATTTAATAAACCTCTCACACTTTGTCGAGAAGTCCCTTCCATAAACGTCGGTCCTATTAGTGTGGCAAAATAATCTGTGTTTCTCAATATTATTATGATGCAGTCACACATTATATCCTGACACCTTTGCTGTGTTTTCATTTCAGCTTTTAATTACTTTGTATTGATTTTAATTTGTGTGTAATGTTGTCGTATCGTAGTATATTGTGAGCGCTTTCGGGCCTTGATCTGCCAGTTTTTTTTTATTTATTTTTTTATAAGCGAATAAGATTAAAGGCATAGACACGGCTCGTACTGTGTAGTTGTAAGGGATTTCCCAACTGCTGTAGCTGGAATGAATGCAGTCTTGTGCACAGGGACTCTTACAGTGAAACATGCAATTAGAATCAGTTCTGCCGCAATGATTCTGTAGCAGATCAAAGCACACACTGCCACCCATCTACTCACACACACACACCCTCTTACAATTTTATTCTTATTCCTTCATCAAACACTCATGTATATTCACACTTGTTTGTTGTTAATACCTTATTATTCCTTATTATTATACCTTATTATTATTTTGTGTTTGTTTGTTTTGCTAAAGTGTTGCAAAGATACTTTTTGGTTTTGTTCCTATTCCACTCACTTATTTATTTATTTATTTATTTATTTTACTCAAATGTGGAACAGGAACAAACAGTTACATTTTGAAGCAATTTAAATTAAACCATTAATCTGTATCTTGCCTACCATTAATGCCAAAATGTGGGAAAAAGTCAAATCTACAGTAGTTTTCAGTGCTCTCTGTGTTCTTCAAATACAGTTCATGATCCTCACATTCTATACTTATAAAATACATTATCCACCAGGAATTTTTCATTAAGGGAAGTAGTTTTTTTGTTACCACACACTCCTTTTAAAGGATTTACATTTTGTTCATTTTGTTTTGTGGACATTAAAAGGTTGTTATTACTTAGATTTACTTAAAGAAAGAAAAAAACATGCTGTTAAAGTTTTTTTTTTTGTTTTTTTTTTAAAGAATTAGACATTAAATGATCAAATAATTTTGTGATGGAGTTATAAGACTAGGTAATGACTGGTATACTAGAGCAACATCAAAGCCATGGATTCAACACCAGTGAAACAAAAACTGATGATGTACACTTTGAATGCACTGTAAGTCAATTTGGATAAAAGCATCTACCAAATGCATAAATGTTCATGTTAAAGACCTAAGAACATGCATGCATGCATTCATTCATTGACTTTTAGTATATATATTTATACAGTCAAGTCAAACAGTTGCTTGCTTTAATTGTACCTTGATGGGGGAATGATCTTCCCAACCCTCCCCTACCTTCAAGAAACATCTAAACATCTAAAAACACATCTCCTCAATGGGCACTCGACTCAGGATTTCTTTTGCTAATTGTTTTTGTAGTTATATTCTTCTCTTTTGCTCTTTGTAAATCACTTAGGACAAATATGGTTGCTAAATTATTAAATGCAAATGTAATTAATTTTGCTACTTAGTGGTTCACTGATTAAGAGAAGCAAATGTATGCATTAATTTGTGCTGTCTGAAATGAACATGATTTATCAGGAAGTGGGCACTATTTTAACAGTTGGCACATGTTTTTGCAGTTTTACTAATTTTAAGTTAGATTGACTCATGGTAGACATAAGATCAGATATTAATGTTAAGGGTGAACTCCATCCTCTATTCTGTGGCTCGTTTTAGAGCTCTGTGGCCTCTGTTTAGCCCCTCACCGCCTTCCCTCCTGGTTTCTCTCACTGGGGAGCTCCATTAGTGAGGCGCACTAAGCTTCTACCTCCAGCCCCCACACTCTCTCACTGACCCTCCTGTCAGCCTCACTCTGCTGGGTGTTTTTTTTTTTTTTTTTTTTCTGATTTGGGCACTTTTTTAACTGCTGGACATTTGATGGGGTCATACTGTTGTGACTAGCAAATGCTTCAGAAAGGGATTGTCTGTGCCTGTTTAACCTTTGAGTAAATAAAATGGAAGTAAAGCAAGAGGGAAAGAGTAGAAAGAATAACAACCAGGCACAATGAGCAGAAGGTTTTTTACTCAATAAAATTGGAGCTTTTTAATGCTTTTAAACTGTTACAAAATGCTGTTGCTTTATAAGAAAAACCTACATGGTAATTGCATGAAAATGGCTGACAGCTTTCTTGTAAACTGTTTTAAACATTATAAGGTGCTTATAGTCAGAATTGTTTTTTTTTTGTTTTTGTTTTTTTTGCAATATTAGTCTTTTCACTAACTTCCGTCACTGACTTAGACTACCCCATTCACTTTTTAAAATCCCTCCCCCCGAAGATCAATCCTGATTTCACCTAACTGAATACATAAAATGACTGACAGGCAGAGAGCAGCTCAAAGTCTTCTGATTGACTAAACAATAGCATTCCACTACCGAATTCATTTTTTCCATTAACAGACATTATATCTCTCCTATTTCAGTGATATCTGTCACGTAGTACAGAAATGTTCTGCATGCTGTTCCATTAATAATTGCCTGCAACAATTATATATGGAGCCAGGTTAGAAGGGATATAATGACACATCTTGAGAGAATTCAGCTTTTACATTGAAACATTCATCTGATATCCTCATAGAGTCAGTGATCCTTGGGAAGGTGGTTTGAATAATCTGCTTCTTTGTTTGATTTCAATGAAGGGACAAATGGTAGATAATACCTTGGAGTTATAATTTCAGAATGACGTGAGTGACTGAATTGTAGCTATTAAGGGCGAAATGAAGACCTGTGAATATAGCCGTAAATACAGTGTTTGCTGGTTGGTTGGCAAATGCAGTGGCTACATCCTGAGACAGAGCTGGATTTTCAATTCAGTTTTACTGGTTTTGTAAATACATTGCTAATTTGTTGCTTTTGATGGCATTTTATGAACAATTTACTAACACTCTCCAACTATATAAATAAAAGGTAGATGACTTGTCATATTGTAAGCAAATATTATGCATGATTATGGTTTATTATATATGTAAATGTATTCTTTTAGAAAATTAAACCTTATCATTGAACCTTGTGTTTAAAAATGGCTGCTAGCATATAGTAATTATTTGCTTCATTGGTGGGTTGGTGAGTTTATGCAGCTGATAGATTTCATCTTGTAGAGCAGACAGTGACGTAATATGTTGTTGCCTGTATCATGAACCCACTCTGAGATGCAAAGTGGAGATAAATGAAATTAGAGTTTATTTGATCCAGAATCCTGATGCAGTATCATTGTGTTTTTGTATGATTTTCCTATATAAATAACCGTTATAATATTCTAAGCACAATAACCAGTGCTTTGATGCTATAGTTTGTGCGATTGATCATTTTACTCTTTAGAAGAGCTTTATGAGTTGCCCCAGATAATGTGTTCATAGATAAGACTAATGTTTGTCCATTTTCTTGATAGGATCTCTGTCGGCAGCGCATGGCGGTGCAGACATCAGAGCGTGGAGAGCGATCAGAGGTGTTCCACCCATCGCACACGTCACGCATTAACAGCGTGTCCTCACAGTTCAGTGACGGACCAATGCAGAGTCCCTCCGCCCGCAGTAGCACATCCTCCTGGAGTGAGGAGCCTACCCAAACCAACATGGACATCTCCACTGGTCACATGATACTGGTAAACAGTTTAATATATGCATGTGAAAACAGGACATAGTCCAAGAGACTATTAAAACAATACCTTATACTATACACACTCTACACTCTATACTATATATATATATATATATATATATGCCTCTCCTTCTGTCTCTCTTTTCTTGTTTTTCCCTTCACCTTTGTCTCACAGTCACATATTTTAGATTTTTGGTTTGTTTTAGCTCTGAAAGGAACTGCAGGGCCCCATGGTCTCTGGCTTTTCTGACACAATGGATTGTTTTAATTTCGTCCCAACTTTTGTTTTATTCATCTCAGCACAGCTTCGACAGGAAAGACTGATAGGTGCCTGGTAGCGTTGTGTTCATTACCGAGCAGAGAATCTATCATACATCCAGCAGTGGAGCAAAAGACAGCCACTGAGTTGATTGATTTAGCGTATTGTGTTTTGCTGTAATGGATGGCCCTTATTGAGATGGGGTTTTTTTCAACAGCTAATAAAACCATGTTTGTTGTTAGGCAGATATGCATCAGCTAAAGTGTACATCTACAAAGCTATTGTTCAAACATTCAGAAGTTTGCAAAGTTCTGTGGTAATTATTTCATTAATTCTTTAGCTGGTTTGAAGCATCTTGGACCATGTTGTCTTCATAGACACTAAGCAAGGATAGTAAAATGCTTGGCAGTATACTTTCATAGGCTTTGAGATAATTATAGATGTTTGAGACAATTGGATTTTTAGTTTTTTATTTAGTACAACCTTAGAAACTATTTATGCACACTGCCAATATTATGATGTATAAATGCACATTGCACTCTGAACAGTGCAATAATGCTTATATGCAGTGGTCAACTGATATATCTCAGATATTTGACATTTCTTAATTATCGCCATCAGCCAATATGTTTTTCAGTTTGGCATTTAAGGCTCGGAAGTGTGTCTTTTATTTTGACATCGCAGGGACTTTTATTTTGAAAGTGTAGAGAACACCCGCACCTGAGTGCAGACATGCGGGAGGTCCCATTCCCAGTTTTCGTTAGTTTTGTTAATAATAAATTATTAGGTAGTAATGTAAAACAAAGTAAATGGTATATGAAAAACTACTCTTAATAGCAATAGAAAGTTAACTACCATAATACTTTCTCGTATATCATTGGCATTCAGCAAAGACTTGTTTATATCATTTAAACAAGTCTATGAATATCTAATAAATATTTAATATTTAGTGATTACTTCCTTTTTAGTCATTTTTAAAAAATCCTCCTTTATTTGTAACAAAAAAAAATTACTATAATAGTATTACAGAATCAAAAAGTTGCTATTTAATGTTAATCAGTTTATTTTACAGGTTCAAAGTTCAAGTTATTTTTTCATATTAATTATTTTACAAATTAACAATACGTTTTTCAAATTTATTTTTTAATTTTAGTATATATAATGTAAAATAAAAAAAAATTTAATTGCAGCATGTGTTATTTACTATCTTTATTTAATTAAATAGTATGATTATATATCGGCTTTATATCGACCATGGTCACCCTGCTCTCTAAGATATTGTCGTCATCCATGAGCAAAAAAAATCCATATTGGTCGATATGCTACAGAAAATCTCAAAATCACACTCTGTCTCTAAGAAGTGACTGCAGTACCATAGTGCAATGTATCAGAGGTTACTGCATGTACACTATCAATCTCTCAATGGATGCAATCAAAGACGGGTTATGAAATAATAACTGTTCTGATAGCGTAATCTCTCAGTATGTCAGTATGTTTCTATAAGGCATCTTTTTCATCCCTCCTCAGGTAAGAGCAAAGCTAGAGACTACATTCTCCATAGCCCAGCCTCATATACAGTATATGGCTCATACTTTTGACAATCCCATGCTTTGTTTTTTTCCCCTTTGATTTAATATATGCTGTGTATTTGATTTCCATCTACTAGCATGCTGTACGATAAAGTCTATTCGATCTATAAAACTGCTTTTTGTCTTTTACAGTCAGATTTCATCACATGAAAATACAGCTAATTATTTAAATACATTACAGATATTGTTTCTGTACATAAAATGGGTCAGATATACATGTTTTTGTATGCATACAATGTGAGGCTCAAATCATATATTATGACACATCATTGGTTTAAGAGTCTGAGATTTAGCCCAGACTTTTTTATTATATATAGCTGCTGCAGGAGCAGAAAGAACTAATTCAGAACCTTGGACAGCGCCACAATTCACTGCTCCACTGCACTGTGTGTTTATTATTCATATGTGCAACATGGACATAGTGAAAGATAATGAGGGAGAGATACACAGTTGTTCCTGTTTTTTTTGGTGGTAGAGCAACAAATATTTGATATGCTGAGGATGATCTGTGTGTGTGTGTGTGTGTGTGTGTGTGTGTGTGTGTGTGTGTGTGTGTGCGCGCCTGGCATTCCCTATGTTATGGGGACCAAATGTAAATTTTGTGACATTTTTTTTTGGTCCCCATGAGGAAAACAGCTTAAATCATACTAAATGATGTGTTTTGAAAATCTAAAAATGCATAAAGTTTTCTGTGATGGATAGGTTTAGGGGTAGGGTTAGTGTAGGGCAGGGGTGCCCAAAGTCCGGCCCGTGGGCCAATTACGATTCGTTTATACTAAATATGTTTATACGAAATACCATAAAGCCATTCTAGATACCATAGAAACCATATAGTTATTTTTTTTTTTACCATGGTAGTGAAGTGCCATGAGTGCTTTTTCCTGTGGTTATCATGATCTAAATGTATGATACTATGTATGACCAGTGGTTAATTTTAATAAGAGTAGAGTTCTAACTCAGTAAGAATATTTAAATTTTACCCTATAAAAATTAGGTTGTTAAAATTTTTACAGATATTACTTTTTTTCTGCAACCCATCTCAATATACTGCTACTGTCAACTGAAGCTACTGTTAAATGTGCATTTCCAAGAGACAAAACGTATAATATATATAAAAAATGAAGGAGAAGTATACGGCCCCCGGGTGTAGAGGGAAAGAATATACAGTTTGTACAGTATAAAAATTACTACGTCTATGCCATAAAACATGAAATTGTGTGTGTGTGTGTGTGTGTGTGTGTGTGTGTGTGTGTGTATTTGAAAGCTAGTAATAAACTGCAATTATTTAGTGCTTATTTGACATTGCTCAAAGAAGAAATGAAGTTGGGGGGAAGGGGGGTTCAGTGTGAAAGGAGAGAAAATGGTCTGCTGTCTGTCAGGGAGAAGTACCTCAGTGATTAAATGGTTGGCTAGTTGCCAAATCCCTCTGTCTCTGATTAAATCACGCATCATCTTGCTAATAGAGGTGGTATTAGAGAAGGCAAATAGAGAGAGTTACTGTTACATATTGTCACAGAAACACACACACATAGGGCAGATGTTCCATCAACCATATGTAACATAAGAAAAACTAAGAGGGAAAAAATGAAAAACTTTTGTCTAGAAGGTCAGATACTGTATATGTTCGAGAAGAGCAAATTGTCCTCATAACAGCCATATGTGACCACTAACAGTTGGCATTTGTCCACTCACGGCACTAAGGCAGAAGTAAACTGATTGCTGGGTAATTTGTTTCTCTTGTGATATGTTGCTTGAAGGATGAGAACATTTTGAGTGCAGCTGCCTGTCATAGTTTATGCTGGTAATATGGCAGTGGTTTTGTGGAAATGTGCTTTGGTATTAAGTTGCTATATGCCAATAGAGATCATGACTTAGTATGTTTATTTTGTGGGGATTTTTAATTATTTATTTTATTATTTCCATGTATTTACACTACTGTTCAAAAGTTTGTGGTCAGTAAGATTTAAAATTGTTTGTAAGAAGCAAGGATGCATTAAAGGTTTCATGAATTGAGAAATCA
Source organism: Ctenopharyngodon idella (assembly GCF_019924925.1). NCBI lineage: Eukaryota > Metazoa > Chordata > Actinopteri > Cypriniformes > Xenocyprididae > Ctenopharyngodon > Ctenopharyngodon idella. The sequence goes on from NC_067226.1 coordinate 13,355,320, forward strand.
GATTTTCCTTGATCTTTTGACATGTTAAAGGTAATTTTACTATAAAACTATCCTGTAAGTTTCAGAACTCAAAACTTCCTCATTAGTCCAAAAACAGCTTTTATTGAAACCAAGCTGCCCAAACTACTCGTTTTGGATTTTGTCACATTATGACGTAATAGTGCGATTAGGACCGCCTCGGCTAAAGAAAATCAATGTATACTTCTACATCAGCCCCACCCACAGATTTGCGCATGTCATGTAGTAGTAAATACGAGGGATGCAAACACAGGATTAGAAAACCATAGAGATGCCTCTGAGGATTACAAGACGTTTTGTAGTGCCAAGTTGTGGAAAAACAGTCTTTACATTGCCTTCCTTCTGATCTTAACATTAAAAAAGCATGGATGAACTTTATTTTAATGAAGTTCCAGATTGCGTCAGTAAGACACTGTTCAATTGTTCCCTTCATTTTAGTGAGGGTACGTTTCAGATAGACTGAAAATAAAAGATGCAGCGACGACTATATTGGATCCGACAGTAATGTCGCAACACACAAGTATGAGTAACAATGTTTTTACCATCTGTCACTATTGCTTTGTCTGATACACAACTGATATGTACTGAGTATTTATACTGTAGTGCCACAGTGAAACTGTGAATAGTTGTGATAGCTGTGATTTGCAGTTCTTTCCTTTTCTTCGGCGTTTATGGGGTTAAAGCGTTGGATTATCGGATGCAGAAGAAAGTACGTAGAGAACGCTGCTTTTGTTATTGTTTTGATCTACAAAATCCATTTTAATCCTGAATAAAAGCTTCAGTGAGCGACATCTGTTTTTTCTTCAGTAAGACATCACATCACATTTCATTTTATTTAAAACACGACACTGCAAATGACAATGTATATGTTTTTCACTTTATTGTAAAGGATGAACTGCGAATATAAGAATGACAGTATGACTAACAATGGTACATTCATTCATAATTCTGTTTATGCAAAACACTGTAAGTTATCCTTCGTCAATTATAACAACTCCAAGTACTTAAACTTTATTTGCTACAGCCAAGACTTATAAAGCATATGTAATACACATAAATGTTTCACATTGTTGGCAAATGTTTCAACTATGTAACAAGATATTTTTCAACATCAGAAGTTTTCAAAACAATTCCACGTGTAATGGCGGAGACGTTGAAATTATTTTAATATGCAAAACTGTTACACAATCATAGCAGTGGGCGTTTACTTCCAAGTCTTGAATGTGACACGCCTATCAAAACTGAGTGTTTGAAAGACACGTTCAAAAACAGGATAGAAAATATCTTATTACTTCTTAATTAGGATATTTTTTGATGTAAAAATCTTGGTAACATTATAAGTGGGATAAAATGTTAAAAAAATGCAGTTCATGACCTCTTTAAATTGATCAAAAGTGACGGTAAAGAGTTTTATAATGTAACAAAAGATTTTTATAATAATATGTGAAATGTTTGCTTTTGATCTTTCTTTTAATCTAAGAATCCTATCACACACATATTAAGCAGCATAACTGTTTTCAACATTAATAATAAGCAGAAATGTTTCTTGAGCACAAAAGCATATTAGAATGATTTCTGAAAGATCATGTGACTGGAGCAATAGATACAGAAATTTCAGCTTTGCCATCAAAAAAAAATAAATTAGACTTTAAAAAATATATGAAAATAGAAAACAGTATTACAATTTTAAATTGTAATATACTTTTATTTAATAAATATATGCTGTTGATCATAATATTACGTTTTACTGGATTTCTGATCAAATAAATGCAGCCTAGTCAAGCATAAGAGACTTCTCTAAAAAACATTAAAAATCTTGTGTTTTATGGAAAATCTGAATAATACTCTAAAATGATAGCAATGGTATTTATGTCCTCAGACTAAAAGGAAAGCCTTCTGACACCTAGACTTTCTTGGCCACTGGCCACATTTTTCTCCTCTTTGAGTTAATCTTATTACAGTGGCATTTAATCAAAGTCATTTCTCCTTCACTAAATCATGAATTCCATATGAACCATAATGTCTTCTATTAAGCGACTTGTCACACGGTTCATCATCTCTTAAAACAAGGTCTCTGTCTCTCTCACACACAAAAGCCTAATGTTCAGAGGAGTGCAATATGCTATTCAAACAAGAAATGAAATATATCTATGAGAATGATTATATAGCCATGATATTGGTATACATGAAGACATTGAAGTTCCACAAATTGTACATTTAAAAATATATATTTTAAATAGCACTTTTGGCATGCAGGAACATTTCAATGTGTGTCAGAGCCCTGTGAAATTACGGATTGCTGTCTGTGTACAGGGCCAAGAGGATTCTTGACATTAGGTTATGAGTGTGTAATTTGTTTTCACACAATAGACTCATAAACACACATTCACATGCCCGCATGCACAAGGTAACCCCCTTCTTGTTGGTTAACAATGGGAGGCCAGAAATAAGCATCCAAAAAACAAGACACCAACCGCCAAACAACACTTACGCTCTTACACTCTGGCCAGCGACACAGTCCTCTGAGCTCTCTGTCTCTCTCTCTCTCTCTCTCTCTCTCCCTCTCTCTCTCTTTCTCCACTCCCCTTTGTCTCAGTTGAATTCAATTTGGGCTTCTTGGGAAGGCGGCTTAAGCGCAGACAATCTTATCAGCATTTGTGCAAGCAGTGAAAAGGAGTGATTGAAGCAGGCTGAAGAGGCACTGGCGTGCCCAGGCCTTTCAGGAGTCTTAATTGCATGTGTGATTGTCAGGACAAGCCCCCTCCCTGCAACCCCCCTTTCTCTCTCTACCTCTCTCTCTCTGTCTCTCTCTCCTCCTTTGTGGTGCATGTTTAGGATTACTGTCTACGATTCCCGTGCTGAGCGGGTTTGAGCTCTTGTCTGTCTGAAGGTGGATAGGTGAGTGATTGTATTGTTGGGAAGAAAGAAAGCACAGAAAGCGATAGGTTGGCCTTGGAGGTAAAGCTGGATTATAGCAGACGAATGGAAACTTGCTATGGAGCTTTTTTTACTCGCCGGATTTAGGGGAGGGAAGGAGACTTAATTCAAAAACGTTTACACGGGAAGGCAAATGGGACATGAAACGCATAAGCACAAGAAATATGGTTTCATGCTCTTGTTTGCGTTGTATAAACAACAAATGTTACCCCGAATTGAACTGAAATCCTCAGATTTATACGTGAATCATGCTTTCACATATTGTCTGGGCTGGAATGCTTATTATTTTTTTCATTGAGTTATGCATGTTACAGGAAATGTTCACCATATCATCATTAGGACCTTATGAGTAACTTGTGTGTCTGTGTCTTTCTCCCGTGTGTCTTGTGCAGTCGTATATGGAGGATCACCTGCAGAATAAGGATCGTTTGGATAAGGAGTGGGAGGCTCTCTGTAGTTACCAGGCTGAGCCAGCAGCATGTGCGGTGGGTCAGGAGGAACAGAATGTCCAGCGCAACCGCCCACACGGCGTCCTTGTGTGTGAGTGCTTCGCAAATTGTATCAGCCTCGAGTGAATTTATTTTTGTTTTCTTGTGCACTGTGTCGTAGGACGGCAGCACAGCCTGTTACAGGCTGTTGCGTTCTGTTTTGATCAATTAAGCAAGTCAATGGCCTCTTCTAATCATAAACTGATCAGAACTGTGTATACTTTTTTTGTTATGCTTATAAAAGCAAGAAATGAGCACCTGGTTAAGACAAGTGTGTTATAAAGATGTTGATGCTCTAGTAGTTACATCACCACCTGTCTGTCTATCTCCCTGAATACTGTAGATGATCACTCCAGAGTCATCCTGAAGCCAGAGAATAACCAATCCAGATCTGATTACATCAACGCGAGTCCCATTGTAAGTAGCTATAACTCATTTTTTACATATTTTACACATCAGGTCCATTAATGGAAGTGAAAACCGCTTTACAGGTAGTTCATGTGACTGAAGCACAGGCTCTTTTAGTAACACAGTATTTATGTCCATTTGTGTCAGTTTCTTGGACTATGCCAGGTCTGTTTCAACCTTCCTCTAAGGGTTGCTGTTATATTTTATTTCTTTGCTCATAGATACAGTATTTTCCCCCTTTCTTCTCCTCATCTGTCCTCTGTCAATCAGCAGTGACCGTAGAGTCACAGGCACAGAGAGACTGAGAAAAAGCAAAGAAAAAAATACTCACTACTCAAGTAGGTTCAAATAGTCAGTAATTCATTTCTAGAACAAAAATAAACATTTCACTATGGCAGACATTGTGAGTCCAAAGGAAGGAGTCTTGTCTATCAACGTGAGCTTTTTGTGTGCATAATATAATACACAGACCACATGAATGCTTTAAAAAGCACTGTGTGATTTTTTTTTTTTTTTTTCACCGTCACAGACACAATGATTTTTTCTTTTGGCCCCTTAATCAGTACATACACATAATGTTAATCAGTATAATACGTGTGCAGCAACATCACACTGAGAAAGTCAAACTGAGTCATTTTTACATGCTGTTATTTTTGGACTCGAACTCGTCAAAAGAAGAAACAAAAGGCACAAGCGAGTCAGCCCTCCCTCCCCGAGGGTTTCGCACTGCAGTCGGGGTTGGGTGCACTGATCCGCTGGTGCGGAGACAAATGCATGGAGGCGCGGTAATTAAAGCGCAGCAGGGATTTGGCAATGTGCGTTTCAAAAACTGTGATAATTATGTCTGTCAATGTTTGTAGCTTCTTTCTCATTAGTTGCAAGAAAGAAAAAGGCCTCAAAGTAAATCATTTGTGATATTTTTTCACAACCTCCTCACACCAACACCCTCTCCTCCAGTTTTGGTGACTTTTTGGTGTTGAGTTATGCTGTGGCTCTCCATTTCTCTCTCTTTCAAATATACACACGAAAAAGGTACAGATAAAGCTTTTTGGATGATGTTATCGCATCTTTCTCATAAATGGGGAAACATGAGTCCTTTTTAGAAATATTGAGTAAATTAAAGCAGGAATAAAATATTAGATTCTGTGTTTAATTCTATTAAACTTGACTTCTAATAATTTTGATTTGCTATACAAAATATCAAGGAAATGTATCCTGCAAACACTTTTTTATAATATCATTTTATGCTCAAATCTTCTACTTTATCTGATATTTTCCCCATATAGAGCATCACAAGATGCTAAATTTACTGATAAACTGATAAAAATCTCAGATCTTTTAAAGTAATTAGACTTTAAGAGCATGATCATCTCTCTGAATGTGAAATGACAAATCGACTATAATAACACCCTTTATAGAGAGCGGGTAGTCAAAAAACAGTTTCATATAGACTGCCGGCATTAGCCAGCTTGTGTATATATAATTGTTCTACCCTTAAATTGCTCTTGCCAACAATTAAGGTTGTGCAAAGCAATTATATCCATTTTCTGCCATGCTAATGGGTGTGCGTGTCATTCACTGTAACCATGGGGTTTGAATCTGTCTCTCTCATGCAGTGGTGTTTGATCTTTTTGTGAAGCTATAGAGAAATTAGTGCAGAAGTACTGAACCATGCAATTACTTTAGCAAAAGTTTTGAAAGGCTTTGTGATCGGCTTTTGTGCTTTAAAGACATACATACTCCCAAACGCACTCACAAAGACAGACATACGTGCTATCAAGCACACACTCACAAAGACGGCTGTAGCATTTGATCAATGTGGAGAAATTTTCATTAAATCATTTCATCAGCATTTTGGACATGAAAATGGCCACATTTATCAGCAGTATTATACTTTTTAAATGACCCAAGCTTGAAGCTTCAAGGTCACACACACATACATATGAAAGAGCAGCAGCAACTCTGGAAGTGTTTGGAGCTTGTGTTAGAGTCTCGTCCACTCTCTAAACCTTCCTTCATTTAATAAGCTCAGGTCTGACACCCCTAACAAGACCGCATACCTTACCTCCTTACAGCAAACATGCTTTTGTTATAGCTCAAAATGGGCACATTCCAACCTGATGACAGCTTTCCCTTTTTTTCTTTTCTTTTTTTTTTCTTTTTTGTAAAGAGACATTTCGGGTCAGGAGGATGTTCTCCTGTAATGCATCCAGACAATAATATCTTCCTCTAATGAGGATGTGTTGCAGTCAGTGAATATATATATATATATATTTTTTTTTTTTTTTTTTGCTTCATTTTTTCTTTTAGACCTGATGAACGGTGGTTTCCGTTGATGTTCTTTGATGGACAGATAGTGGGATGTGTGTACTAATGGTCAGAGTGGAAGACCGGATGCTATACTTCAGACAAATTGGGAATTGTGGTCATCACAGCTTGTAGATTATTAAATAAGAATTGATAAATGGCATGCCCCATTCTGACCATTCTCCTGTATTGCATAAATCAGTAATTGCCAATTAGGTTTGCATGTACCCCAGAATATTTGTGCTACTTGGTGAGTTTGTATTGATCAGTATTGAACGTTCTTTGTTTTGTTTTCTACTTTAATAATATTAATGATTGCATTTCCTATTCAGTATAATATGATATTAAAAATATTATTTTTAAAATCATGTGGACAGAATGAAATGTTAATGTTAAATGTTAATGTGCTTCATGTTGTACCCTCTTTAATGAATTGGTTTTATGCAAGTCAAACATGTTGTTTAACTTCACTGAATCAATCTAAATGCACGTTTTACCATCAAAACTATATTTAAGGGATAGATAGGTAGAAATAGCTCCTTACAGTTACAGCTTTTAACAGTGAACACATTCTGGTTTGTCAGTTACTTGGGTCTTACTGATGGGAAAAAGGTTGAGAAACACTGGCATAGTTTGACAGTTTGCAAACCTGTTAGATTAAATAAGTTAAAAGAGGTGGATTGTCCCTTTGCTGCAGTTTGAAATCTACTTTTGCTTGTTATAGTTTTGCTGCTGATTAGCTGAAGTGCTGGAGAAGATCTTGCCTGTCATTATTTAATTGTGGCTAGTGCATTATGAATGTCATAGTCCATATCCATATCAAGTTTTTTTTTCTCCATCATTAGCCTTTTTTCCATCGGGACAGCTTTCACTCAGACAGACACACAATTACACACAGACACCCTCCTCCAGCCACTGAGCTTCTCATCAATAAATGCGTTTGATTAGAGAGATGCCTTGCTTTACTCCCAGAGCCGGCTTTAATCAGAGGTATTAAAGAATGCACATGCTCGAAGAGGACAGACAGAGGAGAGAGAGGAAGAAGAGGTGACTGGAGATGATAGAACGATATAGAAATGGAAGAGAGAGTGGATGTGGAGTAGATAAAAATGAGAACGAGAAAGACAGGGAGAAAGGGGTCGGGAGAGGGGAGGTGGTCGTGAGAGAGACAACTCTGCTCTCGTTAGTGACAGGCCTCTGTGCCTTCTCTTTATTTGATTTGCTTTTCCTTTTTTTCTCTCTCAAGCTTTTTAACTCTAAACAGAAATTGTGGACGTTCTGTTTCTCTTGGCAGGAAGTTTGTTTACCCCTTCCCAAAAGATCGGAGGGGACTGAAGAAATGTTCAGAAAGCAAATAAATAAGATAAATGAAACAGTGCAGTTTACATAGAGGATTCATGTCTGAGGAGAGCACCATAGAAACTTCCATCCTATCACATATCACTCTTAAGATATCCTTTAAATGTCTATCAACAAGCTGCAAGGTGTGTCATTTTCAATATTATTTGAAAGTGATCATTTCATGGATATTCATGGAATATTTACTCTGTCTTTTCACCTTTAAGATGGACCATGACCCCCGAAATCCAGCCTATATCAGCTCTCAAGGTCCTCTTCCCTCCACTGTGGCAGACTTCTGGCAGGTAAGATACTCAGTCTGGTCCACATCTATTTTATATAGATAAACACAAGTACAAGAATGAAAATGTTGGTCTACTCTATTAGGTTAATGATTTATGATTTAAAATCACTATTCATCACTATTCAGAGTTCCTTTTTTCTGTATTAGACTTGTTCAGGCAAACCCATTAGCAAGAATTAGTTTTGCTTTCATATCGGTATTAATATCTATCTGTAAAAGCAAAGAACTCAAAATATGAAAGCGTCCGTGCACCATATGAACTCTCGAATAAAAAAAGGCAAAATGGGCCTTTTTTATAATGTTAAGGTTAGAAAGGACACTTTCCTGCAGTCCACAAAAAAACTACTTTATAAACATCACTATGTTACCTTAATTAAGGGGTCAAAGCCAAAGTCCCATAAGGTTTGAGATTTCTCGCTGGTAGAACTGCACAAAGTGTCAGTGCTGAAAATGTAAATATGAGTTTTTTTCTCCAACACATATTTAAATATTTTCCAACTGATCTAATAATCTGCAGACAGCAGCAGCTTTGACCATCCTTTCTTTTTGATTCCTCTTTGTGTTTTTTTTTTTTTTTTTTTTTTGAAGATTAGATAAGTAGATGGTGTTAAATACAAACCTGAATCTACATTTTAATAAACTGACTGTGGTAATGTGTTGATGTCACTTGACCCTCTATAATCACAAAGCTGTGTTTACAAACAGATGTGAGTGTGCACTAATTGATGTTATTGGTTGTTTAAATTTGTCATTTTGTCAATTACTGGCAGAAAATTAATGATCTAAATTGATTTAATTTCATACAGATGAATTATAGACAGTCAGGCCAGTTCTGAATCCAGAAAACCCCATTAGAAGTTCCATTTAAATTAAAATGAGTGCATTAATCCCTGTCAATTAAAGTAGTGATGTCATTGTCTCAGTGTTCCTCCTCATTAACGAAAAGGTGATTCATACCAAACAGAGCCAAGCTTTTAAAGGTTTGCATAGTCTTAAGTTTTCTCCTTAAGAAAGGGCACGAGTTAATAAAAAGATCAAATGATAGCCTATACATACAGTACATAAAAGCCTATAGAGAATGTGAAGCTGACGTCACCCCGTGTTGAGTTCTGGGTAACCGTCTTGTTTAGACGCCATATTAGGAGGACCGCACTGCCTTACTGCTAGTGAGTTTAAGGCGGTATTTTGGTTTTCTGTCGTGATTGTGAAAAATGTCACCATTGTAGTGACATGATCATCGGCATCAAATGACATCATCGTTCAGGCAGAAAATTGGACGATGTAATACGTTTTTTCTCCTTTTCTACGTGTAAAAACACTAAGGAAAGCAGGTTGAGGGGGACTGATTGTCTTGTCACTGATTAAACCCACAATTATCACATTATCAGTAATCACATTGCTGAGTGTTTTTGAAAGTTTTTTTATTTAGTTTGGTTTAAAATTACCTTTGCTAGTATGACTCTCACAGTTCGTCAGCTTGTGAATTAGCAGAACTTGCACGCAGGCACTACAAAACTGTTCACAAGCAGCCTTCTAGGGATTTGAGTTTGGTTGTCGTGTGTTGAAATAAATACATTAAATAAAAAATGACTGAATGCGACCCACTATCTCTGTGGCCATGGGAAAGTGAATATTTACAATGAAAACCATAAAACTTCAGTTACATTTACACATTTCCAACAAAGGAATGGATCGACTTCTTTCAGCTTGTTGAACACATTTTTATTTGGACATTTCTACCGTGTGTCGGCTGAAGCAGAAGCAAGCGCCCAGCGCATGACACTGTTTTTATGGTAACCAGATACATTGTGAACGGAATTCTGCAAAACTACAGTGAAAACATCAAATTATCATGCAGTGCAATAAAAGAGCTTCTCTTCCCTGCAAACGATGCCATGGAGAATGTGAATATTCAATTTAAAGGCAAAAACAAAACAAAAGGTGCTGGTAGCAGTATCAGAAGCAGAGGGAGATCCTCTTAAGATGGAGGTGCTGCCCCACATTGCAACACAGCGTGACGTAGCTTCACATTCTCTATGCACAGTTTTTCATTAGGCATAGCTTGAGGTTGTAAGACTTTCTCTAATTCGTCATTCAAAGAACAATAGAAACAGTGTTGATTAGTGATAAGCATCTATGTTGTTCAAAGTTCTGAAGTCATTAAACAAAACTGTGCATTACATATTGATGTTTTAGGTCATTTTAGTACTCCTCTGTAGCTATTTCCACTGAACTCTTAAAGACAAGCAGTGATGATCCATTATAGGTTCACATGTTATAACATGATGTTTAAATATGAAAAATTGGAGATTTGTATGCCAAATGTCAAAAAGGAAAGTTGTTTTATCTTTGCATTATATTGTTAAAAGGGACTTCTGCATCTTTCAAACTTGATTCATGCAGTATTCATTTGTCGCTTTGTGCAATTTTGATTCAAAACAAAGCGCAGAGCGCTCAGTTCTGTTCGCTGTGCAGGATGTTCCAGAAGCATGTTTGTTGGTTTTGTTTGACCTTTTCTGCATATTGCACTGCAAAGCTTAAACTCAACAATATTTGATCACCTGGTCTGGAACATTAGTACAAGCTCCTTCAATGACCTTCTACTCCTGTTTTAAAGAATAATACAGCATTGTGATCTATGTATATGAGCTCATCCATCAGAATGACTTAAACTACACAGTATGTTTTTTATAATGCTGAGTAACATTTATATTTTAACATAATTTGACCATTAATGTGTACATTGAAAAGCATTGCTGTAGGCTAATAGTTGTACCATAAATGCTTTTAGGATGAAACTTGTGAAACAAAATTAAAACTCTATTGAATACTACACTCAATGAAATCTGCTTTGTATTGCCATCATTCTCTCATCATATAATCATGACTTTAAGACATTTTATTTTTCATCAATTCCATCTCCAGTGTTTTGTGAGATTAAAAATGATAACATATTCATAATGATAACTTTATATTGCTTTTTGAACCACTTTTTCCATGGTGTAATGTCTCTACATTTCTCTGATAATGACTCTGTGGGGACGTGTGGCACATGAGTTTGATTATTTTATGAACAGGATCATTGTATTTTATTACTCCCATAAAAGTCAGTGTTTTCCCTCATTTTCCTAATGGTCGCAGTGGGCCTTTCCGTGATTGAAGGACACAGTAAAAGTGTGATTAGGGGAAATGGAGCAAAGCTGAGGAGGTTCAGTATACAAGGGAAAGGGGAGGTTGAGAGATAAAGGGCAAGAGAGGTTGGCTGGAAGACTAAACTAAACCTCAATTACAGTGACGAGTGGGGTTGAGTTATTAAGACCAATTATGTTTAATGTGAGCTCTGCTGAAACTCTGTGAATCCGGTCATGCTGTTGAGGAAAAAAATTTTTTGTTTAAAATTTATTTTTGTCTATCCTTCACTGTCTACACTGTAACATTGCTTTTGCATTTTCTGCTCTGTTGTGTAGATGGTTTGGGAGAGTGGCTGTGTGGTGATTGTCATGCTGACACCTCTTGCTGAAAACGGCATCAAACAGTGTCATCAGTATTGGCCTGATGAAGGGTCGGACCTCTACCACATATATGAGGTAAAGCTCCTGTGGAAATGTATTTTATTATTATTATTATTATATTATTTCAGGTTTTAATACCTTAATTTAGATTTTCAACCTTGACAGCCTCAAACGTATATTACATTACAGTTGTCCTTATATTTTGACTAATTTATGTTTAGTCTTGAAAAATGATTAAGGCTGTTCGTAGTGTAAAATCACACTCTATTTTCTTGAAGGTAAATCTGGTCTCAGAGCATATCTGGTGTGATGATTTCCTGGTGCGCAGTTTCTACCTGAAGAACGTCCAGACTAATGAGAGCCGCACAGTCACTCAGTTCCACTTCTTGTCCTGGATGGACCAGAATGTTCCAGAGTCTGCTAGAACCTTGCTGGATTTCCGCAGGTATGTGTCCAGCTACTATATTTCAATGGGATGTCTACCAAATGGTTTTCGTTGAAGTTTTTGACTAAAATACTCATTTTCCTCATTAGTTTTTATTTATTGACTTTCTGATGACCTTCAGTCTATGTTTTAGAGTGAATAGATAGTATGCTTTTGAAGAAGAAAAAATTTAGCCCTTTAGTTTTTAGTTTTTTTTTTTTTTTTTTTTTTAATACCAGATCCCTATATGCAGGGCTTAAAACTAACTTTTTGCCACACTTGCCAATGGCCAGTGACTTAAGAAAATTTACCAACACTATATCTTTTTTAACAGGCATGAAACATAGATTAATCCTTATTAACGTTACAAAATTAAATTCAAGTCAAAATTATTCAGTCAAGAGCAGTGAGTGATTTTTCTCTTGACATAAAGACAACAATTTGTCTTTTGTTGTTTGATTAACATTAAAAACAGACAGCAGCAGGAATATTAGGCTACTGTCACTTTAAGAGCTTATGCACGGATCCAGTAAACTAATACACATGTGTTTTCTTTCTCAACTGTTTACATTCACTTTAGAGATTAATGACTATGTTTATGAGGATACTTGCCAAGACGGGCATTTTAACATAATGATATAGGGGTAGTCGTGGCCTAATTGTTAGAGAATCAAACTGGTAATCCAAAGGTTGTGGGTTCAATTCTCAATACTGGAAGGAAATGACTGAGGTGCCCTTGAGCAAGGCATCTAACCCCTAATTGTCTCCGGGCTGCCCTCTGCTCCGGGTGTGTGTGTCCACGGTTTGCAGGGTGTGTGTTCACTGCTTACTACTCCTAATGTGTGTACAGTAACTGGTAGGGATGTAACGATTCACTCAACTCACGATTCGATACGATTCACGACCCTGGTTTCATGATTCGATTTTCTCACAATTTTTTTTTAACAAAATGAGATTTAAATAAGAAAGTATCTTTTTATTATTTCTCAGACACAATGCTGCATATTTCTTTGTGAAATTGAAATATCTTTATAACAAAACTAAATTGAAATAAATAAAAAAAATCCTAAATCAAATAAATAGATAATACTAATAAAAAAAAAAACCTCTTTATATGAGTACATGATCAAGATGTTTATTTGCTCTATTACAGGCTGAACTATCTGTAGCCATTTAAAATGGGAGGCAACCACTGCATTTTAATCACGATCCTAACAAAGATGCTACATACATGCAGCATGAGTAGTTTTTAATTTAAATTATAATAATTTTTAACATTTGAAGCAAAAACAGAATCTACAGACTTTAGCTTTGTGAAATTATGCTACATAAAACATCATAACAGCAGACGGGCTGCGTGAGAATGCAAATTCACTGTCTTGAAAGCAGGTGGCGCTTATGAAACAGCAGCAATACAGCACTTCCACGGTTACCACTGTGAACAAAGCAGAGCTGCGCACTTATAAAAACTACTTTAAAATGCATTGTACTCAAGTAAGATGAAAAGAAAATACCATCTAAACTTTTCTGAACACAGTCAGCTCTCCTCAGATATACATTCATATAAACCCCCGCCCCCAAATGTATCGGGATTCATTTATCATCTCAACCACTTTGAATCGTCACGTTTTAATCGATTTTCAACCGGTTCCTGATGCATCGTTACATCCCTACTAACTGGGTTACCATACTTGGCCTTCACATGTCACTTTCACGTTTTTTCACTTCACTTATTATTTTGTTTAAATATGTCTCTTCAAGTGCAAGAAGACGTGAAGGAGAGCTCAATTCAGTATTTGCGCGCTGTCTGAGATGCAGATTTCTGGGCACACGCTTTGGATGTGTGTGCACATTAAACTTCCCACACAGTGCGAGTGATAAATTGAGTTCTCTTGGTCTTCTTGCGCTTGAATATTTAAATTGGCAAGGCTCAAACTTTCGTGACGATACAGAACTATCCTGAGCGTCATTCACATTTGTTCACGTTCATGTTCTCACAACATAGCATTGTTAGTAAATTTTACCGGCAGCTGTCGATTGACACGTTACATACACTCGCCAACACCGATTTTTACTCCCATTTGGCGCTAGGAGCCTGTTAATTTTAGGCCCTGCCTGTATGTGTTCATAATAGCAAATGCATTTCAATCTCTCCTCAGCAATCTCTTTTAAATCAAATACTCCAATTAAATGTGAAATGTTCAGCAATAAAACAGTAGTGAAAGGAAAGCCAATGGCAGTATAAGACTCCCTCATTTTTCACCTGCTGTGAGCTTTCAGAAGAAAGGCAATAGGCCTCTGGGGTACAACCTTAAAGAAATTTAACAACCCTGGTATAGGTGGATGTATACCTACAATCCATTTTGGTCTTCCAGTTTCATTGTTCATATTCAGGCTGTTGTGCTGTTACATTTAGTTTATTAATTCCACTACTTCACCGTATAATGTTTTCCCCCTTTTTAAAGATATGGAGAGCAGTGCTTTAAATTTCAAATAGTTCTCCAAATAGCTACTAAACACAGTGTTTGTCTTGGAGAAATCTCTTATTCTTTTAAATATGCAGGTGAATTAAGAATTACCTGTCATGAGATTGAAATTTATGTGCTGACATTTCTAAAGCATCAGATTTGGAGTGCTGATTTGGGAAGTGTGTTGGATCATATGCACAAAGCGTTTAGATCTGGAATGCTGATATTGGATCTTGTGCCCTGATAAATAAGATATCATATGAATAGGGTGGTTCTGATCCTCAATCAGCAGTCTTACTGATGATTAACATATGGTCCTTGGTTCTGAATTAGCACTCCAATTCTGAGACCCATCTTGAAAAATGTCCTGAATATTCTTTTCACTTTAAGGAAATTCTCCCAAAGTTTCAATGACACCTTGAGCATTGAGTCGTGAGATGGTTTTAACCCCGGTGCTTCTGTTTGACTTGCTCTGGTTTCTGATGCCATTCTGAATATCTCCCCAAAGGCCTGTGACACAGTCTTGTCTCATACACTGCCATGACTCACACTGAATCTGTCAAACGCTCTTCACTCACCTCTTGTTTTTTCGTTGGCCAGCTAATTAGCGGTTGCCAGTGTCATTTTTGTGATGTTGCAGCTAGTTATATGAGCCCAGTTGCATAGTCACAAAAGTGATCATTGGAAACTGTATCTCCTCTTCCAGGCCCTTGATTTTTCCTTGCCTCCCCTCCTGCATCTCTCAATCACCAGATCTCCCTGTTTCTCACACTCACTCACCCTTTTTCTCTGCCCCTCTGTCTTACCCAGAAACACACGTTGCTGTCCTAAAGTCCCTAATGCATGACGGTCCCCTCTGCACTCTTTCAGATCTGCCACATCTCAAACAAAACTACTCAAAGAATCACTTTTATTACACATTTCTTGTGTAGGAAGCATCACACTTTATTTTATATTTCTTTCAAGGTCCAAAGTTAATTAATGTACGGATCTAGAATTGTATGTAATTGTATGTAATGTATTTTGCACTATTTTTATTAAAACCATTTTTATTAAAACTCATACTTTCATTTTTATGGCTTAATGCAACGAATATTTCACATTTGTATTGGTAAAAGAAAGAAAAAAACTTAAGGCATCCTTCTGATGGTAATTTTTTCACACTATTAAAAGTTTCTAGAAGATATGCAAGTCATGAGAATTGTGTTTTATTAATAGTTTTTAATAGTCTTTTTTAATATTTTAATTGAGCTTGGCACTTACATCAGCATGGGTCAAATTGCCATTCTTACACTTTTGACTGTAAAATGTTGTAGCTCCTTATAAAGTTAAAGTTAATCAATTCTATTAAATAAACTCTCCAAAGCCAGTTTTTCTTGCAGTTGGCTCTTGGTGAGTGTTAATTTTGGACCCTGCTTTCTAAATAACATTATATAAATGTGTGCAGTCTGGGCTTTAGAATTGAAAGTCATCTCATGAGCATTTAGATCTGATCCTAAAAACCTTTTTAGTGTCTTTTGTGAAATCAACCTTGAAGTATGAACAAAGCAGGGATTTTTTTTCTTTTTGGATGAGATAAACAATATGAGTTAACACAGTAGGTTTCCATGGCAACAACACCTATGTGCCTTAAAATCCTGCAAGGCCTTATGGTTTTGCAGGCATTATAATTGTGCAAGGTTAATGTGTTTTGGATCGTGACACATAACCACACATCATTTTCTTAATGGCTTGTCACAATGTGGGGGATTTAAAAACCTCCCCATTTGTTTTAATTGTTTGGCATGGACCTTTTTTGTTTGTAAATAATTTTGATAGACACATGTAAGAAAGTTCTAGTTATTTTCTGGTTGAAAGTAACGAGTTTATATTAAAGGGATAGTTCACCCAAAAATGAAAATTCTGTCATCATTTACTCACCCTCAAGTTGTTCAAAATCTGCATAAGTTTCTATCTTCTGTTGAACACAAAAGAAGATATTTTGAAGAATGTGGGTAATCAAACAGTTGACGGAAGCCATTGATTTCCATAGTAGGGAAAAAAATACTATGGAAGTCAATGGCTACCATCAACTGTCTGGTTACCCACATTCTTCAAAATATCTTCTTTTTATCTTCTTTCAACAGAAGAAAGAAACTCATACAGGTTTGGAACAACTTAAGGGTGAGTAAATGATAACAGAAGTTTCATCTATCTCTTTAAGAAATGTCATATGTTTATATATGTCCATATTTATAACAATTTCTAAAATGGCAAATGAATATGTTCCTGATCTACTAATTTGCACTTATTAATGGTCTCTTTTTTTCTGTCATTGCAGAAAGGTTAACAAGTGCTACCGGGGCAGGTCTTGTCCAATAATTGTTCATTGCAGGCAAGTACCACAATAATATAAAAATGCATTTATTAGCTAGTTGCACCAGTCTAACATACTAGGACTGTGTGTGTGTGTGTGTGTGTGTGTGTGTGTGTGTGTGTGTGTGTGTGTGTGTGTGTGTGTGTGTGTGTGTGTGTTATTCTTAATATTGTTAAATTACAGTTTTTTTTGCCTTTCTGGTAAAAATAAATGGAGTATTCAGTGAATGGTATCTGTATGACTGATTAAAAATGTATGCCCTTTACCATCAGTGTGAACTAGAAGAATATGAGAGTCTATGTAAACTAAAATATTTGTCAAATGATCTTTAACCTCAGGGGTTAATGGCCAAAATGTTGTGCGTTTTGGGCAGGCTTCACAGCTGTTATGCATATTTGAATAATTCAGAATGATATCAGGGGAGAGGGAGGAGTTTCCCTAAATAGTTTTCTCTTATTTCCCAAACCCCTCACTTCAGTGTGTTTTTGCTGTGTGCTTAAACCTGAGCAACCTCAGAAAAGTGGCATCCACACACATTCATTCAGTAATACACTCATGATATTCAGCTGCATGTCTTGAAAAGTAACCTTGATTTCAAATCAAAATCAAAATGCTCAGCTGCGTCTGAGTTTGGCTGGTTCTCGCAATTTAGTAGATTGCGTAGAAGGTAAAACAAGTTTAAAATGTTTTTACAAGTCACTTCAAATTCCCACTGTGTTCAGACTCTCAAAAAAAAAAAACTGTGTAGTTTTTGCTCCTAAAAGAGCTGTGTTGTGTTATTTCATTTTTTTTGCAAATGCAGTTTAGTTCTGCAAAGAACAGGAAAACAAGACAGCATTCGTCTTTGACAGAATTATTGTGAATGCTGAAGGATGATGCAACAGCCAACAATGCGGTTGAAACACAACAGAGAAATGAACGCTTTGTTTTCTTTTCGGCAGGCGCACACTATAATGCTCATTCAGGCAGGTCTGCTCTTTTCTCAGAAGTGATAACAGGTTTCTGTCTTCATTTGCAGCGATGGTGGTGGAAGGAGTGGAACCTACATCCTGATTGACATGGTTCTAAATAAAATGGCCAAAGGTAAGAGCGCACGGCACAGATGAGGACTCTCATAACAACACACAAAGTTTCACACAGTGAAGGTCTCGCTGTGTATTAGGGGATGGTTTTGGTTTTCAATGAATGGCCAAGGATCTCAAAAGGCTGAAAGTGTGTGAAAACGTAAAGGACTGAGAAAAGCATAGACAGTTCCCCCTTATGTGATACTGCATTTCTCCCTGTGATTGCTCCGGTAAGCAACTGCAAAGGTTTCAGCTTCGCATATTATGATTGACTTTTCACATGCAAATATTAAACGTCGAGTGCTTCATAGAGTTTAACAAGTCATGTGAATCCAGCCACAGAGACAGGAGGTGCCTTCACAACCTGTCCGAATCAATTCTCCAGCACCGGCACCATTCTTCCTGACCCCATCTGGTGAGGTCACCCATGCATTTGCCCCCCCCCCATCCTTCTCTATTCTGGTCACCGGTCCATCCCTACTCCTGACCCGACCATGGTCCGTAGCTTTTACCATAATGGGGGATCAAAGGGCAGATGCAAGGGAGAGAGTCGCCGCATTTGTGGCTCTTTCCCATGCTGTCAGGCCCGGAGCCTCTGCCCTCAGTGGCCCCCTCCATCTCCCTTTTGTCTGCTCTCTGGGAAGCAGGAGGGGCTCATAGGTTGCCCACTTTCCAGTGTTCACTTGTGTGATCAAAGCCTTAGAAAGTCCTGAACAACAGAAATCTCCCTCTTCCATTCCCCTTTTTCTTTCTCCTGTTCTTCGTGTCTTCCTTCTCTCTCTCTCTCTCTCTCTCTCTCTCTCACTCCTTTTTTTCCCTCAAACACCCCGTCGTATTTTTCTTTTGCTTTTCTTCATCTCTAGGAATGAATTGTAAATTAGTGAAGAATGCTGTTTTAATTCCAAAGGCTTTTCTTGTTAGATGCCCCCTCCTTTGCTCGCTCTCTGTCTTTCCCCCTAAACTTTGGAATCTTGCACTTCTTAAGACATGAAAGTGTTGGAGCACTTTTGAGGCTGGAACCCCAGCTGCACTCGCTCCCTTTCAGAAAGCATCTATAAGGATTCCCGCTTTTCTCATTCCTTTGCCCTCAAACTCTCCAAAATCTCTCTCTCTCTCTCTCTGTCATTCTGTGCAGAAGGGAGGGGGTAGTCTTTCTTTTCTTTTTGAAGAATGAATGAATGAGAAATAAGGCCTTGTTACACCTCTCCTCTGCTCTCCTCTCATTTATGGGGAGAAACAACAATGGACCTGTAGAAAAAGTCATTCAAGCTAAAGGTGAAAGGGAGATTTCTTCTAATCAGCCTTTTCACTCTTCCTGCCATGTGAACATTTTCATATTCACTTTCACATATTTTGGTTCAATCAGTGATGGCGTTGTAAATTTGTATGGACGAGAACAACAGCTCTACATGAGTGCTTTAACTCATGTAAACTGTGTGCCGGTTTGGCTATCTGCCAAATATAAACTAAGCATAAAAGACTATAGAATCAGGAAATTTTGTCAGGTGACCTACAAAATCTAAATAAAATGATTTTATTCAAGTAAAAAAATATATGACAGCATCAATCGGACTAAACTCCTTGCACTTCTATGCATTTTTAGACATACATGATAACTATGTTAGCATCCACACCAGCAGACGATATTGTTCTGTTTATTCTAAGTGCTCTGCAGTTTTGTCGTCCGTCGCTTTAAATGCTTGAGCTCTTTAAAGTTGGGTGGATTTTTATTGGCTGCCAGTGTTTTTATCGCTCATCAGCTGGATAATAAAACATTCTGAAAGTGACGATATTGTTTATCTGTGCCGTTATAGTTGTGATGTGGACTCATGCCATTCTTATACTTGGAATGAATTTTAGAACAGTATATCTTGGTCGTTATCATTATTGTCCTTGGTGTGAATGGGCCTTTACTCTTTATATACTGTATAGATTAGATTTTTATCACTAGTATTATTATATTCATTTTTGAAAAAGTTCTTATGTTGTTCTAGAATAAACCGTGAAGTTCTGTTATTTTGTTCTCTGAAGATCCTTTCCATTTCTTTAATGTGAGCTAAAAACAAGGTAGAGACACAGTCTAAAAGCTTTGTCCAACACTGTAAGGGGGATGTAATTCCACAGAAAAAGAGTGAGCGCTGGAGAGAGTGGAAGATGATATATGATTACACACAGTACTTTGAACTCATGTTATGTGGCTCTGTTGCAGGTGCTAAGGAGATTGATATTGCTGCTACCCTGGAGCACCTGAGGGACCAGAGATCAGGCATGGTACAGACCAAGGTAAGACAGCATGTAAAACTCTCTGCTTAAAGAACAGCATGGAAGTGCGAGATGATGGACGTAAGGTGTTTAGGGTCTCTGGTAAAGATGTTGTACTAAAACCAGAAAGAAAAGAATTTCAAAAAATATTAAAAATAAAAATAAATGTAGGGTTTTTTTTAGTACTTCTTTAAGTACTCTTTTTGGATATGTCTTAAATTGCAGATAAAGCCTTGTATTTGGTGCATTTTTAGGTTAGATGTCTCTTTCGTATAACAATAATTCAATATTAATGCCAATACTATTATTCAGTTTAATACCATGATAACTTCATCATCAGAAAGGAAAGTTCAGTCAGTTGGCCTTTAAGCAACAGAACATAAGTGCAATTTCACCTGCACATATCGTCCTGAGATGTTCTGTACAATACAACCCTAACCACACTGCTACAATTAACATCGATTTGTAATCTAAAACCACTTAGTCAATAAAGCACCAAAAGCCAGGCTCAGAAAACTAACTTGTAATTGATCACTTCTTCCATGACAAATGCGTCCTGTTGATGCCGCAAGCAACAACGTTTTTTGTTTTTTTTAATATATATATATATAAACTATTTCCTACAGAAACATGTATTTAGCAGTCTTGTGTTTGGAGATAGGAAAATGAGCCAGAGCCATACTGAATTACATTAGCTGCTGTTTATAAAAGATAAAGCCCTGACTACCATACCTGGTTAACCACTGTAAACTGAGATATTGAGCCTTCATGGATTGTGGCGAAAAGATAGCTTTCAGTTTGCAAATCTATTTAGAGCATATTATATAAGTCTTAAATATTAGTAGTATATTAGATTCCTCTCTATTAGGTTATTTTTATTCATTTTTCATATATTTAGGTTAGTGAATACATTTTTTGGAGCAATCAACCTTCTTTTTTGTTTGTTTTTTGGTTCATTTATTATGGTGTGTGACAAATTTGTAGTATTCAAATGAAAGCCAGAGCTGTTTCCTTAGCAGACAGTGAATTTTGATGGGTTTCTAAAGTAACTGCAAGTTAACAAAATCTACCAACAACCATCAGAATGTAAAAGATGTTTTAAAATAGTAATGATAGAATGATTAAAAAAAACTTGCTGCATTTTTTTTTTTTTTTAGCTGATCTGCATCCTTATCAGTTCCCAGTCACATTTTAGATAGTCTGTGAGTGAATATTTTTGATTTTCTGACTATGATGCAATGCCTGACTCACTAATGTTTGGATCTCCCTGTTTGCAGTTATTTATGAGCAAAATATTATTAATATTACCAGTGTAATGTAATTATAATCATGAAATTTAAGCTAATGATTGCTCTTGTACACCTTGGGACTTGCTGTTATGTTTTGAGTCACTTTTAAATTAACCATGAACGTTTTTATTAAAAAGAAAATAATACATTACCGTATTTAATTACTTACCTTAAGCCAAACATAACAGGTTGTTTTCAAGTTCTGTTGCTTGTTCTGGACTGTACAGTACAGTAATTGTGTTCTTTTGCATACTGTCCTGCTCAGTCAACACTTCATCTCTGTGTTGCTCCAAAAGGCAACATGTGCTTAAAAGATGCCCCCTCGCCCTCCACTTTTAGAACACTCTCAAAGCAGGTACTCGTGTGTGAAATTGGTCTGCCTCCTAAAATCCATTCTACCCTCTCCATTCCTGGCCCAGAATAGGAATGTTTTGTGCATTAGCAGCTACATGAGCTCTCCGGCTTTTGTTTACCTTGGAAGAGAACCTCATAAACAGCTTGACTGATCAGATAAATATCCACAGCAATTCTTCTTCATGTCTGGAGAACATTGAGGCATTAATGTGACACCATCTAGTGGCAAGATGGTCACATTTACACTTTCCTATGCAGTTGCCTTTTTCTTTCCAAATCACCTTGTATATGACAGTGAATGATATTTGTGAAAATGATCAAATCTTTCTCATGCATTTATGGTCATTTGCATGCATTCGGTGGTATATGTCTCCAGCACAAGCTATTACTGCTACAAAGTGAAATAATAGATTATTTATTCATGCTGACCTCATAAACCTTTACCTTCACTTTACACAGTTTTTTAGAGACTAATTTTTGTTGGTTCAAAATACTGAAAAGTGCATATAAACGTTGATTCAAGAGGGATTTTTATCCGTTTCTTGTTTTGTGAAGCTTTGCATCTAACTTAACGCCCACTTTAGCCTGGTTTATTCCATGGCCTGCAGTGGGAGGCTTGGGTTTCAAACGTTAGTTTTGAGGGTCGCTCTTCAGACAATGATCGATCTTCACAGGGCGGCCCTCAGGGAAGAGACTGATTTTGAGTCATAGTTTGAACAGAGCACATTGAGTCACACATTCTCTGCAGCTTTAAACACACACATCTACACAAGGAAAAGGCACACATTGGTGTTCTTTCTTTGTCTTCTTCTGACTGTTCTTTTTATTATTATTATATTCTCAGGCATCCGTTGTGCTTAGTGTAAAATGTTGGTGTTTTTCGAGTACTTAGCTTCCACTTTCTCTCCTTCTGTCTTCAGGAACAGTTTGAGTTTGCGTTGACTGCTGTAGCAGAAGAGGTGAACGCCATCCTGAAAGCTCTGCCTCAGTAAAGGAAACTTTCACAAACACTTCCAACCTTCTTCTTCCTCTCTTCTCTGTGTAACCTGGATGATTATGAAAATTGACACAATTTCAAGCTCTATCCAGATTCAGATGCATAGTATTGCATAAGACATTTCTTTGTACTTAGTGTGTGTAAAATTCTATAGCATTGAAATAATTGTTTAGAACGATATTCAACTAGCCAACCAGGCATGCAATCATAGATTGTATTTGCTGCTCGAATTGGTGTTTACATACCCGCTAGTTGTGCATATGAAATATCTGAAATATAAGTGTTTGTGTGAAGCAGCTGTGATCTTAGCGGTGTTGTATTACACTGTATTAGTCCACTGCAGTTACGTTCTTATACGGTGAGTTCATGTGACTACACTTTATAGTTATGGATGAGCAATACTAATGCGAAAATGAGAATACTACAGTATATTACAGTTCTACAGTTGTGATCTCTTTGGAATCAACTTTCGTTGTTGTGATATATTGTTTCTAGATCAACTAATAAACAGATTTTATTACATGTAGATTAATTGGTTATACATACAGAATGAACCATGTGATTAAAAAGGGTCTGCCAAAATGTAATTGTACATATTATTTTTGTGTGTGCGATATATAAAAGTAACATAATAAATCTCAAAATGCTGAAGCTCGAGTGATAATTGCATTCATGAATCATTTTATGTATAATGGATGGAGAAAGACAGGATGAGAGATATTGTACTAACAGTTTTCCTCATGTTTTGTCACTCAGTTCTCCTAAATCTGTTCAGGAACACTTAATTTGGAATATCTGGAGGTAAACGAGAAAAAAGGGCCGTTTTCTGTTTTATTCGTCCTTTAACAACTAATACACACTAATGTATACATAATACAAATGTATTATTGTTAAAAAATTTTTAGAAACTTTTCGCCTAGATGCATACATAAATATTCACACCTCTTAATTTCCTGTCTGCGGTGCTATTATTGACAGCGCTTGTGACGTCCATGTCCCTTCCTGCTATTTCTGTGTGTTGATTTGCATGCCATTTGCATATGTATCTGTCGCTTAACCTGCGTCTTATCAGTATGCAGCCAATCTGAATGTAAGGGGGGCATGCTAATCATCTTATGAATAACTATATGGTAACCATAATTGTGCATGTTTAATTGGTCGTCATCAGAGGGATACAAGTTTATTAGAAAAAATTACGGATGGTAATTGCTTCCTGCGGCAACTAGAGCATTATGCAGGATTGTGATATGCTGTCGTCTCCCGTTCAGGGAATTCACATTTCCTGGTATCGTTCAGCACTGCTAACACGATTAATTATTGCGTTTGGCGACAACTAGTTTAACTCAAGCTGATTTTTTAATTAACTTAGTTTCACTATCATTTATTTTAAAATTCATCCCTTCAGATTGTCCTTGATAATTTGCATTCTGATTATTCTCGTCTGTTCCAGGTTGTTTAAATCAGAGTGTCATTATCCATTTTCTTTTCTCTCTTACGGGAAGATATCTCGTTTTTACCACCACAATGTCTGTGTGTCAAAGAGAGGTATTACTCTTAGTACTATTAGTTCTAAATTATTCAATTTCATTACATTCACTGACACACTAGAACTGCAAATAATGACCTATTTGCATGTTTTCCTTGAAATTGTCAGCTCAAGACCTCAAGCGACCCAAAGATGTCCAAAATTCCCCAAAACTTAGTTTGCAAGTAATGGGAGTTGATGTTAGATGTCACTGATGATCACTAAATCAAACAAGTAGCATCAGAAATGCTGTTTTATGGAATATATTCAGAGCGGAGAGATGAAAACAGCATTCTAATTGGTTTAACACGAGTTAAATCAGTATTGATCAAGCATTTGACTGTTAGTGATCACAAATGACCTTGGGTGTTTCTGTACTATTTAAGAGCTTTACTTCTACCTGCCACTGCATTAGAGGATGAAAAGGAAACTGGCTAGAAACTGCAGAAAGACATAAAGCTACACAAAACTCCCACACTAATAGATAGAACAATCCAAATGACTAATCAGTTGTTATTTAAAATACTTTTGGAATTTGTAACGCAGGCCACAACTTGTTAAATATGATGAAGGCAAAGATACACTTGTGGCAGGACTAGGAGCAAAGGTAAATGCTTTATTACTAATGTTTTTTTATACAATTTATTAATATAATGTCTTTGCCATGCCTTGAGTTTTGGGCTTGAATATATAGTTGTTTTCAGAAGTGACAATGTTCTTAGAAAAGTAAATCACGATGTAATCTATCATTTAAAAGTGTAATTATTTAATACAAATGTGAATGTTACAACATTGATATGCAGGAAAAGAATATGTTAGGAAACAACATTATTATGTGCCATGTCTATTCCATGTATTTTTTATAAATGCATAGAACTCCTTAGTTCATGCAAATGTATGTTTAAATATTACATAAACCACTTCAGATTATGATATGACTTTTAGTTAGGAGTTTTGCTTAGTTCCTGTCAATTAATCTCTCCTCTAGTTAGTCTTGTTTACCCTTGTGTATTTAAACCCTTGTGTTTCCTGTGTTTAATGTCTGGTGTTGTTCCTTTATGGATGTTCTGTCAGTGTTGTCCTCAGTTCTGTTTTTCAGTTTTTGTTGTTATTAAATAACACTTTGCATCTAGATTCCTACTCTTCTCCGTTTCTGAATTCATCGGTGTTACACATATTATGAACATGGTCAGTGCATCTCATGTGTAAGGGTTCCCACAATATTCTGATATCATTTACTGATGTGAAGAAAGCGAGATTTCCCAGCTCAGAATTTTTCACCGTGAAAGGACTGAAAGTTACGATTAGAAGTCCTCAAGAGTATGACTCAATCAGAGCCCTGTAGTGAAGCTCACTTAGAAACCCAATTATCTTTCTATATTATGCCCAAGTCCCCTCTGACAATCACTGGCCCAGTATCCCAGCTCTTTAAGAGGACCCTTTTCAATAGGAGATTCCCTTCAATAGTACTTCAAACTCGGTTCCAATCCAGCTGATAATCATGTCTTTGCACCGTTACCCTCCTATGAAATAGACTGAGTCAAACCAAAAAAAAAAAATGACAAAGAGAATCTAATGTTTAAGCGCAGTTTGGTATATACAATCTTACTGTGGAAATAATTAAGACACATATATATAACAGCTATAATACAGTATGTCCACCTATATAAGAGATATTCAGAGAGCAAATTGGTCCTGTCTGAAATGCTAGGCTGTGTGACTTTCCTTTTTGCAGACTAGGATGCATATTTCCAATAAATATCTTTAGGCATAGTGCAAAAGATCTGACATAGTTCGTTGGTATTAAATCAGAAGGTCTTTAGATAATCTAAGCACTTCTGGTTTTACCAGCAGCATTTCTGAAAACGAGCTGCCTTTAAAAGTACCTGTGTGATCAATAGGTGTCTGCACAGGTAGCTAGTTTTCCCCCTTAAAAAACAATGGTGAACCCTGGTGCTGTTTGGCTTGGACGACTTCCAGAAGAGGCATGTGGGAAGTGATCCAGGTCTCCTTGAGATGGCTTACTGAAGCGGGGCTTGTGTTCTCCCATCTGAATGTGCAGGCTGTAATGAGAGGGGAGCAGATTGCAGCAGTAGCGTCTCATGTCTGGCCAGGACCCCTGCTTGCTTTGATCTCTTATAAAACACAAACAAGCTTTTTAAACATGGTGCTACAAGGCAGGGACTCTCACCATGTTCTCCACTGCAATGGACCTAGTGAATAGAGGAAACATGAATAGGAGTTTACACACACGAGCGTTCCCACTCACCCAGTGCCTTGCTGGAATATGGATGGAGCTCTTTATGAAGCGTCTTTCATGCCCTCAGACTCTTTTAGAGACAGTGTAATACAAAACAAGAGGTTGATTTTAGAATTGTTAAAATTGAAAAATAGTTAACAAAATTTATTATTCATTTTATTATCACTACATAGCAAGGTTTATATAAAAACATACATAACATTTACACAATTACATTAAAATTATAGACATTTAAAAAAAAAAAAATCCACACTACTATTGAAAAGTAAAATAAATTAATACTTTTATTCAGCAAGAATACATTAAGTTTATCAAAAGTGACAGTAAAGACCTTATAATGTTACAGCTTATATATATATATAATATATCTATATGCACATTAAGATTTCTATTTCAAATAAATGCTGTTCTTTTGATTAAGTTGTTTTTCACAATTCCACTGTTTTTCTGTATTTTTGATCAAATGCAGAGCACAAAAGACTGGCAAAATGTTACAGACCCCAAACATTTGGACAGTAGTGCATATTGTGTAGTTAAAGGATTAGTTCACTTCAGAATTTAAATTTCCTGATAATTTACTCACCCCCATGTCATCCAAGATGTTCATTTCTTTCTTTCTTCAGTCGAAAAGAAATTATGGTTTTTGAGGAAAACATGCAGGATTTTTCTCCATATAGTGGACTTCAGTGGTTACCAATGGGTTGAAGGTCCAAATTGCAGTTTCAGTGCAGCTTCAAAGGACTCTACATGATCCCAGCTGAGGAATAAGGGTCTTATCTAGCAAAATGTTCAGTCATTTTCTAAAAAAAATTAAAATGTATATACTTTTTAACCACAAATGCTCATCTTGCACTAGCTCTGCGATGCACCATGCGTTACGTAATCAAGTTGGAAAGGTCACGGAAGTACTGTGGTTGGGTGAAAAACCATCTCATTTTCTCCTTCAACTTCAAAATCGTCCAACATCATTGTTTTACCTTGTTTTTTAAAGGCCGTATGACTTAGCCTATGCACAGTCGCCTTGTAAACACTTGCTTATATTTCCGCCTACGTCACACGTGACCTTTCCGACGTAATGCGTGGCGCATCGCAGAATTAGTACAAGACCGGCATTTGTGGTTAAAAAGTATATAAATAGTTTCGCTAGATAAGACCCTTATTCCTCAGATGGGATCGTGTAGAGTCCTTTGAAGCTGCACTGAAACTGCAATTTGGACCTTCAATCCGTTGGTAACCATTAAAGTCCACTATATAAAGAAAAATCCTGGAATGTTTTCCTCAAAAACCTTAATTTCTTTTTGACTGAAGAAAGAAGGAAATGAATATCTTGGATGACATGGGGGTGAGTAAATTATCAGGAAATTTTGATTCTGAAGTGAACTAATCCTTTAATGTAACATTGGATGCATATGTACAGCATATTTGGATACACCAGGTTATTTAACACCCAAGGTGACTTCCACATGTTGAGGAAGTAAGAGTTAGATAAGGGAAATCTCCTGATCTGAATAAGAATCTCCTCTCATTACACCTCAAGATCTCACACGGTTATTAACCATAGAGGAAGCACAAGGAGGGGCTGACAACACAAACAAGGAGAAAGAAAAAAACAGACTGACATTTCACAAGCTTTCATCCCTGTCCCATCATGCATCAGGGGACACTTCTGGCATTTTGTCTCCTCTTTTTTCCCCGTTTTCATCAGTGTCGTCGACGGAGGTCACCTCCGTGACCCCAATATTGCAAACTGTCACTCAGAGTAAGTGAGTTTATCAACACACATCTAATCGGCCAGCCTCTCCGCAGGGACTTTAACCATCTGCATACTGAGATTGGCTTTTCCCTCCCTTTCCTGCTCGGAGTCGAGGAGGCGTCGCCCCGTGCTCGCATAATTATCAACGATAAAGAGCGGCGCTAACAAGAATGTCATGGTATATTAGTGTCACAGACACATTTAGATACCTGAATGATATGGATTCTGTAGTTGAAAGTCAGAGGTCAACGATGACATGGGAGGCTTAAGAGGGTATTTACAGTTCTGAAACTTAACAAATTATCATATACGGTAAGATCTTTGCAGAAACACCAAACAAGCAGCAGTATATACGTATATAAGCCTGAAGAACTGAAAACATTCTGACTTGAAAATCCCAAAAAGAACGACGTGGAATCAGCAGAAATGTGCTGATATGTAATTTAGGCAATAATTATGTTCCTGTGGCCTTTTTCCGCACGTGCCACTATTTGTTTCAATATGCGGCTGTATTCCAGATAATTGGTAGGTTTTACAATACGCTGCTGACCTTATTCTCCCCCGTACTGTTGCAAGTGAGCTCTTTTTTTGTAAGCTTTTTTGTGAGAACATGTGCTGTCACAGTGTAGGTGTATGTGCATGTGTTTCTGTGTTTGTGACATTGAAACAGCAGGCTCCATATTGTCCTTCATCTGTTTATGGTAATTATGGCTTTTATACCTTCTCAGCACAGGAGGCTAGTCGGCCCGAAAGGTTCAAACGCTTTATAGGGTAACAGCTGCACTAGTAAAGCCCTTTGTATCAAGCATATGTGTGTTTTCCTTTTCTTATATAAAGGATGAAATATCATGCGCTTGTCACAGCAAAATCCCTTCCTATGTTCATTGTGCGAAAATTCAATAACGTGTTATTAAAAATGCTCGCAGCCATTGTAAAGACGACCCGCACGTTTAGACCGAGGTGGAGAGCTGATTACGCATTTTAATGAGACTGTGATTCACGGCAAGAAAAAGGTGAATAAAAGACTGAAAAACAAAATGTGTCATGCGGAACAATAAGCTGCAACAACTATATCTGCATTCTGACAGTTACATAAAACACTGGAAAGGGCTGCTCAGCTCTGTGTGGTCAGACATGCCGTTCATTTCGGCTACATGTGGAGGACATGTCTGTGTCGAACTTTGCTTTTCATATTTACAACCAAAGTGGTCAAATAAGGGTCTCATCCGATTTCACATTTGCCATTACATAGGCACATCCTTCTCTATCTGTACTTCAGATGTTTTTTCCTCTCATTTCATCCCTATTCCTCCCAAATTTTCCTCTAGACTCTTGACTGTCCTTTCTCCCTCTTCCCGCTACATCCCTCTCTTTTCCCCTCTCTTAGTGCCTTGTCACTCATCAGTGGCTAATCTCTTAGGTTAGTGGAGGTCAGGTAAGATCAAGAGGCCAACTCCCTGGTGTTCCTGCTGAACAAATAACAGATAGTGAACTCTGAACCTCGGCTTTGCATGAGAATCAACATCATTTTTCTGCAGCTGGTTACCACAGCAACCAGGACTCTGCCAAATGCCTGCCCTAGGGTTTGAGACACCCCCCTCTTTCTTCCTCTCTCTCTCTCTCTCTCTCTCTCACTTACTCCCCTCTCATCTGCATCACAGATGAGTCCTCTCTCTACTCTGCACAAAAAAAAGAGGGGAAAAAAATCATTCATCCATAATTCATTGTGTGTGTCCCACCCCCCTTCCGGCACGACAGCCCATCCTAGTAACAGGAACCTAGCAACAGCAACAACTCTCCACTAGGCTTTCAGCCTATGGGGAACTTTCAGATCTCATCAAATTCAGCCAATAGAGTGAGAGAGGAGAGGAGAGGAGGGAAGGGGAGAATAGTGTTTTTCTAGACAACTGTGTAGCACAGTCATGTGGTGTTCCAATCGTCCAATAGTGCCCTGCGAAGTGAACTTCAAATGGGATTCATCTTAAGTGAGCATAAATCACATAAGATATGTCCATTATAATGCATGAGCGTGGGTTACACAACAGTTAAGAAGACACATCATATTTATTTTCGTATTAAACATTGCAACATTTTCACTAAATAAAAGGATTTCAGGCATGTTGATTTATAATTAATGATTTATATGTTTTTTGTTATAAATTGTTATTATTATATACATATTAAAGGCACAATGTGTATTTTTTTTCGCCGCTAGGGGTCGCTAAACTCTCCAAAACATTAACAAAGGCATAGATTGATGACGCAGTGAATGAGTGTGGAATCATGGAACCTGTCATCGTGCCGATGGATCTAATAATGTTTACGGCGAAATAATGTTTACGGATGAGTGAATGCGTTGTACTGTGGTATGAAGCAGGGCGTGGCCGAGAATCGCCCCGGGGGATATAAAGGAATGCGGACTAGATTTCATTCTACCGAACTACTCGGTAAGTGCTGAAATACTTCTCATACAGGTCAGTTTATTTGACTAATTAAAATTGTGAGGTAACGCAGCGCTGTTTCACTTGGTCTCATGTTACACTATCATACTAAACTGCATTTGAGTGTGTTGGAAGTTGTAATGTTGTTCTATGTATTAGTTTGTTGGCTGTATGAGACTAACAGTAAGCTAGATCAACATTAGAATATCATACTGATGATATTCTAACATTTCATCGTGTTGAGCTATATAACATTGATTAGTCTTATGTAGCCTACATTTGCTTACCTTGTCTAATAATGTGCAAGAGCAAAAGTTTGTCGCAAAGCTCTCGCCATCTCGAAAACGCCACGCTGATATTGATCCTCGTTTTATTTCTCCTTTTGTCCCAAAGTTTGCTTATCATGGTCCATAATGTTTGAGCGAAACATTAACAGCGTGCCGCTAGACGTTATGCATTACGCAGCTGTCCGCGTCTGTTGCCATGGTTACTATGCAGTAAAAGTGCAAACCAGGGATAAAAGCAGATATTACGTCATTGACAGGTGACATGGGAGGGACGGGCACTATTTAAAATTGTGAATTTCTCTGAATTTACAAATTCTTGCAAACATTTAGGATAATGTAAGCACACAGCTGAACGAAATATATAACACTGTGCAAGTGGTTTTTGGATATTTTAATATAAAAATCTTACATATTGTGCTTTTAATGTAATTATTATGTTCTTTATTAATTATATCAGTGTAATTTATATAATAATATGTAACATTTATATAATAATTTTATATAGTTTATATTATAGTTATTTGTAGTACATAATGTTATCAAAACAACTAATCTGCAGCGTTTCTAATGAATGATGACTTTGCAAGACATTCTAAAATAAAGGCTAATAAATGAGGAAAAGAAAAAGATATCTTTTGTGAAATTTACCACTGGAAGCAAAGCTAAAGTAATAAATAAATGATTCGTCCTTGAGTTGATAGGACCAATAATAAAGCAAGTCCAATATTTTTATTTTAAATAAATACATGTTGACATATCTTATAGTAGGACTATTTAAGCTCTTACAGGAACACACAACGCTAGTACAGAATAATGAATTCTGATCATTTATCTTTTCTGGGCCACTTGACCTGTTGACATATGCAGTGAACCATATGACAAAGATACCAGAGCAATGCACATCAACAGTAATCCTCTCCAATGATGGAAAATTAAAGCCCTGCATTTGTCAAACTGAACGTGAAGATTTCTGAAGAACCGAAAAAATTTGTTGCAGGTTTGTTCTGATCAGCCAGGCAGCAGGGAAAAACAATGCTAAATGCAAATATCAAAAGGTGTTTATTATGAAAGGATTATAAATGTGTACAATAACAAATGAGGTCCTATGCAGTCGCACTCATCCTGTCTATCTGCAGGTGGTAAAGTGTACAGATGTTGAGGTGTACACTGGTCCATCAGCTACAGTAGGACATAAATGAAGAATCTCGGTCAGTTTATTTAACCACACATCTAAACAGCAGAGAGAGTTTGTTCACTATGTTGGGTTCCAGCCAGTATAACTTTGGTCAAATTTGATCTATGGTGTTTTTGGCAGCCAGCTGTCCAGCAACTGGTGCTAGCTAAGCAGTTACATGCAGTCATTATAGTCTCTGTCTTACAAGAGAGCTTTTTCACCATGAAATGTGGAGCTGGCTTGTGGATTTTTTTATTATGAACTATTGTAGCCATTCAGTTGATCATGTTCACTCTGTATGCAGCAAAAACCCAGAGGATATATCTGTAAGAAAATAAATTGTTAGCATTATTGGCATTAGTCATTGTGGCCAGGACCACCAAGAAGGTCTAATGTCTTTGGAGTGACCCTCCAGGTTGTCTTTTTACACAGCATCAATTTTAGCCTTTTTTAGTCCTGGCAAGTTGTATTCTCTGGGTATAGTATAAGATACAATGGAAAGCTGATTGTATATTAAATGAAATAAAACTTGCTGAAAGACTTGCAAACAATATTCTAAAACATTTATGATAATGAAAAAATTACTGTTAATGTGCTGTTCATTAGAGACTTGGAAAAACAGAGAAGCAATGAATCACATTTTAAACTAAAGTATTTAGATAATGCCATTAGATGAGTTCCTCAAAAGCATGAAACTATAGGTTACTGGAAAGGTATGGTCTGGATGCACATCAAGGATTTGACGCTTTCAGCTAGATAAGGATCATGTCCCGATTTTGCAGAGTTAGATGTGTCAACATATTTTGTTGATCCTGGAACAACATTCCTGTCTAAAAATTTAATCCTAAACATATCCCAACCCATAAACTTAACCCTACCCATAAGTTATCCCTAAAGAGAAATTATATGAACAACACTGATGTAGCCGCACCTAACCCTGGCTATAAGCCTAAACTTGACATAAACTGTAAACTTCTCCCTTAAATCTGGTTTATTGAAATGTTGTTCCAGAATCAACAAAGATGTTGTTTCAGGAACATGTACTAGGTGAAATCAGGTTCTGCAGATTCATTCTTTAATAAAGCATGTGGAAGGTGCAGATTTTTAAGACTTAATTAGACATGAGCTTAGCAGGTCTGCAGGAATTACAAAACAATACTTATGGGCAGGTGGTTGTAGACAAAAATCCATCAAAGAGGCTCAAATGTCTGTCATTCATGCATCACAGCAGACAAATTAAACCAAAGCAACACTTCAATTAAAAAAAAAAAAAAACAGACATTGCAACAAATGGCCTTGGCAAAATTGTCATTTTATAAAAAAATAAAATAAAAAATAAAACATTTTGTTTAATTCCGGTGTATTATTATTATTATTATTATTATTATTTTGTTGTTATTTGTCAATAATTTCAGATTTACTGACCCCTACATGAAATGTGAATTTGCAGTTTTGTAGTTTATTGTGGCTGTGAGAACTCAAAGCGTTGCTATGGTTATCATGTCTTCGGAATTTCGTCAATCATGACCAGTTTTCCATACAATAATTGACTCTATGCATGATCAGTTCTGTGTTCAGCCTTAGTGGACACTGCTACTTCTGGTGCAGTGTAGTGCTTGGAAATTGTGAGAAAACTAAGTACAAAATTAAATCTTGAGGAAATGTCACACAACAGGACAAAGCAATATTGATATGATCCACCTTTTGAAACTCATTACTAAACTTATGTTTTAATATAATATACTAAAATGTAATTTTTTATTATTACTTACTTAACTATAATGGTATATTATACTAAATACTATACCGGAGGCTTGCATTACACTGACATTTTAGTGGAAATATGTAGGCAGTACGTATACATACAGTCCATTGGGGGATTTAATCACACATTAAATACAGTTGTCAATCATAAACCTTGCGTATACACGTGGTTCTTTGCTCGTGATAATTGCTCTATTAAGTAAAAAGTAAAATAGCAGACAAAACTTTTATGTAATTGATAAAATCATTTAAATTAATTTTCCTTATTTGTTTTCCTAAACAAATTCAAAGGAAATCTATGTAATAATGTATGTTACAGAAAGAAGAAACTCCAGTCAAATTAGATTGTTCAGGTCATCAGACCAGATCTTTCACTCCTTCTAATGCTGTAACACACAACAGAGTTCCACAATCCTGCACAATACACCAACCCCCAGTTTCACAGACAAGGCTTAAGCTAGTTCTAGACTAAAATGCATGTTTGAGCTGTTTTAACTGAAAGCAACTTGTACTGACATATCTTAAAATATGCCAGTGCCATTGTTTTGTCTGAAGATGCACACCAGAAATGTTTTTTATAGGGTACGTTTATAAAAGCTACTTAAATGCTCTAATTGAACGTAGGCCTAATCCTGGTTTACGCTAAGCCATGTCTGTGAAACCGGGCCTAAATGTTTAAAATCCTTTTAGGTTACACTTTTGATGGTCCACTTTTGACATTCTGCTAACTATAAGTAACTTTGCAACTACATGTCAACTAACTCTCATTAGAGTATTAGCTGACTGTTAGAAGACTGTTAGGTTCAGGTTATGTATGTTAGGGTTCAGGCTAGTAGAATAAATTGACATGTAGTTGCAAAGTTACTTATAGTCAGTAGAATGTCTGTTGGAGGACTGTCAAATTAAAGTGTTAACAGATATTAAACAGACAGTCTACTATACTCTAATGAGAGTTAGTTGACATGTAGTTGCAAAGTTACTTATAGTAAGTAGAATGTCTAAAGTGGACCATTGAAATTTAAAGTGTTACTTCATTTTATCTTTTAAGATAGCATTTTATTTTTGAATATTTAATTTCCCTGAAGCATACAGTACATTACTGAGAGATGTGGAGTCACAGATCAGACTTCCCATAGCAGTGTAGCACTCTAGCTGTTCCTCCACACCACAAATTGAGCTGTGGCCACGGCAGGCCGTTTCCCCTTGGATACATAAAACAGCAAGCTAATTACTGTGCTAAACCCATTCATAAATCATGTCTGCTCATATTGAACTAATGCCACATGAGATGCTGTGTCAACGTTTTCTTTTGCATGAGTGTGTTAACTACGAGACATGCAAAAACAAATTAATGCAATGCTTGCTATTAAGGATCAGTAAATAAAAGCGTAACTGAAGGCACAAGCACAGATAACACTGTTTAGGGAGTTTTTAGGGCCTTTATTTCATGAGTTGGCTTAATGGCTTAATGAAGTTGAACATTATAATGTGGTAATTTGGGTATAATCTTAACACTGGTAAAGGGAAAATGACTTTACAGACTTTAAGCCTGCATATTTGCTGACTTCATTTTGAATATGTGCTAAAGAAATGACATTATATTGATTTTTTTTCTCATATAATATATATACATTATCTCACAAAAGTGAGTACACCCCTCACATTTCAGTAACTATTTTTGAATATCTTCTCAAGGGACAATACTATAGAAATAAAAATTTTATATATTTTAGAGTAGTCAATGTGCTGCTTGTATAGCAGTATAGATTTACTGTCCTCTGAAAATAACTCACCATACAGCCATTATTGTCTAAATAGCTGGCAACAAAAGTGAGTACACCCTAAATGATAACAGCTCTACATATTTTAACCATGCAAAGCCACATGTCCTATTCATCATGTTCATGTCTGCTTGATAGGACACTACAAATTTGCGTATCTTGTATTAGAGCAGTTAAAATTTGGTGCTTTGAGTACAATGCTCTCATACTGACCATTGAATGTTCAACATGGTACCTCATGGCAAAGAACTCTCTGAGGATTTGAGAATTAGAATTGTTGCCATCCACAAAGTTGGCCTAGGCTATAAGAAGATTGATAACACCATGAAACTGAGTTACAGTACAGTGGCCAGGGTCATACAGAGGTTTTCCAAGACGGGTTCCACTCGGAACAAGAAGTTGAATCAAAGAAGTTGAGACCTTGTGCTGTGCATCAGGTGCAGAAGCTGGCTTCAAAAAACAGACGCATGAGTGCTTCCAGCATTGCTTTAGAGGTTGCAGAAGCGGAAGGTCAGCTTGTCAGTGCTCAGACCATACGCCGCACACTGCAACAAGTCGGTTTGCATGGCTGTCGTCCCAGAAAGAAGCCTCTTCTGAAGCTGGCTCACAAGAAAGCCCGTAAACAGTTTGCTGAAGACAACCTGTCCAAGAGTATGAATTACTGGAACCATGTCCTGTGGTCTAATGAGACTAAGATAAACTTGTTTGACTCAGATGTGGCGACGCCCTGGTGAGAAGTACCAAGAAAATTGTGTCTTGCCTACAGTCAAGCATGGTGGTGGTACCATCATAGTCTGAGGCTGCATGAGTGCTGCTGGGACTGGGGAACTGCACTTCATTGAGGGAAACATGGATTCCAACATGTACTGTGACATTCTGAAGCAGAACATGATGCCCTCCCTTCAGAAACTGAGCCGAACGGCAGTTTTCCAACATGATAATGACCCCAAACACACCGCCAAGATGACAACTGCCTTGCTGAGGAAGCTGAAGGTGAAGGTGATGGAGTGGCCAAGTATCCAGACCTGAACCCTATTGAGCTCCTGTGGGGCATCCTCAAGCAGAAGGTGGAGAAGCGCCATGTGTCTAACATCCAGCAGCTCCGTGATGTCATTATGGAGGAGTGGAAGAGGATCCCAGCACCAACCTGTGCAGCTCTGGTCATGCCCAGGGGGATAAAGGCAGTGCTAGATAACAGTGGTGCGCACACAAAATATTGACACTTTGGTCACAGTTTTGACATGTTCACTTAGGCTGTACTCACTTTTGTTGCCAGTTGTTTAGACAATAATGGCTATATGTTGAGTTATTTTTAGAGGACAATTAATCTGTACTACTATACAAGCAGCACATTGACTACACTAAAGTATATACAATTTTCATTTCTATAGTGTTGTTGCTTGAGAAGATATACTAAAATGGTTGCTGAAATGTGAGGGGTGTACTCACTTTTGTGAGATACTGTATATATATATATATATATATATAATGGGAAACGCCTCAGCTTGACCGGTGTCTTAAGCACGTGTTAAAATGCTACAATTGTATTGGCTGGTGACAGCCTGACGTCACTACTAGTGTGACTGTGAGGTATAAAAACAGTGCCTAGAGAACATGTCATCCACTCTTTCATCTGAAAGGACCATGCAGGCAGCCCAGAAACATGGCAATGAGACGCAGTGTCTCGTTCCCCTTCTCAGGGAACCAGGGTTACATTTGTAACCCAACACATTCCCTTTCGAATGGAAACTCACACTGCATCCTAGGATGCTAATTGGGAACTAATGCCCACTCCGCCATGCTAATGGGAATGCATGCCATATTGACTGTGACTAAGCACAAGAAAAATAACTCAATTGGCCTGACTGCCAAAGTTGAATTCCCCAAAGGTGCACACCAGTAATTCACGGTCGGTGACATTATTCCCTACAGCCACTGCCCAAGCTATAATCTTACCATTCACCTTGCAAGGTCAAATGGAAGGACTTGACCACAGGCAGAGCTCAAAGGCTTGGAATCATAATCCTAAGAAAGATGCCTTTAAGGGAATATGGCCAAAAAGGGACCCTGGACTGTCATCTTCAAGGGGAATCTAAACATCGACCCCTTAAACCACCAGGGAGACCAACTTTGTTCCATCTTAACCCTCAACCTACAACCTGCTGCTTAACAGAATCTCTATAGTTCACATCTATCAGATGCCTCCAATTAGAGAGATTGCATAATGACAATAACCATAACACATCAGATTCCAGAGACGGGCGTCCTGGGGAGCAAGACTTAACATAACGACCCTCCAAGTGAGGGGAGTGACACTGCTCATCCCAAAGGGGAATCTCCAGGACCTACAGAGCATAAAAATCACTCTGGGGAAGCTGGGTACTTTACATAGAGACCCTCAATGAGCAAGAAAATTCTCTGAAACAAGAGGAGTTCAGGCTCAACCCTAGAGGCAGTAACTGAGGAGGCCATAAGAGCTGACAACTCCAAGTATTGCCTAAGCGCAATGCAGGCCTCAGCAAAATGACTCTCCCAGTGAGAGGAGGCCAATGAACTAAAAACTATTTGTGGGCAATCTAGGCTGAGGAGGCTCTGAAAACAGCCTGCACCTTCAGCTTACTGTCCGCACAGAGCTGTAGATGGCAGGAGCCTCAGAAACGAGAGGAGGATAAAAGAATAACACATAGACAAAGTAGTCACAGAGACTGTATCTTCTGACAGCTTTCTATAAGGAGCTCCAGGGAGCAAAGGCCATAATAAAAGATTCTCTAAAAAGAGGAGCCGGCCAGACATTGCTCCACCTGAATGCTAGCTAGATAGAGGAGGCTCAAAGGAGAGCCTACAACTCCAAGCTACATTCTGTGTCTGCCTGATTATTAATGAAACTACAGGGAATGGAGACCTAACAATGCTTACACCTGTTACTTGAAGAATGGAGGCTTCATAAGAATGACTCTCAAATTGAGAGGGGGCCTACAACACTATTTAAAACCTATAAAACAGCACTCATGGCTGGCCAGGTTCACCCACAGGTGCCTCTCCGTGGCCACCTTCGCCGCCATCGATCTACCAATCGATAGCTTGCGAATGTCGCATCGATAGGAGGCATCGACACGTATCCATGCTCACGCATCCCCTCAACATTTGCATAATTCGCACGCTGACGCCAATGGATGCAAGCCAAATACGGACTCTTCCATGCCTTCTCGATCTCAATATGAAGATCAGGAAGGAATGGAAGGCTCACGGGAGCTGAGCGGTTATGTCCAGATAGAAACCCCTCATCTAATCTTCTGCGAGTGGTTTCCTCCTTCTCACGCAGCTTGAGTCTGGCCATAGCGTGTTCCATAACCTCCAACAGCTCAACATATGCAGGGCAGGGAGGCTGAGAGGGCTCAGTCATCTCAACTTCTTTGCCCACGTCAGCCACCTCCAGCTCATCCTGGCTTGATGCCAGCAGAGCACTGGCTGCTGGATCGGAAGATGTAAGAGACAATACAGCTTCCTTCAGCAGCTCACTGAAGCGCACAAGAGATTTATACCTCTCTCAAACTCTTTAGCGAGCTCCATCTGAGACCCCCACGATCTCAGTCTCCTGTTCACCTCAGCGAGAGCAGGACCAGAGCCATAAGGTACAGATGCCTGTCTCTCCTCTCTCGAGAAGAGGGACAAATGAGAGTGGAGCTTTTTCATTGGAAAACGCTCACAATGC
Organism: Ctenopharyngodon idella; assembly: GCF_019924925.1. NCBI lineage: Eukaryota > Metazoa > Chordata > Actinopteri > Cypriniformes > Xenocyprididae > Ctenopharyngodon > Ctenopharyngodon idella. Next base: position 13,394,543 of record NC_067226.1, read on the forward strand.
ACGCAAACAGCCCCCTCAAGGACAGAGTGCACAGATAACACACAAGTCGCGTGTGTTATCAGGTGTCAAAAATCTTGGACATGGATCCGCATACTTCTTGAAACACTTATCACAAGCCATAATGAATTCTTACTGTACTTCAAACAAAACAGTCCCTGAAGATGAAGAAGAGGATGACATGTTCTCTAGGTGCCGTTTTATACCTCACGGTCGCACTAGTAGTGACGTCATAGGCTGTAGCCAGCCAATACAGTTGTCGCAATTTAACACATGCTTTAGACACCGATCACACTGAGGCATTCCCCATTAGCGTCGAAGGACGGAGTGCAAGTTCCCATTGGAAAGGGAACTTTAAGAAATAATACGTATTTGGACAGGTACAAGGATGCATCTGGACACTGGTATTAGTGTGGTCCAGACCTGTTACAGTATATGGTTAAGCTATACAAAGACAGATACAGTAGGTAATAAAAGCAGTTTCACATGGAAAACATCATGTGTGTCTCTATGCTAAAGAGATGTCTCAACAATGGTTGAAACCAATTGGGGTTATAATGTAGAAGCAAATTGTCCTCAGGCAGAGACAGAGGAAAGGTGGGGAGTAAAGAGACGTAAGGGAAAGAAAAGAGAAAAGACTCAAAGAAAAGATCTCACAGGAGAGCTGTGTGTTAGAGCATTGTTTACCTGAGATGGGTCGATGTGTGGGAGGTGAGGGGGTAGACTACTCTCCGTATCTGTCTTTCCTTCATTCTCCATCTCACAAAGACAATGTTTTTTTAAAAAACATTGTAAGCCTACGGCAGTGATTGCTATCTGTTGACCAGACTGTCTTAGTCATCACCCAGTTTACAACAGATGATTCTAAATCAGTTTTCAGAATATGCCTGTTGCTTGTTGGTATACTTTAAGTGGAGCATAATGTTTGTCTATAGTGTACAGAAAACATTTGCGAAAACCTTTATTCACATTTTAATTATCTGCTGAACTGTGGTCTTAAATGCTGTAATTGACCAATCATAATCATGTATTTAAGAGAGTCATATAATGATAAAGTAAGTCATGTGAGGCAGCGTTTAATGAAACTAAGTATGAATTCAGAGTCTGGAGAAAATATTCTTTCTTGGAGAAGCAGTTCAACTGTTCAGCTGTAAAACATGAAACCACAGAAGTGTCTTGTTTAAGGTAATGTCAGTGGTCATGAATAAATGTTATATGAAAACAGTTACACCAACAAAATTATTAACCCTATAGCCCTATAACTTTAACCTTAAATATGTCATGTCAGTAGTATTATATATATGTTGTAAAATACTGAACCAGAATACTGCAGGTAACTGAGAAATATCAGCAAAATGTTGTGAACAAAAAGTGAACTTATGGTTCCAGTTCCTGAATTTGTATTGAATTTAAGGAAAATTGTAGTTTTAATGTTATTTAAATTAAAATGAGCTGATTCAAAGAAATTTAATTAGAAAAACAAAGTTTGTCAAGTCAAACTTTGAATGTTGGCTTGGGATAGATAGATAGATTAGATAGATAGATAGATAGATAGATAGATAGATAGATAGATAGATAGTCATTCTATGATAATATACTAAGATAACACCACTTCAATGTTCCCTCCTTTGCTGTACTGATAAACATCTCCACCTAGTGTTACTTCAAACACAGACCTCTCAAACACATCCATCATTTACAGACATGCTAGCTGCGATTGCAAAACCACTGTTAGCAGTATCAGTAGTATGAAACCTTTAACAAGGTCAGTTGTAGTTGTATCAGTATTTCTGAGCTCTTTTCAAACTCTTTCAAACTTGCCCTAAAGTTGATTTGCCAGCCCTGTTTTTTAATAAATCTGAGGAATTAAAAATCAGAGATGACAACACCCACTTCAAAGGTCCATGCATGGCATGTTTATAAACAGTACATTTGATTTCTCTCAATCATTAAGAATCACCTGAATCTGAAGTGTTCCTTCCCATCAGGATCTATATTAATCTTGGTTGAGACAGCTTGCAAATTGAAAGCAATGGAAGGTGAGCCACTGATATATCTGGTGCTGTGCTATTTAATTAAGCCCTGTGAGACTTCAGTCAACCAAACAAGACCCAAATTACTCTACAGGTCATGTGTACATGCCTTGCCATGAATAATACTGTACTCAACAAGCTGCTTTAATACATTGGCAATTATATGTCTTCTGTAATACACACAAAAAAAAAAATGTAGATTTTTTTGTGATCATACATTTACAGAACATACAAAAATGTGCAACTTTAAGCTTTATTTGTGTATGTTTAAAAAAAAAAAAAAAGAAAAATAACCAGACATACAAGAGAAATAAGCCTTTTTGTCAATATTACAAAGTAAAACCTTCACAGATGTAAGTAAACAGCAAGCGATTTTCTAGTATGGTTAAAATATTTTTGTGTTGAGTGTTTTTCCCCCAAAACACAATTTATTAGTTATTGCAGTACAGCATGAACAGACATTCATGGCTTTGAAAATAACAGCACTTGATTAAAAATGCCTCAGTTCACACCAATACCAATTAACAGCATAAATATGTATCAACAAATAATACATATTCATTAGGCATCAGCAAAAAAGTACTATAACACATCAGAGTAGAAGCTTTTTAATATGTATTACTAAAAATGTGTCTATGTAGCTTGTCATCTCTTTAATTATTTTTTTCTTCTTCTTCTTCCTTTTTAATACAGAAACTATGATTTTGCAAAGATTTGAGTCTCTGTTCCATATCGAAAAACAAAATGAAACACATACATGCAGTAGTTGGAGAAAAATTAAAGCCATGCTCCCAGTTCTGGAAGGACATACCACATCTGGAGTATTTTCTGAAATATTCATACAGTGCTTAAGACTGGATCAAAAGGCAGACTGGTGAAAACGTGTTCTTTCACATTGGTAAATGAATAATTTAAAAATCCTTTCCCCTCTTTCTCTTCCTGGTCTTTCCCACTTTCCTCAGTACCTCAGTCTGACCTGTTCTGTCTTCTCTCATCATCCTGTCTCTTTTTGTCTCTTCCATGGTTACTCTTTCAAGCCTCTTTTAAATATCATGTCAATCCTGAGTTTGTACTCCATCATTAAATACAAAATGCATAACTCACCAGCAAACACACAAACTTTAAAGTGCCTCACTTTTATGTTTATAATGAATTATTTTCTTCATCAAAAATATATCGAAGTGTTGAAAACAGTCTTGCAAGTAACTTGAACATACTTTACAGAATAATGAACAGATCTGTTTAATGTTTAAAAACATGAATAAATGTATTTCAGTTGGGTTTAATTATCCAATGAGTGATGTCTTTAGGCTCCTTCTTGAACTGCCTGTTTTCGACACCACAGCGATGGAGGGGGATATCCTACGATATGTTTAAAAACCATGAATGAAAGTGAGTGTGATTGTTTTTTAAACATCAGCTCAGGATAATGAAAGATTTTTGCAGCATATGCATGGTGATGGATGTGGGAAAATCATGAGTTTGTGAAATGAAAAAAAAAAAGGTTACAACAGTTACAATAAGCAAATGTTACCAAGACTTTTATAGTGATTCGTCGACCTTTGACAACACTACATGAATGCAGCATGTACAGTGGCAGAGAGAGCTCAACGCGCTGCAAATGAAGAAAACAAATGCAAATAGAAAAAACACCAGCAAATAAAGAAAACATCTTCATCAGTTTGACAAAACATGCGCTGCAAAAGTTCACAACACATGCAATACAAAGACGCGCTGCAAAAGTTCACAACACATGCAAATACAGAAACGCGCTGCAAAAGTTCGCAACGCATGCAATACAAAAACGCGCTGCAAAAGTTCGCAACACAAGCAAATACAGAAACGCGCTGCAAAAGTTCGCAACACATGCAAATACAGAAATGCGCTGCAAAAGTTCGCAACACATGCAATACAATAACGCGCTGCAAAAGTTCACAACACATGCAAATACAGAAACGCGCTGCAAAAGTTCGCAACACATGCAATACAAAAACGCGCTGCAAAAGTTTGCAACACAAGCAACATATAGAAACGCGCTGCAAAAGTTCACAACACAAACAAATACAGAAACGCGCTGCAAATAGGCCTGCTCACAATGCACATACGATCAGGATGTTAAGATAAACAAAACTCACCTTTCAGGTGCACACCACTGAAGAGTAAACATTGAACAATAAGCGGTCCCAGCCAGGTACGTTACTTGATGGTGTTCCCTTATAACATTTTCGTTGTGGTCTGTGCCAGTCCCGGTGCCAGGACAAACGATTTGGGGGGGTATTATTTTGCATGAAAAAAACATTATTAATAAATTATTAATAATAAATAATCTTTTTTTTTATATAATTTACTTGATTTTATGTCTCAAATCCCAGTCAATTATTCACTGCAGAAAGTGAAACTAAAAACTCAGCAATGAGAGATCTACTTCAACGTGTTCTGATAACACTATTTAACCTTAATTTATTTCTTAATATTTCTCTTGTGGCCCATACGTAGTGAAAAAATGAGAAGAGATGTAGGTGTTAAACAAGTAGTTTTTTTAAATGAGGAGTTAGCTAACTTATTACAGCGCGTCGGTTATGCATGATACGTGATGCGGGGCAAATTAAAATATTAATTTAATTCTAAAAGTAGCCTCATCATCATCATCATTCAGATCATCGCAGAGGGGGGCCTGGTATGTGCTATTTGCAGTGCGTTTCTGTATTTGCTCGTGTTGTAAACTTTTGCAGTACATGTGTTGTCAAACTGATGAAGATGTTTTCTTTATTTGCTGGTGTTTTTTCTATTTGCACGTGTTTTCTTCAGATGCAGCACGTTGAGCTCTCTCGGCCACTGTAAGCATGTCAAAGCAGAACATTTAGAAAGAAACTTTCTACGCGCTATTTAAAAAGAATAATTTGAATAATTTGTGTGACAGTATTTAATGTCTTTATATCCCCTCAGTTTTTAGAAAATGAACAGTAAAGACAACACACAAAAAATATACTGCATAAAGTAACAATTGTTAGAACCACACCCCAATCCGAGGAGCCAGTCTTGGCATCCGCTTCTTTTTGGTGTCAGACTCCTTCAGCAATAGCTTCTTTCTCCTGGAGTCAAAAAACCCTACAAAATTAAAAGATATTTACTATAAGGAAATCTGATGAGCTTTGACTGTCATTAATACCACAAAACAACAACACAAAATAACCAAAAACTAATATTTGAAAACATCCCTCTAACTGTTTACTAGACATTAACTGTGGTTCTAGGACACAGAAGGGAGGAATTCAATCACTTTAAATCAATAACTGGAACGTCTTTGTTTGAAATTCTTTTCCAGACACTGTTGAGAGCTTGAAGCAGTCAAAAGCAAGTTGTATTGGATAAAAAATGTGCCTGCTGAAATGTGTCATGAGTAAGTAGACGCTGCCTCTACCATGCTGACAAATCTTACCTTTTAATATCTGACTCACTGATGCAACCTTGAAAAATACAAAACTCAATATCTTTATGAATCAACACTGCATGAAACTGCTCTGCTCCTCTGATCTTGGCATCTACCCTACAGGCACAGCATCCAGCTGGGACACAAACCTTTGGCAAGTCCCAGATTCTGCAGGCCTCTGTCCTCCACCTCCTCCTCCTCTGAAGGGTTCTGGGCCACATTTCGGAGGTACCGGTTGTGTGGGGCAGTGCTAGAGAGAGCGTTCTGTCTGCGGCTTTCCTCCAATGCATTGTCATCAGAAATACCTGTGACCAAGACCAGACACAGCTCAGATGAATTTGCATTAAATGGTGATTGCCTATGTACAGTATGTTGTTTTTATAATTATTTCACTTTTGCAGATTTGTACATGCTTCACATCCACCCTTCTAGTATAATTCAGTCTTAATTCAGAATATAGACTGGCCACATTTTTGAAATATGACAAAATGTTCTTTCGTGTACAATTAAAGTTACCACTCTAACACTAACAGTCCCTTTGCAGTTGTCATTTCACAAATATAATGCATATCAGTGCAATAACCTTTTTTTGTCCCAAATGACCTACTATACACTAAGCACTTTCACTATACTTCATTTATATATGAGGTTATTTTGTAATCTAGCATCGGCGTCTAATAGCCTGTCCCCCACCGCTATGTAAGGAAAGCTGTGACGGTTGAGTGCATGAAGTGTATGACATTCCACACTTTTCACACTCCATTTTTCAGTTAAATTAATGCACTTCTTATTGGAATTTTCAGAACCCTATTTATACTACAAAATGGCACTGAATAGTGCATGAATACACAAACTGGGACACACCTAATATTATAATCAAGTCATTAGGATTACAAGAATTTTTCTCTCAGTAAAGTTGCCACACTATTCAAGTCATAGAAAGTCATAAAAAAGTACTTAAATGAAAATGTGTTACAAATAACACTTCAGAAAAAAAAATACTGAGATCAATAAGGATCAATATGTGTTTTAGAAGCAGTTGTAGGAGTCCTGTGGCTGGTTAATAGTACAAACAAACCCAAACAGAAGGAAGCTTGGAGTAGTGCTTGCTGAAATACAGTTTTTATGTAAGCACAGACTCGGCCGTGATCTCTGGGCAGTTATTTATTTCTCTAAAATCTGACATCATACGATTTGCTTCAGGGCATCAATTCCTTCTCATATTTTTCTGCATTGTTTATAAGCAAAAGTAGACAGAGGGCTTAAACTCGAACAGAAAAACAATTTTTATATGACATCAGTGTAATAACACACACAACAAGACAAAACTATTCAACATCTATACTCCATCATAATCTGTGATGATAATATTCAATACACAATCAATCATTTAGTCAACCTTCATGAATTATGTTAATTTAATCACTGCAACTTACTGTACCGCATAAAACAGACAAATGATATGGAACATTAGCAGTTTATAATAAATACATTGGGTTTAATGTTTCATTCATGTGAAAAATCTGTCAGTGCTCACCTAGAGACATAAAACAAACATGATCAAGTTGGTGATTATTTCCAAAAAGCATACAAATCAGAAATATTGCTTGTTTTGGAAAGGCACAGTTTTTTTTATCTATATCAGATCATGCCTTGCATGTATTAGTCATTATGCATACATGCAAGACTCTCAAATGCAAAACCACCTTCATTTATTTACTGAATTGATTCCTGAAGTTTTGACAATATTTTATCTGCTTTTGCCGTTTAGCAAAGAAGTAACACTGGTTACACTATCTGGCACAGATAGATTTCGTGTTTTTAGCTAAATAATTATTTAATTCATCAGGATCCTCAGTTACTTAAGGTTATATTCACCAGACTTTATATTCACCATTGTAAGTGTTGCCCCAATGATACTACTAACAGTCTTACACATTTATTCATATCACACTTAACCTGCCTTTTACAGACACTCCACAAACAAAAATGTGTGTGTGAGGAAACTGTAAAAAAAAAAAATAAAAAAAAAAACAACAACAAAAAAAAACTTCGAACAGCTACTAAAGCACTCTTTGCCTGACACCCACAACCTCCTTTTCCCCATAATCGAGATGCATTCATTCATATTTCATGTGGAACGCGTTTATGGTGATTAGTCATGTAAATAGATTGAGATTTCTTTATTCTTTTCGCGTGTTAATTTACATTTATATTGAATTAGCGTACGAAATAGGGGCTCGGAAGAGAGAAAAGAGAGGCTGATTATGTGTGCAGATTATGGGCACATCTCGTGGCTATTGTGTTGTGTAATTAAAGGGGAGAGAGGAGAAGAAAAGGGACAGATGCTGCTTCTCAAACTACCGGACCTTTTTTCATCTCCGGAAAAGGCCTGCGTCTGCTGCAACACCCTCCTCCACCTACCAACAATCCCCCAAAGAAAAGATGAAAAATAGAATACATTTAGAAGACAAGCCACACGCCTTTACCACATCTCTTGTTGTCTGGCGGACCCTTGTATTTGAGTTTGGAGAAGGGGATCACTGTGACCTGGACCGCAACAGCAACTGCCTATAAGGTGACACCGGGAATTGTCATTGTTTGTAGTATATGAATCTTTTAAAAGCTTTTAGAATCAACAAGCTAATTAGTTTAAGTGATAACATACTCAGAACTATTATGTTAAAAGTATAGTTCATTCAAAAATGAAAAATCTGTCATACTTACTCTCACTCTGTCATTCTAAACCTGTTTGACTCTCTTCTGTGGAACATACGAAGATAATTTGAAGAAAGTTGGTAACAAAACATTTTTTGGTGACCACTGAGTTCACTAGGACATTTCTCAAAATATCTTCTTTTGTGTTCAGCAGAAGAAAGTAATACAGGTTTGGAGCAAAATGAACAGAACTTTAATTTTTGGTTGAACTATCTCTTTAAAGTTTTTTTTTTTTTTTTTTACAAGATGCATAAGAAAGCTCCTTTGAATCGTAATTACGGCTGGGAACATTGGAGACCATTTTGTGAATGATAACCTTCAACGGCAGAAAAGAGGACAGTTTCAGTGCAAATGATGAATTATTGTAAATATAGCTACCCTTGTTAGCCATTGCAGTTTCATACATAAACATTTATGTCTATTGCACACTGTTTTTACACAGAAAAGTACATGTATTGGACAATATAGTCAGAAAGATGGACAGTTAGTTTCCTATTATCATAAAATGTGATATACTTAATACTAAATACAACTTGTGATGCAGGAACTTCCAACAAGCATGTGAAGGCAGCAACAGACCCCAAACTTTTGTAGTATTAATCAAAACCAATAGAAATTTGCTCATGTATCTCTAACCTGAGCCTTTGGCAGGGGAAAAAAGAAAACAAATGAAGGCTCAGTAGAGGGGAAAATGGCAAAAGTGAGTGACACATGAAATGAAAGATGAAGGAAGTGATATAGATGAGAGAACGTGACAGTTAGAAAAGGATAGAGAAGAGGCCCAAATGTCAGCACAAAGCGTAACAAGTATGGTCAAACAGAGACAAAAGCAGTCTCAATTTCCGCGCGAATGATTGGACGTGTTATTACTGCGGGGTATAGCCGTAAAATCACAGTCTATTACCGATGGTGCACGTCCATACAAACATGCGCATTCAGATGCTTTTCTGAAATGCATCCGAGCAAATCAAGGCGCGGTAAATCCCAGTCAGGGACTGTACGTGAAAAATAAGTGTCCCACTCACTAGCTCTCAGTGGAGTAAAAACCCTTGGCGTTAAGGTTTCTCTTCCTCGTCGAGCTTTGAATAACAAGCAGTGTTTATTCGTCCATGAAAGGCAGCGGGAGAGATCATATCTAGCTTTTTAAATATGGAAGGGAAATAAAAAAGGAAATAGAGAAGCTTTCACAAGCCTGGTGTATTCAAGAAGGAGGGGGATTCAGTGTGGTGTTTTTATTGTTTGAAAGCGTCCTTGCTTTCAGATCAGTATATTATGCTGTTATGGTGGTTACTGGTTATCCCTGTGGTAATGTAGGTAAATGTTCTAATCCATTAGCCTATCACTTAATTACTCTGCATGGTGAAATAAATATTTTTGGAGGGGAAACAATGAAAAAAAAAAAAAAGGCAATAAATGCTAATTAAATATATGCTAATAAATGCTTTTAATACTAATTAAGCAAAAAAAAAGATTCTCTGCTCAAATCCTATTTTTTCTTTCATTACATGGTTTGTTTCAAAGAAGATGTGTTTTGTTATGTGTGAGCTGCAAATGGCATAAACTGTCATGTGTTAGGGGTTTGTTAAAGTGACCCATTAAGTCTAAAATAATTCTGTTAGTTTTATTAAATGTACACTCAGTATTTTTCCTCATTAAGGTTTTACACATCAAGAAATTGGTAGTAAAAATATGTTTAAAACGGACGAAGACTCATTTAAATGTAGCTGTTCTATTTTACATGGAGCAGGTCCCCTTATGGGGGCTGCCATGTTGGGGTCACATGACCAACTGAATACTACTAGATCTGTTTCCTATTGACCGGCAGAACCCTCAAAAGAAAATGAAAAATGGAATAGCTGTCAGCAAATATCTATGCAATTTCAATGGATTTGGAATTTTTCCAGACATTTGGCGAGTTTTGATTTTCATTTGAGGGTATTTCGTCTGTAATACTCTGTGCCTCTTGGTGCAGACAGGTGGCTGGTGTTTTCCACACATATAAGTTAGTGAGCTTTATATGTGCGACTACTAATGACAGTTTCGGCACTGGATCCCCAGATTTTCGAGTATTGTCCCTACGGTTGTTTGTTTGATGTTCCCGTTGATGCCTTGAGGTGTTATGTGGAGACTAATGCTCAATTCAGACAGGCCAGTTATTTCTCTGCTATGGTGGTGTGAAGAAAGCCGCTTCTGTGTCGAAACAGAGAATGTCTAACTGGATGGTGGAGACGATTACACTGGCTTACAAGGCAGCAGGGAAACCATTGCCCTGGGGTCTAACTTGTCATTCCACTAGAGCTATCTCATCTTCATGGGCTGCCTTTAGAGGAGTCTCATTGACGGACATCTGCACTGTTGCACGTTGTGCTTCTCTGTGCATTTTTGCCAGGTTTTATAAGGTCAATGTTGTGACTCATCATGCTGCGAATCAGGAGCAGTCTTAATGTTTTTTATCAGATGGGTGGCATCCCTCATGACTGTGTTGGTATTTGTCATTCAGTATTTGCCTCTAGTAGTTATGTGTGTCTTCATTGGCTGAAAAACATTATCTATATTAGCCACTGCAACATAAGCAAAAAATTACTGAATGCACCTTTAAGTGACATAAAAAACAAACAAAAAATGGATGGCAGCCACTGAGAAATTAGACTGGATCTGTGCGGTAAAGTTTAGCACTCTTCCATCATTCTGTCTAACACCAATTCATTGACACAGCCAGGCTAAACGAGCACCACCATCTTTAAATGAGACCGCAGTCAACAGCAGCCACTTCCCACTGTTCTGACATTCTGATAACATCACAGCAGGCACCAACAGAAACCCAGAGGTGGCCTTATGTTTTCCTCTTCTATCACTCCTATCTGTACCATCTTTCATAAGCATTGGGAGGGCAAGCAGTAAAACATGAGGGAAAACATTTTTCATCAGTTTCATCATAGCTGTGTATCATTTTGATCGAATTTGGATAATTCATCAAAGAAAGAGGCAATGAAAAAATGTAGGGAGGAAATGAACATCTATATTTGTCTACATAGATTTGTCCATCTTTATATAGCCTATATTTGTGGCCAGCTTTATATGGACTGAATGCACTATATGGACAAAAGTCTTGAGATACCCGACCATTACACCAACAGGAACTGTAATGACATTCTAAATATAGTACAGTACAGTAACAGCAACCACTCTTCTGGCAAGGCTTTTCATAAGATTTTGGGGTGCTTCTTTAGTTTTTGCCCATTCATTCATGGCCTGGCCCAACCCCTGAAAAACAGCCCCATACCATTATCCCTCCTCCAACAAACTTTACAGTTGGCACAATGTTCTCCTGGCATCCGCCAAGCCCAGACTCGCCCATCAGGCTGCCAAACAAAAGCGTGATTGGAATGACCCATTTTTTTCACAAATGTTTGTAAATGCAATTACATGGATGGGTGCTTGATTTTATACACCTTTAGTAATGGGTCTGATTCAAACACACACACACACACACATTATATATATATATATAGGCCAAGTGATAGGCTTTTTTTAGAAAGGAAAATTAAAAAGAAGAATTGGGGAAAATCAATAAATTATGAATAATTTACTAACATTGTATGAATATGTAATCAGTAAAAATGTAACTGTAGTCTGATTATGGGTAGGCCCCCATTTTAAAATGTAATATAATCCAATTTCAAGTACTTCATTTTTGGAATCTGATTACATAATCCAGATTACAAATAATCAGTTACTACCCAGCACACACACACAGTCATTTGTGCCACACCTTGTATGTTAAAAAGTTTCATGTAATTTCATCTTTCTACACCTACTGTAAACAGACATTCTGCACATCAAAGACGTTTTGATATCACTGAAGAAATGGCGCCCTCTAGTGCTGTAATGTCATTAATGATTAGATCAGGCTGGGCAACTCTGGCCCTCAAGATCCACGCAGAGTTTAGCACCAACCCTGATTAAACTCACTTGCCTGTCATTTTAAAGTGATCCTGAAGACCCTGATTAGCTTGTGAAGGTGTGTTTGATTACGGTTTGAGCTCAACTTTGCAGGAAAGTGGACTCCTGGATTAGACAGGGGTTGGCTTGAGCCCCTGCCCCTTTGATCGCGAAAGTGAAAGTGCCCTTTGCGGCCGCATCGCGGTGCCCCCGCGTTCCCATTTCTCCCCCCGAACACGATTTCTACCGCGGGAAAATAAAATGTGCAAAAATTTGTATTTCAAATAAATGTTTTTTTTTTTTTTTTTTTTTTTTACTTTTACATTAATTGAAGAATCTTTAAAAAAAAAAAAAAAAAAAAAAAAAGAAAAAGATGTAACTGTTTTAAGCAACACAAATGTTTTGAACATTGATGATAATAATAAGAAATGTTTCTTGAGGACCAAATCAGCATATTAAAAACATTTCTGAACTGAAGAATCATGTGATATTAAAGACTGGAGTAATTGTGCTGAAAATTTAGCTTCATCATCACATGAATAAATTACATTTCAAAACATTCAAATATGAAACAGCTATTGTAATAATATTTCACCATAGTAGGCCTACTGTTTTTACTATACTTTTTATTAAATAAATGCAGCTATGCTTTCAAAACATAATAAATAAATCGGTAACACTTCACAATAAGGTTCAATTTGTTAACATTACTTAACATGAACATCAATAAACTCTTATTAAGCATTTATTACTCTTAATTAATGTTCATTTCAACATTTACTAATAAATTATTAAAATCAAAAGTTGCATCTATGGACCTGAGCTAACATGAACTAAGAATGAACAGTTTTTGTGTTAACTGATGTTAACAAAGATTAATACTGTAACAAATGTATTTCTCATTGTTAATATCATGGGACCAATTCTTACCCTAAACTTTTGAATGGTTAAAAATGTAAATAAATAAATAAACTGGTTACACATTTAAGGTGTCCTTGTTACAGTGTAATTATACATTTTCATACTGAGTAATATCCATTAACAACATGTACTTACTATATAGGGTAGGGTTAGGAATAGGGTTTGGTTTAGGGTTAATTGTAATTATGCATAATTTACTGTTATTAGAACAGTAAGTACATGTAACATATGTAACTAGGAGACTGTAAAATAAAGTGTTACCAATAAACCTTTTAATATTTATTTTAGAAATTTTATCTTAATTTCTGTTTGAGTATAATTCTAGAGATAGATTACATCAAAATACAAAGGAAAGGAAGGTAGTGTTTGTATGAATGAATATCTGCTCATGTTCAACACAACAGTTCTTTCCGACTTACCTTAATGAGTGCATAAAAATCACCACGCACACACACGCACGCATGCACAAGGTTTTCATGTTTTTGGGGACATTCCATAGACAATCATTTTTATACTGTACAAACTGTATATTCTATCCTCTACCCCTACCCATCATAGAAAACTTTCTGCATTTTTACATTTTCAAAAAACAGTGCAGTGTCATAGTATGATTTATTAGCTGTTTTCCTTTCCCTTATGGAAACTGTAGGGAATGTCTATCTCTCTTTTTATTTTTTTTGTCTCTGCATAGACATTAATTTTATACTGTACAAACTTTACATTCCATCCTCTAATCCTAAACCTAACCTGTACAGAAAACATTGTGTTTTTAAAATAAATTTAAAGTATAATTTATAAGCTGTTTTAATCATGGGGACCGAAATTTTGTAGGTAATACCTGGACCAGTTGTGAATACCTGGAAGTTGGTTGTCATAATATTTCATGATAAGTATAGATTAATTGTAATATATTCAGAAATTATATTTCTGATTCTCCATAGTTCTCATACTGTAATGCACTGCACTGTCTATGAGCTAGTCATAAAGTGAGACTATCATTCTAAAGACAATCTTTACGTCTAGAAAAGAGTTCCTGTAAAAAAATATAATCAATTCATTATTAGTTTTACTATTCACTATTTTGAGGATTGAGGTTTTTCACATCAATATAAAAGGTACAAGGTTTGGATGAATGAGCATCTGCTGATGTTTTGAACTTTTCATGGCTGTTAGACAGTGCAGAAGCAATTGATATTTACATATACTTGTAGTTAATCAAAGATGAAATTTTGTATTTGTGTGCATAAATTGAGACGTAATATAAAAGAAACCAAATAAAACCAGGGAAGTACAGTATAGCACATGCATGTGTGAATATTTTAGAGGCTAGTAGTAGCATAAGGGGATGTGAAAGGCAATGTTTTACTCTTTTTAATTTTGTGAGTGCTGGGATGAGACATACATCTGCCAAGCAAAATGACACACACCTACATACAAATTAGAGGCGAGTCTGTGTTTCTTGAAGGCACTGCAAAGAAACTGTGAGTGCAACATTCCAAACAGGTGAAAGTGAGATTTATTGAACCTGAAACTTTGTCCATCTTTGCTTTTTTCTTACAAAGAACAAAATTTCCAGCATATAAAGTCACACAATATATATTCTCATTAATGGAAAGGTCTCAGGTTATGCAACAGTTAGGTGTGAAGCAAAATAAAATTAATTTATCAACAGCTTAATATTATCAACAAATGGTAGCTACTAACAGTTAGTTCATATTAAATATTTGAGTGGAGAGGTTAAGACTTCAACATTTGAACAGTTGCATGGCTCTACAGCAGAAAGCAGAAATAACCTGTTACGCTCCAGTTTCAATCAGGCAATAAGCACTTATGGATGAAAGAACAGCCATCAGCTGACAGAAAGGAATGAATTGCGCTTGTTCAAAAACTGAGGTCTCTAGGTTTTGTGAGGAATGGTCCCCAAGAAAAGAAGAAAAAAAAAAAAAAAAAAAGAATGCTTAGTTTGGAATGAGTGTTCACCCTGTTTATGTCTGCAATTCACTGCACGGAGGGTAACAGCATCACATCACTTGGATGCGTCACATGTGACCTACACTTGGATTGCTGACTAGTGGAGAGCAGATGCTTTGGTAGCCATCAGCCTGGTTGCAAGGGTTGGTTATCTTTAGGAATGTTTGGGTTTAAACTGTTTGAATGTTCATCTGCAGAGTTCAGAGATCACTTGTTGTCCAGTCGTAGAAGCTGCTCCTTACCATTGACTGTGAGAGATCTGAGCTGACCGTCCTCCTCTACCTCCACTCTCTCTTGACCGTTCTCTACAATACTGTAATGACACAAAAGTTAGCTGTACAGTGAGATTACATTAACGGTGAGATTATAATTACCATATCTAGTGGTAAAGGCTTAGTCAAATAAGCAAAACTTTGGGCAATTTGCATAGATATGTAGTGGCTGAATAACTTATGCAAAAGTGTACTGCTATTACAGAATGTTTTTTGGTACCGTTTGGTGGTGATTCTCCTTCCGTTGATGAATTTGGTGGATGTGGAGACAGAGCGGAAGTTTCCCATTCCACCTCCACCACCAAATGAAGAGGAGGAAAATGAGGTTAAACCACCCCCACCCATTGGGCCAAACGGAGTGAATCCTACAGAAATTATTGATTATGATGTTCAAATACACAAAAAGTATGGTAATCTTACTCAAAAGTACTTCTTGTAATCAGTGATTTTTCACTGGCTACACAAAGATTGGCATACCTGTGTCAAACCCAGAAAAGGCGGGACCAAATGGAGAAAATCCGGGAAAGAATGAACCTGTCGTCCTGCTCCTGCTCACACCCCTATGACGCCGACCACCACCAAAGAAATCTTCAAAGGGGTCATCAGCTAAATTTATATATAAAAAAAAAAAAAAAAAAAGGTGCTTAGTAAAAAAACAATGTCATGACTGTAAATATAAGATATATGTTAGAATAAAGTGGTTCAACAGTTTATCAATAACTACTGAACAACAGATTAACATGCTTGATAGATATCACAAAGTACAAAGTGTTTGTATTGTATTGCAAAACACTTGCTGCTGCTGAGGTGGATACGGGTAAGGTTAGGGATAGGTTTGGTGGTATGGGTAGGTTTAAGGGTGGGTTAAGGTATTTTTTAAAATATAAGTACAATGTAAAAACATGTATGTACACAATAAGCGCATTGTATCAAATGATTAATTTAAATGCAAGTACATAGTAGTTAAGGCCACCTAATATAAAGTGAGACCCAATATTGTATTACAGAACCTCTAAATGTGGACACAGTGAGGAAAATCACTTTTTCTGAATTCTGCCATTCAAAAACAGCACAAAAAAACAAAGGTAAAGAAAATCAATTCTTGATGATTTATTGAATAGTAGTGGTTCTCAACCAGAGGGACAAGGCCGACTGGTGGCCTCAGCAAACTTCCAAGGGGGCCACAGCATGACTTTTGTTAAATTATAAAAAAAATAAATAAAAAAAACCTAATAAAAAAAATCAAGATGCAAACTGAAATTACATATTTATTTTTTTCTCCCACAATTAAAACTTAAGAACATATACAATCCGAATCTTGAATCCTCTGGAATCACAGAGTATCCTCTGGGAGTCTTGATATATTAAATCATTTAACAATGATGCATTTCACAGTTAAATTATTTAATTTATCAATACTCCTAGTTTCTATTAATAAAAAGTTTTGAAAACAAGCAGCATCGTCATAGTTACAGCAGAAATATCTTAGCCAATAGGGGGCCTTCGAATACTGTGCTGGACAACAGGGGGTGGGGGGGACTGAGGTGTTGGGTTGGTTGGCTAAAAAGGTCACCAGTTTGATCCATCTGCTTGTTTTAGTCAGAAAATACCATTTATTGGCCAACTCCTTTTGCCACTCAGAGTGAGGAAACTGCATTTAAAGGGAACCATTTTTTCATGCCATGAAATAAAAGCACTTTTAAATAAAAGTAATTATTATACCATTTGTTACAACCAAACTGAAAAAAAATGCTTGTACAAAATCTTCATATATTTGACAAGTCAAAATGCTCATTTTTGTCTTGCCACAGTTAAGCCACTTAGGGGAGCTTATAAATGTATGGTGCGTTATGACATAATTTGTTTAAAGAAAGTTGTGAATACACGGTAGCTGTCAAAGAAGTAGTAAATGATTTGAGTAAATGATTCTATCCAAGGTAAATTAACAGGGAGAATCTCCCTGAAGCAACCTGGAGACACGAACATTGCTCAGTGATGATGTCTCATGCATCTTTCTCATGATCCTTTCATGCAGAGCTCAAACCCACAAATTTTTGGTTTCCAGCTTTAAATAAATTGCACATTTTATTTTTTCTTAAATGTTCATTGGAATATTAGGTCGTTGGGGGTCTACAAAGGTCTATTTTTATTCATTCTCATAATGTTGGGACCAGTGTAGATACAGTGTGCCAGCTAAAACATGCCCAGATCAATATTTCTCCATTTTCAGGCACTCAGCACCTTCACATGAACTTTTCCCATCAAGCAGTTTGATTTGGCAGGCAGAACCAAGCCTGATATCTTCCCCAACACACGAACACACATACACACACACACACACACACACACACACACAGTTATTCTAACCCACCCCCAACTTTGTCATGGCTACATAAACACAAGTAAACACTAATGACCTTCTATCATCAAGGATGGTGTTCCTGACACATTCACATGTATACCCGCATCTATTTAACGAGTATAGAAATAATTCTCAGTACTTTGACATTTTGCTCACAGATAAACACATATGTGAATGCATTCATGTTGAACACATCTCGTTCTCACTCTCTGTAGCGAGCTATGAGCATTCCCTTTCTCTTGCTGCTCTTTTATTCGGAAGCTATTTCTGAGAACATTCCTAGTGGATGATGCACGGCCTCTTCTCGTCCCACTGGTCTGAGCACCCTCGCCATATTTAGAGTGCCTGTATGTTTTACACAGATGCCGTTGAGCCATTTGTTCCCAGCAGTTGGAGTCAGTGGGCATGGGGTAGCACTTTAGTGTTTAACAGATAGCTGAAGTGTGTTATCTATGATCAGCCCAACAATATTTTTTACTAGTTTATCAATACCTATATCAGCATTCATGCTTTTAATAACTTATTCAACAACACATCAAAAGTTCACCCCAAAATGAAAATGACGTCATTGTTTGCTTGCCCTCATGTCATTCCAAACCCACGTGGTGTTATTTTATCTGTGGAAAGAATTTTTTTAATCTTCACATATATTTATATATTTTACACTATAGTAACACATCATAGTGTCTACAGACTCTCGAGCTCTAAAAAGATATTTATGTTAAGCTATTATTCATGGATAATCCTCAGAAGACTTGGAATGTAGCACACAAGTCATATGGACTACATTCATGGTGCTTTTCTTTTCTAAGCTTGACAGTCTGTGAGTAACTGTTGTATAGAAATAAATCAAAATAGAGATGTGTTGTGTTTATGTTGTGTTTCACAGCAGCAAAAACAAAACAGCATACAGGTGTGAAATGGCATTAAAGAAAAAATATATTTTTTTTGTACAAAAAGTTAAAAAAAAAAAATAAATAAAAAATAATTGTTCCCATAATACACACCCAATTTAAGAGCACATTTCTGAGAGTATTTTTAGTGAACAATATAATTAAAGTAGATTAACAGAAAGCTAATCGGCTAATGAATCCAAGCTCCGATAAGTTCATGCAAAATCTAATTACCTAATTATAACTCAAACCACATTATTACTGTCATAGAGACACTGTGAGAGATTAAATGACCTTCATTTCCTCTCTTTGGGAATTTTGTTCTCATTTGTCACTGACAATAACCTCTTTATTCTGAAATTATGCAGGTTAAATGTGGTTTTGCTGTTAAAAACCGAAATATAGAAATAGTGAAAAAATGTTATTTTATGTAACATTTTATGTAAAAAATGTCTTTTTCTATTCCACCTTTATTTTTCGCTTCATTAAATCAATATAAATTAAGCATGCACCTACCAAAGAAATCTGCAAAATTTGCAAATGGATCTCGGCCTCCAAAGAATTCCCTGAAGACATCTTCTGGATTACGGAATGTGAATCCGCCCATGAAATCCTCATCATAATGGCCACCTTCCCAACAAGGAATAATTAGAGGAAAACCACATTTCCAAAAACAGGTAAAAACGTGAACCGATAACATCTAAAGGAATAACTTCACTTACCTCTATTAGAGAGGCCTTCTTTACCATATCTATCATACTGTCTCCGTTTGTTTTCTGTATGAAAGAAGAATGCTGCTGTTAGTTTCACACAAAACAGACACAGATTAATATGTTTTATAACAATTACACACTCCTCCCACCACACCTTCACAACATCAGAGCCAGTAAAGGGTGCTGTCCTGTGCCAAAACTATGGTTTAATGTAAGCTGATTGTTGCTACAAGCAATCTATGCTTAGACAAACATTTATACACACATGGACAACAACTGCAATCTCCTCACAATGTAATTGAGGTGTCTGGAGTCTATAAATAATGCAACATATGCAACCTTCACACACTCATGTAAACAAACACACACCAAATATTACCTTTGCCTCAGAAAGGTTCACTGTTGCCATTTGCAAGCTTTCTGAAACCTATTTTAGGTGATTCTAATACTTGTGTGACAATCCATACCATACACGTATAAATACTGCATTTTCTACAGGGCTTAAGAGCAAAGATGACATATCCATCTATAAACCTCCTGCATTCAGCTAGGACACAATTATTCAATACAAAGGTCAATGGCAAGATACACACAAAAAGCAAAAGCAGACATGCAAGGACAGCTACTCAAGAAGGACAAATGAAACTGGCCATATTTGAACAGTTCAGAAATGTTGGCTTGTAGAGTCAAGATTTAATCCAGGGCACTTTAACTCTCCAGTTTTATCCAAATTCCTTCCTATTCACATGTGTCATGATACAAAAACACTTAAAACATTTATTAATCAAACATTTCAACTACTGACTGCCTTATTAGACTCGCAGCTTATTCTGGATACAGCTCTTTACGCTGTTTTTAATCAGCATAAAGTGAATGTCTCATGGGCATTCATTCCACAACAATTTGTTAATGTCTTAAGTCAACTATTTATGTTAGTAAATTAAAACATTTAACTCAAATAAAAATGAACAGGGCATCATATTTGAAAAAAAAAAAAAAAAAAAAAAATTGGTAACACTTTATTTTAAAGTGTCCTTGTTACAAATTGCATGTAGTTGCTGTAGTAATAACAGTAAATTATGCATAATTACACACTACTAACCCTAAACCAAACCCTAATCCTAATCTTACTTAGTACTTAAATGTAGAATTACACTGTAACATGGACACCTTAAAACAAAGTCTAGCCAAAAAGATATATAGCCAATACCATCTGACAGGACTTCATATGCTTCTGAGATCTCTTTAAACCTGATCTCTGCCTCTTCTTTTATGTCTGGGTTTTTGTCTGGATGCCACTTTAGTGCTTGTTTTCTGTACCTGTAAAACACACACACACACATACTCTCATTAAAAAAGTCTTATTAAGAGTGAAAAAGGCAACATAAAAGACAGTGCTTCATTCTTAGTATATCCAAAATTACGACAACATTCCTTTACATTTAAAAGTACAGCAAATATGAGGGTCATTAAATAAAACCTATGACATATGCAGTTTAAGGTATTATATACATATATATTAGTTGACAATATACCTTAAACTGGATGTAGTTGGCATTAAATATTTTTGGAGGTTAATTAATTTATAATTATTATGCATGCAACTTTTATAAACTCATATTAATGGAGAGACAACATGGAATAGTTGTAATTTTAGAAAACTTATGTCACACAGCAGGGCAATTTAAAATGCACTAGTTAGGACACAAATTAAAAATTGAGGGAAAAACATAAAAGAAAGTGGCCAGTGACAAAACCCAAAATTTTGGTTTTTCACCAAAATTCTTGATGCTGATTTAATAATAAAAAACTCTGTTGACTGCCCATTTGTTCAAAATGTGCAGATTTACTAAAATAGCAAGGAATCCATCCTCATGGCATTAGATAAATTAAAAAGTTACCAGACTCTGTTATCTAACAATGATTGAAGAATTAGTTCACTTTCAAATGAAAATTAGTCCAAGCTTTACTCACCCTTAAGCCATCCTAGGTGTATATGACTTTCTTCTTTCTAATGAACACAATCGGAGATGTATTAATAAATATCCTGACGCATCCGAGCTTTATAATGGCAGTGAGCGGGATCAACAAGTATGAAGCTGAAGAAAGTGTCTCCATCCACATCCATCCATCATAAACGTACTCCACGTGGCTCCGGGGGGTTAATAAAGGCCTTCTGAAGAGAAACGATGCGTTTGTGTAAAAAAAATAAATAAAAAAAAATCCAGATTTAACAAGTAATGAAGTAAAATATCTAGCTTCCACCAGATCGCCTTCCGTATTCTACTTACGAAGAAAGTGTAAAACTCTACGCTACGTCCTATGCCTTTCCCTATCCAACTTACAGAAAAAACTTAACTGACAACGCCAGTTCCGTTTTTTTCTAAATTTGAATACGGAAGGCGATCTGGTGGAAGCTAGATATTTAACTTCATAACTTGTTAAATATTGTTTTTTGTTTTTTTACACAAACGCATCGTTTCTCTTCAGAAGGCCTTTATTAACCCCCCGGAGCCGCGTGGAGTACGTTTATGATGGATGGATGTGGATGGAGACACTTTCTTCAGCTTCATACTCGTTGATCCCGCTCACTGCTGCTCATATCCCGTCAGGATATTTATTAATACATCTCCAACTGTGTTCATCAGAAAGAAGAAAGTCATATACACCTAGGATGGCTTGAGGGTGAGTAAAGCTTGGGCTAATTTTCATTCGAAAGTGACCTAATTCTTTAACTGATGCTATTTAGTATAAGAATTGTTTTACATATGTATACTATGGTCTTAAATGGCACACATTTGTTTAAACGAACAGTTATAAGACAATATTAATATAGTCAAGGACAAATTGTTCATTGTAAAGTACTGCAAGGTCCTCATTTATGATGCTAGCACATTACTGCATAACAAAGACACGCACCTCTTAACAACCACTTTCAATACAGGTCATGCTGCACAATACGACTTCGGTAGGTGTGACAACAGGTCAGCATCTCTGCACACTAAGCCTGAGTCAGCGATACACACCCAACCAGCAGCACACAGCAGGGTCAATGGCCTAAACCAAACACTCCATACACCAGGGGATTTGTCCTTTGCACATCTTTTAATAGTGTTTGCCCTCCGTAGCTCTGTGCTTTAGAAATTCCCCTCATAACCATCAGCAAATTCAGTGACCTAGAGAACCTGGATTCAATAGACATTTGCTTACCTGAAACACAAAGAACTAAACACCCTTTCTAGGGAAGTAGATGAACAAGGCATGGGGCATAGGGGCATAAGGGCACAACTCATCTGAATACCAATGAATGCTGTACTCCTCATCCATCCATATACTATATTTCCTTTCTCTGTCAATTTCAATTTTAAATTTAAAGTACTTTAATGGCATGACCATGTTTACATACATACAACACTGCCAAAGCATTATACACAAAACAAGTAATGAGAAGAGAAAGAAATATACAATATAACAAACAACAATATATATTTATATATATATATATATATATATATATATATATATATATATATATATATATACACACACACACGCATTTATCAAGTCATTCAAATGTATTAAACAAATATGTAGATAAATGGTCTTTGATTAATAAAAAAAAAAAAAAAAAAGATTAATAATAATAATAATAATAATAATAATAATAATTTCTAAGGGTGTGCAGCTGAAAAATTTATTTTGCTGCAATTGATGGGTAACTGTCTTGCCCGAATAACATCTGCTGTTTCGGCTTTTTCTCCAAGGCCACGGAAACATGGTAGTGCGCTTGTGTTTTAGTTACGCACTTCATTCCACCAGGCATTTTTTTTCTCCCTTATTTATTTAAATCTAGAATAATTGATTAACAAATCATCGATTGAAATTAAGATATAAATTATACAAAACGAAATACTACAAACAAACTTATGAAGTGGTCAAAAATCGTCTCTGACCCACTCCATATCTCCCGACATACTGAATTCAATCCATTTCCACGCCCTATGTGACGTATCCAATTTACGCTTTCTTTCTTTCTTAATTAACATAGATTACATTAAACCAAAACATAAATAAACATTACAATACTGAAACAAAAATATAAACTAAATAAGTTTTCTTGAATGGCTACATCATCTGCATTTGATCAGTTTCTGAAGAACAATAACACTGTGGCATGAGGTAAGAGAGCTTGTCAAAGTATTTCTCTCTCCCCTGTTTTTATACCACAGTGCGTCTCTGTTTCACCCTCACCAGTGTCACAGAGGGCACAGTGTCTTCTTTTGGCAGTCATGTCTTTGTCTATTCTGCCTTTTTTTATTGGCAAACTATATCTGTGTTATTATCATGGAGTGCCGAGAACATTAGAAGTGATGGATTGAGACAAACACACATTAATAAAGGCAAGCAGCAAAGAGCAGAGGTCTCACATGGACGGTATCAACTAACCCCTGTGTTGCACAGTCACTGTTATCATTACTGCTCTACTATGTCCCCTGTGTAAAAATAGATGGCCATGACAGGACACAGAGTACTTACGCTTTCTTTATATCATCATGGGATGCATTTTTCGTCACACCCAGGATCTCGTAATAATCCCCCATGGCTCAGGTTTTGGTTTTCCACCCCACTGGTTGACAAATTTTCAGCAGTGGCCCTGGAAAGAGAGAGAGAGAGAGATCTAGTAGAAGAAGACATAAAAGAGGGGACAACAAACAGAGGGTGTGTTTTGGTAGCTCTGTGGGTGTGTGGCTACTGTGAGGGACAACCTCAAACAAACCAACTCGTCATGTGAAAGCATGGTTATACATTACATCTCATACATAAAAGCATTTATAAGGAACCGACTGATTCATGACTGTATTTGTTATTCACTCTTGTCTCCTGTATAAGATTTCAGTTTACTTTTAGGAAATCCTAATATCTCCTTATCTACATGGCCATACTCCAGCTTACTCTGGTTTAAGCCTAATAAGATATGAACATAGTAAATATACTAAATAAATAAATCATTTTCAAAAAGCACTTTACACCATTTACTGTATATAACCCATTTATAACACCTAAAACCAAGCCATATTTAAAACCATTTTGAGTCATCTCAAATCCAAACATCTTATGAAGAACAAATGTCAACTGCTTTCACACAACCATGGGCCAAATACCCAGTTCCAGTAGCTTTCCAGCTGGATGTCATTGGTGTTATTTATATCTGCAGTGTCCTTCAGGACAGGCCCAGAGGTGATCATGGCACAGCACTGGCTTTCCTCTGCGTTGTCCAAGTAAAGGCTGGAATACACTACACACGACTTTTAACATCTAAACAGATTTTAAAACAACAGGCATCATACACTTGCCGACTTTGTAAATGGTCAGAAAAACTGGGCATTATACACTAAATGAATGAAGATCACACTAACAGATGGTCAAGTCGTTCCAAACACAACAAACTCACAGAGAATCATGTGCCTCGTTGCCAGGAGATGCATGACAAATGAAAACAAAGTGTTCTAAAATAAGCTCAAAATATCAAACATGTTTGACATCCTCCAACTGATGAAATCACAGTATGAAGCTAAAACAAGTCTGTGCCCATCATACACTACACAATAATCTGTGAAATCCGTCAACTCACACTGGCCAAAATCTGCAGATTGATTCTGACTTTAGCCAACTTTAGCATAGACTCCTCCAGACTGCAAATCGGGGCAAAAGTCATGCAGTGTATTCCAGTCTTAAAATACAACTTAATATAGATTGATATGTACAACTAATATAACCTAGTCTTTTGCTCAAATCTCAGCTGAGACCAGATTTTTTTTTAGATTTCTCTATTTTTGGTTTGCATTCATTTCCCTTTAATTGGATGTGTTCTTTAAAATTAATTAGTCCATTGCTCACTGGTACTGCTAAAATGAATAAACAAGGGTTACCAAAGTTGATGCAGCCACAAAAAAAAAAAAAAAAAAGAAAACACAACATGATTTGTATTGGCAATATTTAAACCTTGGATCTTAACAACAGAGAGAAAGATTATATCATACCTGCAGGCCAACCCAGCATGCTCAAATTTCACAACAATCTTTGGCAATGCTTAGTCAGGAAGATCTAGTAGTGTACTATATTTCATAAAAATGGTACACGCACAAAAACAAATTAATACTGAACATTAATGGCCACAACAATTAAGACAATTTAAGGTTGAAAATCTGTTACTGTAAAAAGGAAATTTCACAAAATACCTAAAAGTATTTCTGTGCTGATGTTAAGGTATAATCCGAAGAATTCTGTGGAATGGATTTAAATATGATGACCTGTGTTAAAGCAGCAGAGAGTTTTTAGCTGAAAGCACAATAAAATTAGAAAAAATATTTACTAAATGAATACAACACAAGGGTGAAAGATATGTAGAACTTTGTGAACTCTGACTGATGCAAATTTCTGTAGATGCAAATTATCTTAATACTTACGGTCACAATACACACCCTCTATTTCACGTCCTCTCTTCACCCACTTTTGGAACATTAAGTGCTTTTCTTTCAAACCACACCTTCTGCCCTACAGCCAACATTCCTGACTCATGCTACAGTCAATCTTTTCCACCTTTTTGAGAGCCTCTTCATTGAAACACACTTTTAAGCAACAGTCCCCTCTTCTTCATTGTCATCTTTCCTCTGCCATATCTTCCTCCAAACAAGTTGCACATTCCTTTGCTACTTGTCATGAAACAGCAGTCAGGGCAAGCTCACAAATGTGTGAACAGATGTGAAATGGCTGCTGAATTCTCTGGAGCTTGTTTTCTGGCTTCTCATAGTGGCACTAAGAGGGGGCTGTCAGCTCAGCTCAAAGCAAATCACTTGACTCCAACAAGTATAGCCAAATTTGCACCAAATATGACCACAGCTCAGTCAGTTTTTGTTAGTGGAAACTGCTTTGGATTAAAAGGCTGGACTTCTACATGTAGAAGGCAAAGAGTTACACAACATGAACAGTCCTAAAATAACTCAGTATGATAGTATGAGGTGTTTACAGGATGTGTCGATGAAGGATCAGATCAAAAAACTGAATAACTGGATATGCTTGCTGACCAGGTGTTGCCATAATAATTACAAGATAATTTGTCCATGTGGACATTTGTTCTCTCTTCTTTTTCTTTCTATGAGAATTTAGGAAAGAGAGAGTATTTGACTTGTCAGTGTGAGTAAGATGAGCCATTGCTATCTAGGACAATGGAAATCGTTATTTGGCAAGGGTCTGTGACAGACTGAACCAGAGGACAGCTGTGTTTCAGGTTTATGGCCAACTGAACCAATTTTCTGACAATTAGAAAAGACAACTTACGAAAAGAAATTAAGTTTCTCTTTCTGTCTTTGAACGAGTACGGCGACATTCATTGTGGTCATTTATAGTACAAAGACACAGTTATTTACAGTAGCTGCCTGTGGCAACCAAAGACTCAAGAGTTAACTTCCTTGTCCAAAAGAGGGGCTGTAACACAAATAGGCCTGAGAGTATATGTACTTCCTATAAAATCATTACATTTGATTATTCTAGCAGTTAAAACGTTAAAATCTGTTTTTAAGTACTACACTATAATTATGCAGACTAAACCAATGTGTTTATGATAACAACAGAGATATAAGATAATAAATATTGTCCGTTGGCCACAAAAAAAAAAAAAAAAAAAAAAAAAAGGGTACTAATTAAGTATTTTTTTACAGCTAAAATAACTGGAAACGGCTGACCGGAAGCCTTACACAAAAAGTTTAAAACCAACTGAGGCTGTTCTTATGTTGAAATCAAGCTGGACAGTGTTACAGCTGTAGACACTGTTACCTCCTCAAAGTTAAAAACTACACTGGGCATATTTAATAACATTAATCTCTAAACGCTGGGATACATTGACAAAGCACAGAGAATTAAAGGGGAATTTGGTTGGTCCACTTGATGATGAAGGCTGTCATTATGCCATTTCAAAACATTGTCAAACTGGCTTGTTATGCTACTAACGTTATCCATTTTATCCCTTAGGCAGGTGAATAGATTTGCAAAACTTAAAATGATACACTTCCCTTCAAAATTAAAGTGAAGCCAAGCCATTAACAGACACCACTTGAACTACTCTCCATTCTACTGAAATGTAAGACTTATGCTGTCAAACTGTGATCTCATTAATGAAAATGCAACAAATATTAACCATGCCTAAATATGAACATGTCAGTTTGAAATTGCAGATCAAAACCATAAACTACAGCTCACCAAATAATCAACAATGCATTTAATTTAAAGAAACACATCAATATGTAATTCTCTCAATAGTATG
The DNA here is from genome assembly GCF_019924925.1 of Ctenopharyngodon idella. Classification (NCBI taxonomy): domain Eukaryota; kingdom Metazoa; phylum Chordata; class Actinopteri; order Cypriniformes; family Xenocyprididae; genus Ctenopharyngodon; species Ctenopharyngodon idella. Next base: position 13,422,115 of record NC_067226.1, read on the forward strand.
CTAGTGTCACTTCCACATCCATTGTAGCAGATGTAAACTGATGCTTGAGAAAGAGAAACTGATACTTCCTATAAAAAAAAACGAGGTGACTTTCTGTCAAACACAGGTGTCCCATTGCCATGCATGAGCAATCTTAAAATCCTTTTCTAGATTTTCCTCTGTCTTGATGTTGTTCTACAAGCAACGTAGTGTCTTAAAAGTTTTTGCATGAACTCTATGAACACTATCATAACTAATCGTGGAAATAATCTCAAGCACGTCTCAGGCTCATATGACATTTGAATGCAGCATGTTTACAGGTGTGAAAAGACAAGGAATGTTCTGGAAAGTCAAAGAACATTGTACCAAATTCCGGTGACTAATCGTTTCACCTACATACGTCAGTTTACACACATAAAAGAAACTATTTGACATTTACATGCAATATCTTCCCATAGACTTAAAAAAAACTTACTATATTTGTAGGCTTTTCGGAACATAACGTTACTTAAACCATTACTACATACCGACGTCCGCTTATCAGAACTTAAAACAGAAATCATATCAAACTTTAAATGTCAAGAGAAATTGTGCGTCTGCTGGTTACAGTGAGCCAAAACGTTCGTCTTTTGTAAAATTATTAGTATTAAACATTCATTTATTTCCATCTAGCATTTTCATAAAGACCTCTGCTGCTATTGCTCTCACTTGTTTTTAGATTAAAAAAGGCGCTCTGGTGATCACCGAAGACACCGTGTCCGTGTCTCATATAAGCTGCCTGCCTAAACAGTACATTTGGGCATCACATGCGCGAAACAAATCAGCAAACTGAAAACGCGCCAATGATGCTGTCTAGGTAGGCAGCCCCCTATTTGACACAAGCACCGTAGGCTATTTGTTTTTCATCTCGTTTTTATAACAAACCGAAAAAACCTCAACATATCACAAAGTTAAACTCACAAACCTTACGTAACGAAGACAAGTGTCCTTATCCCGGTGCTTTATTTGGACCTCCGCTGTGTATCCCAGTGATGAGGTCGAGTTTCTTTATTTGAAATACTATTCCAGCAGGGGTTATTCTGTTTGGTCCGAGGTCTGTCCGTTTATAAAACAGTCTCAGGTGATCGGAGTAACTTCCCTATGTGAAAGACAGAGATGTATATGTGTGAATCTTTATCACTGAAATTGGGCTGTCGCTAATGTTCTCCAACAATCCTCCGACCTCTATAAAGCGACTTGATTCTAGTGCAATTTCGTCACTTCCTGTTACAAAAACAGCTGAAGGAGATTGCTCAGTAAGTGTGATGTGTCAGGTAGCCTAATGGTTTTGTAATATTTTGTAATAAGCAAAACGCGTTCTTGAGGGAAACGGATTCGTTTTCATATCACATTTTCATAATTCATTCATAAAAATAAATCTCATTAAACTAATATATATGTTCCTGAGACAGAAGTGGTCCTGTGGAGTGGAAAGTGAAAGTGCAGCTTCCACATTCAAAGGTGGAGCGAAGGGTGAGGTCGGGAGAGGTTTTACCTGTTACTAGCCTAGACAGTCACCATAACTCAGTCTTTAATGATCTATAGGTTCTAGAACAGATCCAAATGAGCTTTAGTAATGACCATGCAAATTTTTTAGTGACTACAGTGCATAAACCCTCATTCAGACACAATTTATAGGCACTGACAAAAGTAGGCACATATGTTTATTTTTTCCTTTAGCATTCAACCAAATGATTACATCTGGATTCAGATGTTGCCTTTCCCCCTCCTGCTGCCTGTGAAGGTAGGCTTCTGGACTGGAGGTTAAAGATTATTCATGAGATGGTGACTACCATGAAAATCATGTGGAAGGACTTTTAATGTTTTCCACTCTGATAACGATAGCCAGACCCTTTTTAGTAAACACATTTAATTGCATAATTCTCCATATTTCATAATTTTTTTTAGGGAAAGAATGTGCCAAAAAGATTGTGCTGGAATCTTAAACTTGTTGATCCAAATATTTTGGCAGGGAGCACATATGAGATGGAGGAGAATTGCTCTTGTACGTATCCGTGTTAAACCCCATGTTGAGATTACACATGTTAGAACAGGTAAAAGGAATAGTCCACCCAAAAAAAAAAAAAAAAAAGTCTGAAAGTCTGTTCTGGCCTTTTTTTTTTTTTTTTTTCCTGTAGAACAACAACAGAAGATATTTTTAAGTATGTACGTAACCAAACAGTTATGGTTCCCATTGACTTTTATATTATTTTTAGTCTATACAATGGAAGTCAGTCGGAACCAAAACTATTTGGTTATCAACATTCTTCAACATAACTTGTTTCACCTTAAACAGAAGAAAGAAAGTCATACAGGTTTGGAACAACATGAGGGAAGTAAAAGATGACACAATATTCTTTTTTGGGTGGACTGTCCCTTTAAGGACTGTCTTCTGAAGTCAAAAGCAGTAAATTGTCAGAAGAATGTGGAAGACTAAAATATCTTGTAAGGCTGCTCCATTTGTTTCTTTTGATTTTTTAAATACTGGGAGATAACTGTGTTTTATTTATTTAAAAAGTTTGACTTATTAAACTGGTATTAAGTGTGTGTGGTGTGTTACAGACTGCAGGACATAAAGCATTCATGATGGGGTGTGATGGAATTTAATGGAACACATTTTCTCTGGGAACTAGTGACAGTGTTATGTAAAACGTGTAAGTGTTCCTGCTATAGCCTAGTGTTTAAGCTCTACTGTATGCGATTATCTAAGACGCATGTGCTGTATGTCTAAGTATTGGCCAGCAGAGGGTGCAGTTTTTCATTCAGTTTGCATTTAATAACGCTATTACATAGTGCACTATTAAACTATACACAGTGAGATAATACCAATATGTGCCTTTTCCCAATACCAATGATTCAATTAGACTTTTTTATCTTGTAATAACAGAGGTCATGGTTCATAAATGCTGCTTATATCAAAACTGATGCTACAGAACTTCTTTCTAGTTGTTTGAAAAAAACTCCACAGGGAGGCACCCTTGGTCTTCTAATGACTGTTCATCTTCATGCGGTTGTTACTTGTTTTGGATACATTATAGCAACAAAGTGATCAAATATTTCTAAATTATAGCATTTCGGAATTAAGAGTATAGGCTAATCGTGTTGGCTGTCAATTCCTTCAAATTTACTGTGGCTAGGAGTATTTCATTTTTTTTTAGCAAGCTGTAAAACGGACAACAGGTTAATATTTAATCAATCCAGGTTGTATATTATTTGTATTTATATTATTAATGCATATTTCAGATTTGCGGCAAATAATCTTGTGGTGTCAGATTTATTTTTTTCAAGGCAAGTTTTGCATTTGCATGCTGTGCAATGACAAAGTGAATTATCTCATCTTTATATGAAACTATTTTATACATTTAAAAAAAAATAATAATAATTGTACGACTTTAATCGTTTCTTTAACACGATGGATGAATAGAATCTTTTCCTGGAGAAAAAAAAAAAAACCCTTTAAACGTTAAAAAAAAAAAAAAAAAAAAAAAAAAGCATTAATTGTTCTTAATGAATTCTCTGAAATGATATCTTTCAGCTTTCACATTCTGGTGTGAAGTGACTTGACCCTAAGTGCAATAATAACATTTCTAAAAGCTATATAAAATACCTTTGGTATATCTTTGCACGTGGATGTGATTCATGGCCAGAGGCATTAAGTTTGCGAGCTATAATCCATTATAAGGTAATAGGCCCAAATAAATCTCCCCATAATTAAGGCCAATCCTTCATAGCTATAGGACAAGTTGGTTTTTTAAGACCCAATTACCCCTGTCTGAGATTGCTGCTAAAATGCTGGAGATTTGGTCAGAAAAGGAGGAGTCTAGAGACTTATTCCAATGAGGAGGGTGAGACTGAGGCTGGGAGAATATATGGAGATGATCCAAGGAGGAATAAAAAGTTCCCCCTGCTCTCCGGCCATCACTTGCTCTCATAGCAGGGCCCTATTAGATTTATGTCAAACGCACACACCCTTAATTTATGTCATACGGATAATGCATCCGTGGTCTCGACTAGCCTCCTTTCTTGTCCCCTCACTGGATGTTTCTTTAATTATATGTCAAAGGCCATAAAACTCAAAATGAAATTCTACATCCCAGTTTTTCTTAAATATTATGTTTTAACAAAAGATGCTAACATCTCCAGTGCAAATAAAAACTCAAAACATATTTAATCATTGCCACACTCTGATACATAGATCAAACACTTGTCTTTGTCATTCAAAAAATCATTCAGGGCACATACACTTAAAGTCGGTAAACATATATCTTTACAAACAACTTTGCTTGTCCTTGCTCATCATCAACATCAAATCAAACTCTACACATCAGTGTTTGTAAACGATCAGATATTCAGCACCTGTATGCTGTCATATTACTCATTTACTTTAACAGGTGTTGGGGAACAAGTTATTACTGACAAGGTGAAGAGAGAAATTAAAAGTCTTGTACAAATGCTGCGTGAACATTAAAAGATGTAGACATATACATATTCACATATCCATCATCAGCTCTCCACCAACCAACATGTCCATACAGCCATGCTGAACCCAGTAACTAGCAGCAAAAAAGCAATCAGAGGATGCTGACAGCACATACTTCAATCCTCCACAGGACTTAAATTGTTCTTTGCTACAGCAGAAGTTGGAGTGGTGTCCAGTACACAGGCTTAGGCAGGTCACACTTTTTCCTTCATTCATCAATTTTTCTAAACTCCACTTCAACCACTAATCTAAAACTTGCATGTCCTCAAAATTTTTGTTTTAATTTTACTGCACAATGTCAGCATCATTATCCATTGCTATAATACCAAGGCCCAATGTGTGGAATACATAATTACACAACTGGTGTTTATTTAAATGCAATGGACGCATATAAAAAAACCTTGAGGCCTGAAATGCAACTGGCCAAACTGAAGATTTTTTTCCAAGTAAAGGTAAACCTGAATCAGCCAATTTTAAGTCATCATTACTACATGATTAAAACAAGATACCTACACACCTGTGCTACTGTTCTGCCACCCCTGTTAACCTCACACATCCTGCCTGACTCTAATCTATTAAATTCATTTGTTAGTGGCACATTAGCCAAAAAAAAAAAAAAAATTTTTTAGCCTGAAAAATTAATAGCTCAGAGTTTTCAGCGAATGCTACACTATTAGCATGCCCTGTATCAAGGCATGCGCATTTGTATAGCTGTATTGTTACCTTAAACCAAGCCAAATCTTTAGTATCCCTACTGTACTAAAGAAGTTTCAGGCATGCTGTTACATTGGAGAAGCATATGTTTTAGCTTGTTTGTGAGTCAGCGAGGCTAAAGCATGCATCTTTATTGGTAGACACTCAATACTCAAGAGCAGTTAAAACTGTAAAATGGCATTGTTTTAAAACATCTACTTTGATGTCAGCAATGCAAAACCAAGGAAAATCTACAAGTAAATTTTGTGTTGCCATTTTATTCCCTCAGTATCTCCAACATTCAGATGTTCCTGTTCACTGTTAATGCTTTTGATCAATGCACGCCTTCCCTGTTGCTGCATTGAAATTATAAATGCATTATATACAAGTTTACTCTTTTTGAAGTAAAAATAAAACGGAGCATATATTTGTCCGTGCCACAACTTCAAACTGTTCTTCTGCATTTGTTTGTTTTTTATGTCCCGACACCTGCAAATCACTGGACATCCACAGCAGACACACTGTCTGTTCATTCTGATCATTTTCTATCTGGTCACCATGACAAAAGGCGCAGGTTCTTGTCTGGGTTTCAAGGCCATCGAGGGGTTGACGTATTCCTCAGCTGAGCTCAAAGCCAGCAGAGGATTCAATAGCATAGAGTAACTTGTTCCTCATTTGCTGAGAGTCACAGAACTCTGGCAGCTTGAGAAGGTTCATGCAAGTGCTAGCGGTAGGGAGACGCTCCAGGTCAGCGCCTCCATTATGGATGCAAAAGGCTGGGTACAGCTCCTAGAGACAAAGAGAAAGCAGAAAATCTCATGAACATCTAGGAAAACCAAAAGCAACACTCAACAAACACTTTTGAAAGAAAAAAAAAAAAAAGTATCTGGAGGAGAGAAGAGAAGGATAAACAAAATCCTATTTTAGTCAAGATTGCCAAAAATAAATTTGAAGGCACAAAAACATGTCTTTCTACTAAGTTTTGTGGGCTGCATGCAAAACAAAACATACAGAGTAACCAACAGTGTCATCCAATTCACAAGTGACTTTATTGGGCCAGTTATTTTAATGAATTATTCAAGAAGACTCCGGGTTGAATCAGTCTGACAAACCCTTCACTGAATGAACTCTTTGAATCAGTCAGGGTGGTTACTGAATTAAAGGGTACATTCGCCAATTTTCAATCAGCTTTGTATTGTTACAATGTCAATTGTATAAGTGAATGAACAATCTGTACTCTTTTTCCATGTTACCTGCACAGAGATATCCCCATTTAATTGTCAACAAAACTTTTGACCGCTCCATGGCTTTTGTGAAAACTACAGATCGTACTTTGTCATTTTTGTATCCCCGCTCAGACAGTCGGATCAAGTCCAATGCGTTATGAGTGTTGAAGATTTCTTACCTTTTTTGCCACAGCCATTTTTCTCGGTTATCTCTAGTCATGTAGCACTGATTTTTAAAAAAATGTCTTTTTCAATGTCATTTATTACTCAACTTCATGCCGTTTCACACCCGTAAGACCTTCGTTCATCTTCAGAACGCAAATTAAGATATTTTTGTTGAAATCTGATGGCTCAGTGAGGCCTCCATAGCCAGCAATGACATTTCCTCTCTCAAGATCCGTTAATGTACTAAAAACATATTTAAATCAGTTCATGCGAGTACAGTGGTTCAATATTAATATTATAAAGCGACGAGAATATTTTTGGTGTGCCAAAAAAACAAAATAACGACATATATAGTGATGGGCGATTTCAAAACACTGCTTCATGAAGCTTCGGAGCGTTATGAATCAGCGTGTCGAATCAGCGGTTCGGAGCACCAAAGTCACGTGATTTCAGCAGTTTGGCGGTTTGACACGCGATCTGAATCATGATTCGACACAAAAGATTCATAACGCTCCGAAGCTTAATGAAATCGGCCATTACTATATAAGTTGTTATTTTGTTTTTATGGTGCACCAAAAATATTCTCGTCGCTTTATAATAATAATATTGAACCACTGTACTCACATGAACTGATTTAAATATGTTTTTAGTACATTAATGGATCTTGAGAGAGGAAATGTCATTGCTGGCTATGCAGGCCTCACTGAGCCATCGGATTTCAACAAAAATATCTTAATTTGCGTTCCGAAGATGAACGAAGGTCTTACGGGTGTGGAACGGCATGAGGGTGAGTAATAAATGACATTATTTTCATTTTGGGTGAGCTAACCCTTTAACATCTGACTCACTGAACTGCAAGTTATCATATAATCCATATAATCCGTATCGATTATAAAGTACTGCTAATGACCTATAAGGCTCTAAATGGTTTAGCTCCTGTGTACTTAACCGACCTTTTATCGCCCTACAATCCTTCACGCTCTTTAAGATCACAAAACTCTGGACTTCTGGTTGTACCTAGGATAGCTAAGTCCTCTAAAGGAGGGAGAGCGTTTTCACATTTGGCTCCTAAACTCTGGAATAGCCTTCCTGATAATGTTCGGGGCTCAGACTCGCTCACCCAGTTTAAATCTAGATTAAAGACACATCTCTTTAGCCAAGCATTCACATAATCCATCTCATATCAGATCAATTGCACATGACTATCTTTGCTTAATGTTATGAACAGCAGCTATGCTAATTATTCTCCATTTGCTTTTCTGTTTTACCTCGGGACTAGAGAGTACATCAGTTTCAGTTTGGATCCAGCCTCTTAAGAAGACCTCAGATGACTAAAACTTTGGAAGAGACGGCGCCAACTCCTGCGATGACTTCAGAAGATGCAACATCTGGATCAACACGCACATTCACATTCTATAAATCCTAATTATTGTTAATATGTAATTCATTTTTCCAGGAGCTCTTTGCTTCTACCTCCAATTAAATTGCTAACAGTGATTGTATGTTAATCGCCTAAATTATTACATTATTAGCTAACTGCAGTCTCCAAATTGTAATGTTGATATGCATTCTCTGTAAAGCTGCTTTGAAACGATATGTATCGTGAAAAGCGCTATACAAATAAATGTGAATTGAATTGAAAAGTTATCATCAGTTTCAGTGCTGACTGTCTCGAAATTAAGCAAGTTGTGTATACTTAAGTCTTGCCAAAATCAGTGTAGGATTGTAAAAACACTAACACTGGGCCTCATTTACCAATCTAACATAGAAACGAGGGCAGAAATCATCTTACGACAGAATTTAAGTGTGATTCATGAAACGTATGCTGCCAGTCCCATTGTATGAATGACGTATGTTGATAAATGTTGCGGCTGAAAACAATCATCATTTAAATATCACTCCCCTAAAAATTCACGTTTTAGAAGCCTCGCATGGAGAAACGTAACCTAGCCAAGAAGAGGAAGTAATCTCAGAGAGAAATTGATCTTACTCCAAAAACACCCGTTAACCTCATAATTGCAAATATATTATATTATAGGTTTATTACAATATGTAAATAAAATGGAACATTTACAAACATTATAAACACTATAGCTTAAGCTATTTTCCCCTCACCCAACAAATCCTTTAAATTTAACGGTATTCAGAACAGAACAAGAATGAAAAATTAGTAGCTATAAATTATATATTTAACTATAAAAATTAAAACACAAATTAGGCTATAGTGGAAATCATTATAAAACAACAAATGTCAAGCCAATATGAATTTATTTAAAGCACAACTGAAACAGCATTGGGCTCACTTCTCTCATTCGGAAAAAATCCAAATATGTTTCCATATTTGCCATGTAACATTTGGTTTCTAAACTATTATTCATTATGTAAACAAGGCTTTGTACTTTGTGTGTTTTCCAATATCCACATAAAACACCATCCAGCAACTTTTATGCAGTCAACCAAACATAAAAGTTACTATGCTCAATTTAAATTGTCCGCTGTAAAATCAGCGTGCACTGGTTGAGCGCTAGGCACGCTGATTTTACAGCGGGCAATTTAAATTGAGCAGTGTAACTTTTATGTTTGGTTGACTGCATTTTAGTTTAATGATGAATGGCTGAAATTTTAAGTTAGCATTGCTAGAACTGATATGTTGTGCGTGCACATGCGAGGTGCCTGCGTGATCAGTTGAATTTAATAAAATAAAAATATAAAGATATAATGCAGTAGAGTGCCACAAAAACAAGCGTAGCTTATACTACATGTTGCACAGGTTTCTTTTTCTTTTGCTAACCTGTTAATTTAAGTGAAATATATTTCGTGTAGTCCTATTTAGCCATTTTATTCCTTTTATATAGTTAATTTTAATTCTGTTTTTCTCCGTTCACAGAAGCGCTGCAGGTGTGTGCTGTGACGATGTGTGAATCCTCATGTTCTTTTGTTTATGCTACTATTTGTGATAAAGCTAAACCCCTGGGGGAAAACAAACATTTGTGGTATTTTTAATGGGTCACAGACACCCATCTATTCTAATTTAATTTTAATATGACATTCTAATCTTAACAGTTAACGATCGACTAATGAGCTTTGGTTGTCGGTCAGGAAAATAAATGAACAAAATGCTCTCATTACAATTCTCCACCAGATTTACTATGCTGCACGCAAGTTCAAGCTAACTCAAAAACTTGCGTACACGAGCTAAGACCGGACGTGAGATTTGATTGTAGCCACCGCTCACGTCCATATTGATAAATGCTAAGTTTTGCGTGGAAACGGCCGTACGCCCAATTTTCTGTTGTAATGAGGCCCGCTGTATTTACACTGGGCGAACCGTTGTCAACAACAGCTTGAGGCCGTCTACACTGAACGTGTCAAAATGAAAGTTCTAAATCCATTTGTACTGTTGTGGGAAGTAGCGCAAGCACGTGGAGTACGTCAGAAATAAAACATCAGTTTACCGTCAGTGTCTCGTCACGCTGCGCCACATCCAGTGTAGACAGTATCACTGATTATAAAAAAATACTATAAAACATTTTAAACAGGCAGCATCTGTGCAGATAAATGCAACAAACAACAGCCTGATATCAAAGTAACAGCTAAACAGAGAACTTTTCAGATCTGTAAAAGGTTACTGAAAGAACAACAAGATAGCCCTAATGAAAAAATTCTCCACATGGCTACAAGGCTCAACCCCAAAATGAACCTGATTAAACCTGCTTTAACGGGCCAATTTTTCTAACAATTAAGGTATTAAAGTATCGTTGCTTATCGAGAAAGTGTCACGATGGGAGCCATCATTTTGAAAAAAGGGTATCCATCATGTTTTTTAAATAGCTCGCCGTGACAGGGCTATTTCTCCCCTAATGAATTCTGGGGTGTTTAACGGCACCTAATTAAGGCTGAGCTGGCTGAAGAGGCAGACGAGGTGGGAGGCCATCTCCCCTTGATCTGTCTCTCTTCGTCTTTTTCCTCTTACTCCTCCTTTCCATCCGTTCCTCAGAGCGTCTGCACCAAAGTCAAATTCATTAAACAGCTCCACTTTAATTTTGGCAGTAGCATGTATCTGTGGAATTGCTCAGAAGCCATGATTTTCCCCCACCCAAATTCATACAGGCTAAAGTAATCTACTTTAAACTGATGACAGATATTAATATATGTAATAAAGTCAATGAAATGACAATTACTGTCCTTGGTTAGTCTACGTAAGGCATAAAAACACATTTAATGATTTTTCTGTTCTCCAGATTCTGCTGAGTGTAATAAGCACAACTGACAGACTTCACACTGTGGTATACAAGAAAAAGACTTAAGGTTACATTCCCGGAGACTGAGACAATACTAATCCTAAACAAGAAAATAGTTGATAAAGTCGTCAGAATAATTTGAAAGCTCTGTATTTTATTTACTGTGTTTGCTGTCAGACGCTATTCTCTCATCCTCATTTTCTGGCCTTTGACTAAACGCTAGATACAGTCAACATCAAGCAAGAGCCATTTAAAGTTCAACAGGGCATTTTATCAGTCAGATGGATTTCACACACCCAGTGGCACTTGGAAAAGCCTCAAATAACATTACAATGCTATGGGTCACAACCTCTCTAGCACAAATAGAGGCCAAGATAAGGCCTATCCTGATAGCTGTTATAATGTGAAAATGATTTGTTACAATGAGCCTGTTTGCTCGTACACCCTTTGTGTAAATTAATGACGATATACTGTGACAAAACATTTTTTTTTCCCTTCATTATTTCTCCGTTAAGGCAGCACACCTTGCAGGGAGTAGACGTCTTTGTGGTGGGGATCCTGATAACTTTACTGAATGAAAATATAGAAATTGGGACAAAATCATCAGCAGGTGTGAGTTGGCATGAACTTCAGCTGAACTCCATATGTGATAACATAGGTGCGAGTCATATAGACGCAGCTCAGACACAGGGTTGGGTTATGTCTGTACATTTCACTTTTCCAGTGAACCCATCTAAGGCCCCTTACAATCTTAAATAAACATTAACTCATCTTTAAAGAGTTCAGACACAACCCAAAGTTAATTCACATCATATTTTCAGAGGGTTTTGATCAATGTCACTGACCTTGAAGCCTAAGAGCGGAGGTCGTGAGCAGCTTGTAACAAACTTGAGCAGCTTGCGTTTCTCCTCATCACTGAAGCTCTCCACCACATCCCAGAAAATTTTGATCACTGGATGATTTGCTGAATAACCACCTGAGAAGTGCAAAAAAAAAGTTAAGAATATAATGCATAAACTAAAAGTCTAAATCCTTGCATAGCTAAACCCTTCTGAATTATCAGATAATACTCCTATGAGATTTAGTGCAAAACATGGTTAAAAAAAATTAAACCTTTTTTACTACATCCTGTTAAAGTAGAGGAAAAGTTGAAGCATCTGAGTTAACACTTAAAGCTGGAATACACTACACTACTTATCTGAACATATTTTAAATTACTAATTAATAAACTACAAATTCACACTTGACCTGTGTGTGTTTTGGCTCTCCATTACTAATAAATACAAAAAAAAAAAAAATGTAACAGCAACCTGACATCTCTGGAAGGAAAGTAAGAAAGGCTCGTAAATCAAACTAAATCTAAAATAAAATGTAAAAAAAATGAAGTGAGTGATAAAACATCTGATGGGTGTGCTTGTTATACCTGAGTAGTTAGTAAATTTCTTCAGGTCTTCCAGACAGATGGGCACGTGTGCACCAGAAATCAGTACCTGAAAATAGGTTTAAAGTTGGGAGTGAAGAAAAGAGTTTTTAATATTATATGACCATAATATCTGTTAATTATTATTATTATTATTAATCCTTTCTGATACACGACTGATTGATTTGTGTCTAGACACATGTGCCCTTTCCCACATTTTTAGCATAAATCTAAGTATGTGTGTGTGCCCAGGTAAGCTGCTACCTGAATTTCCTGCTGATCAAACATTCGCAGCCACTCCAGGTTGACCACGTTGGCCAGGCCCTGTCGAAAGGCCAGGCAGTGTGCTCGGATCTGTTTGTTCAGACGGTAATCGGCCACTAAATGGATGTAGGCTATCCTGTTGGCTGTGGTTACCGGGATGTCCTTTCCCCCTGGTTTGAGCTCAACCACCTGGGAAAAGACAAATAGATGAAAGTGTGACAGGTACTGTCTACCTGGGTTCAGTGATTATTTAATTCCATGTTGAAAGTGAAACAGTACATCTACAGAGGAAAATGTTGAAGGCAATTGAGAAACATAATGGAAATGAGTGCACATGGACACCCTTTACATTTACCTAATGAATGGGAAAGTGATACCTTAGTTACAAGACAAAGTGATCTAACTATTTTTTTTTTTTTTTCATTCGTGCAAAATAAAAGTTTATCAGTAACTATTATCATTTGGTTCTAAACTAGCTTGTCGCTACTATTTGAGTAGCTGAGTTACTATTTAGGCTAAATCTACCACCGTTACCTATCCTTTCATAATTTTATTTTATTTATATTTTATATATTATGTAAACAGTTTGTCTATTTAATTAAATTATTTAATAACTGTTTGATCTGAGTTGACAATCAACATTTTCTGAACGTTCAATACCTCCTTTCATTAACCATTTGTTAAAAGAGAAAAAAACCTTAAACTTGAAGCAAATGTGGAGAGCACATACAATTTCCTTCTATACACCTCAGGCTGAGGTGGTTTTCAAATGTTGGAAGTGAGGAGTGGCACTAGATATCATGCTGGATGATTAGTTCTTATACTATGCTACACAGTTTTTTCCCAGCAGATATGTTTGAGCTGGTCAACAGAGAAGTTCTTTTAGAGAGATCTGGACAGAGACGTGCTTTATCTCCATCAGCCAAGACTAACAACAGTTAGATCAATCATTAACAATGCCAGAGAACAAGAGATGGAGAGAGGAGACACAAAAGACAAACAAAAGAGCACAAAAGGTAAAAAAAAGACACGTTGTTCACCTGTGCCTCCCCAAGATCATTGTTGACCACAGTGAAGTTAAGGCCGAGGTCTTCCACGTCGCCTTCATAGCTCTTGAGGAAAAGTAGGTTTCTGTACATCTCTGGGTCTAGAGAGGCCAGATGGTGGATGTCCACCTCTGCACTGGTGCCTAAAATCTTGGACAGGAAGAAACTGGCAAAAGGCAATTCCACTAGCATGTTTTCATACAGCGCCTGGGAAACAGAAGAGAGAGAAATATATTTAACTAAATATGACCTCCAGGACTGTTCAACACTGCAATGTGCAGCCAGCTAATATGAGCCAAGTAAGTGGCAAAATTGTGACAATATCTTCATCCTATGGGCTAATCTGTCTTAAATACTGACACTTTATATTGAGGAAGCTCAAACTTTAAAAACATTAACTGTATCCTTAACCTGTTGTTCCATTAGGAAGCACAAGGATGGCGAGTCATAAAAGCTAAAGTACTGCAACAGTCCTAAAAAGACCATATCTGAGGGCATTAAAATATACAGGCCTTGAATAAATGATTGCACTAAAATCCCTCGACCACATAAGCTAAATGGATTATAAATTTCCCAAATCTCCATAATGCATGCATCTAAAACACACACGCAGGCTGTAAATCAGAGCATTTTCTAAACACAGGTTAATCGTGAAACTTCAAACATGGGACATTTTTTATGCAAAATAATCCACTTAGCAACATTCTTCCCACGAGCCCTGTTGTGGGAACATATGTGCTGCGCTCCTGAAACCTATCAATAACGTCGCTCCCGGGAAGAAGCCGCAATAAGGATATGGAGGTACAACGCAGACTATTTTTCAAACCTTCAAGTTATTTATGGGTGTTTATTGCCAGAAATTGTGCCAAAATGACTTGGGATAAAAAGGATTAATGAATGGCCGGGCCTTTTAATATAAGTGAGTGCAGTGGCAACGCAATTAATGCAAATTGTGGCACCATCAGGAGAGTAAACGCTAACAACTTAGCAGCTGCCTTCTGTTTCTGCCAAATAAATTTGTAAATTTACAGCATTAAGAATCAATAAAAAATTTAACACACTTGCCATCAATCAGGAGTTCTGACCTTCTCTTTCCTCTCTGTTGCCCTTTCAATAGGGACAGTTAAGCACTGCTTGTTGAACTGCAGAACACGTGGTATTTGTGTGTGTGTGACTCGTATTTGGGGGCATGTGTAGAGTGTGGAAGTATTTGTGTGAAAATAATTCAACAGGGTAATTCTACACAAGGGTGAGTCTTCAATTTAATGGCTGCAGCATGCCTCGATATTTAAAGGGTTTGTCCACCCAAAAATGAAAATTCTGTCATTAATTATTCACCCTCATGTTGTTCCACACCCGTAAGACCTTCGTTCATCTTTGGAACACAAATTAAGATATTTTTGATGAAATCGGAGAGGTATATGACTCGTCCATAGACAGCAATATAATCAACACTTTCAAGGTCCGGAAAGGTACTAAAGACATTGTTAAAACCGTCGATGTGACTGCAGTGGTTCAACCTTAATTTTATGAAGCTACAAGAATACTTTTTGTGCACAAAAACAAAACAAAAATAATGACTTTATTCAACAATATCTTTCATCAAAAATATCTTAATTTGTGTTCCGAAGATGAATGAAGGTCTTACGGATGTGGAACGACATGAGGGTGAGTAATAAATGACAGAATTTTCATTTTTGGGTGAAGTAACCCTTTAAATGAAAAGCCTTTATTTTCCAAGTATCCACATTCAATATTGTGAAACGAACATTTTCTTCTACATCATGATCTATAATGCACCTAGCCCATTATGTCTGTCTGATAATGACATGTAATAGCAATTCTACAAATTAAGATTCAAGATTTTACTCATCACATACACGGTCATATACAGAATACAACTTGCAGTGAAATGTAAACCTGGTCAGCTTCTTTGACTAAACCTAATAAAAACAATCATGAAAAAAATCATTAAAAAAAGTAAAAATAATAATACAAAATGGCAAAAAAAAAAAAAATAGAACGAAAAACTAGAATGTAAAATAGAATTGTACGTTGAAAGGATCTGGGAGTAATACACTCCTTATATGGTAGCTGAAATTATAATCAAATTAATGAAAAGCCTAATCAAAATATTTAATGAATAAGCGAAGTGATGTGTTGACCCTTGTAAATGACTAGGGCTCCAATTCTGTGTAAAGCACTGATCAGCAGGTCCACACAAAATCTGCAATGATGTCTAAACTCTATTAAACCTGATGACATAAATATGGGCTGCAAAGCTAACAGTGTAGGGCTCAATAGGATTTTTTCCAGCTGGTCCAGTCAGACAAGAAGTTTAGATTTCACGTAATATATATTTTTTATATATATATATATATATATATATATAAATTGAAAAGTTAAATAACTACTGAAAGGTTTGGACAAAGCTTTTGACCAAAGCCAGCTAGATAACATTACCAAAGTAACAAATTGGCAGAATTCGAAAAAAAATTTGCAATGTATCACAGAAAGTGAAATCAACAGTTTTTCTATGTTTTTGTGTGCGTCTTCGGTGGACCCTGCCACAGTTACAGTGACGCAATTGTAATCTATACAGATCGTCTTTATAACAGTACTAAACAAATATCAATATCCCACTCAGTCTGCCACTACTTCACATATTTATGGAGAGAGAAGGAGGGTTAATTGAAAGTCAAATTCAAATTAATCTCGTCATCTTAATTGCTTTGCCCATTACTAAGGAGTGGGGGCAATTGAATGGAATAAGATCAAGAAAGTAGGAGGGTGGGGCCAGCCATTCCTCAGGATAGGAGCTCAGTTATGTCCCTTCCATCGTACAAGGTGTGTGTGTGTGTGTGTGTGTGTGTGTTCATTATAGCTCTCTAATAAGTGGCCTGAATTGCCTCTTCACAAGTGGTGTTGATGCCTGTGACTGTAAAACAGATCAAAACTCTATTACCAGCGGCACGGATCCGGTTATTTATGGTGCTAGCTGATTTAGCGTCCATGGCCAAATGCGATGGCTACACAAACAGAGACGGGAAATCATGGGCTAATGGAGTAGCCTAATTGAGCAGCGAGCTTCTTGGCATGAGGTAATTCATCTACCCTTCCCCCAGTCAATGTGCTTTGTGATAAACAATCCAGGGCATAAGCATTAATGAAACTTTAAAAACATTAGCGACTAATAAATATCAGCTAGCGGGCATACAAAAGAGATGGCCAAAACAATAGTGTCAATAAATTGTGGCTCAAGGTGTAGCCATTATAGGAAAATACTGGGTAAAATTAGCACAATCAAAGCATTAAATGGTTAACTCAAATGGTTAACTTAATCAAAAATGGTTTTAACATTTTCCACTTATTATGAACAAAAACTATGTTCTGCTACTATATATACAGATTCTTGCAATGCTTGGAAACAGTAAACTGTAATTTCTGTAGCAAAATAAAGTTCCTAAACTACTTTGAGGTCTCATACAATTAGACAAAGTGATATAATTAGGAGCAAACTATTTATTTTACATGCAAAAATACATTTCTAGTATTTTGTTGGAGGTTTATTAAAGGTAATTTACAAAATGATCTTACCTAGCCAATGGAAAAATTATTTGGATCAAAAGGCCACAAATAAACTTGACTTTAAACTCCAGTGACCTCGTAAATCAAATGCATAGGATCTATAATAGTAACAAAGCTACTCAGCCTGAGATCACTGATTGAACCTGACCTTTGACCTTCAGCATTGATCCAAATTACTCCATTTGTGTTTGAGAGTGTATGTGAGTGAAAGACAAATGAGACAACTAAGAAAAAAAAAAAATCAAAAGACAAGCCACTGCAAGTGTTATTAAATTATTAACTTGCAGTGAAATATGTTAACTAAATCGTGAACAGGTGTAGCAGGTGATTAAACTGATTTCGTAAGGCTCTATATTATCTGTGCCACTGAAGAGATAAAGAATGTTACAGTGTAATGCAATTCATCACGTGATCCTTGTGATGTCTTTCTTACCTTTCCCAGTATCCTGCCAAGGAAGTAGTAATGACGGGTGAAGGATTCTCCCACAAGCATCTCTGCAGTGGGGCTTGGATAGAGAAGACCTTCATTAGTTGTCTTGAAGAAGCCTTGGTTAGGATTAAAGCCCGACTTCAACAGTTCATTCAAGAACTCTCTAAATATTCCTCCTCCATCAATGCCAGCTTCATCTAGCCCATGAGCATTGAGCAGATGAACTCTGATCCTCTTCTTGAGATCAGGTTCTGAAATTGAGATAAACAATTGTATTTAGCATGTTCCACATGCAGTGTAAGAAGAAAATCTGTAGATAAACCATAAAGGTTCTGTCAATTTTCTGCAAGGACATTATCTGTTAAGTTTACAGACATTTCCTTTAACCCTAAAACAAAACGCAATGCAATGCATAATTCAAAATATGAGTAAAACACCTAAGAAAAATCAATATGGAAAATTCATATTAACAATACATTGTGCCCTATTTTACGGACTTTTAGTAATTGCATCTGTGCAGGGTGAACTACGTGAGAAGTACAGGGATTATATGATGAGAAAACACATTTATGAATTCATGTGACAAAATTAGACAAACAAGTTCTCATTCAGATCTGCCATTCAATCAACAAGCAATGAATAAAACACCAAATCCCTGCACTACATTTGTTCTTTTTCAATAATATGTTCCGTTTGGATGTACAGTCAGAAAAACATTTGCCAAAAAAGATTTTAAAATAAAACAAACACTAAAATTTGACAAACTTTTCTATGTCATCTATAAATGTCTGGTGCTACACAACTAAAAAGACTTTTCTCAGGTGAGATTTTACACTCAAGATGCCTCGCCCTAAATCATCAAAACAACTGTTGTTGATGGCTGCTATAAATTACTTTATCTAATTCCTTTAGCGTCTCTTCCCAGCGCCTATGAAAGTCACATTCTGTGTGCAAATCACTTTTTATTAAAAAGAGCTTTCAGCATATTTGAAGAGGTGGGTTTGTTTACCATTCTCTGGGGATAATTTGTCATATGCATCTTCATAGATGTAGTTCCGCCGAATAGTGATGTTAACGCCATCCAAAAAAGGGCCCTCTCCTTGCACTTCCCGCTTATCAGCGTAGATCAACTTCTGGAAAATCTAAAAACAGAATGAAAGAAGTTTAGCTGATTAAAGTCATGTAATGGATCCAATTTTTTAGCATGTGTTAATTTAGATTATCACTTTCGCACCTTTTCAAATCTAAAGCACAAAAACACATGAAAGAGTTTGTAAAACACAATGCCATCAAATAATTACAACTTTTAACCTTCTCTTTAATTCACAGATCATTGGAATTTTTAGACCAGTGCTGAGCATGAAACGGACTCCATATCCTACCAGTGATGGCTTACCTTCACTCTCTCCTCAAAGGGCACAACAAACGGTAGTTCAGTGAGGATAGCCAAATGTCTCTCCTCCGATACTGACAATGGTGGAGGCTCCAGTCCAACTGTGAGGGGGAGGACAATTAAAAACAAAAAATTAAACTTTTATTAAGTCATCTCTGAATATCTAATTTCCTAATCCTGTTTCCCCTTGTATCCTTGCCACTTCTTGTCCTCTCTCTACACTTGCGCAAGTGATAAAAATGGGCAAAAATACAGTAAACATCTACAGATATAATGAAATTATGAAAAAACACAATTCTGTTTTTCACCTTTAGGAATATATCCAATCATTTATTAATCTGCTGTTAAATTTACATGGATAACAAAAGATACAACATTGACAAGCAATTTACTCTATAAGCACAGAATTCATTAACTCATTAGCCAATCACTAACGCTCTCTATCATCCGAAAAAATACCAGTCAACCAAAAATTCTTCCTCACTTTAACATGGCTTTACATTAGCACTCTCTATACAATAACTGTTCAAATATTTGGGGTCAGTAAGATTTTTTAATACTTTTTTTTTTTTTTTAATTTAATACTTCTATTCACCAAGGACATTAAATTGATCAAAAGTGACATTAAAGACTTTTATAAAGTTACAAAAAATTAAATTATCTTTTGTACTTCTATTCAACTGAGAATCTTGAAAATAATGTATCACAGTTTCTGTGATACATAATAAGAATAAGAAGAAATGTTTCTTGAATGCCAAATCAGCATATTAGAATGATTTCTGAAGGATCATATGACACTGAAGACTGGAGTAATGATGCTGAAAATTCAGCTTTGCCATAACAGGAATAAATTAAATTTTAAAATATACTAAAACAGAAAAGATGTTTTAAATAGTAATAATATTTCAATATTTCATTTTGACTGTATTTTTGATTTATTAAATGGGTGGGGCCTTGATTAGCATTCAAAAACATGAAAAAAATATTATTGACCCCAAACTTTTGAATGGTAGTGTATATCCGCACATATTTTCCATTCACAACAAGGTGAAACGATGTGGTTATAATTAACTTGCTCAAGACCATGATGTCAGTTGCAAAAGACCTATTTCATTTCCATCTGTACACTTGCACAACCTTGAGTGAGGTCCACTACCAGCCTTGCTGAATGCGATATTTACAGAGCATCCCATTAAAGATCACTCAATCCCCCTATGTCTTTCCTGCCACACACTTTTAATTAACTCAGCAGCGATTTGCCCATCCACCTGTCCTCTCCCTCCATTACAGGGACGTTTGTTTTGTATTATACAAACGTTTCGACCACGGGAAAAAACCTGCCATAGCAGCAGATGAGAAGTGTCATTCATCTAATACGTTGCTTGCATGGTGAAACGATTCTACTCAATTAGTCAGTCCTCTCTCTCTCCAAACCAGCCATCAAGGGGCCATCTTGGTAGAGAAATATGGCGCAGCATGGTCAATACAGGAGCCATTCGTCACTACCTCGCAAGTCCATTTAGGGAAATGAAAAAGGTCCAGACAAACAGGCAGCCAGATGTGTCCAGCCTTAGGTTAATTGAATTTTTAAGCACATATGCTCCAGGGTGGCATGGAAAAGATCAGAAACACTGGTACTAGTTAGCGTTAAGACACTCTTGAGTGTTCTTGCTTTGGAATGAAATTGCTTGACAGAAGCCATGTTATTATTACCATTTTGTTATTACCTTTTGTTAGTCTTTCACAACTAGGGATGTGCGCAACGACTAATTTCATAAACATTTAAACGGACATTTTGCAACTGACTAGTCAAACACCCCAGGAAACAGTCTGTAAAGCCTATGTGATCCATTTGAATTAGAGTACTTAATCTTTGAACAGTCGAATCCGAAACTGAATGCCGCTAAAAATAGGTCAGTTACATGCGATGTGTTTGCCTTGCATTATGATAATTGTATATTAAACTTAATCGTTCACTTAAGCAGCGTTAGCCATTAAAGACATATGTATTCAAAACAATTGAATCAATAGGCAGCGCACGACCAATAAGTTCAAACCTAATAGCCTATTATAAACAGATTTCCTCAAATAAAAGTTAGTCCACATAAGTCAGCACATTAATAAAAGTATCTGTACACGACGGGCGGCAAAGTCGCAGGAAAAGCTTGTCGATATAAAATTTCATACCATATTGTCCCTCATAACCGGTAGTATAACAAGCCTATAAGCAAGCTTAATTGTTATATACTATTTTGATATGACGGAAAAGTTTTGTGTAGCTATGCTTTCAAAATACCCCCTCACCTTTCTCATTTTTCGAGTGGACATTTCTCTGAACCCGCCATGATTGAAAAAGAATGCATGCAAAATCTGAAGTAAAATGAAACGCTCCAGATATATGCTTTTCAAAATAATATACTTTAAAATGTTACATTAACATGATGGTAATTTAAAAAGTAGTCTTTGTAAAAATATAAAGCAAAACATTAAATGTGCAAAAAAATGAATAGTATTTCCAAGTCAACTAGCAGCAGCAGTATCGTTTAATGGACTAGTCAAATAGTCTCCCTCATCCCTATCCACAACACTTTAATTTAAATGTGGCTGTTCTCCATGTGTATAATTCTTACCATCTAACGTAGACTGAAGCGGTCCAATACGTCCCATTCTCCTGGTTCTCCACACATGTCTTGCAGAGGGCACATAGAGCTGAGTCACCTACACAAACAATGACATACAAAGCAAGCCAGTTCACTACAAGCTATTACTGAGTCTACACATATGCATATTTTAACTTATTTATATAGATACATTTTTGTTTAGAAGCCATATACTTTATTCTGAAAGGCATGGAAAATAACTAAAATATTCGTTAGAAGCAGTCACTCATTGTGCTTGCTTGTGAGGTGATAGCCTAATATTTTAGAATAACATCTAAAATTACAGTGCAATATTAAATGTGTACAGTGAGTAAGTGTAAACTCTATGAGCGCAGCGCCATCAGCCACGTTGCAGTTTCTGTATATTGTTCGTCTCTCAGAAACCAGAGCTTGTCAACAGCAATTAAGATACTGCATCATACACATTTTCAACTATTCCATATGTCTATTTAAATATATAATACATTACAAAAGAGAAATATAATATGATGCTTTTCGGTCTTACTGAGGCCGACAAGCAGACGTGTGATGTAACACCATGTCTACACCAGACGTATCGCAACCACATGAGGCTATCTGCACTAGAACATTTGTGTCTGTGACTCATCATGCTGTGCCACATGCAGTGTAGACAGCATCACTGATTACAATGGGTTCTATTGGTTTTTGTAGTTTTTCATAATGTAATATGCAACAATTTTTCATAATGCAATATGGTTGATGAGGGAGAGCAATCCGCAGTTCATCTAGTAAACAGACAAACAACACTGTACTAAAGAACTTTTACCTTTTAATTTACATTTAGTATTATTGTTTTATTTATTAAAATATATTTTTATTATTGTTGTATTTAATTATTAAAAGATTTTGAAATTTTGTAAAACAAACAAAAAAACAGAGAAAAAACTATTTTATGAATTATACAAGGCATGCAAATGATGAAGGGATAAAAGTTACATTAAAACAGGCTTTATAGTATAGTTTAAACAAACCCCCGGTTTATGTCCTGCCCACATTTGGCTTTATCCAAATACAGATACAGATAATTTTGCCATTGCTACAGATACAAATAAATAAATTGTATGTATTCTTTAAAATGCAAATGCTTGCCATTCATTAGCAAAATTTAACTAGTCCAGCTTTCATTCGGTCTTTAAATGTTTATCAATCAAAAACATTGCAGTCACTTAATTCTTGGATTGCTCAGACAGCAAAACTAGTAATTGTTTATTAGGTTTTAATCATATGATTAAATTTCTTAAATTAATTTTACCTTGTCTGCCCTGATGTTGACCTCATCAGACAGCCAATGACCCGATGGACAGAATGGTCTTCGGATATCTCGGGCTTTCAGCATTTTCACAAGGTTGGTAATCACCTAACAATTTACAAAAATAATGTTTAGCACAATGTTTATTCACAATCAGTACAGTGGAAGTTTTAAAAAAATGTATCAAAAATGGCTGATATATGAAAAACATACAGATAAACAAATTTAAATTCTGAAAGCAATTTAAAATATTAAGCTTCTAAAAACATCATCAAAAACATTACAATTTAGTCATTAACAGTTCAGCAACCAAAAAAAATCCTATTAAGTATAATTAGTATAACATAGCTTATGTAATAGTGCAACCAAAAGTGGAGCAGGCGGCACAACTAATCATTATGTATTTTGTTGACATCAGGACACAAACACATACTCACAGGGAAAAGCAAAACAACAGCAAAAAACACACACACACTACAATTCACCAAATATTTCTTTTCTAAGTCTTCATTCTCTTTAAACACTGGGCAATGACTTCATCTGAATTCACTTATCTACACTTCTGTTTAATACTCATTTTCTCCAATTACAGTGTCAAACAAACATTTCTAGAGAATGCCTATCAATCTCTGACCAAGCAATGTTAACGCCAGAGAGTCTGTAATAACGGAAAGTGTAAAACTATGTTGCTGTTGGGCTTGTGGGGCAGGGGGTCCGAAGGCTCTTCCTGTCTAAGTGGAATGAATAAGCATTGGTTAATTAGCCCATCGGGTTAAGTGCAGGCCTTAATGGGTCTCTCCAAAACTCCTGCGGTGACATCTCTCTCCAAACAGGGCCAAGAAGAAAGTTCCATTAGCAATATTAATACAAGCTTAGTTGATCATTTTCATTCAATTAACTTCTTTCAATTAAATAGATAGCTCGACAATAGGAGTGATAAAACATCCGGAGGGAAGGCCCATGGCTGGAGGCAAACATTAGTGTGTGAGGGGTCAACAGCGTTAGAGCTGACTGTAAATTGCACATTCAATTTGGGAAATGCGTTTCTCCTGCTTGTACTTCTTTAATGGGTCGTTTTAGCTGACAGGAGGCGTTTTCCGCCATCTTTTGTTGAAATATTTCAGAGCCTTTTGTGTGCTGTTCTGACTCGACCAGTGGAACCCAAACAATAAGCTGTCTCTTGAAGTGCTTTTCTCAGAACAAGAGGCTTGCTGGAATAGTACAAACTAGATAAATACAGAAATATTACACAAGTGAAATGCTATTTGCCACTTTTCTCTGTAAAGTCATTTAAAACCTGTGGATCATTATTCCGAAACAGGGACATTTTACAATTGTGTTTTCTCCTTGGTTCGGTTCATTTTCACAAGGCAACATTTTTTAATTTCACTGGTCAGAGCGCACCTGTTTGTGTTCTGGGATTTCGCTCATAATGGTCATCTATCAAGATGGATTGACAATTAAGCTCCACAGACTAGCTGCTGTTACACATATACATAAATGTATATTAGTCTGGATTGCTGCTATAAATTACATACAATTTATTAGAGGTGGTCTACAACTTCGTTGGTTTTCAACTGCGATAAGTAATGTGCCCACCCACAGAATTTGACAGTGCTGATTTTTTTTCTAAAGCATTTTCCATATACTGCTTGGTTCATTGGTCCACTAGTTCGGATTGCTTTCTCACCATACACAAACTGCTCTAGAGCTTGTTTTCAATTAGCCCAAGACCCCCTCGTTCAGGCGTTTTCAGAATGATTGTTTTAGTGCAGATCTGAGCATGATTACTCTGTTCATTTATGCCAAAGAAAATCGAACTGAGGGAGAAAATACACCAGGGGCCGCCCGCATAAACTGCTTACAAGTTAGTCATCCAATTTTTTTCTTTAAGACTGTACACAACTTTTTTAAGTTAGTTACATAAAAATGTAGACTGGTCTAATTTGAGACCGAAAAGTAAGACTGATTACCCCTACCTAACTTCTAGTTGTTTGTACTAGTTCTTAAAACAAAGTCTTAACATAATGGCCATGTTTTTGCAACTGGCCCCAGGTTTTGAAACAAATGCTCCAAATGAGCCAAGTGTGAAAACGCCTTAAGTGAGAACTGAATTTCAAAGGTTTTAAAAATAGCATTTTAATGATTCAAGGCTATGAGCAACTTGTTGTATTGTATATTACTTCTTTTTTATCTCTGTTTATTTTAAACTTATCTCCAAATTAAGATCAATGATCTCAACAAGTATCAGCCTACTGAATCTGAGCAAAGTTTTAAAAATGTATTGTGTAGCCTGTATTCTTGTGTGTGTATATAGCTGAATATATGATGTAATCAATAGTGGACAAATCTATTGTTCTTGATGTTGTTTTGAATTGATTTGCTAAATGAAGAGTCTATACTGACAGTTGTGTGAACTGGATTAGAGAGCAATAATCACAGTTTGGAGAAATGTGTAATATCAGAAGAAGAAAAAAATCATAATGATATCATTCAGTCAAGGGGAACATCTTTTTAAAATTTAGACTTTAACAACAAGTTCCTGGAGAAACATATGACTGAGATGAACTGTATAATCATTATAATTGCTTCACGTTAATTTTATAATGCGGCCATCACTAAGACATACATTTGGCCTTTAATTTTTTAATGTCAGTGTTGAAAAGCTCTACAAATCTATTGAAAAAGACATTTAGTTAAATGAAAAGACAAAAGTAGGTCAATGAGCTGTCAACAGCAAGAAGAGATCTGGTTAAACCACAAACAAATAATGAAGAAAAAGCTGGAACATGACATGGGGATGGAAGTAAGAACATGATGGAGGAAGACGAGGAAGAGGACGATGGATGAAGACAGAGAGTGAAGACAGCTGACTAATATCCTAATGCCATTATTCAGCTCACTTAGTCTTGGCAAACAACCTATTAATTTCCCGAGTGAGTGGTCTTCCTGCCTGGCTGATCAGCACTGATGGCCATAACAGATGCTGAGACTATTCGCCTCATTAATTGTCAACTCATCTAATTAGGTCATCAAAGACGTTGTTAGGACTGCTAATACAGCGCCCGGTTAAAAGTAACGGCCATCAACCACTGGAGATATTATCAGCGCTAATAAATGTGGAATAAGTACTAGTGAGAATCTTCTCAGTACTGGTTAAGTTTAATTCCTTTCAACTACAACACCTTATGGAAGTGGAAATATCAACTAGGAAATAAAAGAGTATGAGATGTGGATATAGAGGAAATCACCTTAAAGAGCTGGACCCATCGTTTCTGCTGCGCTTGAATGCGCTGCTGTACTTGGCTGTTGGTTTTCACCCCGACACTACGGAACGCCGCTACATACTCCTCTTTGTGCTCTGTCTTAGTCTCAGGATAGGCCAGCTTAATGATTCCCAGACATGCGTCCCGCAAACACCGAGACAATGTCACCAACTCTGCCAGAGAGAAGGGCATCATCGACGACTGGCTCTGACCTGCCCGAGCAATGAAAAACATTTATTTTGTAACATTCAATTAAAAAAAAAAAAAAAAAGATAACAATGAGAAACTAAATTTTAGGAGTGCCACAATAAAAAGAAGGCGGAAAGACCAAAATGACCTGATGCATTTAAATGTGTTTTATTAAATATTTAAATATACTGCAGATACCATGGTTAATACCATCTGCTGAGCTTCCAAAAAACTCGCTGTCATGCACAGAGATGAGTGAATGACTGAAGAGTGAACTGAAGAGATAGAAGAGAGGGATGATCCTGTTGGAGTCCTCTGGAGACATTGGAGAACCACGGGACATCACATGCAACAAGGGAACCATAGAGCTACACAAAAGAGACAAAGAATGAAGAGAAAAGAAAAATGGATTTGTTATTATTATATTCAACAAATATACATTAGAAAAGAACAATATGGAAAACTCACCCTGTGATCATTTTAGTCTTCATAGATGTGATTAAATACCAGAGGTGTCTAAGGAAGCGAGCATTGAAGGCTAAACTGTACAAAAGCCTAAAAAAATAAAAAGACAAAAAGACAGAATGAAGATTTTAAGTCAATGTACAAAAGCTAAGAAACCACTAAACATAGGCTATACACACACACAATTGCATTACTAAACAATTCACCGACACTTTTTAGTCAAAGGTGCTACAGGAACTATACTCATCTCTAAATGTTCAAATAACCACATCTCCTGCCCATAAAACCTGAACTTCCCAAATTTCCAGCAGGACTCATAAAGTAGAAAAAAATATAAACAACCCAGTGAGCTGGAATTTCTAGTCTTTGTATGTGACCACAGGAAAGATTAAATGAGCCATTAAGCTTTATTTAGGTGAGGCACCTTCCATTAGTAAACTAGCAGTCTGCTTCAGGGTCGTAAACAGACCAGTGGTTCCTGTGGGGGCTCCATTTAAGTTAATGACGGCCAGAGAGACAATGTAGCACGGCCACAATTGCCTGACCATAGTAGCAGTGCTGCCATCACAAATTAGATACTGTGCTCAGGCCACCCAAATCATTAAACCTAACAGCCGTCACACCAGGGTGTGAGAAATCGCTCTGGTGGTTACTGCATGCTTGTTTTGTGTCAAGGGGTGAAAGAATAAATAAAGCATAATTGGAAGTAATTAAGGGACAAAATAAGATTAAAGTTGTAGCAAGGTTAGGTAAGAATGTGTACATCCACCTTTCTCACACACACAAAGCACTGGTCACCAATACGATTTATGTCAGGTGGCACTTCTACAATAAAATAATTGCAGAACTCTAACTGAGAAATGGATGTAACCCTTAGACAAGCTGACAGCCTTGTGACTTAGAGTAAATGGTCAAAAAATTAAATTAAAGTCCATCAATACTCCGAAATAAGTAGCCCAAATATTTATATATATATATAAAAAAATTAAACTGACAAAGAAAAATGCTATTCTGCCTTTTTTTAAAAAATAATATATAAACATATCAGTTTGTGAAAAAATAAAGAAATCCAATCAAGGACCAGATACAGTAAATTGAGTTTACTAATTATGCAGTTATCTCAGCATCGCAGGTTCTAGGGAAATTAGGTGGGGGAAATAAATTAAACGTTTAGAAAAGTTTAGTGCTTACAGAGCATGCACTGTAAAAAGAAAATGACTAATTTTAACTGTAAAAGACTGTAAAGACCTGTTAGTTGGTTAACAGTAAGTTCCTGTACTATATATGGGGAAAAGCTGTAATAGATCTAACCTTACATTTTGTGTAATTTTACATTAAAATGCTGTTAAATGTACCATTTTTTGGAAGTAAAAAGAACAAATCATCTTATAATTTACAGTGGAAAAACTGTAAACTGACATTCCCAGAATTCTGTGACACTTCACATTTTTTCTCATGTTACATCAGGGTTTTATGTTACATCTTATGTTGTTTACTGAATGTTTATTGCATTATTTTAGTGTCATGTGTTATCATGACGGTGTTTTGTGTTTGTGTGCATGACTGTGTGCAGCTTTTATATATTAGTATTTAGCTCAGCTTGTGGAAAAGCCACTTGCGATGAAAACTAGCTACGTTTACATGGACACCTTTTGTTTCAATTCATTTCGAATGATAAATCTGAACGTAGTTTTTACATGAACATGTTTATATGCTTTTTACATGAACGCGTTTATATGCTAAATGGGTGTTATATGCTTTTTGATTTTTTGACATGCACACACTGCATGAATATACATAGTTTCCCGCTGTTTGCACATAATATTGTCCTAAATTGCTTCTTTTCTTTGTTTTAAAGAGCAGACTTGATATTTATCTATTTCGGGTCCTAATTATGAGACGACGAGCACATAAACCGTTGTGCTGTGCTGCTTATATTTATCAAGCAGTAAACAGGCCCATTCCTGTGCACAAAACAAGGCGTCTGTGGATGAAAGTCCACTGTAAATTTGTTTACATTTTACTGTATTTTTTACAGAATTATTCTGGCAACCACAACTGCCAGTTTTATTGTGTAAAAATAACAGTTTTTTTTTTAACAGAGTGAGTTTGACTGAAATGTGAAAAATGACCTTTCTGGGCATCACACAAAATCATCCTAAAGTTAATTTCACTGACTTTAAGGTGTTCAAAAAACCACCAGCTACTAATTTTTTTATAAATAAGATATGCAAGGATAATGAAGTTGCACTTAGAAATCTTGTATCTATTATTAACATGAGTATTGTGATTGATTTATTTTCTTTATTTCATCTTTCTGTTCTTTGCGTCTAATCATAATTTGAAATCATCTTCATAGTGTCTTTAAATAGTCAAAACAAATACAGCAGGCTTAACATTAATGAGACCTTTCCATGAACAGGAACCAAGTGTGCTATTTACACTAACACAGTTTTGATTCTATAATGACCTTGTTTAGTATAAAATACAGCCATACTCTTCACTTTAAAATATGATAATGTTTAAAAGGCAACCAAGTTTGCACGCTCACTGGCCGCTTCTTTAAAGGTTGTAAATCAGGGCCAGCTGTTATACCTCTTGTAAAACTATCCCATCCACTCCTGCAGGAATTAATCTTCCTAGGCCAGCT
The DNA here is from genome assembly GCF_019924925.1 of Ctenopharyngodon idella. Taxonomy (NCBI): domain Eukaryota; kingdom Metazoa; phylum Chordata; class Actinopteri; order Cypriniformes; family Xenocyprididae; genus Ctenopharyngodon; species Ctenopharyngodon idella. The sequence goes on from NC_067226.1 coordinate 13,451,579, forward strand.
AATTATTTTGTACAGATATCCGATAATGATAAAGTAGTGAAGGCAGGATTTACGATAAAAGCCTTCTCTTCTGGACTGAGCTGTAAAATATAAAAATACCACCAAATAAAAATATTGAGGGAAAAAAAGGGATGAGTAAAGGATATGAAAGAAAGCCTAATGGAAATAAGCAGTCTATGTCATGTATGAAAGAAATCAGAACAGGCAAAACATGTAAAAGAAGTCAAAGAAGCAAAATTATTATAGAGGAAGTCTAAAGTGTCATACAGAAACTTGTTGAGTGTCGTGTCAAACAAGTTTTTTAATAGGATGCATGCTAGATTTTTTTTCGTATATTTCAGAATACTCTATATCTCCATAGAACAATTAATAACATTAAATAGAATTTTAAAAACTTCATTTTACTTTGACTAAAATGGCATATAATTTTAGCATATGAAAACACCATTTTAATTAGACAATAATGTGCAAAATTTAAACATTGCAAACATTAACAAAATAAAAAATTTTAAAAATGAGATGTGAAACTATGTAAAAATAAAAATGTGTGAAAAAATAAGTGACCTTTTTTCAGCATATGCAAAATGTATCATTTACATTTTTTCTAAGATTTGAAAGGCTTGTGAACCCTGCTGCCTCAATTGTGAAGAATGTTTTCTGACAAGATATTAATACGTTCTACAATATTCTTAACTGAAAACTGATTTAACAAGATTAAACACACGCCATGTGTGGAAGTTCTGATTAGCTGATTGACACTGGCTTTATCAATCAGATATGTCCCTCTCCATCATTAAACGAGACGTTCATCTCTTCCCTGTCTTTTATACCACCTCTCTCCATCACTTTCCTTCTTTCTCAAGTGCCTTCTGCTGAAATCCTGTTCTCATTTTGTCAACATAGCAGAACCAGAAGAAGATAAAGCAAAGGTAATTGAGAGGAGAGCTCATTACACTAATTGGGGAATGACAAGAACTAAAACTGCCCTGGTAATATAAAAAACACAGCAAGATGAGACTTAACCGTCTGACTGCTTCATTAGAAATTTTACTGCTTTCTGCTTTTAAAAACAAGCAGAAAAACAAAAAAGAAAAACAACACTCACAGACTTGAGGACAGTTTGATGTTTGGTAATCTTTTTTATACTCATATAAAAGTGCATCCCAATCCTATCTGATTGCGATCTATAGCACTTTCTTAACTGTATCTCTTTTTATCAATTAGAGCAGTACAGCATGATTAAATTATCTTGCAATGAGAGAGTGATAGAGCACAAGTGTACACTGTGCAGTAAATCTGGTTATATTAGTTTTCCTTAATGTTGTGTTGCATAAAATGCTAAGTGATTAATTTTCTGGATGGTTTGTTTGCATGTGTGCGTGTGTGTGTGTGTGTGTGTGTGTGTGTGTGTGATCTGACCTGACTCTGGGCACCATCATACGGTGTTGCACCATCAAAGTGTGACAGATAGAGGCCATCATGGTGAAGATGTCTTCACTTGCCGAGTCTCTCCACACTAATGTTAGCAGAGCATTAGTCTGCTGCTTGGTGTCCAACTTCTGCACACATTCCTCTGTTATGTAATGCACAGAAATCCAACTGCCATCCTATAGTAAAAGAAACAGGATTATATCCACCCGTTTTAGCTCAAAATTGTATGCTGCTCTTTGAATATTTTCTTTTGTGCAAAGATATGGATAAGAGATAATGTGTGTGTACCTGCGCAGCAGGATGCTGTACGGTCATTTCTTCCTCATCTTCTGAATCACTGTTGATGTCAGCTCTCCTGTTGCACTCCGTCACTGGCAACAATGGCAACAGAGTCTGTAGAGCATTTAAGTACAACAGCAACCCTTCCTCTGAAAGTGAACCTATACAAATAAAACAGACAAAATACTCAAACCTGATTCCCTAAATATACTCTCAAAAATATCTAAAAAAATTGCAAATTTATTCCTAAAAGGGTTACCCTGTGAGCACGTTATACTAGTCATACAATGCAGTTTTATCTTTCTTACACACACTACTTACCCAGTCCTGATTCTCCAACTGATAGCACAAAGTAAAAGAGCCAAGGAGCCTGAGCTCTGGCCTGGGCAGAGGAGGCTACGGTGGCCTGGAGTGACCAAAGGAAGTTCTGAAATGGGAAAGCTAGTTTTGGGTCTGCCAAAGCTGGCACGATGAAATGATAGATTTGTTTAGTGAAAGGCGCTGAGATGAACTCCTCAGTGAAGGCTGAAAAAACAAACTGCCTGTGAATGAGAAGAGAGAAAAAGTTGTGAATTTAATACTCTATTGACTAACATAAACTGTAACTGTAGCTTATGTTTTAGCCTGTAGTAAGTACTTTAACTTTCATATTCATTTTTACTAAATATCACAATATAGATGCACTTCAATACTAATATACATTTACACACACACACACTTTTGGCCATTTGTGTATCTATGAGACAACAAAACCCTCAATCCTCTGTCAAAAGGAGACCTTTTACTAGCAGAACTTTGTTTGTTGCCATATTTACATATAACTAATACATATTTTTTCAAATTAACAGTATAGTAATTAAGCAATTCTAAAGAACGTATTTTGCCTTTGCTCTACAGACACAAAGTTGTTAAAGTAGAAGTGGCACCTCCACAATTTAGTCTACCCAAACTGGAATGAAATATAAGGCGACAATGTACACTACTGTTCAGAGGTTTAGGGTCAGTAAGATTTTTTTAATGTTTTTGAAAGAAATCTCTTATACTATCCAAGGCTGCATTTATATGATCAAAAATATGGTAAAAACAGTAATTATTAAATATTGTTGTAACTTTTTTTATTATTTTCATATATTTTAAAGATTTATTCCTGTGAATTTTCAGCATCATTACTCCAGTCTTCAGTGTCACATGATCCTTCAGAAATCATTCTAATATGCTGATTTGGCACTCAAGAAACATTTCTTATTGTTGTTGATAAATAGAAAGTTCAAAAGAACTTTTGAATGGTAGTGAACATTATTACCCTAAAAAATGTAAAAGGAAAAGAACACATAAAAATGTGTCAATGTTAATTTCAATCAAAAGGTGATACATAACTGAAAACAACATCTGGCTGGTTTGTCTAAATACGTGCCTCTGTCTCTCTCTCTGTGTGTGTGTGTGTGTGTGTGTGTGTGTGTGTGTGTGTGTGTGTGTGTGTGTGAGAGAGAGTGAGAGAGAGAGAGAGAGAGAGAGAGAGAGAGAGAGAGAGAGAGAGAGAGAGAGAGAGAGAGAGGGGGGAGAGGACAAACACAGGACTGTATGAACAAGCTTATACTCTCGCGCTCTTGTCGTTCTTCAGATAGAAAAGAAAAGAAAACAGCGCTGTTCGTCACTCAGAGTGTTACAATGGAGGGTAAATGTTGTGTAAACATTACATGTTGAGTCAATGAGTCTGTCTGGATTTTACTACTCTCTGTAAACACAGCAGTGAGGGAATTACTGTCCATTGGTCCTCTGGAAGGATAAAGCTAACGGTCTGCAATAAGGGGTCAGTGGGCACCCTTCTACTGGGTGGGACCTGTGCACCACACAAACACCTACACAAAGACATTCCTCTAGCAGCTTACATCGAATGCTCTCCAAAGCATATATGGTATAAAATGCTGTGAATAATTTGAAGTAGTTAGATTTCTTTCCAGTATGAACCTATGTGAGTGTGTACCTGGTATCTGGGGGGCAGGAACTGTATGTAAAGTGCAGAGGCTTGAGTGTGTGTTCCAGCAGCGTTTGTGCCAGCGGAATGGAAGGGGCGTCACTGTACTCTAGACTCGATGGCAACTTGTGATTCACTAAAACATACAGAGATCTGTAGTATCCTAAAAGACAAAGAAATGAAGAAGAAGAAAAAAAAACAGTTTTTAACTAAATAAACTCATCTATTGCCTTAAAGTATGATGAAGACAAATCAAACATAAGGCAAAACTCTGTACCTTTCTGTACCATATAGTGCAAAATTTGCTCAATAAGTGCAGTGACATAGTTTTCATCCTGTAGAAAGGGCAAGTAGGTTCTCTCAGATGAAAACACCTCCAGCATTCGCATCGGGACCGTCACATTCAGACTGTTATCTTCAAATGCTTGCAATAACCTTAAACAGACAGAAAAAATGCTTAGCGACCAACCAACAAGCAGATCTAAAGATTTACATGTTACTATGACAGACATATTTATTTTAGGGATGAAAACAGTCTCTGGGGAACATCTAATTTTGTACCTGCAACAGTGTCCCAATATCCTCTTGATCTGAAACAGGCAGCTCTGTCTTTCTGGCCCCGTCAGCAGCTTGATAAACTGAGTATGATGCTTTACCAAACTCTGACACATCCAGATCTACAACAGTTAAGACATTAACATTCTTAAATGCACATAAATTATGGCTGTCAACAGATTAAAATAATTAAATAATTTAATCGCACATTAATCACACCCTTGTCGTGAAAATTAACCATCTTTTGCTATATCCAGTAAAGTAAACCATGAGATTGAAGGGTGATTCTCACAACTCGGTATATTCAGCAAGTTTTTTCAAAGTAAATGTAGGCGTCTTTCCAAAAAAGGACACTCCAAGAGAACACCAAATAACCAAATGATATAAGGAGCGCACACGCGGTTTGTTTGTCCATCAATATAACGGACTCACGCATACTTACTGTACGATTCCTGTAAGTCTCCTCATCCATGAAAACTTTACTAGCAAGACGCTGGTTTGCTTTATCAAGCCGAGAAACGTAGTTTGAGTATTATCTGGCTATACAGCGGTGGGATGTTTTGGCGTTCAGTTCAGGTCTGTATTTCACACAGTGCAATGTAATCAGCCGGGTTTTCTTTACATTAGCGCTGTTTTGGACTGATTGTTTAAATGAATTCTTACTTGATGATTGGACTGAAAATGTTTCCTGAAGTTTAGCGGCTTAAAATGATCTTATCACAAACAGAGAAGTGAAATCTGGTAATTGGTTAAAACAGAAATTTCCACCAACCAGGGTTACAGATGTTTGCGCCATTGTAGATGCTCAGTGTGATAAACTTCCGACTCCCAAGATCATCTACCTGTGTGACGTTATGTTAATGATGCAATTTCACATGCTTCAGTAAATTATTTGCATTAACTTATTTTAAAGGCCCGGTTTCACAGACAGGGCTTAGCCTAAGCCAGGATTAAGCCTTAGTTCCATTAGGATATTTAAGTAGCTTTTATAAACGTTCACTAGAAAAAAACATCTTGTACTGGTGTGCATCTTGAGACAAAACAATGGCACTGACATATTTTAAGATCTGTCAGTACAAGTTACTTTCAGTTACAACAGCTCAAATATGCATTTTAGTCTAGGACTAGCTTAAGCCTTGTCTATTTGTCAATTTATGTCTAAAATTTTAAATTACACGCATACGTTAACGTGTTAACGTCGACAGCCCTAACATAAATACAATGGATGTTCTTGGATTCATAAAGACAATGGCGCCATAGTACAAAGCTGTCCAACTTCTTTTTATTTTTCATCAATTCACATTAAAAAGGCAATTAACAAAAGCAAAAAGTCATTGGCCCTTATATGACAATAAAAGCTTTTAAAACAGGCAACGCAGGTCATATTTGTGGTTCTTACCATTCTGTGTCTGTCTTCACTTTGTCTGTAAAAAAAGAGAAGCTGGCGAACAAGTTGGCCGAGTATGGCACTGTCTGTAAGTTGAGGGCCAGAGCCTGACTGGCACTGACACACACAGTGGTCAAAGTAGCCCCTTTGGATGGCATACTATATGAAAAAGAGAGAAAATTCAGGAATTTAACAATCTGTCTATCAACTACAAGAAATGGTTTAAAGAAACCCTTCCACACTTGTAGAGTTTAAAGCGATTCCACATACTTGCTGTTTCCGGTCTTGGTATCCCCTTATGTAAGACTGAATGATGATTGCATTTTTCAGTCTTTTCCTCTCATCCTGTGGGAAATAAAAAGATGAGTAAAACCATATATGAAGGACAAGACCATCATCTTCTATTTGTTCATAACTGCAAGATTCACATTCTTACATCTGACTCTAATCTGAAAATAGATACAACTATTCATATACACATCACGGAAATTTTGTCATACACCAAAAAGTATTTGGACACTGAAGACACACATGAAAATGTATGAATGTCATTTCACTAGATAACAAAAGTCAAACCAATTTTTTTTTTAGAACTTAACTTAACTTTTTGGTCTTCTTTTCACAATAAAACACTATAAACATCTGTAAAATACCCTAATGGCTGATGCTCACCTCTCTTTTCCTTCTTTCTTCTTGTGTTCGATGAAGAAGGGATGCTTTTTCCTCCTGAACAAAAACGTGTTAGACATAACAAAATAGATCCAATATCAAGATGGTACAACAATTGGTACATGTTACAACAATACAATATGGTCAGTTTCCAAGTAATAATCATTGTAGACAAATGTCAAATGTAGTGATGCATATCAAATGGAAAACTTACTTTTCTGCTAGCACCCCCAAGGGAAACCTTGGGTGTTCTCCTGAAATCTCCCTCAAAACTGAACATGGTTACACTTTTCCCATTGAGCAGCAATCAATACAAGTATCTTGTGTGCAGTGCAACGAAGTGCTGTCTGTGGTGAAAACAAAAATGATGATGAGTCTGGAGTCAAGTCAATGAACTAATCATAATGGAAACACTCTCTCATAACAGAATTTATGTTTGCTTGTAACAATAAACACTGGTAAAGATGCTGCTACTGTTAATTAAAGCAGGCTGTTTTGAAGAAGATATGTAAAGCAACTTTATCCTTGTGATAGATAACTGAAGAGGTGCAGAAGGTTACAGTGGGCGTGAATGGAAATTGTCATTCTAGCAGCAGCTAATCTGGCACTTCAGCAGGTGGAATGATCAACACTAAACAGAGCTGTATAACACGAGTGTATCACCAACAAGAAATGTCATTATTTCAACTTTATCTATACATTAACGAGTCAGGAAAAATATGTTTAATTCATACAAATATCTGTGTGTACAACAATTGCTTTGCCATGCACCCTCTTCTGAGCGAAACATGTTCTAGAAAAGGGCTGTTTCATAAGCAGACAAATACATTTGTTATGACTCAAGCCAGGCTAGTTAGCTTGCTAACATACAGAACCAGTAAAGAATCACTATACCAGAAGTTCATCATCATTTACGAACGTGTTCTTTTAAGGTCCAAGTATAAATCGGCATTTGCGCTGTGAAAGACAGAGACTTCTGGTATTTTCTTCAGTCAGATCCACTGAACTTCTCTGTTAGCCTCTTGGCTAAAGGTTCTTTGACTAGCTAGCTAATGACTCAGCAGCAGTTCAATTGTCTTTCACTTCGACAATTCCCAATTTCCCAGTAATTTACACGTATAACTGCATGTTATTTGGGGTCTGTCACCACTTAACGAGAATTAAGACAGTAATTTGGAAACATCAATGCTGTGCTCTGCTCTGACATGTTAGTTCAGCTTGACATAAACTTCAGTCATATGTCGCTCTCGCTTCTAGAGTCATCTAGTGATTTCAGTGAGGTTATACAGCTTTTTCTACAGATGAGTCGTATTAATGATGAAATGCGAATTGTTTACCTGGTTTTACTGAATGATCAGCCGAACCTTATAGTTCAGCGACTGGAAATCAAAGAAAACAAAACCGAAATCGTTGCTCTTGCTCTACTAAACAAACACAACACAGAGAACAGCCCGCCCTCTCAGTAACACGGTGAAATGTGATTGGACAACACAACACTTGCTACCAAACGATTGGTTAAAAACGAGGTCAATAACGTGAAAAATGTCACAATTACTTCCTGGATGAATCCCAGCAATGAAAGGAAACCAGTTGCGGACGGTGAAAGGGATCTAATCTCCGGGACGTTAAACTGGATCATCTTTATCTTAGATAGTCTTTTATAAAATATCTTTCTTCATTGGTTTGTTTGTAAGTGATGTAAATAATGAATTGGCAAACACATAGTAAAGCAAAAAAGCAACCTACATAAAGTTTTGAAACATTAAAAGCATGGTTCACACAAACTTGATAATTATGTCATTATTTACTCATCCGCTTGTCGTTCCAAACCTGTATGACTTTCATTTTCTATCTGTGGAACAGAGATGTTTTGTTTTTGTTTGTTTTTTTTTTTTTTTTTTTTTTTGTTGTTTGTTTGTTTGTTTGTTTGTTTTTTCCCAACATTCCTCAAAATATCTTTTAAGTTCCACAGAAAAAAAAGAAAGTCATACATATAGAAATGAGTGTGAGTAAACTTTTTGGGGGGGGGGGGGGGGGGGGGGGGAGAACTATCCCTTTAACTTTGAAGCCAACTTACTTTTTGAACAAATACTCAAAAGTACTTCACACACATCTTCCTAAATATTGTAGAATATGTCTCACACTCATTGCTTGGCATCTTGTTGGACAGCAGTAGAGAGGAAACCACTCAGTTTCTCATATATGTTATAGAGGGATTTATGAGTTATTGATTGATCATATCCTGCCTTTTAGACCTGAAAAGGATATAACGAGCCACTACAGCAAGTCTTCTGGAGCTGCTTCAGAATACAAAATGGGGGTCTCATCATCTCAAAAGGTCTCTAATTTTGAAAGATGTCAAAAAGGGTCACACATTTACGTCAGCTCCATGAGTTATATGTCTCCATAACTCTTTGTTGAGGCTGGTTAATTGCTAAATTGTTCAAGAGTCCTCTCAGGACTTATATATATATATATATATATATATATATATATATATATATATATATATATATATATATTCTGTAGTGTAAAGAACAGTTCATGTGTCAAAATAACTTTTTTTCTACTTTTTTTCTGAACATTGAAAAAGTTCCATGGATGTTAAAGGTTCTTCATGGAACCATAGATGCCAATAAAGAGCCTTTATTTTTGAGTTTATCGCATAGCCTACATTTTTAAATATTCAACAATTGTTGAATAATTAACAATTCATAATGAATACAGAATCAAGAAGCCTTTACATTTGTCTTATATATATCTATATATATGTGCTTATGCTTAGTTCAAGTTACATGTACAAGATTCTACTTTTAAACCAAGAATAGGCACCCAAAAAAAATTAAAAACAAATGTGGGTTAGAAATAATTCAGTTATACAAACGCTGTACGTTCACAGAGTAAATTTTATATCTTACTCCAAAGTACACGTCAAATTTTACAAAACAATTCAAAATTCATACTTAATCATTAAATCTGTAAGTCCATAGGTCCTGAGCTGTGCTTTTTATTTGAAGTCAGGTTACAGTCATTGTTTAAATTATAAAACTCCTCTAACAAAAACAAGTCTTTGATCTATGATCATTCATCAGTCAGTGAGTAAAATGTAAAAGCTGCGCTTGAGAAACATTAATAAGAAGCAACTGTTTTCATTGACTAAAAGCTGTTTAGCTCTTACGATGTTGGTTGATAAATTGAAACATTCTAGGGCTAAATGTACCTCACTCCCCCTTTTTTCTGAAAAATAATGAAAAAGAGAGGAAGAAAAGGAAATAAGGAAAATTGACACCTCCAATTAATTTGAGGTGGCCAAATGTACAATACAGCCATCACTGTGTCACATCTACCATTAAAAAAATAATAAGGGGGGGGCAGCTGAGTTCAGCTGAAATCAGGGTTTAAAAGATCAAGTTACAAAATAGCTAATTGTATCTAAGGCAACAGTGACTTTTATTATTAGGTCTATTGTTTTTAAATCATGTTAGCCTAAATATGCAGATTCAAAGCATTATAGGCTAATACAGCTTTACTTTGCAACATGTTTGTGTTAAGTTGCATGTCTTTAAATAGCCATTGTTTTTTTTTGTTTGTTTGTTTTTTTCGTTTTTTACAAAACTGTTACCTCTTGTCGCCTAAATATTAAAGCATTGTTTTTTATTTAATTAATAGACTACATTAGCGACATTAGTTAGAGAGACAAAAGAGACATTGCTTTTAAAATATTTACTAGGTTCTCAGCTTGTCTTTCGCGGGGCACTCGTTTTAATAAACAGCGAGGTCTTTGTTTTGCTTATGACAAGTATGAAATGAATTCATTTGAATTAGCCTGACATCTGGTGACATCGTCAATCACAGGCTCGTGTCACGGAGAGAGGGGACTCGTGGGTCATCTCGTTTAAAGCACATTTTAAATTACACCACTGACTGAATTGTGTGTATTCATCACATTAGTGTAGTCTACCAGTATGCTCGGTTAAGTGACACCTGGCTTTCGGGCTTGTTCACTCGTTTGTTTGGTCCAGTGAATCACTTAAGATATAGGCTATTCAGGCTTATCAAAGCAAACTGATGAAAAACGCTTATTTCGATAGCCAAGAAGGATTTGGTATGCAGTTTAAAATGAATTATCTTCATGTTCAGTCCTTGGGGAAAAAATCATGCATTAAGCGCTGAAATCGGATTTCCTTTAATGATTTTTGATATTGGAGTCTAGGACCATTCGTTGTAAGTAACCGTTCTCTACAAATTAAATTGATAAAAAGATTATGAGTCCTAAATGTGTTTAAAAGCAGTGCTATATAGGCTATGTTTCAACACACTGCCCATTTGTGCCATTATAATCGAAAATATTTATTGCAATAAAAGAGACAGTGGAGGTCCAGTTAAATTGGCTTTTCATAATGAACACATTTACCATGGATAATTAATATATAAACTATTTCGATTTGTCATTGTGATATGTGTTCCACTTAATTGTGAAAGTAATTACCGAGCGAATGAACAGCTTTGAGGAGAGTCCCTGGTTTCAGGCCCTTCTATCTCAGGGTGCAATAATAATTTTACTCTCCCCTGATGTGATGAAAAAGAGCCATAAATCTCTCTGATCGCTGCAGGTCCATGGCTTCATATTTCACTGCTGCTTTAATAGAAATATTCATGCGATCCCTTAATGAAATTAAAACTGGGAAGCAGACAAAGCGGTAAGACACAGAACGTTTAAACGTGTAGCGCTTGAAGACACAAGAATGTTGCAGACTTCAAACTGTCCATAAACTCAAATAAAATTAAAATAAAATAAATTGTAAATCACTTAAAATCATTTTCCCCCGTAGTCCAGCATCGCCTAAATGTGACTGGGTTATTTTATAATGTGCATTGTAGTTGTTACCCATATTGTAAGCAATAACACTTGATACTTAGTGATTCCATCCTATATTTTCAGAATTGGTCACTGTATCATTACGGCACCCTGTATCCTTTCGGCCCGTGACTTGTTGATTTCCCCTGAGCAAATAAACGCATGCGAGCAGTCTCGAGAGAGTGGTTAGCTGATGAATCGAGGAAAACTAATCCGCTTTATTGGTAGACAGGTTAAGGGCAACAGAGTGTCAATAATTCTCTCTCTGACCTCTTTCTCCATTAGCTTAAAGAGGCTTATAAGAGGAACAGACCCCACAATAGGATGCAGATCTCCCACATTCCTATCCCACCGTGCACGTGCCCAGCTGCTTCAAGAAATATATAGCTAATTTAGATTTTAAGAGTGCGAGATCCAACGTTTACAGTAGGCTTTAGACATTGAAACATTTAAGGAAGCCATAGACCCCGGTTTTTTTTTTTTCCATGAGTAACTATGCCTAATGTCAAAATTTTTTTCCTTTAAATTTTCTCAAAAAAACAGAGGTCTGATTTGCCCATGTTTATGCAGAATAAATACAAAATAGCCTATAGGCTATCTAATGTACCAACATGTTACAATATTATCAGTAGCTAAATGGGATAGTTTGATTATAATCTCCAGTGTTTTAGTATTTATTTTGTAGTCTATAGGCTATTTTATTTGTTTAATATAGGCTAATCTAACGTTGAAATAACCTACACATTATCTTGTTGTTACGGATGCAAAGATGCTAAAATATGTCAACATCGACAGCAGCCTATAACAGAATTATTTAACTGTTAATCACGTAATTAAGATGTTTTTAGAGCATATAAAGACCGGCGCTACATGTGACGCGGAAAAGTTGTCACAAGGTTTTCAAGTCAAAATGTGTTTGCAATGGCTAGTTAAAAATCCACTTAAATTAAAATTATTTTGTGAATTTTATCCTCTAGTAAACTTTTAATAAATTAATATTTGTGTACACCGTGGCTGTTTTGTAAACAAATGATCACAATAAAGATCAAACTGGCAAAGGTCAAATATATTCAAGGTCGATTTCAAATAAAAGGTTGAACTGTGTTCTCAGGACAAAGGTATTTTTCATATATGTCAGGTGGGGGGGGGGGGGGGGGGGGGGGGGGGGCAAGTTGTCACATGCGTTTTAAATATTATGTATTAGGCAACATTTAATAATTTATTAAATTATTAAATGTATGATTTATTAAATATTAAATGGTTGTTGTTCAAAACACTGTTCTGATCATTGTGTTACCTTTTACATTTTGTATCAATTGTTTTATGTTTCATCATTGTTGTACTGTTTCAATCTTTGCTAAAAAAAAAAAAATTGACTGTATCATTGACTGTTCAAAAATATTCACTGGAGTACAAATAAATGTGACAAGGTCTGTTTGGTGTGAGGACAGTCTTTCCACAAATTTGTTCTCTTAATTATTCAGAATTCAGAATTTAATATCATTTGCGTAAGCTATATGCCACTTTGTTATTCATTCATATGATCAATTAAAAAACAAACAAACGCCCATAGCCCTATGCGTGCACATACAATTCAGTAGCTCTTGGTGGATAGTTGTCATTCTCTTTTTAAAACAAATAAGCATAAATGTTATCTTTACAATTATAAATGAATGATATAGTTTGAATGAATTATCTACATCCGAGTGAACAGGATAGTTTAGCCATTTAATTAGACATCTTAGTTAATATTTCAAGCTTATTCTTTTGCATCGAAAACAATGATATCGTGATCATAACACCATTAAACTCTTTTTAAGAGATGCAATGAAAATGTTTCTGTTCTGTATTAAGACGAGAATTTGATGTTAATCATTGCGTTTCAATTCTTTCTTAAAACAGTTAGGTTTTTCTTCAATTCTGCACTTGATTATGTAAGCAAAATGTATAAAGTATGTGCGTGTTGTGTGTTATACACACACATATAGGAATTGTTTTCCCCCCTGTTTTTCACACACCCTTAACTTTCCACGAACGATAAGAGGAAATTCTTATCTTTTGAGGACTACTGAATTTCTACTAAGCGCACTGTGAACACGGTGAAATCACTGTCCAATCGGATATCCACAAGGATGACGTGATGACCAATCCACACCCTTTCGGGCAGCAGTTGACAAGTGGACTTCTGGCTTGCACACCTTGGCCAAGATCATAACTTTAAGGAGAGGAACGGTGACACTCGTGACAGCCTTGTAAAGTTGCGAACGACGCGTTAATCTGTTTGTGAGGTGGGCCAGATGGAGAAATCTAAAAACTTTCGAATCGACGCGCTTCTGGCTGTCGATCCACCAAAAGTGCAGACCTCGCCGCTGGCGCTGGTAACCTCCCTGCCCACCTCTTCCATATCATCCTCCTCCGAAAGTGTCCAGGCGTCAGAGTTGAACACGAACTCCGAAGCACTTCGGACCGCGACTCCATCTCCCCCCAGGATATCGTCTTGCGGGTTGATTCCCAAACCGGGTTTCTTAAACTCTCCACATTCGGGCATGGTCGGACTACACCCTCAGAGCAGCACCGGGATTCCTCCTCAGGCTCTCTACGGTCATCCAATGTACACATATTCAGCAGCAGCGCTCGGTCAGCACCCGGCGCTGTCGTACTCGTATCCGCATGGGTCGCATCATCATCATCCCAGTGACCCCCTCAAACTCACCGCCAGCTCCTTTCAGCTCGATCACTGGCTGAGGGTGTCAACTGCGGGAATGATGCTGCCCAAAATGGCAGATTTCAGTGGTGAGTCACATTTGAAATGCACGTGGTTAAATAGATAACGTATTAGGCTGTTGTTGTTGTTATTATTATTAATTGTAGCCTATTTTAGGCTATTCAATTTGTTTATGTGTGCTACGTATTTTATTCTGTAATTCATTAATTAGCGTTGAATTAGCCTACATATTTTGATCTTACAGAAAAACGCTGTTTATTTTCAACAACTCTTCTACTGTATGCTGTAATAAATAAAAATAATCATAAGATTTTTGCCCCAAGCCCCCGTAAATACTGCCTTGAGACTTTGTTCTGAGCAACGGATCACAGTAGCCTGATATAACAAGCGCGTGCAGGGTCAGTAAAGCTGAGACTGAACGAGCACTCTCTTTCAAAGAGGGGCTAAAATGGACAGATAATGGACAGAGGGAAAGTGGCGGACGAGTGTGAAAACCACAGCCTGCCAACTGTGTACACTGCAGACACTGTCTCTCTGTTCCGCTGCTCGTCTGCAGATTTTCTCAAACCTCTCCCAAACAAATCAGACAGGGTGGAAATGTTACCAGATGTACTGACAATGCCGTGGCACATAGAGGCCATGTGTGATTGGGAATTGCTCTGGGGGCTTAAGAATTAGAGCATTTAACATTTCTTGCCGTCCCATTTTATAAATTACATGGTGTGTTAAAAATTCAGTGTGAGTGCAGTGCACTAAAACTGCTGCTATAGGCCTACTTTAAAATAAAATAAAATAAAAATGTGAAAAGCAGGGCCTACAGGTCCACTGCCCGTGCCACTCTCAAAAATAAATTATTCAACGGTTCAGTGCAGAAGCATTTTCATCAAATAACACTAACAAGTTTGTTTTATAGCTTCTTTGGAGATTATAGAAATTGATGTTGAGTTTTGTAGACCAGTTTTCGTTTTTGGGTTCTTTACAGCATCAGTTTGTAGGTGGTTTTCTAAAAAAAAGTAGGCTATAAAAATCTTTGCAAAACTTAAAAGGTTCTTATGGTATCAGCATAGCTAAATCTTTTTTGTTCTAATTGGAATCTTTCTTTTTTTTTTTTTTAATAATATTTCCAACATATAAACATTACAATTTATTTATTTCTGCTGTGTTTTACGAAATATATGATGAAATATCTAGGCTAAAAATGTAATTTTTTTCATTTTGTAGGCCAGGCGCAGTCAAACTTGCTCGGGAAGTGCAGAAGACCCAGGACCGCGTTCACAAGCCAGCAGCTCCTTGAACTTGAGCATCAATTTAAGCTGAATAAATATCTATCTAGACCAAAACGCTTTGAAGTGGCCACATCACTAATGCTAACAGAGACACAGGTAAACCATCGGGTTTTTTAATGCATCGCCTGGATAAATACTTCTGTAATGAAAAAAAAGTCTAAATTAATTTGTTGAAATGTAGTTTTTGATAAATATAATAGCTAATAGAAAACGGTTTAATCTAAATATGGCTGATTAACATAACGTCAAATAATGCCAAAGTTGATTAGCTATATCGTTTACGAATGAGATGTCATGTTTTTATTTCCAGGTGAAAATCTGGTTTCAGAACAGGCGTATGAAATGGAAGCGCAGTAAAAAGGCAAAAGAACAAGCCGCCCAGGAGGCCGAGAAGCAGAAAGGTAAAGGAAACCAGGACAAAATGGACGGACTAGAGAAGGACTACCAGAAGGTAGATTCAGTGAAAAGTAACAGAATACGGGACTTCAGAGACAGTGACGACGAAGAAGGAGACAATTACATGCTGAATTCATCTGATTGTTCCTCCGAGGATGAACGAGCCAACACCAGTGATATAAGTCCACAACCATGAGACTTCTTTTTACAAAAAAACACCCATAAAAGCGAAGTATGTGATATGCATGTTATCATCTTGCAGTCATTATGGAAGTGCTGAGGTGGACGTCCACACGAGCTGTTTGTATTACTTTCAAACATTGACTGGATACTCCTGAAGGTAGCCTGATGATATGGTTGCAGAGCATGTGGTAAAATCGCATTTCATCAAGCAAAATAGATGAGTAGGCCTATCACTATCAGAAATAATTAGCATCATTAAGATGATCCTATTCGATAACCACTGCGTATTAATTTCTGAACTCAAGTGGGATAAAGAAAATCAACTACAACCAGAACCATATGTGATCTGTTTATTTTTGTACAATGTATTTATAACGAAATCGCTTTTAAAATGCATGTAAATTATTGTTTATGCTTCTCAGTTACGCTCTGTGAATAAAATTATTATTATTATTATTTTGTAATTTCGGAGGACCTTTTTAATTTGTAACTGTTGAACTCGTATATTCCATTACAAGCGTGAAGGAAAAACCCTCAACAAGGCTTGATGTGAAGCGGTCTCTGTTGTCAGTGGCACGGTCGGGTCATGGGAATCGCTGTTTATAGAGCTCTCATATCCGTGCAAATGTGCGAGTAAGCATACTCGAATATGGCGAAACATTTCTCACCACTGTAGCAATGGGCACCCAATAATGAACCTTTGAAACAAAGTCCATCCATCATCAGAGCACATCACAGGGGCTATTTTAGGTGTCTTTTATATTTATGTTAGACTTTAAGTGAAGTGAAATTAGACTGACCTTTCCGCTGATTTTTGACACTTCATGTTCTATCTATCCGGAAGTCTTTTTCTGTCATGTTCACAAAGTAATGTTGAAAATTAGCCTGTAGTATTAGCTAAAGACAGAGCGCTTGTACTTAGGAAGGACATGAAATGAAAATGATAAAGAAAGAGAGTATGCTGGATTAGCCTACTCCACAGCACGACTATTTTAATGGTCTTTTTAGAAATCTAATTGAGGTCTATTTCGCATAAGTGCATTTCCTCCTTTATTAATAACGACATGCTTTATTGGGTAATAAACCCTGAGATCCATCTGGTCTTTGCCAAGGAGCTTCTTCGAATCAATTAGAGGACATTTAAATATAATCACTACCCACTCCTATCAGTCCAGGGCCATGAGAACTATACTCGGACACTGAATGTGATCTGAAATGCTTCTTGTTTTTCAATTAATAAGCCACTTTCAGCCACATTCTCAGTGAAAAATAAGCTGTGCATTTTGGTGAATCATTTCTCTGCAACAGACTCTCATTACTCAAAAAACACCTGCCCTATAATGTGACTTCAATGCATAGCAGAAACTAAAATCTGGCTAATCTTTATAACTGTGCTTTACCCTTGGGTCCTAAAAGGCTAGTAGGGTAGTCAAGCAACATTTTAAAATTCACAGGGGCAAAGTAACAAAAGAATGTTCAAATGTTAAAATGGGATACAGATGCAGATATAACACATTATGATGGTTATGATAACTAGTAAGCAATGATTTAACCAAATACTGAACAGGTAGCAGTCAATTTGAAACATTAGTTACTGATTTAACCAATGCCTAATTTACCCTACTTGTACGTTTACCCAGCTGCATAAGAACAAAGAACTCAACCTTATCAGTGCCATTACCATTCTCTAACCATCGGGAAAGAAAACCACATACAAGTGAGCAGGGTGGGACACTTAGGCCTACATGAGGACCTGGATGAGACAGTTAAAGGTGAGACAATGCATGCAGGGTAAATACATGAGTGCATATAAGCCACATAATATAAATTGTTAAAATTATGCGCTGTGTAATTTGTCAGTAGTTATCAGCGCACGTGGCCTATGCACACACATGAATCTCCCATGGTCCTTCGCACAGGAACATATAACATCCTCACAAACGGTATTCTAACTGTGGTGTCATCAGTTCAAAGGCAACTTCGCTTCCTATTACCAGTTCAAACTAGGGTCAGTATCAAACTTCCTATGGTCTCACACAGACAGACAATAGCACACACTATTTACAGTCACCTGTGTGTATCTTAGTGGGCTGGACCCCCATTATACGCTTCTCCTCACATATGGTGACAATGTTGTCTTTGTCAAAGGGTGGAAAAGCAGGCCATCTGTAGGTAACCCTCCCTTTTCCAGCTCTAAATCTGTGAGCTAGACTGATGTGTCATCATTACAGGTACTAATGTGACAGTCTGTTTGATCTGACACTGGGGTATGTGATAAGGTTTAATTAATCAAATATAATTGAACACTTGACTCTTTTGTTGTAGTTGCAAATGTGATGTTTTCATCTGCCTGACCCCAGATGATAGTTGCTCATCCTCTGATCACTCCATGCTGTGGATTGATGTCAGTAATGCCAATGTTGCTAATGAATTAACCATGGGCATCAAATGTAACGGTAACCCTCTGCTATGTTAAGCTAGTCAGGCACGTCCAGAGCACTGCTGCATGTACAGTTGCTCCCATATTTCAAATGAGGGAAACAATGCATGTTTGTGCTCTTTTCTAAATGAAGTTAATACAGTAGTGTTTACATGGGGTAAGCTATTCAACTCTTAAGAGTCACAGGCTGAATTTGTTAACATAACAGTTATTGAATATTAAACATTTTTGTGCACTGGAAATTAATAAGCATTAGTGGAATAAAAGTTATTCTCTTTTTCTGCTTGGGACATGAGTCTGGCTTAAAAACAACAAATTATTATAAAACAGGCCATTAAAAAAAATTCTTTAATGCACTCAAATTTCTGTTACATAAACTTGGCATTTTTTATTTTTTTTTTAATTATTTAAATGTTCTGCTGTTATAGTTTTCAAATGAAAGCTTACTTTTCCCTTTCAATTAAATAAACATTACAGAAAGCCTGACTTACTATCAAAAGAGACATTTTAATAAGACCAAATATCTATGTATTTATGTATATGCCGATTACGTATATGCATATGCCAAATTTGAGATCTGTTTTGTTCAAACTGGAGTCATGCATGTAATAAAAAACCTAGTGATAAACATCTTATATCATACCAAGCACGTAACTCTTTAAAAAAAAAAAAAACACTAAAAATTTTATATTTATATATTTTACATATTTTTATTTTTCTACAGAATGTCATTAATAGAAAATAGAATAGCATGTCAGTGATATGCATGTGTCTTAAAGTCTGCATACAGGCTTGCATATTGCCCTGCGTAGAAATGTTCACTTTTTGAGTCTGATGCTTTTAGCACACATTTGCGTGCTCTATAGCTTCATTTTGGCGTCCCGGGCCTCCATGGCTTTGGTGGCGACCTCGGCTCTGTCCATGAGTACCTTGGCTTGCTCAGATGGTTCTTGTGTCTGAACATTCCGGAGCAGAAAGTGACTGATGAAAAGCTTCAAGCCTTCCCGCAGCATTCCTAGCTTGGGAATTCCAGAGATCCTGGGACACAATGGTAGGCAGATATTGACACACTAGGCCACACACAAGCCATTTTATATCAACCCAGGCTGTCCTGCACATCTGTTGTTTGTTTGTTTTTTTGTTTTGTTTTTACTTATTTTACTGAAATTAAAAAGTGTTTAAAAATTTGCACTCACAAATAAACACTTAGGATAATTAAGTTCACTTCTCTTTTGAAGTTCATTTACACTGTCATTAAGAACAATGCCTCTGAAATTGTTCACACTTTTGTCACACTTTTGCCTTTGATGATTACAAAATATAGAGTTATGCCTTTAATAATTCAGAAGCTCGCTAAACACTGAACGTTATCAACATGACTAATATTAATTTTTTTGTAGTAAAAATAATACTCACCTGCCAAATATATTCACAAGATCTTCTGGCTCGGTTTCTTTAAGGAGTTTCGAGAGAATCTGCTTCAGGAATTTGACTCTGGCCTTATCTAGCTCTCCAAACTCAATAGCCTTAAAAAAAAAAAAAAAAAACATCAAGCCATCCTTTAACTAATATGGGATTCATAAAGAGGATGAAGGACATTACACACACACACACACACACAGAGACAGATATATATTTGTGTGTGTATGCGTGTATATATATATATATATATATATATATATATATATATATATATATATATATATATATATATATATACACGCATACACACACAAATATATATATATACATACACATATATATATACATATATCTTGGAGAGGGGTGAACTTTAACAAATATTACCTTTAGAATGGAAAGAGAGAGACTCTTCCTGTGTAAAAGATGAGTGACCATCTGGACCAGGTTACTGAAAGACCTACTGGAAAGGTTTGACATTTCTTTGAACTTATCCCACAGACTAAACTGAAAGGTCATCTAAAGAACAGAAGAAAAGCAGAAGGTTCACATTTATAAAATGGATGTTATGTTTAATTGTAATTGACCTATAGAAAACATGCAGGTAACATGCAGCAGAAATGGGTATAGACTGACTCATATTATCAACATAATATAGATTTGTATATTGTAAACTTATAACTGATCTTATATCTTATTGCAATAATAAGAATATTTATTTATAATATCAATAGCAATCTTAGCTAATTTAACTGTTACATTAAAGTACTGAAAATCATCTGAAGGTTCTTTGCTTAAGCATTAGTTTTGTTTTCACAAATTAGACATACAAAACACACACATGCAGCGAAACCAGTGACACCTAGTGAAAAAAGCGCACTCCTAACACACGGAGACATAAAAATCGCTGCTGCTCCACTCTACCTGGAACCGCCGGTCATGTGAGCAAAGTTTCTCTGCCAGAACCGCATAGAATCTATTGAACATTTTCTCCTGCAGGCAGCAGTCCATCAGAACATGAACAATTTCCCGCTCTTGCTGGTTTTTCAAGCCTAACCTGAGAGAAAAAATAATCCACTCTCTGAATTGGGTAACTTATGGTTTATGAAAAATATTACAAATATAGTACATCATGTTTGAAATACACAGGAAGAAAACAGGTGGGTCTCTTAGCAAGTAATTTAAAGACAGCTTTGTGTGATAACCGTAACTAAAATATTTAAGTGTGGCATCATCACACACCAAGGATATAACTTCAGAAGATCTGTAACATTTTTCTTGTTCTTTTTTTAACCTAACATAAAAAAAATGTTGTCTTGCTAATAAAGCAGATCTGTTCATCTTTAAAGATACTTTTTAAATCATTTTATACAATTCTCTTTCATCGATTCTGGCATTACATGACACTGTGATCAAAACAAGACCTGCAATTAAATTTTTCAATTGCTAAGTGTCCCAAAAGGGCAACATGGCCTGTCACTGAAAATCAATGTGAAGAAACAGAAACTATGCTGACAAACCTTAAAAGTTTCTCAAAGGCATCCAAATAGTCTTCACTTGACATAAGCACACAGAAAATGTTCCTTCTGATGTCAGTGTTCATTCTTTGTTTGCGTGCAAGCTCCAAAATCTTTGCGCTGAACTGCAAATTCATAAAGAGAAATAATCCATTTCAGATGACAGTTTGACACATTGCCTCTCATAAAGCCAAATTATACTCAAAAATGCAAGTTTCTAT
This sequence comes from Ctenopharyngodon idella, assembly GCF_019924925.1. NCBI lineage: Eukaryota > Metazoa > Chordata > Actinopteri > Cypriniformes > Xenocyprididae > Ctenopharyngodon > Ctenopharyngodon idella. The sequence continues at coordinate 13,472,920 of NC_067226.1, forward strand.
AAACAGAAATTACTATATTTGGTAACACTTTACAATAAGTTTTAATTTGTTAACATTAATTACATAAGTTAACAAGTTAATTACATAAGTACATAAGTTAACTAAGAATGAACAATACTTATACAGCATTTGTTAATCTTTGTTCATGTTAAACTCAACATACACTACATACATTTAAAAAAAGTTGTATCTGTTAACATTAATTACTGCACTGTGAACCAACATGAACGTTATTATTAAATAACCTTAACAATGTTTTAAACATGTATTGCTCATTGTTAGTTTTTGTTAGTTAATGCATTAACTAATGTTAACAAATGACACCCTACTGTAAAGTGTTACCCTATATTTTTATACATTTCAAACATTTCTAAATAAGCAAAACCATTCGCTTACTTGTTCCCCTTTGGTGGACGTGGTGGTTGTCTTGTTCCCATGGTCATCAATCATGGGTGCTCCACTCCAGGAAGATCCCACAATCCACCAACGGCCAACACGCTCAGCTTCCAGAAGATTGTCTAGTGAGACTCTTAACTTCATATCACTGCCACCAGCACTGCTGTGAATCTATTAAGAGGGTCGTGTTAGTGCAAGTGCGCTCTGAAACCAAGTAACTGGCTACAATTCCACATTTCCGTGAAAATGCTGTACAAAACTCAGATCAATGTGTGACCACAACAAAGTATGGAGTTAGTCTGACCCCTAGTGGACACAGCGAGAAGTTCATTTGGTACCAATAATCCCAAACATTTATTTTACTATTAAGGCTCAAATGAATTTAGGGCTGATAATAATGTGAACATTAACTAGCTATCTGCTCTAAGCACTTTTGCATCGCAAGTCCAGCTTATACATCTACCAAATTACCAATGTAAGTAACAACATTAATGCAAAGTAACATCAGTCATTTTCTCACCAAAGTCCTCTGCAGTTTTCTTAATTTCTCCAGAGGTTCAGGGTCATAACCCGGAATCTTCCTCATGTCATTGTTCTTCAGTGCCAGCATAGTCTCCAGCATAAACCGAATCTGACAAGCAAATCAACATAACAAATGTCTGTTTGTAGAACTTGAGACAGACTGTAGCACAAGACCTCATTTGTGATTCATCTCAATTGTCCACATTTGTAAGTCGCTTTGGATAAAAGAGTCATTTACATTAAATGATTACATGTAAATATAATATGATCATTTCTAAGCACCAGAAGACAGCTTCTTCACAGGACAACTGAGTCTTACCCTTGTTTGGTCCTGAAAACACTCTCCTTCAGTGTTGGCTTTCTGCTGAGCCTCAGAGATCATCTCTTTAAGAGCCAGCGGATCATCCTTTCTCAGAGCAAACCCAACATTCTTCAGCAGCAGCAGAACTAGTTCTATATCCTTTGAGCTGAAACATGTCACCAGCTTCTTCAGAATGTCAAACACTAGGACAGCATGAACCACATTGAAGTTGTATAGGTGGCCAATTATGGACACCAAGTTGTCACATTCTTTGTCCGTAGCATTAAGTTGACTGTAGGTTTTATCAAACTGACGGACTACAGTCTCCAGAAAATGAGCTCCAACCTCAGTGAAAACGAGAGAGAAAGTGAGAAATTAGCCGGTGTTTTTACATAAGAAATTCTTATAATAGTATTCCACTGAAAACAGCAGTGAGCAGGGGCGGACTTAACCAATAATGAAGTAAGTGGCCACTTAGAGCCCCAGGGAATCAGAGGGCCCCATAAAAACCCAGAAGCATATAAATCACATATAACCAATTAATTTTCTATCATATTTTGTTTGGTCAGGATATCACCATTAAAGTTTTCACATTATTATTACATCTGCATGAATGCGGGGCCCACTATCACGGATAAGAGTGGATCATTAGTGCGGCACATTTTGAGCTACAGTGAGCGCAAGCTTTGCTTATGAAAATATTAAGATACATTTCTATAGCTCTGACTAATTTTAAATTGTCATTTTGACACATTTCTGAAATGTGCCATACTGACACTACCTGAGTAGTTGAATTAAATATAGTAGAAAACCTGCTCATTTAAGGGTGTGCATTTATTGCATATGAGGAGCAAGAACATGTCTAAAATGCATGTGCACTGTTCAATTGAACTATAAAATTTGTCCTCTAACTTAAAGCTGTTAAACTGAATGTATGAAATAAAGTGTTTGCTGAAAAGACCACAAGATTAACAACAACAACACTTTAAGAGCACGCGGTTTATCTGTCAATCAGCTGTGCTGTTTGTTACTATAGCAACAGTGGGGAGTACAATGACCGCATTTCAGAGGTGTGTTATAAAATGTTTGCAGTAAATAAATATTGTTTTTAAGAATAATGCACTGAGATTTCAATCACCAATGAAGACACCATAATCCAGAGAAAGAGAATAACGAGGGCAGTTTTTTACCATTCAGTGAAGAAAAGTTTTTAGGATTAGTTGGGATATGTACGCCGTATATAGTGCATGATATTCTAGGGTAGTCTATCCATGTAAGCTTTGTATAATTGTTGATTATTTTATGTATCGATAATATTTTTACACAGTAACATGATAGCTAATTACATTACATTAAGATTTACAGTTTTTTTCATAAATGTGTTCCATCCATATATTATTATTTGCTTTATTAGTGAGTATCTGTGTGTATTAGTTAGTCCCAACTCACTTAAACTTGGGGTAAACTCTTTAAAAAATAAGTGTTTAGTGCTTGGATGGAGAGAGAGAGAGAGAGAGAGAGAGAGAGAGAGAGAGAGAGAGAGAGAGAGAGAGAGAGAGAGAGAGAAAATTAGGGCTACAAAAGAAACACTGCGCATTGCTGGTATTTTAATGCCCCATACCTAGAATTGCTTAGGGCCCCCAAATCACTAAAGTGTGGACTAAATTGCCATGATGACAAGTGTATGAATCTGTCAGATGAAGTAAATATTAGATACCTCCAGGCCAACACTATGGTGGAGGACGCTGACAAGTAGGATGTGTTCCATAAGAAGCCTGGAAGAGAGAGTGTTAGTGTTAATAATCATAATTTACAGGTATTTATTAGTGTGTTGTTTTAAGGTCATATTTAATTTGAGTGTTTAAATTTAGTTTTTTTGGGGTGGTTGCTAGGGTGTTTTGGGTGATTGCCAGGTAGTTGCTATGTGGTTGCTAGGGTCTTCTGGGTGTTTGCTGGGACACAGATTTTTTTTAGGAAAATCATCAGTTAGAAAAGATATAGCACAGTAAATGCTGGAATACACTTCACAACTTTTAAAATCATACAGGTATCATATACTTGCCGACTTTGTAAATGATTATAGAGAAAAACAAGGCATTGTACACACTATCAGGCATTCACATTGCTCAGAACACAACAAACTCACACAGAAACACCTGCCTTGTTTCTAGAAGACGCATGACCAAACAGAAACAATGTGTTCTAAAATAGGCCCAAATTATCAAACATGTTTGATATCCTCTGACTGGATGGAATCTAGAAGTATGAAGCTAATAAAGAGTCTGTGCCCATCTTACACTACGCAATTGTCTGCAAAATCCATGATTTTGGACTGCTCAAAATCTTTAGCAACTAGCATTGATGAGACTGCAAATTGGGGCAATAATCATGGAAAATGTAATTTAGTATATTCCAGCTTTAAATCAGAACAGTATGAAGATCTGACCCCTGACCCTGGTGGATGTAGCTAAAAAGCACTAGGGTTTTTAGTTTCAGAAGAAGATTATTACATTTAAATAGAACATCAGTATGTGTGCTTTATCAAGTCAACATAATTAAATTACACAGCACAAAATGATCAAAGACTGGGTTATAAAATGAAGTATATGGTAACCTTTCAGGCATGAGAGCAGGTGTGACGCAGGCAGCCAGCAGAATGTCGGTGAGTGTGTCGTTCATGTCCTTCCTGCTGCTGCTCATGTATAGCTCCTCCAACTGACTGCTGATAGACGCCATATTGGGCTGACTCAATCTGCCAAACAGAGGGCAGATTATTAAACTGATCAACAACACTGAATTTCAACTGGTTCACCAAGGATAGTAAACATTTTTAAAAATCGTGCTTTTATGTAGTCTACCTTCCACGGCACCTTACCTGTTTATCAGACCTTTCACACGGCGTGTCAGTTTCTCCAGCTCGGCTTTGCGTTTGCTGTCCACGGCTTCTCGTAGGTGAGGTGGAACATACTTGCCCAATGTGGCAGGATTCTATAAAAAGAAAAAACACAAGCTTCAAAACATACTTCTGATGAGCATCCAATAGACTGAGAGTAAAGAGTAATGACCAGTACACTAGAGCCAATATAGTTGCTATTGAGTTTGTTTTGTAATTGACAAATTTTGCAACATTAATTTCCTGTTTATTATTGTGAAGCTGCTAAAACTATCTGTACTGTATAAACCACTTTATAAATAAATGTGACTTGACCAATAGGGGGAATAAGACTGAATTTAAACCTAAACAATAATAATAAAAGATTTACAATGACATACTGGTTCCTGGCTTTCGTGTCTTTTTTGTTCAGATTCAACTTCCTCTACATGATCATTTTCCTCTGATGCATCTGTGTGATCTTCCTCTTCTTCATGTTCTTCCACATAATCTTCTATCTGTGTGTCGTCTTCTACGTCCTCCTCTTCTTCCATGTGTGTGTCATCCTCTCCATCTTCTTCATCAGCGTCATCTTCATCCCCACTGTCATCTTTTTTCCCATCATCTGTCATTTGCCCGTCGCTGTCCTCTTCCAACTCATCAAAGTTATCCTTCGCTTTGTCAGTGTCCATTTCTTCATCGCTCTCATACAGTCCTGTCGCAGATGCTCCAGGCTCAAGAATTCCTAAAATATAATCGAGTCCGTCGTTGGCGAATGACTGGGGCAGACTCTTTTTGTTCTTTCTTTTGTTCAGTCCAAGGCGTTTTTCTAATTTCTTTATTTCTTTGTCCTCTTCGATGTTTGCCTCTAATAGAGCCAGCTTTCTGCTCTCGTTTAAACTAGTTTTCTGTCTCGGCTTTGGCAGATGTTCGGAGAAGTGGACTTTCTTTTTAGTCGTCTCTTCTACACCATCTTTAATATTAATGTTGTCTTTATTTGTCTTCTGCTGTCTCTGAGCGGCATTTTTAAGATTTCCGGTCAGCTTCACAGCTGATTTCCGTGTGTTTTCCTCATTCACAGTAGGAGTATTTTGCGCAGGTTCCTCGCTGGGCTTCTTGAGTGATTGGCCCATGTAGTGATTTTTCATCTTGGCTTTCTTTATCTTACGTTTCTCTTTGCGCAGCTCTTTTCTACTTTTCCTCTTAACGAAGGTTGCTCTTTGGTTGTTTTCATTTTCATCGAAGCCGCCTTTGCTCTTCACAAAGTCATTAACTGAATCCATGAATTTCTGAAGTTTCTCCTTGTGGATTTGCCTTCCACCTTTCCCTCTGCTCTTCCTCTGCGCCTTTGCCTTCATTTTAAGTGAGCTATATCTGACGGTGCATATAATCTTTATTTATTGTCAACAATTACGTGTTTACAGACGGAAAATCGCTAAATATCACATAAAAGAGTTATCGGAAAGATAACACATGCAGTAGCAGCTGGAGGCAGCCATTAATGTTGTTTCTTCGTTAGACGACCACGATTTGCCAGTAGAGAAAACAAAATTGAGTGGCTTTATCGCCATCTACTGAGTTGGAGCGTACGAGCTGCCTAATCCCAAAATATTTGTTCAGAGCCTGATATACTAATATTTGATTACATTATTCTAATTTTGAAAAACAAATTATTAATAATTATTATTGATGTCATTATTGTAATTAGGTTACACTTTATAGTAAGGTATCCTTGTTACAATGTAATTACATTTAAGTACTGAGTTACATAGGGTTAGGGTTATGATTAGTGTTTAATTTAGGGTTAGTTAGTTGCATGTAATTATTCATAATTTACTGTTATTACTATAGTAAGTATGTGTAACGTGTATCAAGGACACTGTAAAATAAAGTGTTTTATTATTATTATTATAATTATTATTATTACTATTATTGATCCTATGATAGACTGGGAGCCTGTCCAGGATGTTTCCCCATATGCCCCCAGTTTCACAGACATGGCTTAAGCTAGTCCCAGACTAAAATGCATGTTTGAGCTGTTTTAACTGAAAGCAACTTGCACTAACATATCTTAAAATATGACAGTACCATTGTTTTATCTCAAGATGAACACCACTAATGTTTTTTTTCCTAGGGTTCGTTTATAAAAGCTACTTAAATGTCCTAATTGAACTAAGGCCTAATCCTGGCTTAGTCTAAGCACTGTCTGTGAAACCAGGCCATGGTTTCTCTGCCTTCAGTCTAAGATGCTGCTGCACTCTTGTGACCCTACATAGGAGAAAAGGTATAGAGAATAGATGAATGATGAAAGGATGCTTGGATGGATTGTTATTGGTAGTGGAAGTAATAGTACTGTAAAGGATACAGGTCTTAGTGCTAATTTGTGTAACTTTGTTTACTTATATATGTGTTTGGCCAAGCGAGAAAAAACATACTCTCAGTAGTACGTCAGAAAACGTCAGGTGTGTCCAAAACAACGCCGAACAAATGCCAAAATATGTAATTCTTTCGAATAATTCTAGTATATTACTCTCAGTGAAAGCTGTGCACCTGTGTGCATGCGCCCTCCTGTCCTGTCGTGTGTCGCTGAATAATGACGCAATATATTTTGACTGTGTTTTGATCGTCTATTTGGCGCTGAGATGCCACTTGTCAGTCCGTCGAGCTCTCATCAGGGCGGTGTGATTATCCGCTTTCTCTTACAGTGAACGCTCTCGCCACAAAAATGCGTTGCTAATGACTGTGTTTCTGCAATATGAAGAATGGAAGAAGACGATGTGACGATCAGAGAGCAGAATTTCCACAGCCAAGTCCGCGAGTACATCGTAAGTAACAGTTAAAGAGAGACCGATGAAGACCGTGTTTGTGTTCTTTATCGCATTTAGCCTCCATTGCGTGTATTTCTTAAAATGAAAATATAAATGGGTTTGCTATAATTGAACTTTTGATAGTTTCTCTAGAAAATGAAATGTATTTGAGTGAGGTTCATCAGGCTAGTTAGCTAGCTTGTTAGCTTGTCGTTAGCTAATTGATCCCTTTCTGTGGCATTTTTTTAAACTAAGCCAAAAGCTGAGGTTAAGTGATTCGTTGTAGTCTGTTATTGTATATATGCTCTGTGAATGCTATGTTTTTGTGACATACATTTCTGAATTTCTAGAATTAGAGCAGACGTAACGTTAACTGACCATTATGTGGTAGTTGAGAAATTCTAACGGTTCTGCCCTGACAGCTTGTTTACTGTTGTTGGTGTACACATAAGCTTTGCAGGTTTGCAGTATTTATTTTGGGTGTCAGGATGTAATGTGTCTCTCCGTCCACCGTAAGCAAACCTGTTCTCATGATCTGCAAGTGATTAAATATCACGAATTAATCTGTCAGTGCTAACTGACATGTCTGACTGAACAAAATTTGCAGCCTTTGCTTGTAAGAGCAACCGGAAAAGTGTGATCTCTAGTGTGATCCCAGCTGCTGTCTCTGTCTTACAAATGCAAAACTGTTGAATTGAATGATTTAGTAGTCAAAGTTGGTCTTGATCCACACTTTAAAACAGGAAGCAAGTTATTCTTTAGAAAGTGAAGCAATGAAATATGCATAAGATAAGAAATTAAGTTTGGCTCACTGTTGCAGTTTTGAATCATTTTATATTTTTCAGTGTATTTTATATACTGACCTTGAAATGTAGAAGCACGTGCAGAGTATACAAGAGAAATTAATTTTGCTTAAAGGTGTGTAGAAGTGAGATAGCTGTTATCAGCTGCATACAATATAAGTTAGTCTAACAAATATCCGTTTTTCTGGCTCATTTTTGATGCTGTGATAATGTCCAATCAGCTTCTAAACAGTCCTATTTCTTGATAATTGGATGACATTGCTAATATACAATAGACTTGATATATTTTGGCATTTACCACACAAAGAATTATTATTTTCTAAAGCTATCCTTTATTTAAGATTTAAAATGTATTGAAATGGTTTTGTCTATAGCTTATGTATTTGCAGTTTTATATTTGATATTGTTTTTAAATGTTTTTAAAATGCATTCATTCAGTCAGCGTACTTTGTTTATTAATCAATGATTTTAGGAGTGGTGATTGTGCTAAGATCTCTGTTGCTGCTAAGGGCTTCTGGGTATTTTTTAAAGCAGGACTCAAGAATAAGCATGGCCTGATGGCCCAGGGCCATCTACACATTGTGAGAGTTACTTGTAATAGTCTTGGAAGCATTAGTTAGAATCGGTTGGAAATTATAAACGGATCAGTAAAGCTTTCCACTTTATGCCATTTTATTTCTAGCAAAAGTGTTTATGACATCTAGCTGTCACAGAGTATCTGTTGTTGATAATTAAAAATAGTCATGTGTTGTAATTTTTTGAATAGAAACCATATTTAATGAAAAATATAAATATAAAAATTACAATTTTGTTTTGATTTGTGCTACAGCCAGATGTTGTCATGTTCATGTTCAGATTATGTTCATTTTTTTTTTTTTATGGTGCAGCATAGGTGCATGAATGTAATGCATTGCAGAGCTCTGTTAGTGATCTGTAGTTCTGTGAGGCCACAAGCAAGGTGTAATATGAGTAAAAGTTCAAGCTTGACCAGAATGTTTACATATGCAGATCCATCCATCTTAAAATACACTGCAGTGCTCTGGACACTCTGCTGATTCATGTCATATAACATACATAGCTACTACAGCTTTAAAGATTACAGGTATAGCATATTTTTGATGAATAAAACAGTGGTAGATAATACTTTCTCATTTAATTGGGCTTTTACTGCTAAGAAATATTTCTGGTGCAAGACTTACACAGTATTGAATTATGTTGGGAATTAGAGCTGCACGATACTGGATAAATTGAGGATCATGATTATTTTGTTTAAATGACTGTTTGAATGAATTATTCAATGACTTAATCATAAAGACTTCATTTGTTTCATTACTGGATGAATCAGATTTTTTGAATGAATCTCGTGACTTAATGATTCAATGACAAATACATATTTTTAACTTACCACTTGTCGCCACCTAGTGGTGTAATTGATACAATCTTTATTTGAAACGTTAAAGGTAGGGTAGGTAATTTTCAGCTAGCAATAGCAAGCTAGCTTTGAAATCATAAGATCCCACCCTCCCTTCAGAGCGTCTCTAAAACCATGCCTCCTCTAAAATACATGAACGCGTACAGCAGGGAGCAAACAAAAGCGTCACGAGAGACGGTGTTAAACTACCCCATGTCTCAAAGCACATAACATTACAATAATAATGAACATAAACAACTTAAAGAGCACTGACCTGTACCAGTTGACTGCAGCAGATTCATTTTGCCGTTGATAGTGTTGCCATTGAAACGCATGAATTTGAGTTACGAACTGCTCCGAATATAATGTCATGGGTTTCCATCTCTTCCAAATTACGGTAGTTATGGCATGAAAGCAGCATAAGCTTGTTGTTTTGGTTCAGGAAGAACTGTAAAAGTTAGCTGCTGTTTCGGGTTGCGGTGCTTGGTGACTGACGTCTGTCTAACTCTGCATAGAGCTGCATGATTAATCGTTAAAGATCACAATCTTGATTCAAACACACGCGATCTAATTCCTAAATGAAAACAATTTTGACAAAATCACACCGGAACATTCAAATCTGTGTTTGCGTTGCCGCTGAGCCAGAGAAAGCAGTTATCATATATATTAAACAGCTTCACAGACAGTCTTTTCAACATCACAGTATCGTTATTTCAATGCTACAAATATTCAAATTATCACAGAAGTACTAGGATAAAAGATTTGAGTATAAACAATGATATCTACAGAAGCAAAAAAAAAAAAAAAAAAAAAAATAGAGAAATCACCTTTTGAAAGTAACTTGGTGCTTCAAATAACAATTGTATCATTACATCATTAAGCCACCAGGTGGTGACAAGTGACTGTTAAAAAATGTATTTGTCAATAATTTGTCATTGAATTATTCAAGAGATTCATTCAAAAAAGCTGAATCATCCAGTAATAAAACAAGTAAAGTATTTATGAGTGAGTCATTAAATCATTCATTCAAACAGCTTTTTAAAAAAAATAATAATTCAGATTAATTAAACATTTTAAATAGACTGCAGCAATTAACATTTTGTCAGAACTTCTAGTAAATTACACATTATTTTGGAGAATCATAATCTTTGTTTGAAACAAAAAAATCATGATTCTCAATTTATTCAGAATCTCTGTCTCTACATAGCACAAAACGTGCGTGTGATGTCTGCGCGAGCAGGGTGCGCAGAGGTATGGAAATTCATACGTTGACAGACAGGTAAGACATCGTACTCTGAACGAGGGCAATTATTGGACAAACCTTTTATGGTCCTATGCTTTCCACAGATGATATATATACATATAAATACATGTAGACCACTTAGTGATTGCTATCAGGATGTGAAGAGACTTTCAAACAGCATAACAAAAAATGTTTTTGAACCAAATCACCTACCCTGCCTTTAAGTTACTTTCAAAAGGTGATTTACTCTATTTGGATTGCTACCGTAGACATAAGTGTTTATATCCGAACTAAAACTTATCATCCCAGTACTTCAGTGGAAATTTGAATTAATGTAACAGAAATAATTATCCTGTGTGGTTGAAAACGCTGTTTGTGAAGCTGTTTCATACCTATAGCCTACATGACAACTGCTCTCTCTGGCTCAGCAGCAGCGCCAATACAGATTTAAATGTTCGCTGTGATCGTACTTGTCAAAGATTTAATAGACATAGCTGAATCATTGTCACTTAGGAATAAGATCTCATGGGTGTTTGAATCAATATTTTTATCTTTTAATGATTAATCGTGCAGCTCAATTGGGAATTGGTGGATTTCTGGAGACACAGCACACAAAATCTTAGGTTAAATTTTACTCCCTGAGACATTTAATATCCTTCTGGGTACCCCCTCTCTTCCATTTAGACTGCAATCACACGTTTTCCATGAAGGGAATATTTTTCCCCTTAATTTGATTTTTAAGTGCATTTTTACCTTTTTTACCTTGGCAAAGTTTTTCTAACCCTATTAAATGTATGTTGTGTTTTATGTCAAATTATTAAAATTCTTAATGTTGTTTATATGTGGTCTTTTTAATATTTTAATATTAAAATATGTGCAAATTCATCAGTCAACACCATTGCTGAGTATTTTCTCCTTAACTGCAGTTTACCAATAAAAGTCTAAAAAATGCAGTTTGAAATTGCCCTTTCCCTACATCACAAACATGTTGTAACCAATCCCGTCAATGTGCGGGGTGGGCTTTAGGTGGGTCTCAGGAGAAGCCAGGTTATCCCTGTATACGCTGTGTTTCAAATTATTATGCAAGTGACATATCTGTAGTATTTCAGTACAATAAACATTCAGATTTTGCTTTTTGTTTGTTTGTTTGTTTTATTTTCCATATCTTTTTAGATAACTGGTATCAATCTCAGACAAGTCTGTTGAGTAGTTTGCCAGGTCAAGGTAAATGGAAACCCTACTTAAAGATGTTGTTCCACATTATTAAGTAAGTTCTCATGCAATATGGGGAGGAAGAAAGATCTTACTGAAGATGAAAAGCATGAAATGGTGCAATGTTGTGCAAAAGGCATGAAAACAACTAATGTGTGAAAACTGAATGCAGATTATTGAACTATTTTAAGATTTGTGAGTAATTTACAGCACATGAGAACTCAGTCAGATAAAGGCTTAATAATGAAAGTTTCTGTCAAAAAAAAGTAATTGTATTAAAAGGACAGCTAAAAAAAAAAAAGCCAGTGTTGAGCAGCAAACAGGTATTTGAAGCTGCTGGTGTCTCTGGAGTCTCAAGAAGCTCTCCAGAAGGCTGACAGTTGTGCATAAAGTTGCATTTCAGCCACTCCTAACCAAAGCCCACAAATGTAGTGCTGTTTGCTAAGGCAGCATAATCTGCAAGCAACCTATCATATGAGGTCAGTTTTGACTGCAAAAGATGAGGTAATTTGATGGGATGTTATGTATTTGAACTTTTATGGCACTACCATTTTCCTGTTTTTACATTAAACATTACATTTTATGGTGGGGTAGAATGAAATTAAATGGCAAAACTCAGCACGGACCCCCAGGGTTACGCATGCCCCGGTTTGGGAACCACTGTTCTAGACCACTGAATTTAATTTGATAGAAGATGCTCTGTCAGTTAAACAGGCCTTTAATGAAGAGTTTACAGTGTAACATATGCAGAACATAAGTGTTTGGAAACTCATTCATCTCCTTCATTTTTTTTCCTAGGTCTGCTTCCTCCTGTTTGCAGTACTGTACATTGTGTCATACTGCGTCATCTCACGCTACAAGAGGAAAAGCGGTAAGTATGACTAGACTAATCCAGTTGTGACTAATCCAGTTACTGATCAAACTGTTGCACCATACACATGCAATTGTATTTATAATATTTTCAATTTTAGAGTGCATCAGGAGAACTATTAATAAATACAGCTTTTCACTTTTGAGATATTCTATATGATGTTATAGATCATTTTTCCAGTCATAATTTTGACTCTCACATGTTGATAATGTCCTGTGAGGTCTTTAGGTTTAGATCAAATTCCTAGATGACAAATGAACAGTTTGATTGCTTGCTTGCACAGTTTTAAGAGGTTTACACCTTTTATAACTATGCTATATAACTATAACTAACATAATGCGTCGCCTTATAGTGATGTTTTGAGGTATGCACATTCCCTTGAGTATCATCCAACTCCATAACACTGGAGCTGTCACCTCCAACCTTTCTAACACAAACAGTTATGAGGACAATTTTAGTTCTTGAGCAGGTCATGTCCTCCCATTTAAAAGTAGCATAAGTAATGTCAGCTAACCCCTGTGGAGAGCGTCGGTCACAGGAAAAACTAGGCTGTTCTTAAGCCTCGTGTCTTGATAAAAGAACAGATGAGCTGAGATGCTGTTGTGAAGCATGACTGTAAAGCTAAAAAGGAGTCTGAATATTCAGTGATGCTGCTCTATGTTTTTAATCTTTTGTCCATCTCTCTCACCCTTTTCTTTCTTTATTTTTTTGTTGGCAATTTTCAATCCCATACTCTCCCCCTCGCTCTCTAACCTGCTTTGATTCTTGACAGCCTCCATCTGGCCGATTCATTGTAAAGGTTTATTCACATGTTTGTGATTTATGATTAAACAGTTTTCATGTAGCTTTCAGTTAATGAAGAGAGATCATGCTTTAGACTTATTAAACCATCTGTCACGTCTCTGTGTCCTCTGTAGCTAGAGCTATTTGTGTTGCAAGTTTACAGTAAAGAATTTTACACTAGATTAAAAAACAGCTGGTTCACACTTGGATCAAGATTGTCAGAGCATCACAGCACTAAAGCACTAGAGCAGGGGTGGGCAAACTTGGTTCTGGAGGGCCACTACCCTGCATAGTTTAGCTCCAACCCTGATAAAACTCACCTGCCTGTAGTTTTCTAGTAATCCTGAACAAAGCCACTGGAAGGCAAGCCTGCAACCTTTAGCCAAAAAAGCGTAACGGCTAATGCTAATGCTCCGCTCCCCGGCGGTACGCAGGGAATGAGACCAGAGTCTGTTTTTTGAATGGATGTCAATGGATGAGAGGCTTCACTATGCTGATTAAACAGCTTTTGTGGGGAAATAGCTAATAATTTAATTAATCTACAGCCTGTTTGCTAATCTTCAGCATGTTTTACACTAAACAATACTTTCGTTGGGAACTATATGTAGATTTTAGCTTGATAAAAATTTATTTTTTTAAGAGAAGGCAGACTAGGGAATGTTGCGACTGATGTCACTGCCATTACACGATAGGCTGAGAGGTGCTGCACATGATTAAGTTAGCCGTTACGCTTTCTCCAATGGTAAGAGATACAGACCCTCCTATCTCTCTATAATAATACGATCTCTGTCCTGAAGATATTGATTAGTTGGTTCAGGTGTGTTTGATTAGGGTTGGAGCTAAACTCTGCAGGGCAGTGCCCCTCCAGGACCGCGTTTGCCCACCCCTTCACTAGAGGAACATAACCTTTATCAAAAATAAAAACGGCAAAGCCAATCACTTTGCATCTTATTTATTAATTGATTTTATGTTGTTCTCTTATGCCTCTCAGATGACCAGGAAGATGAGGATGCCATTGTCAACAGAATATCGTGAGTATAATAATAATAAGTGCCTTTTTTTTTTTTTTTTTTTATGGTGCACCAAAAGGATCCAGTTATATTAATATCAATGAAACTTTAGTTTAACCTTTTCTTATTAGATGACCCACTGTACCTTGAGTTGTAGACACTTTTCGTCATGTAACACCATATTATTATGCCATGATCTTAAATATGAAGATAAAACGGATGAAATTTTTTCATTTATTTAACATAATAATGCATAAAAATTAGCATGTTTTTTACTAACTTTTTACTTTGTTTCCCCTTTTTCTATTTCTTTTTATTTGTTTATGTTCTTTCTTTCTTTCTCAGTATGTACTTGTGTACATTCACACTGGCGGTGTCTGGAGGGGCTGTCCTCCTCTTGCCTTTTTCTATAATCAGTAATGAGATCCTGTTGTCCCTTCCAAAAAACTACTACATACAATGGCTGAATGGATCACTCATTCATGGTCAGTATCACAGCTTTTTTCACTTTACAAGTATGCCTACATAAGGTTGTACCTTATTCGTTTGTCATGTGTTAGGTGACATTCATAGTATGTTGTGGAAATTAAACACTACTTGTTCTCCTACTACTTTGTTCTCCTTAATACGTAGCCAATTTTATTTGTCTTTACCTTTTGTTACTTTTAATCTGAATAAAGTTTAATGTGTTGCATAGAAAGAATTTAGTAAAATGACCTGTGCACTAAAAAATGCATACAGTATATCATTTTGTTGTTGAAAAAACATTGTTCAATGAGTTCATACATTTATAATCATTTCATTACAGCTGAAGTATTTTTCTTCTAAGTTTCAGCCGTGGCCACAAGGTGGTGTCATATGTCTGTTATTTGTGCAGATGGTTTCTCTGTGCAGTTTTTGGGTTGTTTTACATGAGAACATTTGGGGTTTTTGAAAAATTTTCTTAATTGATTTTGGAGGGAAAATCTGTGGGATGGATTTAAACATGGCAAAAAGTGTTAAATCAAACTAACTAAAAGCACAATAAAATTAGGCAATATTTACTGAACAAGGGATGGGGGAGATGTTTTCCAAATGATGTTATTATATCAAAAAATTATATTGATCAGGTTGGTTAGCTGAACGTAAAATTTAATGAACTGATTACTCTTTTTCAGGCCTGTGGAACCTGGTGTCCCTCTTCTCAAATCTCTGTCTCTTTGTGCTGATGCCTTTTGCCTATTTCTTCCTGGAGTCTGAGGGCTTTGCTGGTTCGAAAAAGGTATGCGGTCATGTGTTTTTGTGTGTGTTTTGCAAGCTTGAGGCTTTGTGTTGATATACAAAGGCCAAGGACACCAAAGATACTGAAGACATTTTTACACATTTATAAACCAATACTCCCAGCACACCCAAGTTTGTGCACTTACTCACCCTCGCTTACCCAGACACACGCACATGGCTTTATGTGTGACCCTTTTAATTTCAGCCACTTCCCCACCCTAAAAAAGATAAAAGTTCAAAAGCAGAGAGGTCTTAATTCTCCAGCTCATTCAACCTTATGTCATTAGTCACTCAAAGAAGGGCTGTCACCGGTGCTCATAGAGACCGTAAACCAGCAAACACACACCGCCACAATAGAGTGTGCAGATAAAAATGAAAGGGTGGGAGGGAATGCATCATGTTGCCCTCTGTCTTGCTCTCATCACAGTTTGAAGTCGCTCCTGGTTTATGTCCCTTCTGGCAAAGCTACATAAAGATTAGTTGCTACTGTAGTTTATGAGGGCTGCACTCATTTGTATGGGAGCAAGGTGTACTGCTTCATTTTGTCTCGTTTGCACCATGACTGTTTCTGGCCATTGATCAACCAGACACACAGGAGAAAGGGAAGCACTGCTTTATGTTGGTCTACACGTCTCGGAATGACCAGCGGAGCGTGTGTGTGTGTGTGTGCGCGTGTAGCAAAAGAGAGGAAATGATCAGAAACTGCTGCTTGTATGAAAGCCCCCTGCTGATACAGGGAAGGGTTAAGTCGTCAACCGCAGAAGCCCATAAAAGCAAGATTTCATGTTTTCTTTTTAAGTATAAAGTCAAATGGCCTGCTTGTGCCAGTCTCCATGTTAGATGGTTAAACAGGGACATATATATGGCAAATTACATTCAGTAACTGGAGGAAATGAAACTGGGTAGTTTGTTAAAAGCTTGTGTGAGCTCTAGCTGGTGCGTTTTACGGGCCAGTGTTTGTATTAGTACTTCATCAAATGTAATAAACAAAACCAACAATATCTGTGGGGAAGAAAAATGTGTGTGACTGCTTTTCTTTCTATACCCTCTCTCTCTGTCTCTTATTTGACCCAAATAATTAGGATTTTTTTTTTTTATGCTTTTGGAAGAAGTCTCTTCTGCTCACCTAGGCTGCACTTAATTGATTAAAAAAATATAGTAAAAACAGTAATATTGTGAAATATTATTACAACTGTTTCTATATGAATATATTTTTAAAAAATTAATTTATTTCTGTGATCAAAGCTGAGTTTTTTTTAGCAGGCATTACTCCAGTCTTCAGTGTCACATGATCTTTCAGAAAAATCTAGTATACTGATTTGGTGCTCAATTATTGTTTTATTGGTGCTCAGAATTAAAAAAAAAAAAAATGTTAAAAATGTTTTTTTTCAATATTACTATTTACTACATTTTTGATCAAATTAATGCAGCTTTGGTGAGCATAAGAGATTTCTTTCAAAAAATCTTAATTGTTCCAAATATTTGTCGAAAAGCTTTATAAGGGTGCAGTTCTAATTTTGTCCAACAGATGGCAGGATTATGATTTCAGGAAGCATGAACCTGATGCCTTAGTCAGTATCACATTAAAAAAAAAAAACTATGAAGAGGTATATGGCCTCCTAACTCTCTACGGTGCACTTGGGGATAGGACTAGTAAAATCTATTGGTCATTATCACTGTGCCAAAGGACATCACTTAACTGACTCCTTAGAAATCACATGAATCATTAACATAATGATCACGGTTTTTTCTCTCTCTCTCTCTCTCTCTCTCTCTCTCTCTCTGTGTGTGTGTGTGTGACAGTCTCTTCCTTTGTAGTCTATCCACAATAGGACTGATATTTATTTTTGAGATGTGATTCTCGCTCCCAGGCTTTGCTTGCTAAGGCCGTGACACTGTGTATTTACTCTGCCTGCGCCCCATTCTATACCCGTTTCTATGACAACATATGAGTTTCTCTATTTTGACGGGAAAAGGCGCAACACTGGATTGGATAATAGCCTCCATATTCAAGCCTTAGAAAGCGTGAATGTTTGTATGTATTGAGATGTTTCTTGTGAGGTTTACTTGAATGCAAATAAATGTGTGTTGGCTGTTCACTACCATCAGCCCTGTTTGTGCTATAGTTTGGCTCTATTGCACCGGATGCCTCGACGTGTATTTTGTTTTGGTACATTTAACAACACACTGAAAAATTATTGCCTGCTTCCCTTTTCTATTTATTTCGGAATCATTTTCATGGCTTTTAACATCCTGCTGTTTGTGTTCTTGACAAACCCCAGATTAGTTTAGAAGCCGTTCTCAAAGGTCTTATTTGTTAGACACCTCATGCTAACAAGAAAAAGATGGTGACACTGTAGGAAGTGGGATAAAAAGAAAATGAAACACACCCACAAACTTCAAAAGTACTGAAGTGCCTTCATCAAGTCATATATCCTGGTTTCTCGTCATTTTGACGGGCTTCTAACGTATTAGTCAGAATGGCACATCAATGGCCTGTGTGTGTGTGTGTGTTGATATACAGTGATTCATGTCCCCTGCTTGTTCTGCGCTCTGTTTTGTGTCTCTGACACTGCTCTCGGTGTAGCAGACTTAAAGAGAAGGTAATGACTACTGTTCATGCTAAGCCTTTATTGATGAGAGTTAGTAGTTCATGGAGGGGAAAATCGCAGTGGACAGGGAAAACACTGCAAGTTTGTGAGCGTGTCTGTTATTCTGTCTGTTTAGCAAGGTCAGAGACCTGTTTTAAGAATTTTGTCTAACTTCGTAGAGATTATTCTCTTTTTTTTCTTTGTGAAAATCTCTCTCTGTCTTCCTTCTTAAGCTTGACATGCATTTAACTTTGAGAAGCATCTATATTATATTCCATTTATGCTTGTTACAGACAGTCCTTTTGAGAATGAGAGAGAGCAGTTTATGACCCTGACTCTGACTGAGGGTGTGTAAGGTCAGGGAGAGCCCTTTTAAGTGACTAACAAAACATGCATAAATGCAAACATTCACTTTTCCATCTATTTATATCTCTCCCCTTGTCTCTCTCTCTGTCTTACACACACACACACACACACACACACATTTCTTAGAAGTTAACCTGGTATTAGCAGTAGTCCGAATAGAGTATACTGCAGTGTGTGAATGTGAAAGAGTGAGATTGTGTGTGTGTGTGTGTGTGTGTGTGTGTGTGAAAGGACTAGATGCTGAATATTTTAGAGTTACTATATTAAGCAGTGCTCACATTTAGATGGGCAAGAGAAGAAGAGCTCAACCCTTCTCTGGCTTCTCTGCCACATCTCTCTCCCTCCTTAGAGACCAGAATGGTAGCACTTCACTTTTAAAACTCTTTTCTTGCCTATATTTGTTTTCTTGCTACTAAATACATTCAGAGGGCTTCATTAGTAACTTTAGCAAAATAGCCATGTGACATCACCAAATGCATATTTGTCCCCTTAATTTTTTTTTTTTTTTGCGGATTTTCAGTGTTATTTATTGACACAAATGCCTTCAGTCACAGTTCAAATATGAAAGGTTGAAAATCCATGGAGGGGAGTCTGATATGAGGCAGATGTTGTTCATCAGGAAGTCACTTGGAGGTGCTCTAGATTCTCTTAATATCAAGAAAAGCTGTTAACTACTGCACATACACAAAGTGCCTTAAGGACAGAGACTGGGACAGGCTGTATGGAAGGTCCAAGTGGGTTTAAGGGAAATAATCTAATGGGTTCAGTCAGATGTGTAATTGCTGGATAAAATTACTGCTTATTAATATTGCACATGCTTGCAGGTAGGGCTGCACAATAATGGTTAAATGATAATCATGATTATTTTGCTCAATTACAATCACGATTATCCTCATTTGGGAAAATTTAACCAACTGTGATGGCTTCATCACACAGGAAATCAATACTACAAAAAACATTTTTAGTTTTCAGTTCATTATGAAAATTTGTAAATGTGAAAAAGTGAAATTCTCAATATTTATTCCAATAATTCCAAATTATATTACATTTTTACTTTGTATTGTAGAACAGGTTGCATTAGAACGGACCACATTTATTCACCAACCATGATCGCAAACAGCATGGTCAAGAATCATGTTTGAATTTATTACAGTTCATCACAGAGGAGGTTTTCGCTCACAGATTTAGTAGCATACTAAAGTAGTCACACTCTGTATGACATTTTCATTCGAACAAAATTTCACAATGAACATCGCTGAACTCCAACATATTTGATTGTCGGTGTTGTCAGATCATCAGTGCTTTTTGCAGCACAGAGAGAGCGTGTGCGCTTGGTTGCCAGATTGAGAAGATAAAGTAAAACACTGGACAGAAAAGCCCCGTTTGGGGGAATATTTCTCTTTACATCTGGCAACCTCAAGCAGGAAAGATAGTGGAGGCTTGTCACCAATACAAGATAATGGACATGTCTGAATTAAAAAAAAATGTTATAAGGACAAATAATCAGTGAGGCAAATATTGCAACGAATATTTTTAATTAAATAAGAGCAGCAGAAATTATCACGATTAAAATACGATTAATCGAGCAGCCCTACTTGCAGGTCAGTTTGTCACTGGTATCTACTGTCCACGTTAACTTATGGAGTTAACTAATGTTAACAAATAGAACCTTATTGTAATGTGTTATCAATTTGTTTAAAAAATCTTTTGCACTGTAGCTTATGTGTGTGTTTTCTGCACACTGAAAAATCAGACTCATCACAGTCTTGCAGTTTACAAACACTTGCACCAACAACACCAATATCTAGGTTCTGAGGAAACAAAGCAAATCAGGAGTGGAGTTAAGTGCCACACATCAGGTACTTACTGACCCAGAAAAAACTTCTAATAGTTTCCAGATGAGCCTCTGGAGTTAATCTCCGACAGTAGTAGCCACCTTTTTCATTTTAGTTGCAAACTCTGACCGGACATGGTAATAACAGTTCATATAAGTGTGCGTGTCAGTGAATGAGAGGGAGGAAGGTCATTAGTTTCTTTGTGCGTCTGGTGACCTATTGTTGTGTGTGCATTTGTGTTGGAGAGGGGGCTTGACATTGAGTCAGTGTTATAGGGACGTCCCGGGGCTTCCACAGCTAAATTTCCAATTAGAACCTCATTTACACTTGCTGATCTGTGTGTGTGTGTTTGTTTCTAAATCACTCTTGGCTACAGCCATAAGTAAACTTGAAAACATTAAAGAGGTTTTTTGTTGGTTTCAGGGCATAAGGGCTCGAGTGCTGGAGACATTTGTTATGCTCTTTCTGCTGGGTCTCCTCATTCTGGGCATTGTATGGGTGGCATCCGCTCTCATCGACAATGATGCGGCCAGCATGGAATCGCTCTACGGTATCTCTTTTAACCCTCCTCCTGTTGCAATGTATGTATGCATGCATGTAATGTAATCAGATATGTATTGATCTGTGGTTTACTGTGCATGTCTTGTTCTCTCGTTCTAGATTTATGGGAGTTTTATCTGCCGTACCTCTACTCCTGCATCTCTCTGATGGGTGGCCTATTGCTGCTTAGTAAGTTCACAGGAAACAATGCTGTCAGTGGAGTCTATGCACAATCGCTTCCTCATTTGGCCTCAGTAGCTTCCGGTGCAGAGCAGTGTGTAGACATTGTGAGGAAAATTAAGCAATGTCTGAACAGTGACAAGTCAGTGTTTGTAGAGTAACTGTTGCACTTTTCTTCGAAAGTTTAAAATTTGAATGTTTTGAGTTTAACCTCCTCTACAGTTGGTTGAGCATCTGCCTTTTTTTTTCATTTATTTTGAGAAAATTAAGCATAAAAATTAAATCTCAAAGTGTCCCACAACATGACAAAGCCATGTTAAAAGGTGTTTAAAGCTTCTGGAATTCATTACTAAAACATATTATGTAGATATACCAAAATGTTATGTTTACTACAGTTATTAATATAATATGATATAATATAATTAGCTGTGACCAATTGTTATTAGAATTATGACAGAAAGACTTTGCAATAGTTTGCTATGGGTGAATACTATACCGGAGGAGATTTTAAATATGCAGGCAGTTGATGTGCATAGAGTTCATTAGGGCAGGGTGATATTTTGAATATTTATGATATGTTCATGATAATTTTGCTGGCAATATAAAATTTAAGCAACACTAAGAATGAGGTGATTGATTTTAAAGCATCCATGTGGCATTTAAAATGTTTTAGTAAATATGAGGGTAAATGTTTTATTCCTATGTATTGTTATATTGGTGCATAAAATTAAATTATTTATTCTGTTTCTTCATTTAGTGATAAAGAGTGTGGAAAACATATCTAGAGTTTTACTGTTTTAATACTTTAGGCATGTTAAATCTTCTTGGCTGAAGTGTCTGTTTGGTTAAAATGGTTCCTCTCATTGAAATGGTTTAAAATTATGTTGTTGTTTTTTTTCAGAGCTAATAGGTACATATTAAAATGTCAAAATGGAATACAAGGCTGAAAATGATTAAGAAATTATCTTTTTAGTTACATTGCCCACACCTGCTGTCACTCAAAATGCCATTCTCACTTTTTTACCGGTAACACTTTACAATAAGGTTAATTAGTTAACATTAGTTAACATGAACTAATAATGAATTGCACTTCTACAGCATTTATTAATCTTTATTAATGTTAATTTCAGCATTTACTAATACATTATTAAAATCTTGTTAACATTAGTTAATGCACTGTGAACTAACATGAACAAACAATGAACAGCTGTATTTTCATTAGCTAACGTTAACAAAGATTAGTAAATACAGTAACAAATGTATTGCTCATGGTTAGTTCATTTACAATACATTAACTAATGTTTAACTAATGAACCTTATTGTAAAGTGTTACCGTTTTACCCAATGTTACAGTAGTAACATAAACTTGAACTCTTTAGTTCAAAGGTTGCATTCATACTCTTGCCTTAGAAAAGCAAAAATGAGCATGTATGTGTGGTTTAAATGAGCTTCTTGTCTCATCTCACCAGTGTGTACTCCAGTGGGAATGTCACGCATGTTCACAGTGATGGGTCAGTTACTAGTCAAACCCACAGTAAGTACAGTTACACCGTATATGTGTGTATTTAAAGATACACCCTATCATTCTCCCTCACACCCTCTCACTCTCTTTCTCTATGTAGATATTAGAGGATCTGGATGAGCAGATTTATTGTATACAGCTGCAGGAAGAGGCCCTGGAGCGTAGACTCAATGGTGAGCATGTTTGTTTTTTGTATGATGGACAAATGCATTATATAATTTTTTTGTAATCAAGGTTTAGTACCTGTTTGGGTTTTTTCTGTATGAACTGAAAGACAGCGGATTATTTGTATCTGTAACTTCTACCATTAATTCTGTTACAAATTTGCAGATGTTTTGGTGAGGTTGCAAGAAAAGCAGAACATTAATTGAGTGCTATTTTACTTTTTTGCCAACGCATTAATTCACCACAGTAATAAATGCTGTTGTACAAAAGCCTTATAACAACTATAATTACTACTAGTCATAAATAGGCTAGTGACTTGCACTTATTACAGGGGTAGTTTCTCTGGAGCAACCTGGGAATAAATACATTGCTAAAAACACGATGGTCATGTTTCATGGGTCAGCCTGGTCAACCAGCTAATATCCGGTTGAGATTGAGCCACTATACCACATCACCATGCCACCCAGATGACAGATCTGACATATTAATCCATAAACATATTGCCCTACAATTTTAGTTAAAAAGTATTATATATACTATATATATATATATAAAAATGTATAGCTATCTTCCTTCATTGACCCGCTTCTGTACTAATAGAATTATGTCCTCGTTTAACCCACCCTCTCACTTCCTTTAACTTCCTCCCTAGACCAATTTTTAAGAATTGGAGTACAATTAATAATTTTTCAGCCAAGGCAAATAGTATATTTATCCACTTATTTTTATTTTATAGAGGCTGTTGCACTATGATGCAGGACTGTATGTACTGCTATATGTTTTGTTGAATAGAACCACTTGTAAACAGGACTTGGTGGAGCAGCCACATTAATCTGAGTCAAACCAGGGACTGCAGTGATCTTGATTAAATCAATTAGCTAACTGGTGAAACATCATAAAAGTATCATTTAAAGTTTTCTTACACATTTGTTTTCTTTTCGCTGGCTTTTATTCCCCTACACAAACATCCACACAATGCAGGAAGTGTTTAGGCTTAAAGCCAAACTAGACTTTAGCTTCAACTCAAGCACGCAACAGAGTGTACAGATGCCAGTCATCATAGAACATGTGCTTTTTCTATTGAATTCACGGAGGTAAGCTAGATCATCTTAACTGATAGTACCCAGTTGGCCAAATCCCATGGATGAATTTCAATAGCCTCTCATTTGGTTGTTTGGTTCTGTAGTGTTAGCACCAAAGGCAGATTTGCTTTGAACACCTGATAAAATAATTGTAATCTGTCTTAACGATTTTCGCTTTTTTGTGATTGTTGTTTGATGTGAACCGCAGTGGCAGTCACTGTGATCGTGTGACAAAAGGCCACTAGGGATGCGGAATGCAATTTTGGCAAAGCTTAAGAACTCTGCGTTATAGGAAGATCTCGCTCAGGCGTTAAGAAGAGCGAATTTACCTTATCAGGAATTTAAGGAATTTTCGTTCTTTTCTTCTTTTGCACCGTAAATAAAAACCTGAGGTGAGGTTGAGGGGAAGAGAGTTCAAGAGGAAACTGTCTACTTTGCTTTACTCTCTTATCTGTGTTCTATCTAATAACAATTATCCGAATGACTGTAACTTCATTTAGATACTACATGCCTGCACACGCTCTCTTTCAGACCTTTGATAAGGGCTAATTGGTAAGCGTGTTAGTTATTCCATTGATCCAGTAATCTACATCTGATGTCAACTTTACTGTCCTTAAATTGAGGCCATTAATACAGATCACTCCATTTGGTGTCTATGTGGTGTATTTTGAAGTATTATTTTGAATGCATTAATGTAGTTGTGTATATATTGCTATGTGTGGATGTCGTTCTATGCATGCATTAGTGCACTTGTGTTTATGAACTGCGAGGGAATCTTGTGGCTGTGTGTTTAGGTGCATTTGTCTGAGTGTATGCTATGCTTTCATATTAGCCTGGTTGCAGACATTTGTTTGTCCTCTGTCTTGGCTCTTGCTATGCTTTTCTCTGTTGCCCAGATGCGCAGTGGCAGGGTGACCTTGCAAAAACTCTCCTCGGTACCGGATGGCTCTCTGCTTTGCATAATTACCACTGACGTAATGCAGAACCTGGCTGAAGTTTCTTTAGAAAACAATGACATCATCTTTTTTCCTTCTGCCAGCATCCCTCTACTGAGTTGCTGCTGAGCAGCACCTTTATCACCTTAATTGAAGGGCTATAAGCAAGAATTTATTCAAGTGTTTCCTAATCTTCTTGAAATAAGGACAGCAGCATTTTGAAAATGATTGACTAATGCTGATTTCAACAAATTATTGGAATCATTATTCCATAAAACTCGTTTGACCAAAAAAGAAAAAGAAAAAAGAAAAAAAAAGACTCCCAGATGTCTTACTGTTGTACTTTCTCTCACTTTTTTTTTGCTCACCTCATGTTAGCCCTTTAGGGCAACTGTGAGCCATGTTTGGCAGAACAATCCAGTCCTGATCAGCTAATAGTGACATTTCCTATTTCTTTGTTCTCATAGTTTTGGTTGGAGGGTACAGATTTTCCCTAAAAATCACTGGCATGGACAAGTACACGATCAGGAACGCACCTGCTGTGTTTTTTTTCTTTCTTTTAATAGATTTGTGAACCTGAACCTCTACCAGACAGGGCGTGGTACAATCATCATAATAATAATCACGTTTTGATCAAAGTGATTGACTTCTCAGCCCCATGTTGGTGAAAAGATGAAAGATTGTGTTTTTATTGCACGCCAGTAACGGTGTAACACTGAACTAATTGCTGCTGATCTGCCAGTGTGTGTCCCCTGAGGCTGTGCAAACCAATCCTTTGCTTTGAGGAGCAAGTGAACCACTGAAACAGGCACACACACACACACACACACACACACACACACACACACACACACAAAAACACCCAAATGAAATGGATAAATAAGAGCTAAATGAGACAGAAGTCTGTGGTTTTCCTGGAGAACCCCTCTCTGGTTTTGCCCTCTCACCTCCTGACACACACACATTCGGTGTTATGAAGAAACCTCAGTCCCCTCTTCCGTCAGAACCAGTTGCAGCATGCACACGTCTGGCCTAGACCCAAAGTATACTTCTGACGCGAACACAGCATTTACGTACAGCAGGATGCATAGGCTGTCGACACATGCGCACTAGAATCTTTGACCAATGTCTGTGCTATTTCTCTCCAGAAGTTATGACCTATAAAAAATGTTGATTAAAGAGTGACCCAAAAGTATCAAACACGTTACTTTCCATAAAAGAATTAAATAATTATTTCAAATTATTTAAAGGTGCAGTAGATTACCTGGGAAATGCTAACATTAGCCTGTTAGCATTTAAAAGCATACGATCCCACCCTCCATGCAAATCGGCGTCAAAAGCCATGCCTCCTCCAAAACACATGAAAACACACAGCTGCTCTCGGCAAAGCATCACAAGAGACAGCGTTAAACTACCTCATGTCTCAAAGCCCATTATATTACAATAATAATAATAATAAGAACTTAGAGAGCTTATTCCTGACGGCTGCAGATTCATTTCGGTATTGATACAGTTGACATGGAAACGAGGAACTCAGAGTCTGAGGATGTGAACAGCTCCGGGTAGAACGTCACGGGTTGCCATCTCTTAATTATGGTAGTTATTGCCATGAACATTGTTCAAGCTCATTGTTTTGATTCGGTAGGAACTGTAAAAGGTGGCTGCTGTTTGTTTGCGGTGCTCCGTGATTGTCTGTCTGTATGAACTGCATAGCATGAAACGTGCTGATGACGTATGATGTCAGCACAAACAGGGTGTGCAAGGGAATATAAAAACATACGTTGACACAGGGAGGTAGGACATCGTTTTATTTCATTCGGACCGACATTTTATCACCTTACGGACATTTTACCACCTTAAGCCTTCCACAGATAATATACATTTATAAAAATATATTTAGACCATTTAACAGCGATTGCTATCAGGATATGAGGAGACTTTTTAAACTAGTATAACAAAAAATGTTTCTGTAGAGAATCACCTATTGCACCTTTAATTGTGATTACTTACTTTTTTTTTTAATACAATAATTTACTTTACAAAGCATTGTTTCCCACCCCTGTTAACAGCATTTGAGATTGCAGTTGTGTGGTGCTCATGAGATTTTCCTAATTGTTGCAGCTGTTGAAAGTGTCAGAATTAGTGAAGCAGAATAGAACATTTTATAGAAATGTTCCAGTATACAATATGGCTGAAGTGTGGTGACAGACCCCCTGCGGGGCATTGAGCTCAGTCTCAGTTCTCAGGCCTCCAGATATTGATCTGCAGCAGATATTGAATCTCCACTCCATGAAAGCTGTTTTTTTTTTGTTTTGTTTTTTTTACTTTAAGTAAATGAATGTATTTTTATTTCTTGACAGACTTTCTGACAAATGGTGTGATATATTAAGTACATACTTGAGTAAGGGTAAAGATAACATTCAAACCACAGATTTATGTTCACGTCACTGATGTGTCCTACTAGTAGTTTGATCTTTTTACAGAAGCTATTAATAAGCTATTAATAAAATTAGGTAAACAGAATGAAAATATCTTTCTTTGTTTTAATTCCCTTTCTCTTCTGCTCTTTTTGTCACTCAGGTATGATGTCAAACTCTTATCTCCATGGAAACTCTCAGCACCATCTCTACAAAGAGCTGGACAACATTCGTAATCAGAGGAACAAACTCGGTGAGAGATGTTTTTAACAACGTTTAATTAAACTAAATTGAACCATGATTCTGAAATGTCAGTTTCAAATATGTGTAGGCTGCAATATCCACTCATAATATTGTTGAATTGCAAAGTGTGTGCATATTTAAATGTGAACAGTCATTTGGAGCGGGGCCAGATGGGGTATGGCTGTATCATTTTCGACGTCAGCTTGTGTTTTGGGGTATTATAAATGATTCCAGAGAGACAAGCAGTTGGGAGGAGAAGAGGCCACAAAGGCACTTAGGATATTGGAGTGTGATGCAAACTTTATTGTGGCTGTCTCTCCAAGTGCGGTCATTAATTTAGAGGAAGCATGGTGCATATGCAGGGAACCCTGCCAACCTCAGAGCCAGAGCAGAATTAGAGCGAGAGATGTTGAGAAGGAGAGGGTAGAGGACAAAGCGGCACAGGATTGACAGACACTGAGATAGAAAAAAGATGTTTCAATCTAGACCCGCTTCATGAGTGGAGCAGGAGAAGTCTTCATGTTTGAGGTTTTCCGTCACTCTTCTGAACTATACTGAAACCTCTGAACTCTAGACATGCTTATTTGTAGCCTTAATTCAGTTAACCCAGAAATAACTGGTATCTGTTATTTCAACACACTAATGCAATGCAAAACAATTGATTATCATAGAAGCTACAGTTAGTTCTTTTACACTACCAATCAAAAGTTAGGAGTCGATACGATAAATGTTTTTCTGGTCACACTTTAGATTAGGGTCCCATTCTCACTATTATCTAACCATTAACTATGACATTTGCCTCAGTAAACTCCTAATTACTGCTTATTTAAAGTTAGTAAGGTAGTTGTTAAGTTCAGGTATTGTGTAGGAATTGGGTAGGATTAAGAGATGTAAAATATGGTCATGCAGAAGGCATTAATATGTGCTTTATAAGTACTAATAAACAGCTTACTTATTACAATATCCATATTACAATATCCTAGTAATATGAATACTAATAAGCAACTAATTAATAGTGAGGAGCTAAACTGAAGTGTTATGGTTTTTGTTTTAAGTGTTTTTGTTCATCAAGGCTACATTTATTTGATCTTAAATATAATAATAAATTTTGACTATTAATTATAAATGTCTTTTCTGTCACTTTTGATCAATTTAATGCATCCTTGTTGAATAAAAGTATTAATTTCTTTAAAAAAACAAAAAACAGAATTCCCAAACTTTCGAACAGTAGTATTTGGCCACATTCACACAGCAACAGAATAATTGTCAGTCCTGTATTTGAGTCCTTAATAGGGTTACATTCACAAAAAGTTAAGTTAATTACGGGAGTAACAACCGCATATAACCGAACTCACACCCATAAAATTTCAGGACTCACAACTGTATTCTCGCAAAGCCTGCGCTGTGTGAACGGAACCGGACTGGACAACTAGTTGCCCTTCACGTCATACAGTGTGAGAGATCCGCACTGCGCTGCACAAACGCATGTCTATCTTGTGTGTTTTCGGTAACTTATGGCGACAGAGATATTAGCTGTGTCATCTGATTTGGTTTTAGGTTTTAGATTCAGTTACTGTTCTCCACCAGAGCTACTCAAGTCAGTTTTGTGTTCTGTGCGCAAATTAAATGCTTCGCTCTCCACTCAGATATAAAAGCTGCTGCGGGTTGATGAAGATTTGATGGATAAACTTGCGGGTCGATTGGACTCTTGTCATGTCAAAGCTTTTCAGTTTTATGGACGACGCCATCTTAGATGTTACAGAGTCTTTCGCTATGGTTACTGATAAGAGAATGCGGGCTTGACTCCCATTACACGTTCATACAGACAGTATTCGAGACGCAACTCTATTTTGTTGTGTGAACGGCATTTTGAGGCTTGCACCTGTAAGTTGTCAATCCCAAAAACTTGATATCATGAACTAACAATGAACAATACTTTTACAGCGTTTATTCATCTATTCTAGGTTAATGTTCATTTATACATAGACTACTGCATTTTTTTAGTTATTTTCTGCATAAATTTAGTTTTGTCATATTAATAAATTCATGAATGTATTATGAACAAATATGAATTAACTATGAACAGTAGTATATATATATTTATAGATTAACATTAACCTAGAATAATAAATGTTGCTAATGCAATAACTAACGTTAAGAAATTGAAACTTATTGTGAAGTGTCACACTTATTGAGTAGTGTCCTTATTTTATAGTTTTGTTAATTGAAAGATAATGTTTTAAAAATTCTCCTGCATTAAACACAGGCTGTTCACCTTACTATAGTTGTTCTTTATCTCAGTATTTAATAGTTTTTTTCTGTCAGACACTGACAGGAAGGGACTAACTAAAGGAACTGGGCGTAATTTGCTGAAAGTTAGTTCACATTAAACATGTGTACAGTCAGTCAGAGATATGTGCACTAGAATGGTTTCTCTCATCCCTGCGTCCTAGAAAGGAGAAAGAAGGCCTCAGCCTGGGAAAAGAACCTCCTTTACCCCATAGTGATGATGATCCTTCTTGCTGGAACGGTACGTGTTTATTTAGACTTTGCAGACTTGCACCACAAAGCATGTGACTTGATGCAGTTTATTTTACTTTGTTTCTTTCTGCTGTTTATAATGCTTATGCTTGTTTTTATCTGTGCTGCTTGCAGGCGATTTCTGTTCTTCTGGTTGCTCTGAACATTGTGTACTTGCTTGTTGATGAGACGGCTATGCCAAAGGGTTCAACGGTAAGAAAAATGTCAACAAACATGTAAATGAAACCAATACTCAGCTTTTCTGGATTTTTTCCTTCACTTGTTGCCGCCTTCTCTCACTAGTACCTCTGTGTCCTGCTAAAATCATGCTTTGCGTCGACACAAATTGAATTCCAGATATGCTCAGGTGTGTGCTGGAGAAGAAAAGGCCGGTTGAGATGTGTATCACGCCGCTGATGTTTGATGCGCTTTATCAGAGTTGCGTTCCTGTCCGTTCTGCTTGATGTCAATTCAAAGGCACTCACGCACTGTACGTGTGTGAAACTCTTCACACAGACCTCATTTGTCTTAACTGGGTGTTTTGAGTACTTGACCGAAGTCCTTTCAGCCAAAACTGCTGCAATGAAACCATCATTTAACCTTTGTGCAGTTGTGCACTGTGTGAAGACAGTGTCAGTTTTCTCTTTTGACAAGGTAATTACAAGCTACGGCTGGTTAAATTTGAGTCCAAGTCAGTTTACCACTCATTTGAGCTCGGACAGGTAAATTCTTTAACAGGTCCATGGGAACCGTTACATCAATTCCTGTTTTCTTAAAAATGAACATTGTTTTGTTCTCGCTCTTTCCTTCCCTCCATACAATGATGTTCTTATCTCACCTGACTTCACCACTCCCACCTGCTGTCCTTGCTTTGCACATTTTTCTTTTTCATCCCACAACAAAGGAAAGGCAGATCCCTTTTCTTGCCACAGTTTGATAGTGTTGAGCTGCTCTATGAGAGTGCCCGCTTCACATTCTAATTATTTTATTAGTGTCGATATTTGCCTTGGCATGATGCTTGACTGAAAATCCCCCAAATTACACTTGTCACAGTGTTCAGAGACGAAGGGCCTTCTTGACAGGCTGGTTAATGGTTTATGCGTTTGATGAGCTGGACTGGTGCCATGCTTAAGATCTCATGTAACCACGACAACCCAGCAGCGGTGTCTGTACGTCTGTTTGATGGTTTTTACGTCGGGTTGGGATGTGGTGGGGGGTGGGCCAGCATTCCGCAACATTCTTAAGAGAGATTGATGCAAGTTAAGGTAACTAGGTTAACGCCGAGACCGTCAGATAAGGCAGGGTGTCGTAAATGTGGCTATGAGGAGATCTAATGCAATGGCACTGCTTGCATTAAGCTGTCTGATGCACTGTTGCTAATGACTGCAATAAAAGTCTTATTGCTGTCACTCCCCATGGATTCAGAATTATTGTCGATGCTAAAAACAGCCTCATTAATGTCCGTTTCTCATCCGAACTCATATCTCACGTGTCATACGGAGCAGAAGGAGTGATGGAATGAAGAACAAGATGAGCGGGAAAGCAAGAGATATCATATGTCTCTTTTTGACCTCTGAACCTTTGACAAGAGTCAACAGATGACATTTAGCCCCTAACCTGTCAGTAAACAGCCTTCTAAAAAAAAGATAGAATGAAAAAAGTCTAATCCATGATTAGTATTTTTTCTGTTATTATCCTACATCAGAGCTAGCTGAGGCACATCAAAACATGTAGTGTAGTTAGGACACACCTGAAGGAAGGTAAACACACAGATATCCTCAATCACCCAATCACAGGTGTTAAGCAGCGCCGACAAACACCTGACACAGCTCTGATCAAAAAAGGAGATTTGAGATACCTCTCCAGATCAATAATATCAATAATATCAGTCGGTTTATGGTTAAGTTAAATGACAATCAAGGATGGATGTGGAGTGAAACTGTGTATTTGTGTACATATGTAACATTACATTAACGTACATTATTAATCTAGATTAATAAATGTCGTAAAAAAATGTCCATTGCTAGTTCATTAAACCCAATGCAATAACTAATATTAACAAAATGAAACTAATTGTACAGTGTATCGCTTTACAATAAGTTTAATTATACATACATGCATGCTACTTATTAGAGCTGCACGGTTCACAAAAAGAATTACGATTTTTTGTTTAAAATAGAAATTATGATTCTCCCACTATTCTGAATTGACAACTAACCAAAATAACATTTACTAGAGGTTCTGACATGTTTATTGTTGCAGTCTATTTAAAAAAAAAAAAATAATAATTTGAATGAATTTTGAAGAAAGAAATTGGTTTGAATGAACGATTCAATGACTCGATCATAAAGACATTACTTGTTTCATTACTGCATGAATCAGCATTTTTGAATGAATCTCTT
Organism: Ctenopharyngodon idella; assembly: GCF_019924925.1. Lineage (NCBI taxonomy): Eukaryota > Metazoa > Chordata > Actinopteri > Cypriniformes > Xenocyprididae > Ctenopharyngodon > Ctenopharyngodon idella. The sequence goes on from NC_067226.1 coordinate 13,505,209, forward strand.
AAGTGAATGATTCAATGACAAATTCATTTTTTTTAACAGTCACTTGTCACCACCTAGTGGTGTAACGATGTATTCGACAATATTTATTTGAAGCCTCAAGTTACTTTCACAAGGTGATTTACTCTGTTTTGATCACTACCGTAGACATTAGTGTTTATATCTGAACTATAAAATTTTATCCTTGTACTTTTGTGGTTTATTTATTTAACCAGGAAGGATATTGAGATACAATATCTCTTCTACCAGGGAGTCTTGATGTAGTTGAAAAGACTGTGAAGCCGTTTCATCCCTTTACATGACAACTGCTCTTTCTGGCTCAGCGGCAGCGCCAAATTCCGCCAATGCAGATTTGAATGTTTGCTGTGATCATACTTGTCAAAGATTTAATAGACATAGGCGTATCGTTGTCATTTAGGAATACTGTAGGATTGTATGGGTGTTTGAATTTAGATGGCGATCTTTTAAAGGGGTCATGAACTGAGAAATCAAAATTCCCTTGATCTTTTGACACATAATAGGTCATTGTACTATAAAAACATCCTTTAATTTTCAGAACTCAAAACTTTCTCGTTAGTCTAAAAACAGCTTATATTGAAGCCAGTCTGCCAAAATAACAGGTTCTGGAATGTGCCATGTAATATAGTGTGGTTAAGCACCGCCTCCGCAGAAGATCAGCGCCTGCTTCTGCATCACTGCCTGTTTAGCCCCGCCCAACAATTTGCGCATAGTAGGTAAATAATGAGAGAGGCAAACGCAGAGATTGCAAGATTGGAACTAAAAGATGATGCTGTGTCGAATATATTGGATCCAACAGTAATGTCTCACCACACAAGTGTGAGTAACTGTTTTTATCACGTGTTTCACTATTGCTTTATTACAGATCATTTGATATGTACTTATGTACATATTTATGCGTATTTATGCGTTTTTAAAATTGTGATTAAATTATATACAGAAAGTGATCAAAGAACGCTCTCTTTATAAAGGCTGAAGCCGTCGATCACACAGCACGTGTTTATCTGAAAACTCCCGTTATGAATCTCTAACTGTATTTACTCTGTGTTTGCACTGTTAGTAATGATAGAGGGATTTGTGAGAGTGCAGAAACCAAGTTCCAATGACATGATCACTGCCGTCACACGATCAACAGGCTGGCTGTCATCGGCTACAATGCTCATCGCTGCAAGCTTTCATGCGACAGGAGTAGACCAAAATATAGTGGTATAATCAACACTTTTCATGATTAGTTAACTTTTAGTTAACTTTTCTTGACAGCTGTAGGCCCTAATAGTAAAAATGTGATAAAGTTTTCACAGTGGGGGTTCAATCCCTAACTGCCTGGCAGCACCAATTCCACATGTAAAGCTTATTTCATATGCAAACACAATCACAACAGTGGGTATTTATACTGGTCTTGCAGCAGACATGCCTCCAGACAGAGCATTCAGACCAGAGGGTTAAAATCAGGGTAGAAAAATTATGACAGTTTTTGATGTAAAATTCATACTAACATTACAAGTTCACCTCAGGAAACAATATGAAATAATAAAAAAAATGCAGTTCATGACCCCTTTTAATGATTAATCGTGCAGCTGGACTACATATTAGTGGTGGACAATGTACTTGAGTAAAAGTACAGACACCCTAATAAAATATTACTCCAATAAAAGTATTAAGTACTCTTTTTCCATTTTACTTGAATAAAACTACAAAAGTACTTGATTTTTAATGTACTTAAGTATTAAAAGTAAAAAATACTGATCGATGAATGTTTGTTGAATTTGTTGCTTTTTTTTCCTCATTCCTACTTCTCAAAATATGTAGGGTATATAATGTAGTAGACACACAGATAGAGCTTAAAATGGTTACAGCTCAGTCTGACATCATTATGAATTATTGTAGTAGCCAAGCAGACACTTAATATGTATTCATCTGCAAGTAAGAAAATGTTTTATTTTATTACCAGAACTTGTCATACTCTGGTAACTAACTGCTGAAAATTACGGATGAAAACAAGTGAAAATAACAAAATATGTACACTAGGAACATATTTTGAATGAGGAAAAACAAGATGTGTGTAAATGTGCTGACAAATATAAACATATGATATAAAAATGTCACACAGGGCAAAATGTGTTAACATTTTAAGAAGAACACTATGCATACTGTTTTATATTATTTGAAACTGCTGACAGCGGGGAAGATGCATAGGCATTTTTTTACGTTATTTTAACATTATTTCGTTTTTACCTAAAACCTACCCTTTTACAGCAGATTAAGTTCACAAACAACTGACAGCCATGACCTAAATATGATTTTCATTTACAAGAAAAAATCCTACAATTTGGCATTACTAACTTGCTCAAGCTCCAAGGATCTCCTGTTCTCGGCTCATTTTGAGCCAGACTTCTAAATTCAGTAAATTGTTAACTGGAGACTCACTCTGAGTGGATCATTTGAATTAGTGAGCTGTTGACTCAAACAGATGCAATCGGATCGGTCCAATTCATGAATGAATCATTCAGTGCGATTTACGAACCGATTTAAAAGGTTAATTGAAACAAATCAGAATTGGACACTGCTATCGCATCACAAAGCAGGTGATGATTTCTTTAATTCAAAATAATGAGGAACGACGTGTTTTTATGAAATGTAGTGGAGTAAAAGTACGATATTATGCTTTGGAATGTATTAAAAAATAAAAGTATCCCAAAACAAAAATACTCTGATAAAGTACAGATACTTGGAAAAATGCTCTTAAATAGAGTAACAAAGTAAAAATACTTTGTTACACTGCTACATACTATACACACACACACACACACACACACACACACACAATATTGTAATTATAATTCTTAGTTCTTATAGTTCCTCTCAAACATTCTTAGTGGTGTTTATGCTATTATTGAACAAGTCAAAATGGGTTGCAGTTTTATGTTAGATCACATTACCTATTTTGGTCTCATTTCACATTAACTACAAGCTAACTTTCTTGGATGATTCAGTAATATAAAGTGAGTGTTTGATGATATTTTACAAAGCAAGTGTTTAGTTAAGCTTCTCTGGTTCTTCATTCACATGTAAACTTTCTTCAGTCCTGTCATTAGTAACAACAAGCAAGACTGACATTATAAAATCTGGTTCAGATTTTATCTAATCCAGTTAGAAAGATCATCATAAATATTTTTATATGCTCTGTTGATTTTGAATTGGTCTACTGTCAAATGCACATCATTAGAATGATGATTGATTTTTGTTATATTTTTTTACTTGTCATGCCCAGACTAAGATTGTTTTACATTGATAAATTATGTCAAATAAATGTTGGCTTTTATTGTAATAATTCCAATCCAAGCCTTTAGATCACATCAATGACTTCAAAAGATATTAAAGACCTGAGATTGAAAAACTTTGTTTGCCAGCGCATTTGTTTGTTTCTTTTTTTCCACATTTTTCTCCTAATTTTTGGCAGCCATTCATTCAGTGCAGCCTCTTACTGTAAGAGCACCACTGCCTTTTTCTTTCTTTCTTTCTTCATTTTCTTTTCTTTTTTTTTTTTCTTTTTTTTTTGTTTGAACACCTGCTCACATTTTATGCGTGTGTGAGCAGCGGTGAATTTAAAAAGATTTCTTTCATCTGCTTCCATTCATTTCTTCGCCAATTTCACTCTGTCTGTCCTCATTGGTGAGAGGGGAAACTTCGCTAATCTGAGCTTTATACGTTTTATTTCTTCATAATAGCGTTCACTCAGAACAGCTCCAAATATTTGTGCCGCTTTTTTCTGCCCACACCGCCTGAAGCACTGAGGTGTCAACACTGTAGTCTTATTTAGATTACACAGCTTCAGTTGTAACAGGAGCCTTTGCGTTGGGCATGTCGCTAAAACACGTCCACTACATGCAGTTACTCCACATAAGAGTATTGCCTCAGTCCAGAACCTAAACCAGCGCTTAAGAGAGACATACAAAAAAAGATCATGTTCTGAAACCAAATTTTATATGGGGAAATTAATTTTTGAAATAACCTTTGACAGTAACTTTCACTGTTTGTTTTGGCAGGAGAGAGATATTGGCAATGCCTCTTTATCCACATTTGGAGTTGCCCAGGCAGTTATTGAAATCATTCTCATGTTGTATCCTTTGCTGTGTGTGATTCTCAAATGCTACATAAGCTCCAGTCTAGTGTTTGATCACAGATTGTGTGTGTTTAGTGAAGAGTCTCAAAGTTGTTTGTTTATGATTGTTGTGAGTGTGTTCTAGACTGAAATGCTATTGAAGGGTTTGACGAGAAACAACTATGTTAGTCTTAACTCTCCAACAGTTATCTGATGGTCTCATCTGTGGTTGGCTTTTATAGCCTTCGCATCTTTCAGGAGCTCACTCCCAGAAAGGATGACACAACCATGACAACGGTAGGATCTGCAACACTGCTTCAGTTTTATGGCCTGTTAACACTTAGTCGGATACAACTAAATGTCACACAAGTATAAAATATTTACAAACAGTTCATTGTTCATGTCAGTTCATGTCGTTGTCTAAAAAAGTTTGAATACCTGAATATATTGTTCAGCATCTGAATAAAAAATGACCTAACCTCCCAATTATTGCACGGAGTTTTATTTAACAACTTGTAACACTTTATCTTACAGTGTCCATGTTAAATATGTTACATCTAATACTGTAGTAATAACAGTAAATTATACATAATTACATGTATCTAACTTTAGACCAAACCCTATTCCCAACCCTACCTAATAGTAAGTACATGTTGATAATTAATATAAATGTTTCTTAGTCTTGTTTTTCCTTTTCTTGTAGATCATTGGTTGCTGTGTATCTATTCTAGTGCTGAGCTCGGCCTTGCCTGTCATGTCCCGAACACTTGGTAAGGTCCTCCTGGCCTGCATGTATACACTATCCTTCATAAGCATCTGTATTTCTTGGGGTTGCCATTAACATGCCATTTAATGTTTGTTTGTTTTTGGATACTACAATTTTTATATATATATTATACACATACCTGGAAACTCATTTACACTGTTAAGATTTAACAAGTTACATTCCAGCATGATTTGCCATAGAGATTTTACACAATAATGGAGCGAGAAAAAGGACAGACAAACAGCCGTCACAATAGCTGCAATAAACAACATGGCAAGCTACAGAGACAGCTGTTCAAATAGCCGTGTGTGTGTGTGTGTGTGTGTGTGTGTGTGTGTGTGTGTGTGTGTTTGTTTGTGTGTTAGTAAGTACAGTGACTCATTGGGAGCTTCAGAAAAATATCAACATTTCTGCTGTGCTGCATTGAATAGATGAAAGGAGAGGTTGCATAAAGTATTTTTTTTTTTTTTTTTTTACCAAAGAATTTCATCAAGTTTGTTCATATAGAGTCTTGAACAGACTGCATTTGAAAAGATGGAAGTCGTTCAAAAAATACTCAAAGGTGTGTGTGTGTGTAGGTTTGGCTGTACTTGTAAGGTCCAAAATGTCCTTACTATTCAAAAATTTCTTCACTAATATAATGAAATCTGTTGTTAATGATACTTATAAATCGGCCGAATGTTTATTAAATCTAGTGTTTTGCACAGGTTTCTGTGAGGGTTATGTTTAGGGGTTGGGGTCGGTTAGGCGATAAAAATTGTCATTAACCTGATATAAAAAACAATGGAAGTGGGGAAACAAGCTTATAATTCATTGAGAAAGAGTTTTGAGTATGAGTATGAGTTTTATGTAAAAATGCAGAGTTTTCTGTGATGGGTAGGTTTAGAGATAGGGTTAGTGTAAGGGGATAGAATATACAGTTGGTACAGTATAAAAACCATTAGGTCTATGGAGAGTCCCCACAAGGATAGTAAACCGGACGTGTGTGTGTGTGTGTGTGTGTGTGTGTGTGTGTGTGTACATAAGCAGACTGCAGGAGCCTGTTAAAAATGTGGGAAAGGCAAACTGACTTGTGTGACACTGATTTTTACACAGACAGTTAACAACTCTCACCCTAACACACTCTTTTAAAATGTCTTTTTAACATCTAGATATTTAACTCTTCAGGATGCACTTGGTCGGAAACTGAAACCGAAATTAAAAAATAAAGTAATAATCAATGAATTCATCAAATTTATTTAATAATCAACGCTTAAATCGTTAAAACTGGCTAAAAAATTAAATTGCACATATGGCAGTTTTTATATCAACATTTTAACTACAGAATTGTTTCTACTCGAGTTTGTTGGTGAAATATAGACATTTAAATGAAAATAAACTAATAACTTGTTTTCATGACAGACTTATTCAAACATAAATTAAATTATGAAAACATAACTAACAGGTTAAGTAAAATATAATGAATATGTAAAACAGTGCATATATTTAGCAAAATGTTTTTTTTTTTCTAGCTAACTAATGAGTTTACGGACATTGAATAGCTTTCTTGAGGTAAATGTAATGTTAAGTGACATTGTTGCCTACAAGCTGATTTATTTACGTCTTTCCCCGGGTGAAACACTGATTGAGCGATTACATGAGACAGGATTCATTTTGGTAAGTTGTAATGTTTTTTAACATGTTCACCCATGTTTATTTCGTGCTGTAACTAGTAGTAAAGAGGAGATGAGATGATTGGTTCACGTGCGCTTGATCCATGCTGCCACTCAAACTGAGGCGGCTACAATGATCTGTCACGTCGTATTAAAGAGCACCAAAACGACATTTAGGCCTATTGTTTGAATTTCATTATAAAATCAGCTAAATTTTAGACTTTGCCTCATATTAAAAGTAACAAGGCACAAAGCTTTTTGTGATTATTGGATGGCAGGCGCACTTCAAATGTTTAGTGATCAACAGAAAACAGCACAGACTAAAAGATTTTAGATTTAAGAAACCATATCATTACCAATTAAAACTGAGAAATGTAATACTAACATGTTTAACTGTTGTAGCTTATCCACGTTGTAAGCATTAAATAAAGGATGAACACAGTCAAAACGTGCTAGGGGTGCAACGGTTCTCTGTAATAAAATCGAACTGTACCGTTCTCCACTTACGGTTCGGCACGCACTTGCACCGCGGTACATCTCGAATGATGACGCATCTATAAGCTTAATATGTTTTCTTGAAAATAGCAACGTGGAAAACAGACAGAGTTCAGATAATGTATGTTTCAGTCGATGGATGCGCATTCTGGCTTCCCAAAACGTTACAACAGCGATCATCAGAAAGCGTGGACAAAACAGTCACTCTTTGTAAACTTGGTTCACTGCGAGTGCCGTATGCTCTAATGTCCAGTCACTTACACCGTCATCACCCGGGTGTTGATAGCGCGCGAGTGCAGGTGAGACCTGAACAGCACACGTTGCTACTTGTGTTTAAACTAAACTCATTTAAGCCTTGCTGATTTAAACATTCAAGAGCAAGACGCGAAAGAGAACACGCTTATTTCAGACAGCGCGCAAATACTGAGTTCTCTTTCAAGTCTTGCGCTTCAGCGGACAAATTCATACAAAAAATTATGTCCGCATACCCGTCTTGGCAAGTATCCTAGCAAACATAGTCGGTTATGTCTTAAGTGAACATATAATAGTCGATAAAGACATCGCATGTGTAACAGTATATGTACTGGATCGTGCATGTCTTAAATGGGAAAAAAACTATTCCTGCTGCCTGTATTTTTAATGTTAAATCAAACAACAAATGACAAAGAAATCACTCACTGCTCTTGATTGAATAGTTTTTGTAACTTCAATAATGATTAATCTTTATTTAATTTATACGGTGAAGATAATACGCAGTGTTATTTTATATTTGATTACTTTATCCATTTTCCGTACCTGAAAACTACTGTTAGATACCTGAAAAGCACTGTTATTTTATTTGAATATTTGCTCTATTGTGTTTATTTGTGCTGTTGCTTGTAGTTTGATTAGGTATTTGTTCTTATTTTCCTTATTTTTAGACAATAGTCCTATTTTCCCGGAACATAACACATACCGAACCGTACCGAAACCGTGACCCTAAAACCGTGATACGAATCGAACTGTGAGCAATTTGAACCGTTGCACCCCTAAAACGTGCCATTGGTAAAGCGCTAATTAAATGTCTGTTTCGCCCGAAAACAAAAATAGCTGTTTCAGATGAAAATTTTCGGTAGCTGAAATTTCAGTGCATCCCTACTTACAGACCTTGTTATATGTGATCGACTACGGATATTATTAGATTGCATGCAATTAATATTCAGGATAATGGTGTGAATGTGACTACAGTCAAAAATCAGGCATGCACAAGAGAAACCTTTTGAGAATAAGTTTACTTCTACAGCAAATCAACATTATCCAAGTGCTTATTCAAATAATTGGATATATCCTGTTTATAATTTCTCATTTTAAATGTGATTCTCTTTACAGTTGAACATGCAGTTTAAAGTACAGAAATTGGTCATTGCCCTCATTAACTGGTCATTAAGTCCAGAAAAGTGCTTTAAATGAAATCTAATTAATTTCTTTATATTATTTATATTATTTATTTATTTATTTTTTCTGAAAACTTGACCCTGTTTTACCACTTTCAACTTGTGCTTTTTCTGATGATGCTTAAGATTTTGAATGGGAAACATTGAAGTTGTTTTAAGTTATCCTCAGGAGTCAGCCTGTTGTGCTCAATGTTTTATTTAGAGGTAGTCCAGAAAAAGGTTGAGTTATAATGGTATTTAAAGGAGCACCCAAAAACAGGAGAGAAAAGAGAACAGAAATCATGCCCAACAGGAAAAGCCATAATGCATTTGGGGGAGGCAGATTGTTCCTTTCTGAAACATGAAGATAGCTGATCTCTGATTTTATGTTTTTTTAAAGATACGTAATTTGTAGTCAGTGTTTAAAAAGGCTAAATGGTTGTTAAACAATCATTTATCTGTATTCAGACAAACTTTTGGTGTGGAATGAATTTGTTTGGAAATTAGAAAATTAAATTAAATATTCTATATATTATTTCTATTAAAAAATTCCTGTGCAGAAAAACCTTGTCTTTTTCAGGAAGTTAAATCATTTTGTAAAACAAATCTCTTAAATATATTTTGTCTTTTTTATGATGAAAACACTGATATTTTTCTTTTTGCCTTATTTTATCATGTTTGCATCCATGCAGTCTGAAGTGATAAGTGATGACCTGAGTTAATTCATGTCACACTGCACATGCTGTATTCAGTATGATTAAGCAAAGAAATCACTTTGGAAACTTGGCAACATAATAGTCAAATTTATACTGCACTAATACATGTCGTTTGAATGTGCACATGCACCCTGTGGCGATGGATCATTTAGTTATATAAAACAGCAGAGTTTAACTTGTCCGCTTTGTTTCAGAAAGAATGTGTTTTTCTCAGTCAGTTTTGTGTGATGGACAATAAACAGCCTTCATTCTAACTGAAATATGTCAGCAGATGGTAAATGGCAGACTTATCTTAGGTGTTGTTATCTGATTAAGATGGAGCTGTAGTCCTTTAAGTGTCTTTCAGAATTGCCTCCTTTTTTAATCATTTCTTCATCATGAGCCCTCACCTGCTCTTTCAGTCCTTTCTTTCCCACACTACATCTCCCCCTTTCTACAGTCCTTTTATTCATGCTTGAGACATTGACAGTGTTTAAATGCCCAATCCTTTTAAGAATCTCCCACCCAAATAAACAATCATGGCACCTATATTTCATCATGAGTTTATATTCTCATTTCACTGATGGGTTTTTTGCTGAGGTAATCTTGTGCATGCAAGTGTTTTGTTTGATAATCTGTTAATTCAGAGAAAATAAAAATAATTTGAGAATTGTGGGTTGTAAAAAAAGTAATTAATTTTTAGGTAGTAGGGTACAACGGGGCTAAAGGTGCACCTTAAGAAAAATGTGCTTTTCACTACTTCCATAGTGTATAATTGCTGAAAAAAAAACATTGATGGAGCAACAGATTTTGTGTGAAAATAGTGGGTTTTTTTTGTTTAAAAATCATATAAATGTATGAGGTGGCAAGGTGGGCCTTTTACCCTACAAACGGGGTAAAAGGCCCACCAGCATGGGGAAAAAGGCACAGTATTGATACAAATACTTTAGCTAAAATAATGTTTTGAATAATGTCTAAGTTAATACTCGTTCAAAACAAACTCTTTAGCAAAGTTTGTACTATTTTCTGTTTATTTTAATATTCATATTTAATAAAATTAATATATTTATATTTAATATAAATAAAATAATTAATTTTTGTTCAATAAATATACTGTCATTTAAAATGTTAATCAATTTTTTTTTTTTTTAAATATAGAAACAAACTTATTTTTAAAAAGTAAAGATTCTGAAAGCATTGAAAGACATCCCATAATAATTTAATATAGATTTACAGCAATAACAATAAATATTTTATTATATGATATGATTAATATAAAATCAAATCAAAATAAAATCAAATGTGCCTTTTACCCCGGTACGCCTTTAGCCCTGTTGTACCCTAATATTGGTTTGGTACAGGATTATTAAGAGAGAATGAATGTAAAATGGACTGTTCTGCTGTTCAGCAGCCCTTTTGTTTCTACATTTGTTGATTTATAGGAAAGAGGTTGTATAGTACAGTAAAAAAATATAGAATCTGAGAAGCATTCTTGTATCCCTCATAGATTTCCTGTGTCTTTTCTTCTGCAGGAATAACAAGGTTTGATCTCCTGGGTGATTTCGGACGATTTAATTGGCTTGGAAATTTTTACATTGTACTTTCGTACAATCTTCTGTTTGCTGTAGTAACCACATTGTGTCTGGTCCGAAAATTCACGTCTGCCGTGCGAGAGGAACTCCTCAAAGCCCTCGGTAAGTATTCTATTAGGACTTCTTGCATCTTAGTTTAACCTCCAAATTTCTTTCTGTTGTACATTTCCCTCATTCTTGTTCTCTACATTTTTATCTGTCTCTTTTGTTGTACTCATGTCTGTTTGTATCCAGAGCAATCCACTGATGATGATGCATACTGTAGTTTTGGGGTTTAAAATGCTAGTTTGTCTATGTGATAGAGAGTGAGAGAAAAGAAGATATAAAATCTAAATCTGTCCAATTTTTTGGGTTTCAGGTCTGGATAAATTGAATCTGTCAAACAGCACAACGGATGCAGAGTCAGGGAAACATGCTGTCAACGGGCATCAGAAAACTCTGTGAGAGAAAAATCATCAGGACATTCTCACACAAACACGTGTATGTGTATACAGTTGTCTTTTTCATTTTAATAGTATAGTAATATACAGTCAGGGAGCATCAAAGGCTAAAAAAAAATAGAAAAGGGGTAATAATTAGGAATAGATGTTAATGCGAGATGCTTCTAGTGTCAGTTGAAGTGTTTAGACTCCGTGTCTCCTGACTTGTAGAATATGTCCATCACCTCATCTGAGCAGTCAATGGCACTGAAACTCACTGCAGAATGCTTCCATCTGAAACAAGTCTCAGATTCACAGTGATTTCATTTTGGTTATCAATGTTTGTTGTTCAGTTTGTAAATGCTTTCATTTCAAATGAGAAATTTTATTCTTTTTGATGACCTGCACATCTAAAAGTCCTCTTGACAGCATCCTTCAATGGAGGATTATTATTATTATTATCTATACTTTCTCTTTGATTAGTTGAAATATTAAGCTGTTTGCCAAGCTGATTGAATTTCACGTGCATAGGGCATATAATTTTCCTCTTAAATTATTGTAGATTTTGTGCCCTTGTTGATCAGTATTTTGTAAAGTTAAATGGAATTTCTAAACAAGTTTAGGCCACAAGAGCAGTTCACGTAAAAACAGCACACACATGAAATATAAACTTTTTTTGATATTGACACGAGAGACACCATTATTACATGTAATCTTAGAACTAATATTAGAAACTATATTCCCTTAAGAATTGCAGAGCTTTGAAATTTGCACTGGGAAAGAAATTGCTGCAGTGAGTGTAACTTAACATTTATATAGTTTCAAATGTTTTAATACCAAATTGACTGATTCTAATTAAAATGACACTCATTACAAAGTCAGTTCATGATAATATACAGGCAAAATGTGATGGCCCATAGTTCTGACAAATATTCTGAAAGTTTGATTGTCAGAATTGTCCATATCTGTCATATTTCTTGCTTAGATTTTGTAAGTTTTGTAATCTGAAAGCTTGCTATTCTGTGTCTGCCATTGAATATGTTTACATTCAATTATGCATACATGATCAATTATTATTTATAAGATGATCAATTTTAAATGAGGAAGCATTACGATTTTAGTTTCCTCATGCTGTACTGTGACAATTCAGGTTTGTTGGATGCGACAGAATTAAGTAATGGGAATCGACAAGGAAACTCCCCAAACAATGTGCCTTACTCAAAATGTTGGCATATTCTGGGTAGTATTGGAATGTTACTACCAGTGGAGGAGCCTACCTGCCAAATTTCTATTTGCACTGCAACTGCTCTTGTTTCCATCGGTAGGCAAAGTTCAGAGATGGACATTATGGGTTCGAGTCACTACCAACAACCAGCTTAATATGTTATTGTCTTTACTTGAATTGGTTGCAGCAGATTGTGTTTAGGAATGTTGCGACCTGCCAGTCACTCTCGGTAATATCACCTCAATGATTTAACACATTTAATGGATTGTAGTGTACCGTAGTCTAGAATTAGGGAAGCAACAAAAATGAAATGACAGCAGAGAAATGCTCTCTGTTGTCATAGTAGTAAAAATGCACCAAATATTTAGGAGAAGGTGAGGCACAATCTTGGGATTTAGCTTCCTGTTCCTGTTCTTAAATCTGCTGCTACTTCCTCCACATTTGATACTATGCTATGCTACATGTACTACACAAACTGATTGGGGCTTTTTTCCCTTGATGGGGGAGCATATAACCAGTAACATACATCCTTTGTACTTGGTTATCGCAGCAGAGCTTGTTTGTCTTATTTCAGCATCATTAGCAAAACAGCCTTCAAACATCCAGTCTGTACCTCCTGAAGCTGCTTTGCTTTTTGCAAATGGCAGATTATTATATCCATGAACATAAATGTTTTTCCACTCGCTCTCCTGCTGGATTTTATGCTAATTTAGCCTGTTCGGTCTAGTGAATTAATGGCGTAGGTAGATTAGAGGTTACACTCTGACATTATGTAGGATCTTGTATATAAAGGCAGTGAAAACAGGACTGCCGAGCCACATCACACCTAATAATAAACTTATTGTGTGGTGAAATGAATGTGAAGTCCGGGCTGAGGCAGTTGTCATTACGCATGTAGAAAGCAGCACAACTTTTTGAAGGGTCTCCTTTATAGCTATGAAATAGTGTCATAGAAACATTTTTTTTTTTTACATTATTTTAATTTTGTTTAAATGTTACTGATCACACATTTATTGTACAATATGTTCTGAATAGTTTCAGTTTCCAAACATTCCCATTCTGACGACAAAACCAACAGGCTAAAACGAACAGAGAAAATTGTTTTGGCCATTCCTGACATTTCTCTCACAAGGTTTGATGTAAAGCTACTTAGACATCCTGTGGCAAGCCTCTTATTAATGTAAATGATGTATTTACATGTATATACAGTATATTTCCTCTTTTTATTTTTGTAGAATGTAGATATGAAACGGGCTCTCGAGCCTCATTCATACTATGCTTTTTGTGGAAAAGGCCAGACAACTAGTCACTCAGTATTTGTTTATTGTAAAAAAAAAAGACAAACAAAAAAATCACCTCTGATGCCTTAAACAGGCTTTCTAGGCTTCTTTTCGTTTTCGTCTCCTGTTGTCTGGTATCGAGGAGACGTGCCGTGCATGTGTGAGATGTGCAAATGAGTGACAGAGTGAGACAGATTGTTAGTGTGTGTACCTTTTTATTGACTAATTCACTGTGAATCCCTCTTGTGATTGTCAATAACATAGCATACCAAAACGACAGGGTGGGTCTTTTAACGCAAACTGGCCAAAGGAAAAAGAACCTGTCAAGGCACTGATACGGAATATTAATGTTTGGGCAGAAAACATTTTAAGAAATAGATTGGATTTTGTGTCTGCAAAGTTGAAGGATTCACATGAGGGACACTGAATTCAAAGCCTGTGAAAAGGTCATTTAAAATTGACACCTCAGGTGGGTTCTGTGGTTTAATATGATGCATTATTTTGGTATTTTTATTGTCATGGATTTAAAGTTACTTGTAAAATACCTTTTCTTCCTGTTGATTTGCACAAAGAATATTTTGTAAGAAAATATCTGGGAAAGTGTATTATGTCAATAATTGTCATTGAAGTAAGCTTTTTTTTTAATGTTTTTTTCCTTTTGTGTATGTGTCTCTGTGTGTATTTGTATCAAACTTTAAAGTCAAGTTTGTCTGCACAAAGTTTGTAATGCCAGAACATCTTGTGTCATTAATAACTATCAATACTGTCTGTGGACAAAATGCAAAATTCTACTCTTTGGTTTTAATTTAATTGGCTTTTTGAGGGATGTTGCTGTGCTTCACACCTGGTCCTACTTTATGCAGCACAAGGACTGATGTGTCAGTTGGTGTGTTGGGTTTCTCAAAATAGAGGCATTTGCAGTGATGTACTAGAATTAACTGTGAAAGAAAAAGAAGCCTATTCATTCCATATTCTGTTTTTCTGCTTCAGTTGTTATCTCTCTTTCCAGTCCTCCTCCCATCGTCTGTACAACATTGTTCTTACAAGAGCTACAAAACTATACTATACTGGTATTTTCAGTTCATCAGTCTCTAACAGACAGTGTTTTACTAGACAGTGGCCTCTCTACACACTGAAACAGCTCGTTTGTTCATCATAGGTATGTCTACATTGTGCAAAGCCTGGTCTCATTTGAATTCTCATCTTTAACACTAAGGGAAAGATTAATTCTGTTTTTTTTTTTTTTTTTTTTTGCCTGTTGCTTCTTTTACATGTGTGAATGTATTTTCAGAATGTTTTTTTCTCTCATTAGTGTTTAATTGCATATGTTCGTGAAGCAAAATGTTCAGATTCTCTTTAGTTTACTTTGTATTTCATTTCAGTTTACAATAAAGTTTGTGGCTTTTGACGTTTTTTTTTTTTTTTTATTTTTTTTTTTTTTGGGACCGTATCATGATGTAAAACCAGAAATTCAGACTTTGTGTGATGTGGAGGAATTTTAATTTGTCTCATTAAGTAAATACACTAGAACATCAGGAGGACTATGTAATAAATATAGTGAGCTTCAGTTAGAAACAAGCATTTTAGCATAGTGTGACCGGCAGAGAGGACATTTGGGTTTGACCTCCTGGCAGAAAAGCTCAAAGGCCTGCAGACAGGGTTCGTGGAAGATATGGGAACAGGATAATAAAAGGATGTCTCTGTCTTTCTTCGATGAGCCATTGTGTGAGCTTAAGCAGTTCAGGCAAATGGCGCAGTCCTGAACGCCTCGCTGGACAGCCTAGTGGAACCGAGAAAAAAAAAAATCATTTGTAGAGTCAGTTTTTAGGTGATTGTGTAATTCAAAAAAGTAATTTCAGTACCAGGAAAGAGCTCCCCAGTGGAAAACATTATCAGTGAGTAATCAGACTAAGTATATGAGAACAAACAGTAATGCTGCCTGCTAATGATTTAAGTGAGAATTACACTGATAATGCTTAAAATGCATATATATACCCATCCAGTTGCTTTCAGTGAGGTGTGAAAATGTCAACGACATATATCATACAGTATCCATTTGCAAATTTAACCAATGGTCTAATAGGATAAAACATTAATTGTGCACTACCTATAAAATGTGGTGTCAGGGACAATTCTTGACATTTAAGAGACTATAACCATTCAAAATGCACAATGATGTATGCTGGTAAGGTGTTACTATGACACTGACACCAGCCATTAGTAGATGCAACTGAATCAGTTGCTATTCAGATACAAAGATGATCAAAATTGCTGATATGCATCTGTTGATCACATGTCTTTTGACTTGTATCCATTTAAATGAAACTGACTGTACCATGCTTGGTGCCAAGTTGTTCTAGATGTCCCCTGCTTAACTGTGGGACAAATATCTATGTATATACACTACCGTTCAAAACTTTGAAATAATTAATTATTATTATTTTTTCTTTTTTTTGAAAAGTCTCTTATGCTTACCAAAGCTGATTACAAATGCAGTAAGAGTTGTAATGAAAAATATTTTTATAATTTAAAATAACGGTTTTCTATTTTAATATATTTTTAAAATATAATTCCTATAATGACAGCTATATTTTTCATCATTACTTCAGTGATCAGTGTCATATGATCATTCAGAAATCATTCTAAAATGCTGATTTGCTGCTCAATTATTATTGATTACTATTGGTACTCAATTATTAATAATAGTTCTTATTATTTTCAATGTTGAAAAGTTTATAGAAATCTTTTATAACATTATAAATGTCTATACTGTCACTTTTGATCACTATAATGTGTCCTTACTGAATAAAAGTAATCACTTCTAAAAAAAGAAAAGAAAATACTTACACTTCCATTCAAAATTTAGGGGTATCACGGTTTACACAAAAATTAAGCAGCACGACTGTTTTCAACATTAATAATAAAAAGAAATAATAATAATAAGAAGAAATGTTTCTTAAGCAGCAAATCAGAATGATTTCTGATGGATCATATGACACTGGAGTAATGATGCTGAAAATTCAGATTTACCATCACAGGAATAAATTACATTTTATAATATATCTAAATAGAAAAAAGTTTTTACTGTACACTACCAGTCAAAAGTTTGGAAACATTACTATTTTTAATGTTTTTGAACGAAGTCTCTTATGCTCATTAAGGCTGCATTTATTTCATAATAAATACAGAAAAAACAATAATATTGTGAAATATTATTACAATATAATTTATTTCTGTGATGGTAAAGCTGAATTTTCAGCATCATTACTCCAGTCTTCAGTGTCACATGATCCTTCAGCAATCATTCTAATCTGATTTGATACTCAAGTTATTATCAATGTTGAAAACCGTTGTGTTGCTTAATATTTTTCTGGAACCTGTGATACTTTTTTCAGGATTCATTGATGAATAAAAGGTTAAAAAGAACAACACTTATTCAAAATATAAATCTAAATATAATGATGCTGACAATTCAGCTTTGCATCACAGAAATAAATTATATTTTAAAGTATATTAAAATAGAAAACCATAATTTTAAATTGTAATAATATTTCACAATATTATGTTTTTTTCTGTATTTATTATGAAATAAATGCAGCCTTAATGAGCATAAGAGACTTTGTTCAAAAACATTAAAAATAGTAATGTTTCCAAACTTTTGACCGGTAGTGTATTTTTGAAATGCAGCCTTGGTGAGCATGAGACTCCTTTTAACAGCATTAAAAAATATTAATTATTCTAGTCTTTTGACTGGTAGTGTAATGTTAATTTGTATTTAATCATCAAAATAAATTCTTCTATTATTCCCTTGAGTTAATTTTATTAACAAACATTTGCTGATGTTTCATGTCACAGTCATGAACAGACACACGCCTCGTTCCGTGAGAGTGTTTTCCTGTTACATTATCAGGGGAAAATGATTAGCAGATTTATGGCCGCTGCGTGCAGCTCGTATCACAGTTGAAATTCAGTTGAGTCTAACAGAAGGTAGGTGTGCAGCCATAATCATTAACTGACTGTCAGCTTCCTTTATTCAGCGAAGGCCAATTGCTTCGCACAAGAACGTTTCATAATTGTTCGTTGTGTTTGTCTGGGTGGGAATGGGTTAGTTCTGACTTGAACTCTGCTAACTCTAGGTTTGAGTCTATCTGCCCGACCTCTCATCCAGAAGATAAAAAATGAGCGTTTCCTTTTTTAGTGGATCACCGCCATTGGCTGCCTTAACACAATAACAATGAGGCCCACTGAAATGCCAAAGCTTTTCTTCAGCTCGCATGTAATGAAAGGCTAGGCGTGCATTATCCGCACAGCTTGTGTTTTTTAGTAAACACAGTGGATTATTTCCACTCATTCATTAGCAAGGTAAACAATCATCTCATGGAGGGTTTGATACTGTTGAATTGGAACATCTGTGCTGCTAGTGCGGCTCGAGCGCTCTGGGACAGGTGGCGGCATGTCGGGCTAAGGGCAGGACCAAGGAGCGACTGCAGAGAGGGATTAGAGGCATTGATGAGCTGCTCTTTTATAAAGGTACACTGGTATTTCAGTCTCCGTCTGCATGTGTAGGTGAAGGAGCAGCGGCATTATCGCAAACCTTCTCTTGAGCTTCCAGCCAGTCCTTATCCTCCATTTCAGAAACACTTGCGCACTTGATGTCAAAGTGGCGCAGGATGTCGTGGCTCATGGCCACAGAGCGATCGATATCGTTCAGGAACGCTTCCACGTCTGTGCTGCATGACTGCACCAATCTGTCGTTCATCTCCTGAAACTGATTAAGGAAATAAATGACATGAAAATGGGTTTCGGTCAGACTTGACAAGGCAAACTGATGTTCCATACATAACGTAAATCAATTCTGAATCTTACACTGACAGTGAAAGGATGTTAACAGCCAGATCAATAGCAATATGAATGGATGTATGAAAGGAAACTTTTTGGACAATCCCAGAAATTGACCTGCAAGATTAAGCATGCACAGGTACACACACGCATCCTGTGGCGGCTATTGCACCGAATGACATCAGTGGTTTCTTTATAGCTGTATTTGATCAGTAATTAAACAGACGTTAAGCGTTCCACAGAGTTCAAACGTAGACCTTCCTAAAGAAGGACAAACAACACTTGGCAATGTGAACTCTGCCTCCTCACATTCAAGCAAAAGAGAGGGCAGGTACAATCAATCTTAATGTCACCAATTTAACTTTCTAATATGTTGACTTAGTGAGGTACCTGAGGGGAAAAAAGAGCGACGAGTTGATTGAAAACCTATCTAAAAGCAAAGTGATAAGAATACTACATTCTTTCTCCCTTTTGTTCCATATTGTTTAGCTGGTTAACTGCTTCCTGGTGTGCCAAAGGTCCAGAGAAACACAGACAAGCACTAGAAATTCACTGTTAACTCATTCACAAGTTACATGCCAAATAATCCACATAAAATTTCGCCAATGTTATATCAAGGCACTATCAACACCAAGATTAAGGGTCCGATTCCTAGGGAACACAAAAAAATGATCAAATGTATACCTTGAAAACACTGCAAGTTGATTTAATATTATTAATAATAATAATAATAATAATAAACTTTAATTGTATAACACCTGTCATACAGGAAATGCAGTGCTTTACAATATTACAAAAATTACAATAAGCATCAAGTACTCCACATTAAAACAAATAAAAGTACCATAATTAATATAAGATAAAAGATGAAACCCACTTCATAATGATAATAAAAGATAAAATGAGTTTACATAAAATGCATAAAAATGAAAACCAGGTACAAATAAAAGACCGTAATACATAGAATGCTTCAAAAAAAATTAATGTGCTAGCTAAAAGCTAAAGTATAAAACATTTAGCAAGCTTTGGATAAACTGTTTGCTAAATTAATAGTTATGTAAATGTAGATCATTTTCCCTTCTGACTGCCATTCCCGCCACTACAAACTGACTTGCCTTCTAAGAGAGCATTTGGATATTAGTCGTTCAGGAATCACAACTGAACATTACTGAGTCCCTAGTAGCAGACAAATGTAAAAAAAGAGTAAATATTCATTATTCATTTGACAATCCCCAATCCTACAATACTGTCACAGGGGTCAATGCATATATCTGTATGCTTTTAAATAAGAACACTCTGTTCTTCAAAGCAGTTTCAGAATATGGCTTGTATTGCTTGGAGTCTGTAATACTGCTGTCAGTTCCAGAACCGTAACCAAGACTTGACAGTTGCTGCCTCACTAGATGGCAACCTTTGCTTTCCCTGGGCTAATGCACGGGGACTTCTGTGTGGGATAATGAGGGGGCTGCAGGAACAGACGTCTGTGTCAGTGAAGTCCCTGACCAACAGCTTCTAACCACTTTCACCTGCTATCAGTATCCTGCACACTGAAGGTCAAAGGGTGCACAAAACTGCCATGGAAAATAACACAAAAAAGAAAAGAAAGAAGAAAGAAAGAAAACAGCCTTAATTTCTAATCTCACAAATCTTGTCCAAAATTATTTTGCAAGAATTATCAATAACAAATTACAAAATTACCAGACGGACAAGAAAAGTTTTAAATATTGTAAATATATGAACAATATAATAATCGAAGGCCCTGTTTATTAAGACGCATTTTGGTCAATCCGATCACAAGCAGACGAGGGAGACACATTACTGTTTACACCTGGTGTTTTAATCTCTCTTTTGTCCACTTTCGACCACTTCTGTCCTGATTTTTTCAAGGGAAGAGTCTATGTGCGGGTAAGTGTATGGGCTTTTTCAGATCTTTTGATCCAATGGACGAAATAAGCTTGAGCAATTTACATATGAACACAACCGGAGACAACGGAAAAACGTACAGAGCGTTTTCGACTACCTCTGGAAGTGGTTGAAAGTGGACAAGCTCAAAATGATTTAGACCCCGTTTACACCTGTATTTAGCGTCATCCACTTGTGATCCAATTGACCAAAATGCATCTTAATATTATAAACAAGGCCTATTTGATAAACTTAATAATGCTATTGTATAGAACAGAACAAAGTGTCAATCAGCACTAAAACTGTCATAATGTCTCAATTAATGTTACCTTTTTTTCAAAGAATCTTCGTCTTAATTGTTGGTCTTTCGGAGGCACGTGTTTCCTTATGTTGCTGTACCATTTGCGAACAAGGTAGCCACGCCAGAAAGCCTGTATTCTAAGATTTTAAAAAAGGAGAAAAACAAAACACAAGAAAACAGTTACAGGTTCATTTAAGAGACTATTTTGGGAGCTATTTAGATGGATGTAGATTGTCCATCCTCATGAACTTCTACGTATTTACCTGAGAGCACACTTTTCTCGATAGAGCCGAGCACCATCATAGATCACCCTTGTCTCATACTGCTCCTTCCTACACATCGGGCAGCTCTTCCTGCCTGAGAACTTCTCAAAAGACTTCAGACACACCTGAAATTTGTGGCACAATTGGACTAAATCAC
Source organism: Ctenopharyngodon idella (assembly GCF_019924925.1). Lineage (NCBI taxonomy): Eukaryota > Metazoa > Chordata > Actinopteri > Cypriniformes > Xenocyprididae > Ctenopharyngodon > Ctenopharyngodon idella. The sequence continues at coordinate 13,526,324 of NC_067226.1, forward strand.
TAACTCAGAGTGATTTCTATAAGGTGTTATTAAAGCCTCCATGCCCATTCATGATGTTGGAAGGATCTGTGGTGACTTACTTTATGAAATACATGGGAACAGGAGAGTAGGACCTATACAAACATCAGAAGAAAAATCATTAAACATGCTGTCCTGACTATTTTAAGGAGAGACTCTATAAAATGATCTAGTTTACTGTTTTCCCAAATGTAGCATGTGTGGTACACAAATCACTGGTATATCTGGCCAAAATCTATTAAACACCATGAAATAAAGTGCCATAAAGTGGAGCGCATGCAAAGTATATAATGACTGTGGCAACTTTAGGTTGAACATTTACAAAGCCCTAGAACTTTGAGTGCATAGAAGAGCAAATAGAAAGTGGGCATAAACTTCTTATACAATTCTTATTAAAAGATGTAATGTAACAGAAGAAAACAAAGGATTTCATTTATAAAATGTAAAGCATTTTACAATTGCAAAGTAATTATATTGCAATCTAATGACTTGTTTGCACTAAAAATATTGTTTATTTTTTAAGGATTTTTTTTTTTTAAGGTAAACAAAACACAAATTTTAACTTATTTTATAATATATATTGTACAAAGTTTATAATGGCTATTATTGTTCAATAAATAATATTTTATATTATAATGTTAACATACGTGGTATTGAGGGTCTGATGGGGGGTTTATCAACAACTACAGTGCAGGTTCCATAGCTATGCCAGTAAGTGGCGGCCAAGGACTGACTTTAAGAGCAAGTTAGTAGACCATTCAATAAAAAACGCTGATTTATTCTGGAATGAAGCAAGGTTGTAAACCAGGAAATTATTTTAACTTCGAACAACAACTTATAAGGCGCAATCAACAAGCAAAGTGGCTCCGGGATGAAGCTGAATCTGACGCTTTAGATCAATCCACTGACCAGCGCTGTCCCAGTCATGGGAAATCCCCTTAACCATTGAAATGATACTATGACAAAGATATCACTTTCCTCGTTTCCTGATTTTTTTTTTTCTCCATGAATATATGATTGACCTCAAGCATGAAAACTATCATATATATATATAAATATATATATATATATATGAGCAATTTCATGCTCATAGCCATGCAAAATGGCTCTATCTATAGGCTATCTATCAGTCAGGCTGCAGCAATTTTGCGTAAAAAGATTGTATTTATGTTTTTCAAAAAAATTAAACACTACTTTCATATATATTGTCTTTCAATAATTCAAGCACTTTTCAAGTACCTCTTTGTTTTCAAGGGTTTTCCAGGACTTATAAAAAAAAATCAAGTACTCAAGCACTTTAAGCACCTTGTATGAACCCTGACAAATATAATAGTTCAGAACTTTATATTTTATATAATATTAATATTTCTTAAATCAACTTGTAATATGTGATTAAGAATATTTTGGACTTTCAATACTCTTGTTGATGCATAACTTACAACATAAGCTGATCTACTCTCCTCTCACCATATTGTATTTGCAACTCATTAGTTAGGGATGGGACAATAAAACAATTCTCGATTCGAGATACTATGATTCTGTATCAATTCTGATATTTTCTGAATGTATCGCGATTCTCTCTCGAATCGATTCTGAGTTTAGTTTTTAACAGAAGATGGCACTCTAGGCTAGTTTTTAACCTCACTTTCAAATGCTCACGAAGAAGAGTGCTGAGAGCGCTCGTGTGTTTGGCTGAGTCATGTAAGTGGTTAAATATACTTGCACCTGTCCCACTGCAAACACCCTTGTAATTCGCTTCAACCTTTTCAAACTTTATGAATGATTATTTTAGGTGTGTGTAAGTGGTGTGTGTAAGGAATTGGAAGCAAGCAGAGTACTGCTGTTTCTAAAGCACGTAGTGCCATCTGCTGTTAAAAACTAAGCTCAGAATCGATTCGAGAGAGAATCGCGATACATTCAGAAAATATCATAATCGATCCAGAATCATTGTGTCACGAATCAAGAATTGTTTTATTGTCCCAGCCCTATTATTAGTCTTCATCTCTACAACAAAAGTGAGTTTATGCTAATGATAATTGTTTTGAGGAATACATAATTCCTTAAATTAATATATTTAATATTAAAATTAATATAATAATGTGGCAAGCAGGGCGGGGCCAAGAGCCATGGGAACGGAGCAAGGCTGGGGTCACCTGTGCGCCACACTGGCCTCAAAGGATAAAAGGAGGAGTGACGACAGCATGTCTAGATAATAAGAAATTGGTAGGTAGGTTTTTTTATGTTATTGACCATGATATTCTTGTTACCAAACTGAAATGTTATGGTTTTTCACTTACAGCCCTTGACTGGATCAGAAGTTATCTTTCTAATAGAAAACAGAGAGTGTTTTATAATGGATCTTTTTCTGAGGCCAAAAATACTCACTGTGGTGTCCCACAAGGAAGTTGTTTAGGTCCACTTTTATTTTCTATTTTTAGAAATGATTTACCGTATGTTGTTGATAATGCTAATATAGTTATGTATGCAGATTATTCTACAATGTTTTCTGCAGCACATACATCATCTGAGCTTCAGAGGAACTTAAGTGAGGAGCTGCAAACAATTACTAACTGGATTAGATCTAATAAATTAATGTTAAACAGAGAAACAAAAACTGAATGTATCATTTTTAGTAACAAAAATAATATCACTAAGAATTTATTTATTGATGGGATTCCAGTGGAACAAGTAACAAATGTTAAGTTGGTGGATGTGAAACTTGACAATATGCTGTCTTGCATTATGGGAAAAGGTATAGCTGTGGCCAGAAAAAGTTCTGCGTTCCTTCCATCTTTGGTTTTAAAAGATGTGGTGCAATCGTTAGTTTTATCACATATTGCGTACTGCACAATGATATGGTCAAGTGCATCTAAGAAACAACTAAAAAAACTTCAGATAGTTCAGAACAGAGCAGCTAGGTAAGTGCTTCATTATCCATTGTTTTTTTTTATTATTTTACATAAGAGAAAAAAGAAAGAACAAAAAAAAGCAAAAACAACATACAATTAGTAGCAGACAGTAGAGTAATTATGGTCATAATAATAAAAGTAAGTAAATAAATAAATATTAACAACTGCAGAAATTGCGTAAAAAAAGGGGGGGATCCAGTTTGCTGGCATATTTTTTATAAGGTAATCAAGTATCACACACCCTGTTTGTTCTTTGAAAAGCTTGTATATGTGGGTTTTAGACATGATTACATAACACGTCAAGTGAGTAAGGCTCAACTTTTTTTTAGCTTGTCCACAAACAAGTTTGATGAAAAAGCCTGGACTATTTATGTTGTTGTTTTATTATGTTTATATGCGGCAGTCATCTGTGAGGGGCTGCCGCTTTACTTTCGTATTGTTGTTTGTTTATTTTTTAATTGAAGCTACTTTGAACGTTCGCCAGTTCCCGCCTCCTTCTTCTCTGAACCTTTAACTTTGTTTCAAATAAATATGATAAAATAATATTCTAATATATAATATGAAATATATATTAATATTAAATATTATTGCTTCCTAATTAAAAGGTTCTACTTTTTGTCTTTTTAGGTCACATCTTAGTGAAATGTGAAACTTTTTATTAAACTCTGAGATCTAATTAACACACACATATAGACACATGCTCAAACTAATATTTACATGTGACTAAGGCAACTTTGTTGGCTCTGTTGCTCTGGTCTTTTTTCCCAGCATTCTTAAGGAGATTGGCATCTTAAAAGGGAATTGGGAAGCTGTAAATAGCTGGTTGACCTCTCACACTGACCTAACTGACTGCTACTTCGTTCACAAAACAGCTAGTTACAAGACATTATGGTAAATTTGAAGAGTTACAGAACCCTAAAAAGTGAGTTTGTGTACATGTGTATATATAGGAAAAAGTGGGGGCATCTACTGACCAACAGAACATACTGCAGGAACATCATACCTTGAATGAAGATAAGAAAGATCACATACAGTTGAGGAGATACAGGGAAGGTTAAGTCCTCTCAGGATAATCGAACAGTTGGGGGGGACAATAAACAAAATTTCTCAAGTGCAATTTTTGAAGGTGACACAAATAATACAGCCAAAATTTATGTCCGATTTTCTTTTCTCTGTCATTTAATCTGGCCAACAACAAAAAGCAATAGTTGTTTAAATACGAGTTAGGTTCATAGGTTCACCACACAGTCATATTATAATTATTAAATTATCTTGCGTCCTCCGCATAGTATTTTAGGTTCTGTCTGGGACAGAGAACGTCAATTACTATATTCAACTGCAGATCTGATCTGCCACTTTATATCATATTGAGCAAAACACATCGGTAGATCTACAATATTAGCCTAATATCACTTCACAAATAGGCTTATCACCATATTATTTTGGCAGTTTGTCATGTTTTTCCAAATGAAATGGTGAAGAAAGCTCTGAAGTGACAAGTTCATGTAACACAGTAAGCGTCACGTGTGTTTGAGTTTGTGTAGTAGATGAACAACACTCTCCAGCGGACTTGTGTGTGAGGTAAAGGTAAGGTAAAGGTGAGGTAAAGGAGGAAAGCAGGCAGTGGACCAAAGCACTGTGAGGCAAGGGAGGGGGGACTCAAATGTTTGCCCCATTTGCATTTGTATTGTTTTACTACTTACACAATTATTTTAAGTATATATCATTATTATATTATTTACAATACACAGCGTGGTTTTTAATGAGATTTTTAGCGGGGGACAACCCTCAGCTGGGGGACCCCCCGACGATTTCCGCCTATGATCAAGTGTACCTGTGGGATGGGGACTCCTTTGAGACTTTTTACTTATGTCAGCCATTAAGACATCATCCCTTCAGCATTGCGGCGTGGGTATTCTGTTCCCCATAGCACCCTCTAGGGGACGCAGCGTGAGTTCCCATTTGAAAGGGAACATCTCAAGTTATGCATGTAACCATGGTTCCAAGATAGGGAATGAGACGCTGCTTCCTTTTGCCATGCTTCAGGCATCCTTTGCCAAGGTCCACGTATCCTTCAGACAAGAAGTGGATGACGTATTTCACAGGTGCCTTTTTATACTTATGGTCACACCTGTAGTGACATCATCGGCTGTTGCAGGCCAAAGTGCATTGTCGTGTTTAGACTCATGCTTCAGCGTGCCAGAGGGACAGAGGCATTTCCCATAGCTCCTTCCCACAGTGCTTTCCCATCCCCTCTAGGGGATGCAGCGTCTCGTTCCCCTTCTCAGGGAACCATGGTTACAGGCGTAACCTGAGACATTTAAAGTATATGCAGGCTGGGTTAAATCCTGATTAAAATGGACCAAGCAAAATTGCAACTGAATTCTACTGCCAGTGAGTGCCCCACATTTCACTGTAATAATTACTGCACTGTCTTCAAACACAATTATAATTTTTTAAGTGAGAACATACTTTATTAACACCTTTACTGTTACTGTTCCACAATATTAAGAATATTAGGTCTATAAGTCTTGCATCATTTCAGTCTTCCAGATATTTTTTATCTTATAGAAACAAATGAATTTAAATATTCAGCACTGGACACCGCAAGACTAAACTGCACCTTATCTCTGCATTTGGAAGCACATTTTGTGAATCAGAGGTTGTTATCGCTCTGTAATCTTTAACACAATGCACCTGCGACACAGATTCCCTAGTGTGCGAGTTCAACCAAAAGTAATTTTCACAAAAGGATATATAATACATATATATATAGCAATGATATATAATCACTTGGCACTGTTAATTTTGTACCTTCAATAACCATGGAACTTAACAATCAAAGGTAAATATATTTATTTTTTGTCTTCTGGAAGTTGCATTCAAATTCCACTTGCCTTAAAAGTCTATGGTGGCATGTGAATGGGCGTGATGCCTCTAAGGGCAGTTACCTGTGGTTGCAGACAAAACTCCTCCCTGCATATCACACAGGGCTGGGTTGAATCTCCCTCCTGGATGGACCTGGTTTTGACCTCTTCCCACTCCTCTGCTGTTAGTCTTCTTGAGGGAGCTGCCACCAGACCCATCCTTTGGGCTGCATCATCATCAACAACTACATATTAGCCACTGTGAGCTTTCAGCAAAATTTCAGCATAAAGCACCATGATCACAGCCTACCAAGAGTCAGAGGTGGAGGGGCGTGATCCAGCACATATTCTCTCTCCTCTTGTCCTTGTGTCCGCTCAGGATATCTGACTCTCTGCCTTGTGTTGTGGTTTTTGTGCTTCCTATTAACATGTGCAGCCCCACAACCAGTGGGACAATAAGTGTCTGATGTGGGGAGGTTATGGGGAATGTTTTGAATAGAAACACTTCGTGTGATATGGTCCTGTAGTGCTACTGCTGCTAGAGTCAGTCTCCTGCTCTCTGCTTTATAGCCGAATCCCTACGGAACATGGAGCGGTCAAACTCAGTTAAGAAGACAGATAATAAATATCAGTCCATTTCACACATTTAAGAGCCCTTAAAAAATAATCAGTCACTTGTAAAAAAAAAAAAAAAACAAAAAAATCGACAGTAATATAATGAATATTTGTGAATTATATAGTAGACTTCTTGACAAAAAAATCAGGATGACCATCAAAATAGAAACATGCTTCTTGTAGACCAGTAGTCTAAACACTTTACAATTATATTACTGTGGATTTTTTTTTTTTTTTTTTTAAACAGTGACTGATTATTTTTAAGGTGTGAAATTGACTGATATTTATTATCTGTCTTCTGCCTTTGATAAGTGATTAGACATATGACAAGCATTCTCAAAACTGAACCTTCATGAGCGAAGATGACAGCCTTCAGGTCACATACTGCGACAGTAGACCAACAGCTGCTACTGAGATAAATGGCAATGCTAAAGGTATATAGACCTATCTGTCTTTTTTTTTTTTTTACTTGGTTGTCCTATAGAGCCTAACCCTAACCCTAATGGCCATGAAGTATTACACACTTCTGAGACAACTTCTAATCCAATGCTTTCATTCCAGTTCAAACAGACCTTTAAACTTAAACTGTGTGTTCAAGAGCTGCGCTGAAGTCTGTGATATTGATATGGCGAGTCTGGGAATTTGAGACTGTGTACCTTACAGCAAGTTCCTATTTTATGAGAGGATTGCATGTTGTTAAATTAAACGTTGCGTCATACATGAGTGATTTATGAGTACCATAGCAATAGCAGATTATGTTGATATGATGATGATGATAATGATTACATGATTAGATGAGCAGGACTAAATTCGTAAAGCAGAAAAGATTTTTAGTCACCAGCCTCATAAAAGTTTCACGACTGTAGCATTTTAAGTCATTATTATACAGTTTACTTTACAGCGTCAATCTTACACCTGTGTCTCACAGAGATTAGCCTACAAAGAGTTTAAGAGAATTTGCGAATGTGTCGTTGATATGGCGGACAATTGTTTACCATGGCAACTGATACCTACAACTCACTGAATCAGAACAGTGACCATAACAGCTAGCAAGAGCTCGTCGACTAGCGGGAAAAATAAGACATCGTTCCCTTAAATTATGAGGCGCAAAATAAGCAGCGACGCATTTTGATAACCTTACAAGTCACCCTCTCATACTAGTTAACAACGCAGAGAGGATCCTCAAGAGTAAAGAAAAGAAAAGCACCTCACCCGCGGCATTGCTGTCCACAGAAACACTGTTTACTTGGTCGCTATGCGACGACGTTCCATTCAGTGTGACGTTCCCACGAACTCATCTAATTTTCCTGATACCTGATTACGAATGATGAACTGAATAGTTAAAATACTTCTAAAATTTAAAAATACCTTTTTTAAAAAATATTTACTGACGTCAGAAAACAATAATGCTCATTTTTCATATGCACTTATTTTTAGCGTAATTATTTGGCTAAAGAAATTTAGAAACAACTGTGTCCAGTTTATGATGTTGGTTAAAAGCATATAGAGAAGTAGAACAGAAGAAAATGTATTCTTTTGTTAGCACATCTTCAACCTAATCACACACTCATTTATAAAAACAAAACAAAAAACAAAACAAAAAAAATTCATAATAATAAAATAAAAATAAAGTTCCACTCCTCATCTTAAAGGATTAGTTCACTTCAGAATTAAAATTTACTGATAATTTATTCACCCCTATGTCATCCAAGATGTTCATGTCTTTATTTCTTCTGTCGAAAAGAAATTAAAGGGTTAGTTCACCCAAAAATTAAATTTCTGTCATTAAGTAGGCCTCCTCACCCTTGTGTTGTTCCAAACCGTTCATCTTTAGAACACAAATTAAGATATTTTTGATGATATCCAAGTTTTTTTTAATTCCCTATAGAAATCAACGTAATTGCTGTCATTCAAGGTCCAGAAAGGTATTAAAGACATTGTTAAAATGTCTGATTTCACATTGTTGTTTTGGGTGAACTAACCCTTTAAGGTTTTTGAGGAAAATATTCCAGGATTTTTCTCCATATAGTGGACTTCAACGTTTACCAATGGGTTGAAGGTCCAAACTGCATTTTCAATGCAGCTTCAAAGGGCTCTACACGATCCCCTACGTAATGCGTGAAGTCGTGGATGCGCATCACAGAGCTAGTGCAAGATGAGCATTTATGGTTAAAAAGTACATACATTTTTTTTTTTTTTTTTTTTTTAGAAAATGACAGATTGTTTCACTAGATAAGAGTCTTATTCCTCGGATGGGATCGTGTAGAGCCCTTTGAAGCTGCACTGAAACTGCAATTTGGACCTTCAACCCATTGGTAACCATTGAAGTCCACTGTATGGAGAAAAATCCTGGAATGTTTTACTCAAAAACCTTAATTCCTTTTTGACTGAAGAAAGAAACACATGAACATCTTGGATGACAGGGGGGTGAGTAAATTACCAGGAAATTTTAATTCTGAAGTGAACTAATCCTTTAAGTATGGGAAAAACTTCATTTTATATAGGCCTAAGCCAGAGCATGGCCTGGTGATTTTTTTAATGTGATCAGATTCATCCATGATATTTATTTATTTATTTAAGTCAGAACGTTTCTTGACAGGTGACTGCATGACTGAATCACTGTCTGATTCACCAGGAGATTGAATCAACAATTAAATCAGCTGTGGGTTGGGTTAGCACTGGTTTGGAGGGAAAAACTTGCATGGCCAATGTATACAGGTATAATGCATAAAACATATAGGCCTACCTTGAATGTAAGTTTCTTTGCATAACTTGTGTTACACTTTTTCCGTCACAATTTTTTAGGTCTATACATGACTAAAAGGGTTTGCGAACTTTAAATGAATAAGGTCAATTATTGGTTAAAACACATACTATCTACAATGAGGTGGAGGATCTCATCGAGCTGTCGTCAAATGCTGAATTCCTCAAAGCTTCTTTGTTCATACCTGAACCATGAGCTCAGGTGTTTCAAAGAGGTCATTCTGAGATGTTAAAAAATAACTTTAGAGTTAAAAAAAAAAAAAAAAAAAAAAAAAACACGCACATACAAGATGCTTCACCAGTGATCATAATGTAATAGGTGCAAAATGACATTTTATGATTTAGAAAGTACAATAAATTGCATATATTCCGGTGCATACACAAGGTGTGAACAGCTGGCTGTGTTCAACACCCATCACATCAATAAAAGTGGATGTCTTTAAAAAGAACATTGGCCTTCTCTTAGTGTGACAGAGGAAAACCATCATGCTTTTTTCCCATAGACTCATGCATTCTTGAGATTAGTGCAAAAAAATGGCCTTTAATGCCACAGACAAAGGTATGGAGCAATTTATTTGTTTTTTTTTCCCTGAGTATTCAATCAAAACCTGTCTTCGCCAAACCCCATGATTTGAGGCCCATCATTTGTGTTTTTAAGTAAATAATCACAGTTTTCAAAAAAAAAAAAGTACAGTAAAGTCTCTCCATAAAAGCTGCTTTCTTCCAACTGTCATCGAAATGGATCTTAATATGTGCTTTCATTTTCAACAGGAACTCTTTTTGTTTCCTTCATCTCTATAAATACCAGTTTAAAGAAATTTCTACTTTCTTCCCTGTGAGCCATTTTACCTGTTTTGCTGTATTTAAAAAAAGAGGGGACTCAGCTTGCTGTGCAATGTGCCAATAACCTAGGAAACAAGGGCTGTGGGGTCTGTTGATGTGATGTTTTAAATAGGAAACCTTTGCTGAACTTCTGTGGAAACTTTGCAAGGCACAGACAGCTTAAAAAAGGAGAAGTAATTCATAGATTTATCTCTGCTAAAAGAGGAGGGTATAAATCTGAATATGAACATGTTCACGTCAAAGTGGGAAAAGATAATTAAGGAGAGAGCTTGTTTTTAAAGCTTGAGATGAATAGTGCAATATGTATTACTGAATAATTTGAAACAACAATGGAGACATTCCCTAAGGATTGTTGATCCTTTATGCTTAGAAGCATTGGACAGAATGTGCAGCTTCCAATCAAGTCAGGTAATGTTAGGCTATTTGCCTGATGGCTTTCAGAATTCTCAGACACACAGCACAAAAGCCTGTTCAAAGCTCTTGTTTGGATGGCTTTCTAGTTGGAATGAATGAATGAATGAATGAATGAATATTTTTTTACTTGAACCATAGCTGACAGTTCAAATTATTTCCTGTGCATCCTTAATATAATGTCACTCTTATATAATACAACATGCATCATCAACCAACTGAAATGGGAGCTAATCAAAAGGTTGAGACGTTAATGTTATTGTGTTATTTTTGTGTCATTGCCGGTGACTAAGTAAATATGTGAAAAAAGAAAGCGGTCTTTGTAAAGACAGAAAGCTAAATAGTTAGAACACGTCCACTGAAAATGAAATACAAATCCCTGTGTGCTTTTGCGTCTTTTTATTTCATTTGCTAAGTGCTACATTACCTCATGCTTTGGACCTCACAAAGGATTTCCCATAAATCTCTTGGCGGCTGAGAGTAATCGATCAGGCGGTTTGATTAACCTGTCTGAAGGGTCCTCCCACAGTACTACAGGTCTTTGCTGGATCTGCGGATGTCTTGTTGGAAATGCTCATTGTCAGTTAGCCTGGCTGAGCTCAGACTGCAGAGGATAAATTCTGGGACCGACCTGCGCTGGAGGAGCATCTCTGCGTTCATGCTGCACACAAACCAACAAACTACGGTGACATAAATTTGGTGATGGCGTGTGGATTAATAGCACTGCGAGGGATGCTTTTACTATTTGTCTCTTTGGTCACATGTTACTTCCTTTCCATCAACGTACCTCATCCACTTATACAACATATAATAATAAGTCTGGATGCTTTGCACTCGCTCTCGTAGTCTGTAAGGACTTGCTCCGTGTGCCAAGTGGATTTCACTTGAATGTCGCAGTGGTGCCCAGCAATCTGCAACACACTTGCGAAGCCATCTCGTCCCCATAATGGCCAATAATTGTGCAGAATCCATCACAGGGGCTGAAAATAGACTGCCATAATGGCCATAAATTGTAGCCCAGGAGAGATTAACACACAGAGCTGTGCAGACCCTGCTGTGCCTGAGAGTCTCCTATACTTCCAGAGACAAGCCTGTCTAGTTCTCCTCTCTGTCACCTGCTGATTTCATACATAGGGTCAGCGATTAAAATTATAGCTCCTAAAGCATGAGGCCTTGTGCTCTTGGTGGGTGGATGTGTGGGAAGAGCTGTGCTAATACCCACCATACAGTTTACTGAAGTTTGCAGTGATATCTCACCTGTGCAACATGTGGGGTTTAATTCCTTTGAGAACACATTGCAAAGGAAAAAGGAAGCTTATTAAGAGCTGACAGTCATCTGGATAGCCTCAGGCTGTTTGATTGCTTACTTTGACCCCCTAACTGTTAAATGATAAATGTTTATAGAAAATTAGTGTTTTCACTGAGTGTGGATTTATTATCGTTATCATTAATGTTGAACCCCCTCACATACACAAACATCCAGAGAGAGGGTAATTAACTCATCTCATTTAAAGCGGGAGTTTAAAGCCCAAAGACTTCCTCACAAGTCCCACATTAATCATGGCTTATTTCATGTGATTGAGTGAATGAATGACTGAATGATGGAGGCTGACGTTTGCCTTGGGTTGGAGGAATGTGTTTGTGGTAAAATGTCGTAAATGCAAAAGTACTCTGAGCAAGGAATATAAATATGTCCCAAACCGCTCACTAGAATTATCACATAATTGGGGACTTTCCACGTCTACCGTAGGGCAACACCCTTTCAACTCCCTGCGCTATGCCCCAGGTTTTGAGTTTGGTTAGTTTTTATTTGTGGCTTCCGAACATTATCTCTCAATGCAAAACAGTCTTCCTGATACAGTCAATTTGAGTGCAGGCAACAATTCTGCAAAGTTCTGTTCATTTCACACAACATTGTTTGAGGTTTGATAAAGTTTTCCACATGGTCTACCAATAATGTAATGTAATCGTGTTTTGGTTATATCATATGTAAATCACCATTTGTTTGTGATTAATAAGCGCCCCGAGAATATTGCTGACATTATTTCAAAAACATTATGACCATCATAATTTCAGCTTATTTGAAATGCTATTGTGACTTTTGACTTCAGTCACAGACAGTTCTTTCCATTTGTTTGTGTTGTTCAGTGTTCTTTCACACTCCATATCCAAATGATTGAATAGATAAGCACAGTTCTTGAGAAAGAAAAAAAGCCTAAATGACACATGTTGCCTCACTGTTCAGCAGGCGAGTCATTCAGCACGCCTTTGATACTTCAAAGCATGTTGAGGTTGTGCCAAAGGAGAGGACTACTTTAGTCTTGTGTTGTAATTTCAGACAGTGATGACAGATAAACTATCAGTGCATATTTACTTGTTTTTCACCCTTCCAAAGATACAGGCATAGAACCACTTTTCCTTTTATTGCTCATATTGACATACACTTCTACTGTACATCTGTTTTCTGCATCCTCAGTCCCTCAGTCAATATGATTACGATGATGTCCAAAGTATGTTTTTTTATGTACTTCATATTGTATTTTCTCATATTTCTACTGTAGACATTATTCTGATTATGAACGTACTGTCTAAATGTTGATTTTTCTAAGCTTTGGATGCTTAAAACATTTTCCTCGACAGGTCCAGTGGAAATCACATTCTCTTCTCATTTCTGTGCTTCTAAATGTGGTGACATGTGACCGACACTCGATAATAGCATTTCGATACGGGGCGTTGAAACATCCTTCATCCATACTACAACATCTGAAGCATCTATTTGACATAAGCTGTGACAGGAAAAAGCTGAAAGTTTGATATGCTCTGTTGCAGATCGTTAATGCTGAGAAAACAAAATGTCTTGCTTTGAATTGCAGTGATGTACATTCACACTAAAGAGATGGGAAGCTTTACACTAGAGAAAAAACTAATATGTCAAACGAAACATAATGTCATATTAAGAGTAAGAATGTTGTAATCTGTATGACATACTCATCATCTGCTGTAATACAGACCAAGTCAGTGAAATATGAAAAATTCCACATGCACTACAATGACCAGTTTGATGATATGTATATCATTTTATGATTAAAGTGGCATGCTGCAACATTTGTTCAGCATTGTGAATAAAAAAGATGGATATGTTTTGACTTCTTGTTTAGACAATTCTGCACAAGATGTGGGTTATCTTATTATTACAATCAGTTAAAATGAACAGGACTCAGTCTGGTCCTCTGTCAGGCAGAACAGATCCTCAGCCATACATTTTCAGCTCAGTATTCTTTGTTTTAACAATGAATAAGAAAGTTCTGTTATTTATTGATTCACGTGTTCATGAAAGGTGTTATGAGCTGACAATGGAAAAGTACCAAGATTGTCTGAAGTCTTGAATGATCAGGCATAGGTCTGCTTTACAAGTCATACTCAAATGTCACAAAGCGGTCAAGGGGTTATGAAGCTAGACATTTCAATGAGATTTCCTCTGTGGCATGTTAACATGCCACTTTTTTGTAATGACTGGTTGATAGCTTCAGGAGGTGACAGCCCCTTGGCTGCCAGCCTGACCCTGCCATCCGTGCCGAAGTAAACAGGTGCGTCTCTCATCACTTTAAAACCCCTCAGCTGTCTCTCTTCAACAGCATTAACATGGAAGAAAAAATAAAATTAAAAATGTTCCATATGTCTTACATTGCAGTTCATTGCTCACATTTTTGCTCAAGTTCCTCTCCTCTCCTTGGCATCTAAGGCATGAACTCTATGATGGCTCATCTTATTCTTAATCCTGGCATACTTCCAGATGTTTTTTTTTAGAGCGTCAGTCATTTTGTAGCATATATTACAAAATTTAACAACTGATGATCTTTACAACGGAACTGAATCAACACTGAACTGACTTGACGCAATTGCCTTTTTAGAGCTGCTCTACAGCCGAATTGAACTTTGTTTGCATCATTGAATAATTATTTTTCTGTTGATCACTGTAAAGCTACTTTGAAACAATCTGTATTGTATAAAGCGCTATAAAAATGAAGGTAACTTGACTTGACCAAAAGTCTTGATATCTACCTAACAAGACCATGACCATTCAGGGAAAAGGCCTATTAGCCTTTTTATAAGATGGCTTCCATTTAGGTCATCTAAATTATTTACCTAAATTTAGGTAAATCTCTTTTCTACGTTCTAGCTACTAATATATTTATCTGATTTTCTGCTCTCCAAATGTAAAAAGGTGCATTACAAACATTATTGGCAGGGGGAAGAAAAATGCCTTGGGCTTTGACAGCTTTGATTGGCTGATAGTTTTGTCTCACATTACAGTGTTGAACCATCGGGCCCATCCACGTGTCAGGGAAGGGAAATGGAAGATCAAGGGCAGAGGAGAGTGGCGTGTTTACATTTTTCTCTGATGTTCCTCTCTCCACATCTCTCATCCAGCTCTGTGAATCAATAAAGGATGGATGAAGTGGAGGAGGAGATCCAGTTCACGTAACCCTTCAGCAGGGTGAACAAGCTTTGTGAGCTTTATCACGTCAGCTTGTGGATTTTACCTCGGTTTGGAAATAAAATATAGAAAGAAAAACCAAGAGATACTTCAACTCTTGTGATATTTTGTGCATTATCATATGAATATCATATTCATATGAAGAAAAAACAACAACAAAACTTTAACACCTGCCTGACCAGCTTCAGCTTCTAAACTTAAACTTAAGATAAAGGCATAACTGATCAATAATCCATGTATATTTGATTACTGAAAACATTAAAGGGTTAGTTCACCCAAAAATGAAAATTTTGTCATTTATTACTCACGCCCATGCCGTTCCAAACCCGTAAGACCTTCGTTAATCTTCGGAACGCAAATTGAGATATTTTTGTTTAAATCCGATGGCTCCGTGAGGCCTACATAGGGAGCAATGACATTTCCTCTCTCAAGATCCATAAAGGTACTATAAACATATTTAAATCAGTTCATGTGAGTACAGTGGTTCAATATTAATATTATAAAGCGACGAAAATATTTTTGGTGCGCCAAAAAAAAACAAAAAAAAAAAAAACGAATTATTTAGTGATGGCCGATTTCAAAACACTGCTTCGGAGCATAATGAATCAGCGTATCGAATCCGCAGTTCGGAGCGCCAAAATCACGTGATTTCAGCAGTTTGGCGGTTTGACACGCGATCCGAATCATGATTCGACACGCTGATTCATTACGCTCCGAATCTTCCTGAAGCAGTATAATAATTAAGTCGCACCAAAAAAATTCTCGTCGCTTTATAATATTAATATTGAACCACTGTACTCACATGAACTGATTTAAATATGTTTTTAGTACCTTTATGGATCTTGAGAGAGTTAATGTCATTGCTCCCTATGTAGGCCTCACGGAGCCATCGGATTTAAACAAAAATATCTTAATTTGTGTTCCGAAGATCAACGAAGGTCTTACGGGTGTAAAACGGCACGAGGGTGAGTAATTTATGACAGAATTTTCATTTCTGGGTGAACTAACCCTTTAAGGAAGTAGGTAAAGTCTTTACAGCTGAATGGTGGTATTATACAGACAGGAAAACTAAGAACCAAAAAGAAAACTATAGCCATCTCTAAAACTCAAAAAAAAAAAAAAAAAAAAAAAGTAAAAGGGGGAAAAAAAAAAAAAAAACTTTAACACCTGCCTGACCAGCTTCAGCTTCTAAACTTGTATAATCTTGATACTTGTCTCAGATTACAGTGGATGAGAAAAGCATTTGATATTCGTATGACATATATTTATATATACATCTTATTTATAACCGCATTTTAGCAGGACAACTTTAATTTATTTATTTATTAAAGTTCGTCAGTCAAATATTAATTAACCGACAGCAGCTTTTATAGGCCCACCTGAATGGAGACCACAAAACTGACTGAAATCGCTTGGGTGAAAGACAGTGACTGGATTGAAAGCTTCGGATTACGCACAGCTCATAATTTCTCCGTCTCGGTGAGTTACCGAAACCACACATGAAAACATACAAAGAAACACACACGAGATGTGCGTGACTCTGTTGTATGACACGAACGACAACACTGCGGTTCCGTTCAAACACGTGTTTGCCTAAAATGCGGTTATGTACGGGCGTGATTATAGAATTCGGTTGTCACTCTTGCACTACTGTGCCCACGTTCATACAACCGAAGGATGACAACCGAATTCTATAATCAAACACACATTCTTCTGTTGTGTGAATGTGGGCACAGTAGCTTTGATCTGTAGGCCTACTATGTTTTTGTTTTTCTATCAGTCATTTTGGGAACTGGACTACACTTGTTTTGCTGTATATTTTTGATACACTAAAATGAACCAGCTCAAGAGATTAATTTGGGAGTCAGACTACACTGGTTGTGTTGAAGATTCATTAGCGGTTTTGCAGCAGTGAATAGTAGCGCAGGTCAGGAAACTCTTTCAGAGTTTATGTGCCTTTCAAGTTAAATTGGAAATATCATAATTACGGATCCAAGCAAGTGATTGAGCGAGCGAAGTCGTATTTACAAGAGGGAAACTTGGGGAAACCCTCAGACATTGCCATTTGGGGCTCAGTGCAAAATGTCCTCCATTGCACAACTCCTCTCATGCTGATTTTTACATCAAAAGGAGTGGATGAGGTAAGGATGAAACCTAAAAGCTAGACTCAGACACATCAAGCTTTGCGTGCCCTTTAATGCTTAATTATACCTGTTAGGGTGATGAGAGACTTATCCCACAAGCCTCGTGATTAATAAACAAGCCATCAAGGACCCAACAAGTTCCTGCTCATCACCTTGACACATACATTCAGTAAGAGGGTACATATCAAAGCCAATGCTGTACATCTCGCATAGACAAACACACTTAAAACCGTTAAATTGGCCCACACCAGACCAGCTTTGTCTACTCTCTGACCTGTTTATTCCTTTCTCACTCTGTATCCTTTTGTCTCTCTATTGCACACCTGTTTGAGTGACGGACGATGAGAACGTGGTGACGCTTGTAGCTTGGATGGGGTGACTGACAGCCTCAGTCATGCTTTCATCTTTCAGCATTTCACTTCTGCTTTGTAGCAGACCAGCCAGAGTAAGGGTTGCGTTTGGCCCGTTTAGTAAATAGACACACCTCTCAGGGAAAAAAGATGGCTCAGGATGGAGTTACTAACTGCTAGAGCTGAAAAACATACAAGAGTGACCTCAGGCCGAGGTCATGTAAAGATTCCTCCTTTGATAGTCTTACATGTGCTAAAGAATCAGGACTTCACGGATACATATCCTGTATTCGAAGATCAAACGCTATTCTCATCTGCCACAGTAATCTGTGATAAGCAGCAAGTTTATACATGTTTAAATGAGATTCTGTAACTAAACTTGAAGCTGCTCAGGTGTTAAGGAAAACTTTTTAAAGAAATTTTGAGATATGAGTTTAGTTTTCTTTTGGGGTCTTAGTTTTCATGTCTGTATAATAACATTATTTAACAGTATTTAACTACTTTGTTAATGTTTTCGATATCCAAATGTACATGGATTATTGATCAGTTCAAGCCAATATGCCTTCATCGTTCCTGATTTTCATCGTTCCTTGCCAACAATAGACAAACACTGTGGCTGCAGTAACCATCCATAATCATCTGTTTTTCAAATAAGTATTATTATCATTATCATAATTCCTGATAAAGAGGAATAATCGACAGTGATGTACTGAATGGTTTTAGCTGTGAGGGTCTGTGATTATTAGTATTTAATTATGCTCAGATAAGATAGGGTTTTTTTGTGTAAGTTTAATGTGTTAATGAGAAAATGTTTTTGTAGCATCCAATACCAATTTACTCTGCAGAGCTATGAACTGTGAAATAGCTATTTTGGGAAAGTATAGAAATGTCTTACCCCTGAGGGATGAAGAAAACTTTTCTCATTTACTTTTTACTACTTTGAGAAATAATTGGATAGAACTTCCTACATAGGCTGACTTACTAACACTGGTATTTTATTGGCCGCCTCTGTCTAGACAACCTCACACCACTTCTTCAGCTATATAATCAGTCTGGAGGTCTTGGAAGCTGAAATTGGTTCTGTCCATCAGCTTGCGTGTTGCAGAAATTGACCTGCCTCTAGCCTCCGTGTTTCATCTCAGACTATAGCCTGCAACAAGAAAGGGCAAAATGTCTTTCCGCTTGACACAATACCATTCTATTAGTCTCATGCACTCGATATGAAAGTGAAAAAGGTCTTATGGACCCCGCACTAGTTGTAAATTGAACATAGGAAGCCTTTTACTTTTGCTATGAAATGGTTTTAGTTCACTAATAACTTGACAGAAGAAGGAAACACCATTTTCCCTCAAGGTGAAACTGAATGAATACTTCAGTCACAAGTTTCAGATGTGATGGGGTCTCATCTCTAATAATTTTATAGATAGTTGCAGTTCAGGCTTCTGATTAGTCAATAGAGCTTTCCAGGTGTGCTAAAATCACAATATAGTAACAGCTGCGATGTGAAACACCTGTTCACTACATCACTGTGCAGCATCCATAGCGGATCATGTTTTTGTTGCACAGCAACGTTGTTATCTTGTAGCAGAAGGGTACAAATTTAATGAATTTGCTTAATAAAATCATATGTTGTTAGTTCATAATTTTGTGTATTAAAAATCTGGCATATTAAAACCTTTATCTTTTTATGTAGTAACTGTTTTTTTTTTTTAGTAATAATTCAATTGTTGCTATTCATAATATAGCACAGTACCTTTTTGCTTATATACAGCATGTAGTTTAAATATTTATATCATTATGTTATGTTGCATTCCTCAGTTCTATTAAAGACTGCTGCTCTGTTATTTGTGTGAAAGAAAGCTCACTAAACTTTTGTCTGTTTGACCTTTCTTGACACCCCTCTCTCTCTCTGCTCTCAGAAAGACAGCTGTTCCTGTCTTGGAGTGTTTGGACAGTGCTAATGAGGGGATGCTTTGTGGTGTCCCTCTGTCCAGAATCGTCTCTTTAGTTGTCTCTCTGTCTAGCGGTAGGTCTAGACCTTTCTTTGACCAGCTTCTCATCAGAAGCAGAATCCCCATTAAGGACGGACCGTTGTCAGTTGAATGAGAATAGAGCATAGTATGTGTGTGTTTGAGTGTGTGGATCAGGGAAACAGCGAGGTCTTTTCCACTGTGCTCTTACTCAAGCTATAAAGCACATCGTTGTAATTGCAAAGGATTCCAGCTTTGAGCGTCTGTGGCCACTCTAAGCCCATCTCTGTAGATGCATGTCCTGTGCAGATTATGTCAGCTTGCTGTCCACAAGACTCTCACTCTATTCAGTGAGAACCCGAGGAGCTGTCAATGCAACTGAACAATTGTGTCTTGCCCTACTCGGGGAGGAGGGAAACTCAGCAAACACTGTAGCAATTACAATGAATATACCATTGTGAAACTTCACTCAAATGGTTATAGAGAGAGAGGGAAGTTTTAATGTAAAAAAAATACAAACTGAACTCAAAGAATGGAAGGTAAAGAGGCATTATTCATGTAGGGAATGCTATTATATATCATATTAAGACATTTATTGGCTAATCCACATCCATTTATTTACCATTTAATTTTTTTTAATTTTTTTTTTATAACAGTTATTTATTCATTATTAATATTACTTTTGTTAAAATATTTTTTTACATTTTATTTCATTTTATTCATAAACTTTAGATGTTCATGATGGTTTTACAGTATTCTATGTTTTTTTTTTTTTTTTTTTTTTTTTTTTTATCTGTCTTGCAAATCTTTGTGTATAATTTAATGAAATGGTAAGGTGATATACAACCCGAATTCCGGAAATGTTGGGACGTTTTTTAAATTTGAATAAAATGAAAACAAAGACTTTTAAATCACATGAGCCAATATTTTATTCAAAATCGAACATAGATAACATAACAAATGATTAAACTGAGAAATTTTAGACTTTTATCCACTAAATGAGCTCGTTTCAAAATTGATGCCTGCTACAAGTCTCAAAAAAGTTGGCACGGGGGCAACAAATGGCTGAAAAAGCAAGACATTTTGAAAAGATTCAGCTGGGAGAACATCTAGCAACTAATTAAGTTAATTGATATCAGGTCTGTAACATGATTAGATATAAAAGGGATGTCTTAGAGAGGCAGAGTCTCTCAGAAGTAAAGATGGGCAGAGGCTCTCCAATCTGTGAAAGAGTGCATAAAAAGATTGTGGAAAACAATATTCCTCAATGTCAAATAGCAAAGGCTTTGCAAATCTCATCATCTACAGTGCATAACATCATCAAAAGATTCAGAGAAACTGGAGAAATCTCTGTGCGTAAGGAACAAGGCCGAAGACCTTTATTGGATGCCCGTGGTCTTTGGGCCCTCAAACGACAGTGCATCACTCATCGGCATGATTGTGTCAATGACATTAACAAATGCCTAGGAATACTTCCAGAAACCACTGTTGGTAAACACAATCCACCGTGCCATCTGCAGATGCCAACTAAAGCTCTATCATGCAAAAAGGAAGCCAAATGTGAACATGGTCCAGAAGTGCCGTCGTGTCCTGTGGGCCAAGGCTCATTTAAAATGGAAAAGTGGAAAAGTGTTCTATGGTCAGACGAGTCCAAATTTGACATTCTTGTTGGAAATCATGGACGCCGTGTCCTCCAGGCTAAAGAGGAGGGAGACCTTCCAGAGTGTTATCAGCGTTCAGTTCAAAAGCCAGCATCTCTGATGGTATGGGGTGCATAAGTGCATATGTTATGTGCAGCTTGCATGTTTTGGAAGGCACTATGAATGCTGAAAGGTATATAAAGGTTTTAGAGCAACATATGCTCCCCTCCAGATGATGTCTATTTCAGGGAAGGCCTTGTGTATTTCAGCAGGACAAAGCAAAACCACATACTGCAGCTATTACAACAGCATGGCTTTGTCGTAGAAGAGTCTGGGTGCTGAATTGGCCTGCCTGCAGTCCAGATCTTTCACCTATAGAGAACATTTGGTGCATCATTAAACAAAAGATGACCACGAACTCTTCAGTAGCTGGAAACCTATATCAGGCAAGAATGGAACCAAATTCCAACACCAAAACTCCATAAACTCATAACCTTGATGCCCAGACGTCTTCAAACTGTTTTGAAAAGAAGAGAAGATGCTACACCATGGTAAACATGCCCCCATCCCAACTATTTTGAGACCTGTAGCAGGCATCAAATTTAAAATGATCTAATTTTGTGCATAAAATTGTAAAATTTCTCAGTTTAAACATTTGTTATGTTATGTATCTATTGTAAATAAACTATTGGCTCATGTGATTTGAAAGTCTTTTAGTTTTCATTTTATTCAAATTTAAAAAACGTCTCAACATTTCCGGAATTCGGGTTGTAAAAAGTTATAATTCTACTGAATCTAAATCTTTAGTTAGACTAAATATTTGAATTCCTAAAAGATGTCAGTTTATTTTAATGACTACTTGCACTTTATTGATGATAAATGATTTTTCCCAGCCTCAAGGGGTGAACACTTGACTCGAAAGTTTCACTAGTCATATTATATTTCTTAGTAACATTATATTGCTTCTGCACAACCTGCAGTAGATTTATATACAGATCATATACAGACACCTGCAGATGGTTGCATACATGCTAATCGCTCTGCTCAACAATTCTAGTGCTGACTTCTTAAGTGAAATGATACCTATAGGTAGATTGTACAGGTCAATGCAAGCACAAGCTGTTGTCTTAACCTATTTAACTGTTTTGACTATCAGCCAAACACAGACATTTAAGGGGGCCACATTCAATTCCGGACAAAACGCCTAGCGCATGCACCGAAATTGAATGAGATCATTTTAAATTAATTTGCCTGTCCTCATGCATTAATGAGGCATTAGTCCAAATTGTTTTGCCATAGCATTTGTCACTGAAGATCAAAGCAGTATTGCATGAGTGGTGTACGAACGTCTGAGACAAACTCACAGCAGCGCTTCAGTTTGACAGGCCTCGCAACTTGCAGCATGTCATTGTAAGAGAGACGCTGATAGACTAGTGCCAAAATTAAAGGAAGGAGGAGTGTGGCTTTTAGGTAGCTGGAAAAGTGTGGTCGGAAAAGAAATGATCATACCTTATCATTGATTTTACTAATGATGAGTGCCCCCAGTGCAACAATAGTAATTTTGCCATAAAACTGTCAGCAGTTCATCAATCTCTGGAAGCCTTTCCTCCCTCAGAGCAAGATTTATTAAATGCTTACAGTCATGAGCCTGGACTTGCCTCGTCTGTCTGTAGCATACAACAGAGCTAGCCTTTGAGATGTTAAAGTCCTCTCGCTCACACTGTTACGTGAAATTTGCTTTCTCTCTCTAGTCTTTATCTCCTATATATGTTTACATGATACAGAAGCCATGTGAAGAACAAATCCTTCACAAGAGGATATCCTTTAGTTCAGCCTCACTATCATGGTTTACTATTTCAACCCTTCTGATTGTTTTTCTTTTCTTTTTTTAAATCTTTTTTTTTTTTTAGCTTGTGTGTTTTGTCTGTGTTCTTCAGGCAGTCGTGTGCAGCCAAGACATGCACTTTAAATGCCTGAGGACTGAGGCCTGTCTGCCAACAATAGGAATTTCCCTGGTTTACATAGGATAGATTAAGCTCATACCTTTCCCGAGAGCACATTATGGTTCTATTTAAACCGTTTTGTGCATGTAAATCTAAGTTTCACAGGTATGAATACCAGAGTTCATGGTATTGGTTACTTAGTTGGATATGTTCAAGTTCTTGTTATGTTTAAGGATAAAGTGCAGCCTCTACTGTCTGAACTTTAAAACATGAACACCAAATTAACATGAACATAATTATGTTCCGCTGACAGGTTTGGAATTGCTGAGACTTTTCTGTTTTTTGTGCTTTGAGACCCAAACATGGTTGAAAACTTGTCATCAAGTCTCAACAGACATGTAATATAGTGTTATGCTTCTTAACAACAATGTCTTTGATTATGTTAGAATGCCAGCCATATTTATGACTCACCAGTAGGCCTGTACAGGGCTCAACACTAAGATTTTTTCTACTGGGCCATTTGGGCCAGTGGTTTAAAGGGTTATTTCACCCAAAAATAAAAATAATGTCATTTATTACTCACCCTCATGCCGTTCTACACCCGTAAGACCTTCGTTAATCTTCGGAACACAAATTAAGATATTTTTGTTAAAATCCGATGGCTCAGTGAGGCCTCCATAGCCAGCAATGACATTTCCTCTCTCAAGGTCCATTAATGTACTAAAAACATATTTAAATCAGTTCATGTGAGTACAGTGGTTCATTATTAATATTATAAAGCGACGAGAATATTTTTGGTGTGCCAAAAAAACAAAATAATGACATATATAGTGATGGGCGATTTCAAAACACTGCTTCCTGAAGCTTCGGAGCGTTATGAATCAGCGTGTCGAATCAGCGGTTCGGAGCACCAAAGTCACGTGATTTCAGCAGTTTGGCGGTTTGACATGCGATCCGAATCATGATTCGACACGCTGATTCATAACGCTCCGAAGCTTCCCGAAGCAGTGTTTTGAAATCAGCCATCACTATATAAGTCGTTATTTTGTTTTTTCGGCGCACCAAAAATATTCTTGGCGCTTTATAATATTAATATTGAACCACTGTACTCACATGAACTGATTTAAATATGTTTTTAGTACATTAATGGATCTTGAGAGAGAAAATGTCATTGCTGGCTATGCAGGCCTCACTGAGCCATCGGATTTCAACAAAAATATATTAATTTGCGTTCCGAAGATGAATGAAGGTCTTACGGGTGTGGAACGGCATAAAGGTGAGTAATTAATGACAGAATTTTCATTTTTGGGTGAAGTAACCCTTTAAATTTTTACTTGCCCTGCCAATATTTTCATTGGCCCCACCATAAAATAAAATAATGAAATAAAATAAAAAAAATAAATAAATAAAAAAGGCCTAGTTTTTGTTTTAGTTGTTTTTGATTCATGACATCAAAAACTACTAGCCTAACTCATACATTTTAAATATCGTTAAGAACAGTCAGTAATAAAATAAAATAAAATAAAAACAAATAATCAAAATAAGAGAAATAGTACAAATAAATACAACAGAACAAACATACAAATGAAATAAACAGTTGTTTTCAGGTTTTTCATGTAGGTCTAAAGTAGATTTTCAGGTACAGAAATAGTAATTAAATGTAAAATATCACTGCATAGTCTTCAATGTATAAATATAGATGAACCCTTATTAAAGTTATTCAGTAAAGAGCAGTGAACAATTTTTTCTGTCTTCTGTTTTTATTAACATAAAACAGACAGCAGCAGGAATATTAGGCTGCTGTCAATTTAAGAGCTGCACAGATCCAATATACTGTTATACATGCTCTTTATCTCTCACGTTTACGTTCACTTAAGACA
This sequence comes from Ctenopharyngodon idella, assembly GCF_019924925.1. Lineage (NCBI taxonomy): Eukaryota > Metazoa > Chordata > Actinopteri > Cypriniformes > Xenocyprididae > Ctenopharyngodon > Ctenopharyngodon idella. The sequence continues at coordinate 13,551,175 of NC_067226.1, forward strand.
TAACCAACTATGTTTATGATGATACTCGACAAGATGGGCATTTTGACATAATTTTGTGTGAATATGTCCATTCAAGCTCAGTAAGACGTGAAAGAGTATTCACGCGCTGTGAGGCGCGGCATTCTGGGCATGCGCTTTGGATGTATGTTGCACACACAAAACTTGTCACACAGTGCACGGGTACCAAACTGAGAGACACGTGTACTTTCGCGATTACTTGCACTTGAAAATTTTAGTTGGCAAGGCTTAAAAACACACGCAATTTATCAGCTTCCATGAAGATGCAGCACTGGCCCAATCGGGCAAGTGACAGCTCCATCAACTGGCCCCAGTGTCTTTCACGCTGGCCCCAGGCCATCGGGCAGTCCTTATTGTCGAGCCCTGCCTGTATGTTATTGTGACCTCACATTGCACTGCCATGAGTTTCAAAAATCGCTGTTACATATTAGACACAAATGAATTTCCACACATATGCCATTTCTGATGTGGCTTATGTTTTGAACACCTGGGTATCTGTATCCAACGTGATTGGCACAAACTTAAAGATGAGTTGATTAAATAAAAGATTTAATTAACAGCTTGGTGATGAACTTGTAAGATCCATCTGCTGCAGGCGGTGTTGAGCGATCAGTGTCTGCAGATAGTTTAGAGATAAACGGACGCATCATGTTTAGATGTTAATCGAGGGGAAGCTGAGGGTTCCACCCACATGACACCTCAATCATTCTAACCCTTTATTACACGGAGTAAACATCATAAAAAGCCACTTTAAAGATGATGAGAGAAATCCGAATTTTGCTTAATATTTATAATGATGTGATTAAATTATTGTTTTTGCTGTCAGAGCTTGCTCCTGCTGCTCTTCTATTGCTCTTTTGAAGTCAGTTTTAAGTTGTGTTTCATGTGGTCATGGAGTCTGCTCATATTGCTTTGCAAACGGCACACAGTCTTACTTAAATACACACTGAGCACTGTAATTTTTTACAAGCGAAGGTGCAATTTGCTGTAAATGCAGTATCAGTGTTTCAAAACCATTAGAGGGCCATTTCATTTAAGAGGCAAGCTCTTAATATTTAGGAGAGGGAAAAATGAATGAAAAGTTAAAATGCACAAGAGTTGCATCATATAATTAAAAGTCGTAATCATATATCTTTTGAAAGTGAATTGCTACACCTGTTGAGGCTGCTTTATATGTATAGTCATTTTCAGAATTACAGACGCTTGTTTATAGATATTTCTAGATATTTTTTAGAACAAAATGTATGTGTGAAAAGGATCACTTGAGACCTAGTTCACTCAAAAATGAAAATTCTGTCATATTTTACTCACTGTCATGTTCTTTTAAACCTATATGACTGTATGTTTCTTTTGTGGAACATAAAAGAAGGTATTTCGAAGAACATTGAAGTCCAAACAACACTAGACTCCAAAAAAGGACTGTCCTAAAAATTTAGACATTTTTCTAAGAGGTTTAGAATGACATGATGGTGATAAAGAGATTACAGAGTTGTTATTTTTGGGTAAACTATCTCAGGTTAACTTTTTGTGTATTTCTATAATTGTCAGATGCTTTCTTTAATTCACTGATTAGGTCACAAGTTGCAAAATGTCAAAATTACAGAATTATATTCTCCAAGGTACACTATATATGGTGAATATACTCTATGAAATTCTTTTTTGAGCATTATGCAGCTTTAATTCATAAACACACCCAACCACATTCTGTCTTAATGCATTGTGTCTTATCTTGATGTCCATTGTAAAACTCTCAGTCTAAAAAATAATGTCAGAAAAACACTAGAACCATTTAATCAAATGATATTTGCTGTTTAAACTGTGTTTAACACAGTTTGGCCATAAAGTTGCTTCAGAGCTGCTCCATGACGTGAATATATGGCTATTGAGATGACACAGATGATACATAAATCACATTTCAAAGCTGGTTCTTTTCCAGCAGTTCACAGGAGGCGAACAATGTGTTTCTTTCAGTATGAGGACACAGCTGGTCTGGTGCTGCATATTAAGTATTATAAACAAGCATTGCACCTATTTTATTTAGGAGATTATCATCTTCTAGGCTTATTAGAAGGACATTTCCCATAATATTCTGAAGATGAGTTTACGCATGAATCCCCATGACTTTGCATTTTGTTATAGACCAGTTCTTGTATTGTGATACTATGCCATTGAGTAACTTTTATCTCATATTACCCACATTGCTACAAAGATTGTCAGAATCACCAGACAAGAATTCCCTTCCACCACAAACTGAAAAACATAAAGGTGTGATCATGAAGGTAGTACAATTTTGCTGGAAGTTTTGGATTATGTTACTTGTTTTCCTGCTAATAAATAATGATTCATGTGATGTTTTATTCAGTTTCTTATGCAACTGGTGACTGGATATTGAAATAAAAAAGTTCTCAATCATGCACACATATAATGTAAATATGTGCTGTTGTAGTTCCTATTGTATCTTTACAATGTGACATTTTTGCCAATGGTAAACAGAGCTGCCATGTCTTCATGAAGTTGTCTGTCACTCAAGAGAATAAAATCATTGGTTCTCACCATTTACTGAGGACAATCCCCTTCACCTAAGTTGTTTTTCTTTTGCAGTTTGAGAATATTTTTACAAGTTCTCCATCCTACAAGAGACAAGACCCAACATAGAGAGGTGGTGAGACATGCTTCAGATAACTGAGTAAAAATGTCATGTGGTTACAGAAGTATGTGTGGAAATCATGTCAGGATACTCAGGCAGATGATGTGATTCGTACTCATGGGATTGGGCATGAACACAATTAGAACAGAAAATAATTATGTGTGACAATATTTTAAAACATGTACTCCCTGATTATAGTCTCTAAATGCTCTCTGATGTCAGAGTGTTCCACAACATTTTTCCGCAGTAAGTTTAGAAATATCTAAAACATATCCTCCAGGTTGTTCTTCTGCAATAATGACAAAAGTGCAAGCCAAAATATATTAATAATACATGAACTGATCAAAGTTCAGTTAAAACAAGGAAAATATTGCATCATTTTTTGTAGAAAAAATGTTGCTGCTGTTCAAAATGTTGTCAAAACAACTGACCAAAAGATTTATATATATATATATATATATAAAATTTGCATTCAATATCATATTCACATTCGATATCTCAATATCTTGATACTAATATATTTTCCACACACTTGTAAAGAGGTTTGAAATGTATTCAAATCTCAAGAAGTTTGTTTTGAGACATATTTATTGTAACTTTACATTACCTGAACATAATAAAAAAGTTACTCAGCATCTTAGTTGACTGTCTCTAAATTTACTCAGATCAGCAGGCCTGTGTTACCTCAGAGTCCCCTTAACCCTCCCTCTCCATCCTTCCTATTTTTAGAGAATGTATCTTTTCCTGATGAAATACAGTAAAATGCACTCAGGGCCACATGTCTGCCTCCCTCTGCTGTGCTCATACACATTGCATATTTTTAAAGTTCTTAACTGCTGACTGGTTGGCTGACCTCCCTTCATTTTATATAATGCATGAAATATTAATTCCAAAAATAAATATAGGCTTTTCTACCAAGTTCTACCTAGGTCTGAGCAAATTAGCTTTTTAGACGTTCTAAATAAATTTTGAAACTGAGGATTTTTTTTTTTTTTTTTTTTTCAACTTTCAATATACTTATTGTTGCACCATAGAGAGAGAGAGAGAGAGAGAGAGAGAGAGAGAGATTTTTATTTGGAGAGGTGACTGTGCACAACATTGATTTTTTTTTTTTTTTTAATGCTCACCAAGGCTGCATTTTTTTAAATAAAAAATACAGTAAAAACATCAACATCATACGTCATATTGTAAAATTTAAATTAACTGTTTTATATTTTAAAATGTAATTTATTCCTGTGATAAAGCTGAATTTTCAGCATCATTACTCCAGTCTTCAGTGTCACATGATCCTTCAGAAATCATATGATTTGACTCAAGAAGCATTTCTTATTCTTATCAATGCTGAAAAATATATATACACATACAGTCAAACCAAAATTTATTCAGACTTCTTGAACATTTCATTCATTAATACAGTTTATTAGTTTAAAAAAATGGTAATAAAATATGACAAGATCTCAGAGTTAAACTGTGTCAGAAATTAATCTTAATTATGTCAGATAATACAAAACATGGTCAGGTCAAAGTGTCTGAATAATTTTTGGTCCCATATTTTTATCAATTTTACTGGTAGTCCACTGTATGAAGAATTTTTGGGTATAATATGTCACAGTTTACTTTATTTTGCTATCCTCACTTACATAAATGAACTACAGTGTCCTGCACCCACTAGTAAAAAAAAAAAAAAAAAATGTTATATATATATATATATATATATATATATATATATATATATATATATATATATATATATATATACGTATATATATACACACACACACACACACAGTCAAACCAAAAAATATTCAGACACTAGATATATTATATATATATATATATATATATATATATATATAATATATCTAGTGTCTGAATATTTTTTGGTTTGACTGTGTGTGTGTGTGTGTGTGTGTGTGTGTGTATATATATATATATATATATATATATATATACGTATATATATATAATATATATATATATATATATATATATATATATATATGCTGTGCTGTGCTGTGCAGAGTTAGGGTTATGGGTCTGGTAAAAGTAATAAGCTTTGAACTAATTCTCAAACTGTAGTCCCATTTATGCTGTTATGAATGTGTCCACACATAACACAAAATTCTTTAGCTGGACTATTCTGTGAAAACTGTATTTGTTCTAACCAGCATTCATTTACTCAGTACAATTTGTCATGCATACGCTGTTTTGACATTTCCCACACACATTACTTAACTTGATGTTGAACCTCTTTTTAACTATTTCAGAGAGGAGGAAATAGTTTTTTTTTTTTTTTTTCCCTTACATGATGCATGGTGATAAGGAATAGAACATCCCTCCTCCAGGTCACTGGAGTAACACCACAGCAAATGTGGCAGGATGTGCAGGTAACAACAGCAAATAATTGTTTCAATAGCAATTATTAGCTGGAAGTGAGGTATGTGTGCGTGTGTGCGTCTGGGGCAGTTCTTGGGCTTTAGAGTGTGGGTGTGCTTCGAGAAGAGCAGCCACTCAAAGCTTTTCATTAGTTTTGCCTTGTTTCTCCTCTTTCCCTCTCGAGTGTGTAATGTGTGTTGGGACACAATGGGAGGATCTGCAGAATTGTGGTGAGAGGCTGTAGACTGTGTTTGCTGGCGCTGTGAAGAGCCTCTTCACCAGGCTTTGGCCACAAAGGCCTTTGGGATGTGCCCATGGCTTACTTTGTTCACGGGAAGCATTTCACACGCACCCAGGGCAACAGACAGGCAGGGCTGAGGCCTCAACACTCGGCAGAGTTATTGAAAAGATTTTGTGCTTTTTTTTGTCCACCTATCCCCCCTCCCCACCACACCTCCTTTTTACCACAAATCCTTTCTCATCCTTGTCGTTCAAATACTACTGTTGGGCAAACAGGACACTCTTTCTCTTTTTCTTGATCTCACCCTCCATAATATCCGACTTTAATTGTAATCGCCTCACTTTTAACAATGAACATTGTTTTTGTTTATAAGAAAATGTGATGTGCAGTAAAAAAGCAGGAAAGGAGTTGAAATGTCGTTGATCAATTATTGTCACCTTCATCTTTATTGCATATGCACATTTGCAGTATTTTGCAGTATTTATTTTATTAGAAATCATACGCATTGTTTAACAATAAAAATAATTTCATTATTGTTTATTTATAATTTCAGGTTACGACCATAGACCTTTGTATTAGAATTCATGTTTTATTATTCTATGCTTCGGCAGTAATTCCCTCTTGGAGCATATAGAGCTCTTACATTCATAAATCACACATTTGCTGTAGGTCAACTTGCATTGCTTATGACTATCTACAATATGTATGTCATGTTTGAAAAATGCGTGCACACATAAGAGAGAAATAACAATCTTTTATCCCAGTGAACAAAATAATGCAGTTTTTCTGACATGCCTAGAAACCTCCATCTCCACAGCAGCTTAAGTGTCACATGAAAAAATTATGTGTCAGGGTTGGGGCCTGATAAAATATTGATGGTGGTCAGTGGCCCAGAGCTACTGTATAGTGTAAATTTCTGCTCTGGATGAAAGGAGGCGGTGATTGGCCTCAACCAGATTCAGTGAGCATTTATGAGAGCATTTACTTTATTTGTATAACCTCTATCAAATGTTCAAGATATTACAGTGCTTCTGTTTCATTGATTAAAAAACTCCAATACAAAGACTGTGAACCACTGGCACAAAGTATTGTAAAAATTACAAGTCTTGATGAAAACAGATACATTTAATTAGCGGAAAATAAAAGAAAAACAACAATAATACTATAATAAATATATAATAATAAAATATAATAAATAAATAATTTTTAATTTTTTTATATAAAGCTCTCTTTTTAAGATCCAACATGTGTTTGGAACAGTTTAAAGATTTTACAACATAAAAGAGAGAGATTAAATCTTTGGGATGAACTAAGAACCATTACTGTATTTGTGCTCCAAGAGTCACATAATTATGTTTCAGGCCATGAACAATCAAGTCTTTCTCTAAGAACATAATTTACATGAATGAATGGTTGAATTATGACTAATGCAAATCAATCATATTAGGTCAAGCTTGGTGTGAATATGTGAAAACTTAGTTTTGTCAGACCCAGCAGGCATGTTTGACTAAAACCAAGTTGCATCTCTGTCTATTTTCATGGGTTATAAAGATGAAATGAATAAAACATGGCTTCATCTTTGGAGCACTTTGCTAAGATGTTGTATTACTGAAAACACCAGCACTCTGTCAGATCAGATTGAGAAGAGTGCAGTGACACACCTCTGCCGAGGAGATGATAAAATGTACAAACCGTATAAGGAGAGCAAGAGCATCTGTGCCTATCTCTTTGTATAGACAATCATGAGTTCCATCATATAGTGCTGCCGCACACAAACACACTTTTTCTTCATCAAGTTTTCCACATTTATCCGTTAGAACTAAAGGGTTAGTTCACACAAAAAGGAAATTTCTGTCATTAAGTACTCACCCTCATGTCGTCCCAAACCTGTAAGATGAAATCCGAGGGTTTCTAAACCACACATAGGCAGCAACGTTATTCCACCTTTTGAGGTCCAGAAAGGTAGCAAAGACATTATTAAAATAGTGACTACAGTGGTTCAACCTTAACATAGCGTTAAGTGACAAGAATACTTTTTGTGCGCAAAAACAAAACAAAAATATGTCAGAATGTTCTTCTTATATCATAATGCTGACTCATTATTGGCTGGCTCCTTTGTCAGCATCACACGCATGCGTCGTGCTGCTCACATGTACAGCGTTGGCCAATACTGAGCTGGCATTACTTAAACATGGAAGCCTGCACTGTGTCAACTGCATATGACACCAGTTAAAATTGTTAAAGGTGCAGTATGTAAGAATTCTGTCCACTAGAGGTCGCTAGAGACCTATTCAAAACAATGGCGTAGTTTGATGACGCCAAGTTTGAGTGCGAAATCTTGGGACATGTGGGCTTCACCTCAACGGATGGTGCAAAAGAATTGGGATAGGACTCGAGAGGAAATCATGTTCATGGATGCGATTATTAACATTACTGTAGTATGAAGCAGAGCAGGACCGAGTGTTGTGGGAGCTGAACGTGGCCACTGGAGCGATTGTGCAACACACGCCTCACGAGCAGCAGAACTTTTATTATGCCACAGTCGCCGGTGCCACTTCCGCTTTTCCCGTCATGAGTATGAGGTAACACAGCTCTGTTTATCATATTAGATACATTTGAGTGTGTTGAAAATGTTATAACGTTACTCTGTGTGTTCGCTCGGCGAACGCACAGAGTAACGGTTTGAGACACACTGCAGTAAGCTAGATCGAAGCTAGATCGATTTTAGTATATCATATTAAATACTGGATGGCTTGTGTTGATAAATGGCATGCAATTAATTTTAAAACGTATTGTATGATGGACAAAATTCTGTATTTTACTATAAATAAAGCTGCATCTGATTATGCTATGTTAGCTACTTCACAAAATAGTGGTTTTCTCTGAGGCATGGTGAAGCATGGTACTCGCAAAAAATCAAGAAAATTAGATTTAAACAATAAGACTAAACGTGTTGAGCTATATAACAATAATTAGTTTTCTGTCTATAAATATATCAAAACAGTTGTTCCCTTGTCTATTAAAACATGTAATATATTAAAGCGTCTTTGGTGTTTCCATGGTTTCTACAAAATAAAACCGCAGACCGAGGGTTAACGCGGGTATGACACAATTGACAGGCGACTCCTCACACGTCCTGGAGCCTTGGTTAAAATTGCAATTTTCTCACAATTTATAAACCGTTGGAAACATTTGGGATATTGTAAGTACAAAATATATAACACTGGCCTTGTGGTTTTTGGATATTTTACTGCAAAATTCGTACATATTGCACCTTTAAATAAAGTCGTTATTTTTGTTTTGTTTTTGCGTACAAAAAGTATTCTCGTCACTTCATAACATTAAGTCACATGGACTATTTTAACTATGTCTTTACTACCTTTCTGGACCGCAAAAGGTGCAATGACATTGCTGTCTATGCATAGTTAAGAAACCCTCAGATTTCATCAAAAAGATCTTAATTTGTGTTCCGAAAGTCTTTAGGTTTGGGACGACATGAGGGTGAGTACTTAATGACAGAAATGTAATTTCTGGGTGAACTAACCCTTTAAATTCTGACATTCTGCTCTGTGTGATTTATGATGATAAATAGCAAAAAAGACTATTTATACTGCAGGACTAAGTGTCTCTTTGTTGTCTGCTCAGACTCTTTACCTGAAAATCTTATGAGCATTTAAAATAATGTCCAATTGGGATGCTTTTCAGATGTTAATTCATCATAAGAACATGGTAAAGTGTCTTTTGAGGTCTTTAGATCTGCTTTGTCAATTATTGCTTGTGTCTGTGAGACCAAAGGGGAGTTAATTATTATTTGCCAATGCAGTCTGAGGAGTCCAATCCTTTTATGACTGGTTTCCTGAGCTGGAGACGAGGGAGTACTCCCAATCACTGATGCCCATCTAGCCATTAGAAGAGATTCCCATTCCCACTGTCATCTTTAAATTGCAGTACACATGCTTCCTTACACTGTAGTTGAGAAGAAGAGGGATAGTTATGGTTAATGCAAATTGGTATGTGTGATTCTAGTCTTTGATTATTTTCACAGCAAACAGAGACATAAGATGAAATACTATTTTACCAATAACTTCACATCAGATTATGGTGTGACAGGATTTTTCCTACCTTGTACTTTGACTTTGAATATTGCTTGGAAGTTACTGGTGATAAACAATGGATGAGTGAAAAATATAAAAAAACTATAGATTTTTTATATAAAATAATAATTTTTTATATAATAACATTAATTATATAATACTTATATACAAATAATTCTTTTTGAAACTGAAGTTTGAACAGACCCATTTAACAGTATACAGTTAATAAATTTAAATTAATTACACCAGTGTAAATAGTTATATATGGTCAACAGGTTGAACTTTTGTGACAACATGCCCCTATGGCATGTAAAATGTAGTTATACTGTGTTAATATGTGAATCCCTAGGGGGTTATGGTGGAGGTGCAGGAGGCTTATGAGAATAGAAATCATAAACCCAATCATTGTTCAGCATTTCTGATCACATGCTTTGAATTGGCCTGTATAGTTTTGCTGCTTCAAGTTAAGCTGATAATTATTTGGCATTATTTATTTATTTATTACAATGTAATTAGTTTATAAGCCACATTTCTTCTTAAGCTCTAATGATTTCAGATGACTTGTGCCTTTTCTCAAATCAGAAACACTTTTGAAGGTATGGATGAATAATCAGGCGGATCGATGGGGTTCAACACCTCTTATTGTAAATTCAGAATAAAAATGCACTTCATTATCTGAGGATTCCTGAAATTCCTTAAATCTCTTATATTTCAAACTTTCACAAGGGCAAAAGCAAAGCTTTTAATCTGTATGGAAACCATTAAGAAAAAATAGTTTGACTGCCAAAAATGCTGTGGATTAATAGAAAATGTAATGAAATTAAGTGGAGTGATTTATTGCCATGCAGTACAGAGATTTACCATAGGAGGGGTGTTAATCCTCATGCTAACTTTTTAAAAGCTTGCCCCTGTTTGTGCTTGTACAGCGTATCAAAGCTGCACCAAATGACTCAGCACTGGAATCATTTTATTCACAAATAATCGTTTTTGTCATTTAAAGGCATAGTAATTACTTTTAATTATTATTAATAATTGATTATTATTTTTATTTTGTCCCCTTAAGTGAACTCTTTTTGTTTTGATTCAATATGATTCTCCTCAGCTTTTGATTTTTGTCAGCATTAAACGAAAGTTGAGATAGTCTTTCTCTTCCTTATTGCTAAGTATATTTGAGTGAAACGGCTCCTCAAAAAAAAAAAAAAAAAAAAAAAGTAGGGTAGGATTTGACTTGATTTTGTCCATCCTAAATTGACTGGATTGCTGTATCATTGTGGTTTGCTACTGCTGTGATCTCATGTGAGTGACAGGATGTCCCATTCCCACCCTTGCGCCAGTAAACACATCAGAAATCAGAAAAGAGATGATGATGCAGCACGATTTAAAAAAAAAACTAGATTTTTCTTTTCTGAACAAGTGTTTTCAGTGATTGACAACAATGGAAATCTTTCTCAATCGTTACACTGTTTTAATGCATATAGCCATGTTCACACTATATTTCTCTTTCAATTATTGTTTTACAATTTCATTGTCTTTAACAAAACTGCCTTTGACAAATATTAATAGTTTGAATGAAATGTTACTCAAGCAATTGTAAAGATGTGCCTCTTATTAATAGCTACAACAGAATATGCAGGTTACTCTTTTGGTAATATAGACTATTTAACAAAGCATAAACTGTAAATGATTACATAGTTCAGTGTCTTCAAACAGTACTTTAATACCGTTAAGTAGGCTACTTGTCACGTCAAGGTTTATTGTGTCTATTTTAAAATAATTTGGTTTATTAAATGCAACATCCTGTTGCTTTAAAATTGTTCCACAGCTTTTCACTTACATGTGTACACCAAAATATTACAAAATATGCACAGTATTTGTTAAAAAATACTTTTAAAAAAAGCTGTGAAAAATAACTAATGGCTATAGGGGGTGTAGTTTCCCCTCTTTCCACAGATGTTGTCTAGTGACTCAGGTTCAAGAAAATAAATAATTTGTGAATATAGATCTTAAAGGGTTAGTTCACCCAAAAATGAAAATTCTGTCATTAATTCCTCACCCTCATGTCGTTCCAAACCCGTAAGTCTTTCCTTCATCTTCGGAACACAAATGAAGATCTTTTTGATGAAGTCTGAGAGATTTCTGTCCCTCCATAACTGACACTTTGACGCTTCAAAAAGTTCATAAAGAGATCATAAAACTAATCCATGAGCGGTTTAGTCCAAATTTTCTAAAGCGTCACGATCGCTTTATATGAACAGTTTAAATTTATGCTTTTATTCACATATAAACATTCATCAACTCACACATCAGTTGTGGTAAACGGAGCTCAAGCATGTTTGCTTCACGCGTGTGAGAACCAAAGAGGTTTGTTCTTGTGTTACGCAGCACGTTTGAGCTTCCAGAAGAAGTTTGTTCTTGCGCGTTATTCAGGTTCGGTTGAGCTTCTATTTATGTTCGCTGATCAGTGTTTATATGTGAATAAAAGCCTAAATTAAATCTGTTCATCATTTAAAGCGATCAAGTCTCTTCAGAAAATTTGGACTAAACCGCCCAATTCATATGGATTAGTTTTACGATCTCTTTCTGAATATTTTGAAGCATCAAAGTGTCAGTTGCGTAGCTCTCTATGGAGGGACAGTAAGCTCTCAGATTTCATCAAAAAGATCTTCATTTGCCTTCCGAAGATGAACGAAAGTCTTATGGGGGTTGGAACGACATGAGGGTGAGTGATTAATGACAAAATTTTTATTTTTGGGTGAACTAACCCTTTAAGAATGGAGGACACACTCACAGAAAACTCTTAATCTTTGATAGCCATTCAGAGGATTTGCGGGGATTTCACAAGTACAATCCTGTTACTGCAGCTTTAGGGTGTAATGAAGACACTGATTACTCCAAACATATTAATAATGATGTTAAGAAGCCCATTGCTCTGCTGGTTGCAGATCTAGATAACATGGAGATGATATCAGGCTGTCAGGACAATGAATGAACGAGCATGCCCTCATTGTCCCCAGTGGTCATGTCACATTGCACTCATAGCTGGATTACTGGCTGATTTAAACAGCTTAGAGTTTCTTTTCTACATGCACAGCAGTCCGAGTGCTGTGCTTCATCTTAGCTGGTGAAAAGTGAAAGCCTTCACACAGTGCTAGTCTACGTGGTCTCTCAAGGTTTTCTGTGCGTGTAGCTGGCCTTTGACAGAAAACAATCAGTCTCTGCGATTTCAATGCATGTGTTGCCATGGAAATGTCTCTGAAGCTCATTCACTGATGTGCTTAGCTGATTTATGTTCAACTCAGTGTCACAGTCAGCAGCTTACATATTGGTGCTCATATCACATGCAGAAGCTCTCTTGGTAATTTAAGAAGGGTGCGATCACACTTGACACTGATGATTATTGAAAAAGCGCACATTTTTATATCAGATGCATGTCTGATATAGCCATCATAGAAAATATAGTTGCAGATCTACATAACAACAACAAAAATTACTATTATTTAGTTATTATTATTATTTTTAATTTAATATATTTTTAATTAATATGGTTTGTATTCTACAGGTGTCCTTAGTATTGAATAACATCCCTGTTTAATGGAAAATTGAATGGAATATGGCTCTACAGTATATAATGATTCTTTTGTCAGCAGACTCGGTGTAAGAATTCAGACTGAATAGGGGGTGTTAGTGTGTCCGCTAATACTCTGATTTTTATAATTGTGACACTCACAGTCTGTACGACTCTGAGCTCACCATGGAATCTGGGCCTTAATGGCTTAGCATTCCCAGCCACACAAGAGTTTTCTTCAGCCCCCAAGTATGCGTCACAAAAGACTAAGTACAAAGAATACAAACATATCATCGTTTTCTGGCGTTTTAGTAATCTCCTACTGTGCCTTACTTAATCTCAAATGGAGGTATGTAATGAAGACTTGAGGATAAGTACTGTGTATGTCTTGGACATGTCGAATGAAGAGTCGCAGTAGCAGCGAGGAGATCAGAGAGCACAACAACAGCAATAAGGCAAATCAAGTCCAGCATATAGTCAAGTCAAGGATGTAGACTCAAGCAATTTATGATATTTATTGACCCATAATAATGGCTTTAAAAGAACTCAACCTCAGAGACCACTGAATGCAAAGTGTTAAATTAATTCATATGTTCCCCTTTGTTGTGGCTCAACAAAAGCGGCTGAGTTTCTAACTCGCTCTCAGAGTCGATGACAGATGAGTCTTTCGGCAGTGTTTGCCCAGGTGTCAGTCCCTCTAACCCACTCAGCCAAGGGTGCGTCTCACTTTTTAACCTACTGCTCTCATCATCCTTGTTGGCCTTTATCCGCGCAATATCTTTCTTACACAAAAAGCACCCAACAGGTCGTTTCAGACAAGCCATCAAAAAAAAAAAAAGAAAAAAAAAAAAAAAGGCAACTTCATTGGTTTCGCAAAGTTTCGGAAGTCACAACCATTATCAGCGTTCTTTTTTTGTTTTGCAATGTTTGCACTAGCTTTCCAAACAGAATCCATCTCAGGGTTGGGAGATTAGAGCTGAATAGATATGAAATATGTATCTGATCACAAAGCGCTAGGCGAACCCTTTGCCACAGCTGTGGCAGTCCTGGACCCATTTCCTGTTTATGTGCAGTGCGCATGCTTTAACTAGCCCAGCTAAGCATTCTGTTCACTCCAAAGCCCATTTATCAACACAGCCGAATTCACCCTGCGCAAAAGTTTTACGTTTTATGGCCCAAGAATAAAGTGCATAATTACTCAGATGGTTTAAAAAGGTATGACCTGGGGCACTTGGCAAGGAGAAGTTTACTATGCTTCACAATGTGTCTTATTAAAGACCATTTATCTTTGTATAGATGTAGTGAGGTGCTTTAACATTTTTTGCTTGTTTAAAAGTCCAGCATTGATTGAAATTTGTCTGCTAATAAGCAGGATATTTAGTTGGCAGCAGGCCGAGTATGGGAAGGCCTAGCAAATTTTAGGACTTGTCAATCACCAAATGTTGTTTAGTCTGGGGTTTGAGGAGGTGTGGTGGAAGCATGTGGTTTGAGTCTGGCTCCTCCCGCATTCATACTGCTCTATAATTGTGCAGTAAGTAATGCTTAATCCTACATCTTATACATCACTGCAGTCCAGCCCAGAAAAATCCAGTGTTATCTCAAAAATGTGAAGTCGAAAGATTTAAGGGGGTTAAAAATAATGTTCTATTGTAATAAGGACACTAATATGATATCAACCAATATCAACATAATACAACAGAGAGTGATTGTATATCATGTTGGTTATAATGTTGATATTTAAAAAGAAAAAATTTCATTATCAGCTACGCTACCATTCAATTGTGAAATGTTTTAATGTTTTTGAAAAAGTCTTCTATGCTCACCCAGGCTACATGTATTTCATCAAAAATACAGTAAAACACTACTATTGTGAAATACTATTACAATTTAAGATAACTGTTTTCTATTTTAATATATTCTTCAGTGTCACATGATCCTTGCCTGATATTTTTGTGGAAACCATGATATATTTTTTGAAAAGAAAGATGAAAAGAAAGATCAAAAGAACGCTATTTTATACTTTTCTAACATTGTACCCTTGTAGTCTTTACTGTCACATTTGATCAATTTAATGCATAATTGCTGAATAAAAGTATTAATTAAAAAAAAATCTTAATGACCTTAAACTTTTGAATGTTGATGTACATCTCAATCACAACCCACCCTACCACACATCCCTCTGCACAAAGTGCCCATTCAAAAAAAGTTAAAACTTAGATTAAAACAAATAAAAACAAATGGGAAGACCATATAATTGTGTATTATATATTTTTTTTAAATAAAAATGTGTATAATGATAATTTTGAGATGTTCACATGATCAAAGATACACTTAAACATCTGCTTCTTTCACTGCCAGAAATTATTGTTCTCTAAATCAAAAAAAAAAAAAAAAAAAACTAAATTGATAACATATATTTCATGATGTGAATGTGGTAAGAAATGTGTTTTCTCTTTGTGTCAGGCTAAACTCTGAAAGAGATTAGAATGCCAGCTCATTAGTTAAGGAATTGGGTCTGTTTAACTTTTGTTTTTCTAAGCGTCTCCAACATAACAGGGAGCTCATGGCCATCAGCACCTCTGCCCAGGTAAAAGCACTTCCTCTTTCAGCCTCTGCCTCTTGCTATTTGCTCAACCTGATCCTGAGAAAAAAGGAGAGAATAACTTTAAAACACAGTCGCACCAATGAAAAGAGCCAGACATGAAAGAGGTACAGAAATGAATTGAATGCTGTGCGGTTGATGTTTTTTTTTCCTCTTTTCTCCTTCCTCTCTGCTGCCCTTACTTAAACTGTGAGGCCCCGTCGCTCTATCTCTTTTGCTCCCTCTCTTTCTCTCTCTCACTCACTTGCTCACTCTATTTCCCTTGCTGAAAGACTGGCGTGGGTGATTCATCACTGTGCCCTGTCAAAAGCCTTTTCCACAACATGATGAGAACAATGTGCCTGTGATTGGGATTGAGAGGCACAGATTGAGAGATAGAAGCAGGCCTCTGCTCTTCTCTGCTCGGCTCCCTCAAGATAGGGCTTCACCCCTGAAACCATTTTAAAGAGTTTTGCACCCTGATAAAAAAGGGTTCATGCAAACTCTGAATAACACAGGTGACTGTGCCATGCTATGCTTGGACATGTAGCGCAGAGACAATAGCCCTGACCATTCGTTTGGCCTTCACAATGCCAACAAGTCCTAACAGATTTGTCCATATCATTCTTTTCTCCCTTCTCCTTCTTTTTCCTTTACGTCATCCTCTTCTTGTTCTTCTTTTTCTCCCTTTCTTTCTCTGCCTCTCTCTGATCTCTTTCTTTTCCTTTCGCCTTACTTTGCCTCAGTATTATCTTTTGTCCACAAGGCAGTCCATGTGAGAGCTGAACAAATATCATCACAGATCTTATTTAATTCATGGTCACAAGCAGCCATTATGCTGTCATCAATAGCATTATCACAGCCCATTACCATGCCGAACGAGTTTGTGAGCCAATCCCTGTCCTCTTTCTGCCCTCCAACACCAATAAGATCATAATCACAGGGCATATTCCGCTTCCCTATCACAATGCTTGCCATATAATGGCCAGTGATTACTGATATCTGTCCCACTGAATATGAACCATCACCACCTACAGTACATCAGTTATCATAGACTAAACTGCTTACAGTTGTAGGCTGCAAACAATGTTATTGCTCTCGAAAAAAATAGTAACAAGTAGACGGATTCACAGTTATGCGATTTTGTTTCGTACAGCATTTTGATAAGCAAGCATAACAATATACAATATTTGCAGTTAATTTGTCTGTTTTTACTCTGTGAACAAAAATACAAAGCCACAGCAGAATTTTTTTCAACACACAGTAGTGGTGTTTTTCCTCTGAATAGTTGTGTTTTGAACAAATTGGTTGAGTAAATGATTCAATGACTCATTCATAAACATTTGTTTCATTACTAAAGGAATTAGCCTTTTTAAAAGAATTAGTTGAGTAAATGATTCAGTGACTCATTTGTCTCATTTGAATCAATCAACATTTTAAGTAAATGTTTCATATAACTCACTCATAAAAGCTGTGTCCGAAACTGCTATCCACTATATAGTACACTATATGGGGTGTCGGCCATTTTGTAGTGGTGTCTGAATTCTGAGTGAACAATTTCATTCCCTACATTCATTCATACCCACAATGCACTCTAATTACAAGCGTACATCTGATGTACACTCGCTGAAGCACTAAATCCCAAAATCCAATGCGGAGAGGACTGAGAGAGAGCGGGAGTGAGCGAGTTTGAACGGTCTTATTTCTGCTTTAACATTTATTTCATGCTGGGTCTTTTTAGCTTTTTTTTTATTAAACATTACTTGATTAAAACATATTAAATATAGAGAGACAATGTTATATAGATGAATTTTAAAATTAAATGAAATTACATAGGTAAAATTTTGTTTTACTTAATTAATTATTAATTAATAATTAATTAATTAATAAAATATATTATTTGGCATTAATTCAATTTAATGTGTTTTACTAACAGCCGTGTTGTATTTTGTGGCATATTGTTGGATGAGATAATGGATGGATTAAAATATTCGTTAATCACATGTAGGTAGCATATTCATTCTAATGTATTCATAAGTTGCCTGAGGGTGCTCTTCGACCATTATCATCTCTGAGTTCAAAACACTGTTCGGGAGAGTTTCTAGAACTAAAAATTCTGAATTCAGCATCTAAATACACTCACTTTATTTTGTTCACTTCTTGGTGATATAGAGTGCACTTAAATGCCATACACTATATAGGTATTAGGGAATGAGTGAACGATTTCAGACACAGCTAAAGACTCAAAAACCCTTTAAACTCAAAAAGTCACTTGTTGCCACCTACTGGCTTAATGATGTAATTTACAGAAAGAGTCATTACACAACTAGCGATTCTGATTCGCGAATGAATCACTGCTTTGAGTTGGTTATCGATGCAATCTGAATTGATTCACCACTCACAAACTGAATTATAGCACTTTCTCACTCAGTAAACATGCTTAACAGGAAACTTAGGATACAGATCACAAAAAAGAGTTGGATGTAGTGAATGTTTAACAACATTATAACAGCCCATTATGACAGTGAAAACAAACCTAAAAATGCACCCTATTGCTTGTCAGTGATGAAGAAAGTCTTCATTAGATGTTCTTTAGACACTACTTGCATGTGCAGCTACTGATAGACTAAGCCAGCGGTTCCTCTTCAAAGTGGAACTTTGACGCTGCGTCATGGCGATGACGCTATGGGAACACTCCTGCGTGAGCTGGTGTCTGAAGCACGGGTCTGAACACACCAATCTGATTGGCCAAACATATGGGCGTGGCGGCGTAGCGTAGTGCGTCACCAAGACCATAAATAGAAACCACTTGTTTGTTGAGCACATGTCTGTGTCCTGCAAAAGTCTTTGCAAAAGCAAACAGAGAGCAGAATGTATATATCAGAGAAAGTCTATGATGTCTATGAAGTAAATTTATCAAATTAATAGAATGTATTAACAGAAACCCCCTGGAGCCGTATGGATTACTTTTATGATGGATGGATGCATTTTTGGGCTTTAAAATCACGGTTACTATTATTATAAAGCTCGAAAGAGACAATATTTTTTTTAGTATAACTCCAATTGTGTTTGGCTGAAAGAAGAAAGTCATATACACCAAGGATGGCTTAAGGGTGAGTAAATTATGGGATAATTATCATTTTTGGGTGAACTAACCCTTTAACTGACGGTAAAGAGAGAGAGAGAGAGCGCACACTTTTGTTGAATGCTCTTGATTGCTGATCAAGCACACACTCAGCACACATGCGTCATTTGAATTAAAACGAAATCGCATGTGCAAGTAAAAACATTAATTACATGATTTATGTATAACGAGTGGTTCCCTACATTATTACAGGGCAGTACAGTAATCACATGATGTTTTTAAGTAGTTTTCTGTGTGCAAACATCCGAAGCGCACGCCCAAAAAGTTGCCTCTCAGACACTTGCACTTGAACGGACAAATTCACACAAAATTATGTCGAAATGCCCATATAGGCAAGTATCCTTGTGAAACATAGTCGGTTAGGTCTTAAGAGAACGTAAACAGATGAGAAAGAAAACACGTGTCTAACAGTAGGCTATGTTGGATACATGCAGCTCTTAAAGTGACAGCAGCCTAATAAACCAACTGCTGTATTTGTCCTCAATGTTAATCTAACAACAAAAGACAAAAAGAAAATCACTCACTGCTCTTGACTGGTTGAGCCCTGCTGAAGTAGCTGTGCTATTAAATTAAAGATAAAATATGAGAGAGCAATAAGCCAACTAATTGGATTCATATTATTTTGGTTTTTTAAAATATTTTTAAAATTTAATGATAATACAGGTATCGGTACTCGGTATTGGCAAGTACTAAAAATAAAAGTATTGTTATCGGATTCATTCTGGAAAAAATGTGGTATCGGTGCATCCCTGGTAACATACCCGCCAACACTGGGTCTGCTCCACACATGTTGATCAGGTTTTACAGTTTAGACCCTAGGGTCGAGAGTCCTTCAGGGATGATCCAGAGATAAGTCTCCACTCAACAATTGTCCGTGCAAATCACACAGACTTGTGGGGCAGGCTCTGTTCCCCTGGCGTGGTGGCGTTGGTATTCAAGTTCCCATAGTGTCAACGTCACGACGAATCGAAGTTCCACTTCGAAGGGGAATGTCTATGGTTACATATATGGTTACATATATATTGGTCACACCTGTGTGTCTTCTTCAGGCAATTAGAATATGATGACATGCATTTCTGGTGTCTGTTTATGGTCTCTGTGATACGCTACGGTACGTCGCCACGTCCATACGTTCGGCCAATCAGATTGCCGTGTTTAAACGTGCTTCAGACACCAGCTCATGCAGGAGTTTTCCCATAGCGTCAATGCCATGACACAGCTTGTTGTTCGCAGCAAAACTCCCAGTGTTAAATTAAGACTGCCAGTGTTTATATAATCTTTGTGGATTAGCCTATATAAACACTGGCAATGTTAATTTAACACTGGTTTTGCTGTGTTCCCTTCTTGGGGAACCGGGTCACATACGTAACACCAGACGTTCTAAACCAGGGTGCCGGGCCCACTAAGAGGCCTCAACAAACTTCCAAGGGGGCCTCAAGATGACTTAAAAAAGTCTTGTGTACTATTGCTACAATTCTGAGCATTTTCTATTCTGTTGGACTGTCTTCTTGGTTTTTAAGACAGTCCAACAGAATTCTTGGTTTTGTTTGCCTGCCTTGATTCCTGTTGTGCTCTGGATTACATTTTGCTGGTTTCCCTGTTACCCACCACTGCCTGTGTACTACGAATTGTTTATTGTCTATGCCCTGTTTGGATTTACCATCTTTGGATTCCTTGCTGATGATCTCTGCCTGTTTTAGTACTGCCTTTGTCTTTGATTATTCCAATAAACGCTGCACATGGATCGAGACCCTACCGACCCAGACTCTGCATTGCCACAGGTTGAGATCCACTGGACTAGGTAAAGACTCTCTTATTTTCACACACATACAGGTTTGTTTGAGGAGAAAAAAATGTCAATGCTTTTGCAAGCGAACGCAAAGTTTCTCAAGTGAATGAAAAACTTTTGCAAAAGAATGCTAAATCATTAAAATATTATTTTTCCTCCTATCTCATATTTTTCTTATCATCATATCCCCTTCTGTGCTGTGTAGTTTGAGTGTATTGGTGAGGAATTATAACTTTCATTATTTTCATGTTGTTAATTGATTGCCACTTTGTGTAACACATGACTACCCCAAATAAACAATATTTGTTAGCAGTGAAGAAAGATTAAAGTTCCCCCAGAAATCAAAATTTAGGCTAAGTTTTTTAGCTTTTAGTATGAATATGTTAGTCTTAAGGTTATGAATAAGCTGGTGTGTTCCAAAATATTGACAAAATTCGCATTTAGGAGATATAAGCATTCATAACTTACAGTCTCTCACTTGAATGGATCACGGATTTTCATAACATCACCACGCACTTTAGCTTCTCAACAGATCCTCTGTCCAGTCAAATGCTCTCTAGAATCTAAAGCGTCCCGCCTTGACAGTTCCGTTTTTTGGTTTTCTGTCCCCGACTGGAGCTGTCCCCGTTTTACAGCTCGTTCAAAACAACCAGCAAATACATTGCAAAAAAGCAACATGCTGGTTAAAGGAGCAATCGTATAGTGATTATTTTCATCAACAGATGGCGCTGCGAGCTTCGCTGTCTCTTACTTGGTCGCGCGCGCCGCCGCTACTTCATGAAGAACGTAGCTGGAGGAGAGAAGAGCGCCTGCGCCATTATCGTCAAATATCAAAAGAAACATCGTTATCACTTTCAAGGTAGTAACATACTACCTATCCATGTTAATTTAAAGTAATACTGTTTGCATGTGCTTTATAACAAGGCCTTAACAGTGTGCGGGGTTGTTTTGCGCAATTTTCACAACAGTCACAACGCAGTAATTTTCTATGTCCGCTGGGCCTGAGCCTTTTTTTATCAAGGGACTTGCATGTAGGAATAGTTATATCAAAAGGAATTTCCCATGAAAAGGGATTGACATAGTGTTTGTAGGTAGTGTTGACTTGACTGCACAATGATATTAAAAATAATTAATAATATAAATGTTTTGAAGGAGTCAGAGAGTTCAAAGGACCTGACATAACATCCGGATGATCTGAAATCCTACATTGCATTTATAAATTCATCATCTTGAGTGAAACTGGAGACATTTACTTCTCACCATAACCGAAATTTTTCACAGATACAGGCATGTAATATGGATCCCAAATTTGATAAAGTGCCAGTTGATCAGAGTTCAGATAAAGCTCAAGCAAAAGCTCTGTATGGAAGGTGTAAATCATCTAAAAAAAAAAAAAAAAATTCTTTAACTATATCCCTACACTCTCCAAATATGTCCTGCCAAGATGGCTAGTATGTATGGAGGATGCAAATTCTTTCGGCCTTTCCAAACCGAGTTTAGCCGAGGCCTGTGGCTATGATCAACCTGTCCAAATACTTTGCAAGTAAACATGCATGATAACCTTTCAGAAAAGCAGCATGTTAAATGACACTGTGAATCCGGTTGCATTCGGAATAAATGTATAACTTTTCTTGATTTAGTATAGCACTAGACTTTTTTTTTCTTTTTTTCACTGCCCTGGAAATTAGATCAAAGGTAAATAGACAGAGATGCACTTTCTTGCAGCAAAACAATTAAGGGTTTGGCCCCTCTTTTCTCTCATCAATTTCTATAATGTAATTGGTGTAGACAGCAATGGAAAGAGTTTGTAGAAAAAGCGTCTGCATGAGAGTATTCAGGAACAAAGGGTTACAAGTGCATTTATATCAGGTAAATGTGTAGTCCTTAGAAGCATACCTCCATGCAAGATTTTTAGTTCAGGAATATCAGTGCAGTCCTGGCAGGACTTGTTCCCAAAATGAATGTGTTGACTGAATTATTATAATCATTTGGCATGATCACATAATGAGTATGAAAGTGAGATACAATGACTCTGCATTTCTGCCCACCTTCATCCTGAAGATTTATCACTCTTAGGACATAAAGAGTCGAATCAATCTTGTTTTCAGATGTGTAATAATTAGCCCCTCTCTGGAGTGGATCCTCAGTAAGACCAAAGGGTGACGTCATTTATGGCTCAGTCGCTGTCTCGCTTTCTCTCTGCCTTTTCTTCCTTTCTCTGCTACTTTTTCTATATGGCTCACTTTTAAAGCTGAACAGAGGATGAGAATATTAAAAAAATAGATGTTGAATCATAAAACTGTCAGACAGGACTTGGGTGGGTGTAATTGCTCCTTATAAGTCTGTCACCCAGAACTAACAGTGTCCCCTCAATACTAGAAAGCAGCCTCTCCGCTCATTATTCAACCTTCTGTTCAGCTGGTAATTAAGTGAATATCGCTGTAAAACTGGAAACGTAATACAAAATTAGCATCACATTAAGAAGCCTATAAAAATTGGACTATGCCATATGATAGATGAACGTCAATGGCTAAATCACTAGCCTGTCTGTCCCCTCGTTGATTTAATCACATTAAAATGATCTCAAGTATATTTAAAAAATTAAAAAAATGTTAATTTCATACCAACATCAAAATATAATCATCTATATTTACATCTTAGGTGTCTGAAAAATGTTATTTATCTATTTATTTATTTATTACAATTTTCTTAGGCTTTTAATGAAGGGAAAAGGATCTCATTCATGATAGTAAAAGAACCTATAACTTGGGTCTTTGGATGAAACTGTTCCTGCTGCATCACCTTAAAATGAGTTCAATTAATTGTAGAGCAAGTTAAAATGCACTTCCTGTGTTCAAAGCCTTGTATAAAAACTGTAGACTAGGTAATCTCCACTAAACTTCACAGCTCCACACTGGCCCAAAAAACAGTGTTTAGAAAGCCACAAGAAAGTGAATCTAGCTACTCTCTGCAGCAGTCCTGTAATTCTGTCAGGTACCTTCGTATTAGAGACGGCTGCTGAAATCACATCAAATAGAGATTAAAGCAGGAGAGCGCAGAGGAGGAGCTGCTGACTGGCCAGACATCTCACACACTCTCAACCGCTATTAAAAGAGGTGGTGTGGATGAAGCGTGATTTGGAAAATGTTTTTTAAAAAGAAACAAAAGTAGGAAGTATGAGGTAATTGCAGGTCTTTTCCAATTTGTTTACAGTAATATTTTAGTTTAATAATTAATCAAAGGTAAAATCTTCTTTAATTGAAAACCAAAGAATGATTGATGCCAATGATGATGATTAAAAAATTACTGATAGATATTGAATATATAATATGTTTCACATTACATAATATGTCAGGAGGACCCATGATCATTTTTGTTTAATTTATTGGCTTAAATTGATTTTATTTATCAGACCAATACCAATAAAATGAATAAATCGCTTATATATCTATATATATATCTATGTATGTGTGTATATATATATATATATATATATATATATAAAAAATGTGTGTGTGTGTGTGTGTATATATATATGTATATATATATATATATATATATATATATATATATACTACCAGTGTTGAGGGTAACGCATTACAAGTAACTTGAATTACTCAATCAGATTACTTTTTCAAGTAACTAGTAAAGTAACACATTACTTTTTCAATTTACAACAAAATATCTTTACTTTTTCACATTTATTGACTGACACCTCTCCTGTCTCCATGTTGAGAGAAATAAAGTGCAGAGGTGTTGTGTGCGCTGTGTAAACATGAGGGTTATTGTAGTTCTAGACTAAATGTGAGCATACATTTACTCATCTCACTTGCACAAAAACATTCGGTATTCCTAAAAATGAATAAAAACAGTGAAAAGTAATCTCAGAATTTTACGCAAACCTGTAATAATCAACTATATTAAATTACACAAATATACTTTATGTATTTAATCTTACTTTATTAACCAATATCTTCGCTGCTGACCTTCAATGATCCAATTCAACTGTACCAATAAGCAAAAATTACTTTAGATTAGATTTAGAAATAAGAGTGTTGAACTTCCTTCTCCTGTATCCTATTCTTCTTTAAAGGGATAATTCACCCAAAAATGAAAATTTGATGTTTATCTGCTTACCCCCAGGACATCCAAGATGTAGGTGACTTTGTTTCTTCAGTAGAACACAAATGATGATTTTTAACTCCAACCGTTGCGGTCTGTCAGTCGTATAATGCTTGTCTATGGGAACTCCATCTATAAGAGTCAAAAAAACATGCACAGACAAATCCAAATTAAACCCTGCAGCTCGTGACGACACATTGATGTCCTAAGACACAAAACGATCGGTTTGTGCGAGAAACCGAACAGTATTTATATCATTTTTCACCACTATGTCCAACTGCCTTGCGCATCCGGTTGGTGAGGTCTAAAAACGAGTTCTGATGACGGAAATGATGTCTTGCGCTTATACTTCAATGAGTGCGAGACATCACTTCCGTCATCAGAGCGCGTTCAGACCTCACCAACCGGATGCGCAAGGCAGTTGGACATAGTGGTGTTTTAGCCCCCCCCAACAAAAATATTAAGCAGCACAACTGTTTATAACATTAATAATAATAAATGTTTCTTGAGCACCTAATAAGCATATTAGAATGATTTCTGAAGGATCATGTGACACTGCGTAAATATCACATTTTAAAATACATCAAAATTGAATTCCCTGTCTGAAATTACGGGCACTGAGAGATGTGTTTTCATCTCAGCTG
This sequence comes from Ctenopharyngodon idella, assembly GCF_019924925.1. Taxonomy (NCBI): domain Eukaryota; kingdom Metazoa; phylum Chordata; class Actinopteri; order Cypriniformes; family Xenocyprididae; genus Ctenopharyngodon; species Ctenopharyngodon idella. The sequence goes on from NC_067226.1 coordinate 13,576,397, forward strand.
ACATTGTAAAAGTCTCTGAGCTCCAACCGCACTCAGCTTCAACTTCACACAGACACAACAGTGATCTTGGCTCTGAACTACAGTTATCAGGAGCATTTCTAAAGCACTGTGTCTAAAGACTGATTGACTTTATATGGCTCAGGCAGAGATGGAGAGTGTGTGTGTGTGGGTGTCTCACTGCCAGAGCCCTAAAGTGAGTGTGTGATGTGTGAGAAGACAGGTTGGAGTCAGGGAATGCAAGATGAAGTGTGGTATTTCTGAGAATGCCAACACCTGCGTCAGTCTTCTCTCTGAGCTGTTAGCTCTGCCCTTGTGCTTCCCTGGCACCTCTGAGTCCCTGCCCTCACGTTCACTCAAACACATAGTCAGTTACACATAACACACCTCAGACTCAAACATACACACACAACACTAAATGATCTTAAACTCTTCATTAAAAAAAAGGCTAAATGCTTTATACAAAAAGGGAGAGAGACATAGGCTGCATCTGAAAGCTTAGGCAGCTGACTTGTTGCTTTGCTGCCCTATCAAGCAATGACTTTGCAGGCAGTGTTTCTGCATAAAGTTGATTTAAAAAAAAAAAAAAAATGTTAAGGTAGCATGACGGTTCTATGATCTACAACAAAACAGAGAGAGCTCTGGTGATAACTAAGTGAATATTTAATAACTAGAATACTAATTTCTCTCTATAAATGACATCAAAAGTGGAAAAGTTTTGTTAAAACGTACGTTTACAACTTTCAGATGCGACCTTTATTTTTTAGATCAACTGTCACAGAATCGAAAGCACAGGATTGTGGCATATCATAGGCAGCAAAATGTACTACGCTGCAGTTGTGACCTAATGGTTAAAGAGTCAGACTTGTAACCCGAAGGTTGCGGGTTCGAGTCTCAGTACCGGCAGGAAATGTAGGTGGGGGGAGTGAATGCTCTCTCTTGAGCAAGGCACCTAACCCCCAATCACTTCCAGGGCGCCGCAGCAAAAATGGCTGCCCACTGCTCCGGGTGTGTGTGTGTGTGTGTGTTCAGTACTCACTGCTGTGTGATGGGTGAAATACAGAGCACAAATTCCGAGTACGGGACACCATACTTACCTACAAGTCATGTTACTTTTAAAATCAGATGAAGCTATCTCAGTAGATAGGATGTGACATGATCATTGGATTTGGAAGTGCCTTGTTGCCTTATGCTACCTCAGTAGGCAGCATTTTTCAGCTTTTTGACTCGGCCATAAAGAGAGAGAGAAGTAAAAAATAAAAATATTACCAAAACAGCTTAACATTTTTTACTGGGTGCTAATGGGCTTTTTGGACAATGTGGAATTCCCTGTGATCTGGAACTGCTATGGTCATAAGAAACTAGATCTTTAAGACCAAGAGACTTTTCGCTCACTGCTCGTCTTGTGTGCATGTTGAAACACTTGGATTCATATTTGTGATGTGTTATGAGTATGATATGATGGTTTAAATAAGAGTCTTAACTTTTATGTGCAAAACTATTTACTTTTGTTATACTGAACAGTGAACAGTGGCCCTTTTTTCTTGATTCGCATGAATTTCACTCTAACACATTCCAGCTAACGAACACAAATATCACTGTTATGAGCTTCTTTGCTATGCAATGTTCTGTGAGCTTGCAAATAAGTGCTGGTCATGTTAGACAGAGATTTTAATATGCAGAGGGAATTTTAATCTTTACTTTTAATAAGATTTCCACCTTCTTGTGTCTGTAGCCTATAATTAGAAAGTCTGGCTGGCTAGATTGACAGAACGTTTTGTCCCAGAAGAGAGCTGGTGCACAGTAGATGTTCTAAATTACACACACAAGACATGTTTCATCTAACAAATTGGTTTCTTTTTATCTCTTTTCCTCTGTCTTTTGTTCTTTTTGAATTTGAATACTGAGCTGACGTCATTGTCTCATCTTTTTAAAGCTTGCAGAGGACTATATATTTCACACAAACACAGAGGAAGAGAGGGACAGATGGTGTGGAGCAGAGGAAGTCTTGTGTCTGAGACATTTTCATGTCCTTTCACCTTCTCTATCTGTGTATGTCAAATTCTACTTAAAGTGATAGTACAGCCAAAAATTAAAAAATTCTGTCATTATTTACTCACCCTAATGTCGTTCCAAACCTGTATGACTTTCTTTCTTCTGTTGAACACGCAGACAAAAAAAAGATCTTTTGAAGAATGTTTTCTCTGTTCAGACAGTTAGTGGAGCCCAGAACTTAAAAGTAGTGTGATCCCTTTGTATGAAAAACAGATTGAAATTTAAGCATTTTTTTTTTCACTCTCAAATCAAAACACTGGTCAATGAACGTATACACAAGTGACATCAAATATCAGGTACTGTTTGTGCTTTATTTAATGTTAAAAGCATCTAATGTGACTTTGAATATCATTCTGTGTTCCCAGCTTTTTAGCTGTAATGAAAACAACACTGGCTAATTCACCTCAGATATTGAAAATAAATAAATGGGCACAAGAACGTTCAAACTGTCAAGTGTATTCAAGTGTATTCTATGACAAAAATTGGTTCAGTCACTCCGTATGTACTTTAAATAATGTTTAAATGGTGTAATATTTATGAATTTTACTATGTACTTGCCCATTTCATTGTGTCTGCTGTGCTCTTGCCGAGAGAGCCCACCCACACTCTCTTCTGATTGGCTGTGATTTTTGATTGATTTTATCGCTTCTCATTGTCACGTCGCATCTAGTGTGGACAGTCAAATTGCTTGTCTCTGGAATCTTATCGCATCGCGTCTGGTTAGGACACAGTGCCGTGTCCGCGACGTCGCGGAGAAATAGAAACTGTTTCTACAATAGAATCGTTGTGTGTCGCCGTCACGGCTGGCTAGGACAAAAACTCTGATTAACATGGAAAAGATACCTTTTATCGCGTGTTGCGGTGTCGCGTCACGTCTGGTTAGGACAGGGTGTACCGTATGGTCATTTATAGTTGTATGGATTAATTTCACACTACCTTCATGTCCTTTTTGATGCTTGAAAGTTTTGGGTGAACTATCCTTTAATTGTGTAGCATTTAGTGTCTCCATTTATCTACCCATGTCAAGCCACAGTTATGTCTTGTAACTCTACTGAACTGTTACTTTCTCTCCAGTTGTTCCTGGCTTTCAGAGGTCACTCTCGTAGCCCCATCAGTGCCTCCTGACTTGTGTTTTCTTCAAAATCTTTCTTATTCTCTGAGTCGGTATCTCCTCCATCTATCATCCTCCCTTCTCGCTCTCTCTTTCTATCTCTCATGTGGATGAAGGGCAGGAGTGTAGACTCTATATTTAGAGCAGGTTGGTTTATTTACCTGGTGCCCTTGCTAACGTGTCCTTGCTAAATGAAGGCGAGTAGGCCTATCACCATCCCAAGAACAGCGCTTCACACCATCAGAGCCGATGGCAGTGTGTGTGGGTGTGTACTTGTAGGTATCTTGATTGTGCTTTTAATCAGAAATAAACAGATGAACCAATCTCTGCTCATCAGCGTCATTATGCTCCTAACAAGAGTTATTGATGTGAACTGCCAATTTATGCTGCATTATGCTTGTTAAAGTGGATGCTTGTCGAGGAAGTTACACAATAGCCTGCTGATCTAGCTACAGAAGTACTATGCTGCGATGTCCTCACAGCTGCCTGTATATGTATAATGTGGCCATTGCCAAGTTTAAAAAACTCAAAAGGTTCATCCCTGGTCCCATATCTTCCTAAGTTATGCATTAGGCAACTTTAGCTGTTGATTGACATACATTCGTTCTTCTTGTCACTCAAATCAATCTACTGCTCAGTGTTTGAGGATTGGGTGCAGCTGAGGCGTTGCATCTCTTTCTAAACCTCATTTATCTTTGTCACACAAATACATATGTCTATCTCTCGCATACATACAAACACACACACTAACCTGTAGTTTGGAAAATTCTTCTTGACTGCACTGCTAGCTTTTTTTCTATTTTTTTTTTTTTTTTAGATCCCTGGATAGGCTGTATTGTCTGTTTGTGAGGATGTTCAGTGTGCACACATTATGGCCATCATAACTGTAAAATAATCATAGGGTTTTCAGGGATAGTTCACAGAAAACTGAATATTCTGTCATCATTTATTCACCCTCATGTTGTTCCAAGCATATGTGACTTTCTTTCTTCTGTGGAACACAAAAGAAGATATTTTAAAGAATGTGTTTGTCCAAAGCAACACTGAAACCCACTGACTTTTGTTATATGGTTAAAAAAACACTGAAACATTTTTCAAAACATCATCTTTTATATTCCACAACAGAAAGAAAGTCATACAGGTTTGGAACAATATGAGAGGGAGTAAATGATGACAGAATGTTCATCTTGTGTGAACTATACCTTTAAATTATTTACCTATATTTAATTTTGTGTGGTTTAATTAAAAAAAGTCAATTCTCTAAAATTCTCCATGTGATCCTCCTTTTGTTGCTTAAACTTAAATCTTCCATCAGTCTAAATGATGTGAAAATACATCCCTCACTCCTACCTGAAGCTAATTTAAGTTGAGGGTGTATGTTTGTTGTACTTTTTGCAGAGTTTGTTATGACATAGATTTTGGGGGTCCCTCTTTCTGTTCAGAAGACTGTTCACTTTAGTTTAAAAATGCAGCATCTGTATTTGTTTTAGCAGCCACTTCTTCCCCTAATCACTGATAATATTAATGTGATGTCAAAAATAGTACCCTAAGGTCTCTTACTACAGTTAGGGAACACCTCCATATCGCCCCCTATTGGCTATTTGTAGTAGTTAAAACACACAAAAAATGTTACAGCTCATATTGTATTGGCCCCTTCACCTCTCATTCACAGTAACTCTGTCAGACAGAGTATGGTGCTCATGGTCATTTTATGCAAGCTCAGTCTCAATCACGTTTTTTGCTTAAGGAGTATTTAAACTGCTCAACCACCTCCTCGTCCAAATCCTTGCCCCACCCCCGCCGCTGCCTTTATACATATACATTGGGTTCTTATGTGGAGACTGTTGTTTGCCCCAACTAACCACTGTTTTCTGTCTCATATTCTGTCACTTCCTGGTCTCATTTGCTGTCTTTTTGTCCAGTTTTCTGGGATATGTGGACAATCATACACATACTCATAATTCAGAGTTTTAGGACAGTCATTTGCTGTGTTTGAGGTCTATATATTCAGGCCTCAAGATTTAAAGCAGGGGAAGGATATATGATTGATATGATATGATATGATATGATATGATATGATATGATATGTTATGTTATGTTATGTTATGATATGTTATATGATATGATATGATAAAGCATAAAACATTTAGGTTTAGTCTGAATGGACTAAATTAACTGAATGCTTTTGGCTTACCTCAAAGATTAAGCACCAAATATCATTGCCTTTTGCTTGGCAAGGATTTTGCTGTTAAATAAGACTCTTAAAATAGTTTTGGGATCAGAAACCTGCTTAGGAACCTTTTATTCATCATAATCCAAGCAATGTTACTCAAGATGTTGAGATGTGGAGGCTTTTTTGAGGTAAATGTCTTTCAGAGGAAGTCATTATATATTTTGTGAACTTCAAAGTGTCAATGGGACAGGGAGATAAATTGTAATTGGCCGTTCGGGTCATGCTCAATGCCAGGGTTGCCTAGAGACAGGAAACGCTTGATTCTAATTGGGTTGTCTGTCTGATGCTGCTTGCTGGTGTTCTGTCCTGCATCACAGCACACGTTATTTCAGTCCGACACCATAAGATCTGCTTGACCCTGTGGTCTAGAAAACAGACTGACAAAGGGAATCATTGCTAGAAGTTTCTGGTATGGTAGAGCAAAGTATGGAATCAAGAGAGGTACTAGTTGGATATAGTATAGCATAGTTGGGCTTGAATCGCTCTACAGAAGGCTGTATAGCAGAGGGACTGTCCTGAGGTGTGGTTCTCATCACTAATAATCCAGTTTGTAATACACTGAACAAAAAGCCATTTAGTTAAATACTCACATTCAGTGCTTTGGTGAGGATAGGTTGTGCCATATCTGGTTCCACTAGATAAAAATACAAAATGTTGCTTCTTTTTTTTCTAATTTATACATAATCATGATGAGTTAGTCACATTTATAAACATTTTTTTTTGACATAAAATAACATATAAATATAAATATCTTGTCTACTTCAGCTGTCCGATATTATAATAATAATAATAATAAAGTCAAAAGTCCTTCATTTGTGTTTTCTCTCACATTACGTTTCCTCAAACACAATTTTTCCAGGGACGTCTCTTTCAGCAAATGGTTATTTATTTTAATGTAATTCTAAAAAAACACACAGCGTTTGCTATTGCTAGTAAAGAAATTAATTGTATTATTTATTTTTTAAAATATCTGCAGTAAAGTACTACACAGTATTTACAGCTTACAACATAAATCAGTTTTGCAGTAACATGTTTAACAATAAAATTTTCTATTTTCATAAATTATTAAATATATTTATATAATGAATCTGACAAAGGTATATTTTGAAGTATCCAATAAGAAATTGAAAATCCTTTAAAACATACAACCATCCTGGGGCTTTATTGAGCTTTAATGGGACTATAAAAGTCCAGATTTTGTTAGAAAGGCTGTAAAACCCAAAGCAACATGGCTGACAGATATTTAAATAGTACTGAGATCTGTTGTGTAAATCTTGTAAGAATTACCCCTAGACTTAAACTGGTGGAATATGATATATGCGTATATAACGTACATAAAACAAAGGAAATGATTGCAGATATACTGAGATATCATAGTACTTTTATTGGGGAAATTATAGTTTTTTGTAAAACAACAATTTTAACAGCATTGTAAATAAGCAGCATTGGTGGTGTGTACAGTATATGACAACACTTTATCAAATGAAATACAACAATGCAGCTTTGTAAAGAGTGCTAATGTGAAGATTTAGCTTTACAATACATCTACATAATGTCTTGTAGCTCCGATATAAAACTTGATGTAATATTTCCAACATTATATTGGTCAGATTTTTATTTTCTTCCTTTTCCAGTTGGATCGTGAAACAAACAACAACAACAACAACAACAACAAAAATACATGTTTTTTGGTTGCTAGCTATAACATTTTGCAGATAATCTAATGAATTTTTATCCATTGTTATTCTCTGCATACTTACAGATAGCAAGCCATTGATGTGAGCGGTTCAACCACGGATGTTTAATGCAGGAATGCTTGCATTTATTTCATTCTTGGATCTGCAAGGCCATAAAGACAGTGTCCTTCACTTCAGCCTGCTACAACAACAACAAAAAGAATACAAATATTTTAAAAAGAAGAAGAAGAAGAAGAAGAAGAAGAAAAAAACGGTAAGAGAAACATTTTTGACTGATCATAGATTCTTGTTTATTGTAATTACAAATGCTGAGGGCAACACCAAATACAAAATCTGAGAAATCTGTGAGTTGCTCTCCACCTTAGACATATATATTACAAACGCACTGGAGTGGAGAAAAATTCAACACATTTGTGAGTGGTGAGTGTTAGTCTGTGCCGGGTCTTCAGTTCTAATGTGGCAAGTTGGTGAGGTTTTATACACCCTCCCGTCATTTATGCTGGAGCGACGCAGACCGCGGATGTGGCGGGGTCTCACACGGCTGAGTGGTGAAGCAGGTTGACTACATGTTGATCAAGTTGAAAAACCTGAGTGAGCACCAAACATGCAAATAATTAATTTAATGTGATAAATTAAAAATATGTGATGAGATGTGATTGAAATTAGTGCATCATGCCATCATAAATCAAATGTGTATACATAAATATGTTAGTACATACTTATATGTATGTGTGTTTTCTCCTACCCCTTCTATGCCTTTCATATACACTCACACCTGTCTGTTTTCTTTGTGATCTTTGATTTGTGATGCTGGTCGTCACGTTTATGGCTCACATTAGTCTACAGTAGAAGTGCTTTAAATCGCCCCACCCCCTTCCAGTCAGACAGAGTTACAGTCATAAAGATAAAGGTTGAGGTGCTTTCCCACCTGTGTAGACACAGATCAAACCGACTGCTAACATGATCCATACTGTTACATATTAGGAAGTCATTTAGCTGCTTCAAATTTTCATCAATATTCTTGATTATTTACGTTTATATAGATATGGGGAACTTGAAGACCTTGATGTGCTTGTACTTACAAGCTGGATACAATAGGTTTTTATTGTGTTTTGTAAAATGTGGGTAAGTAATCACATTTTACAGAAAAGGCTTCTTGGCAGAAACAATAAAAACAAATGGTTGATGGTTACATGTTAAGGTTTCAGCTTGTTTGATTTAGGTTTGTGTTAACATAATCTCATGATTACAGCTGAGTTTGATTTGTATGTAAAATCAACAATCACAAAGATAGGATTAAAGCCAAGATAAGAATATTTCAATACAACAGGTGTCTTACTGTCCTTGCATGAAGCAAAATCATCAAAAACTTCTGAATGTGTGAAAAATTTGAATTAAGTAATGGCTAATGTTTACATCATGCATCTGTAACGGACGCCTAGCCTACATCTGCTGTAGACTAAAGTTAAACATATAGTGACCACTTTAAAAACTGCTGCGGGTCACTTTATATTAGGTGTCCTTAACTACTATGTACTTACATCAAAAATAAGTACAATGTACTTATTGTGTTCATATTGTATTGCAAATTACTTCTGCTGCTACTGAGGTGGGATATAGGTAAGGTTAGGCACAGGTTTGGTGGTACGGTTAGATTTAAGCCTGGACTAAGGTGTAAGGGAAGGGTCAACGATGTGATTATATATGTAATTACAGAAATTAAATACAGGTGTAATTACATGCAGGTATTTTTAAAATACAAGTACAATGTAAAAACATGTATGTACACAATACAAAATGCATTGTATCGAATGCTTAATTTAAATTTTAGTACATAAAAGTCACCTAATATAAAGTGTGACCCTGCTGCATTTGTCTTAAGCTATATGAGGACTGACCAAATCAATCAAATAGAACACAAAGAAAAAAATGTATTCTTTTAAAGTTATACAACCTCTCAACCTGGTGCAAGTTTGCAAGCATTTGTCATGTGCCTGTCTACTGAGCTTCTGCCACATACTAAACCAACTGCCTTTATTAGGGGGTTCTGAAGAAGGGACAGGCTAAAAGGTGAGTATGAAGAGAGACATAGGTATGTAAGATGTTTAGAGTCACAGAGAACGAGTATTACATAGTTTAACAGGCATTGAATTCTACATTGCTGGTTAAGGGTAGAATCAAGGTCTGAAGTGGATTTTCTTTTCTAGTAAAAGGACACACCTGGAAGGGCTGGTGCAGGTTTGTCTATCTGTCTATACAGTAATCCCCCCTGCTTGTTCTGGGAAAATTCCACAGATCTGAACCACACCTTTCAAATGCTTGAACAGACTGTAACTAGATAAAGTTGCCCTGCTAATCAGGAAAGTAATGTTTTTAAGTAATGTAACTGATAAATAAAACAGTCAATAAATCAGTTTCAATATCTAAAAGTGCTAGTTCTAGAGATTCTCTTTTTTTCTGGATAGCTGAGAAAGTTGATGCTGGCTTCAGAGGTTTCATAAAACTGACAAATGCCTTTGCTCTGTATGATTATTAGTTAGAAATGAATCTGAGCCTTGAACAAATACCTAATATAAAACAAACAGAAACATGTCTAAACCATAAACATCTCTTGAAGCAAGTTTGTCAGGAGTTTATTAAGATCCATAAATAGATTTAAAAAGCTGATTTTGCGTTTGAAGCTACCACAAGACATCAGAGCTTTAGAGCTTTTAAAACAAGGTGAGGATGTTAAATAAGCCCACAGACGCAGTTCTGGACTTTCTCAACCATTTGTTTTAGGCTGTTCCTGGGATTTAGGGCTTTTTTCTTATTTGCTTTTTCTTTTCAACATTTATACTTATGACATGAGTAAAGGATAATGTACAGTCAGTCCATCATTATCACAAAATAAAACCTCAGCGAGGGTGATCAGGACCCCAATTTGAAGTGTGAAGTTGATTGTACATTATCCTGCTATTATGAATAGGTACACTCAAGGAATGGATAGGAAGCACAGATAATGGATAATGGGTTTTATTTGCAGCAGAGGAGCAGTGACACAACAGGTGAGCAGAAATGACAGTAATGCAAGTTTTATAGGTTGACTGAGTGAAATAACAATGTCCTTTCTTTTTGCAGGTTGTGATGGGAGATTGTGACTGTAATGATGTGAATGATTGAGTGCACACACCTCAGTTGCTGACGGTAAGTGGTTTCCAGGTGAGTGTGGGAGTGAAGTGTGATGGAGACAGGTGATGATGAGGAAAGGAGTCTTCTGAAGAGGGGCAGGAGAAGTTCACGAGGATTGATGGAGATAAAGTGCTGGAAGTAAGAAATGCAGGTAAGTTTTTCTCAGGTAGGAAGTCTGTAGTTCGCATTGAGACCAGACAATGAGTGTGACTGAGGTGTGTGCTTATATGCAGTGACTGATTGGGGTGCTGATGAGGGACAGGTGTTTGATGATTAGTATTCCGGTGATGGGGATCATAGTAAGCAAATTATGGTGGAGCCTGGTGAATCCGTGGCAGTACCCCCACCCTCCACTGCCTGCTTCTAAGGGCAAAGGACCCTGGAGGCCAACCTCTTCTACGTGGTGCTGGGAGAGTCCGATCTCCTGGATTTTCCTCTCCATCTGCCCATTCGTCTGTGCATGGTATTCAGAGGAAAGGCTCATGGTCACACCTAGGAGGGTGAAGAATGATTTCCAGACATGGGAGATGAACTGTGGCCCACGGTCTGAAACGATATCTTCAGGGAGACCAAAATTACGAAAGACATGATTAAACATCAACTCTTCCATTTCCATGGCAGTGGGCAAGCTCTTGAGGGACACCAACTGGCAGGCTTTAGAAAATCTGTCTACAATAACAAGAATGCAGGCATTACCGTCAGAGGGAGGTAGGTTGGTGACAAAGTCCACTCCTAGATGTGACCAGGGGCAACACGGAACAGGCAGTGGAAGGAGCTTGCCAGCTGGTAAGTGACGTGAAGTCTTTGAGATGGTGCAGTCTTGACATCCTTGCACAAACTTTCTGATGTCTTGTGCCATGCTTGACCACCAGAAGCAACCTTTAAACAGTGAGAGAGTTTGGCTGGCCCCTGGGTGGCCAGTGCCCACTGAGGAATGAACGGATGTTATCAGAGGGATTCTTTGGGTTCTGTGAACACCCTGGCGGAACTAGTTCAGAGGCACAATCCTGAGCTAGTTGTATGTCCAGGGACCACTGGATAGGGCTGACGATGAGGCTAGAGGGAACTACGGGCTCTGAGGACCTAATAAAAATCTTTGAGAGCATGAAGACAAGAGAGGGCGTCAGCCTTAGTATTCTTGGTGCCCAGGCGATATAATTTGGTGAAGGCTTGTTGGGGTCAAAATGAAAGGCTTGTTGGGGTCGGGTGGATGAGGAGCAGTGCGCCGGTGAATACTTCCTTCAGATTTTGCATGGCTAAGGTGGCAGCTGGAGTCCACGACAGAGACTTGGGTTTGCCTTTCAGAAGATTTGTGAGAGGATAGGTTATGGAGCTGAATTTATGGATGAATCGACAATAGAAATGTGCAAATCCAAGGAAACGCTGGAGCTCTTTTACAGTGGTGGGTATGGGCCAGTCATGATAGCAGTTACCATCCATCTTGAAGCTGTCTTTACTGATGTCATAATCAAGGAACTTGACAGAGGACTGATGGAAGAGACATTTCTCAGCTTTGAGGAATAGGTGGAACTCACGCAAGCGTTGAAGGACCTCCGAGACATGCTGCCGATGTTTGGCCATGGTCCGGGAATACACCAAGATGTCAAGGTAGACTAGTACAAACTGGTGGAGGTACTCCTGGAGCACCTTGTGCATGAAATCCTGGAATACGTAGGGGGCACTGACCAGGCCATACAGCATCACGCAGTATTCATAGTGTCCTGTAGGTATTCACAAAAGCTGTTTTCCATTCGTCCCCCTCACGTATCCCAATGAGGTTGTATGCACCCGAAGGACCAGCTTGGTAAAGATGGTTGCGTTGTGTAGCTGTTCCAAGACAGTAGAGACAAGGGGAAGTGGATAACAGAATTTTATGGTTATTTTGTTGAGTGCCCGGTAGACTATGCAAGGCCTCAAGTCTCCGTCCTTCTTGGCCACGAAGAAGAAACTTTAGGGGATGTTGAAGGGCGAATATATCCTTCCTGGAGAGCCTCCTGGATATACTCCTCCATGGCATTCTGTTCAGGGATGGAGAGTGGGTATATCTTGCCATGGCTCACCCAGTATGAGGTCTGTGGCACAGTCCCATGGTCTATGAGGTGGTAGCTGGGAGGCTAATTTTGGGCAGAACACATCTCTGAAGGGGGTGTAGCAGGCTGGGATGTCAACTGACTGTTGCTGTATAGGGCTTTCTATGGATGTGGAGTGCAGAGGAAGGTTCTTGATTAGGGGTGATGTCAAAAGAGGGAGTTCAGGGAAGTAGTCTGGGAAGCATCAATCACCCCACCACCCCCACCCCATGACCTCGCCCGTTGACCAGGAGAGCACTGGATGATATTTGATGAACCAGGGGCGCCCTATGATTATGTCAGCAGTGGATTTCTCCAGAACAAGGAAGTAGATGGATTCTGTGTGGAGCAGACCAATTTGTAGATAGAGGGGGCCAAAACTGTAGCACACACGTTCCCGGCTGAGCGGCATACCTGTTATTGCTGGCTGACCCAGAAGCAGTAAGGCATACAACTCAAGAACTAATTGTGGGACTGTTAACAACTCTCAATAGGACGTGTTGAGATAACATACCCCCTAGCTCCACAGTACAGGCACAGACCCTGGGTCAGCCATCTCTGCTGTTCAGCTGGAGAAAGTCAGGTGGTTTTGACTTGCATAGGCTCCGTGACTGCTTCTGGAGAGCTGACATACTCTGGTTGACGAGGTTGGTATGAGGACTGCTGATCCTGTCAGTGTTCCATACATCCCTGCACACGATGAGCGACTCTGAATTTCTCAAGGCCAATGCCATCATCATGTGCAGCAAGTTGCAGCCGCAGATTGTAGGTAGGTGGTGAGGAGTAAACGCTCATTCCGTCCACTAGCGGCTGCAAGCATAATCATTAATAGATTGCTCACCCACTGAGGAATCACCAACAGGTTTTCCAAAGACTTCTTGGAAATGGGCTGTAAAAGTGTCGAGTGACTGGGTAACTGGTCCATTTTGCTGCCAGATCGTCTCGGCCCATTGGAGCACTCACCCCACCAACAGGGAAATAATGAAGGACACTTTGGCGCATTCCGTTGGAAATCGATGTAGCTGCATCTCCAGGGCCAGGAAGCATTGAAGAAAAAAACACTGGAGTCCTCCGCCGAACCAGAGTAGGGCGCTGGATTGACCATGGGACTGGAAAGGACCGTAGGAGAAGTAGTGGTGAATGGAGCAGCAACTGGTGTGGTGGTGCTTGGCATGGTTAATACTCGGCAGAGTTCACAATCTCCTCGAAAGTTTCTGGGTTAGGTGTGCTCATGCTGCTGTGTTATTTAGTCTGGTCTTCTGGTACAAGTAGGTACACTCAAGGAAGAGAAGCACAGATAACGGTTAACAGGTTTTATGCTCCAGCAGTAGAGCAGTGACACAACAGGTGAGCAGAAATGACGATAATGCAAGTTTGATAGGTTAACTGAGTGAAATAACAATGTCCTTTATTTTTGCAGGTTGTGATGGGAGATTGTGACTGTAATGACATGTGAATGATGAAGTGCAAACACCTCAGTTGCCAATGGTAAGTGGTTTCCAGGTGAGTGTGGGAGTGAAGCGTAATGGAGACAGGTGATGATGTGGAAGGGATCTTCTGAGGAGCGCAGGAGAAGATCACAAGGAGCGATGGAGACAAAGGCGGTGGAGGTAAGAAATGCAGGTAAGTCATTCGCAAGTGTGAAGTCCATAGTCCGCATTGAGACCAGACAATGAGTGTGACTGAGGTGTGTGCTTATATATGCAGTGACTGATTGGGGTGTAAATATAAAACTACCTAAAATATAAAACTACCTATAAACTATAAAACTAAAATAATAGCACAGCTCTGTAGCAAACTGGTTGCCTGGGACAAAAGTCAATTAGTGGTAATAATATATATATATATATATATATATATATATATAGAAATAAATAATAGAATCAGGTGTTCCAGAGAGCAATATAATAAATGACAACCTTTGCAGGGGTTTACAAAAAAGGTAACTTCTACAATGATTTAAATATAATGCTGATATAGTGCTAGATAGAATTCATCTGGGTCAGAAGACTCTTGAAGTGGTGTGTCTTGAGACTTGAGAGATGGGAGGATTCTGCAATATCAAGTAATTGGTCACAGCATCAATTCATCTTTCCACATAATTCTCACAGTTTACCCTGTGCTTAATATTCATGTCTTTATTTTCATGTTTTGCTCTTCTCCTCATCTTAGGCTTTGCTTCTTTCTTGTACAATCATGCTGCCCTCGATCGCAAAACTCTGGCGACCGGAATGAGGTCATTATCCAAGGCTGTGATGAAGAACTGCTGCACTCTCTCTCTTTTCCAGCAGCAGTAGTCTGTGGGATAATTTTGCTCCACTCCTGATCTTTGATGACTTTTCAATGCTTATTTTAAAACTAATTCTTATCTGTCAACTCAGAAGCTGAAGCGTGCCGACACATGTAGTTAACAATTAATTTTATGATCAATATAAAAAATATCGGCTGAAATGTTGTTCAGTGAGCAACATCCTGGAACCTGTCCAGTAGACTACTAAGTGTGGGAATGTTTTGAAATCACTGTTCACTATTCTTGTGGAATGTTTCTAGAAAGAAAATACTTTTCATGGTGTGATGGTGTCTCGTATGGCCACTAGCATTTGAGAGGGTGTTTAATGACGCTTTCACTTCTCATTGGTTACTGTGGTCAGCCGTGTTGAACGTTGACTAAATTTCCAGAGGAATTACTGTTGCTCTAGGTAATATGGCACAGGCCACAAGCACCCCAAGTTCATTAAATAGATACTATCTGTGTCCTCAGGTCAAATGGCAATCGAACAAAGCATGCTGCAGCAGATGGTTTACTCTCATGTGCTCACTTATTTGCGTGTTACTGCATTTTCCTCTGCTGTCCATCACCATTCTACAGTATCGAGTCTTTGACATATCTTTGCTGGAGTTTTTTAGAGTGTTAAATGTTATAAGTAAATATGGAACCACGTATAGTATTGAGAAACAACAAAAAGTTTAATCATGCTACCATTCATAATCATTATTAGTAATATATGATGGCGAGTAAATTGGTTTTCTCAGCTTCCACTGAGGAATTTGTCTTTATCATGGCACGGAGTGGAATGTGATAAGTCAATAAGAAAATGCCATTGATAACATGCAAAAATACTTTTTTTTCCCTTCTGTCTTGGGTTTCTGAATTACTCTTAGTGCTCACCCTTTGCCCCCTAAATCTCTGTTCGAATTGAAAAAAGCATGTATTTGCGCATCTCTAAGACTCTCTTCTCCCTCCCGCTGTGTTGGGTTGACCTGGGGCTTGGCTGTCTTGCCTTGGCCTTGAGAGGACTGGGACTGTGTTTAAGTAGAGGGAGCGGCTGAGCGAGGCAAATAAAAAACTCTTTACACACTCCAAGTCGGAGCTGAGCTGGAACCTCAGGTACGTGATTGTGAAATTCCCCACGTTCCACTCCCTGCAGTCCACAACAACACAAAGAGCTGCTCGAAATCGAGGCTAAGTGTTCCTCCACAGAATGCTTGTCCTTAAGACTGTTTCGCTGTACACTGACTGCTTAGGGTCATTCTCAAAGGATTAGTCAATTGGGGCGGCACATGATCTTGTATGAGTCCCAGAATTACACGACATTGTGTTTGTTTGTAGGGCTTATTCATGCTACACATACCTGAATGACCTATGATGTCTACTGTCTGCTCCCATAGAATTGCTGCAGTTTGGTTAAGGAAGTCAATATTAGTGATCTCATAATTGCTGATGAATGCAATTGCCAAGATGTAATTGTACTTAGACAGCTAGAGATAGATGGAAGGAGCAGGAAAATCACGCTCCACTACAGCATGCGGATGACTGTTTCTCCTCTGTACTTTTTTCTTGCAGTCATTCCCACTGATTCATTAACTTTCTAATACACTGAAGGTAAAATATCAGATTATTGCCAACCACTTCATATAAAACAAGTTACAGTTCATAACATGTTCATCATAGTGTGGGAGCATATATAAAACCATACTACAGTCTTTACAGTTCATTCCTGTTAGACCTCTGTGGCCAGGTGGTCATAAATAGGACATAAAATAACTTCTATGTGACTGTTTGATGGAAGTAGGAGCATCAATTGAACTGCCTCTCTTTCAGTTGCGTATTTAGAGCATATAAATTTGTTTTCGAAGAGCTTACCTGCTCGATTTGCTCTCAGCATTCTGAGATGTTCATACTGCCTTCACATTGAGGATTAATATAATGTATAATTGTATAAATTGACCATGAAACAATCTCCAATAAAGCTAAATATAAAAAAGTGTGACAAAAAATAGTTGTTTGGGGGAAAGACAAATAGATACTTTTCCTGTGGGTTGCATGTTAACTAATTGTTTTACTCTTCACATATCATCATTATTTAATGGTATTTGTGAAATTTAGGCAGTCAAAAAAAGTGCACACCTCAAAACTAAAACAGATGGGACAACAAATCATTGGTGTCATGCTTATTTGAACAAAACCTTCAGCAGGGGTCCTACTTTTCTTAATGTATTTCACAAGAAAAGCAGCCACCATCTTTGATAGAGTAGTCTGGAAAATGTGTGAAAACAAGAGAAAATAAGACAATGAAACACATACCTTACCCGCTGCTATGGGCCAGGGAACACAGTGGTTACCATGGCTTAATCTGTCACTGAAGTGGACTTTAAGGGGTGACAGGGTTTTTGCAGGCTGATCTTTCTCCCAAACAGACAGCTTAGCATTTGTGTGCACAGGAAGAGCCCTTTCCAATATCTCAAATAAGCTGTGTTGGGCTGAAGAGCCAACTTAATCTCTGTCTCCTACTCTCTTGCACCAGTGGAATATGGAGGAATAATTAATGGTATCCTAAATTAACCAAAACATTCCTTGCTTTTCAGTTTGGAAATAGTCTTTTGGACAATATTTCAAAGAAAGAGAAATCCTGTAAATTGTTCAGAAATTGATCCTTTCACTTAAAAAGTTTAAAAATGACAGCAAAATCTGAGGCTGATATTACTGACAATGCACAAAGTCTACTTCTGTAAAGTTCAGCTTTTTCAGGTTAGAGGTTAATGGGACAACAAGTGATCAACCTGATAATTATGTGATTAAAGAGATAAAAAGAATAAAGAATTTACATTTAAATTAAAATGTACGTTTGTATTTTGGCAGTCTTTGTAGTTTGAATCGCTTTGTTTGTGATTATTCTATGATTAATCAGATTAATGTGCACACGCACAGCCTTCACTTGTGATAAATGAAGTTTTGAAAGTCGCATAATTAATTCGCCCTTACATGCACCTTAAGCAGTAACATAAATACAGACCAAATGACTCTAACAAAAAATGGTCCATTAGCAGGTCACATACGGATGGAGCATTTACATCCCAGTAAAAAACTGAGCACACATGCATGTCGCAGCCTCACAGACAGCAGCAGCGCGGAAAACTGATGCGTTCACATCTCACCGTGTCCCTCCCCTGAAACCCACCTTCTTTAAAGGTTTTTGCGCGTCCGTTTTGTGGGATAACATCAGAAGGGTTCGTCCCGTCGAGCCAATCAGGTCCCTCCCTACCTCAGATCGCAGCTATAATACATAGGAGTAAAGAGGCTTCTCGCATAAGTGGCTGTGGCTTCAAACTAACGTTGCGATTTCGGGGTCAGTCTTACCTCTCACATCCACGCCGCAAACCTCCGATGCGTTATCAGACTCACATTTCCGCACCTGTCACGGTAGGGCTTGGCGCTGAGGGACACGCGTGAACTAAGGAGACGGCAAGGACATCGCCGGAGATCCGCGCAAGGAGAACGAGAAATCCTGCTAGACAGACCGCGCAGGGCGCTCTAGAACACCGCAGCGAGATTCACCGTGCGGCAAAATGCGGCTTATGACGAGAGTGCTGCTGGTGTCTCTTCTCAGTCTGTCCTTGGTGGTGTCCGGACTGGCCTGCGGTCCAGGCAGAGGCTACGGCACAAGAAGACATCGGAAGAAGCTGACACCTCTCGCCTACAAGCAGTTCATACCTAATGTCGCGGAGAAGACCTTAGGGGCCAGCGGTAGATACGAGGGCAAGATAACGCGCAATTCGGAGAGATTTAAAGAACTTATTCCAAATTACAATCCCGACATTATCTTTAAGGATGAGGAGAACACAGGCGCGGACAGACTCATGACACAGGTAATTCCTTTCCGTTCACAAATCGCACCGGTGCTTGTTTGAAGTCAGAGCTTAAGAAAGTACAGTTCGTGCAAGGATTGAGAAATAGTCTTACGGCACGGCTCTATCTAATGAAGCTGTGCGAGAGAAATGCCATCAGGAGAGGACCGGCTGGTTGCCTCCTTGCTCACCCTCATTGTGGAAGGTTGGGTTGAAATGTGTATGCGCCTCTCTCTTCCTATATTTGTCATCGCTGAGATACATCAGGCGCATTTTAGAAAATGTGGGTATCCTGCTAGATACGGCACCTGATCTGAAGGGACTGTGCTGGTCATAATATGTCAGTCTCATGACAGCTAAATATAGAACGAAATTAAGCGTACATGTTCGTGGGATCGCTTAGTCAGACCGCAGCCCACCCGCTCGCAGCGGCTGCTTATCAGGGCATGAAAATATTGACATTTCTCAAAGGATGCTCTTAAATTTGTTTCTGCTTATTAATGGGCCAGGACGGTACCACTTAGTGGCAGATTAGAATCAGACACAATGGCCTATCTGTCTTCACCCCTCTTCTTTCGATATTATGCAGGAGTTTGCTCGTTTTCTGACAATTATTTTACGCCACATGCGACATAATCTATAGCCTATTTGTTTTACAACTGACCGATATATAAGCAAAATCAAGCAATGCACATGCAAGCTGAAATAAGTTTTATGTGGTACACCCCAGGAGTAGACTAGTAGCCTACAACATTATTTTAATTGCAATATGCGCTATTATTTTTATTAAATGGTTAGATCAGTTAAATGCGCTAAACTGTTAAGCTGACTTAGATCTATTTATTTTATGGTTAATGCTAGAGTTGTGTGTTGCTCAAAAATGATATAAAGTTTTATTTGTCCGAGTTGTACATAACGTTTAACATTACATTTTATTCTTTATTTTTTATTGATTTATTTTTTGAAAAGAAAGGTGGGCCTCTGAAAAAAGTCAGACAGCTTCGGGAATAGGCTGTCTGTCCCCAACATGGCTTTCCACTCTCGTCGCATTAGCTGGGATCATTTGAACTTCTGACCCTTTGCCAATGCAAAGGAAGAATAACATTGCTGCTTAGTAATGCATCGAAAATATATTTGCTATACAAAGCATACTGAGGAGGTCTGCATCCGTGTAATTTACAAAGTGATTACCCTGAGTATAATATTTTATTAGGTTATTTTGGACGTTCCTCTGTTCGGTTCAAAGTCTAAGTCATGACTGCTTGTTATCTCATGGACGAGGTTTGCTGAAGCATTGCTAATGTCAACCAAAGTGAATTTACACGCGCCGCGCAGGTGCATTATAAAGTCTCCCTTTTTCTGGTCCTTAAAAAAGATGAAACCCTTGTCTGGTGTGGTTTTCTCAGATGTATATCAAACTCTACTTAAGGTGAATGTGATTATAAGTGTGTGATGACCCGCGGGCACACACACTGCTATTAAAATTGAAAAGTTACCCTTGCAATCTTGTAACTTCAAATGGACGTCTCAGCTTTTCAAAGGGAGTTAACAAGGTGTCCTGTTAGCAAATGTTTTGGAGAAGCGCATCCGAGTGTAAGAGATGGTTTGTTGGTTGAACACGCTGTGTGGTGAATTGGACTTAACGGTGCTGCTCACGAAATTAGGCGCAAGTGCGAGGGCATCCAGAAGGCTGTTTGCTCTGACAGGTAGCTGATAAGTGTTTCCTCTAAAACAGTTCATTTTGGGAGGAGATTAGTAGCTGACTGTGACCAGGCGGCTTGTTGAACAAACCTCGTGTGGAGCACAAAGCGGCGGCACAGGGGGTTCCCGCTGCGCTTCATGGTGGCTGAACAGAATTTGGCTTGATTTGCGGCACACGACCCAATGAATTAATAAAGAGTTTAGGCTTCACGGGTCTTGAATCCCCGGCAGTTTTGCTCAGAATATGCTAGGTTGTATCATTTGGTCCCTTGTTTGTATTTTCCTCTCTCATTCGAGTGCTGTACAGAGCTAATATGCAGCAGATTAAAATCAGTAAAGTTAAAATCACTACTTACAGGGAATCTTTTTTTTTTTTCTGTTTGGATAAAGTACCAGTCTGTCATTTTTCATTCAGTCCACAGATGTGTCAGTATCTCATTAAGAAAATGATTAATGTAGCTGCATATAAGAGGATGCATCTACAAAGCACAAGTATTTTGTGGTTTGATAGATGATACAGTTTGTATAATAGACAAGGAGACATAATGGAGTGAACAGAAATATTGTATGTTTTATAGTTTACTATACTTCATTTTTTTTAATGTATGATGAAATATAATCCAGTGTAATAAGGTGTATGTGGCCTTCAGTGCAGACATAAAAATTAGAGGGTCAAGCGAATGAGTAGAAAGTGGGACGG
This sequence comes from Ctenopharyngodon idella, assembly GCF_019924925.1. Taxonomy (NCBI): domain Eukaryota; kingdom Metazoa; phylum Chordata; class Actinopteri; order Cypriniformes; family Xenocyprididae; genus Ctenopharyngodon; species Ctenopharyngodon idella. The sequence continues at coordinate 13,597,257 of NC_067226.1, forward strand.
TAGTAGTCTGGTACAGAAATTTATGTGGATGTTATAGGCTACGGATGGTGTGTGTGTGCTTGTGAAGGGGGGAGAGAAAGAGGGAGCGAGCGAGTCAAAGCTAGGAGGGTATGTGTGTGAATTATTACAGGTATTAATTTGGCTTAGTGTCACAATTTGCAAGCATATTTTGAATAGATTTTATATAACCTCTGAAAGACCGTCGGTTAAGCAATCACATCACGTCCCTTGAGCAAACCTGTGCTGCAAGAATAATGAGTAGTTGCTTCTCCTCTTGGACGCAGTGAAAGAGTCTTTTGTGGTGTTTTATTTGACATATTGGTTAAGCGTTGGGAAGAGTTGTCCTGGAGAAGGCCAAGCATCCCAACACAAGGTCCCGGGAAAGGTTAGTGGGTGCACCACCCAAACATGGCCTGATATTCCATAGCTTGTACCTGCACCTTAGCGAGACCAACTTGCTCTAAACCTTAAGGTTATAATAATAAAAAACACAAATAACTAACTGAAACATCACTTTTCAGTATATTTTGCCTTCTAATCTCAAGTTACCATTGTATGTATTCTGGCCTTTTAAGCAGAAGAGGCCTTGATGCAGTCACACCTTTCCCTAGTTGGATCTATATGTTTTAGATCAGTGAAGCGAATGCAATAACTTATCAATTTTTCATTGAGCTCTTTGAGCAGAATAGCCTTGCATGCAAGGCTGAATTATTTCTAGTGTAAATACAGGTTTCGTATCTCATATATACAGTCAACTTATTTGTCTGGATGTATTGATTGGGAGAGTTATTGTAAGTTAATGATGTCTGGAAGAGCTTTGATCCTTGAAAAGGTTGTTTAGAACTGACTGTCTGACTGACTGTTACAATAAGATATGAACCAGTCTATCAAACCCAAGTCTTTAAATAAATTAAAACTGTCAGTTTCTTTAAGGAGATGTAAATAGCTTTCATGTAAGCTATCATTTACTATCATTCGGGAGATTAAGAGCATTATTTATTGTGTGTGTTTTTTTTTTTTTTAAATGCGAATGGCAACATGGATCAATGAATGGAAGAATTAAAAATCAGCTCTCTTCCCGTTCTCCCTCTGTCTTTCTATTAGAGATGCAAAGACAAGCTGAACTCATTGGCCATCTCTGTAATGAACCAGTGGCCGGGGGTTAAGTTGCGTGTGACAGAGGGCTGGGATGAGGACGGTCACCATTTTGAAGAATCACTCCACTACGAGGGAAGAGCTGTTGATATCACCACCTCTGATCGAGACAAGAGTAAATATGGGACACTCTCTCGGTTAGCTGTAGAAGCTGGATTTGACTGGGTCTATTATGAGTCCAAAGCCCACATCCATTGCTCTGTCAAAGCAGGTAAGACCATGGCAGGGTGATTGGAACTGCAAAATAAATAAGTGACGAGCACAATGCTTCACACTCCATTTCATGTCAAAAAAAGCTGGTTTAAAAAGATAAACTGCCCTTAAATTCTGATACAGCAAAACAACAACAACAACAAAATGTATTACTGGGAGTCTAAATTATAACTGTAATCATAAAATAACTTCTGGCAAAAAAAATATATATATATATTTCTAATTAATAAATCTAATGTGTATTTTAGTTATTTTGAATAATCACCAAGTGATAGGCAAAGTCTACAAATAGTTTCAAGGCCATTCCTCAATACGATCTTTTAAATCTTTCCCTTTACACTGAGTTAAAATGACTAACACAGAAAGACTTTGCAGCCAATATAATATCTGATCTTACATCGCCCCACTCTGTCTCTTTGAAGGAAGCGCTTATCAAGTCATCACAAGATCACTCACTGCAACAGAATAGGCTGCACACTGCAAATGAAGACATATCAAATCAAACACGCACGCTAAAAATAAGATTAAAAAAAAAAAAAAAAAAAATACGACGAAGTTTGTGACATCACTTGCGCAAATAAAACGTAGACCTATTTCTTATCAGGAATCTTTTATTTATATATTTATTTTGTAGTGTAATAAGTTTATCATTGATCGAAGATCATTTAGCTGGAACACATTGGCAAACGCCTTACAGGCTTTCACCAAATCTTATAATTTAAATTCTAAACACATTTACAAATACATTACAGAGCCAAGTCGAACTCGCTCGCCCAAATCTGTTTCTCAGTTGTCACCATCTTATTTCATGCCCCAGAATCTTATGAGAGGATTAGACGAAAAGTCCATTCTATAGCTCTGTTTACCGACCCAAGAGATCGGAATGTGAAGAGATCCCACAAGGCCCGAATTATTGTCATTAAGCTTGACAACGGAGAGCATGATAGTTTAAAAAATGAAAGGGAAAGAAGAAGAGGGCATTGATTGACTACCGCTAGCATTTCTAATTTACATTCAAATCTACACCATTAGAGCCTTGGAAAGTGTCTGGGCTGAGTAAATAGGTAGCCTGCTTGGGGTTTTCTCATTCTATAAGTGTGAATTGTCACATAGAAGTTTCTGCACCTGAGCAAATATGAAAGAGGCGCAAGGAAAGGCAGAAGTGTCCTTTTCCAAGAGTGCTCTGTACACAAGCTGCATTAGAATGACAATGTCCGGGCTTTATTGGTTTTTAATTAGAGCAGTCCAGGCTCTTTCCTCCGTCTCACACAAAGACTTTTTTTTTTGGAAAAGCTTTCGATTTACAGCCTAATTCCCGTTGCCACGTTTTCTTTTGTTTATTCAGACTTTTTCTTACGTGAGGCGACTTTGGGGCTGATATAGTTTACGTGCATGTTTTTCGAGCTTTTATTTATTTTTATTTTTTTTACCTCGTCATAACTCAAAGTATAGGTCTAATATTAGAGCGTAATTATGTAACTTTTTGATATGCTGCATAAAAGGCGTCCCATGTTTATTCACTCATTGCTATTTATCTCGACAGAAAATTCGGTTGCTGCAAAATCTGGAGGGTGTTTCCCAGGTTCGGCTCTGGTCACGCTCAAAGACGGAGGGCAAAAGGCCGTGAAGGACCTGAACCCCGGCGACAAGGTGCTGGCGGCGGACAGCGCCGGGAACCTCGTGTACAGCGACTTCATCATGTTCACAGACCGAGACTCCGCGACGCGACGTATCTTTTACGTCATAGAAACGAAAGAACCCGTTGAAAAGATCACCCTCACCGCTGCTCATCTCCTTTTTGTCCTCGACAACTCAACGGATGATCTCCACACCATGACCGCCGCGTTTGCCAGCAGTGTCAGGGCCGGACAAAAGGTGATGGTTGTTGATGATAGCGGTCAACTTAAATCTGTCATCGTGGAACGGATATACACGGAGGAGCACCAGGGCTCGTTCGCACCAGTGACTGCTCATGGAACCATTGTGGTCGACAGAATACTGGCGTCCTGTTACGCCGTAATAGAGGACCAAGGTCTCGCGCATTTGGCCTTCGCGCCCGTCAGGCTCTATTATGACGTGTCATCAGTCCTGTTCCCCAAAAACTTCATCAGTCAGTCCAGTGCGACTTTACAACAGGAGGGAGTCCACTGGTACTCCAAGCTCCTCTATCAAATGGGAACGTGGCTTTTGGACAGCCACATGCTTCATCCTTTGGGGATGTCAGTAAACTCAAGCTGAAAACCTTTATATGGAAATTAAGCAAGAGAAATCACACTAATGTAGGATATAAGACAATGTTAGAACAAGAGAGAAAGAGAGAGCGAGAGTGAGAGAGAAAGAGACAAAGGCCCCGAGCGGAGTTGGGATATTTATTACAATGACTTTTAAAAAAAAAATGTCATTTTCAAAGAATAAATGGAGCCTTAAAAGTTTTCTTTGCATAATTTATTCTCGCGTGAACTCAGGCTGGTGGCACACAAACGGATTCGAATGATCATCCAGCGGTGCAGAATCTATTTTTGTATATCTCATGTAAACAGGAAAAAAAAAAAAAGAAAAAACGATAATGTAAGAAAAAAGAAAGAAACTTTCATGACAGGCTGTAACATTCTGTGCATATGTGCAAATGACTGTTATATTTTAGGGGCAAGCAAACGCCGTGGGGCTCCAGAAATTATATTTTTATACACAGAATTGTACATTAGATTTTGACCGATCGTTACCTAATCACTTTTCGTTATTTGAAATAGTGTAAGATACGAGAATATATTTTAATTTAAATAGGTGCAGAGTCTTTGCAGTCTTGTGCTGTTATCTCTTTTAGAATTCTCTATTATTTTGTCATTGCTTTGGTTGTCAGAGTGGGACAGACATATTGTTCACTCTTCTCTGGTTTCATTGTTTCTTGTATTTCTTTAAGAAAATACGAAATGCACATTCTGACAATTCAGTAACGATAATAGTCCCACAGTAAAGAACAAAGATTTTCGTTAAACAAATTAATAAGTAACTACTGTACATTTACTAAAATGTATTTTTCTTTTCATATTTTGTAATAGGTAAATAGTTTTATAGAAATAAAATGCAGCTGATGCACAGTTTGGATAGCATATGATTGAGTGGCCATACCAGTTAACCTACCTTTCATTGAGGCAAGGTGTCAGGAAATGTATAGAATTTATTATTTATATGTTTATTATAAATGAATGAGATAAAGAAAATATTCAAACTGATCGTTGCTATGTTTTTGTTTCATGAATATTCTTTGATGATGCACAAATTAAACATCTTGTCCTATCATTTTAATCATCAGAAGATTTCAAAATATTGTTGTTATTGATATTATTAACTCTCATAAATATTTCATTGTTATTGCTGTTGCTTAAATCCCCTTTCGGCGGCAGTTTATTAAAATATTAACTGGGCTAATCATGTTAATTGCTGTCACGTAGACATAGCACATAAAAAAACACGATAGCTTAGGTTGTCCTAATGCAGATAATTAAATACAAAATGTTTTATTTCACAATAAAATACGTTTTCTGATAGAGTTGACCAAAGATGCATAATAGGTTTCCAGTTTCCCCCCCCAGGTAAATCGTGTTATTCAGTTTGCATAAAGCTCGAGTGGAAGAAACAAGAAGTCCATTCAAACCAACGTGTGGAAATGCGAAATGAAGTTAAATCGTACAGTTGAAAGCGGCTATCGGTGAGACGCGAAGAAGTCTTTGATCTGGATTTTGTATGCTTGCGAAAAGTTGTGGTCCCATGTTAAATATGAACAGAATAGTCCTTAGCATAAACATTTGGAAATCTCTCACGCAGATTAAAAAGCCCAATGTTTGTGTGCTTTAAACATACCAACATATTTACCGGAAATAGCCTTACCTATTAGATCGGCTCTTTGGTGATTTCTGTCGAGGTCTTTAGTGTGGCTTTTACTCACCGCCATGAGAATTATCAAAAATATGTGACGGGATCAAACAGGCTACATTAAACGATTAGACACATTAACACACTTTTCCAGTCTTCATGTAATAGGGATTTTTAATCACTGGACTGAAACAGGTGGTGCACCAGGTGCAATGAGAGGAAGTGAGGAAGCCATCCACTTCAAATCTCATAAACGATGCATAAGTTTAACTCGCGGTTAAGGTAAACCCAAACTCTAAGGATCTCTGAGATGTTTCCTTTGGTTAAGTCTGAGATGTGATATGCGACTTCTACATTCAAGTAAGGAAAAGACAGGCAAATAATGAGCCCCAAACCAATTTACACGATCAGGCAGTATAGACATAAGAAATGACAAAAGCTGATCACATCCATAGCAGAGTGGAATAGTGCTGTTTTGTAAAGCTGAATGGTCAAATATCATCCTCACAAAATCAAAATGGTAAAACTTTCGCAAGCACCTCCCACATTATGATATCATTCTCTCTGCTGAACAATATTATCAATGAGAGGAACAGGCACAGAGCCAATGTGAGCTCAGCTGATAAACTTGGTGTTGAGAATAGTACTGAAGTTTGAAGTGAATGTTCTTGCCTGACTGATGTGCAAATTCAGACTGCACTTTCTAGAAGGATCAGAAAATATGAAAGATGGCTACAGGTTAGTGTCTTCACTATCTCTGTGTTGCACCACCAACAAAGAACTAATTATACAACTATATATATTTTTTTTTTTGTAATTTTTTTATGATGGATGTGTGCATGTGTGTGCATGGACACTTTGAAGGGAGTTAACTAGTGAGTGAATGGAAGTTTGAGCTTTTGAACTCTGTTGCAACACGAATAGAAATTCCACTACCAATTCTTAAGAAGACTTCATTGTGCTGCAGGTTTTGCTGCTTTTTAGAGCTGTTGGTGAGGCTCACTCTCAGCCCTGACCTTGAGCATTTACACAGACACAAAAGCGACTGGGCGAAAGCATTCCTCGGAGCAGGTAAATAAAACCAACTAATCCTTCAGAGGGGCCTTGTGTCTGCCGAGAGAGCAACTGTTTCAACAAACGCTTGCTGGCAATTGCAAACAAAAATGGACTGGCAACTGTTGTGAGGTGTGAATGAAATAAAGGTTGCCTATCGTTAAATTCCAATCACTCATTTTAATTGCACAAATATTTACCCAAGTGACAATCACTTCTCCAAAAGTACAGTTTCCAGAGAAGTTAAAACACCTAGGCTACTGGAGAGACTACAGCTTGTGACAGTTTGGTGTGGCCCACACTGCTTATTGTGGCATAATGATTACTTTTAAAAAACAATCTGTAAGATGGTGATATTTCTGTAGGCTCAAACAGGCTCTAATACTCTCAGAAGGCAGATGCAAGACGACTATCAAAAGCCATTCATTTATCACTCAATAACAAGAACGGAGGCAACACAGAAGATAAAATCCAGGAAAAGGATTTATTTCAAGTAATTATTCATAAGTACAGTCAAGGCATATTATTGGTTTCCACCTGACAAGCTCCATAAAAGGTTACTAAACAAACACCATTTATATTCTTCAGAATTCAACATGTAGGACAGTCTGGTGTACACTTTTCAAATACATCAAAACCGTTTCATTAATACAAGACTGAAGGACAACAAAACGGTGATCAAAGCAGCATAAATCACTTCCCCCATACAATAATGATTTCCAAGTAATGTTTTCTTTTCATCCAAAAACACAAAACGTGTGTACAGCTGGCAAGAGTGTACAGATCATTCTTGGGCTTTGTGCAAGTTTTTGAACTTTGGAACTCAGTAGGGTGTGGTCCCAGAGACGCAAAACTTCCACGGACGTAGGCTAATACAGAAAGGAAATCCAGACGCAAGGTCCCCCTGCTTTAATACAGAAGGATTATGTTCACACAACACCACAGTGAGATCAACAACAGCCTTCCCATCAAGCTTCAGCCCCAGATGAAAAGTGGAGTGAGAGAAAGAGAGAAGGAGAATGAAAAACTCTAGTTAAAGAGAGAGCAAGAAAGAGAGAGAAAGATACAAGAAGAGAAATCTGGTACCACTTAAACTGAAGAGCACCTGTTGAGAAATTAAGACAAGTTAGCATCATCTGGACGCAGCTCTACTGTAGACAGACACAACATTATTTACAACTGAAACCAAAAGGAGGGTTTTTCATATTAGTTTAATATTTCCATTTTTCTTTTGTTACACATTATTTTAGATTTGCAGAGGTTTTCAAAAGCAATGTTCCTTTCATGAAGCGAGGACCTGCACTTGAATGATTTTAAGAAGGAATTCGATATAAACGTATTTTCATTATAATAACGATTAAGATTTTACTGCTTGATAAACTTATTTTTCTCACACTATCACCAAGGCAGAAAAGTAAACACCAGAGTCTATACAGAACGTTTCTGCTGGTTCTCAATCAGCATGGAGGTCTCCTTTATTTGACGCACACAGTTCAGGTCTTGGAGACCAGAATTCAGGAGCGCTGCAGCTGGATGCCGGTATGGGAAGATATCAGCTATGCACGCTCTACCTTCAATCATTACACTAAAGCTGACAAACAAGGCTCAAATCTAGCAAAAAGGCACGAAAACTAAGCAGTTAAAGGGATAGTTCACCTAAAAATGAAAATTCTGTCATCATTTACTCTCCCTCAAGTTGTTCCAAACCTGTATAAATTTCTTTGTTCTGCTGTACACAATGGAAGATATTTGGAAGAATGTTTGTAACCAAGATCTCCTTGGTTACAAACATTCTTCCAAATATCTTTGTTTTGTGTTCAGCAGAACAAAGAAATTTATACAGGTTTGGAACAACTTGAGGGAGAGTAAATGATGACAGAATTTTCATTTTTAGGCAAACTATCCCTTTAAAAGTTTACTTCTAAAACATCAACCTGATAGTACAGCCAAGCTAAAATGAATTCGGCATCAGATCAAGAGCGCTAAACAAGACTAAATTCAAAATCAATCTGCCAGTTTTATGGCATCATCCTGTTCAGGGCAATAGCTAGCTAGCGTGAAAACATACGACATTCTCAAAACACAATCTCTTCAGGTCACACTCATTTTAAAGTACATATGTAAGAATCTCTCAATCGTGCCACAGAATGACTCCAACACAAATGTTTATAACCGTTACACAGAATTTCACCCTGTCAGCCATAAAGCATTATCAGTATTACTACAAGCAATGTCAAATACCAAAAAACTGAAACGAAATAAAACGACAAAAAATGTCCTTTTTATAGAGCTGCAACATAAATTGTCCTACAGTAATGATTCCTTTTGAAAACCAATGCCATCTTAGAATGTAAAGGGGCTACAAGAGCATTTTTTTTTTTTATGAAAAACCCTCTTTTCTGTGCTCCTGGAAGCTCTGTCCTGGAAAAGAGAAAAAAATGGTTTAATTACAAGTGACAAATAATCACACCGCTGCCAACAGGAAGCAGTGTATCGTGTTTGACAGATAAAACGGTGAGTAAAAACATGCCATATTGTTGGTCTTAGAGCTGACTACCATTATAAGAAATGCAAGTAATCTAATGCCTGGTTTCATAGACAAGGCTTAAGCCAAGTCTTGGACTAAAATGCATGTTTGAGCTGTCTTAACTGAAAGCAACTTGCACTGAAATATCTTAAAAAAAAGTCAATGCCACTGTTTTTTCTCAAGATGTTTTTTCTCTAAGGCACATTTATAAAAGCTACTTAAGCGTTCCAATTGAACTAAAGCCTTCTCCTGGCTTAATCTAAGCCCTGTCTGTGAAACCAGGCCTAGATGCCCTAATCTTGAATCGATAGGCCATCCTGGTATTTTTATAAACTGGCCAATTGTTCAACTGCAGCAGGATCCATGAAAAAAAAAAAAAAAAAAATATATATATACTAATACTAATAAAATAAAAACATGGGGAGTGTGCCAGCCACTTGCGATTGACAGAAATAAAGAAACCAAAATATAAAACAGAAACATATCAAAAAAAAAAAAGAGAGTAAACTTTAGCCTACTAATTTTGACACAAAATACCAATTCCATTATTTAGGACTATATAGTGTGGCTAAAATCTCTGCCAAAAATATACCAATAAGTCAATCTCTTAAACTTAAACTTGTCACATGTGTGATTACAGTCTGAAAAGGGACATTTTCCCCAAGTTACTCTACACTTACAATGAAGTTACTAAAAGGTTCAATATGAATCCATTTTCTCTCTTACAAGACAGTTTATACATATGTCTTATAAGACTTATAATTAAAAATATATAAAGAAATGTTTCTCAGACTAGTTGAAACCTTTTAAATCCATAGGATTCACTCTTTCATATAAATACATTCAAACCAATAAATAAACAAATCTGTGCCCTATACCAATTTTAAACAGAGCATGTCTACAAAACTCAAAGTTAACAAAAACAAAATAAATCAAAAAATCTTATTCAAAAGGATCCATGTGTTTCAATTTTATAACATTATTCACAATCTTACCCAATATATGTATTTATGGGATTCCTGGAAACTTACAATGCAAATTATTAATACAAACATATAGACAAAGAGGGCACTAGAATTAATCATGCCCAACTATTATATTATAAATTACAAATGCATTTTAAAGCAAGTGGGTGCTGAAGGGTAGCAGCTTTACAAATGAACCTGACAGACAATGGCCCAAAGTCTTGGACACAGTGAGAGCAGTAGCACCATAACACACAAAACACCTCAGATGTTTCAATTCACCCGACTTTAGATAAATTGTTGAACCTTAATTAGAAATAAAATCTTTTCCCCTAAAATCAATTTCTACATTTGGCAACAGAAACATTCGGGAGGATGGAGGAAATTAGGAAAGCGGGTATGTTGTGTTCAGAATAATATAACACTTCTTTTAGGATGCAAGAGGGAATCTTCAAACACAAAACAACATCAGACAACAGTTAATGGTGATAAAGACAGTTGGCTTCACATACCCGTATTTACATGGTATATATGTGACCATCTTTTATTTTTCATCTTTAAAATATCCTCAAATAATAAGCTCTAAGTTCTGCAATAACAAAATTGTTGTAAAATGACCAAGGGATACTTTTTATGTTGATATATAAAAACAAACTGAGAAAAGAAATTCACCTGTCACATACAAGTAGGTATTTTCAAACATGGAAAGATTTCAAGATGAGAAAACAACAGACTTGACAGATTCATACACTTTTTTTTTCTCCATTATATACAAGAAAGTGACCACTGATAATAGTTGCCCCCAAATCCTATGAAATTGTAGACCTAGATGAGTTAATAACTACAAACATTAATTTTATATTATACTTAATAAAATGGATAACAGGGATTTTGTTATACTGTTATATTATCTAAAATAGTTATTTAGATACTATAACAAGACTGTTTTTGCTACATACATAGCTTATAATGGGATTAAATTAACAATCAATCAAAATATGAACAAGATAACGCACTAGACCAAAGAGCAGTTCTGGGGCCATACTGTGACAGTTTCGTTTAAGCTGTACAAATTAGACTTTACCAAGCACTATACTTAAACAGTACTGATGGACTAGTATTATAATTATTGTTATTAATACAAATAATAATGACTATGACAATTTCAGATGAGAAATACTCATGATTGAAGCTATAAAAACCAGGGATAATAATTTATTCACTGGAGACTGACAACACATGAGAATTTTTGCAAAAAAACTCCATCTTTCAAAATTCTAAGTCTTCATGGGTAACAACACATAAAATAAATCGGAAAATAAAGCAGAAAATGAAGATGAATGGTTTTGGAAGAGTACCCGGCAGCTGATGTTGACCAATCCCTATCCCATAACTTCTCAATTCAGCTAGTAACCTGTATTCCCCTGTCTGACCAACTTCAAAACAATTAACTGAGCTGAAGCTATATCCATACAACCATTAGAAATAGTTCAAAATATCTCCCTTCACAAACCAATGACCTCAAGTTGTTTTTGTGAACAAAATTCACAAAAGATTCCAGTGCTGTAGACGAGGTTCTCAAATTTGTCCTGAAGTACCACCAGCCCTGCACAATTTGTATGTCTCCCTATATCTGACACACCCATTTCAGGTCTTCTAGTCTCTACTAATGAGTTCATGAGTTGAATCAGGTGTGATAGATGAGGGAGACATACAAAATGTGCAGGGATGGTGGTACTTCAGGGCAGGTTTGAGAACCACTGCTCTAGACAACCCACACCGTCATCATAACCTGCAATAAAATCCTAACAAATCATCACATGGCCACTGATTCAGTCATCCTCTTCCACACACAATATGTGCTAAACTCTGAGGAATGAGAACTGAACACATTAAAAGGAGCATTACCAAGGGGGGGCTTTCTGAATGCTTTTAATACTTTCTTAGGAGCCACTTCTAACAACAATTAAAAACCTAAATATGCAACTCCAGCACCAAAACTTAAAATCTAAGTATAAAAGCCATTTATTGTCAAATAGTTTGTCAGCTATCTTCAGGTCGCAAAGACACACGTCATGAACCACCACTCCAGCTCTGCAGAACAAAACTCAACTGCAGTACAATTATAATAGTGAAAGGGACAATGAATAAACTTAAGATCATAAATAGTCATGGACAAATGCACAAAAAAAGAGACATTAGCAATCTCACAGTGGCTTCCAAAAATATTCAACCAGAAAAAACCTCAACCCAAAAATGCCCCTGAAGCTCCTTAACAGCACCTCTGATGTCCACAACATACCCTGAGCGATGGCCCAACACAAAGAGCTCTGCTGCCCTCTACAGGTGAAAAAACAACTGCAGCATACAGAACATTTTTTCAGTGAGGCCAAAGCACCCATTTAACACTTAGTTCAAGTCAATGACTAAGGAAATTTCAAAATAAATCAAGAATTCCTAATTGACCAAAAAAAACAGCCATTGAAAAGAATTGTTCTAAAGATTTGTCTTAAGAGCTACAGGATGGGAGCAACTATTATCAAGTGTCATAAAAATGACTTGGTTTCATACCTCTGTTTCTTTTCACCTGCTGGTTTAGACCACTACTGATTTCCTTATATAAATGAATGTACAGAAAGGAGAGCAAGACTTCATGCCATTCAAGTCATTCACAACATGAGTTCTAATGCTGTGCCATATCCAGCAGGACACAGCTAGTGTTTGGCTCTTTGTTTCGAATTCTTTCATGCATGTGGCTTGAGTTTGTTGACAGTACTTTCCACAGTGCTTCCAAAGCTTTAGCCTCCTGATTGTGCGTCCGTCTTTCAGAAAAAGACGTGCTGCTCTTGTTCACTTCTCGTCTTCTCTTCTGTTGAACTGACTTGTTCCTCAGCCATCAATAATGGAAACATCGATGTGAGACAAATCTATCATGTGCCTATGTAATCAAGGGAACATGTGACTGAAATGAGACACTCACACTTAAAGGCAAGCCAATCTGAGGCATCTCCATCAAAACATGACAGTCAGTAGAGTCACAGTAGAGCTCTTGTTCTTTGTTACAGTTATGATGAGTAATACTTGCTGAATGCTGCATTTCGGCACATTTCATTTGCCCTTCAGCTACACAAACCATTAGGCATACAACTCTGATCTGCTTCAGCAAATATCACCAACACACCAACATATTAATGTAACTTTTGGTCTAAAGCTGTATTACATTTTTTTTTTTTTCACTTCCCAGAAGTAATGGCCTATTCACACCATATGTGAAGAGACTTCTGAGATTCAATATTTCATAATGGCATTTAGACCAGGGCTATCCAAACTCAGTCCTGGAGAGCCACTGTCCTGCAGAGTTTAGCTCCAACTTGCCTCAACACACCTGCCTGGAAGTTTCTAGTATGCCTAGTAAGGGTACGTTTACATGACAACAAGGTACTAAAATGGAAAAGTTTTTTCTTTGTACAGATGACAACGTTATCAAAACTATCCCGGTTCACACGGATCCATGCAAATGACTAAAAACGCTGTATTACGCATGCCAGACAAGTAGTTGGCGATGTCAGTTTGTAAAGAAAGACTACGCACCTGTGCATATACGCATTCTTTTACAGAGCACTCGCCTCGCACATGCCTATCCACCTTATTTTTACAGTTTACTGCACTTTGATATTCTTCTCATTGTTTCCCTATAGCGGCTAATAAATTGTCTCGCACATTCACAGAAAAACACGTCGAAAAATAAGGTGGATAATACGTATGTGCATGCCATCACGGTTTTCACAGATTCGCATTTTTGCAGTTTACACAGAAATGTTAATGGTATCCTTTTCAAAAACTTCCACTTTGAAACCTGTTTTCAAAAGTTTGTGTTTTCAGGCCACCAAAACACTGTTGTCATGTAAATTAACGGCCAAAACGCATAAAATGTTTTCCATTTTTAGTTGAAAATGGTGTTGTGTAAACAGCCCCTAAGACATTGATTAGCTGGTTCAGGTGTGTTTAATTTGGAGTTGCAGCTGAACTCTGCAGGACAGCGGTCCTCCAGGAGCAGGATTGGATAACCTTGATTTAGACACTTTTGTCAAGTTTTTAGGGTTATTAATGTGGACCAGACATGAAAAGGTCCATAGGAATCGAATCAAAATCTTATTCGCAAAAGACATTTATAAATATATTAGCTCTTTTTTACCTTTATAAAAAAAAAAAATTAATTGTGAAAAAAGTCCCAAAATCAAATTATCCATAAAATGTCAACAATATTCATGCATTGTGCATTAACAAAAGCACAATTAAGTTTAAGATGAATTCAAAAGCTTACCTGTGAAAGCTGTGCTGAAAGCTCGCTGCATGTTCTGGGTTCACAAACTTGGCAATGGCCTTCCGCTGCTCAGGCAACATCGTAAACATCTATAAAAGAATCACACAAATGACACATTAGCAGTAGGTTCTATTATATAAATGTTCATCTACACTTTCTTTAAGAGATGACCTCAGTTTCTTTACACTGCAACAGTGGGTGATACACCTCAAGAGCAGGGAAAAAAAAAAAAAAAAAAAAGTCATACTTGTGCGCATCACAGAATGCACACAGCTAGATGGCGCTGCTGCAATATTTTTAGGAGACCACTCTACCCAGAAAACAGTTTATTCTTGGGTTCATTGTCTTGTCAGGAAGCAAATCTTCTCTCAAGTTGAGGCAAACATCATTTGCTTTTATATGCAAGTGTATGCGAGGGATAATTTAATGTTGGAGGCAAAGAACCATCTAGTCGTGGATTATCTCACTTGTATCAAGGCACTGCCAGAACGGACAAGTTAATGATGTTACTGACATCTGCAGCGCAAAAAAGTTACTGGACAGATAAAAGGTAAACTTTCGTTAGTGAGAATCAATTAGGGAGGAATGAAGAGAGAGAGAGAGAGAGAGAGAGAGAGAGAGAGAGAGAGAGATAGTGCATATGTGAATTACCTGCATCTGTGCAGTGGCTACTAATAGTCTCTCTAGCATCACTACTAATGGTGAAGCTCTGAGTTTAATCACTTCATATTTCTCAGCTACAAATTTTTAACGTTGCTGTTTTGAAGTAGCTTTTCAGTAGCAAAGCTATTTTATTGATAAAGGCTGCAAGGCAGTATTGACAAGTTTCAAACAACAGCTGGTTGAACACTGTTATGTTGATGAGATCCTGGGTTTACTATGTGCTACTCCTAATACCATTTATAACTCACACTTCAATATGTTTCACTTTCCTTGCTGGAAGATAAGAAAATATTTGTTCTAAAGATATTATGGTCTTTAAAACAGTTAACAGATTAAATTGACACTTAATAATACATTCTGTAAATACATAATAAATATTCTTGGGGAAAAAACAGCCAAAAGAAGCCCCTCTGAAATATTTGGTGCAAAGAAGCATCACTGTAGACCAAGATGTTTTATGCTCTTTGCCCAGCAGGTGGTGCTGTCACCAATTTTGTGTTGTATGCTAAAGGCATTGTAATAATGATATAGCAAGTAACACACAGTATCCACCCCTTTGCTTGACCCATTAAAAAAAAAAAAAAAAAAAGATAGATGTACGTTTTTTAAAAGTGCACAACAGAAAGTTAATGTGGCCTTACCTCAACAGGGCCAATGGAGTTGAGAAGGTTCATGAGCTGTTTGGTGGTTGTGGTGGTGGATAAACCCTCAATGCAGACAGTGCTGGGCTTACAGTCCTGAGCTCTTGGGTTCTGCTGCATCATACGCCCCCCACCACGGCCACGTCCTCGGCCCCGAACTACTAACTGTGGACATCAGGAAGGGGAATTTAAATAAAAACGGAAAGAACAATTAACAGTACACATTACCAGCTAACAACCATAATGATATCAATAAAAGAGGAGAGGAGAAGAGGAGACTGTCACAGAAGAAGCCAGTGCTTTAATGCAATGCTGGAACTAGGGATGATTATGAAATTGTGGAATCTTTGTTGTTTAATTCATGGTTATATCCATTAGCTATTTTTATTCTCTCTGCCTGTACAGTGGTTCAGCAGAAATACAATCCTGTAATTGCTCTTAAAAACAGACATTATAATTCATACACATTTAATATTTATATTTTCAGAGGCACTGTTAGACTTCCATCGTTCAAACATATTAACAAATGGTTTAAAAAAGAAAGATAAACTATATGAACTAATTTTCTGTAGCCTTGATGATTTAACAGTTATTAAATAATCAAGGCTACAGAAAATATAGCTAAACTTCCTTAGTGAATCCATTTGTTCATTGTTATTAGTGCTGCTGGTTAAATAAACCATATTTGTGGCCTAGAAGTCAGTTGCAACATCAAGACAAAGTGCTTTGTGTCTGAAATAGGAGAGACAGTCCACCAATCTCTTCAGCACTTTAGTGATTAAGCGTGAAGCAGCTAGCGGGAAGAGACTTCTGAAAAAGGCCATCATTAAGTCACGCCTGGAGTTTGCTAGAGGCCATGTGACAAAACCTGGTGAATGAAAATGTTGTGGTCTGTTGAGACTGAAGCTGAGCTCTTTGGCCTTGAGTAAAGCTCTATGCTGGGCGCAGACTAAAGACAGATAAGGCTAACGTTACAAAAGTCTCACCTAAGCTGCATTTATTTGATCAAAAATACAGTAAAAAAGGTGATACTGTAATATTACATTTTAAAATAACGGCTTTCTAATTTAATATACTTTAAAATGTATTCCTGCAATGGCAAAGCTGAATTTTCAGCATCATTACTCCAGTCTTCAGTGTCACGTGATACTTCAGAAATCATTCTGATATGCTGATTTTCTGCTCAAGAAACATTTCTGATTATCAATGTTGAAAACTGTTGTGCTACTTAGTATTTCTGTGGAAAGCGTGATACATTTTTTCAAGATTTTTTGATGAATAGAAAGAGAACCATTTAGTTGATATCAAAATCTTTTGTAACACTACGTTTTTTTATGGGCACCTTTGATCCATTTAATGAGTTCTTTCTGGGGAGAAAAAAAAAAAAAAAAAAAAAAAGTATTTATTTTAAAAACAAAATCTTACGACTTTTGAATGGTAGTGTACATAATTATATATAAAATATTTAATGTATGTGTTGATATATTGTGATGCTGAATGTATATTTAAATGTATAAAAATTGAAATCTGTTCAAATTTGGTTCAGAATTGGTTATGATAAAATATTCCAGTCAGTACAATGCAAAGGCATTTCATCCATCTTTTCAAATGAAAGCAAGGCATCAAAAGGCCCAGGTTGGCTCTGGACCCGACTAAGCGCAGCAGACACGCTGAAAACTCCCTTATGGGTTCCCAATGTTATGAGCTACATGCTCTCTCACCACTTACTGAGTATACAATTCACTTTTGCTCCAAGCGAGACACTGGGTCTGTGAGTGAGTGAGTGATTTACAAGGCCACGGTTATATCAGTAAACAGCAGCAAGTGTTTCGAATATCTGACTCAACATGAGAGCTCGGGCAGATGCAGCAAGACAGTCTGACTGAGACAGCGTGAGCGGCTGTGCAGGAAGGCGCTCTGCTGTGACTGACTGACACACGTTAGCACTGTATTTGTCCCCTGAGAATGGACTACTGTACAGAGACGGCAGCGTGTGGAAAAGGCCAAGGGATCTTCATCTCTCCTGCTTCAGCCTGTCAATATCATCACACCTGGCACTCTGTTCCATATCATTACTGCTCCTGCTCTCTTCCAAAACAGCTACCAGTCCCCTGGGAGAAGCTGTGACACAGCTGAGCCATAGCAGGAAACCAAATATGCCGTCTTTACTAGAGCTGAAGCATGAGGAAGAGTACCACTTAGAGCAGCTCTTCATGATGGGGAAAAGGAGGAAATGAACACTAACAAAGAGTGCAGATGTGGATTGTATATTCTGGACAGCACTACACGAACCCATGAAAAAAAGAAAATACACATAGAATTACAACATGATTTTGCAAGTGATTTTGGTCTGAATAAAATGGATGCACTAGAAAATTTCCTACATGACAAAAGCCAAGTTTCCATCTAGTTTTTGTGCTGTTTTGTTATGGACAAAGCAAATATGCACAAAAATCTTTTTTGCGAAATTTGCTGTCTCCAGGATGTTTCCATCCAGTTGGCCTTTTACCGATAAAATGGTGTGCGTAATGACATCGTCCCTAAAAAATGCAGTTGCATAAGTTTTGTTATATTGCTAAAAAAATCTACTCGAGCAGAGTCCATACATAATTTTGCGTATATCGCAAATTTGTATCAAATTTGTAGAGGAATGAAACAATTGAAATTCGCCAGGAGCCTACTGCGTATTTTCACATCTAATGTTATTAAATAGGAAATATAAGACGACGACGGCGAAGTGAAAGAGCTCATTTGACAGGACTTAACTGCCTTTATTTGACGAAGCGCAGGTTTGGACACAGAGTAGCTCAATTGTCCAGTATGCAAAAAATGTTAGGGTCCATAAAAACACTGGTACAGTGAAATATTGAGTCTTTGCTTATTGCAACAGTCTTTAATGCCTTGAACATGCAGTCACGGTTTGACACGGCCGAGAACACATTCAAAACAAAAGATCATTCTAAGCAAAAAAAAGTTGTTCATTCTCGTTTCATAGTTCAACAACATCAAACCCATCAAAAACATCAAATCGCTATTGATTTTCTTCTTCCAGAGACAGATGGAGCTGTGTACTAAAACATTTTGTGTATTTTTACCCTTTTTGTCTGCATTAGCTTCCTGAGGCGTATTCTCACATAACATTTCTAAAATTTTATTAGAGCTTTTTGGAGTCAACTACTTTATTTTCCTAATTTATTTGAGATCAAATTCTATATTAATAAATTGCACTTATAAAATTATTGTCAAGTGTCATGTTTGTGATTTTCATTTGCCATGTACCCTAGAACCGTTTCTGATCATTAAATCGAAACAGACTCATGAACAAGTTCTGTATTTTATTTCACCTTTGTTTAAGTCAGCGTTGAAAACTCCATCAGCCTTCCTTAATTTAACAGCCACCCCGCTTATGTTTGTCGAGCTGCCAAGATTTAAGACAGTATTTTCCTCATCCTTGTGATGCACCTTTGAACTACGGAGAAATGGTGATTTAACGGGAGCAACACACGAACGCGTGGGCGCTGCATGTATAGGCTAATTCTGTCATGTGACTGCACATTTATTTGCGTTAAAGACCCTTTTCTCAACAAAAAGTGTTTCCAAACTCATTTTTATGACATTTGAACTATCGATGTAGATTTTATTAGCTAAAAATAAACGGACAAAGATTGTGTCGACATTTGAGAAATTTTATCGACAAATGGCATTTCCATCAGCTATATTGCTAAACATTTTAAAGCGCTAAACCTTTTTTCGCAAAAAATCCTTGGATGGAAACCTGGCTGAAGACAGGAAAGCTTTTTAGTTCTAATGCAACATAACGATGCGTTATTTGATGAAAAATAAAATTACAGCTTAAAGTCGTCTTGAAATCAAAATTGACCATATTTACTTTGTTAGCACACATTGCTAGTCTTGTGGTGAACAATTAATCCATGCAAGTTAAAACAGGAAAAAAATAAAATTGTTTGTTGTAGTAATCTTTAATCAAAATCTGAAAAATTTCTTCCACTCTGGAATGGCGTAACTTCTCTGATGACGTCAGTTTGAAGGCTTGGGTTGAAACTGAGCGACGGATGAAAAGGAGGTGCACTAAAATAAAACTCTGCCCTCTGTTCAATATCCCGTTTCACTTGGAAATACGTCACAACACTGAAGTAATGTCAATTGCAACTTCCAGTTCACAGGGACTTTAAAATAGCTGTTTTCTATTTGAATATATTTTAAAATGTGATTTATTCCTGTGATGGCAAAGCTGAATTTTCAGCAGTAATTACTCCAGTCTTCAGTGCCATGATCCTTCAGATATCATTCTCATATGCTGATCTGCTGCTCAAGAAACATTTCTTACTATTATCAATGGTTCAAGGTCAGTATTTATGGAAACGGTGATACATTTTTATTTTTCCAGTAATCTTTGATGAATAGAAAGTTTAAAAGAACAGCATTTTTTTTATTTATATCTTTTGTAACAATATAAATTCATTTACTGTCATTTTTGATCAATTTAATGCATTTTTGTTGAATAAAAGCATTAATTTCAACAACAACAAAATCTTACGGACCCTAAACTTTTGAAAAATAGTGTATTTTATCATTCTTGTGTTGCCACAATGGATGATGGGAGATGGGGAATTTGATCTGATTACTCATAAACCACTTAAGCAAATAACTTTCTAGCACATTTTATAATTTATCAACAGTATACAAGGTGCATACAAACAATTCACAATTACAGCTTATTATGACCAACAGCAATTAGCTTCTACCATAATGCTTTAATTCAGATGTCCCCAACTTAGAAAGCCGTGGCTTAAAGAACATCATAAATACATTCATTCAGACATGACTTGAAAGCACCATTAGTATCAAGGCTTAGTGCCAACTGTGCAAAATAGCATTGTGCACCTGTCCAATTAAGGGCTTATGAGAGTAATCTAGATTCAATGTCATACCCGGCTCGTTTGGTTTGCCATGCCACGGCCAGCCTGTTGTTGATTTTGTACACCACCAGTTGCCATGGTAACTTTCCTGATGGGACCAAGTCTCTGTTGGTGGGCAGGCCGACCAATTGGCTGTTGCTGTTGCTGTGGAGGACCAGTGTTGGGACCGGCATCTGCCTACAGAATACAGAGCAGATACATCTTACAACCCACAAACAAAATCACCAACAGCTAAAGTTTGACTATCACAAATGTTCAAGGTTAAACCACTTATATCAAAAGTAATAATTTATACAACGCCAGGCCTTAAGGCCCGTTAACACCAAAACCAATAACTATAAAGATAATGTTATAAAAATTGTTATAAAAGAATAGCAGAGTCCACACCACAGCTAGAACGATAAAAATATAGAGAAACAATATCGTTGGGATCACTTTCAGAACGTTTTTTTCCCCCAGGCGTTGAACAACAAAACACTGACAAAGCCAATCAGAATCCATTCAAATTTAAGGGCTCATCCATTTAAAATGGCAGAAGACATTGCAGAGAAGTTGATCAATCCAGAAAAATCCACTGTTTGACAAGTCAAACCTCCTTTTCAAGGATAATTTAAAGGAAAATGATATATGTAAAACAATCAGTCATACCCTCAGAATAAATGGTGAGAAGTATTAACAGAGATGAAATCATTATGCCAGGCTAGCAAATGGTCTAACAAAATTACCTCAGGGACCCAGCGCTAGTTGACAACATTGTCTTACCTCCATTGAAGTTGCAGTGTAGTTTTTATTCCACTATACTGACTACCTCAGCTAAACTATCGACTGACTATCGATCTAACCTGTTATGTTAGATCGATTACACTAGCTAGATTCCCTCGAAACATAGCATGCTGAGGACATCTGCTGGTTAAAGCCATGTAAGTGCAACAAGAACAGCAAAAACATGTTCAATGACGTGTTGTCCACTTTGAAACCACAGTGCACAAGCTTAGAATCAACAGACTGTTATCGTTCGTTGGTGTGGACGCAAATATAGTTATCGTTATAGTTATCTTTACAGTTATAGTTCTTGGTGTGAATGGACCTTTAGAGTTCACAAAATGTACACAAATGTAAAATCATTTTAAGCTGGCACAAGAATAACTGAAAAAGCGACAAAACCATTTCATGATGTGATGTGGTCTGAATTTGGGAAGATACGGTGATCAGTTTCAGAGGATACAGTGAAGCTGAATTCATAAAATATCTTCCAGAACAGTGATGACTGCATCTCTGAGCATAAATGCCATGGATGAGGACCTGTCAGAGACTGC
The DNA here is from genome assembly GCF_019924925.1 of Ctenopharyngodon idella. Classification (NCBI taxonomy): domain Eukaryota; kingdom Metazoa; phylum Chordata; class Actinopteri; order Cypriniformes; family Xenocyprididae; genus Ctenopharyngodon; species Ctenopharyngodon idella. The sequence continues at coordinate 13,618,927 of NC_067226.1, forward strand.
ACAATTTAAGTCCACAATACCAAAAGTGCATATGAAGTGTGCCATGTGGGATAGGGCCTGAGTCGGCGTTCTGACGAAGAACACAGAAGCGCTGCACTGTCTATACAAAGTAAACAGCGTAGGAGAATGACAGGGAAGAGATGAATTTGTAGGGGTGGGAATCTTTAGTCACCAGTGGCAGCGACCTGTCCATCTTGAAAATTAACGCCTTTGCATAGACACAGTTAACACACACCTGCAGAAATTTGATTACATTCTGGAGAACAAACAGAAGAAGATCTGTCAATATGCATTTGAACATTGTTTGTGTTCAGATGTTCAGCGGTTATGAGCGCGAGCACATGTAAAGAGTTCTCTCTTTCTTCTTTCAAATGTAAATGTACGTCTATACGTTATTATTATACAGAGCAAAGGACATGCAATGATATTCGGGCTACAGATGCCAGAAATAATGCTTGTCTCTTTTGTGTTTGTTTCAAAGATATGTAATTATGATAATAATTATTTAAATATCTCAATAATAACATGCTATTGTATTGTTATATACAGGGCTCTCAAGTTTTATCAAAAGTTTGGAGTGAGATTACATCTGTTAGGGGAGGAGCCACTCAAATATTTGCAGCAGCAGCCCCTCGGCCCCACCCAGTTCTCTCAAGTTTTTGCTAGCAGTTTAATTTTACATATTGTTCATAATTGACCAGCACAAATAGAAATTTAGCTGCTGCACAAATTTTATCACAGCGCGATGGAGAACGCGTGCAGAGTTAACAGTCATTCGCGGGACACACATGCACAATTACATAAACAGGGGTTCAGTCATATTGCGCAGATAATTGGTCCATTTCGCTGGTACGGGAACTTGGTGCTTATAATAGTTCCGAATGCACGACGTATAATAGCCTCGTCCATTAACTGTATAGCGGGACAAGTTATCACTTACTTCTCAGCGTGAGAAATACAAGGTGTGGCATGTAAGCGTGTGAACTGGTTGAAATGCATGCGTCTCACGGTGAATGTGTGAGACTTGAGAGCCCTGGTTATATATTATATATATATATATATATATATATATATATATATATATATATATATATATATATATATATATATATATACACACACACACACACACACACACACATATACATACATACGTAGTGCACAGCATAAATGAGTACACCCCCTCTGAAACTTCTGAAAGTCAGCAATTATTAAATTACTTAGAAGACATGTTAGGGTTCTTTAGAGATATAATGTTCCAGCAAGTCTGCTTAATCAGTTACCAAAGAAGCATGTCAAAATTATTCAGGAAAATAAGATTTTCTTATCAAGGTGATAAAATGTTGCGTAGCAAAAATGAGTACACCCTCCTAAAAGTTACTAAATAAAACATACAAAAAATTTTCTAGTTTAAGTTTAAGGCAATGTTTGATCAACAGGTAAGTATATTGAACCAAAACATTTAAAGAGAAGTAATTTCTTGACAATTAAAAGTGTTATATAGCCCACTGAATCATTCTCAGACTTAATGCTGACAACAGTGGAACCAATTGGAAGAGAACTGTTAGGAGACTTATTTCTTAGCACAAAAGAGGACAGTGGTACAAGAGGATTACCAAATCATTGTTTCAAGTGTGAAAATATAGCAAAAGTGACACAGAAATTCAAAAACAATGGACTTGTGACAAGGCCCCTGAAATAATCAGGCCTTCATTTTAAGCTTTCATTTAGTGAAGAGCAGGAGAAATACCAAGCGAGTGTCTCAGAGCCAGCAAAAGCTATGAAAAGAGTGACTGTTTATCTCACAGAGTAAGATGCAGCCTGCAGAAATGACATGCATGGTTGTTGTTCTCACTGGAACTACCTACTGTAGCCAAAGCATAATAAAGTCAGTTAGTCATTTCCAAAGCCCATATTTACAAAATATAGATTCTGGGAATCAATACTCTGGTCTCATGAGACCAAATCAATCATTTTGGATCTAACAGCATCCAAAATGTTATGGTGTTGCTAGAGGAGGAGTACAGTGAGAAGTGCCAATTCCCACAGTAAAGTTCAGTGGTAGTAAAGCTCTTATAAAGGGATGTATGAGTGCTGAAGGTGTGAGGGAGTTGTGCTTTATCAATGCGGTCATGAATTTCCACACCACTGTGTAATTTTATACACAAACTTAAAACCTGAAGATGTTACCCTTTCCTCATTCCCTGCATTGTTGGGCATTTTTTCAACATGACAATGAGGATATGCATTCTCCCAAGGTGAAAAACCTTCTGTGGACATGTATTGCACTCAGTCTTAACACTCTTGAGCACCTGTGGGGGATTCTGTAGAGACGAGTTGAGCAACACTCTCCATTAAAGATCAGGGCATTTAAGGAGCTCATTATCCAGGAGTTAAACAGGACAGATGTGACAATTTGTCATGAACTTGTACACTCTGTGCCAAGAAGGGTCAGAGCAGTATATTCAAAATTATGGAGGGCATACTAAGTGCTAGAATATTGTACATTTGTTGAATTAAATCTAGGGTGTACTCATTTCTGCAATCCTTAATTTTAACGAAATTGGCTAATTTACTTATTTTATGGCTATTAATGACATATATTTCTCAGTTATTATTATGTATATGTTTAATACAGTTTAGGTTTGTCATCTTTCCATGAATTGTATTAGTGATCATATAGAAAATACATCGTTTGTATTTGTTCAGAGGGGGTGTACTCATTTATGCTGTGCTGTGTGTATATATTGTGTATATATATATATATATATATATATATATATATATATATATATATATATATATATATATATATATATATATATATATATATATATACACATACACACACACACACACACACACACAGTGTTCCAAATTATTATGCAAGTGACATATCAGTAGGATTTCAGTACAATAAACATTCAGATTTTAGTTTTTCTAAGAAAGTGTTTGTTTGTTTATTTAGCCATGTCTTTTTAGATAACTGGTATCAATCTCAGACAAAATAATTTGCCAGGTCTACTTAGGTAAATGGAAACCCTACTTAGAGGTTGTTCCACATTATTAAGCAAGTCACAGTTCTCATGCAATATGGGGAGGAAGAAAGATCTTTCTGAAGATGAAAAGCATGAAATGGTGCAATGTTGTGCAAAAGGCATGAAAACAACTAATATTGTGTGAAAACTGAATGGAGATTATCAAATTATCATAAGATTTGTGAGTGATTGAGAGCACAGCAGAACTCGGTCAGATAAAGGCTTATTAATGATAGTTCCTGTCAAAAAAATTAATTGTATTAAAAGGGCAGCTATAAAAAAGCCAGTGTTGAGCAGCAAACAGGTATTTGAAGCTGCTGGTGTCTTTGGAGTCTTGAGAACCTCTCCATGCATGCTGGCAGTTGTGTGTAAAGATGCATTTCAGCCACCACTAACCAAACCTCACAAAGAGAAAAAGTAGAAATACATAAAGACTCATTTTTAAATAGTTTTATTCACTGACGAATGCCGTACTACAATAGATGGTCTAAATGGATGGATTTCTGGATGGTTGGTGAATGGCCACCACGTTCCAAAAAAAACTGTGATGTCAGCAGGGAGCTGGCGGGTGATGATTTGGGCTGGAATATTGGGAAGTGAGATGGAAGGTCCCTTTAGGGTCTCTGATGGTGTCAAAATGACTTCAAGATATGTGGAGTTCATAACGGGCCATTTTCAGATATGGTAAAAAGAAGGATAGTGCCTTCTGAAATACAATGCATTATGCACTATTCCATGCCGCAAAAAACACCACAGCAATAAAACAGTTTGACATGTATTTCTACACCCACTGTAAATGTTTCTCTTTGTGAGGTTTGGTTAGTGGTGGCTAAAATGCAATTTTACACACAACTGCCAGCCTGCATGGAGAGGTTCTCAAGACTCCAGAGACACCAGCAGCTTCAAATACCTGTTTGCTGCTCAACACTGGCTTTTTTTTACAGCTGCCCTTTTAATACAATAAACTTGTTTGACAGAAACTTTCCTTAATAAGCCTTTATCTGACCGAGTTCTGCTGTGCTCTCAATCACTCACAAATCTTATGATAGTTCAATTAACTGCATTCAGTTTTCACACAATATTAGTTGTTTTCATGCCTTTTGCACAACATTGCACCATTTCATGCTTTTTATCTTCAGAAAGATCTTTCTTCGTCCCCATATTGCATGAGAACTTACTTAATAATGTGGAACAACATCTTTAAGTAGGGTTTCCATTTACCTAAGTAGACCTGGCAAATTATTTTGTCTGAGATTGATACCAGTTATCTAAAAAGACATGGATAAATAAACAAACAAACACTTTATTAGAAAAACTAAAATCTGAATGTTTATTGTACACCTACCCACCTCTGTCTACTGTGTTATTCTTTCATTTATGGAATAGTTAGATATGCTCCAGTGAAGCTGTACAGTAATCACATGACATTTTAAGTACTAAAATGATGTAAACTCACTATACAGGTAGGCAATGTTTTTCATGAACACTTTTTGCTATACTGATTGAAACTTTACATTCTGTACATGAGCTGTATCGGCCACGATAGCGATGCCAATATCGGTGTATCGCTAAATGTATTATTGACCACAACAAAGAGAAACAAACATCAGCATGTATTCCTTATCTGACAACAATACCGCATATATTCAGCCTGGTAAAATATTAATATGCTCCCTATAGACACATTCCTTCAGTCTACAACAAAGACATAATTGCCATACATGCTACGCTCATCCTTTTTTTCCCATCTGTCTTTTTCTAAAATATGTGCATTATCTCTATTCTGTCTGTCTCCATCTGAGGGGGTTAATGGATTAATCTAACTCAATACAAAATCCACACCTTAAGATTACATCTATCAGATGCTCCGCTGCAATACACCGGGGCGGGGTGACGACACTTGACAAGCACCTCCTCCTCCCCCACCCACCCCGTCACCTCCATCCCCCATGCTGCTTTTGTGCGACGCAGGCTTTGTATTCTTCCTGATGAAAATTTAATTTGCTCTTATCTGTACGGCTAAGCTGGGAAAAATACAAATCCGCCCAAACCGCCATCTCTCTTTCTCCCAGACTCTCGCAGGTATTATTACACCGATATCAACATAGACGAGGAAGATTAATTGCAGATGTCCCCGGACTGACACCTATTCTAACACACTTCAATGATGAGCTGATGGATGGATAAAGCGAGAGGCGAGACGAGATAGATGAAGAGAGTAACACAGAGAGAGCACAAGTTAGAAGGGAGAACAAGAAAGAGAGATAACATTGTCAGGCAGCTGAGGTTGACAGCAGAAGAAGAGAAGCACCTAGAGGATCAGCTTCTCTCAGTCTGACACCCCTCCCCCTTTTCCTCTTTGTCAGTCAGAGCCACAGCATTTCAGATAGCTGTGTGTAGCTTTCTATTAACCAAGTTGACACATAGTTATCTTCATCCACAGAGATCCAGCACTCAAAGGAGATATTTAGCTTTGCTTCAGGCAGGAGACTGGAAAAGGATGTTTTCTCTTCATTCAACACAGCAAATCATCTCTTAGAGCCCATAAATCATTCTTGGGTCCTCCTTTTCTTGGTTGAGATGCATAAATGTCCTGTCAGATTTGTACATAACCACCTCAAACTCTAGACTAATGCAAAAGGGTAGCTGAAACCCTCGACAAACTTCTATTAGGTCTTTCTCGACTTGGCTCATACAATAGCACCTTGACTTAAAGAAGACACAAACCTTTACAATGTCTGGGTCGGTTGTCACTCAAAGTAAAGGCGTAAATGCCAAGCAGCTCACTTTAATGACGCCAGGATGGTGCCATTTATGGGCTTAAAAGGTAGAAGTGTTCTGTCAATTAAGTGTGGTGTCACAAATCACAGCATGGAGACCACTTTTGGTATTGATTCTTTCAAAAAGAGAAATTCGCTTTATACTTTAAACAGTTTTTACCTCTAAAAACTTTAGTGGTCGAAAAAGTAGACTCCGTGACTTTTAGAGTAATTGGAAATCCTACTTGTCTTTGAGACAAGGTCTTCGATTTATTCTATCAAGAGCTCTGGTGACAACTACTTCAAGAAAACCACCAAAGGATAAAGACAAAAAGAGAAGGAATCAAAAAAAAAAAAAAATCTGTGGCATATGAACTTTAAAGATCACATCTAGAGTTTAAACAGGTAACAAATTCACTCACCTCTCCCAGAAGCTTAACTAGTCGCACTTTGTGTGGAACCTGTGGTGATTCTATGCTGTTTGTCCTTTGCATTACTGTTCTCTTTCCACCGGGCTGAGGCTGACCCAGGCCATGCCCTTCTAATGGGCTGGTCTGAACAGCACCTTGTCTTTGAGTGCTTTGTGGGGTTATGGTCATCTTCTGCTGTGGTTGCCACTGGCCCTGCTGGTTGGCATCAGGACCAGGGTTCTGCGGCTTCTGTGGCCCAGACCAGCCTGAAGCCTGTGCCTGAGGTTTAGTGTTCTGCAGACGAGCCTTCACATTCGGACGAGGGGAACTAAGACCTGATGGAGGGTTCTGGGGGGTTCCGTTGGAGATCAGTGAAGGGACCGGCTGCGGGGGTTGGGCTGCAGAGGTTTGTGTGGGGTTCTGTGTTTGTGGGGTCTGGTTTGGGGTCTGGTTTGGGGTCTGGCCACTGATTCGTTCCATCAGTTGTCTTTTGCGCTCACCAGCCTGCATCTGCCTGCGCTGCTCTTTGCGCTTGAGGATCTCTTCTCGCAGACGCTTCTGTTCCTCAATCTTCAGTCTGTACTGACGTGTCTCCTCATCTTCATCTGGGTCCTAAACAAAGACAAATATAAATTCAGGATAAGCAGACTAAGGTTCTATGTCACCTTTTTTGGTGAACATGCACAACACCAAGACAAACTGTAGTCCGACTAACATGTATACATGCTGGACAAAGTTTAGCTGCAATTGCATTATCTAGATCTATTAGCCTGACTTCAAAAAAAGAAAAAGAAAAAAAAGAAAGAAAAAATAACTGACCGATTTTAGTCAGATTAAAGTTACTGAAAAGATTGAACTGCTTTTGTTTGGCTAAAAACCATGGCTATTTTCAAGGCAAAATTCAGGTTATAAAAAAAAAACAAAAAAAACAAAACAAAAAAAACATACAAGACGTTTAAGATCCACTTTCATTAAAAAAAAAAAAAAAAAATGCACAATTTAATCTGTACTGATTTTGGATTATAGGTAAAAACAAAGCTTTTACTGAAGATATCAGTACAAGAACAGTCACAATAAGGAGAGCCCATTAAACACAACAGTAATAGGACTATGCTACGCATAAACTAACTAATGAGGTTACTGCATTATAAAAATGCTGTTCAAATTGAAAATATCCAGCATTTTAAATAGTTCCCACTGCAAAAGTCTACAGGCAGAAAACATACTGAACGTTAACCCCTCCCCCAAATGAGAGGTGTGTATACAGTCATGCTATGCAATATTACCTCTGGAGTGGTGCTTGACTGTGCAGCTGGACTCTCTTTCTTCATCTCAGGAACATTGGGCTGCTGCATTACTCTGGCAGAGCCCTGCCCTTGTGCCACAGGTCCTCCCCTTCCTGCTGGTCCAGAACGAGCAGCCTGCCCTTGCCTAACATTCTGCGTTGCCCTGGTAACTGGCTTTGCTTGTCCACTAGGCACTGACGGGCGGTTATTATTGTTGCTAGATGCGATGGGCAGCTCACGAAGGTTGCTGTTGCGTTGAGGAGGAATCTGCTGCAGTGGAGGAGGCGTCTGAAGAAGAGGAGGAGGTCAGATAAATGTCTTGATATTCATAGAAGTATTGCCAAGACTGAAAATCACTAATACCAGTTCTGCTTCAAAACCTAGTGAGCAGACTTGCACAAATGAATATATTTCTAATCAGTATTGCTCTTAACATCTTGTTTACTGCAACAAATATACATTTGAACGGCTTACCATTCTGGGCCTGGCATGGTTGTTTCGTTGCTGGTTGCCCTGTGGTCGGGACTGCATCTGTCTATGGCTACTTTGAATCGACTGGCGGAAATGTGGCTGGGAGAGGTGCACCATGGGATGGTGGTCCCTTGGGTGGTGGTGGTGGTGCTGTTGGTGTTGGGGTGGAGGCAGGCCCTGTGGGGGCAAGTCCTGTCTATGTTGCTGGTGCTGCTGCTGGTGTAAAGGCTGATGGGATAGTGAAGGATCATGGAGCAGGGGCTGCTGCAATAGACCCTGAATACCGTAAAAACAAGAATACAGCCAGAGTTAAACCTATAATCAAATGTGCATAAAACAGGCATGTGATCAGCTAAAGACCAAAAAAGGAACTGGGGCAACTGGTGAGTAACACGGTTTCAATGCTGATGTTTTACTCGCATCTGAAACATGCTAACGGCGTCCCGCAGATGGTGGCGTGACCTCGCGCATGAAATAAATGCATTACAAAACGTAACATTTTGCAGTTTATTTAGTAATTGTTTAAGGACATTTCACGATTTCAATCATCAAACAGTATGATTCTATTTTCATGAAGAGAGATAGACATCTAATGTGTAACAACTAACCCAGTGACCTCAAATAACCAAGAACTGACAAACAGTGCTAACACAAGGGGGCAGTCTTGTCTGCTGCTTGGATTGAAGACAGCATTTTCTCTTCGCTCAGTCGACCACTACACAACACCTACATTTCAAACTAGCATCTATGTACTTATGTATAAATCATGTATGGCTTACAATAACTGATTGTGAACCAAACTAAAACACCTTAGGTATGAGCCATGTACATTTCAATAGAAATTAATACTTTTATTCAGTAAGGATGCATTACATTGATCAGAAGCGACATTAAAGACATTGATAATCATACAAAAGATTTCTATGTCAAATAAATGCTGTAATTTGATCTTTATATTCAAAGGATCCTGAAAAAAATGATCATAAATAATTATAAATATTACGCAGCACATATGTTGATAACATTGATAACATTTTGAAATGTTTCTTGAGCAGCAAATCAGCACATTAGAATGATTTCTAAAGGATCATGTGACACTAAAGGCTGGAGTAATGATGCTGAAAATTCAGCTTCGCCATCACAGGACTAAATGACATTTTAAAATATATTCAAATAGAAAAGACTGTATAAAATATTACAGTTTAAAATAACTATTACTGTCTTAATGTATTGTTGATCAAATAAATGCAGCCATGTTGAGTATAAGAGACTTCAAAAGTTTGCCGACCCCAAAATTTTGAATTGTAGTGTATAGCTGACATACTTCCTGAACTAAATTCCAGGACTGAGACTTTAACACATCATAAATTTGTGAATACAGAAAAAAAGTAAAATAAATGAACACCGAAAACTCAGAATAATATTTTTCATGCTAGTTCCATGCCATGCTGTAAATTAACATGTAATATAATGTTCATCACGCCAGCAAGGCCATGCAGATTTCTGGTAAACCAACTTACTCTCTGGCGTACCTGCATACCAAACGACATGTGTTGGGGGCTAAAGGGGGGGCCCTGCTGCTGGGGCGAGAAGGGCTGTCTGTGACCCACAAAGGCACGGGGACCAGGGGGTCCTGGAGGGCCAGCATGCTGTGGGGCCATACCCGGCCGAAGGGGCTCTCTCTGGAAAACACCTCCTCCCTGAGGCCCTTGGTTCTGCCCGAGCCCCAGAGGACCAAATCCAGGACCTCCGAGCCCCCCTTGTGGGGGGAAAGATGGAGGGCCTTGACCCGAAACACTGTTATTCATGAGGGGGGCAGGGCCTGGCTGGTCAAACATGTGCTGGCCTGAAAAACGTGGTTCTAGAAATAAGAAAAGAAGAAAAGAGATAATGTGAGGAGAAGCCAGAAACATGCAGCATCAATTCTGACATTGCTGATGTCACACGCTTCAGTTGCTAAGCAAACAAATGGATGGGGAAACAAAAGTCAAAACAGATAAGACAATGCAGGTATAGTCTATGCAGGCAACAGTGTGACCACATTTATTTGACCTTACCACCAGTGAAGAAGTGCTCTTGATCCTGGTGATGTGGTGGTGGTCCTCTCCATTGCTCCTGGGAGGGCAAAGGCCGCTGAGGTGGGCCAAAATTCCCTTGGAGATGCTGCTGAAAATCAGGAGGAGCCTGGAGAAGGACAGAGAACAGCAAAATTAAAAACATGATTATTCCAACATAAAAATCATTACTGTTGACACATGAATTTCAAAGCCAAAAAGCTTCTTATTTGTGCTGCTTACCTTCTTTTTAAAACATAATTCTTCATATTAAGATCAAAAACATCAGCCTATACCATTGAGAAATCTTAGAAAAGATTTCCAGAAAGAATGCAATTTGCATACACCCTTGAATTAAAAATCTTTATCCGTTCTCAGTGCTTACCTAACCCATTGCTCATAAAACTCAAAATCCCCTCTCTACCTTTCCAGAGGAAAGAAAGATAATGATCCTTACTAATCCTGGAGTTGAATGCGAATCCCCTCTCCTTTATTCTTTGAAAATATCCTTCGCTCTTAAGAAATTAGCCTTCATTCAAAGGGGCCACACTCCAGCAAATTGTGATGCTTAGCACCTCTTTACTCATTATAAATGACTTAAGATGCAATCAAACTTTTAATCCACGTTTTCAGCTCTGATCTTCAGTTGGCCAGTGAGTGTCACCGAGGCCAGCCAAGTTGCTTAACAGAAAGTCAATCAGGCAGCTTAGCTAAGCAATGGCCAGGAGGGAGCGAGAGAGAATCACATTGTTATTGTGGACTTCATTGCTCTATTCAAAAGGTCAGCTCCTGTAACACAATGGGAGCTTAAGTACATTCACAATACCTTTGCAAGTTTGCATTCGTTTGATAAAAGGAGCATGTCCTTTTGGGGGGCTAATCTTTCGTAAATACCCATGGATCTGTTCAATATGTAACCAGTTATGATCTGCCTGGGAGATACAGAGGGAATAGGAAAGGCAAATGCCAAACATGGGCTGCTGCATTTTGGAGACACGCCTCAAGTGTCTTAAAATACACCCAGCAAATTCTTAATTTCTGCTGTTCAGCGTTCAGGTATATATATTATATATATATATATATACACATACATACACACACACACACACATACATACACACAGTCAAACCAAAAATTATTCAGACACTAGATATAATTTTTTTTTTACTAGTGGGTGCAGGACTCTATAGTTTCATTTACCCGAAAATTCTTCATACAGTGGACTACCAGTAAAATTGATAAAAATTTGGGAACAAAAACTATTCAGACACTTTGACCTGACCGTGTTTTACTTAAGTGTTATCTGGCATAATTAAAATTAATCTTTTTCTGACACAGTTTAACTCTGAGATCTCATCATATTTTATTACCATTTTTTTAAACTATAGTGAATAAACTGTAATAATGAATGAAATGTTCAAGGTGTTGAATAAATTCTGGTTTGACTGTATAACCATCTCTACAAGTGGTTTCTATAAAAATGTTTTATATATACAAAAACCCTCCTTGCTGGTGCTATAATAGGATATTATAACTAGAATAATGTCTTATAATGCAATAAATGTTACTTACAAAAGACAATGAAACTTTAAACTTCTACTAACTTGCAAAATGAAGCCGAGCTATGGGCTTGATTACCAAAAAAAAAAAATAAATAAATACTAAACAGTTTTATGATTTTTCTGCTATGACCAGCATCAAACATAACATGCAATATAAATATGTAGCATGGAGATTAATATTCAAAAACTCTGCAGTAGTAAATATTCATCGAGAAATTGTGGATCAGCCTATTGTAAGATGAGATGTGATCGTATGGTAATGTATGATAATCAGGTGCCCAGAGGGCTAATGGACGCTGCTCCCTGCAAAATGCCATTGGCATTTTAAATGGTGTCCTGTCTGTACCAGACTGGCTATGGGAGACAGACAGCTGGAAATGTGTCATGAATGTGTGTGTGGAACTTCTTTCATATTCAGCAAGATTAGGGATGACCAACCCTTTTAAGTGTCCACAGTGTCCCCAAACTAGGGGTCGCAGTACATGAATAGTTGACAAATAACAGACACTACTAACAGAAATAACTTTCCTTTTCCCTCACCAAGAATTTAGGTTCAAATTTTTATAAATTTTAAAGTGTATATTTTAGGTGATGTAACTGATCATTATATTCTTTTTTTGTAGTTGAATGGTCCAGTGGTGTAATATTAATTTTTAAATGCATAAATAATATGTAGTCTTGATTGAAAAATCTTTAAAACAGATGAAAATGTGGCATGTAACACTGCACAGCACTCCTCTAACTGCCATTTGCCATACTGAAACACTGAATTATGCATCTTTTTGACCGCAATGGTAAGGGAAAACCAAAGTATTTATATCAGTGAGGACAGAGAAGAGAACTGGGGGGGGGAGGAAGATGGTCTCCTCAGCAGTAATCACTTTAGCCACAGCACGGGCAGCTGCCTGATGGCTCCTCTGCATCCTTACAGGCAGTATAGGGCTTTTACATCTGTTCTGTGTTTTCACGGTCTCCATTTCAATTTCAGTTGGAAGATCTTCCCAACATATGAGGACATTTTTAGAGACATGCCTTCCACATAGCAAGACAAATGTTGGTTTCTGTGACTACGGGCCAGTCAAATTCAGGAAATACCATGATATCTCGACCGTAACACACTGCAGTTTTATGCAGAGCAAAATCACTTAATTCTAACTTAAAGCAATGTGAGGTTACTTACCGGGAGTCTCTGTGGAGCAATGTTAGGCCTCGGTTGGTTCTGCACAGGAGGCATTGAGGGAACTGAGATTAAAATGGAAATAGAAAAAGCACAAGTCAGAGAGACAGAAAAAGGGATGCAGAACGAGAGAGTGGGGCGGCATAACACAGACTCCATAAAAGTCTCTTCTTGCTGTGTCTAAACCATGGTTTGTCACAGCTGGTCACAGAGAGAGGGCTGTTCTGCTGATTAAACTGTGCATCTCTCTCTCGAGCAGACTGGGCCACCTAATGAGATAAACTGACAGTCAAAAGGAGTAATTTCACTGTGAATCATTTCACCTCCGCAGATGTGTGCAATTCAGAAAGATGGTTTAATGCTGATGGGCTGCCTACAGAGTGAAGGCCATACCAAAGAGGTGGGGTGGGGGGTCTTTTAAAAGGACCAGAGTGAAAATTTGAGTAAGCATAAGCCAAAAGTGCAAAGCCTAAAAATGAACATGGAATAAGTACTTTACAATGTTAAACACATCTTACAGCAGATGCTCAAAACAGCTTCCAACCACCCAAATATATGAATATCAGGTTGCTGGTTTTGTCTCTGGGGTCGTACCTTGCACAGGTGAGGAGGAGGGTCCTCTGAAGTGTGGGTTAATGTGAATGTTCTTGGGGTGGTGCTGTTGATGCTGCTGGTGTTGGTTGGGATGTGCGTTTGAGTGCCGCGGCGGTGAGCTCAACAAGCGCAGTCCGTGTGTGTCGTGTTGTGTTCTGGGCCCTGGGGAACGGTGGGCCAGGTGTGGCATCAACAGCTGCAGCGGCTGCTGAGGAATTGGGGCGCCCGGATCTGGGAATAGCCCAGGACCTCCACCACCCCTCACACCAGGCAGACGTGACTGATGGTGGTGATGCTGGAGCGGAGTCGTCATTCTGAGCTGCTGTTTAAAAAAAAAAGAAAAAAAAGAGCGAAACAGAGAGACCATCAATCAATAACGTAAGCCTTCTCTCTTTCACCCCCCCAAAAATCATTATCTTGTAGTGTTGTGACCTTGGGTCTCAAGATGACCCCTTTAATCAAGTAATCAATCATAAGAGCCATGTGACTGAATCTGAATTAAATGAAGAGTTTAAGAGGAATACAAAATGCTAAAGTACTCCCTCAAAAAACATAGACTGTGCCTCTGCGTCCTTGTTGATTTATACTAAAGGACAGCATTTTTCAAATGATAAGTGAAGGATTGACTCCCCAAACTTACAGATTATGTATTGCAGTCTATTTCAGAAAGGCTTGCACATGTAAGCACACTATATTTATTAACTCATCATTAGATGAAGACAACTTGTACTTTAAATGACAACTCATAGACAGGAGTGGAGGGGAATTCAATTAAATCATTACGGCAGTGCACTATATGCCACTGTCTGAAGCATAACGTAAAAGAACACATCAATGTCGAGGAATGACAAGTTGTGTCAAAAGCCTGAAAAGGCTTTCCTTCTCCATAAAAGAAAATCAGCTTTAAAAAAAAAAAAAGAAAAAGGTGCAGCATGAACGTTCGAACGAACAGCTCAAGCGCAAAGGGATTACACCCTCGACAGATATTTAATAATAAAATAAGCGCAGGAAGCTAAATCCTTCAGCAAAGTACAAATTTAATTTGGTGTAATGCTTCCTCAATGGACTCCCGCCAAGTTATTTGCCATAATCCATATATCAACATGGATAAGAGGGGGAGTGAGAACAGTGATAATTGACTTTTACTGAAAAGCAAACTGACTCCAGTCCACAAGGGTGAGACAAGACACAAGTCAACGCACCATCATCTAAAACTTCTTCAATAGCCTCAAAAATCTTCAATAGCCTCAAAAGGAACAAATCAATTCCAAGAGGTCTGCCTCACCATCAAGTTAAAATTTGTGTTTGCACACAGAATAGCTGTGTCACTACTAAAGTGTCCAACTGTTGTTCTCTGAAGTTCCTGGCAATGTGACATCACTTTAGCCACAGGCCCTGCCCACGAATGTTGACAGACACTTCCGTTTTAACATAGAACCGCCCTGAGCGAATTCACAGTGAGTTGTACAGTCCGCCATTGCTGCACTGACGAGAATGTCTCCCAAGCGTTTTAGGTGTTCTGTAGCTGGATGGATTAATCCACATAGCTCTCTCCATTTACTCCCGAAATCTGAGCCGCTGAAGATGAGGTGGATTAATTTTGTTTTCGAAGAAAATGCTCCCTCAACTCTACCGAAATTCGTTTATATCTGCACGAATCATTTCACACCGGACTGCTTTGTGAACGAATGTCAATACAAAGGGACAATACAAAACAGAGGTTGTGCTAAAAAGTTGTTACTCAAGGATAGATCACTACTGTTTGTGATCCAGCTTACAGTCTCCAGAGTGATACTGGATATGGCAGTAATGAAGGTGAGAGCACTTTATTACAGTTCATCGGAGTTGATTTACAGATATAAAAGTTTACCAGTTTATTGAAGGGTTAGCTCACCCAAAAATGAAAATAATGTCATTTATTACTCACCCTCATGCCGCTCCACACCCGTAAGACCTTCGATAATCTTCGGAACGCAAATTAAGATATTTTTGTTGAAATCCGATGGCTCAGTGAAGCCTGCATAGCCAGCAATGACATTTTCTCTCTCAAGATCTATTAATGTACTAAAAACACGCAATCCGAATTAGAGGTCTGCGCGGGACTGTTTTTTTTCGTCCCGCTCCCGCAATGGTTCTGTTCCGCACGCACTCGCTCCCGCCTAAAATTCACTCTGTGTTCACCCGCTATCCGCATATAGTGATTTTCTTCCCGACCCGACGGGTCCCGCTAAAGATCGTTTCCAGAATCTCGCGTTTAAACTTCCCCTAAAGAAAGAGTGATTGGGGATAACAAATATAAAATGTTGCATATACAAGATTTGTATTTGTTATTTGTCTATGATGCTGAAAAAAAATGTCACAAAGAATAATAGGCTAAATATCACAGAGAAAAATAGGCTAAATTAAATAGCCTACAACATGTCCCTCAAAACTATAGGCTAAGCCAAAATTATAAACGAAAACTGTTGGCTTACTAGCTATACTGCAAAATGAAATCTTTTTTTACATCCACGCAAGAACAGAATGACGCTGACAGATGACCGTTTCAGAATATCTCTCCTTCGAAATCCGATCACAAAGGTTAAATGTTCTCTGAAGGTGCACTTGCGCAGACCTCCAATGCAAAGAACATATCTTGCCAGGTTTCTCAGGACAGGGAACTGGTGACTGTGTGAACGCCACCACTGCAGAAAGTTTTGTTCACTTCAAGTTCAAGCACAGATGCGCTGATGTCAAAGCATCTCGGGAGCGACCAGGTTATTGTCAGACCGCCCGCTCCCGCCTAAAGTACACTATAGTTACCGACCGCAATCCGCCTTTCAGTCAAAATTTAATCCCGCACAGCTAGAAATCTTATCAGGTCCCGCGGTTCCCGCAGGAGAACCGCGGGAATGCAGACCTCTAATCCGAATCATGATTCGACACGCTGATTCATAACGCTCCAAAGCTTCATGAAGCAGTGTTTTGAAATTGGCCATCACTATGTAAGTCGTTATTTTGTTTTTTTGGTGCACCAAAAATATTCTCGCCGCTTTATAATATTAATATTGAACCACTGTACTCACATGAACTGATTTAAATATGTTTTTAGTACATTAATGGATCTTGAAAGAGGAAATGTCATTGCTGGCTATGGAGGCCTCACTGAGCCATCGGATTTTAACAAAAATATCTTAATTTGCGTTCCGAAGATTAACAAAGGTCTTACGGGTGTGGAACGGCATGAGGGTTAGTAATAAATTACATTATCTTCATTTTTGGGTGAACTAACCCTTTAAGCACCACCTGAAAACCCTTTAAGCACACCTATCAACACCCGTGTGATGACGGCGAAAATGACTGGTCGGAGGCTTGTAGTCTAGAGTCCTCCTCAGAATTAATGCTAGAATGACATCACAAATGTTCCGCCCCCATGGTCAGAGCACAAAAATACTATTAAAACTTAATTTTAGAAAAATACTTTGTATTAAAAATCTTTATATTAACTGGCTTTCTATTAATGCAATACAGTGAATAACAAACGTCTGTGGTCTGGTCTCTCCTAGCTTACATTATTTTACATAACATTTAGTGATGAATTTACACCAAAACAAAATACAACGTATGCCGTCATCTCCAAAAACAAAGGATACACTTGATGCATCCTTCAAAATGAGCTGAATGAAGGAGGTGAAAGGAAGACTGCCTTCCAAATATACTTTAAATTCAGACGAACTTGGGCGGTGCTTGATAGCATTGTAGCTGAGATATGCAGCCTTACCAAGTAATATTCAAATGGACTAGGTTCCAGAAATCAAAACTAGAGTCCTATTTATTGTGAACTAGTTCTATTCATTTGGTTCAACTGCTGGTCTACATTTGGTTCTTGTAAAGATAAGTTAAATGTAGAACACCCAAATATTATTATTATTATTATTATTATTATGACCCATAAATGTGAAAAGGGTCCATTGGTGCATCGCTAAAATCTAATTTAAGCTGTCATATCACAAATTTTTATTAATGTCATCAGAACAGGTTCAGTTTTGTTTTCATTTACTTTCCTTTTTTAACACCATGCCAGCTTCTATGGCTATGTTCATGGTGAGAGCCAGGTTTAGTTATTCAAAAATAAAACTAAATAAGATGCTTAAGATTCATTTTTCTAAAACCCTTAAAGGGTTAGTTCACCCAAAAAATTTCTGTCATTAATTACAAAGTGAATGCAATGCAGGGCTTCCGTGTTCTACGTCAGAATGCCGACTCATTATTGGCCGGCTCCTGCGTCAGCATCACACGCATGCATTGTGGTGCTCACGTGTACAACCTCTGCCAATACTGAGCCGGCGTTCTGACATAGAACACGGAAGCGCTGCATTGCATTCACTACGTCAACAGCGTAGGAGAATGACAGGGAAGAGAAGAAATTGTTGAATAAAGTCATTATTTTTGTTTTGTTTTTGCTCACAAAAAGTATTCTCGTTGCTTCATAACATTAAGGTTGAACCACTGTAGTCACATTGACTATTTTAACGATGTCTTTACTACCTTACTGGACCTTAAAAGGTGCAGTGACGTTGCTGCCTATGTGTGGTTCAGAACCCTTTGGATTTCATCAAAAATATCTTAATTTGTGTTCCGAAGATGAACAAAGGTCTTACGGTTTGGAACGACATGAGGGTGAGTAATTAATGACAGAAATGTCATTTTTGGGTGAACTAACCCTTTAAGACTAAATTTGGATATACTTCGTTAAAAACCTTCAACAAAATAAAACTAAAACAAAACAAAAGTATCAACAAAATAAAACAAGTTTCTCAAAGGAGTAGAAGTATTACAGTCCAGCAAAATATGTTCAATGCACAGTGGATTCTGACAAGATGAACACTTTAAGGAATTTTCTCCTAATAGTAAAAATTTGTATGCGAGTTTTGAGTGTCCTATCCAATATTGTGTGTACATGACTTGATGAACAGGTTCAGTAGAAGCATTCGTATTTTGTGCCATTTCAGAGACCCGTCAGTTTCTTACCTGCATTCCCAAATTCACTTGCATCAATGGAGGCCTTTGCTCATTTATTCTCCCTTGACCTCCATCACCACGGAAACCTCCCATTCCAAATAGAGGAAAATCGCCTCTTCCACCGACTCCTCGTCCTCCTCCTCCTCCTCTTCCTCTGATCCCACCTCTACCTGCCATTCCTCCCCTCCCTCCATCTGTTCTTGGCCCCCCTCTCCCTCGTCCTCCAAAACGGCCCTGCTTCCTCTGACGCTCCTTTTCCTCAAACTCCTGCAGGTCTGCTTTAGCTTCCTCAGAGAGCTCTTAATGGAAAGACAAAGCAAAAATACAGATTCACTGTATACTAACAAATGAAGCAATTCATGGTTTAAAACAACTCATCTAAACTATCTTTCAAAAGTTCTTTTGGAGGATCAATTTAGCCCTTTTTTATATACTGCTCATAAATAAGATAATGATAATAAAATAATTTTATTAAAATAAGATTTTTGTTTATAAGCACTTGGGACCTCAAGTTAAAACTTTTTTTTAAAAACTGTCCCAAATGTACTTTAACTTAAGTCTGGAATGGTACCGTCACAATATAAAACAAACAAAAAACAATTAAAAATTCTTTCAGGAACACAAGATATACAAAGAGACATCAGATAACTCCTGTCAAGTTAATATTTTCAGTTAACCTGACATCAAACATCAATAGCCTTCAACCTTACAAACATCTGATGAACAAAAATATTTTGGTAAGACTGTATAACTAGGTAGGCTTTGCTCATGGATATTAATTGTTATGTCATGTTAATCCAGTAGGTTTGCCTTACCGACTTAAAGGAAGACATAGTTATGTTTGGGGATGGGTCTTGATGACCTAATCAAATGGACAACTAGTCACGCACACCGGTGCAGCCAAATCATAAAAATACACAATTTTTACTCTCAAATGATTGAACTGTAGAATCTAAAATGACAGTCAGGTGACTCAAAACGAAACCATATGAGATTTCTAAACCTGTAACAGTACAAAAGGTGTTTCATGTTAATTCCTAACCTAATGTTTCTGGGATGTTCCTTCTTTTACTGGCAGCATCAGACAGCCTGACCACTGTGTCATCTTTCCGCTCTGTCTTAAATCGCAGACGTCTAGATTCTTCGACATCTTCCTCTTCCTCATCAGACTCCTCCTTTACATTTGCATCCTGCTCTGGCTCAGCTTCTGGATCGTTTTCATTCTCCACCTGAAGCATACAGCACACATAAATCATCAGACTCACACCATGTGATTTTAAGGATTTCCATGAAAGAGCAAATACCATTTGAAGCAGCCATTCTTTACCTCCTCTAATTCTGTGACCTGAGAGCTGTCCTGCTCCTCAGTTTCATCTTCATGCTCCTCCTCAGCAACTTCCTGTTGGTCAGTCTGCTCTTCGCTATACTCAGTCGGGTATTCATCCACCTGCGAAGAACAAACAAATATTTACTCCGTTCAATGGAAATTCACGCATGACTTGAACATCTGGGCTAAACTGATCTCTTGTATATCATGCATTATTTGAAACACCTGTTCCGGAGCGTGTCGTAGGTCGGCACTACCAGAACCTGTTAAATGCCAAAAACGACACTGATGAAGATAAAATATTAGAATGAAGCAAAATCACTTCTGAATGAAAATGTTAATGCCACATCTGAGAGGCCAGAAAGGCCCAGTGCAGCACTCTGAAGTTGGGGAGGGGAGGGAAGGGGGCGCTGAAGGGGAGTCTTCCTAAATTAGCATAACAGTGGGAGCCCAGTCTCATTACTATGCCCTATTACCATTCCTGCTGATATTTGAAATTCAATGAGATGTAAATGTTTGACATGATACACAGAGAATGGGAGATAAACACGCACACGGCTCAGTGGTGGTGAAAATATCATTGACTGTTGTCTTTACACACACACACACACACACACACACACACACACACACAAACAGACACAAAGAAAGCTCCAACACACACACAGCTCACTGACAGGGAAAATATCATCATCTGATTTTGAGCAAATTCTCACACACGCTCGAGCACAGAATGTACAAAAGCATCCGGAGAGATGGGCGCACACGGCTTCTGTTGACTACCCTGCTGAACCTCCTGTCTCCATTCCCTGCTATACCTACAGATTCTGTTTCTGTTCTCCTGTTATAGCCTACAGGTCCTCTAGCCCATTTCCCTCTGCTGAAGTCCACATTTCACTCTTTAAATTGAGATTTTACTTTGGCTGTGGGAATCTGAAAATTTTGAAATACATGCTGTATAGCCTGTTTTTGAATATTGTATTGAACTAAATACTTTACAAATTAAATATTACCTCATTGTACCAGTACCTTGGAATTCCATCCCCTCAGGGAAATTGTGTCGTCACAACACTGGTAAAACATCTAGTATACAATAATGTAACTAACAACATATGTATTACTGATGTGATTAGGTACCTGCACAGTGCACTCTATCAAATGCATTTCAAAACTTAGTCAAAACGTCTGTCATGACAAGGTACTGATCTAAATAGTCAGTTACGCTTTACGTTAATGTAAACAGGCAGGACAAAAAATTTAAAACCAAAGATGAATTTACTGTTTGGTCAAAAGCAGTGGTTCTTAAACTTTTTGAGTCAAAAGCCATTCAATACAATATCTGAAGCCTAGGGATGTTACAGTGAGGAAATTTTCACACCAGTATAACATGCGACAACATTGGTATTACCGATAACATAGTATATTTGAATCATACTTTGCGCACTCGCTTTTTAATTAGGGAACACTGGTACTGACCAAGTTCTTATCAAGATCTTTACCAGATAAGATATTTGTCAATGACACTCATAATCTGTTGTGCACCAAATACTCCGCCATCGTCTTGTCAGTCATCTCTCCTTACTCACGTGAATCTGACTCCTGCTGTACTGTGCTGCACGTCCGTCTAGCGCAATTACCTGATAAGTAACGATACCCTCAAGTCACAATTCGATAAATATCACAATACTGAACTCACAATATATTATTGCAATACTCCAAGACATATGGTAAAAGGTTAACAAAAATGCACTGTTGATTAAAATGCTAAATTTGGTATTACATTGGGGGTGGAAATGAATATGCTTGGATTTGGTGCTGGTAACCCAATGCATAGGACAATGACACCAGAATAAAAATATTCATGATTCTGAAACAGATTTATTTTAGATGAATATGTTTGCACTCTGTCACTGACTAGATATATTTAAAATAATGTAGGCCACTTTTTACTGGTAACATAAGACATTTGGCATTATCAGGACCCACAAATATTCCCCCACTGCATTACTATACATTATATTCAACTTTACATAAAGTAGTTTAACGTAGTACCGACACTAAAACTCTGTAAACTAGAACTTTTTCTGACACAGTAATTTTCATTTTGGGTGAACTACACACAATACATAGTCACTATACACGATACATATAATAATTCTGGGCCTCCCTCAAAATCAGGGGCTGTATTCACAAAACATCTTAAGGCTAAAAGTAGCTTCTAACTTGCTGATTTAGGAGAAACTCTTAAAAATAATGGGTGTGTCAGTCCTAAATTTAGGACTCCAAAATTTTTGCTCTAAGAGTATTTCACAAAGCATTTTAGCACTAAAACGAGCACTAAAACAACCTGGGGGTCGCGACCCCCACTAGGGTAAAAGATTTAAGAGGGGTCGCCAAGCTCACTGTAGTTTGAGGGTTATGGTTACCAGTTTGACAATAAACCACTATGTATTACAGTTTAATATTTTAATCATCATTAAACCCGTATTTGATTGCCAGGATCTGAAAAACTCACGGTAAATATTGTCCAGTATTAAGCAAAGTAACCACTCACGCAGATACAGCATCCAGTGTAGGTTTTGTTTGGAAAAAAAAAATGGCGGAAAGAAGTGAGAGGTTTTACAACTGAGTTCTGAGGGAAATTATATGAATTAAAGTATAAATGAATTCTATGAATGTATCTCTGAAGGGAACTGACTGCCTTGAGAAACGTTTTGATGGCATTTTCTTTTCATCGTCCGTCTGTGTAACGCGTAGTGTTTATAAGCGCTTTGTTTATGGGGTTACTGGTGAAACAGCTCTATTTCTGCTCTTACAAAAGCACCACCTACTGACAGAGAATGGATTTACATTTTCATTCAGCCTGTCTGCATTTTTTGTTTGTGAATCTCTATGTAAATTTTAACAAGTTAATGGAAAATAAGCTAATGTGCATTCTAAAACAATTCTGATTCAAATTCGGATAATAAGGTGTCTAAAATTATTAATTGAGCTGATTAAATAATCATTTTGACTCATCCTGTTTCTTAAAAACATTTTAAATGAATATTAGGTTTATCATTTTATAAAACATTTTGGTCAATACTTTATTTTTGAACATGTAATACAAGATATTATTATGTTGCAAGTCAAATCTGGCCGTAGTTGTTAATGCTATTATTTTAATGTTTGAGGAGCTGTTGTTGCATTTATTAAAAACTTAACAGCTGATTATTTTTGATTATTTTCGTTAAGGACACCCACCCACTCTTCTTCACTGTTCTAACATGTAAGTAACAAATAACAAAAAGCAGCATTTCTTACTTATAGCCATATACATATATTACAGCGACTAACTTTTCCCTTTCAGGCACTAGCACATGATTCAATAGCAATTATTCTTGCAGGGCACCTTTTATGATATCTTTGGACAACATAAATTTCACTGCTATGGAAAGTCAACAGTGCTCAAACAAGCTTATATTTGAAGAGACAGTGTTTTTTAGTCATATCCTTGAGAAAACGTGTGCTGTATGCTTCTATTACAAAAATCTTCAGGGCATTTTTCTACAGTGAATCCAGATCTCAGCAGTAACAATAAGACTTTATAATAATGTACAGAAATATAAGGAAACTGATGTGAGGGCAAGCCCTGTGTGCACCTGTCAGCAAAGTCCTGGACACCGGTGATCAAGCGATCACCTGGACAGGCAGAATGATCAACGACATCTGTCCTGCATTAAAGGTCAATGAAAGATAGAACAAAAGGAGCAGTCTGATGAGCCTTGACTCCTGCAGGATTTTATCATTCTCTGTGTCTTTGTGTAAAGTGACTAACCCTGATACTCCATGACCACAGTTCAAACATTTTCTAGGTTCTGGTCTATTTCATTCAAGTCCCTGAACACTGAAATAAAAATTTTGGAATAAATAAATAAAAATCATTGAACATTTGTACATACTAGAAGTGTAACTGTTCTTGTTTTTTAAAAACAAAAACAAAAAACAAACAGTCAAGAAAGACAATGTATCCATGCATTGTCTTAAAGTGACAGCAGCCTAATATACCTACTGCTGTCTGTGTTATAATTGTTAAATCAAACAACAAAAGACAAAGAAATCACTCAATGCTCTTGACTAAATAACTTCTGTTACTTTAATAAGGATTCATCTTTAATTTATACAGTGAAGATTATATGCAGTTATTTGACATTTATTACTTTATTCAGTTTCTGTACCAGTTAGAGCTACCTGAAAATGTTTTATTAAATTATTTTATTAAAAATTGTTTATTTTATTTGTACCTTTGCTCTATTGTATTTATTTGTGCTTTCTTTACTTTTATTTGACAGTAGTCCTTATTTTTCCTGAACATAGCACATACTGAACTGTACCGAAACCGAGACCCTAAAACCATGATACAAACCAAACCGTGAGTAATTTGAAGTTATACCCCCAGTACATATACCAGTAAACACAAATAAATGTGATCAAAATGGGTGTTTTCTGCATTTTTGGCAAAAAAAAAAAAAAAAAAAAATCTCAATTTGCTAAAAAATCTCAACCAAAAAAAATACTACATTAATAAAAACACAAAAAATAGCTTGGCAAAGTTGGCCTATTCACCTGTAGCATCTCTACAAAAGAGAGAGAGAAAAACTTATGCATTGGGTTATGACGTCTCCTTCAGATTAAAGGCAAGACATCAATGTCTATCATGTAAAAGAAAATAATATCCTGCTTGGAAACAACTACATTTTTCCTAAGGTGTTCGTTTATTTCAATCAAATACAAGTGATATTTAAAACTGTGGTATGATCTAAGAGAAATTCACTATAAGCAAATGTTCTATACAAAAGGACAAAGAATTGCTGGGTGACAGAAGGCAAATCTGAAGAACTCTATACTAAGCATAACATAGAAAGTCAGACAGACAGACCAAAATGACTATGACACGTATCCTGCACACAGCACATGAACTGACCACTTACAGGGAAAATGCTTAATCCTTTAAACCGTTCCACACATTAACTCTGGATAACAGTAAACACAAAGATGCTAAGCCCCAGCAGCTAAGCGACCTTGTAAACAGAGATATCATGTGGTCAAAGAAAACAGAATTTAAAGCTGAATTTAAGCAATGGCAATATTTTTCAGGAGAGCAAAAAAGCTGGCAAAGGTAGCTTTTCACCTTTGTATTCACAGCAAAATACTTTTCCAAGTCAGTTTCTACTACACATTCAAGTGAGTGTTGTTTGTTTTTTTGCACTTCTTTCTTCAATACAAAACAAAACATAAATTAAGGCGAATATCCCAGCCTCCAAACCTCAAAAAAGCAAAAACTAAGATTCCCCTTGCATTTATCTTAGAATAGAAGAAGAACTTGTAAAAGATTCCTTTATAAAAAAAAAAAAAAAACTTAATCTGACTTATACGTTATCAGGTGTCCCAGACCCATGTTTAATAGATTGGGCCAATCTATTGACCTCTATCTAATCTGGTCGGACAGCGTCCAGTCTTCTGAAGACACTATCACTTGGGTTTGAATTAAGAATATGTACTGCTTTGTTTTTCCTTATTACATCTTACTAACTTTTTTGATGTCTGATTAATAAAGGAATTGATCGTTTAAGTACGATTTTAAAAACTTTTAAAAACAGTAGGAGTTTAAAAACGGATCTGAACGATTTATGAACATATGGGTTTGGAACGTCATGCGTGGCGAGTCAATGATGACTTCTCATTTTTGGGTGAAGTGTCTCTTTAAGATCTCAGCAAATAAATAAATAAACATGTACAGAAAGGACACAACTCATCAATCATGCCCCTGTGTCATGCTTGCTAAAGACCACTTTAAAGAAGGTCAATAATCTTTTCACCTACAGCCAACTTTATCAGATCCTGTCTGGGAGCTCTACCCATTAGCCAGCATGGATTGGCAGGACATCTGCTGAACAAAGACTGTGAAAAGAGTCTCACCCTGAACAAAACCTTGAGGCCTGAGGGTTACAAAGCATGAGTTGTCAGGCTGAAGACGTGGAGGAAATGTGGTGGGGGATTATGGAGAGTGTAAGCAATAGAGATAGCAAGAGAAAGCGTTACTTACTTGAAATTCGTCATCCAGTGGCTCGTCGATCTGTAGGTCCAGAACTTCATCTTGATATTCATCACAATTCTGGTCTCCTGTGTATTCCAACCCTTCCTCCTCTCCTTGGTACTCATCTGCCTCATACTCCCCAGCCTGAGAGAATCCCGCTTGGCACCCCTCTGTCTCTTCATAAGCATTATCAGTATATCCACCTTCATCAGGGTCTTCATCTTGAAGGTGACCAGAGGTGCCCAGACCCAGTGTTGCATTTAAACTCACAGCCTGACCACTGGATCACAGACACAAAGACAAATGTGTTAAGCACTGGACAAAAAAGTAATGCATTTGTAGATTTTCATTTTGCTTTTTCATTACAAGTGCCCTTGAGTTACCACAATAACCAGATTAGAGACTGAATTGAAGCGTGTCACCTAAAATTGTTATTAAAAAAACTTTTTTTTTTTTTTGAAAAAAAAGAAAAAAAGAAAGCCATTTGATTAAAGCAGAAGGTGTCAAAGTTAGTTCAATGTCATCTTTAATAATGTTATGGATGAACTGCTCTATTGATTTTAGAGCACTGAAGCTTTGCATAAATTATGGGGTGAAGACCATTTTGACCCCAAAATTGAAAAGTGAACAGCATAGGTAGTGGCACATTCTATATTATATATTGTAAGCTGACATTTTTCTATGCAACAATCATAAAAAGAAAAACTTGTAATATAGGCTATTTTGGACTATACTGCAGACTATTCCATCATTCATCTTAATAAAAAACATCAGAACAGATTTAGTAAGTGGTGGCTTCAACTGTCATGACTTAAAATAAACTTCTTTTTATCAGTTTAGAAGATCAGCTTAATGTTACATTGGCCTGTTTCTTTTTACAAACATGTTTTAAATCAAACACTTTGCCAATTTAAGGCCTGGTTTCACAAACAGGGCTTAGATTAAGCCAGGATTAGACCTTAGTTCAAATTAGATCAATTAGATCACTTAGTTCAAAATATTTATGACAATAGATATGGTTTATGCAGTGTAGGCCCAATTAGGAAAGGTGTTCACTATGACTGCGTTCACAGTCACTTTTTGGGATATACAGTAGCATTTGCTTACAAGTATGAATCCTGAAATGTTTTGTTCATTCATCTATATGATCAAACAGCTGAAGTCACAATCGCATTCTAACTAACCATAGTGGTAACCATAGAGACAGTATCAAACATGGCGGTGTCCATAAAACAGTGAAGTTTTACAACGATTGACAGCGAGTTATTAAATAAATGTTTCCATTCAAGGTGTGAGTTCATTACACCGGAGTTCATTACATTAGATATTTTAAATATCAAAAGATGTCAAAGATGTCTATTTACAATATGTTATTGAAGCGTTGATCATTGTAGCCAATCACAGACATATCTGTTGAGCGCGTGAACACAATAGCCAATCAGAGGTGTTTAAGAATCCGGTCAACAACGCTTAAAATGCTAGGGGGAAATGCTGGGATCATCACATTTTTACAATTTTTACAAAGTCTGTACTTTTGACAACACTACATATCTGTAAAACCAATAAAATGAAGGATTTTATTTGAGACTATTGTTGGAGTACCTCGCATTTTGGTCCTCTTCATCACTTTGCAAAAGGTCATCGTTTAGCTCCTCATCTGACAGCTCTGAGGGGTTCTAAGGGTGGACAAAAAAAATAAAAAAATTCCTTGTTTAATCTACTTGATTTTTGGTGAGATTGTTACATATAATGCCTTTTAAATTTTGGACATGAAGTACACCTGCTGGAAATTATTTCTGTATTCCTATGAGTTAAAAAATGCTTAGGTCAGCAACTGAAAAACAAAGGCTATGCTTTCTGCTATAACAACAAAGTAAGAACAGAGAATTATACGATATAGTGTAGAGAGGAGAGAAACTAGCAATGATGAAAATTTCACTTTACCTTTTTTGATGACAGCCAATCTTCTTCAAGTAAGTCTCCCTCTTCCAAATCACTGTGAATTGATCAAAATTGATTAAATAAAAATACATACCTGATTTCAGCAAAGCAATGCAAGATATTAAAGCAACAACTTCATTTGCCTACCATACACCACACCCAACAGCAACCAATGAAGTCTATGTATACAGAGGTTGGACAATGAAACTAAAACCACAATAATTTAGTAGTATGGTGTAGGGACTCCTTTGCAGCCAATACAGCATCAATTCATCTTGGGAATGACAGATACAAGTCCTTCACAGTGGTCAGAGGGATTTTGAGCCATTCTACTTCCAGAACATTGGCCAGGTCACTATGTGATGCTGGTGGATGAAAACATTTCCTGACTCGCTCCCCTAAAATGCCCCAAAGAGGCTCAATAATATTCAGATCTGGTGACAGTGCAGGCCATGGAAGATGTTCAACTTCACTTTCATGTTCATCAAACCATTCTGACACAAGTCTTGCTGTGTGTATTGGTGAATTATCACGCTGATGCACGGCACCTCCTTCAGCGTACAATGTTTGAACCATTAGGTGCACATGGTCCTCCAGAATGGTTCGGTAGTCCTTGGCAGTGACGCGCCCATCAAGCACATTAGGGAATGCCATGATATTGCAGCCCAAACCATCATTGATCCACCCCGTGCTTCACTCTGGGCACGCAACAGTCTGGATGTTAAGCCTCTTTGGGGCTTCTCCACACCAAAACTCTCACGGATGTGGGAAAGACAGTGAAGGTGGACTCATCAGACAACAATACATGTTTCACATTGTCTACAGCCCAAGATTTGCACTGCTGGCACCATTGAAGCATTGAGACACCATGAGACATTTGCCATTGGAACGAGTGACCAAAGGTTTGACTATAGCAGCCTGACCATGAATATTGACTGTTTTAGTGGAAACAGGAGAGTTAAGGTGCACATTTAATTCTGCATGCGAGTTGAGCAGCTGTGGTTTTATGTTTTTGGATACAGTCCGGGTTAGTACCTGGACATCCCTTTCGGACAGCTTCCTCTTGCATTGATAGTTACTCCTGTTGGATGTGGTTTGTCCTAGTGGTGATATGATATTATGTGCTTATTTTACACAAGTTACATTTTACAAAGATATTGATACGTGGTGTATTAGATCTATGCAACAGTTTATTGAGCCTTACCCTTTAACAGTTTTAAATTTCAATTACTGAGTGCGTGAAGAACAATTCATAGTGCTCTCTACTCCAGTGTTGTGATGTAACAGACACCCAGTAGAAAGTAACATGATTTAGAAATAGCCATAAACTCTAGCAAGATGAAGTCTATTGAAGCACAAAAATAAGTAAAAGAAGACTCAATTCAGTGGCCTATTTGTGCACTGTCTGCGATGGGGCATTCTGTGTGTGCGTGTTTCTCTTTCGTGTTATTTCTGCAAGGCTTTAAACATGAGCAACTGATAAACTTTAGTGATGATTCAGCACCCGATCGGACAGTGACAGCAACTGACCCGACTCCTGATCATCTTTCACGAGCTCTAAAAGGTGAATGCACGTGTTGGCGATAATGCATAAAATGACATTGCATGAAAATGTGGAGAGTGTGAAAACAAAAGTGCCTCTAATTTTTTTTTTTTTACATGTCACACATTTAATCGACATATTGTTACACCCCTAGTAAAAACTCCATCACTAAATTGGCCAGTGTTTCAGTTTTTAATTAGCCAACCCCTGTATATGCTTTTGTGATTCATTTTGAATGACATGAAAGGTTAATGCTGGAATGCTATAAGTGTTTCTAGGAAACCGATTCTCTTTTTACCCATCTCTTTTTCATTCTGCCTATTAGAGAAATGAAATGTGCAGAGCAAAACTGAGCCATAAGGGGACAGTGATTAAGACTTACCTCTCCAAGTCATCATCATCTTCTCCTCTCCGTCTTCTTGACCTTTCAGCACCAGGCTTATCGTATTCATCAAAGTCATCATCTACATACAGACAAGGGAACTTTCATTATCATATACATAAAATTAAAATTCTGTGATCATTTATTCGCCCTCTTGTTGCTCCAAACCAGTATGACTTACTTTCTTCTGCAGAACACACACAAAATAAATTATATATATATATATATATATATATATATATATATATATAAGAATGTTTGGAACCAAACACTTTGTGACCATTAACTTCCATTATATGGTTAAACACAAAAGACATTTCTTAAAATATCTTCTTTTATGTTCCACAGAAGAAAGTGGGTCATACTAGTTTGAAACGACATGAGAGTGAATAAATGATGACAGAATTTTTATTTTGGGGATAACTTTCACTTATTGTTATTAAATAGTAGTAACAACTTTATCAGATAATCAGCTCAATATTCCAGAAAAAAAAAAAACATTTCAAAACGTAACCAGTACCGATGTTATTTGGAAGAAGCCACTACAAGATCGTATCAAGTGCAGTTCTTGGGTTATTTATGTTCTAAGCTACTCAACTATTATTTATCCAGTAACGATCTGAGAAAACAATTTACAGCATATTTATGTTCATTGAGTAACTGCTTTAAAGTCAGCATGAAACGAAAGTCGCAATAGTCTTCTCTTTCCTATTGTGACATGTATATCAAGAGCTTCTAAAACATGAAAAAATATAGGGCGGGACATGATTTTTTACATTGGGAATTGATTAGATTGTTGGAACATAGTTGTTAGCTACTGCTGTGATCTCGTGTGTAGAAAAATTAAGAATAGTACATTTTGATTTCATGGTGACTTTTAAAGTACCACATTTTCCACTGCTCAATTATTGAACCAGACAGCATTAGTGCTACATGAAAAATTGTTTTCACATCGATGTCGCAAGGTGCGCATCCATGATAGTCATGTCACAGGATGTGCGATGTCAAGTGGATCGTAGTTGATCTGTGATCCATACAGACCAGGCACCACAATTTGAAAATCATTCTCAGATTAATTGCAAAGTTAACCATCACAGAGAGAAAGTTTATCTTTTGCACACGTTTTAGGTCCTGTCAGTTTAAACATTCAAGCGATTTTAAGCAATTCAAGCAAAAGAAAATGTGAAAGAAAACTCATTTAGTACCTCGCACTCTGCACAGACAGCATGCGGACACCAAATTCTGTTCTCTTTCGCTCTTAAAGTGGCAGCAGCCTAAAATATCCACTGCTGTCCGTGTCATTAATGTTAATCAAACAGCAAAATACAAAGAGAAAATCACTTTTGTAGCTTTAACAAAAATTAATTATATTTAATTTATACAGTGAAGACTACGCAGTGTTATTTTACATTTGATTATTCAATTTCTATACCTTAATACTGTTAGGATTACCTGAAAAACATAAAGCACTGTTTATTTAATTTGTATCTTTGTTCTATTGTATTTAGGCCTATCAAATGCTTGAAATTTGTTTATTATTTTCTATGCAGATTCACTCCTCTACAAAATCACCTCATTAATTCTCTCCAAATAGAGCTATTCAAGTCATCTGGTGAAATTTTCATATCACAGAAAAACAAAATATTGCAATATCAATTTTTTTCAATATCGTGCAGCCCTAGATAGCATTAATTTCGGATCTGCATCTGTGCAGATGGCAGTGGTGGTGTATTGTATAACAAGTTGAGAAGATCACTACTTTGATAGAAAAACAACATGAACTTAAATCTCTAAATCTCTACAATACACAATTGATATACAACCACGCCTATGTTTAAAATGGAAACAGTGACAAAAACAGTCCAGGTGGGATTTAATACGAGATTTTCTCAAAACACATAATTTGTTTCTGACACGGTTAAAACAACAGTCATGCTGTCTGTCGAGACAGCGCTAGAGATGCTTACGTAACTCATTCCGAGTCAGACCCAACATTATTGTACTATACACGAACAATTCTTCATCCTCCATATAAACATCAAAATCACTGTCAAAGCATTAGTTATCCGTTGCATTTTTACATAAAAACACACAGGAAACACATTCATTGCACCTCTTCAGCTAGCTAGTTAGCAACCTCAAATGAATAGAAATACGTAAATGCACGTCTGCTCATGACTCACGACCATCGATATGACACACCATAGAAATAAAAACAGCCTAACAGACAGTGGTGGCATAAAAGTAAACTATGCTTAATTAAACCAACAGCAGATCTTAGAAGCTCAGCAAATTATGGAACAAAAGCAGCTAGCTCGTTACCGCTAGCTGGGAGCTAAACTAATTGTAAAATAATATTACATATATATCATACCCCCGGTATTGGTCGCCATAACCCAAGACTGTATGTTATCTTGGAGACTCTGGTATCTCTATAACGTCGATGAGTGCATTGAAACTGGTTTTAGTGCAGCGCTTCAGGCCGTTAGCTTAGCGTGAAATCTCCTCAGTCTGAGCTCTGAAAACATCTGCACAAGAATCATGGCGACCGGACTGAGCCGCGCTGCATCATGGGTATGAAACTGCAAGGAGGGAAGTGCCAACGGTACAGACTAGCCTGACGCATTTAGTTTTAACGTATATTACAATTAAATTGAAGGTTAAAATACTATAATTTGCCGTGACACAAACCAATTCAATTGTATTTGTATAGAGCTATTTACATTAATTGCTTTATTCGGAAATACATCCCTTAAAATTCTGCCTTAATGCTTTGCTTATTGTTGATGGGCGTTTAAAGGGTCAGGGTGAAGATTGTAGTCTCAGTTTTAGACACAGTAAACCTTGAGGTGACATGATCATGTCATATAGGATACCAGTAGCAAATAGTAGCAGATGCAAATAGCCTATTTTTCTTACTTCTTATTGGATAGTGGTTATTGCAGTTATTTTGGATGTTGTACACACAACTTTCACTTGCACCAAATGCCCACAATTCAATTTCCACACTACTGGACTGCATATAGAGAGTATAAAATTGTGGATGTCCCAGACCTTTCTACAGCTAAACAAAGATAAGACAGATGTGTTACCGGTAATGACGCGTGGAGAACATCTATTGCTCCACATCTTGACTCACTATCACTAAAAGCCAGTAATCAGGCCAAGAACTTAGGAATCATGTTTGACAGTGAACTCAGTTTTAAAAAAACATATTAGCATTGTTACTAAAACAGCATATTATCACCTCAGAAACATCTCCAAAGTGTGTGACATTCTCTCTCCTTTGACAATGAGAAACTTGTTCATGCATTTGTTACGTCTACTTGACTACTGCAATAGCGTTTTTGCTGGCTTACCAAAGAGCTCTATTAAACACATACAAAGAGTTCAGAATGCAGCTGCACAAATGCTAACTCGGTCTAAAACTAGAAATCACATTAGTTCAACACTCAGATCCCTTCACTGGCTGCTTGTATCATCAGAATTGAATTCAAGATCCTTCTGTTACTAGTTTTTGAATGGCTTCAGTGAACTGCCTCAATATACCTTTCTAATTTGTTGAATAAATATACTCAAGCAAGATTACCCCGAACATCAAATAATAATTTGTTGGTTGTGCCTAAGATACGGCTAAAAATTGGCGAGTCAGCCTTTAGTCATTTCGGTTCCAAGCTATTGAACTCTTCCTGACAAGCTACGAGCCATCGACTCACTGTGCACTTTTAAAAAGTATCTCAAAACACATTTGTTCACTAGGGCCTTTCCTTGATTCATTTTATTGTTGTATTTTATTATCTTATTTCTATTATGTGATTTTATTTTTGGTTAATTTTATGATCTTATTTCTATTCAATTTATTATCTTATTTCTATATGTGTATGTGTGTTTTTTTCTTCTCTGTGTATTTCTATTCTGTAAAGCACTTTGTAAACACTATTTTTTAAAAGGTGCTATATAAATAAAACTTTACTTACTTACTTGTAGCTAATACAGGGTGAATGCACTTTTTGTTAAACAAGTAATTTAGATACCTAGATGTTTTTTCTTTTCTTATACCTTTGTTAAATTTAAGGTCCAGCTATTATATTTCAATTTGAATAGAGTTCATATAATGTGTTATTTGCAATATAGCCTACCAGTAAACAATTTCAGATCATGCACTCCAGACAAATTTCTTTTCAAGTAAAGCGGGCTTTCCCTGATTTATCAAAAATGATGCTGTATTTTAATTAAAACACATGGTTTATAAACAGATATTATCAAACAAACATATTCAACCCCAAACCCAATGAGTAAAATTAATAAATTCACTCAATTCATGTGTAAAATTCAAAACAACTAAAAGAACTTGACATTAAATTTGAAGAAATCTTAATATCAGAGTATTTAGAAATCAGAATATTGATGTAAATGAACTAACAAAAATATAGTAAGAGGAACATTTAAAATGGTAATCATATTGTAAAACTTTTTTCTGTCTTTTTTCTCTAAACACTTTAAATGAACTTTAATGGTGTCCATATTTTAAAGCTTTATGTTCTACATCTACATTTTGCTCCTCTCCTCCTTTCTTCACCCCATAGATTGAACTTCATGCTTCGTCTTTCTTTCTGTTCTCTTTTTCCTTTCTTCCTCTGACTTGCATTTTATAACTGCACACTCATTTCTGTTTTCTAAAAAAGTATAGATTATACATGTCACCTATAAAATAACCAGTGAATGTCCATTTATTTAATGAATTTGAGTAGGTATAATTACTGAAGGTTAAAGGTCGCCCACTTTACCTGAATCCCACTTTATTTAACACATTAAGCCAAAGTGGGCCAGCAATATTTAAACACTACAAGAAAACTAACACATTTTTAAACACTTATTCTTTGTTAACCGTAGTAACAAACAAAACAGGAACTGTTACAATAATATTTGTTTACATTTAGCAACCTTATAAGTTAGAAATTAAAATTTTGTCAAAAGATTTTCTACCTTTCACCATGAGGCAGTCCACATATGAGGTGTGGCCACACCCTGCATCAACCAAAACTATTTGATCATTTAGTGAAATAGTGTCCCTTTAATTAAAGACCATTGATATGCTCTGAAAGTGTAAACCCATTGAGCACAGTACAATCAAGCATAAACGGCCCACTTTCATAAAGATATTTTAACATCTCTTCATTTCATTTAACATAAAATAAAAACCTCTCTGAGGTCATGTATAGAACACTTAAGAAAGGATCGTTGCAATTTATGTGTAAAAATATGTTGTGCAAGTAGGTGTATTTATAGTAACTGACATTTAATAAACTAAATTGTTCCAGTAAAGTGGGAATTAATTTTTCATAATGATTTTATTTATTTCCCAAAGAACCTTGGCAGCGGCAGAATCAGGTTTTTGTTGCCAACAGTCCAAAACACTCTGACAAGAGTATTATACATTTCTGACATATGTACCAATAATGTTTGTACATGTTTTTAAGGCAGGCTATTCATGTCAAATTAATTATTCAAATGTAGCCTACTAGCTGGAGGTTGGGAAGAATAAACAAAAATGGTACAGATTATTCTACCAAATTTGTGAGTTATGAGTCTCTCTCACTGAGTGTATATTAAAGACATGAATTACTCTTTCATAGTCTATAAAGAAACAGAAATAGAAAGAAAAATGTTCAATTTGATCCAACTTTTTTTTGGAATATACTAAAAATATACTGAAACTAGCAAATATAGTGAAAAACAGTGTTTCAATGGTTTTAAATGTTAAGCAGTTTTTTTATCAGTCTATTAAGATTAAAGAATAAAGTGTTTAATAAACAACAATAAACATCTGCTTAATGTTATAGCTATATTATTACCAATTGCTGTGAATTGGCGTAAGAACTAGA
The DNA here is from genome assembly GCF_019924925.1 of Ctenopharyngodon idella. NCBI lineage: Eukaryota > Metazoa > Chordata > Actinopteri > Cypriniformes > Xenocyprididae > Ctenopharyngodon > Ctenopharyngodon idella. The sequence goes on from NC_067226.1 coordinate 13,654,433, forward strand.
AATCAAACCAAAGCACTTTATTAATCATAAAAGCTATTTTGTATTATATTATGAAATGATTACGTCCTACTATACTGTTATTATAAACCATTTATATTTTTATTTTATGGGTTCATTTAATATAATTCATACCTATACATACTGGATGCATATCAACAATCCACTATTTTTTAAAACTTGTTATCCTTTGTTAATGTAATGCAGGAAATTATTTAAAGCTATACGGTCGCGTGCAGAGTAACAAATTATTATGCCGTTTGCTTTTCTCATACGACTCAAGAGTTTACATCCATGTGAGAAAGAGCAATGTCTGCATGATAAACCTGATTCATCCTTACCTCCAATCATATTTCTTTGACTGCGTTTCCTAAAGATTATTTTCTCTCTGCATCCATCCGGGGAGTCATTCAGAGGTTATCATTTTTGGGCTGTTGTTATTGGATATCATGCTCAAATTCGGGACGCCATTGGTCTGGTGCTTGTCAGTCTGTGGCGCGCCGACGCTCGTGAACGCGCTGCGCAGACAGTGCACGACACGTAAGTGGCCAGAGTGTCTGGAGTCTGTCTGAAACTGATAAAAATGGTGATGGAGTTTATCCAGAGTCTCGCTCATAGTCATTAGAAAAACAAAGGGAGACAGAGCGGAATTTTATAATCATCCAACACTGTAGTCATTTCGTAGCTTAAAAACTAGATTCTATTGTAGCGCATTTCAAAGTTTTATTCCATGTTTTTCACCAGACAGACAGTTCATTAATTCACAGGTAAGATGATCGTGGTGGGGCGCAAATCTTTTTGTCTAATACAGTCTGCCGTTGTTATGGTGATTGTGTTGTTCATGAATATATTACTTAACTGTGTGCGATGTTTAATCATAGCAAACAAGACGACGCATGTAAACCGCTGATCGGATGCAGGGTGGTCATTTAATGTGATTACATGTTACCGCATGTCGTTCGGCGGGATGAAGAAAGAGTTTATCGCGATCATCTCTTCAGACAGATGACGCACCTGTGCTCACGTGAGCACGGTTTCTCATTAACCCCATGAACTCGTGATGCCAAAACAGTCTGCTGTAGTGTGAATATCAGCGTGTCTGGAGTGTGTACAGCACGGTAAAGAGCATGTACCTATGCGCCAAGTCGTTTGTTGTTTACCCGCAATTTAAGGCCCGTCTTTGTGCGTTAAGTTTCCGCATGCGGTGGATGACCGCGTTGTAATTAATCATGGATTAGCGTTTAGACTGTTTTCCTAGTGCAAAAACGTTGGATTTTAAGGTAAACAGCTGGTTAGTCTAGCGACAGTAGCCTAGACTACGTAGACTTCAAAGGCATTTGGCAAAACTGCTACCAAAAAATAAATAAATAAACGCCAAAAGCTCCTTACGTGTTTCAGTGTAATCATGCGACGGCGCTAACTTGTTTTCAAGTCATAATATCTCCGGTCACAGCTCGCAACTGGTGTCAGTACTCAGTACAGGTCTGTTGCGCGCTTGGATGGTATCGTCCATAAATGGTTCGTTCCCCAATAGCTAATATATTAACACATTAAGTTAACTAATGCTGTAACTTAGCCTTTTTTAAATTAAAATTGATCATAAGACCCCAAATAAAATACAACTCGTTGACTTTTTCCACCCGACAAAAATACAGGGAAAGACGGTGGCTATTTGGAGCAAAGTCAGGAGTTATAGGCTATTACACAAATTTGGTTTCTCTCTTTTTTAATGTTGTTTTCAAACACCTAGTTCAAAACTTGTATTACAGTCATTTTAGTGAATTTTAAATTCCCAGTATAGTCATATTTTTGAACAGTTGGGTGAATTGAACAGAATACTGCCATAAATTCAGACAAATAATTATTAACATAAAAGTAGCTATTTAAGAAAAAAGGTTGACTTTTTTTTACCTCAGGAAAAGCATGTTTTATTTTTATCATGTTTCATAGATGTTAAGTTGGGGCAAGTTGCCCCTTTTATATTGGGGCGTGTTGTTACATTTGGAAAATATTACAAATTTATAAATTGTAATATTTGTTGATCAGAACAATGGTTTAACATTTTTTTATGTTAACATTCAAATTCTCATGTGTTTTATAATTGTTTTAATTTTGTTAATAATAATGTTTGGGGTACATCACAATGACCATTAATGTGACAACATGCCCTACCACAAAAGGTCAACGTGTGTTTAAAAAACTGCATTTGTTCATCGGTAAATGATGAACAAATGCATCATATTTTTGTTATATTTCCTTGCTGTATTTAAAAGATACAGTATTATATTGTCTTTATCATGATCAGAATCATGAATGTTGATCAAAATGCAGTGCACCCAGTGCACTGTGTCAGGATTCATCTGTGGCGTGCAGACCAAAACATTTGAGATTTAGTAACATGCTACCATGCTGTCTTACAGATTTGTCATTTCTTCACCTAACTTTACATGTATCGGTCTGAAGATTTTTGAGTGTTACAATAGGTCTGTTTTCTTCCTCTTTAACTGTTCTAAATCATCCTTTTTGACTGATTTTATGTTCATATTAGTCCAAATTTGAAAAGGCACTATTAATCTGTTGCCCTTGCGGCTTGGCTTTGCATGCTCGTGCATTCATAGTTTTAAAGCAGACAGAGACATCTCTCTTTGATATTGTTATAAAATAAGCAGTCATAGGACTCAGCTTTTCAGTCATATGCAAAACAAGATGGCTGCTTCACAGGAGGTGCAAGGATATACATTGGTCGATATAGTGGTCCCTCCTTTATATCATGTTTTGAGTGCATGTAAAGTGTCTCAGTGTCTGCACTCACAGGATGGTATCATGCCCTGGTCCAGATGGGTTGTGCAATCAAAAACAACATCTAAGCAAATATTATTGTGACGACAAGTTACAATAATTGAATAGACGTAAATGTATACTTAAAAATCCTTGTCTTCCCTTTACTGATGTATATATGTAATTATAATGAATTATATTATCTAAGCACAACGAAATAACAAATAAAAAATAAAATAAGTTTTATATATATATATATATGTATGTATATGTGTATATATATATATACATATATATATGTAAGTAAAAAAAGTAATAATCTTTCAAGGTTACACAAGGTTATGCTGAGAAATTTTGTAATTGTTGTAGTGGTAGATGGCATATAGGTTTTATAAGTTATGTTTGTGTATGACATAATGATTAAAATGAAAATGCTTTATGACGCGTGAAAATATGTTTAGAATTTTAAGAATCTTATTTTGTGATAACTAACGTAGCGATTAACAGAAAGCAAAGTAAAAAATTGCAAAATTTTTATACATGCTGTATTGTGAAAGTTTCTTTTATGTTAAATATAATTTGCTAAAATATCACACATGCAAGTTTATTTAGATTTTTGCATTTTGCAGTATTTAGGCAAAAGACTAATGAAATTAAGAACTGAATTACTTCTATTTTAATCAAAGTAATGTTAACTGTGCAAATACGCTTTTTTGTTATGGGTATCTACTAGCTATTTTGGATTTTTTTTAAGTGGAGTATATAAAATTTTGAGGCACATGGTCAATTTAGAATAGGTGTGGCTCACTATGAGACGCTTAAAGAAATCTGTTTTCTGTTGGTTAAGTATTTTTGTTGCCTACAGCACAAACTAATGGACAGATAGTTTCTGACAATTTGAGCAGCTTTTTTTTTTTTACTTGCCTCGAGGTTTTCATTATTGTAATATTTGTTATAAATGTGCTGCTGCACACTTCTGAATATCCGTTCACCTTACAGGCCTATCAGTGTCCAACCTCAGTGCTCCATGTCATGTTTCAAGCTGTGTGTAAGTGTAAACGTGTTGGTTTAGCTCACGGGACCTTAAAATGTTTTGTTTTAATGTTTTTGAAAATGAAAAATTGTTGTGCACATCAACAACCTGTTGATGAATTTACATTCCTATTCAACTATTATATGTATTTTAAGTATTATCAGATGTTTTATGCTTGCACAATGATATAAAAAGGCCATCTGATATATGATTTCATGTTTATTGAACATGATAAAAATTCTAATTAAATTATTTTAAAATAAATATGGAATAAAAATTTGTTATTTAATTGTGACAGTATGTGTAAAGAAATGCAAAAGTAATTAGGACAGTTTCTATATATATATTATATGTATATATATAATTACTTTTATTAATTTTAATTCTTTGTGTTTGGGCTTTCTTTATAGGCAGGAGGATTCAGCTACACTTAGTGAAGGTGATTCCGGTGTTCTGGAGTTGTGCTCCCATGCTGACGGTAGGTTTAAAAGGGCATTTCCCACCCAGTACTCTGTGAAGCACATTTGGGCATGTCATGGAGAGAGAGGTGGAACGGCAGGAATGCAGAGATGTGTGCAAAGGTGCGATTTTGAAAGCCTGCAGGCTGATGAGTGTGCATCAGAGAGACTAATGCTAACTGAAATGAGTCTCTGTTTTTCTTTGTCGGATGCGACGTTTGAAATGTTGCTGAGTAATCGCACTTTCACCTTGGCACACCAATCATTTCCAGTACTCACTTCTCATATGAATTTCTAACTGATTTCTTCATTGAACACAGTGATTAGACAGGTTGATTAATGGACAGGTAAAAAAAAAAAAAAATACTGTACAAACAGTCTGGCATAGAGTTTAAATGTGAAGTTTACAAGGAGATTATTTACAATAATAATTTTTGTGACACAATATGTATGATTAAAAAGCTGCAGAGATCCTTCTTTTTTGAGAAATAATATCTCACAAAATGAAGATGGCAGCCATTTTTATTGCAGTGTCCAACAGCGCCCCCCGGGTCTCTCTGTAGCTCTTGTGGAGCGAGTTGATGTATTTTGTGTGTGAAAGAACAAGGATCTCACTCTCCTGCATTGCTTGCATATATTCAATATCAAAGCCACAATGGCATTTTAAAGGGATCACTGGCAGGCAGCCAAAACCTAGAGCCTCTCTCTTTTTGGTGGCTGTGCTGGCTTACTTGCTTTCTTCCTTTTACTCATGTCCTCGTGCTGATGGCAGTGTAACGTCTGACTCTTCTCAAAGCTTTACCCAAGTGCTGGAGCGAGACATTGGATGTATTAGGACAGCTGCCTCCATTTTAGGGAGGAGTTTTGCAGAGGAAGATGGATACCCTTTCCAAAGTACCAGAATTTGCAGCGTGAATCAGTTCAGACTTGAGGCATCGCCTGCAATATTTAGCTATGTTTTGTCTTTCGATGTTCGTTTGTTAAACGAATGTGATACGTTTACCCGGAATTTGCCTCGTTTGCATTTATTGTTTATATGAGATTGTAAATTTTTCTCAAATTGAAGCAAATGTGCTTTTTTTATGGCTCTATTTTCGACCTTCCGCATAACTATGATGACATACATAAAGATCTTTTTATTTATTTATTTTGCCACTCACACAGATTTTTTGATCTGATTTTTAAATGCATTTCTGGAAGTGATATTGTTTGTTCGTTAGTTAGTTACAAATATCCAAATAAAATGGTGCCTTCAGGCTCTCAGGATTTCACTGGTAAATGATGATGTGCTCTAATCCGCTGTGAAATGTTATTTGTCTTATTTCATTGTATATTACACAGGCATGTTTAGATTTTTTTAACCCCTGGGTTGCACATTAGACAGATACTATGTCTCTAAAATGTATTAAATCACACGTTACTTTAGCAGGATTTAACAATATTTTAAGCAAAAGTAGTCCTTGGATTGTGCCCTTTACATTATACAGCATGTATTTAAAATTCTTCCTTCATTCTCGTTGAATATTGTGTTTAATGTACCCTATCTGTATCCCTATCGTTAGTATCTCTGAAGATTATTTTTTATTATATATCAGTATTTCTGTTGTAAATAGCACAAATAAAAATATGTGCACATTTTGTTGTAAACGTTCACTGAAGTAAATAAATCTAGGAAAAAGGAATGCGTTTTGAAAAGTGTAGTGTCTGTTAGAAATATCATTTTGCCGATTCGTGTTAATACAGTGTTATTATTAACGTTAAATAAATGTAATAAATTTATTTTAAATGGCTTTGATAAGTTGATGTTGTCTTGTATTCATGAAGATTGAATTATTTGTGTAAGTAGTGTTATTCTTATTGTTGTTATTGCAATAAAAATGTCCTTTAAATGATAACTGTCTATTTGTATTTGATAAAAATATTTCATAGATTCATGTGATACAACGATGATATGAGCGAGTCTGGTTTGAAAACTAGAGTGTGTATAAAGCCACAAAGGTGCTAGTGACAGTGTGTGTGTGCGTGTGTGTTGGAGGGTGGGTTTGCGGCTTAGTGTCTGAGGCCTTCAGTATCCTGTATCTTCAGTATCTGAGGTGCACAATGTTCTGGAAGATTCGGCCTCTTGAGTGACCCACTGGCCCTGAAATCTTGCTCCTAACTGGAAAAGCTTTGAAATGTGAGACTTATGAGGGTTTTTCCATGATTATTGGTAAAGCTTAAAACAGTATATTTACGAGAGTACAGTATACAACAGAATTTAAAGTTTAATAATAACATTTGTAATACAAATTATAAAAAGGGGTGATTTACATTTGCCAGGTGTATGCTTGTGTGCTAATGTATAATGAAAGTTTAACGTGTAAACTTTTGAGAAGATGTAATGTACACATTATGTAATAACGTACAGTGATTGTATAACACAGAGTATAGCCATTTTAGTACTGTGCGGGAAGACTGGAAATGGTAAGAACAGTGGGAGGAAAAAAGAATGACTTTCAGTGTTGTAGAAATTCTACAATGTTGTTTACAAGAGGTTTGAAAATATGCAAGTTGTTCCTAACATATTAGTGATGAGGCTAAAACGTTATGTATGTTTGTAATTTACATGAAGATTTCAGGTTATTTATTAGTTCTTTATATGATCCATGTTTGTATATAATGTTTTATCTGCATAATTGTCTGCTCTGAAAATAATAGCACCATGAACTGTTTCTTTAACTATATATATATATATATATTACTTTTTAATATTTAGGAGTACTTAGGGATTTATATTTTAAGAGATTTTCCTGTATTTACATGAATTCTTTTATACCTAAAATGTTTTTGCACATGTTAGAACAAAGCTGTTCAAAATTGGGGTCTGTAAATTATTTTTTGTCACCGTTTTTTGCTAAATATTTGTCTTGACGATTGCCATCATGTCAGTCCTTTCATTGAGCATTCATATTTATTTGAGCCGGATAGTAAACTTGCGATTCAATAATCGCTAGTCAGAGCAAGCATAACTGATTCAAGGCTATGACAGCTGAAATGCCAATCATCGCTAAGGGAAGTTCATTTAGTTCAGTTCATGAATTCCTGCACATATGATTGGTGAGTCCTTTATATTTTACTGCCTCAGCTAGCTTTCTGTTAACAGCATGTAAGGCCAAAAACTGAGTGTTGGGTATGAACATTTTTAAAGTGCTGTGTCCTTGTATATACTTTTATTTCCATTCAATGGCTTTTCAAAGTTGCTGATGCTATTTGCTAGTGCATCATATTACACATTGTTCGCCCTGAGTGAATTTCAAAATCTGTGCTATTTTGTTTGGATGTTTCGATCGGCCTATGAGTCAAACGCTTAATATTAAATAACATTTTTCAGGCTTTTGTGGAACGCAGTTATTTTCAGATTTGCTTCCTTTTCTCGTTGCAAGTTGTATGCATGATGTGATTTATTATGTTTCACTTTTTATTTATTTTTTGTTATATATGCAAGTTTTGAAGGAGAGGTAGAAAGAATGTTTGTTCATTCCATCATGCCTAAAGGAATAGTATTTTAATGAAATATCATCTATAATCTCTCTCTCTCTCTCTCTCTCTCTCTCTCTCTCTCTCTCTCTCTCTCTCTCTCTCTCTCTCTCTCTCTCTCTCTCTCTCTCACTTTTTCTTTTTCACAGCTGCTGATCACTTAATGGCCTTTTAATCGGTCAGAAAGATGCAGATGAGTGCCTGTATGCCACTTTTTGACATAAAGTCACTGATAAATACAATCTTTACTGCTCTTCTCGTTGGTGTGACTGTAGATATGTCAAATATTGCTTTATATGCAAACAGTATGCTGTTAAAGAGCATCTTCGTTTGGTCTTTTGATATTGGCCTTCTCTTTTCTGTCTTCAGCTGTGCTTGTATATTTTTCCTAAGCCATGTTTCAATTGATCTCAAGAGGTGATACTCAGATTTAACCTCGACCCACCCCTTTTTTTTTTATTCTGTCAGGTGCTGAGGCTCGCCAAACAGTCAAAGCGTTCAGACTCATTAACAGTTACGGGGTAAATTTCATTTCGATGCCGGACTGCTAAAGCATGTGTTGATGGGTTGAAAACCAAATGAACTGGTCACAGTGATTAAAGGCCAAGTGGTTAATCCTAGCAAAGTGTCTGTGACGTAAACACCAAATGAACACTGCAACTCTTCGATAAGAAAGAGCTGCGCTTAAGCACACAAACATCCCAAATATCAATTTCACGTCTGATCTCCCACTGACACTCAATGTGTGAGAGTGCAGGGGTTACACCAAAAGGGCCTTGGCAATAGTATCATGTTATCTCCTATCAATTAGTGCCTAAAGGGGATTAACCCCTGCAACACAGAGGAAGCTGATAGGATCACTGTTGAATTGCAGGGGTCACCTGCTTCCCTCATTAGTGATGACCTCTCCCTCTTTCTATCTCTCTCTCTCTCTCTCTTTCTGACTGCCTCTCTGTCTGTCATTTTTATATATTCACTAGCTTAATAGGGGAAGTAGACTGATATGTTTTTGTGGACATGTTATCATGGATGTCTTTTGGAAGGAGGGTTAGATATTCGGTGATTAGTCATGCTGTGTTGTGTTATGCTGGTGTTGTTCAGGTGAGAGTGAATCAGCAATGTATTCAGAGTTGACAGCATTTCTCTTATAACAAGGCCAGCAGAATGAAACTCAACAGTTTGAGTCTGGCTAATGTTGGTGTATCGTGGCACACAGGGAATAAACTGCTGCTGACCTTACTCTGTATTCATGAACCTGTGCTGGTTTTAGTATCTCCTCAGGAAAAGTTAGATTTTATAACAATAACTTCAAGAAGCCCAAGTAATATTTAGAAAAAAGTTGCCATGTTCGTTTAAATATAACAATTGTGAAAAGTGCAAAGAAAGACATAATAAAATTGAATATATTTTAGATGCTGCATGGTAGTTACCGTTTAGCAGTTTGTATAGAGGACTTCAGTAGTTCACTTAACAATGAAACTTCAACACACCTTCATGTTGTTCCAAAATGTTTTTTTTTTTTTTTTTTCTTTTGTGGAATGTAAAAGGAAATATTTAGCATTATGTCCAAGCTGCTCATTTCCATACGATGAAAGTGGATGGTCTGCTAAATTAATCATTTTCAGTGTCAACTTCCCACCGTAATAGTAGTTTGTAACACTTATGTTACATTCTGTACAATCTTTTTCTTTGTGTGCAAAATGAGGTAGTTGCACGTCCACCCTGGGTGAATTTTAAAATCTTTGCTATTTTGTTTCCATTAGCCCATATTGTTTAGGCTTTTGTGGAACTGAAAAACAATCATTTTCAGATGCATTTTGCTTCCTTTTCTCGTTGCAAACATTTTCTGTTATATGCATGGTTATTTATGTTTCACTTTTTATTTTTATTGCATGTTTCCTAAGCTGTCTTGAAGGAAAGGTAGAAAGAAGATTTGTTTATTCCATCATCCCTTAAGTAGTATTTAAATGAAATATCATCTCGCTCTTTGTTTTATTTTTATTTATTTATTTATTTTTTTCTTTGTTTTTTTTTCTTTCTGTGTCCTATGAGGGGCACAGACACTTTCAGGGGGGCATGAAGCATAACCCAACCTCCCTCATTATGTTAATGATGATGATAACAATAATAATTTTAGGTATAATATGCTTTTTACTCTTGCGTTTTGAGTAAATTCAATGATCAACCATTAAATAATCAAAGCTACCAGTATAGAACTGCTGCGATTCAAACTAAGTACGCTATCTAAAATTGTATTGATGGTTCCATCTCTTACTTTGGGGATAGCCAATGACAGTTTAGAATATTGGGATGGCACCTGGGGTGGCTAATCAAATTTAGGTCTCCTGTCTGGACTCCCCCTTGACATAAGGGTGAGCAGACGATGACAGAAATTACTTCTTTTTATTTATTTTTTTTAATGAAATATTCCTGCTAAGACTCTTGCAGCTACTCTGTGCTGATGAATTAAGGAAGTTGAAAAAATCCTTTTGGTAAGTTGAAATTTCATATACTATGTGAAATGAAATGTTTTTAAAGCAGCATTTTGCTAATTCTGTTATTTCATATATGCTGCTTTTTGACCTCGTAATGAGAGACTACAATTAAATATTTATACTGGTCCTTTGTCAGACTGCAGGACCATTTGAAATTAACTTGTGAAGGCAAAGAGGTGTTTAAAAATGGTGACAGACCTAAGAAAAGGTGAATCGTTAAAAGACTTAAGATATCCATTTTCTTTTTAACATACAATATAAATTTTAACCTAAAGTATTGATGTTGACAAGCACATGGACATCAACTACGCATAGGTGAATCTCGCGAAAACGTGTTTATGGTCAAATTAAAAAAAATAAATAAATAAAAATAAAAAACATTTTGCATAAACAAAATGAACCATTCGCAAAACATGAAAAAAAAAATTGTTTGCATTGCATTGTAACATTATTTTCACAACAGTTAAGCACATTTGCTCCTAAATTGTCATTACTTGTATTTCTGTCAACTTCAGTGCAAATAGTTTCATTATCATTTCTGTTATTTTTAGAAATGCAGTTGTCTGCTCATAATTGGTCTCTAGTTGCTACAGAAAGTTCATGAAGAACAACCTGTTCCAGCTGAAGCTCCATGAAGTATTGAGAGCATCAGGAAAAGAACACTAAGCATTTTATCTTAGCTGCCAGTATTTTTAAAACAAAATATAATACGTTTAGATGTTCTCTGCAGTAAGCTGGAAGTCTGTCTTTATTATTCTGAATTTTGTAACAGGAAGTGTGGGTTGAAATTGAGCTTCATTAAAAATCCTAAATGCTGAGGTGAAAGTTTGAGTACAGTTTTGATTGACTATAAAAAGATTATAGTAGAAGGCTAAATCAGTAAGATGTTCTCTTAACTGAAATTACAAGGGAAAAAAAAAAACAAGAAGGCAAATTTATGACCTATGCCAGTGCACTGTTATGTTTTATTTAATGAGTTTTCACAAACCAGAACACAATGTTTCATAGGTGTGTGATTGTGCTGAGAGCAGTGCATGCCTCACAAAATAATTTGCACAATTAATTTAGACCATTGGCCACAACACAGAAATGTTTTCCCACAGAATGCCACCGAAATGTAGCCACTCATTTGCTGATAAATCTATAACAAGCAGTCCTCCATAACAAGCTGTCTCAACTCCAAGCATCAAGGAAAATGCATCTCTTTTACTTCAACATTATTTCTGATATACTTTTTAGGTGATTCTGATGACTTTGAAATCAGTGTGTATGTTTTAATTATGTACAGAAATTATTTAATGAGTGAAAATTTTTTTTTTTTTTTTTTTTTTGCATTACTTTACAAGCCACAGAGAAAGCAATCCATGGCAAAAATCGAACGTGTTATGGAAGAAAAAATATTAACTTACAGTTTCTATGAAAAAATAAAAACTACAGCTAAAACTTTTATTGGAGATAATGCTAATAATGCAGTATCTTTTACCACCCATATTTATCACTGTCAGTGGTATCTACATTGTCCAACCAGTTAATCACTATTGACACAAATTTCATGCTTCGATTAGATTTCAATTCACAAGGTTGCGATTTGATTTCAATTCAGTATCGATTAATTTGGATATATATATCCGGTACAGTACATGGCAAATTTTCTCAAGTAAAAAAAAAACTTAACTAATTCTGTAAAATTTACAAAGAGTCAGTACTAAATAACCATAAGATTGAATGTTAAATCTAATTGGTTTGTATACAAACACTTAAATTATCACTGTAAGCATCACAGTGAATAAGGGGTTGAGTGATTTATCAAACATGATAACAATTACAATAAATAACAACAACAATAAATGCCCAGAATATGTGTAACAATGTTTTGTTTACTTTTGTTGCAAAAATGTCTGGGAAGACACAACTTATATAGTGACTTTTCTTTACTTATTGTTCCAGGTCAGTGATCTACAACACATTGTGAAATTCTACACAATCTCTCATGCACTCTAAAAAATGCTGGGTTAAAAACAACCCAAGTTGGGTTGAAAATGGACAAACCCAGTGATTGGGTTGTTTTAACCCAGTGATTGGGATAAATGTTTGCCCAACGTGCTGGGCAGTTTTATTTAAAAAATTCCTATATGGCTGGCTTAGAATGAACCCAAAATAGGCTGGGAATTAAATATCAGACACATAATTACTAGAGGCAACAATAATAATCAAAAGGTGAACATTTATTAATATGCAATTTAATAAATGTTCATTGTTTAATTATTATTCATTAAAATTATTAATAAATGTCAATTTCCAACATACTTTGGGTTCATTTTACGTCAGCAATACATGATATAATGTGATATAAGTTTCTAAAACTCAGGAAGAGAAGAGGATTTGACACCGCCCTTGAAATGATGCAATACTCTGCAGCCAATCAAAATCCTTCTTTTTAATGGCCGCATAGAAAGCATGAATGAAAGACTGTTTTGTTTATTGCAGTATGTGCCTATAGAAACTGAAATGTGCAACTCAAAGTCAAATACAATTAATACTTCGGCCTGAGATTCTTTTTTAAAATCTTATGTCAGTCAGCACACAGAAAAGATTGTGTACATTTTTAGTACATTTCTTCTCTTCATGTTCTCTAGTCGTTTTCCCTCTCCGCTCATGCCGCTTTAATAAAGATGCTGCCGCAGACTTTCATTAACTGGGTGCTTCAGGCAAATATGCAGTAAGAAAACACATGCTGACTTTGGCCTTCCAGCTGTGTGGATGTCCATCAAACTCTGTAATGTTTTTTTATACTTCAAAAGAGGTAATGTAATTGACTTGACAGACTTTTGACATGTTGGTAAAAAATGGCAGCAACTTTCAATCAGCTGTACTGCACAGTCAACTTCAGTGTAAGAAGTCATGCGTTGTGCACAATATGTGTTTAATTTTTTTATGGTTTGATAAACCAAGAACAACATATTTGAGCTCAATTTGTATCAGTGTACAGTTTTATTCTTTTTTTGTGTGGTTTTATTTTAAACACTAATTGCGTTATGTTATGTTATATTATTATATTTCTCCTGCTTAACTGGACACTATTCAATAGAATAGACATTGTAGCATCAATAATGCCTGTTTTATATTCAAGTTCGAAAAACACAGACAAACACTTTTATTAAAAATCACTATTATTTGCTTTAAAGCATCAAAATTGTTTTTTTTTTTGTTTTGTTTTTCAGTTTACATAGAAACAGTTTACATGCACAAGAACATAATGGTGATATTTAATTTAAGCACAAAACAACTTATTCTTGTTTTGTTTGGTACATTAATTCAGAGACTGTTTGCATTTTGTGTGCCATAGTAAACATGAAAAGTATTGTGATAAATTCGGCCAGTTTTTTTTTATACCACAATAGATTTTGTTTAAGGTGTTAAAAAAATGATTTGACTTTTGTCGGCACACTCTCAGTTTAACATCAGAGTAATTCAGCTCTGCTGTTCCGCGAGGTAAAAAAATAATGATAATCTTCCTCCATGCGATATGGTAAGTTAATAAAACTATTTTTAGCAGAGAAGACTTGGACAGTACCCTCCACAGCACAGGCCTTGCAGACTCATGTGTCTGGTGGAAATAGCATAGAAAAGAGAGTTAATTATTTCCACCCAAACCCAAAATGCCTCTGTCTCTCTCTACAGATTGGCTTGTGATTTGCATGAGGATTTTGAGAAGCTTTTCAGTATGTTTGCCATGTCTGTCCTGGCTGTCTGTTTAAACAGTCCCCACGTAATGAAGAAGAGACGATGGAAGGAAGGAGGAAGGGAGGGAGGGAGAAAAGAGGAGGTGTGCTAAACCCTGGTTTCCCTCCTCAGCCCTTTTGGGATATGAAGGCCCCAGATGGTGTAGGGGTGTGAAAGTAGCATTGTGTGTGTGCATGTGTGTGTGTGTGTGTGTGTGTGTGTTTATATGTAAGTGTGTGTCTGCCTGTCTGTCCGTCTGTCTGTATGTTCGTTCCGAAATCAGGGGCATCCTTAGTAAAAGAACCCGGCCCTAATGTCATCTGTGTGAAGCTTGTCTCTGTCTCTGAATGGAGACAAAGGAGAGTGGACACAACTCCCCCCTCCCCATCATCTTTGTCCCCGTTGCCCTCTGCAGCCCAGAGCCTGACACCCAGCACTGGGGGCTTTGATTAGCCAAGTGGAGACACTGGGGGGTCACACTACCCTCTGCCCTGATTAGCCTGCACTTGGCCACTGCTGACCCCTCCTTCCAAAGAGAATCATGTGAGGGACCTGGAGATATTGAGACGGGGCGTTTAGGAAGGAACATAATGCACCTTGACCTGTCTAGACTCTGCTGTTAACAAATGGATAATGTGACGACCTTTTTCATGTTGTTGATGTAGTGTTTCTACCCTCTCTCTCTCTCTCTCTCTCTCTCTCTCTTTTATTTATTATTTTTAGAGATTAACTAAGGCAAATAATTGCATCGTAGTTTTACAGTTGTAGAAGTATTCAGTTTTTCTTGTAAACTTTTAATCTGGGATCATTTCCAGTGAAATTTTATTGACATGTTTGCGTCACAAGTCAGAACAAAATGATCCTTTTATCCACATTGTGAGACGTCACATTTTCTGTAAGTATTTTTTTAACCGAATTAACGATATTACTATTGATTATTATTGCATTTCTGTGCGTTTGGTGTTGATTATAAAAACAGTCGAGCAGTATTTCAGTTTAAGGTAAAGATTTAAATGATCTTTACAAAAATATCATATCAAATGCATTATATGTAGACAAATATATGGTAGCGGATGTAAATCTAACTCTACTGTTATTTCCAGTATTGTTGTTAACTGTGAAAAATATATTTATTACACTTAAGGTGGAATGTACCGAATCTTAAAACTACATCATTGTCCTTACTTTCTTGTATTATGCTGAGTCAAGGTCTCTGGTAAAATATGATGATTGTGTCTTTTGGGAGCTAGATACACAAAACCTGATGACAGGTGAAAAATTTGGTCACAGGAATATTGCATTTTCAAAATATTTCTGAAATGCTGGTATGAATGTTGTGTGTACGCAGTGGTTTTCCTTTCATTATGAATGGCTGTAGGCATAGTTTGCTCAGTGAAAGTGCAGGAAGTGCCGCTGTTGTTGTTCCTGTGCCTGCACAGCTACTGCTGCTCTGCCATCATGCAGCAGTTTACTCAACAGATCTAGAGTCTGTGATCGTCGAGTGTCCTGTCAGGTGTGATTCTGACTGGATTAGATAAATCTGACCCTGGAACAGCCGTTCTAGAGGTGGTTTGTAGTAAAGGCGGAGTGGTGGGGGTTGTTATGGCGTACTCTGTGTGGCTGCTCCTGCCCCGCCCTCTAACCAGCCACTCAGAGCCAAGAAAATGGCAGCTGCAGTGAGCTGCCAAGAGAACACCGATTCTCCACCCACCCCTCCATTTCCCCAAACCCCCCACCCATCTTCCCCGCTCGCCTTTTCCCATGTTTTGTCACTTTTGAGGTAAAATGAACTGGAATCTTGTGTTTTTTTGCAGTCTGAATGTCTCAAGCCTTTCGCATTGACGCTATACGCCAGCTCATGCCAATGTTTTGGAAAGTGCCCAGGTTTGTGTGTTAAGATGAAACGTTCCTCACCACTAAAAAGAAATAGAACTAGATGTTCTAACTCAATCATCCATATCCTCATGCATAGACACCTCTGCACACTTTATTCGCCACTGTGCGCAGCCATGAAGAATGTAATAGGAGTAATTTACCTTCATACGGGGGAGGCTTTAGTAAATGCATTTCATGGCAGTCAAAACGTCATGAATGTTTTAATGAATGCTGTCATATGTATGTCATTTGTGATGAATGGATGTAGTCAGGGTTTTTCGCTGCTGTACTACCACATGGCAGATGATTGAGAGTGGGGGAATCTGGATTGCTTGAGGAAAACATAGCCAGCGCATTTGCTCAGGTGTTTACATTCAAAGCCTGCCATTCTTTGAGTATGACTTTGATTGAACTTGTCAAGTGTACTGAAATTTAGAAATAAATAACATAAAACGTTTAGGTGTCTGTTCTACTGTTGACACCTGAGCATTTGCAGAATCTTCTGCAGCTTTTTCTCCTGCCTTGTTGTACCATTAATTCCTCAAGTATGCTTTTTATGAAGGTATTCTGATTGTATGTGCAGTATAACAATGTGTTTCTAAATTTGTAGTCTTAAGCATGTCATTTTCGATGGCTAGGGCAAAGTTTAACTCACTAAAGTGTCTAATTAAATCATTGTAACCAAGAAACAGTCTAAACAATGACCCAGTTTGTTTGCCTGTCTTGTGCTTGGCTTTGCCAGCACACCAGAGAGAGGCAGGGCAGGTCCATGAAGGATGTAATATTACTCCCCCTGACCATACTATAATGGAGCAGACACGTTGTCTCTGCCCTCTCTGATATTGACTTTCTCCGAATGTGTATGTGAGCATGTTAGGAGAATATGGCAAGGTTATTCTGTGGAAAACATGTGACCCTTCCTATTTCCAGCTTGAGTTGATAAAATGGAGCTCGACAGTTCAAATGAATAGATCATTGCATGTCGGACTAAAAATTACACACTTTATACTTGAATGCTGTACTTTCAGATGGTGTCATTGAATATGAAGCCTACATTTTTTGTATTTTGCATTAATATGTCTCACTGTTGTTGTTTTTGTGAATTTGTCTGTCTGTCACAGGATAGCAAATGGGAACCGAAATGATGTGTCTGCAGAGATGATACAGGTATTATTTTAGTATTTTTAATTGTATGTATATCTCTCTTTACTGCATTACTCTTTCCCTCACATTTTATAAAATACTGTTCTCTACTCTCACTTTCTTTCTCTCACTGTTTCCGTCATATTACTGAAGACAGAACAGCTTTTATACGATCAATACAGCTGTATCAGCAAATTATAAATATTACCATAATATTAGCAGTCTGGCTTAAGTTAATAGTACAATAACTTCTAGTTGTTTTGACAAGTTGCACAAATTATCCACATATACAAGAAATGTTAGACGTGTTCTTAATGTCAGACCTAATTATTTAAGCTTGTTTATTTTGACAAATGTCTTCTTTAAATATATAGCCCACTGTTTGTCATTTTTATTTTTATAAATATGATCTTTATGTATTATCCAAATAAATATATCAAGAATTGAGCCTCAACTTAGATAAATTAGTATTTCACCTGTATTCTCAGTACTTTTATAATTACTTGATATGCTGCATAAATATAGCTTCTTTTTAAGATGGACACAGTTTACCACCACATTAAGTAAAATAGTAAGTAAGTAAAATTTTATTTATATAGCACTTTTAATGCTACAATGCACAAAGTGCTTTACACAATGTAAAAACACAATCATTGATATACAATAATGAAGAGCAATACACAATATATAAAAACAAAAAAACAAAATATAATATAAAATATCAACCCCCCTCCTCCACCAACACAAAAGCACAAAAAACATCACAAAATACTAAAAGCACGTCTATACAAGTAAGTTTTCAAACGACTTTTAAAAACAGACACACATTTAGATGATCTGATATCAACTGGCAAACTATTCCATAGTTTTGGAGCCCTCACTGCAAATGCTCTATCTCCTTTGGTTTTATATCTCGTTCTTGGAACAGCCAGCAGTTTGTTAAAAGAAGATCTAAGACATCTCCCTGTCAACAATAAAATCTTAAAATCAATCCTTAAATAAACAGGTAACCAATGTAAAGAAGCTAAAACAGGTGTAATATGATTAAATAACTTTGTTTGTGTCAGTAGTCTGGCTGCAGCATTCTGCACTAACTGTAAACACGATAAAGTACATTGGTTCAAAGAAAACAGAGCGTTACGATAATCAAGACAGGGAAGAAATAAAAGCATGAATAAGCTTCTCTGTATCATTAAAATTCAAAAACCGCCTCACCTTGGAAATGTTTCGTAACTGATAAAAACAAGACTGAACCAACTTCTTGACATGAAACTCAAAATTTAAATTGGAATCAAAATAAACACCCAAATTTTTTACTACCTGCTTATTATTCTGAAAAACCCTATTAAGAGCAAGCTCAATCTCATTTTTACGTGAGCTCTGGCTGATGATCACAACTTCAGTTTTTTTCAGTATTTAACTGCAGAAAGTTTGAGGCCATCCAATTTTTTTATATCTGTTAAACAAGCTTGAAGGACATCCAGACTATTCAGAACCTTAGAATTTAATGATAAGTATAGCTGTAGGTCATCTGCATAACAGTGAAAATTTATATTATGTTTGCGAATTACAGCACCTAGCGGAAGCATGTAGATTGAAAACAAAATTGGTCCTAACAGGGAAACCCTGTGGAACTCCACACATAATTTCAGAACATTTGGATACTTCATCTCCAACTAACACTACAAATGACCTATTTGACAAATAAAACACAAACCAATCTAGCGCCTTCCCCGAGACCACGACATATGTTTCCAATTGATTAATTACAAATTAATTTAGTCGCACTGTCCTGGTTTTGCCTGTAGAGTAAGTGTATTTGTAAAAAAGAATCTACAGGCATTTTGTTTTTTCTTATTTTTTGTGCATTGAAACTAAGTTTAAATATGTACCAACATGTTTTTTTTTCATATCAGGAAGTAGCTAGCATACACGCATCATTCGCTTAATATTTGTAGACCTTTAAAGTGAATAGAATGTTTTAAGTGGTTATTTTGTCCTGCTCATAGTTAGTGGGAGTCACGGCCAATTATGTCTCTAAATGTCGTACAGTATAAGGTCAAAAGTCGCTGTGCTGTATTAAAAAGATGACAGTAACCATTCTGGAAAGGTCAACCACTCAGTTTGTTTCCAAAGGCGAAGTGCCACAGTGATGCCTTTGAGCTTTTGATTTACTTTATATTAGATTTAGGTAATGATATATCTCCAGTAAACTTCTACAACCAAATACTCTCAGTTGTTCAGTGAGATTTTAAGTATGGCCTGTGGTGTGCAAGTACACTACAGTAAATGTGGACACATCTACATCAGATTTAATATATTTATATATTTATTTATTTATATATATATATAATGACAATATATACAGTCAAACCGAAATTTATTCAGACACCTTGAACATTTCATTCATTAATACAGTTTATTTAATATAGTTTAGTTATTTCACTATAGTTGGTAATAAAATATGACAAGATCTCAGAGTTAAACTGTGTCAGAAAAAAATAATCTTAATTATGTCAGATAACACTTAAGCAAAACATGGTCAGGTCAAAGTGTCTGAATAATTTTTGGTTCCATATTTTTTTATCAATTTTACTGGTAGTCCACTGTATGAATTTTTGGGTATAATATGTATGCACTTTACTTTTTTTTTTTTTTTGCTATCCTCACTTATATAAAGGAACTACAGTGTCCTGCACCCACTAGTAAAAAAATATCAAAAATATAAAAAATGTCTGAATAATTTTTGGTTTGGCTGTATATAGACAATATATTGAACTGAAATCACATCCAAATACACTACTGTTCAAAGATTTATGGTCAGACTCTGTAAGATTTTTTTTTTTGCACAAAGTCTTATGTGTAGTAAGGCAGCATTTATTTGAGCAAAAATCGAGTAAAAACAGGAATATTTAGAAATATTATTGCAATTTAAAATAACCGTTTTCTGTTTTAATATATATTTAGGTTCATTTATTCCTGTGCTGGAAACGCTAAATTTTCAGCAGCCATTACTCCAGTTTCCAGGGTCACATGATCCTTCAGAAATCATTCTAATATGCTAATTTGGTGCTTAAAAAAACAGTTGTGCTGTGGTCAGTAAATTTTTTTTAAGTAGTGTACTAGAAATTCTTATGAAATACAACAGCATTACGTTATTCTTGATTGTTTTTCAATATGTATACAATTTGAAGAATTTGTACTGTTTTTATGACACCCATGAAGTTATTTTAAACTTCAGAGTTGTTCATATTCATTTTTTCACACGTCACACACCATGTTTTTGAAATCATGTGCACGTGCCAGTCTCTAACCTCAGTGACTGCCACTTGTACCTTACAGGCTCATTAAAATTTCTCATTAAGGTTTCTTTAAATTAGTGTAACCCATGTAGTGGTGGTGGTATGTGTGTGTGTGTGTGACTTAAGGGCGAGACAGAGCGAGAAAAAGCAAGAGACTGGAGTTTCAATGCCTCTGCTTCCTTTTGTCCTCTGAGTTGACTTCTTAGGAGCCCATTGCCGGAGTTCCATACATGAGAGATCAAGAGTTACCAAGGTGCTCAGAAGATAGACACAGACACACACTCATTTCCTTTGCATGTCAGAGCCCTGCTGGGGTTTCAGTAGAGGTCACTGACACCACCAGTGGAGCTTTCCCCTAAATGAAAAACCAACCCCTGTGTATTTGTGTGTGTGTTCCTTTCTGAAAACTCTAATGTGTAAAAGAAGAGGGTCCTACATTGGTTTAGTTATGATATTATTCTAGAAGTATGTTGCAATGTAACTCACTCCGACTTATAACCATATTCTCTCATTATGGAATAGTATCAAGATACATATTAGTCAGGTGATGTTCTGTGAAGTATTTCAAGGTAACTTGAATGGTCTTCCACTTGATCTCAGTGAAAATAAGCAGACTTGTGTAGTTTCTGAGTTAAAGAAGTAGTTGTCTGTGTGCACCTGTAAACAACACTGATACACTAGTGTTGAGGTAAAATGGAATACCCTTTTCTTCAACTCATTCCCATCAACTAGCTGCAGCATTAACTTGTATTGTAACAAGATTAAAATATATTTGTCCTGCGGATTAGCATTCTTTACCATCCTTTTCGTTCCTTTGCCGGACCGGTCTGCGTATGTGCAGCAGTCTTTTTGATCTGCGGTGCGTAGTGAGGACCCTGGCTTGGGTCTGGCCATCCGAGGGCCTGGTGTGAAATCGGCCTGATGTCATCCCTTTTGTCCTCCATTTGCATCCCTCACTCCTTTAATGACGTTTCCGAACCTCGTAGGCGCATTCCTCAGCGGTCCATAGGAAGCGTTTGGAGAACTCAGGGCAGAAAAGCACAGTGGGAGTGTTTGGAGTTTGGGGGGGTTGAGGGTGTGTGGATCTTTTGTATGGAAAGCAGACGAGTAGACATCCGTATTCTGATATTTTCCCTCCACCTCAGGCTTTTCTGTTGTTTGTCTGAATTGCCATGATATCAGGCAAAGTTGAAGTTTGATTGAAATTGTAAAATTTGTTAGAAATGTAGGAACGTTGCCATTAATAAAACAGTCATGGCCAGAAGTGTATAATCTTGATGTGTATCTTGAGACAACAGTGTAAGTTTGGAGTACAGTTTACAATCACTGACAATTATTACCTTGCCCCTTGCCCTAGACTCTTCTGAGCATTATTTATGTGCGCATTATTTACACTAATTTACACTTATACCCTCTGATATATATATATATATATATGTATATATATATGTATATGTGTGTGTGTATATGTATATATGTGTGTGTGTGTGTGTGTGTGTATTATGTGTGTGTGAGAGAGAGAAAGAGAGACAGAGAGAGAGAGAGTTAAATGTGGGTGTAAGGTGGAGAAAGCGAGAGCTGAAGGGGGTGTGGGCAGGATTGGGGACTGTTCAGAGGAAATGAGCCACCTGCAGCCATGACAGGAGGTTTTGACCTTCATTTGGGGTTTCTTTCTCTCCCTCTCTGTTTCTAAATCTCTCTCTCTCCCTCTCTCTGTCTGTCTATCTCGTTACTTTGCTCACACACAAACACACATACTTTTGCTCTATAGAAATCCAGTCAGGGACCTCTCCCCTCAACCATTGGGCATCACTTCCTCATACAAGGAGTGCTAGAAAAGAAATGTAGATGAGGCATTGTCATTGAGCAGGTCAGTGCATGGGAAATGCCAGTTGTCCGTGCCCCCCCTTCACCTCCCCCCAGAGGACAGGTAGCCTATGACCAGATGATTTTTTTTTTTTTTTTTTTTTAACTGAAAATCATTTACATATTTTTAGAGAAAGTCAAGTTACTCTTTGAGTGACTCTCCTAACTGCTACTAAAAAAAGACAATCTTTGTATGTTTAAAAAGTTGTTTAGAGTTGAGTCCTGTTGTCTCTCCTGCAGCTCCTTTGCAAACATTAGTTTTATTTGTCACGGCCAACATTGTTATACCTTGCTTTGTTGGTTTAAAAGCCAATTTTCTGATTTTATTTTATTTTGTATGTAAAAAATAAAATGATTTTTTGGTCTGCTAATGTTCTAGAACATTGTATTAGGTCTACAAAGTTTGTATGAAGTTTGTTGGTCTGTTAATATTACAAGGTATTGTACTAGGTGGCCTACAAAGTTTGTATAAAGTTTGTTGTAGCCTACTGCACATGTATAAATAATAAAACTTGCATCTAACCAGAATTTGCTTTTACCCCAAAACGTATTTGTTTTTATGTTTTTATTTGATCAAAAAGTACCTTTCATAATTTCATTAAAAAAAATATTTTTTTTTTTTCTTTGGCTTCAAATCTTAAGGATATATATATTTTTAATTTACAGTTATTTTGCGTAACGCTTTCGATCAAATCCAGGAGTTAAAAGGCTGATATGTGACCAGGGTAATGAAAGTTTATGGTTGTGACCTTTTTAAATCAGTTTATAATTTGTGAGGTTTTGAATTGATTCTATTAATTGTTATTGCACATTTAAGTGAAATGTTTGCTTTCGGTTTAAATTTAGCACTGCAAGATTAACTAAAATTAGCTACAAATAAATAAATGCGTAGCAGTTGTTTTCAATAAAGTTAACAATGACTGTTAATTAATGCTTTTGTCAAAAGCAGTGGTTCTTCCTATGATATTTTTGCAGGAATTAGGCTAATAAAGTTCGTGTTTTCTAAAAAGCAGTATTCATTATCTAAAAACATTATTGTCTCTGTTCCATGTCTAAATGCAACTAATAACTGTAGTCTAATTTGCATGTTGATATCTGCGTATACGGGAATTTATTTGGGAATATCATTTGTTTTTTTCCAGCTAAAAATAGGTTCACTCTGAGTCCAGACTCCCCGAACGTCCTGTTCTTTATTTCGGTCCGGCAGATGCTCTTAATTTAACAGGTTCCGTATTTTTTTATAACTATAATAACGTAAGTAAGTCTGGCATATTTTTATAAGGCTATGAATAAGCATAACTCTGGGCTACAGAGGTTCCTTGTGTGAGCATTTCAGTAAGTGGGAAGCAAACATGCAGATAGGCCTATTAGAATTATTTGTCTCTTCATTTTGTTTGGTATCGATACTGTGAGTGATTTTAAAGGCTAGTTATGGAATAAAGTCACTTGTAAGCCATCCAGCGCCTCTGTGGCAATGACAGTCTTTGTCGTCCCATGTCATGGTGCATGGGGCAGGGTAAAGGGTTACAACAAAATTTTGCTGATGCAGAGAACTTAGAAGTTAAACAAATGGGAAAAACATCCAAACGGCCATGCGTTTGATAGTGATTATTATACAGGCTTCATCTGCAATGCTTCTCCAATCCTTAGGCTACTGCTGAGGGTGCATTAGCGACTCACTCCTGATTTGGTAAAGCTTTGTGTGCCAGCGCCGTGACGTCATGTCCGCTGGGCTCAGCTCCCATTTGATGAGAGGATGGCACGTTCTTTTCAACCAAAAAGCAAGATAAGACTGGAGCGTGAGATAGTTATTAAATTTTATAGAAGAAGCAAATAATAAAAAAAAGGTAAAGAGACATTGAGAATTATTATTCTTATTGTTTATTTAATTCTTATCAAGATTTCAGGAGGCAGTTAATTACACAATTAATACGTACGTGATACAAATTATTTACACATATAACAAACAGTACCTGTAAACACAAAATAAAATTGTATTATCATAATTTTTATTTTTTCCAGCTTTCAACATAGCTTTTATAGATAGATCTTCGCTGATGAGTAAATTCATTATGTCGTATATCAGATAGAAGGCCATATTCATAGATATGCAATTGAATTAATACTGTTTCTCTGATTCGGCACAGTTCTGTGTTATTAAGTTCGCACTTGAACTTGTAAGGCAAAGTGTGTTAAGTTTGGTGGCTATATAGTCACACACTCTTTTCAGGTATAAAACAAAGAGATTCAAAAAGTAAAAATTCCACAATTTGGTATATGGATACAGTCTGCAACTTAAATCTCGATCATACCTTTTTAACTTTTCTAAACACACGTGAATATGCCTAAAATGACAGTTTGCAGCTTTCATGCAAAGGCCCCATTACCGCTTCATTCACATAAAGAAGTTATTGCAATATAAATAAGCAATTTAAACACCTTAGAAATCTACTCTCACATAAAAAGCAACACCGGTCATTGGATAAAGTTTTTTTTTTTCTTTAATATAATCTATATAAATACATAACAAATATGAATTCAACATTAAAACAGTATTTTAACATCTGTCATACAGTAAACAGCTGGTTTGCTTAATTTTTTTTATTCGACAGTTGTGTGTGTTTATATATAGCTGTATATTTATATATTTGTTTATATTTCTGTGTGATGTGTTGTGGCGCTTATCCTGGCTTTTGTCAAGAGTGCGCATAAGCGAAATCATTGTCAGTGCTACACGTTTATAGGCAGCATTATAATGATTAAACATACTTTGCTACAAAAGATGATTATATTGCTCTTTTATAAAAACTATGTATGCGATTTAAGACGCTGCGGTACATTTGTTTATTTATTTAGCGCACCAAGTTGAAATGTTTTGACCAGGCTATGAATATTATCTCGTAGCTATATGTTAGGCTTTGTCATATGGTAGTTTATCCAGATAACCTACAATGTAAATGCACTGTTAAAGAAGTTTTTGCGATTTTTTTTTTCACCCCCAATTTACTCTTTAAATTAACCAGGCTAAGACGGTATACTTATTTACAATAAAAAAAAGAGTAGTGTTTTTTTCTTTTCTTTTTTTGATAAAATTCCTGCTGAGTTCCGACGATTGCTGCGTCCATTTTGTATCAAACATCAAACCAAATGATATGACAAACGTGGAAATAAAACAACTCTAATGCATTTGATATCACAGTTGCCTGGATGCAGCAGAAAAGACTCTTTGGACTTAAGCAAGGTTTTCGCATTTTTTCCACATAACTAATAAATGTAGCTATATAAACGCGCGTTGCGCTAGTAGTGGAAAACGCTTGGTTCTGTGACAAGCATGACAAAGAAGAGCGATAGAAACACTTGTTTCTCAAGAGAGCCACTCTGCCAAGTGCAAAAACGGCTCCTATATAGCCTATTTTTGAAATAATTTGACCATTATTTCATAAGAGACTTGTATTCAATAAATGTATTTTGACATAATTCGATAGGCCTATAGCCTCTATTTAACGTCAGTAATGCTGGTATATTTAACTGGCCCTTTTATTCTTTTGAATTATTGCATTGTAAATATAACCTTGCGCACCCCCCTCCCTCCCCATCTCCCCATTCCACCCCACCCCACCCCACCCATCACCTCCACCCCTCCCCGTTTTCTCTGTCTTAGTCACTGTCTGATTTGTCTTCCTTTGACGTGGTGCTGTGGTTGTACAGTCCCTGCGCCATCAGGTGTAATGCCAGACTGTTCTTGGTGCCGCTGGCTTTTTTGATTTTGGCTCGCTTATTCTGAAACCAGATTTTGATCTGAGATTCATTGAGGCCCAGTTCCTGCGCCAGACTTTGTCGTCGCTGCTCGGTCAGGTAGCGGTTGGTCTGGAACTCGGCCTTGAGTCTCTGGAGCTGCTCCGCCGTGAAGGCCGTGCGTGGTCGTTTGTCCTCCTTACTTGCGTTTTTCTTCTTTGGTTTACGAGATCTGGGACCTGCGTGTGAGGATGAAATAACATATCGTTTTTTTAGAGCGAAGCACAAATTGCATAACAGGCCCAATAACCTATAATCTGTTTTTATGTTCATGCAAGTTCTGGAGAGAGGGGGCTGTAAACATGTTCAACGAAGTGTTGTAATTTATGAATCTGTTTTACGTAGGCTTTATTTATTTATTTATTTTGCGTCACATTAGGGTGTGAGCAGTATGGATCTCTGTCTCTCTCTCTCTCTCTCTCTCTTTCTCTCTCTAAGTGGAGGCTCAGTGGAGGCTACATTAATAGGTAATGCGGGAAACCTCAGAGATGAAGCAGAATTTTGATGAGGGATTCGCGCCTTGCTCCATATTGGACATTTCTTGGTTAAAAAAGCCTTTTTAGACATCAAAATGGGATGAGTATGGTCATATGGCGATCGTACGTGAAATTAACCCATTCGACATCATAACTGGTAATGTCTAGTGTTAGCTCTCTAAGAAAATAAACACAACATTTGCTTAACGACCGTGAAAACGCTCCGACTAATTTCCTGAATATTTGAATGCAAAAAAACAACTCGAGGAGAAGCTACATTTTCAACGCGAAAATAAAACGAAAGACTGGCGCGATAGATTGATTTCATTCAACAAAAATAAAAGGTTCGGCTATACAAATGATAGACCTGTATGAAACACACTCTCTCGTAAATAAGTCTATTAATCAGCACTCCACAGCACTCACTCTTGTTTAAACTGTAACTGAGAGATCATACATTTAATATATTAAACAAAAATCGACGGACTAGGCTAAATGACCACTCTTGATCGAGTTTGCTCTACATTAAATTAGCATTCAGTATGCACATAATGTTTTCTTCTTTTTTGAAATATTAGCAATACAGTTTTAGATAAATATTCAAGTTACGAAACACTTTACTGCGCACAAACACTCATGAGCAGCTGCTTACGCAGAATATAGTAAATGCGAGGCCTGCTCCATTGTCAAAAATATGCTAATGAAATATCAACAAAGACGGAAGGCTTACAGGGCAAAATCTTTGACAAAACAAAAAACCTCATGTACATGCCATTCAGCGTTAAAAATGCGTTTCTGTAATTTTTTTTTTTTTTTTTTTTTTACTTGTTTAGCCAACTTATATTTTATTAAAATTGAGCCATCTTGACATTCTATTCTTTCCCTTCCTTAAAACGATATAGCCTAACAAAACTAGGTAGCCTACATCATTATCAATCCACAAGCAAACGGTATGGAATTAAAATAAAAGACAATTCAAATATATTAAGAATATATATGACTGTATTTACGAAAATATAGTTAAAACTACTTTTATACTTTTTCTGAACGTTTATAAGCCTGTTTTGATGTTTTTGGACCTTTGTCGTTTTACTTAGGCTTGATTATATAAATCCCATCATAATGTTTCAGTATAAATGTTCAGAAATATAAAAGATGTGATATTTTAATTATTCCGATATCTTTAGTGAATTGTTCATATTTGCACACATTTGGCGGTTTGTATTTCACCTCAATGGTTTTGTTTTAGAATTGCAATGCTCTAAAATTGGAATACACGTGATTAAAATCGAATACAGTATAGATTAGAACTTGTACTTTGGATACATTTAACAGACTTCCCGGCACATTAAAATAAAGGAAAACGTACCTGATGACGGCCTGTCCGAGTAGCGTGTGCAGTAAACCCAAGCGGGCCACAGCATAGGCTGACCAGAGTGTCCGTTTGAATTGCTCTGTGAACTATCCGATTCTGAACCCAGGCACTGATCCACATTCTCCCCGCGGGGCTTCAAGGGCTCTTCGCTCTCTATCTCAGCCTTCTTTCCTCCGCTGCTCGTATGCGTTGTGGAAGTTCCCTCTGTTGGTACAGTACTTCCCACCTGTCCCGTGCTAGGACCCGTAGGGTTGTGATTCTCTCGAGCGCCGTGATTGCCCTCATCGCGCGTGATGTTCGCTTCTTTCTTACGGCCAAAGTCCGGCCGCAGGATGTTGTCGATGAAGAAGTTTGTGATTCGGTGCGGGAGCTGCAGGTTCCCTGGAGCTTGCAGAAGGGGTCGTATGGCACTGTTGGACTCGTCCGCTGCTCCTCGCTGTTCCGCGTCTCTTGCGCTCTGCTCATTCTCATCCATGCTGATACACACTTTCCACTTTCCGTCCTTAACCCTTTATCGCTCTCCCGCACTCGGGCAGTCGCACCCCACTCCGCGGGCGACTCGGTCCACTTTGTTCACTTCAGGAAAATTTCGAAATTGAACAAGAAAATTTGTCAGTGAGTTTTAGCGATAATAAAAAACCTTTGCGCACCGTGGTCACAAAGGAAAAACATAGTTACGCCTTCCAGTCACGGAATGTTCTCTGTTTAAGGTTGATGAACCGTAACTTTCCAGTTTGGTGCTATTTGTTTTCTGCGCAATGCAACTATCGAGGCTTCAGTGGCTACTCTGAGAAGTGGGGCTCCTAACTGCTCCTGAAATACTTTCACTCCGGATTTTTGTTCTTATTTTTAATACGAGCCCCCAGTGACGTTACACTCCGGTATCCTAGACACGTGCCTTCGACCAATAGAATAGACTAGAGCTAGTCACATGGCCCTGATTCGAGAGTAACAGACAACACTCATCCTTGCACTTTTAAAGACACAGTGCTTCACCAAAATACAAATTCAGACAGTGCCAAAAACGCAGCCTGCATACTGAACACGGTCTTCACATTTTTTTTTTTCTCTTAATGGTTTACTTGTAGTGTAATTATTTCTGCTATGCATGTTTTTGATGCATGTATCATTATTCAGATTTGGTCGTCAACTCACTGTCCGAACCCACTCAGGAAACCGCAATTTTAAAATCCGATTTTTTTAGATTAACATTTTTTTTTTTGTACTATTGATACTGTTGAGTACTGCTAAGTTTCTTTTTTTAGCAGGAGAAATATTTTATTGCATTATTTTTATTGTATTATGTATTATCTACATATTAATATAATGGGTAATTATAGTAACACAGAATGCGTCAAACCAATACTAGAGTAATCGTTTCCGCAATGATGTGCTTGATGCTTCCAAACCATAATAACATTCCAGGGTTTTTTTATGTATGATGCATACACAATTTACTTATATGAAGAGCAGTAGGCTACGAGAAATTCAAGTTTCAATATTCAGAAACATTTTAGCATAAAGCCTATAACTCACATGCTGTACAGCGATAAAGATTTCGGCATTCTTATTACAGAATCATGAGTAGGCCTACACACTATACGCAACATACATTTAACACTAAACAGAAAAAAGTAAACGAAAACGGATACACACAGAGTTCTTCATCTGTCGACCCGACTTGAGTCCATATTTTTATTGCAATAATTTGATGCTCATTTCTTTGGACTGATGCCTTTGGCTCTTTAAACATATCTTGGTATTTCTAAGTATATTAATCTGCGTAGTCGCGCCAAAAATGAAAGCGTACAACAACTTTCACTCGTTCATGAGCCTTAACCAGACCCTACGCACTGTGGCAATGGCTGAAACCTTGATACGGTTCCTGTCTCGCGCTCTCCAGGTACCACGGAGCAGCAAATCCATGCATGACGCTCATCTTTGTTATTCGGATTAATTTTATCTCTCTTTATTCTCAGTCACGCAGCCTTGAGTCGTTATGTCTATGATGAATGGCGCCTATATGGAGCCTAAGAATTGGGCTACATTGACTGTGACCTTGTGTAGCCTTTCTATAGCACGTCGAAATCAACAATAACAACGACCCTAATATCTTTTGGTTAGCATAGATTTGGGCTCTTAAATCTTTAGTATAACATTTGTAAAGACTTCACAATGTTGGAGCTGCCAGTAAAGATGGTTAGTCTAGCTTCTCCCAGTGAACGTGCAGTATGACTTTTCTAACTGAAGAGGTTTCTCAAGAGGCCTTCTGTGATTGCATTTCTCATTATGATGTGTCTCTGGCGAGCCAAGACCGTGCAATCTCCTTTCAAATTGGTGCATATTATTTGCCACTAACAAGGCATGTCTTATTTTCTATTTTCCATGATATGATTGTTTCCTTTTATACAAAACATTGTAGCATATATATATATATAAATTAATACACTAAACTGTGTGGTTGGTTACATTCATATTGATGAACTATTGTTGCTTGATGAAGATCCCCCGACAACAACCATTTGAATAGTCCATAGCGGTACAATAGCCACTGGCCTGTTGTACTACAGCTGCTCATCTCAAGAGTGGAATGGACACGGCTCTAATCTAAGGGTCTTCAAGGATGCTTTGGCTTTAATGACAGACATTCTTTTACAAAGATTTTTAATCACCCGCAAGATATTCACCGTAGACTCCATGCGCGGAGTGGGTAAAAGACAATAGAACGATTGACAGATCGCAAGCGCCGTGGCCTGCCCTCTATCCCTGTCTCTCTTTTGCCACAGCCAAGGCTGAAACGCTCGCCCTGGCTTAAGCGAGAATTGCAGTTTACGCAATTATTTCTTTTTTGCGCATAGAATAAATTAATTATCAGACATGCGTATCACAACAGTTGCATCATACCTTTATAAGGATTGTGAGCCAGCACTAATTAAAATATAACAACAGTGCAACGGATCATTGATGTGCTATTGGGGATTCTATAAATGAACCATCTCTGTGTCCTCCTTTACCCTCTGCTTCTGCTGGTTCATCATCTTCTGTAGGCTGTATCTTGTGATTTCACTTATCCAGTATGAGGCGTCCCCTCCCATATAGCAACACAACGCAGGTTAAGCGACGTAAGCACATAGCTTTACTACTTTTACTGTTGTACAGCAAAATAATAATAAACTTAAAAGTGTAATCCAAAGTGCATCTGTTTATGCAAAGGTAAATCCTGAATATTCAAAATTTTATGTTGGATTATAGCCAACTACATCATATGATTTATTATGATGCCGTTTCAAGCAGGCTCGTGCAGGTTTCAGATATTTCATATCACGTTATCTATATCGGATATTTAGAGGCCCAGTTCTTTATATGGCAGCCATAACTGCACTGGCTCCACTAGTCAAACCCTGTGCATAGGATTAAGGCCATACGTTGATGTTTTTATTTGCCTTGATATGTCATCAGCCTTTCCGTCTTTTGTGTTGTCTTTGTAGCCGTGTTCACGTGCGCTTCCTCTCTATATGTTGTTCTCCAGAATGCATAGTCTCAAAATCAAAGGTTTTGATGAGCTTTTGCATTTCACCGCGCCGTGATGCCCAGACAAAACAGTGAGGTCTGGTTGGCAATTCTATACCTCTTCTTGAGCACTTAAAGGAAATTGAATATTTTCTACTCAAGGCAGTATATTTCTGAAGAATTCCATTGGATTTGCACCTAAGAAACGTTCAAAGAGTGGGCAGCAAAGCTTTTTAAATGATCTTAAGGAAAATGCTAAGCGCATAGGGAATAGCTGGTGTCAATTAGGTTGAATCACGTTCAGTCTTGTTTGGAAGAGAATATGGTTGACATTTTATTGACTGTGGTTAATTGATAACTTTCTTTTCTTTTCTTTTTTTTTAAATCAAATATATTTTGTGTGTTTAAATTGTTAAAAGTAAGCTTTGGTGACATTATAGAGAGAGGCTACAAGGAGTTTAGGTCGTGTTATCATCTTTTATCCTATTTTTATTTTATTTATTTAATGATTCCATAGACGTACGACAAGGTTTTCTTATTTAGCTTAACATAGACAACCTCCATAGCATAATTAAAGTTTTACACATTGGGTAAACACAGCAATTCTTCTAAATATTAATAAAAAATATTTATTTAGTTATGCAAAATGAATAAGCTATTTAGTATTTAGTAATATTATGTTTGCACGCAGCACAATGCAAACATTGATCACACTTTTCCAACCAACACCCCGTCAGTTGAGTAGTGATCGATGCCACGTTTTGGATCTATTTCAAGGGCGCAGGTAATCTGAAATACGTGTAGCCTATGATATCATGCATAAATATATAGACGCGGACACAGATTCAGAGGAAAGACAGATCTCAGATAAACCACTTAAAATGCTGGTGGTTTCCGTTTTTTTGTTGAAAGTGTGTTCAACCGAACAGTCTCGATATGCTTTTTTTAATCTAAAAAAGTAGCACCAACTGGTGTCCCATAGGAAAATGTCGAAAGTGATGTGCCGTTTGCTCTTGAAAAGACCGATGGTCTCAGTGTCTATATATTAATATATAAAGTCCATATTGGCCTATCAATAGCCCTATATGATGGATGGAGTCAGCGTATTGGGCCGAGTTTTATTTGAATAGATGTTTTATGGGCTACCGGTTCAGTTTAGAAATGCCTAGTGTTTGACCCTCGATGTGTTGTCCTTGGGCTCTCTTGAGCTTTAACGCACAGTGTATGCCACTGGTTCAGTCACTACAATAGGTGCTGACGCGCTGACTCGATTTGTGAATGGACGTGCTGGTGTGTGTGTGTGTGTGTGTGTGTGTGTGTGTGTGTGTGTGTGCGTGCTCCTGCGAGCCTTGGTGATCATAGAGCTTGCAGCCTGATATAAAGGATAACACACACCCCTTAACTCTCTCACTCTCTCACTGTCTCGCTCTCAAAAGACACACAAACACTCATACTAACACGGTCAGTCAAAGCACGCCTGCGATATGAGTCCTGACACCATGCAGGGCAGCATCCAGCCATCCACCACTCTAGGATCTGCAATGACACGATGACAGTTGTTATTTTCGATGTTACACACAAATTTCTTTTCCTCCCAAAGATTTGTAAAGATCTTTAAATTTTACGATTCGAATATTGTTTTAAAAAATCTCCATACCAGAAAAATGCGACTTAGGCTAAGTGATTGCGCCAAAAAATTATTTAGCCTAGTAACAGGCTAAATTGGCTAATAGGCTAAATCCATAATTTGATCTAATACCAAAAAGTGAAACCAATACCTCTTTGGGTACTGGTCTAAATGCATGACTGGTGCTTCTTGTTTTAAATCCAGATTCCTCCATCAAAGCCAGGGAACTGTCGGGGTCCGGATCCTAGCAGAGTGGACACTTTGAAAACGCCGGGAGGATAGAGTTGATAGGTTTTAATGCTTTTAATTCTAAAGCGTCTGATCGTCCTGGCGTAAATAAGTCTCCTTTCAGTCGACACAGTCTTGCTGTCCCTGACCCACCGTGCATGTGGCGTCCTCCACAAACCTAATTAAGGCTCTTTAGATGGGATCAAGTTAATTGAATGCTGCTCCCATCTTGAGACCCTTTTTTGGAAAAAATGGCTTCATTGACAGTCAAAGCTTTAGCCTTGTATCTCTCTCCAGTCATCCCACCTTGAAGATTTCAGTGAATCGGAGAGACAAAACGGTTTTACGTGCTTGAGTAGACCCTTTTGTTCAACTAACGTAAAAATATTTAATGTTGCTTAAAATATTTTCAGACGCATCTAATGTCGGTTGGCTTTTCAAATGCAAGAAAGTGCCACAGGTGCATTTTCACTTTCACAAATACCAAGCGTTTTTTTCTCCGTGAAAACTCGCATTTAGAGTGCCTCTCAGACATGTCAGCCCACATTATATTTCATAAGCATCACGCTTTTTTTCAAATTAGTTTGTACCCAGATGTCAGTAACTTTTTTTGAAAAGTAAAAAAACAATGAAAAGAAAAGGCTTGTTGATACTTTCTATAAATATTATTTCTGCACGTTTGATCTGGAATCATAAGTTTTAGATGAATGGATTCTCTTGTTTTTGTATTTTATGCCATTATATTATGCATTATTAGAGTGTTTTATTCTGTTAAACACTGAAATCCACGAATTAATGCTATATCCATGCATAAACTATCGCTGATTTATTTCATCTTGTTAATTTCGTGCCATTTAAATGTTGTTCAGTTGTTGTCCTTAATGGAAGTGTTACTCAAATGTTTGTTTTTAATTACCATTTTACTCAGACGAAGTTAGCATGTTTGTAAATAGCCTACTGAATTTTCTGGGTTATTCTACTAAAGTAATCTGAGTTTCATTTAAGTTATTTAGTTAGATGTGGTACAAGATTAAATACTTTTTTATATCAATGATTTCAAAATTGTACTTAAAATGTAATTTTAATTTATTTGTATATCTTATGATAATAAACATTACTCAACATTACAAAACATGCTTAATACTTGCTTAATTCTTTTATGTGTTTAGCCTAAATATACCAGCAATGTGGGGCCAGAATTCGTTAAAGCATCTGCCATTATAGTTCTAATTTCGGGTTCATTTGAAAAGAACAACATTTTCTAATACAAATATTATCAGTAGCCTATATGCCGTTTTAAGAATTTCGTCTCCCATTCATATATTTGTTAATAACAGTATTTGTAAAATACAATAGCCTAATTATTAAAAGTTTTATCACACTAATAATGCCTCTTAAAATACATGCAATCAAGTTATAACATTTAAAATGTCACTCAAATTGTTTAATAGGTTTGGTTGCTTAGGAGTGGATTCGCCCGGTCTACTGACAAATGATAGGCTATAAAGCAAAGCAAAGCAAATATGCGAAAGAAATTAAAACAATTACTTTTAGGATATAGTGAATATTGCCATTTTTTCCATATGCGCAGTGGATGTTTGTCCCTCTCTGAATATGAATAAATGTAAAGGTGTATATGGACCCTTCACCTGCTGGG
Organism: Ctenopharyngodon idella; assembly: GCF_019924925.1. Taxonomy (NCBI): domain Eukaryota; kingdom Metazoa; phylum Chordata; class Actinopteri; order Cypriniformes; family Xenocyprididae; genus Ctenopharyngodon; species Ctenopharyngodon idella. The sequence goes on from NC_067226.1 coordinate 13,689,287, forward strand.
ACTTCTTTCTTGTGACAATTACTAAACACCACGTGGTGGCTACGTCAGGGTTAAGTGAGCGGGTATACGAACATGACCCACAAAAATCTATATTAAAAAAAAAACAATAAGCAAATTACTTTTGACAGCGCTTAGTCCGAGTGCCATAGGTTACCTTTGCCGATGTCTGAACACCCTGGGTGGGTCACAGGGCGCTATCATGGTTTCTTCGCGGGAGTTTAGATGCTTCGAATTCCATTGGCACCTGTTTCGCGCGCTTGTGATTGTTTTCGACCCTCGCGACAAGTGTGTCGCGTGACGTGTGCAATAATCACTTGTCTTTAAACACTTTGCGCACTTCCACATCACTGTGCACTTGTTGCGTAATTCACTTTAGCGTGTCGCTCATGCTAATAAATAATGAGCACGGTGCACCCAGCTCAGTCTGTCAACAGTCACAGTGCATACAACATAAAAGGTCATAATTTGGTGAATTAATATCTAACGAAAACAAGTAGGCCTTTTAAAAAAAGGGGGCTGGATAAAGAAACGTGACATGATAAAGTCTAAACAAATGCCATTTGTATCTAATTCTTGTTGTGGACTTGCTTTTTACTTACGCATATGAGGACACAAAATGGGCTTGGATATTCTTCGTGTGTGGCATCACTAATCATATCTTCAGATTCAGCATGTATATATAGAGAAGAGGCTGATTCCATGTGTCGGGTGCCCCACCTTTAACCTGACCTCTGAGATATTTATTTTGACCACAGCTGAGAAGAGAGGGCTTCCTTGAACGAGGCCTTTTACCAGTTGCCAATCACGGTAAGGCATGGACCTGATGGGATATGCGGTCAAAGGTCTCAGAACGTTCCTTTCTATTACGTTTAAAGTTTTGAATGCAAAATGTATTTCTACCTCCTATATTTTCAGTGTGGCTTTGGTATTTTTTTTTTGTACCCCAGAGTCCCTTCCAATGCCCCTCTGAGAAAGTTGGAGTCCTCTTTTGTGCGTCTGTACTCGACCGGAACCTGCTCCGTCCACAGCTGCTCTCCTGCTTTGTGATGAGGAATGCGTCATTTCACCATCTTTCACACAATAATCTATTTATCTCCACTTCCCTGTTTTTGCACTTCTCTGTATTCTTCATTCAATTTTAAAATATTCCGGTACATAAGCTGCCTGTCCCTCTTTGTGCTTTGAAATCTCAAATTTGACAGCGCTTGTCAAAGAAAAATTCAAAGAAGAAATCTGAGCACAATGTTTTGAAGAAAAATCAAATCGTTTTAGTCATCATGTTTAAATTCGACTTGTAATAAACTTAAATTGAATTTTCTGATGCTTAAAGTTTACTCAATAACACATGAAAGATGACGAATGAACGTGACGTTCAATAACGTACAGGTAAAGAAGTTAACAGTAGGCTATATTTACATTACATTGCTTTAAAATATATTTAAATAAAAATAATATATTAATATTTAAAATAATATATACCTGTATTTTTCTTTCTTTAATATATATATATTTATATGTTTTATATATATATATACACACACACAGTCAAACCAAAATTTATTCAGACCTTGAACATTTCATTCATTATTACAGTTTATTCACTATAGTTTAAACAAAAAAAAATGGTAATAAAATATGACAAGATCTCAGAGTTAAACTGTGTCAGAAAAAATGAATCTTAATTATGCAATTAGCAAAACATGGTCAGGTCAAAGTGTATGAATAATTTTTGGTTCCAAATTTTTATCAATTTTACTGGTAGTCCACTGTATGAAGAATTTTTGGGTATAATATGTCACAGTTTACCTTATTTTGCTATCCTCACTTAAATAAATGAACTATAGTGTCCTGAACCCCTGTTAAAAATATATAAAAAATGTCTGAATAATTTTTGATTTGACTGTGTGTGTGTGTGTGTGTGTGTGTGTGTGTGTGTGTGTGTGTGTGTGTGTGTGTATATATATATATATATATATATATATATATATATATATATAATGTATATGTATGTATATATGTATTAATATTGGTTGCATAATTTTTTATTTATCAGTTTTATAAAAACTCTGGCATCTGATTACATCATTTATCAGGGCAGAATGCCATTAGAAGGCCACTGACCTCAGGCTAAATTTTTTTGTCTTTTACATGATTTTTTTCATTAAACAAACTGTAAAATTTAATGAAAGCAGTATTTTGAAGAAAACCAAAGAAATTGTATTGTTTTAGTCCTAATGTGTATAGGGAAATGGCAATAAATTAATTATTTTACATTCCTCCCTTTCTACATGTTAAGTAACAGCACAGGCAACTGATTTCTGAAAAGGTGGAATACTATTGGAAATGTATAGTCTAGAGTCTTTTCCCTATCAGATTTTTAAAATAACAGTAGATACAGGTAAAGCAATTATAACCAATTAAATTTTTTTGAATTATTATCAGTTAGACATATAGTAAAAAAGCCTGAACAACAGTTTTTTTTTTTTTTTTTTTTTTTCTCGGCACAGGCCTACCATTAGAGTGTGTCTTCATGTGCTTGATTAGGTTGTAATAGTGGCAGGCCTAACGGCAGTCAACAGACAGTTAATCCCAGACCGTAATGCCATGTGTATTTCATTTGCACTGTAAAGGATTTGTGCGGATCAGTCGCTTCACGTGCCACTACCTGATATTTACTTTTCTGACTGCAGCTGTCACAGAACTGTGAAATTCATTCCACTGCACACAAGAGGGAAGTGTGTTTGATTTTCATTTGTACAATGCTTGAAGAATATCAGTTTTAATCTTCATTTTTTGACATTGTTAATATAAAGTGCCCTGGTAATAAACGACTGGCCTAATCGTCATCCTGCACCCCTCTTCATACACCTGCAGATCACTTGCAGTATGTTTCTTCCAAAGATTTAAAAATAATATAATAATAATTCTGACCCCTTGGGCATTAGATATGTGAATCCTAAATTAGATCAATTGTAATAAAATGTTATGGAAGGTGGTTATGTTGTTGTAATGACAGTCACACCCATGTTGTTGATTGTTACACTCATAAATCCTGTGACCTTGACTCTCCTTACTGAAAAGCACATTGCCGCCACCTTTACAAGAGAACTTGTCTTGTGATCGACCATGGAATCCATAAACCAATTAGAACAGGCAGGGCTGAATCAGACTGACTGAGGCGAATGGAAGTCCTGGTCAGTTGTGAGGGGTGAGACATGTTTAAATGCCAGACTGGCATTTGAATGGCATCGCGGGCAATTTGGACTGAAATGGTGCTCTGTTTTTTTTGTTTTTTTTTCTCCTCCTCTTCTTCTAATTTTTTTTTGCACCCTCCTGTAACACCGTCGCTGGTCTGTATCCCATTAGGTCTAATTCTTCAATTCATTATCTTGCTACCCTCAAAGATTGAGTGAGACGGCGATGAGACACTGAGCGAGAGATGCTGAGTGAGAGAATGGAGAGCGATTGTCATTGTGGCTTAACATGCACACGTCAATCCTTAGATTCAGTGACAGTGTTGAATGAGGCACAAATTATTTCACAGTCTGGTGGTCCAATTTAAGATAATTTTGTTAGTTGAAAAATGTGGTGATTCATTTGGTCTGTTTTTGTCTAATTGTGCATGTTTCTATATGGCTGCATTATATCTTTTCAGGTGCAAGACCTTTAAGAAGGCTTGTGTATTCTGTGTAATCTATATTTTCTTAGTGTCTCAGTCTTTTCATTAATTTATTCTATCTTTTCTCTCCCTCTCTTTATCTTTTTTTATCCCTCCACTCCCCTTCATCTCTCCTCCACTTTCCTATCCTCTTGTACTCCTGAGCTAGTTCAGTCAGAAGCCAAAGAAATGTCAGGGGTGAGTTCAATAAGTCTGGGTAATTGCGATTCTGTCTTCTCGTCCGTTCGACTGAATCATCTTCCATTAGAGGAGCAGTGGGGGGGCCCTTACCCAGGGCCAAAGAGCAATCTAAATCCTCAACGCCTGTTAAAGCCTCTGCAAGTCATCTCCATACAAACACGTGGAAAATCCACCAACATGCACAAACATTTGTTTTGTTATTTTGTTGTTCTTTATCTTTCGCTTGTACTTTGCCCGACAGGACTGCTGGTATAAAAAAAACTTTTATAAGTTCTTTTATTGAAAATAACTCGCAAATTTCCATTTTTTTAGGGACAGTCTTCCAGAGCAAACGGAGGTTAAGTGTCATGCTCAAGGGCACAATAATGACATTAGGGTACAATGGGGCTAAAGCGCACCGGGGTACAAGGCACATTTGACTTTATTCTCTTTTTAACCACTAGATGGCGCAAAAAATCAGCTCAGCACTTTTAGTTCACCCAAAAATGAAAATTCTGTCATTAATTAGGCTACTCACCCTCATGTCGTACCCGTAAGACTTTCGTTCATCTTCGGAACACAGATGAAGATCTTTTTGATGAAATCTGAGAGCTTTCTGTCTCTCCATTGACAGCCTACGCAATTGCAACTTTGACGCTTCAAAAAGTTCATAATTCGCAGAACGAATCCATATGAATCGAGCGGTTTAGTCAAAATTTTCTGAAGAGACTCACGCTTTTTATAATAAAAAGGTTTAATTTAGGCTTTTACTCACATATAAACACTGATCAGCGAACATAAACAAAAGCTAAACTCAACCTGAATGACGCGCGAGAAGCTCAAAATTGCTAATAACGGAAGAATATGTAAACGTATGGTATTTGGGGTAAAAAGCACCCCTGCTGTTGGGACGAAAGGCACAATAATTAACATGATAATAAATAGCTGGCTGACTTTTCCATTTGTTGACATGATTCAGATGGTAATTAACATTGTGTCCACCTTAGAGAATAACACCATATTTATAATGAAACCATCATATTTAAAAATATGATAATAATCATATTATATAATAAATAATATTTATTGTAACTACTGTAAAGCTATATTAAGTTAAAATGGGATCTCATTCAATGCTTTCAGAATCTTTACTTTTCAAAATAATATTGTTTCTGTATTTTTAAAATGAACATAGTTTAATAACTAAATATTTACCAAAAATGAATTATCAAAATAAACCAAATATAGTACAAAGTTTGCTAAAGTTACATTAACTAAACATTATTAAAAACATTACTTTAGCTAAAGTATTTGTATAAAAAATGTGTGCCTTTTGTCCCATGCTTTTACCCCACACATGGGGTAAAATGCTCACCTTATTCATTTATAAGATTTTTAAACAAACAAACAAACAAACCACTTTTATTAATTATTTTCACACAAAATCTGTTGCTCCATCAATGTTCAATAATTTTTTTTTTCTGCAATCATATAATTGGAGTAATGAAGAAAAAAGAATATTAAAGAAGTATTACTTCTGAAGAAGTATTCCCACATCTTCAGCGGTCCAGAATCACTTTTGAAACATCTGGCTTTTGTATTAGATGTGAAGGGTCATCTCATATACACAATGACATGCCTGTCACTGTTGAAGTTTGATAGGGGCAGGCACTGTTCATGCAACCAGGAGGGGTCCCTCTGTAATGAAAAATGTACAATACTGCCATCTGCTGACGTTAATTGGAACCAATTTTCTGAAGAGTGTAAAAAAAAAAAAAAAAAAAAGGACTAGCCATCTGTCCAGGGTGTCCGAGATGCTGGAATAGGCTCCAGCGGACATCCCCGCAACCCTGCTGAGGATAGAGCTGTTTGGAGAATTGATGGATGGATGGATAATAAATATCAAGTATGTGCAAGACAAAATGCAATGCAACATTTTTCACTTTTATTGGCAACTTCGTTTATATTGTACCGTTGTGTAATGCATTGTGATTTACATTCATTCTACTGGTTGTATTAGATGTCTAATTGCATCTCAATCAGCCTATTTTTATATGTTAGAAAGAATGAGGATTGTTTGAAAAGGTAGTAAAGATGGAATGTAATTTTTTCTCTTTAATGTGGCAATGTTTAAATTCATACATAATGTATAGGCTTAGTTGTCTGTACTTATAACTAATATTTTATGTTATGCTGATAATTTGCTGAAATAAGTTTTTTTTTCTTTTTTCAAAGGGGCTATATGTAAGAATTTTCATGTATTAATCACTTTTATATTGCTAATGTGTGAACAACACCTTCCCCAACTTCCAATGTTGTCTATGAAAGCATGTAGACTGATTTACTGTACTGTAAAATCAATGTCATGCAAAGAAAAGAGAATAGTTAAAACTATAGTCTCACATATCCAGATCTATATAGCATAGTCTCAAATATACTTTATAATCATTTGTAACAGTGCAGTTTTAATTACCTTATCTCTCGGCATGAAACTGCAAACATATCCACATCGTTATGATCAGATGCTTTCTCACCGCTGTCGTTTTTGTTGTGTGTTTATTTTGTTGAGAGGAAAACGCGTAACACATACGGTCTAAACAAACTTTGTTTGGGCCTGATTTTGTTCGAAATGACATTACGCCAGTTCGCTCTTCGATTTTGCTTGAAGTATAACTTAACAGTATACCGTTTCTCTCGATTTTACTTCAAAGCGAAGAACGAAAAAGAACTTCGCCATGAATATATCGGGGCATTGAACCGCTTTCAGTGTCTTGTACATTACATCTCTGTGCACGGGTGCGAATCTGGTGTGAACACGAGCACAAGCAATAAGATCCTGGTTGCAGTTCATTTAACGGCCTCCGGTGTCGCTAACAACAAGAGTTTCTGAATTCTGTGTATAGCCCCTTTCAATTTGCAAAAGGATGTTTTATGTTTGGGAAGAAAGGGAATATGTGTATTCTGTACTGTGTCTAAGAATTATACATAAATCCTTGTTATTGTTGTTTACCCGTTTGTTTTTTGTTTTTTGTTTTGGCATAAGATTAAAATAAACTATAAAATATTTAACTTTGATTCCACAGATGAGGATCTCTCCCAAGAGCAAGCAGCACCTCTGCTGAGTCAAAGTTTGGGTTTACACTTGGCATTAACATGCGATCACCGTAATCCGATCAAGCAGATCGGATCATTAGCCATTCAGGACACAACTCGTTTACATTTGTTCACATTAAGGCTACGTTCAGACAGTCAGTTCAAATCCTTTTTTTTTTTTTTTTTTTTTTTGTGCATATCCGATTGAAATCCGTTCAGATTTAGCAAGTCTTAGCAATATTTAAATTAGGTCTGTGGCGCATTTGAAGGGCAGAAGCTTCAAATGGCTTCGTAGTGTAGCCTAAAACTTTCACTTTAGCCTCTATCAATGGCAGTGCACACAGCACAGAATTTTTGTGATTTATTCGATAAAAGTACAATCGATCACAAATAGAGTTCTTATTATACCAATTTAAGTTTCCCAACATTAATCTTGTATGATTAAAAGATATGATAAGTCATTATTCTGACGCAAGCATTTATATTGTATGTGTAATATGTAGAAAACGGCAGAATCTGAACACCTTTGTATTAAAGAAATAAAAGAACACATATCACACATATTAAAGATCATTAATTAGAACTAAACAAGGGTAGGCTATACGACACCAGATTAAGAGTAGGCTAAAAATAATACAAAATTAACAATGTCCCATTGCTTTCACTCACTTACAGGCTATTTTACTTTCTGAAGCAATCTCCAGTCTTAGATCAAATTAAGTTGTTTAAGTGAAGGAATACTTCCAGAGTTTCATACAAAAATAACTGGGTTGATCATGTTAAACAAGTCACATCATCCGGGTTTAAGGTTATAGCTTGCAGTTAGACGTGCCGGTATACTGTAATACGATATATCACGATAATGAACATGCACAATATTGTTATCGTGGTCACTTCAAATTACCGTGAATAATTTTATTACATGTTATTCATGTTTTTATTATGCATTTTAAGAATACTTTTCCCATCGACCATTTAAAATGCACAACATGGCTGTATGCTGCGTCAAAGAGGCACGCGCACTGATGTAAACAAGTTATCATGTAAGTCTAAATAAACTGTTTTAAAGACTGACACGTTTATTGTAATGTTCAAATAAGTTTAATTTCTTGTCAAAAGGGCGGGGATTTATATGACGTCGCCCTCTAAATGTAGGCCTAGATACGATGGCTGGATTGCATTTACATTACACTGAGATCCAATGACAATGCACCTTTGACTAGGCTACCTCTGGACCAGGACAAGCTGATCGAATAATATTCTGATCAGAAGCGCGTTTACACTCGTCCTTTCAATGTGGATCTGGATACAGGTCTCATGTTAATGCCAAATGTAAACGCAGCCTTAGACCAGTTAACTTTAACCGAATACCCTGTGCTAAAAGATTGACACACTGTTATTTCAAGTTCAGGACACTTCGCCATGAAGCGCCATTGCGTTCTATGCAGTCAGGATTCATCCTTTTAAACGTTTCTTTAACATGCAGTTGGGCAGCTCTGTTTGCTCTTGACTTTGAAAGGAAGACAATGTGGTAGGTCAAACAGTGATGCGAAATAGATGGCTGTTTTTTAAAAATGTTTTAGTGAAAGTTGCAGTTGCAAATAGATTATCTCAGAATATAAATGAAAGGGTGGGTAAAGGATTATCAAGTACGTGCATTCACAGGCATAGACATGTACAGTCAATCCTAATTGCTGGTATAAATAGATGAGGGGGTAGGGGAAATAAGTTCTCAGATGACGTCCAGACAGAAGAGAAGAGAATGAAAGCAGAGAGATAGTGAAGGGAGAAGGATTTATATGGACATGTTAATCAGTTTGATGACAGAAATCATATTATACATGGAAACAATACATTTTATTTAAAAAAGGTACTTAACATTCTGGTATAAATACCTAATTAGTAATGGTTCATATATAAAATCAGCTGCTCTGCTCAGTGGTGTGACTGTGAGGAACAGTGCAAAAAGCAACATTCAATGCACTTCTTAAAACAAGAACAGACATCTGGGCTAGAAGTTATTGGGTAACTTTAGTTTGACTTTTTGTGACCTAGATGTTTTGAAGATGAGAAATGAGCCTTTATGTGCCTCTTTTTTTAAAGCTATTTTACACATTGTATAAAACAAGGTTATACAATTTAAACCCATACCACTATTTATGACTCAAAATACTGTATAAAAGAAAATGTTTTATTTTAACATTTAATATTACAAACTGGTTCTGCCTGTTGTCTATGGTTGAATGTATAACCAGGTTAAAAACTCAATGAAGGAACATTAAACAGTTTGACGTACTAATGAATAAAATGCACATATGTTTTTTTTTTTTATGATTAGCACACAAGTCTCGAGAGTAAATGAAGAACTCAAAGATTGTTGTACAACACAATTTTATTGAATTTCATTCATCATTGACCCTAAAACAGTATAAATGAACCAAAGTGTTAAAGACACACATGCACACTCACTCCTCGAAACGCATTATTGCATTTCTCGCTCCCCTTTAAATAAAGCTTTCATTCAGTTTTACATCTCTCGTTCCCTGAAGCAGAGAGGTTCAGACAGAGCCTGTTACTCCTGAGAGCAACATTATATCATGGTTTTAAAACATTTCCCTCATGTTCTTCTTCTAACATTCTCAAAATACAGCACACAGCATTTTGCTTAAAATGATTTTTTTCCAACTTACTACTGCTAGTAAAGACACAGAACAACATGACATGGTTGTTGTTGTTTTCAGAACAGTGGAAATGGTCATTGGTATCATTTGCAAGATTATCTTTTGTGCGTGACTTCTTTTAAAAACGAGTTTGCAGTCATACTACACCTTCACATATACATAAAAACAATGTGTTTATTGCTGGTTTGTTCCTATACTGCATATGAGTTGTTTGGGGTACCTTAACATTGTAAAAAGTAATAAATATGAAAGAATACCAGGCTCAAAGAAAGTGATTGCACTTAATTTGCTAAGATCCCCAAACCTACACACTAGCCCGGTGATACCTCTCATATTAGCTATAGAAGCGGCTACAGGTGATAAGCAATACACAATAAATGAAGTACAAAGAAAAATAAAATAAAAATTACTGTACTGGAGAAGAAGTGACAAAAGCACTTAATTCTATAATACAAAGGCAATCACAGATTGCAAACCTTCGAGGCCTTTCAATCTTTTGATTTAGAAACCTTTAAATGGACTTCATTACACCATTTCAAATAATTTTATGAGTTTACATTAATAAAAATAGGCATCCTTAATGTTTTAACTAATGTTTGATTCTTATTTTCAAGGTGCCACTGCATTTTGCGATAACTAATGTTTCTAGTTTTACTTTTGGTCTGCGTTAGCAACAAAGTATGATAAAAACATGATCAATTCAGTCAATATACTATACTAACCAGTCGGCACAAATGTGATTGGCAAACCTTTCTGGTACTCATAGTAACACTCAAAGTGGTCAGTCTGTATATGGGAGTCTCGCAGTGCTGCAGGTGTTTTAAAAAATAAAACTACAACAAATCCTATATAGACAGTACACAGACCTCTTTGGATATTTTTAGGTATTTCGCACAGTCTTGAATTTTTTCCCTTTGATTTCTCTGTCAGTTCTTCAGCACAAAATAAAACACAAAAACTTCCATGCCACCTTTTTTCCCTGGTCTTATCCATAGGACCAGCACACACACTCATTTGTATACACAAAGTTTCACCAATTTTCACCTTCAGTGAAACTAGCTATGATTTTGTACAGTCCTATATTGGCAGTCCAGCAACCTGGTAATGAAACTTAAGTTTACCAGTAACACTACTGCAAGGAACTGTAACAATGACGACGCTGATGGAAGCAATGAATGCCAGGGGATTCTTTTGGCTTTTCGAAGGTGCTGTTCATGGCACACCGGTCCAGCTCAGACCAACCCGCTCTCTTATTTTCTTGTATCATTATAAAGAGGAGCAAAATTAAGAGCAGAAGTTATACTTGGACAGAAACCAGGGACACCCAATATAGAGTCTCAGTTTGCACGCCCTCTTTTTTGGCACTCTTCGAAGCTCATTTCATGACCTCTGACACCCGCTTAATCATTATGAGGCTTCTCAGTCGAGCCCTGTGGAGAAACAGACAGTCCGTTAGTAAAGAAAATATAGTGTTTGCACACCTAGAATAGCCAAAGAAATAAAAACAGCTTGATTTGCATTCTGTCCCTATTTTCATAGAATATAGAGACTGTATAGTGTGCAATACATGCAGCAACTGAATTAATATAGTTAAGTATTAGTCAGAGCAGGTGGGTTGCTTTCTAACTATTTAAATGTTCCAGCACCCCCAGTGTGCATTTAAAAAGGTGCTTTGGTTTTGTCACAAAGCTGAACCAGTCCTGTTAAAGCCCACTTGGCCCCTCAAAACTAGTATGCACTATATATGACAAGCACAAATTATACAAGGCTTGTGTGGGTGGGGGGCCCAGTAAAATATGATAGCCTCTCATAGGTCAACACTCTTTCAACATGCCTCACGGCAGCTGGCCAGCCTCCTAAGAAGAGCAATCTCTACAAGAACTAAATATTGCTATATTTAATCATCCGAACAGTGTTTAGTTTAGTGCATATGGTTTAAATGGTAATCATAATACAGTCTTCACAAATGCTTCAGTGGTGTGTTAGTACTAATACATAAATTTTAATTGGTCAAGAGTTATGTTCAGAAAATAGTCAGCTGAAGACATCACTACAAAATAGAGATGCACAGAAACTAAGGTTCTGGTTCAGTATATTCAGGTACATCAAGTATGGGAGTCCATTGCATCTCTCAACTGGCCACTTCATAAAGAAAGCTGAGAAAAATACCAGAAGAGAGCACTAATCCTAATTGGTCAAGCAAAATCAGCCGGTGCCAACTCAAAAACAAAAAACACCAAGTAACAACATGTAGAATGCACCACTTGGAGCCAGTAAAGCACTTTGTTTACCATCTCTCTGAACATTAGCATGAAAAACAAGGAGCGTAATCTGCTTTCACGCTCTTATTGAGAAAGAACGAGGTTATGTCAGCAAGACAAAGAGGCACAGCTGACTGAGAAGGCTTGGATGGCATGGCACAAACATGCCTCAGTCTACAATCAGCAACTAATTAAGATGTCCAGGCATGATGTTTCAGCCCAGGCACAAGATAGTGAGGGTGTCAACACAGCACTGGAAACTTAAAATGATCACTCTAAAGGATTGCACTTGATAGATTTTTTTTTTTTTTTTTTTACACATTTAACCTTACACATTTCTAATTAATTTAGGATTGTTGTAAGAAAATGCAGTAAGACAATGAAGTAGTCTACATCCTTAGTTTTCCCTGAGATCAGGTACGTTTCCAAATCAAACATATATTTTTATTCTGTAACACAACATCTATAAGAGTTACTAGGCAAAATGCCAACCACTCTTCAGCTAACTCATGGGTCCACAAAGAAATCCCATTCGGATAAAGTTCTGACCTTCATCAAATACAGTAACCAAAGATAAATTTGTCATTGTGCCGCCTTTTATAAATGTTAAAAACTTGGATCCTAACTACATCTGAATCAGTTTAGGAAATCACAGAGGCCTTTTGTTAACGACTGTATCTCCAATGTTGTTTACAAAACTAATCCTGTCTAATAGTGCTTAAGGTTGTATGTTAAATTGTATGTTAATGTTAAAACATTGAAATTTCTGTGTGTGATAACCTGGATCCAAGTCTGGTTATGGGAAGAACTAAGTGCTGTGAATAGCTGGACCATTCCAGGATACGAAGTTTCACTTTTGCTTCTGTGGGTGTGCCCCATTTAAGTTTCATTTCATAAGACAAACATATACACTGGCCTAATACAAAACACTCCAGGAAACTAAAGACAATACTTAAGTAATCTAACAGAGGTGCTGTACATGAACGATTTCATGGAACATGAAAGAGGAAAAAGGGTTGAAGCAGAAAATATGAGGAAATGTTTCTTACCATAGCTAGCTGTCGGCCGATATTCCCTACTGTCACTCCACCAGAGAAGAATATACAAGGCAGCCATGAACGTACATACAAGAAGTCTGGAGACGTATACCTGAGAAACAAAGAATAAAGCACTGAAACAACTAGCCAATAACCTTTAACAACTGTTAAATCCAATATATTAGAAAACAAATGACATACTGTATTCAGATTAAAACACTTACAAAAATATCATATCTGATGACTGAACATGTTCTACAACTGCAAATCTAAATATGGAAGCGAGTCTGTGACTCAGCCGTTACTTGGTAATAGATGACACATGACAAAATGTTTTCCACTGCAATCTCTCAATATGTGTCAGTCATAACTTACTGGTAGATGCCATTGTAGACCAGCAGCTGAGCAATGAGAGTGGCTAGAAGAGCAGTGGTCAGCCCTAAACCAAAGCCACTCCTGGAACGGTCAAACGTCCACCACAGGCCCAGAGACAGGGCAGCTAGAGTTAGTGAAAGCTGCACATTATTGGCAAAGTCCAGTTTCTGTGAGGTACTTTGAGTTAAGGAAATAGAAGTTAGTTCTATGTGAGCACTTTCCTTGGATTAATGTTAACGAATTTTTTTTGAGATTTATCAAGTGCTTACTGGTATTTAAAGGAATCTGTTCTCTTAGTTTAAGTACAGTAATAATACATATCTTTTTGACTTAAGGCTGGAATACAGTACACCACTTTTGCCTAGATTTTTGGGGGTTTTATTGTGTCTAGAGCGAAACTTGCAAGTATGGTTTTGCGTGATCATCGGTTGTTTAGTGTATGATGCCCAGTAAACCTTTACAAAGTCAGCAAGTGTATGATGCAGAGTGTTTTAAAACCCGTTTCAAAATCAGATTTTAAAAGTGATGTGGTGTATTCCAGCCTTAAACTCAAATCTCAAAACAGTTTAAAAGTTTTCAATATCCACAATTGCTACAGTTTCATGAATGGCACTGGGAAGGATACAGCACTGGCGTGATTGATGCCCACAAAGACAGCAATGCAGCGCATCACGCTTGCCCACTCCCGTTTAAACTTGTGTGGCTCTCCAAGATGGCGATCCAAACAGGGGTACAACAGACCAACCACAGCTGAGGAAAGAAAAAAAAAAACAATGCTTTAAATAACACTAATTCTCAAACAATGTAAGGGAGAAAAATAATCACATTTGATGCCTGAATCCAATTTAAAAGTTAATTTTGTTAAATTTAAATTTGTTTGACCAAATGTATAAATAGACTTTGGTTTTAAACTTAAATTGAATCACATAAAGTGCAAGTTCACAAATAGTCGTCTTTAAAGGGCATTTACTACTGAAAAGAATGTAGACTGTGTATCTGTCCACATCACCACTTTGTGGATTGTGAGGAATGCAGGAGGAGGAGTCGAGCGTGACCGAATTATTTATTAATTTATGTTGCACACGACTTCCGTGTTTCTCTTTTCGGCTAAGTGGCATGTTCGGCGTACCAGCCAATGGCGTGCCTCCCTCGCAGCTCACCCGTTCTGAGCGCAGCCAATAAAAAAGCACCACCCCAAGAATGAACCCAAATGCCCGGCTGTTTCCAGGGCAGTACTAACCGATAGCGACAAAGCCTAATGTCAACAAAACTGCCCCAACCACCAGTCAAGGGACTCTTACGTAATGTAAACACGATATCAAAAGGCCCACAGAATGCAGACCATTGTTGTCCTATCGACACATGTAAAACAATACATTCGAGCCCTACCGTTACTGACTTACCAGCAGCTGTGCCACAGCAGAGGGGAATCCACCAGGCGGAAGAAAACAGCGTGTCCAGCACTTCTTCTGGGAACAATGTAACATTTCTCTGGATCTGTAGTAAGTTTAACACCAAGGCGAGAACTACTCCAACGATAAACAATACAAGCCCCCGTCGAATTAAATTAGCTGACTGGAGGCTGTGCAGAGAGCCGTAAGCGTGGCTCAGCACTGAGGTTATGATGGACATCATTTCACCCGTTTTACAAACAATCCAGCTGGCGCTTGACAGGTCCTTCGTCTTTACACTGGTTGAACAGGAGCAGCTCCAACAGTGTTCCTCTAGTCTTGGCATTTGGCACTGTGAGAACCAAAAAGGTTATGAATGAGGAAAAAACGTTCAAAGAAACGTTATAATAATGGTGAAAGCCAAGCTGTTACGCTGCAAATACTTAAATAGCCCTAAACACAAACTGTTGTCTGGAAGTATATGCTATGAAAACCCACCTTGATCCTTAGGCAGTGTCTTCGTCTTAACCCCAACGCGACTGTGCCTTTTAAAACTATTTTGTAAAACGCGAGGCTAACAAAGGATGATTTCAGATGTGTTGCTTGGTCACATCATCTCTTGGCGATAAGCTGCTGCCTTTTTCTTTCCACAGTACAATACTGCTGCACGCGCGCTTCCTCTGCAGAAAACAAGCGCGGTCATGTCTGGTGAGTCGCGCTGGCCAATCAGAGATTGGCGGGCCATATGACGCGAACGCACGCCACCTCCCTCTCACGGACACGCGTTGTTGATGTTCACTGCCGTCAGCTGTTCGTTCGGTGGAATGGGTGTGTAAACGTGATGACAAAGAGTCATGCAAAGTTTTAAACTTCTGGATTGGTAAAAGGTTTAATGACCTTGCTTGGCCAAATCCTTTTTACTGAACAATACTGCACTGATGAGAGATTTTCTTGTTTTTCAATTTTAAGCGATATAGTCACCTGTTTACGCTAAAACAAAACTGCCTGTTGAGGAATGAAGTTGTTGGCTAATCTTTATAGACAAGAAAGCATTATGTGAATCTGAACACTCTTTTTTTGTGAATGAACAGGCCCTGTGAGCGCTTGAGATAATAAGGATTTGTAGGTTATACGTGACAGCGTGCAGTACGTGATGCGTGTGTGTTGGACGGTGTCCATGAGACTGAAAGGAGGGAATCGGGTCATGATGTGGGCTGTTCCCCCATAGTAAATAAGCTTGTACTCCTAGTACATTTATTGATTCAGAACAGAGTTCAGCCTGTCACCTGAGTGGAACCATTACTCACTAGATAAGATGGGTCAGTTTGCCCTTTGTCAAGAACAACTGTCAACAATTATAGGCCTACTCAACATGGCTCATCGTTCATGCGAGGACATGTGATTGCATAACTTTGCTAACATGATCTTAGATACGCTTTTCCAAACCAACATGTACGTAACTGACGTGTGGCCAGCATTTTAGTTGTGTCTGCGTTGTTAATCAAGCGCAAACAGTCTGTCCTTCACCCAGGAACATGTCTCAAATGCTATAATGGCTAGTGCTGAAGATCTATTCATTGAGCAAGTAAGCACCATTAACTGCCAGATCCAATTCAACTTTCAGTTCAATTAGTTTATTTGTCTAGTGCTTTTCACAATACATAGCCTAACGTTCCAAACAGCTTTAGTGCCAAAGGCGAAAGCAGCAAAAAATCTGTAAGTTCTTGAGTAGACGAGGAAGAACCTTGGGAGGAACTGAGAGTAGGCTGGGGAAGCCTTTCTCCTAGGGCTGGCTCATATTGAAACATAATTCTGACAAATCATACACACAATCATCTATTTTAAGGTTCAGGAGTGAAGAATAAACAATTATTTTGAGCTGGGAGATTAACAGAAATCCATTGTGAACTTACTTCATATTATCCGAGTGAAAGTACCAAAACTCACAGCTTTTGAATGTAAATTCTCTTTAGCTACTGCTGAAGTGAATCATCTTTCATGTTCAGATTGTTTTTCTAAGTGTTGACACTTTCTTTTAAATCCTCAGGCAAGCACAACAGAAAATCAGTGACTAGTGATCAGGAGTGATTCTTTTATTGTTTATATATATATATTGTAATTAAATATTTAGTGACAGTTGTTATTCTAGAGATATCAGAGATTTAGTATTCTCTCGTTATCATTTATTAATACTTGGGAAAGACACATACTGATTAAAAATAAGATCATTTGTCATTTCATTTAAGTGCGCAAAGGATATGATTCTGCCCAAAATTCTTTCATTCCATTACTTTTAAAGTTATTAATGATTTAAATAATAATGTATATGAATTAGAACGGTATTTCAGCTTGAATGCAAATTCAGTGTATACAAAAAAATATCCTTTGAACCAAGGTGGATCACACTTGAAGATCTTTGTTTTTTGTTTTTTTGTTTTTCTTTGTGCACATTATGACCTAGAAACCTAGAAGAGCTGCTGTTTTAAGGTCTTTTCTAAATCTGTATAGGTCAGATGAGCCATGCAGTTTCGTACGTGCAAGGTTTCATAGACAGGGGTTTCACATTATTTAACATCAGTGCACACAATACACTGCTATGAAATCTAAGGGCTGAAATCTGTCAACACAAGCAAAACCATAATCGGCATACAGCATTTTTCATTGTTTTGGGCACAATAAGTTCAGACACCGTTTCCTCAGTCAAGAGTCAATCAGTTTTGAGTCATGATGTGACCCAGGTTAGCAAACAGGCTACAAACAATCATCTCATCATTTTTTTAGAATACATTTTCATCTGTTTCTGTCCTCTAGAAGCTTCAGCTTCTGGTTAGCCTCATGAACTGAAGACGGCATTCAGTGCACAGGCTATAACTCATGCAAACACAGATTTTTACAGGCTAGATTTAATTTGTGTCTGGTTCAGAGGACAATACACCATGTGGAAATTCTGCCCTATAGTGGCTTACTCTCGGCAGTGCTTTGTGGCAAAACATCTGTGTGGCAATGTGTGGGAGAGAGATAACGTCTGGGGAGAGACAGCTTTTCTGAGGAGGGGGAGTGGGTGGTACAGAAGCATGAGGCAGGCAGGAAACTCCCTACGGCCATCCTTCCTCCTCTTATTACTGAGGCTCTTCTCATCCTTCAACACCACGTGTACATGATTTCATACAGTGATCACAGTGCTTACAGAGCAGCACTGTGCAAACATTTTATTTTACATTTTCTCCACAAATGTTTGAAATTAATTCAGCTGAACCACTTTAATGTACAGACGCCATTCAAAATGTTCAAAATTTGGCAGAACCAAAAACAAAAATTTTGTCTTTACTTGTACTGACCTATGAGCTGAAGGACATGGTACTCTATAAAGAGAGAATAAGGGAAAAAAGCCTTGGAATGGCTGACAGGCAGAGATGCATGTGATTGTATGAAATGAAAGTGAGGGTGCTCAACAATGAATGTGAGGATTTGGACATCCCCATGTCGTTCCAAACCTGTATGACTGACTTCCTTATGGAACACAAAAGAAGATATTTTGAAGAATGTTGGCAACCAAAAAATACAATGAAAGTTAATGGGAACCGAAATTGTTTGGTTATCAACATTCTTCAAAATATCATCTTTTGTGTTCTAGAAGAAAGAAATACATAGGTTTTGGAATGGCATGGGTGAGTAAATCCTCCTTAAATAATCCATCATTATTTATGTTACAAATCTAAAATGAAAGTGAGCACAAAAGAGCATGCCAAAAATGTATACATAAAATAAATTAGGACTTGTATATGTACAAACACATTGGCAATATAAACAACTCGCATTTGTCTGATTATTTCTCTGTATTTAAGCAAAAACTTTTATATTCATCTCTGCCTTCCTCATTTTCTCTTACAGTCTCTCTAGACGCTTCAGCAGCCGGATGTTATGACAGATCAAATGAATCCCAGATGAAGCGTGGCAGAGATTAAGCAGCAAGTCTGGGTGGAATAGTGGCATAAAATAATGAAAATGTTAAAGTGGCTCCTTTAAATTGACTCATCAGGCGAGACATCCTTATGGCCTCCCCTGACACAACATGAAGTTATGTGGTTGAAATGTTCTAATCCATCCTTTGAGACTCAGGATTAAGCTTAAGGGCCAATTTTATCCTCTTTCACAGAATTTCTGACAATACATTGCTGAGTGAATGCTTGTTGATGTGTTGCATTTTGCTTATATATTTTTTCTCCTCACTCTTATTTTTTCCTCCTTTTAGATATAAATACAGAGTAGCTCATCTTCATTTGCTGTTAGACTTAGATTTTGACTTCACCTTTAGAGCTCACCATTTTAAGAATTAAGCCTTCAGTTGTTTCTATTGCTAGGATTTATCATTGCAGCAGGAAGGCTTTTACTGAGAAATGCAAATCTCAACAATTACTAAAATATTGGTAACACTTTACAATAAGGTTCATTGGTTAACCTTAGTTAACTAGTTAACATGAACTAATAATGAACTGCACTTCTACAGCATTTATTAATCTTTGTTAATGTTATTTTCAACCTTTACTAATACATTATTAAAATCAAGAGTTGTATTTATTAACATTAGTTAATGCACTGTGAAGTAACATGAACAAACTATGAACCGCTGGATTTTTGTTAACAATTTTTTTTATTTTTGCTTATGGTTAGTTCATGTTAGTTAATACATTAACTAATGTTAACAAATGAACTTTATTGTAAAGTGTTACCAAAATATTGCTTACAGTATTATAGTTGGGACTGGAATTTTTATTTAGGTTTTGTTGGGTAATATAGAATCAACACTCAACACTATAGAATCAACACTCTTCTATCCCTTCCGACCAAAAAAAAATAAAAATCTGTTGAGAAAAACACAAGAACAAAACAAGTACTTGAAGATTTAAATTGCTAATGAGAACAGCTCATTATTTGAATAACCATTGTTGCTGCTGGAGAATGCTCAAGTTATCATTTGCAAGTTAATTGGAGACAAAATATTCCAGCAACAATAACACATAAGAGCACATTTAGAAATACAGCAAATGTACTATAAATGTATTATATAATAAGTATGTGCTAAATGATCAGATTTTCCTGCTAAAGTACAAAGGTTCTGAAAAACAACCTGACGTATGGGCTCAGTATTGTTAGCCAACCCGCTGACTGCCAGAGCACCTTGGGGCTGAGCCAACCAATCATGAAACAGCTATACATGTGGGTGTGTGACAGACATGGCAATGTTTTGAAGATTGCTCATTCATAAAAACGTAAGGTGCAGTTATAGTGCCTTAAAAAGTACATAAAGTACACTGTTTATGCCTTTGCTTCTCTACCAAGACTGTTTGATTTTCATTTTTTCAAGGTTATTTGTCTTGTGCACAAAAGTGGCAACTGTACACTGAAAATGCTTGTAGTGAGGCACTGGTATTCTACAGAAGTGCAATTTAACAACAAGACAAAGCGTGGCAGGAGAGAGGAGAGAGGGAAAGTTATATATTTGTGTATAATATTTGTGAAACACTTACTGTCTTTTTATCATGGAGTTTAGCAATATACTGATTTATCAAATGTACATAACATTCATGAACAGCTTTATCAGCAGCTTGCAAATTAGGCAGTATACCATTGATTATTGAGTCCTGAGTTTGTGTTTGTGTGTGCTGGGAGCATTAAATCATGCCACCTCCCACAGACTCTGGTTAATATGTAATATTTGTTCTAAAATGTTCTAGTGGAGCGTTATTTCTGTCATCAGATAACAACAACAACAAGAAAAGACACTAAAAAAATCAAAAAGTAAAAATGTCTTCCAACAAATGAGCACAACATCAAAACATGTTACTTTCAACCTGATATTAAATTATTTTCTAACTTCTGTTTTGTTACATCAACCATGAATATAATGTTTGCTGCTGTTAGATGTTTATGTCGAGATTTAAGATTCTTTGTTATCTCACATTCATCTATGAAGTTTTATCCCTGTCTATTCTTTTTTTCTTGCTATTAACAGAGCCAAGTTGATCTGGGTCATTCAGTCTGACCCTCTGTTGAAACGGCATGTACCATATTTGTCAAACACACTGTTCTACAGCATTGCTAGAGTGAAGGATTAGTTAAAGCTCAACACTCCCTCATCTGGCCAGGACTGGAACTAGGGTTTTAAATGCCCCTTTAAATGCCATGATAATAACAATGAGAGTGTTTGGAATGGAACAGTAGTGTACAGTTTATTGCATACTGTGCAGTATACACTGTACATTCCCTAATATATTTTAAAAATCGTGAAAAAAGTAAAGCTGTGTTATGGAAATTATGGAACCAAATGTATCAGACAGTATCCTCAATTTAGCATGTGATGCACACAACACTTCCATTTTTCATATATAATAAGATCTAATCTGGCTTTACACAGCTTCTGGGAGAATGCACCAGTGCTTTTATTAATTTGCCTGGGGGAAAAAATGTTTACAATATTCCATGTTATTATAACCATTGCTAAGGATCTGCCAAAGTTTGCAAGGTTAGTGACATCAAATGCTGTTACTATAAAAATAATGCTGTTCTTCTGCTCTTCATTAAAGGTGCAGTAGGTGATCTGGGAAATGCTAACATTAGCCTGCTAGCACTGTAAGCATATGATCCCACCCTCCCTGCAAATCGCCGTCCAAAGCCACGCCAAAGCCACTAGATGGCAAGCCTGCAACCATTAGCCAAAAAAGCGTTACGACTAATGCTAATGCTGCGGCTGCCAGTATGCAAGAAAGGAGACCAGAGGCAGTTTTTGTTTTTTTGTTTTTTTGAATGGATGTCAATGGAGAAAAGGCTTCACAACACTGAATAAACTGCTTTTGTGAGGAAACAGCTTATCATTTAATGAATCGACTGCCTGTCTACTAATCTTCAACATGTTTTACGCTAAACAATACGTTTATGTAGATTTTACTATGTGATAAAAAGAGATATCCAAAATCCCCTCTGTAAAAACCTTTGACTCTAATATGTAAAAAAAAAAAAAAATTATTAAAAAATTAAATTAGAATTTTGAACTTGACATCATTCAATGTTCAAATTTTTGTTCTAGAAATGTATGCAAATTAGTGTATTTTTAATTAGATAACACCTTATTTGTATATTTAAACATAACATTTCAGAAAACTTGTAATACAAAAAATGTTTGCAATTCTTAATGTAATCAATCAACTGGGGAAGTATGGTGATATCTGTTACTTATTTTTTTCACCCTATTCACCTGGGATGTCTCGCTTTACTACCTCAAGTCTCAAAGCAAAGTTAACTTATCGTCACATATACCCTGAACTCTCGGTTGATAAACCCAAACCTTGCTTACTCGAGGTATGCTGGTTCCAAAAACACGTCCGGCCAACTCAGAGAATGTTCCTGGTTAACACACAAGATATTCTCAACAGAGCGACGAATCGATGATTCATCATGGAAACAGTTGCTAAGAAAGAGCGTGCCATTCTACTTTATTCTTCTTCTTTTGTTTAATGGCAATTTACACCTATTTGGTGGTTATGCAATCATTTTTTCAATCTTTTCATAAGTAATCTTTATTTACTGAGAATAAGAATTATATTGTTTGTTTGATGCTAATTATTTTATAAGATATCAGATACACTATATTGCCAAAAGTATTGGGACACCCCTCCAAATCATTGAACTCAGGTGTTCCAATCACTTCCATGGCCACAGGTGTATAAAATCAAGCACCTAGGCATGCAGACTGCTTCTACAAACATTTGTGAAAGAATGGGTCGCTCTCAGGAGCTCAGTGAATTCAAACGTGGTACCGTGATAGGTTGCCATCTGTGCAATAAGTCCATTTGTGAAACTTCCTCACTACTAAATATTCCACGGTTAACTGTTAGTGATATCATAACAAAGTGGAAGCAATTGGGAACAACAGCAACTCAGCTACGAAGTGGTAGGCCACGTAAAATCACAGAGCGGGGTCAGCGCATGCTGAGGCACACAGTGCGCAGAAGTCACCAACTTTCTGCAGAGTCAATAGCTACAGACCTCCAAACTTTGTGTGGCCTTCAGGTTAGCTCAAGAACAGTGTGTAGAGAGCTTCATGGAATGGGTTTCCATGGCCGAGCAGCTGCATCCAAGCCTTATACATCACCAAGTGCAATGCAAAGCATTGGATGCAGTGAAGTTTTGGGACGCCTGCCTTTACGTGCACATGAACTTTAATGACATCCCATTCTTAATTCTCTTAGGGTTTAATATGGAGTTGGCCCACCCTTTGCAGCTATAACAGCCTCAACTCTTCAGGGAAGGCTTTCTACAAGGTTTAGGAGTGTGTTCATGGGAATTTTTGACCATTCTTCTAGAAGCGCATTTGTGAGGTCAGGCAGTGATGTTGGCGAGAAGGCCTGGCTCGCAGTCTCCGCTCTAATTCATCCCAAAGGTGTTCTGTCGGGATGAGGTCAGGACTCTGTGCAGGCCAGTCAAGTTCCTCCACACCAAACTCGCTCGTCCATGTCTTTATGGACCTTGCTTTATGCACTGGTGCGCAGTCATGTTGGAACAGGAAGGGGCCATCCCCAAATTGTTCCCACAAAGTTGGGAGCATGAAATTCCGTTCCTTTCACTGGAACTAAGGGGCCAAGCCCAACCCCTGAAAAACAACCCCACACCATAATCCCCACTCCACCAAACTTTACACTTGGCACAATGCAGTCAGGCAAGTACCGTTCTCCTGGCAACTGATTGCCAGACAGAGAAGCGTGATTCGTCACTCCAGAGAACACGTCTCCACTGCTCTAGAGTCCAGTGGCGGCGTGCTTTACACCACTGCATCTGACACTTTGCATTGCACTTGGTGATGTAAGGCTTGGATGCAGCTGCTCGGCCATGGAAACCCATTTCATGAAGCTCTCTACGCACTGTTCTTGAGCTAATCTGAAGGCCACACAAAGTTTGGAGGTCTGTAGCTATTGACTCTGCAGAAAGTTGGCGACTTCTGCGCACTGTGCACCTCAGCATGCGCTGACCCCGCTCTGTGATTTTACGTGGCCTACCACTTCATGGCTGTTGCTGTTGTTCCCAATTGCTTCCACTTTATGATACCACTAACAGTTGACCGTGGAATATTTAGTAGTGAGGAAATTTCACGAATGGACTTACTGCACAGGTGGCAACCTATCACGGTACCACGCTTGAATTCACTGAGCTCCTGAGAGCGACCCATTCTGTCACAAATGTTTGTAGAAGCAGTCTGCATGCCTAGGTGCTTGATTTTATACACCTGTGGCCATGGAAGTGATTGGAACACCTGAGTTCAATGATTTGGAGGGGTGTCCCAATACTTTTGGCAATAAAGTGTACATTGACAGACAGGTAGGATATCACATTAGGCTTGTTTGAGATGCATCGGTGCTGCACAGACCGATCGGTTAAGAGCAAGAGCGATTCAAAAGCATAAGGAGTCGAATGCTCTCCAGTCACTCTCACTGTAATGATGGGTCGGCAGAGCGGGGATCCATTTGCAAGCTTTATTAAGAACAGTATTTACACAGGTAGACAGGGGCAAAGGCAGGAACATAAACAAGGTCAGGCAATGGTCGAGGCAGGCGGCAGACAAACAGTATCGGGTCACAGGCAGAGATCAGGGCAGGCGGCAAACAAACACAGTCCAGTACACAGGCAAGGTTCAGGGCAGGCAGCAGAGAATCACAAAGAATAAACAATCCAAACGGAAACCAGGAAACAGTCCACAAGAAAACGCTCAGTAATGATCACCACAGCAAATCAAGACTTCGCCCTGAGGTGGTGTGTGTGTAAGTCCTTTATAGTCCAGGTAGTGTGCTAAGCTGTATGTGGCAACTGGTGATTGGTGTGGAGTGTGCATGTGATTGGCAAGGAGGATTATGGGAAATGGAGTCCAGGAACTGACAGGAACAGACAGTGATCGTGACATAACGCCCCCCTTCCGGAAGGCGCGTCCTCGTGGCGTAAATGGCACAGATAGGGAGGGGGGGTGGGTACATTGGAGACCTGTTGGCAGACGGGAACGGGGTCTCCAATGCAGGTCCAGGAACTCGGGCAGCCACGGCGGGTCAGGTGCCACGGGCAGCCACGGCGGGTCAGGTGCCACGGGCAGCCACGGCGGGTCAGGTGCCACGGGCAGCCACGGCGGGTCAGGTGCCACGGGCAGCCACGGCGGGTCAGGAGCCACGGGCAGCCACGGCGGATCAGGAGTGTCGGGAGGCCACGGCGGGTCAGGAGCCACGGGAGGCCACGGCGGGTCAGGAGTGTCGGGAGGCCACGGCGGGTCAGGAGTGTCGGGAGGCCACGGCGGGTCAGGAGTGTCGGGAGGCCACGGTGGGTCAGGAGTGTCGGGAGGCCACGGCGGGTCAGGTGGCTTGGGCGCCCACGGCGGGTCAGGTGGCTTGGGCAACCACGGCGGGTCAGGTGGCTTGGGCAACCACGGCGGGTCAGGTGGCTTGGGCAACCACGGCGGGTCAGGTGGCTTGGGCAACCACGGCAGGTCAGGTGGCTTGGGCAACCACGGCAGGTCAGGTGGCTTAGGCGGCCACGGTAGGTCAGGCCCCGCAAGCTCAAGCAATTCGGAGGCCGCTGATGATCGCGGCCGTGCAGGGTCCCCACCCACAAGCTCCCCACCCTCAGGTATATGGCCCCCCCAAAAAAAGTTCTTGGGGAATTCAACGGAGGCCGTGGCGGTTTCGTGGGTAAGGAGCTCAAGCGACGCCGGTAGGGCAGAAAGCTTGGGTGGCGCCGGCAGGGCAGACCAAGGGGGCTCCGTGACCATATCAGGGAGAGCGGGCTGCTTGGTGACGGCCTTCGCGGGTGAATCAGGGAGAGCAGGCTGCTCTGGGACGGCAGCGGGCTGCTCTGGGACGGCAGCGGGCTGCTCTGGGACGGCAGCGGGCTGACAGACTGGTCCAGGGTCGAAAGAGCTTGAGTGCGACCTCCAGGCACGCAGGACCGCCAACACGTAGAAGGTGAAGACAGCCCTCTTGGCCATGACAGGACTGACAGGAAGAGCATGCAGGGTTGGAGCGGACTCCCGGGCTGGAGCGGGCTCTGGAGCGGACTCACTGGCTGGGACGACCCCTATGTTCACAGACACTGGATGGGTGGCTATCTTGCCCGTGGGCACTGGCAAAGCGGCCATCTTGTCCATAGCATCCAGAGAGTTTGAGTGCGTAGCAACCGGCGAGCTTGAGTGCGTAGCAACCGGCGAGCTTGAGGGCGTCGCAACCGGCGAGCTTGAGGGCGTCGCAACCGGCGAGCTTGAGGGCGTCGCAACCGGCGTGCTTGAGGGCGTCGCAACCGGCGAGCTTGAGGGCGTCGCAACCGGCGAGCTTGAGGGCGTCGCAACAGACGAGCTTGAGGGCGTCGCAACCGACGAGCTTGAGGGCGTAGCGGCCAGCGGGCTTGAGTGCGAAGCGGCCGGCGGAGGCTTAGGAATGCCAGCCGCTCGTGCTGAAGTCAGCGGTGGATCAGCCACACTGGAACGCAACCCACACCGCTCCCAAACAGATCCAGAGACGTGATGTAGATCTAGAAGATCAGTGGAGATGGGACGTGACTCGGGAAGTTTAACTTGGTCTTGACTTGGCATTGTAGTAGTGGTGGCCGCCATTTTGTGAGTGTCATCTGGCGCGGCAGCCATTACACGACCAGACGAGGTGTCGCATTCCTCCGCGACACCCACAGTAAAGGGAGAGCCCACATTCAATAAAGCATAATCCAGAAACTGACTTAGAGATGAACGGGGTCCCTCACGAATGAGTTGTTTTTTAAGTGGCTGGTTAACACCCTCACAGAAAAAGTCTATGAGCACGCAGTCCGGCAGATCTGACCAATAAGCAATGTTCAAATATTCCGTGATATAATCCTTTATCGATCGTGTGCCCTGCGTGAGTCCTAATAACAATTGTGCAATGTTCCTACCGGGCCATTGTTCTTCAGGAAAGCCGCTGGATCCATGTGTCGGCAAAGTCTTCTGTAATGATGGGTCGGCAGAGCGGGGATCCATTTGCAAGCTTTATTAAGAACAGTATTTACACAGGTAGACAGGGGCAAAGGCAGGAACATAAACAGGGACAGGCAATGGTCGAGGCAGGCGGCAGACAAACAGTA
Source organism: Ctenopharyngodon idella (assembly GCF_019924925.1). NCBI lineage: Eukaryota > Metazoa > Chordata > Actinopteri > Cypriniformes > Xenocyprididae > Ctenopharyngodon > Ctenopharyngodon idella. The sequence goes on from NC_067226.1 coordinate 13,716,101, forward strand.
TCGGGTCACAGGCAGAGATCAGGGCAGGCGGCAAACAAACACAGTCCAGTACACAGGCAAGGTTCAGGGCAGGCAGCAGAGAATCACAAAGAATAAACAATCCAAACGGAAACCAGGAAACAGTCCACAAGAAAACGCTCAGTAATGATCACCACAGCAAATCAAGACTTCGCCCTGAGGTGGTGTGTGTGTAAGTCCTTTATAGTCCAGGTAGTGTGCTAAGCTGTATGTGGCAACTGGTGATTGGTGTGGAGTGTGCATGTGATTGGCAAGGAGGATTATGGGAAATGGAGTCCAGGAACTGACAGGAACAGACAGTGATCGTGACACTCACTGTAATTTGATGTCATACGGCAATCGGTCTGCGCCGCGCCGATTCATCTCGAACAAGCCTATTATTTAATTCTGACCGAATATAATAATTGGATGAATGTTTTGGTCCAACGCCTTCCACAGATGATATATATTTATAAAAATACATTTAGGCCATTTAACATAGGGATTTCTATCAGGATATGAGGAGACTTTCAAACAGTAAAAGTGTTTCTGTATAGAATCACCTATTGCACCTGCATGTTTCTTATTTTAAAGCTAATGCCATTTAACATAATTCATGATTAGTTCACCTTTTTTGCACTTAAAACACTTCAATTATCTTTATAAATAAATACCACTACTTAATTATGTATGCTGACCAGAGTCCCAAATTAATATTGTTTATTATTTTAATGTCCTGCTGAGCAAACAGGCATGAGTCGGGCACTAGACAGCGATTAGGATTTGGAATCTATTAACCCGTGTATGAATAAATTGACTCTCAAAAAGATGAGTAAAGCCTAAACTCACAAATGAGCCACACGTGACTTTATGACTTCTGAACACTCTGTTATATAAAGCATGTGGAAAACAAAGCTGCTGTATGCATCTTGTGATCTCATTGCGACTTGTTTCTGTGACTCTACAGGGTTTATTGGTTTTTGCAATGCTAATTCATTTTAATCAGAAGGAGAGGAAAGGAAAGACTGTTTTGAATTAATGTTGAAAAATTTAAATGTGTAAAGTTTTGACTCCACGATGACTGCTCTTGGATTTGATCAAACAATAGCCTTGATGAGGGAGGCAGGTGAAGGTTGGCTGCAGTTCATGTATCAGCCAGGAGGGGGCATGAGCACAAAAGCTTATACTTTGATCAAACTGAGGAGTCCGTGAAAAAGGGAAAATATGTAGCCTACTATTAAGGCTTTTTTTTTCAGTTCATCTGTTTTCTTGTCAGTTGAATTTCTTCAGGGGTTATTAAGTAATACATGATTTGGACTTTCAGGCTTCCTCAAATAGAATCTTTCTTTCTTGCTTAAACACGAATGTACAGACCCACAAGCAGCAACATCTGTCCTTTTATGGCCCAACGCTTCCTCAGCAAAGAACAACAGAGATGCTAATTGATAACATTTGAAGATAATTACAGCAATTATTTCTAAAGTTCTCTTGGGCAATAATTGAGGCTTGTTGTAGAATCACGACCTTTATAGACAATAGAATGGGGCGGGATAGCTATTTACAATGCATTCATATAAATTACTTAAATGCACTAATAGAAAATGACAGTCTTTGAACAGCTTGATATGATTGAAATCATTAGGCTGTTGTATTTACATAAATGAAATAAGAAAGCTGTTTTAATCAATTTCCAGTTACCCAATTAATTTAAGAGCTGAATATGTTGGAAAGGAGATTCCATTGTGACTGAGAAATTGAACGCCTGTTTGAAATAAAGTAAGACCTTAGGGCTTTCTTCTTTGATGGAGATTCATAAATATTAAAGAAAAAAAAGGGAGGCCTATCCTCGCTCAGTCATCTCAAGTAACTATATCCTCGGACAGCCACGGCTCGTCTGTAAGGGCAAAATATTCATCCAAAACATAGATCTCTATATAAACTGAATCAATGATAAATTGTAAATGTGTTCAGCATGATGTAACAAATATTTTCGGATTTCTAGAATATTTTAAGTCATAAAGTAAGCATGATATAATATATTAAAATTCAGCGCATGACTTTGGCAGGCATGTAGCCTATTATGATGCTCAGCGTGGCAGTGGGGGCCAGAGCCCTCCCCAGCTCTGCAGCGCCCCACAATTTTCCCATTGTAAATCTGTGGTGAAAATGGAACTGCAGCGCGCTCTACTTGAGAGCCATTGGAGCAGATTTCAGACTGCTCCGCTTATTTTCATGTTACCTAATGCTGAGTTCACACTGCACGATTTTCACTTGCCGACAGATTTTGCGAAATCGCCGACAAATACCCGAAATTGGAGGTAAACTGGTGCTCATTAACGCTAGTGACAATTACACAGTGTGAATGATCAAAGACACGATCTGAGAGAATCGACGATGCCCTTGAGATATTTGGCATGCTAAATATCTGGACCTTTCTGCGATTCAAAATCCTGCTGTGTGAAATGTGTTCTGACTGAAAATGACATTGGCGATGACCTACAGTCAATAAGAGAGGGCAGCGGGAAGTTCGGAGAGGTGATATAGACCCATGTCTCCCCAACCATTTCGTCCTCCATAATCTTTTTCCCTTTTTCTCCTTTTCGCTGCAAATTAGCACACAGACAATTTGGATTCAAAGCTTCTTGCAAGGTAACATTTTTAATAACAATTTCAGTCTAACTAGATGGCATGTCTGTTCTTCGTATCAAATTAATTAAAGTTTAAATGTGTTAATGTAACAGACGTAGGCTAGTAAGAGCTGTGTGTGTAAACCTCATTCCCCTGATCTCAAGAGATGCTCTAGTAACTGACGCTAGTGTTTGCAGCCTTTAGCCTCCTTGTTAGAGCGTCCGACTCCCATTTGGATGGGCTCGGGGTTCGCGTCCCGCTTGGAGTAGGCAGGTACAAACTGGGGGGACTACATTGGTGCCGTGACCCGGATGGGAGTGAGGTTTAGGGGGGTGAGTGTAACAGACGTAGGCTAGTAAGAGCTGTGCGTGTAAACCTCATTCTCCTGATCTCAAGAGATGCTCTAGCAACTGACACTAGGGGTTGCAGCCTTTAGCCTCCTTGTTAGAGCATCCGACTCCCATGCGGACGGGCCCGGGTTGGTAGAAAAGTGCATCCAAAATAAATAGGTTCTGTTTTAGCCACAACAGCTATGCAATATATGAGATAATATTTGGACTGGCTAATATGGATGAATGAGTACTTGAATTAAATGTGACAAACATAAACATGCGAGTTATTAATCTTACTTAGCAGTGGATGTTTGTTGGTGCCTTTACTGATTAGTACTGGTTATTGGTTATTTTCTCATTATATCATTGCAATCTAAAATTTCACAAAGAAAAATCTAGAAATATAGGCTCGTTGGTTTGAATACTGGATTCTGCAGAGAGGTAAATCATGATCAGTTATATATATATATATACTGTGTGTGTGTGTATATATATATATATATATATATATATATATATATATGATGTCCATATATTTGCTCTAATGACTAACTGCTAGGTAATATAGATAATATCACAATATAAAAGTAAAATCAATTAGGTCCATGTAATTGATTAAAAATGGAATGAAGATTGTTTTCCTTTTTAATCAACTGAAGTTATTAAAAAAAAGACTCAATTTAATGTATGTTAGAGGGGTAATTGAAAAATTAATAAAATAAATCAGAAGGGAGTTTCCATTTCAGGACAGGTTTTGTGAAAATTAATAAGCTTTTATGATTTTGAACATCATTTAATACCAAACGTTTAATCCGAATCAGAAAGAGCTTTATTGCTAAGTATGTTTGCACACACAAGGAATTTGACAGAAGAAGCTTCCAGTACACAGAGACAACAACAGTACACAGATAGTATAATAAAAAATAAAGATATATGTGAATAAGACACACACACAGCACACCTTCAGGGGTCTATAGTGGAGTCCATTCCTCGATGGGTCAGGGCTGTTTTGGCAGCAAAAGGGGGACTAACACAATTTTAAGAAGGTGGTTGTAATGTTATGCCTGATCGGTGTACACAAATAGAATAGAATAGACAGAGAATGGAATAAGAAGATGTAGGATATTGTCAAATATAAGTGATATTGCACATAGTTATCATTAATGAGGCATCTAGTGTAATACCACTAAAACTGGTAATATTAGGTTTCTAATTTTCTAAATAAACCTGTTTAAATTGTTTAAAGCATTTGTTACTGGAAAAATACCTAAAGAAATAGGCTAGGGCTGACAGAAATGATGTTAACATAAAGCTTCAGTAACATCATCTGAAACATTGATAACAGCACCAGAGTAAGGCTTTTTTTTTTTTTTCTCCAACAGGCGGGCATATGGAAGAGAGGCTGATTTTGACAGGAAGACACTGGGACAAAGAAGCAGTGGAAAGGTATTCAGAAATAAAAAGCGTGTTATATGAGTGTGTGACATAAAGAAAGAAAGAGCAAGAGATGGAGACAGAACAGCTCTAGTATGAACAGGTGCAGCTGTTACGCCCTTTTGATCTTGCACCGAGCCACGTCCCATAACACCATCATTGCACACCATACACACAGACCCACAGACAAATACACATAAAGGTTTCTGTTCTTTTGTCAGCGTCATCCTTTTTAACACTCTATCATCTCTTCCCCATTCTCTCTTTTTCCACAGCATGCAGGTCCATTCACAATGTTAAAACAGCATGTGCTAAAATGACTCAACATCTTTTGTCTGACCTGATGTAGCATATATAGTAATTGTCATAAAAACTCCATATGGGAAATCTGTGGATTCCTGCAATTTCTGTACGGATAGTAATGTTGACCACTATGAGTATGAATTAAAACCTGATTGATATCACAGTGTTTGGATTGTATCTTTCTATGTACCACTGTAAAACAATAGCCAGCCAAAGCAAACAAAGAGCTATGACCACATAACTTTCAGATACAAGAATGTCAGTATCTATGCAAGTTTTATGCATTTTCTTGAATTGTAGGAAGGATAAATTGAGCAAACAACATGTTTCTAATATTTGCCATATATAATTCTCAAATCACCGAATTTAAAAGACTTAATATATATATAATATTCTGGGTTCAGTACAAGCAAAGTGACAGCATTTGTGGCATAATGTTTATTAATGCAAAAAATTGCAAAACAAGCAAAAAAAAACAGGGTTACAATGAGGCACTTGCAATAGAAGTCAAGGGGGGCAATCTATAAAACATTAAAATACCCACTGTTTTAACAGTATATAGCCACAAGACATAAACAATAAGTGTGTTAACATGATTTTAGTGTGAAAAAAATGACTTGCTTACCTTTTAAGTGTAAACTTATATCCAATTTCGCAACTTAATTGCCACGACAGTGTGACCATAAAATGAAAAATGATGATTTAAACAGCTTTACAGCTCAAATAATGCATGTTTTAACAGATGAATTAATGTAAATGCATAAAATTATAAACTTTTTCTTTCTCATTTTTTCCCCCTTTTTTTTCAAGATAACGAGGGAAAAATTGGGATTAATTCTTATGGTAGGCCTGCCATTTATTATAGCTATATAGACGTTATCTTGCAAATTCTATCTTGCCAGCCATTTCTATATGCGATAATATTAAACAATTTGTCTGTGATGCATTTATTGCTATTCGCAATCCAGAAGAGAGCTCTCTCACGTGGAGCTACAGCGCACACAACATGAAAGCCCTGCTTAATGAGTGAAGATGAAGGAGAAAACAAAACTTTTTTGGTTACACTTTAGGCCTGTGGTAATCTAATTTTATTTATTATATTTCGATTTTGGTTTCCAAGGATGATAAAAATAAGATATCTGAGGTAAAACTATTGAAAACTAGCTGCATTCCATCGAGCGCAACTTCCTTCCCTTCACAGCGGTGTACATTCGTTCCTCCCCAAAAGCCCACAGGGACACAAAAACATCACTTTTGTGTTGTCGCACAGAGGAAACAAGCACTTACGAGCACTTACTTACATGTCTCAAAAAAACAAAAAAACAAAACAAGATGGAAGACAAATGTGATAGAAGTGATACTGTCTCATACATAATGCTGTCTCATGCTTAATTATTTTTTATGCATACTACAGCGCAGTGATTGGATTGAATGAGCTTTTTGTCATGAATAAATGCAGAGAAGCACTCAGAAACGGTTGACATCAGCTCGTTCGACCAGCCCCTACTGGAGCCCTGGCAGCCAATCACCACTCCGGATCTTGTCTGTATTACGCAATGACGTCAAAATCCGTGACCTTGCTCCGACTTTGCTTTTCAAACCGGAAGACAGAAATCGCTCTGAAAAATGCAAAAATAACTAATTTCCACTTATGAATAAAATTAATGAGTACCTTTAGTGTTTTCAGTGATGTGCAGCCTATACATATGTTCATATCTCAAAAAATGTGTTTTAGGGTTTCATGACTCTTTAACATCAGAATCAGCACAATCAGTGATTGTTGTAAAACGCAGTCTCTACTGTTGCTAAAAGCACAATCTGTTGCGGGAAAGCACAATAATCCGTGCAAGAGACGGTGTTTCCAACTTCAAGGCGGTGTGTGCTCCGAAACGGACCGCAACTAGACAAGCAAATTATACACTGGGCTTTGTGTGCATGTCTAAACGATCAAATACACACAAAAATATGTCAAAATAACTGGCTTGGAGAGTATTCACTTAAACAGTTTATGTCTTAAATGGCCGTAAATAGATGAGACTTGGGAGAAAATATGTGTATTAGCCTATTAGATCTGCATTCGGTCTTAAAGTGGCAGCAGTCTAATAAACCTACTGATTGAGTCATTAATGTGAATCAAACAACAGAAGGCAAAGAGAAAATTATTCACAGCTCTTGAATGAATAACTTTAGCTTTATTAAGTATTAATCTATTAATGTATACAGTGAAAACTAAAGTGTTATTTTACATTTGAGTACTTTATTAGATTTCTTTTGTAGGCCATATTACCTGAAAAGTAATGTTAGTAGACCTTCCTGAAATTAAAGCACTGTTTACTTCATTTGTATCTTTGTTTTATTGTATATTTATTGCATTTATTTGACCATTTGTTTGTGTGCTGTTTCTTTGTTCTTATTCTTAGTGTATCTTATCTTATGTTTATAAAGCACAAAAAAATACTGCACACCGGTACATTTACAAATAGATGTTTTATATTCGTTTTGTTCAAACATTGCTGTTTCTTTTGCTATAGATATTTATTTTACATTTCAGAATATAAAGCAATGCTAATTATGTTCTTAATTTGTTTCGTTTTTATATATAAAAAAACATAACAAAAAGAAGATAGGAATACCGTTAAGTACCGGATCGATAAGCAGTATCGGCAAGAGTAATATCTTTAATACCTTAACGATACCCATCCCTAGGGATTAATGTACATCCACTTCTCTCTATCAACTGGGTGCTTGTGTAGTTTTCTTTTTTTTTTTTTTTTTTTGTTTATTGGGGACTGTATTTCCTACCAGGTGATTGATATGACCTCAGTATTAGTGCGGAGGTCTTTCTCATTCTCCCTCTCTCTCACTTACATGTACACACACACTAAGTCTCAAGACCTGTAATTGCTCTACAATCAATGACATCAAACACTTTCCTCGGATGCATGAATTTAAATCAGCCTCTTTTACCGTCCAGCACTCTCCCAAAGACACAAATACTGATTCACACACACACACACACACACACACACACACGCACACACACACACACACGCTTTATGTTCTCTGAGCATTCATAACAAGAGGTTGTCATAGATACCAGCAAAATAAAAAACGCTTCCTTGCCATTTTTCCATTCATGTATTTGTATGTGTGAATTGCAGGCTTTTTCAGTTTTTTTTTTTTTTGTGGACATGATCAGAGTTTCGCTATTCAATTGCATTGTGAGTTTTGTGTGTGTGTGTGTGTGTGTGTGTGTGTGTGTGTGTGTGTGTGTGTGTGTGTGTGTGTGTGTGTGTGAGAGAGAGACTCTTGATTTTGAGCTATTTGTGTTCTCAGATGGTGAGCCGCCTCTTCACAATATAAAGGTCTTTCTTACTTTCACACACTTTTTCCCCTCCATCCAAATTTCGTGAGTAGGCAAGGTTTGCAATAATATTTTGTCTGCAATAGACTAATCATTAAACTTTATTGTCAAAGGTAAAAATGTATATATTTTTTGTTGTCTAGTTTTTTTTGTTTTTGGACGTTCTATAAAATAAGCTCAAAAATCTGTCATGTCTTAGTTTGAATGGACATGATGCTTCTGGTTTCAGTAAAACAAAATCAAACCCTTGGTAACACTGGTTTGGATGAGTTAATAAAAACTAACCACTATCATATTTCATCATCCTCCAAGATGGATCTGTGCACCTAAATTTTCTGTAGTTCTTTCACTCATATACTGTTTAGAAAAAAGCTCAAAGATTCAGTTAGGATAAATAACAGAGGAATGCTGAAAACATCCATTGTGCCTTTCAGTAAAAATAACAGCAATCTTCCAAAATACATAAACCACCTGCTGAATTTCCATCCTGTAATTTTTCACTCAGGAGGAGATCCAAGGTGTTTCGTTTCCACCTACATATATTTTGCATGCAAGAGAATGATTTGTACCAGTACAATTCAATCTAGATTGTGAAACTGGGATGTTTCAATACACTATGTGTATGTGCCAAATAAAATACACTGAATTGTTTTCCATGTTACTGCCATTCTGAAGGTTCCCTGTACAGTACTATTATTAAGTAGGGCTCTGTTTACATACAATTCTATGTATTTTTCCACATTTTTATAGCTGTTCCTCCATTCAATGCTCTTAGGTGGACATGTAAAAGCAGATATGAAGTGTATTCCAGGAGTGTAGCTGGTAGGGTTGTAACAGACATGGCGGTTCAGTACGTACCTTGGTACTGAAGTCACGGTTCGGTACAGCAGGGGGGAGAAAAGTAAACATAAAATTGCTTTTTATTATTATTATTATTATTAAACTTTTGAACAAATGTGTATCTGTGTTTAAATATATTCAACTATAATTAAAATTTTCTTAGCTAATGCTGTAAAGTATAGAGGGACCCCTTACTTGCACATTACTATAATATTAAAGGTTACAATTAACAGCAGAGCCCAAATTATTGAATTCAGTTGCTATTTATTTTTAGACATAATAATTAACATTTAAAGGGTTAGTTCACCCAAAAATGAAAATTCTGTCATTAATTACTCACCCTCATGTTGTTCCAAACCCATAAGACCTTCGTTCATCTTCAGAACACAAATTAAGATATTTTTGATGAAATCCGAGAGTTGTCTGACTCCTCCATAGACAGCAATTTAATTACCAATTTCAAGGCCCAGAAGGGTAGTAAAGAGTCAAGACATTGTTAAAATAGTCCATGTGACTACAGTGGTTCAAACTTGATTTTAATGAAGCAACGAGAATACGTTTTGAATACTTTTTGTGCGCAAAAACAAAACAAAAATAATGAATTTACTCAACAATTTCTTCTCTTCCCTGTCATTCTCCTACGCTGTTGTCGTAGTGAACGCAGTGCAGCACTTCCAGGTTCTACGTCAGAACACCGGCTCAGTATTGGCCGACAATGAACACGTGAGCAGCACGACGCATGCATATATTGTTCTATACATGTTTACTTACAGTACTTTTTACAACTATTTACATAACATAACTTATGTTTAAGATCAGAAAAAATACAATTTTAAATTAACATTCCATAAAACAGATTGGAAGAAAACATTTTTATGCAGGCATTTATTGAGCTGAGCAGGGAGACCCTAGTTGTGCTGCTGGACCTGGATGGGCTGCCACAATTGAGACCCTGATAAGGCCTCTGCCAGTGGGACATCATCTGGGATGAGTGCATATTTCCACTTTCCACTGTGTTGTCTACCAACAGGTTTGCAGCGCTGACTCAGTCAACGGCTGCCATGTCTCTAAGATGTTCTCAGAAAGAGGGAAGAATAAATTAAATTAACTCGCATTCTCAAAAATCAAACCATAAAATATTTTAACATGCAAAACCGTTCTATGACTGCAGAGCTAAACTCAGCAGAGGTTTCCAGGACTGACGTTGCCTATCCCTGATCTATAAGACCATATTTTTAGTGTTTCTATTATATAGTGTTCATTTTTTTTAAACAATATCTAATATGTAAGTCAAAATATAATATCCATGTGTAAAAAGTCAGTTTTTCATAAAAAGTGGAGTGGAAGTGGAGTTGAGTATTTAAGTATGAATTTAAAATGTAAGTATTAATACAGAGTAAATGCATTTCGTTACATTTCACCTCTGGTTATTTGGAAAATTTAAACTAACAAAATTTATTGTCACAATATTAAACTAGAAAAAATTGTTTCGCTCCATATAGACAAGAAATCATTTTATTTCAGGTGCGCAGAGCCAAGGGAATACTTGAAAACGAGCAAGAAGGTTGCTGGCCGCACACTGAATTCAATACAGACTGAAGAAGTCTAGCAAAACATTTTTATTTTATAAGTTGCATTGTGCAAAAAGTGCAAAGTGCATGTGAATTAAAAACAGGTAGACATGAGCAAGCAGACATTTCAGCACATTGCTATCTTTAGTGCTCACTTTGCAACAGACATTCACCCTTTTCTTGGAAGATTAGCAATTAAAGGGTTAGTTCACCCAAAAATGAAAATTCTGTCAATAATTATTCACCCTCATGTCGTTCCACACCCGTAAGACCTTCATTCATCTTCAGAACACAAATTAAGATATTTTTGATGAAATCCGAGAGGTATATGACTCGTCCATAGACAGCAATATAATCACCACTTTCAAGGTCCAGAAAGGTACTAAAGACATCGTTAAAACAGGTGACGTGACTGCAGTGGTTCAACCTTAATTTTATGAAGCGACGAGAATACTTTTTGTGCGCAAAAACAAAAAAAATAATGACTTTATTCAACAATATCTTCTCTTCCCTGTCATTCTCATACATTGTTTACGTCCAGCACTTCCAGGTTCTACGTCAGAACGCCGACTCATTATTGGCCGGCTCCTGCGTCAGCATCACACGCATGCGTCAGGGAATAAAGACTTGAGTTCAAAGTTTCAGAAAGCCTCCCTTTGCAACAATTTGTTATCTCTAGCTCAATCTCTTCTGTAAGGTAAAATCCTTTTGATGCCCAGGAACTTAATGTCAGACAAAGAATGTTTGGCAAACTTAAAGTGACGAAACATTGGAGATGTGTCATTCTTTCTTCTAATGTGTTCAATGATTCTTGTGCGTAATGCATTTGTGGTTTTGCCAACATATAACAGTGAACACAAAGAGAACAAAATATGTTGATCCAGGAACATGTCTTACTTGGCAAAATCACAGCGACTGTAATATAATTTTACAGAAATGTCACCACAAGCACGAGAACCACTTTAATAAAAAAGTGGCACATTTTAACACACCCTTCTCTACATGCTACATACATTAACATATTGTACAAAACTTACCCTCTACAAAAAATGATAAATTCCAAAACTGTAACTCCAAATTGTTCCAAGGAGTCAATACAAAAAGCCAAAAGAGGGTCTAGAAACATCAAAGGGTAAATGATGTTTCCAAAAAGGTAAATAAAAAAAAACATCCGAAAACTTCCAAGGCAAAAATAAGGACAACAAAATGTCAGATAATCAAACAGAGCAAATAAATCCAGAGAAAATCACAAGAGGGATTTACCAAAAGACTGGAGAGGTTGGTCTCAACATATCAAACACCGAGCAACAAAAAGAGAAACAGAGCAACTTATGCCGAGTTCACACTGCATGATTTTCAAAGTCGTCATATCACTGTTCTTTTCACACTGCACGACTATCTGGGGTAGCATTCAGTCGCTGCTGTGAGCACATTGCACGATGGATTGTGACAGAGGGTTTCACATTGCATGACTTTACAATAGGAAGAATCGCCGACAACTCTGTCTTGTCTGCAAATTATGTTTCTCAACCAAACACACTCGAAAAGTGATAAGGAAATAACACAAGGTCACGCGCGAGACAGATAGCATCTTTCGGGCATTTGCAAAATCTGTTGTCGAGTGAATATCGGGCCTAAAATCAAGCAGCGTGAACTCGGCATTAAATACACTCACAGAAAACCAGGCACAGGTGAGAGCAATAACAAGATACAATGGCGGGAAACTGAAATGAAACACAATGAGGGCCTCTAGTGGCCAAAATTAGTTTATAAACCTTACAAATAAGCTTATAGACTTATGTTCAAACATGTTTTTTCATCAGAGATCTTACAGTGTAATTTGAAGCACAGTAATAGCTGAGTATTTAAAGCAACAATAGTTCTTCTGAATTCTCAAATACACACCTTTCAGGCTAGAGAAAATACATGGGAATAAGCCCAGAAAATTGCTAAATACATAGGCACAAACAATGAGAATATTTCCTCTGAAGGATATGTAGTTGTATTTGCTCCTCCATCACAAGCTGCATCGCACTCATCCACATGATCTCAGAGGACAAAATGCCAGACGTCTCATCTCACCATGTCCAATTAAGTCATCTTACTCACCTTGGGCAACACAAATAAGATTGTGTGACTTGCACCTGTGTAGATAACAGACTCAACACCTTGTTCCTTTGCCTCAGCTTTGGATTTTCACACTGTGGTAAATCGGTTATAACTTTCAATATAAATTTATGAAGTGTTGAATTCTGTCATGCTGCTAATCAGTAGGAGAAATGCTCTTTATGGCCAGTAAAAATACCTAAAGGAGCTTTATGATATTTCCTATTCCATTTATAGCCAAATCATTCATATTCTGTTTCAAAGTCAAAGTTTGATGAAAATACTTAAAATTACAAACTTGATGATATGTTTAGTTTTAATAAATAAAACATTAATTACACTGAAAATGTAAAAAACATAAAAAAAAAAAAAAAACTGTTAGGAATGTTTTTGTTTTTTTTGTTAACATTAAGTGTAAACGGAACATTAATGTACATTAAAATAAAGTTAAAATAAAGCATTAAAAAACATCCTCGTTCCATAACACTACTACACATCACTGTACAATACATAATACATGCACATTAAAACCCAACAGAACATCTAAATATCATTTTCACTACTTCAAACATAGCATTAAAAGAAAGATGTTTGGGTATAATAATTCAAAATTAAAATTTGACACAATTGATATTAGAATTTAATCTCATCTCATGATGACATTCTGTCAGAGGAGTCCATGCAAGTGTGTTCCAGAATTACGAGCAAAGTGTATATTGTGACAGATGGAGAGTTGAAACACAATAAGCAGCAACAGCTGGAAGATGGAACAAGCAGGTTAGGGGGAGAGAGCTGGAGAACGTGTGTGTACATAATTGGGTTTCACCAAAAAACAGCAGGTTCAGACATGCATGATATGGACAGCAGCATTTGAACATGTTTATGTCAATCTCACATATTTGAGTCACTAAGATCTGGGGAATACAACTCACTCTCTCCCTCTCTCTAAAATCATCTGAGCGAGGGAACAAAAGGGCAGACAGCTGCATTCCCTCCTTTGAGACTTCTGAGAAAAAGAGAAAGCGAGAGAGAGCTGGGCAGCTGAGAATATAATAAGCAAAATGGTGAAATGGTTCATTTTTCTCCATTTATATAAAGATTAGATCTAAATAAGTATCTGATGGATAGGACGCTTCTTTATCTGTAGGCTCCTCTAAACTCTTAGTTGTTTAATCAGAACACTGATTTGGGCCACAAAGAGACCCCCTGCAGAACAAGAGAGAGGATTTGAAAGGGAAAATCATGTTAGACTGACCACCTACTCTTGTTATATAAAAAAGGCCTGGACACACTGAGGCATTAAAGGTGTTTTAATGAGCCTCTGGTACAGTCAGAGCCTAATCATCAGGGGCTTAAATAAAATATGTGCTCTCTCAGAGCAGTTGAATGTGTGTTGGGTCATATGACTGAATTAACTGCTGTGATCTTTGCATTGCGTCAGAGAAAAATCGTTTTGATACAGTACAAAGACAATTGAACAAGCATTCATTCTAAGCCTTCTATTTTGAACAAATTTAGGGTCCAATCTAATTCAAACATTCATTTATTCTCAGTAGTAGTTTTTAGTCACATGCTATCCATCTGAAAACCACCAAATGGATCCATCTGAAAATCACTGAAAACCAATAATCACGCACACTTTTTCAGCTCTGAGAGGAGCTTATCCTTGAGGCACAGCCTATCAGTTGTGTATCTCTAATCCTATCATGGTGCATACTTTTCCCAATTCCAATTGACTTTTCAATTTCTAGCATATTAACCACATCTGCAGACGTCATCAGTAGTTTTGTCACTCAGACTAAATGTTGCTGAAGCAAAAAATGGGCATCTGCCTTTTTTGGCTTTATTCAGAACTGCATTTATTTAATTGAATGGAACAGTCTATTTTATTATAAATATAGATAGACCTATGTTTGAAATGCTCTAAATGTCCTTATAAGGTAGTTTAATGCTTTAATAAAAGGGCTCCTTGATTATGATTTTACCCTCTTTTTTTGTTTGTTTTTTTTACTTTAGTTAGTGTGTTGCTGTTTGAGCATAAACAACATCTGCAAAGTCACGACGCTCAAAATTCAATGCAAAGGGAGATATTTTCTTTTACAGAAATTGCTTTTTTAAGGATTACAATAAACGGCTGGTAGGGACTACAGTGAGCTTCTTCCCGGGTTGGTGACATCACAAACTCTAAAGTTCAGTAGTCCAGCATGACAAGTAGTAGTATGTAAATAACAGATGCTAACACTGGATCGAGCAACTAAGCGACAAACATGCCTTTGAAGAGTGCAAAATGTTGTGCAGTGCAAGGTTGTGGAAAAACGCAGTAGCTGCATTGGATTTCTGCAATCAAAAAACAATGCTGTGCCTTCTAGATTGGATCCGACAGGAACGGCACAAAATTTATGTGAGTAAAAAAGTTTTTATTGTGTCACTATTGCTTTATTACAGATCGTTTGATATGTACGGATTATGTGTACATGTCTAACCAAAATCACCAGTGACCAGTGATTTCTGATATGTAATGATTCATGTAAACCAGTAGATGTTTTTGTCTCAAAATCGTTTATTGTCAGTAAATCAAACCAGTGACTAAACGGTCAACTACACATTGTTTCTCTAGGATGAAAATAATCTGTTATTTATACTATGATTAAATTATATATAGAAAGCAATCAAAGAACGCTCCCTTTACAGTCGTAGAAACTGTCAATCAAACAGCGCAAGTGTTCTGGACTGTCGCCAAAACTCCCATTAGAATCAACAAATCTCTTATTTACATTGTGTTTGCACTGTTAGTTATGAAGAAAGCATTCATTAGTGTGCAGAAATTGAGTTACAATGACAAGATCACTGCATTAATGCTCTCAACATATCTGTTATCAGCTACGTGCTCATCACTGCAACCTTTCATGCCACGATCTAAATATAATGCTATAATCAACACTTTTCACAATTAGTAAGCCTTGAGAACTATAATAGTAAAAATGTGAAAGTTGTTAAAAAAAATGTTAAAACAGAGCGTTCAGACCAGAGGGCTAAAATCAGGGTAGGAAAAAATGCCTTTTATTTCTAAATTTTTAAAATTTTTGATGTAAAAATCATACTAACATTATAAGTGCACCCCAGGAAACATTAAAAATAATAATGCAGTTCATGACCCCTTTAAGGCTAGTTTTTATTCAGCAGGTTTCATTGGTACACCAGTAGGTGGTGACAAGTGGCTGTCTATGATTGAGTAATGGAATCATTCCGATTTGTTCAAATTCAAAACTAAATTAAACAAGTCTGATGGGTGAGTAAACATTCAGTCAACCGATTTGTTCAAAAACACTGATTCATTCAGGAACAAAACAAGTGACTGTGAGTCATTAAGCCATTCACTCAACTGATTAGTTCAAAACATTGATTCACTTAAGAACAAAATACCACAACTATGTTACTCTGAGACTGGCAGTGGTGAAATCTGCTGTGGCTTTGTTTGGAACAGTTTTCACTGATGGTGCAAAACAGGCAAAGTGACCTGCAATAGCATGTCGAATATTTAAGTGAGCCTACTCAGTATGAACTTCGGTAACACTTTACAGTAAGGTTCATTAGTTAACATGAACTAATAATGAACTGCACTTCTACAGCATTTATTAATCTTTGTTAATGTTAATTTCAACATTTACTAATACATTATTAAAATTTTGTTAACATTAGTTAATGCACTGTGAACTAACATGAACAAACAATGAACAACTGTATTTTCATTAACATTAACAAAGATTAGTAAATACAGTAACAAATGTATTGCTCATGGTTAGTTCATGTTAGTTAATGCATTAACTAATGTTTAACTAATGAACCTTTTTGTAAAATGTTACCTGAACTTCTTGTTTAGTGAACTGTTGCATAAAAGCAATACCAAAATCTAAACCCTGCTGTTACTCTGTGGTATATTTGGAACAAACACACTCTTGCTAACCTGATAACACTTAAGTCACTGACTGAACCTTGTGTGGAATTTTAGTTGTATTTTTCTGTTGGTTTCTCTTTTGTTTGTTTGCTGTGCAGTTGTGGACCCACGTGTGGACCACAGTGGATATGATGATGTTAAAAAAAACTTTTTTCATATAAGGTACACAGTTGAACCTGTGAGATGTAGGAGTTGTATATTCTGAAGGAGCATGCAGGAGACTAATGGGGCTCAGGAGGGATATCAGCAGGTGGGATGATGGACTTCACCCCATCTGATAAGCAGTCCTCTCTATACCAATTCATCTGGGGGTTGTACAGAGCCAACTAAGGATAGGCAAGGATCAGCTAGAACTCAGAGTCTGGCTGAGATGAAATGGACCCTGTGCCAGTTAACACACAGACAGAGTGGAAAAGTGTTATGGTAAATCTGCCAAAACTCTTCTATCCATTCCAGTGACGTAAAAGGAAAAGCTGGTTTTGAGTAAATTCAGTATCAGTGAAATTGTAGGCACACTAGAGTCTACATTTGTTTTTTGATTAACCTGATTCTAAAGATGTTCTTCTGAGGATGAGTAAATGATGAAATTTTTTTTATATTTTTGGGTGGAGTATCCCTTAAAATTAAATATAATGCGTATTCATTGATTGGTAAAGAAAGTCTGTCTAATTGGTATATATGGCACATATGGGTTATTTTTTCACCATCCTTGTGTGAAAAAGAGTGGCAAAATAGTGTTTTAATGTTTTAGGTGAAATACGGGTACAGATATGGAATTTCACTTTTTGTTTTCCCAAAGATACAGTATGTGTAATGTGTGAATATTTTGTCACTTTTCTTTCAGGAAAGGGTGGTTGCTTGTTATCTTCAACATGAACTTGGGGACAATTGCAAAAAATAAAATGTTTAATTTTTCCTTTTTGCTGTTGTGTAATTTCCTTTCACCTGGAATATGCAGAATCTTACAGTCTTGTCACTGTCTACATTTATGACTCATTCACACTTGCTGCTTGAAAGAATTCAAAGAATAGGACTCACTAAGAATCTAGGACGTGAAGAATTTAAAAGAATCTAACATGTCTGTCGCTGTGTTTATACATTTCACAGAAAAACTGCTGTTATGTCACACAGTATAATTGAGGGCATTGCACAAGTCTTAATCAAAGATGAGGCTGCTTTTCTGGGTTGATAAAACACATTTGGTTTGACCAACTTACATCTATAAACCTTCTAGTTTGAAAGGTAATACAATAAGCATGAGGGCACCACTGATTTATAGATTTATAGTTATGTGTATTTAATCATTTGGCAGTTTTGTAAGTTGATGAGTTTGGTGGCTATGGGATTTACTGTATTATGCATGGCCTGTGAATCACCAGAAATACAATAAAATCTGAAAAATAGAAATTAAAGGAAGCAAACATCTTTGATAAGTAGAGTATTATATCTCCACACAGGCTCGAGAACATTCACCATACCCTGCAATCAGGCAGCTGAGCCATTCTTATTCTAATGGAGCATGGCCACCTCTTCAGGGAAATTCACACACGTCTCAATGCTCGTCATCAGTCGGGCTCATTCAGATCACCTCTTTGAGAGCTTAGCGCTGTTGAAAGACTCTCAAGACCATTGGCAAACAAGAACTTCAGTGAACTAATGCTACATCAGTTTAGAGAGAAGCAGAATCAATGTGATTCTGGGAGAGGAGAATCAATGTGAAGCTGAAGCATTAATGACACTTTATCAAAGAAAAAGAGAGCAAGGATTTTATACAACACCTCAGAATCATGGTGAAGAAGATGATGATTAAGTTTGTGATTGGTTTCTATATAGAATGTGATATTGCTCACAATAAACAAACATTCTCACTGATATTTCCATTTACTATTTGTGTGAATCTCTGATTTCAGGGTTCAGCCGAGTGTCATCTTGTCCTTGAAAAAGCACAGCATACAGTAAATGTGGTCCATAGGAATCAAGACTATAGTAAGATTGTACAGAACCAAACCAGGTCAGCTATGTAACTTGCCCCTTGACGTATTTTCTGATGTATGCTACAGCTTTTTTCCTCAGGAAAGTGGTGTGGCCTGTCTTGAAAGTTATGTAATCAAACAATATTCTTCACCATGACTAGAAAACAACAGACAAATGTTATATTTCTAAACTCTCATTGATTCCGGGTTCAAGGTGATTTTAATCAAGCTTTAGGATAAAAATAATAACAGAAATAGACATTTTAATTATAAAATAGAAACCAAACGTGTTGTTTACTGATAAACGAAAATAAAACATGCAGGATGCACAAGGTTGATCTGTTTTTGCTGAAATCTCACCTTCCTCTGTGTCGGTTACTCTGTCACTCTCACTGGTTAAGAATAAAAGCCGCATATTGCAATCCCCCATTTTGGCAGCAAATCAATGTGAAGCTGATTTTAGAACGGAAGCACCAAGCATATGTAAACAACTGTAATAGACCGATTAGGATGCAATTCCTGCAGTGTCTTTGCCCTGTCAATGAGTGTGATGTGTTTATTTCTTCAGGGCTTTCTACAGAAATATGTTTTTGCCTGCAGGGGGCACTTGTCACCTCAAGAGAGCAAAAAAGATTTACATTCATTAAACACTTTTTTTGTCTTCTCTTTGTTTATTAATCATTTACATTTAGGCAAACCCTAGAAAAATGCTTGGTTACACAGTCATCATGTGCCTTTACGTTAACGCCAGGCATTTAGAACAATAGCTCATCAGCATCAAAAATTAGCTCACTGGTCACTACTACTGCCAATAAAATGAAACCTGTTGGATTTTCTTGGAAGCCATTAACTCAGCAGGAAGTTGAGTCACTGGGGCTGAGGCACAAAGTTTTATTCAAGCAGCTTACTTTAACTGATTCAAAATTCCGATGTGAATTACTACTCCTTTGAGTTTTCAAAGCTTTAAAAAGCAGGTATGTTTATAATGTGTTATGAATGTGAAAATTATTATTAATTTGTTAATATTAATAACCATATCTAGAGTATTTCAAACCCCCTTGATGACCAGCCATGAAGTGAGATTGTTCAAGAACTCTATGCTGACTTTGTCTCTTTGTCTCTTTTATGACCGCCATGCTTCACCATAAAATATTGCAGTGATGCAGTGATGACTCTGACTTTAGCTTCTGACTCTTCAGTTCCAGAGCATGATATTTTGTTTTGAGCTATGCAATGCAAGCTAACTCATTTTAATGCCTCATTTTTCCTGATTCCATGGCACAGCACCAGTTCCATGACCCTATTTACACCTGTATTTTGTGCCCGGACAGGGTAATCCCTTCCATCTTTGAATATTATCACATTTGAATAACAAAAAACATGGAAGAAACTTCAAAAAGCAATATGTTTAAATAAACCCATATCAGCCTCTTAGGCTGGTCGACAAATCAGGCACTTAAAGGGTTAGTTCACCCAAAAATGAAAATTCTGTCATTAATTACTCACCCTCGTGTCTTTCCAAACCTGTAAGACCTTCATTCATCTTTGGAATACAAATGAAGATATTTTTGATGAAATCCAAGAACTCTCTGACCCCTCCAATTATGTACCACTTTCAAGGCCCAGAAAGGTAGAAAAGATATAGTTAAAATAGTCCACGTGACAGTGGTTCAAACTTAAAGTTCAAACGAGAATACTTTTTGTGCGCATAAACAAAACAAAAATAATGAGTTTATTCAACAGTTTCTTCTCTTCCCTGTCATTCTCCTACGCTGTTTACGTTGTAGACACAGTGCAGTGCTTCTGGGTTCTACGTCAGAACACCAGCTCATTATTGGCAGACACTGTTCACATGAGCAGCATGACGTATGCGTGTGATGTTGATGCAGGAGCCGGCCAATAGTCAGCATTCTGACGTAGAATCTGGAATCACTGCACTGTTTCTACAACGTAAACAGAGGATAAACCAACGTGATCTCATGAGAAAACGTGTGTATTTTTACGTAAATTGTGGTTCTACCACACGTACATTTACTTACGTTTTCATACACACAAAAACGTACAACATTGACGTATTTATAGCACTAAAACGTAAAAATACTTACGTATTAACAGCAAAAAAAACGTAAATCATGTAACGTAAAGTGTGAATGTATATTCCCATGTATTAATATTAAAATCGTGGCTTTAATGATTTAACGATGTTTTTAGTCGAATTTATTGAAAGCAGTTTACTCATCTACTTAATATGAAATAACATTTCTGTTCGTGACTTGTGCTGCTCGTTTCGGAGGATTGCATAATGTTAAACAAGACTACAATTTAAAACCTTACGAATAAAATTTCTGTAATTGTTTAACCATTTTGTAATATTTAGTTTGTTTGCTGTGAGACACAGAAGGCGTTTTCTCCTATGCAGCGACTGACAATACAACCATAAGATACACCAAAGCACAACATAAATTCACAAATCACATCCATTTTATTTGTTCACTGTACTCCAAATCTTTAGAATCCATATGTTTGTAAGGAACAGATCCAAATTCAGCCCTTTATCCATCAATCTTCATCTTCATTCTCAGCAAAAGCTACCGTCAAAGTCAAAGCTCGCGCTCGTTACGAGTCAAATTTGAAAGTAGCGCCACCCTCGAGAAGCGTTACGACATGGTTTACGGCACTGATATCGAACGCTCATTGGTTCTCACCTGCTTCGTCACAGATTGCGACATGCCGTGTTTCAGTGGACTGACATTTGAAATGAGTGCGCGCCTTCACGGAGAGAAGCCGAATTTATCATATTTTCATGGATTAATAAGTTAAATTCTGCTCTGTACCCTATAAAAACCTATTACCGCCAGAGAGGACTTTGACTGGAACTCATCGTCATTTGAACTACTTTTGGTACCACTTTTGACATTTTCTCAAAAAATAAATTATTGTGATTACGCTTGTTTGTCTGTCATTCTTTTATTTATAACAGTAGGTAGTTTAAAGAAATGGTTATGGGTAGGTTTAGGGGTAGGTGTAGGATTAGTGGCTCAAAATATCGTTTTAATGTTATATTTTTACTAAAATTGTCATTTTCCTACACATTTCTGTTCTTTATTTTTTATTCTTTTAACATTCTGTATAAAATGGGTAGGTTTAGGTTCGGGATGGGGTTTAGGGATCTTACATTTATCTACAAAACGATAAAATGGAAATTATACATATATCTTTATGACATGAAAGATACGTACAGGTGCTGGTCATATAATTAGAATATCATCAAAAAGTTGATTTATTTCACTAATTCCATTCAAAAAGTATAACTTGTATATTATATTCATTCATTACACACATTACACCAAAGGAAATGCAAAATTTACTTTCATCAGAGAACATAACTTTGGACCACTCAGCAGCAGTCCGGTCCTTTTTGTCTTTAGCCCAGGCGAGACGCTTCTGACGCTGTCTGTTGTTCAAGAGTGGCTTGACACAAGGAATGCGACAGCTGAAACACATGTCTTGCATACGTCTGTACGTAGTGGTTCTTGAAGCACTGACTCCAGCTGCAGTCCACTCTTTGTGAATCTCCCCCACATTTTTGAATGGGTTTTGTTTCACAATCCTCTCCAGGGTGCAGTTATCCCTATTGCTTATACACTTTTTTCTACCACATCTTTTCCTTCCCTTCACCTCTCTATTAATGTGCTTGGACACAGAGCTCTGTGAACAGCCAGCCTCTTTTGCAATGACCTTTTGTGTCTTGCCCTCCTTGTGCAAGGTGTCAATGGTCGTCTTTTGGACAACTGTCAAGTCAACAGTCTTCCCCATGATTGTGTAGCCTACAGAACTAGACTGAGAGACCATTTAAAGGCCTTTGCAGGTGTTTTGATTTAATTAGCTGATTAGAGTGTGGCACCAGGTGTCTTCAATATTGAACCTTTTCACAATATTCTAATTTTCTGAGATACTGAATTTGGGATTTTCCTTAGTTGTCAGTTATAATCATCAAAATTAAAAGAAATAAACATTTGAAATATATCAGCCTGTGTGTAATGAGTGAATATAATATACAAGTTTCACTTTTTGAATGGAATTAGTGAAATAAATCAACTTTTTGATGATATTCTAATTATATGACCAGCACCTGTAAATATTTTACGTTTTTTCGCTGTAAAAACGTAAGTATTTTTACGTTTTAGTGCCATAATTACGTCAATATTGTACGTTTTAGCACCTTTCTAAACGTACAAAAATGTACGTTTTGTGTCTTTGAAAGTTACGTATTAATACCTACGTATTAACAATGAGACCAGGCTGGATAAACATGGATAAAAGTAAAGTGACTTTCCTCATGAGAGCATGCTGGGTTGGATCACTCAAGTCAGATGTTGATACTTTTCGACTGTCTCCTTTTATGACACACTGTGGGACAATGACACTATTGTGTCCTCCGATGAACTTAATTTGCTGTCAAGCGTTATTTGTCTTCCCCACTCCACTATAACCTGCTGCTTTTGTGTATCTGGTCTCCTGTGAATCTCATGCTAGGTAAAGACTTAAGTTTTGCTGATGTGAATATGCAAATTGTTTTATTACTATATTGCTAATAGTAAAACTGGCAAAAGTAATACATATAACTTTACCCTTTTGTTTTGTTTTCATTATGTATTTTTGAATGTACTTGCAGTTGGACATGAGGACACAGTCAATGGCTGATTTGTTGGCTAAATGACAAGCATGTGACATTTTCTATTTTTTAGACTTTTTATATGGCTGTGTCCTTTGTAAAACATAAAAGTTGTTGAGTTGAATGATTGGTTTCACCTTGAGGAAGCAGAGGAGAGATCTGTCTTATGTACACATTTTAGTACAAAGTTAACAGTGAAAGGAGCATCAGATATCCTAACATCAAATTTACACAGTTTAGAGATTTTATCTTTTAAGCAACTGTGTTTCTAATATATTTTTCTAAATAAGTATTTAAAAGCGTCTCTAAAAAGCATTTTAAATGTAATTAAGCCTTTGTGATAATGTGAACTCCTTGTCTTTTACTCACCTCTCTTCCTTTAAACTGTAAAACAATGAAAAGTAAACATGTTTCTCTTTCTCAGCGAATGTCTCTAAAGAGCATAGTGCGGATTACTGAACAAATTTACCATGAAAGCACCTTTTCCTCCAGTGCATTCCACTGTGAATTGCATGCCTATTTACAACACATTTCTTCATTGCACCAGTGTACAGACAATAACATTATGTGATGTGCCTGCAAACCACATTACACAAGGCACAATTTTATTTCTCTTTCATCTTCCTAAACACAACACATTGGTACCAATTTAAAAGCAAACAAATGTTATGTTCCGTATACTTTCTTTCCTGTTGAAGAAAATAATATATTTAGCTGGTTGGATTAAGACCAAGACTTTAACGTTTCCATAGAAAAGTCTGTAAAAAACAATGTACTGTGTTAATATGAAGGACCTTTCTGTACTGATTTTTCATGTATTTGGAATTATGCACTGGATTGTGTTGTGTTTACGGTTTGAAGGAACTCCTGTCTACTGTCTATTTTATTTAAATCTAAATCTACTGTCTATTTTTTTTCTTACAGTGTATGCATTCCTTCTGAAGGCATCTAGCCTTGACATTGTAGTTTTAAATTACATACACAACACAATGTTAAAGTATAAACTACACTATGCACCACATGCTTATGATCTTGTTGAACTGCACAGCTTTCATCACAGTAGATATGCTGAAACAACATTCCAGCTAGCTTGTGTTAAGATGGAATTCAATACATTGTCAGGAAAGAATTTTAATCAAGGCAACTCCACAGAAGCATTGTTTTAGATATCTTCACAGTAGGTTTAATGTGATGAACCATCTAGCACTGCTACACGTTTAAATGTGGTGCATTCTGATATTTAATATTTTCTTCAGTTGGGCTTTTCACACTGCGTTCTTTTTAAATGGCTTGGCATACAGTAAAACAGGGCTGACTGCCACGGCAATGAAGCAATTACATTTGCGTGTTTAAAGTCCCCATGAAATCAAAATTGACTGCTTGTTTTTTTTTTGTTTTTTTGTTAATGCAATATTGCAGTATTTACTATAAATGGTTTGTCTGTGCACATTATTTTTTTTAATTAATGTGCCCTCGTAATCTTTACGACATCTCTTCTCTGATGACTTGTTTACTAGCGCAAGGGTGGACAACCTGTCACTCACATGAGATCGACCATTAACAAACCACAACAATCTAATCAATTCACGACGGACAAAATCAAGTTCCATCGTACATTTTTTCTCATTTGAGAAGCCATTTCATAATAGGGAAGAAAAGACTATTGCAACTTCCATTTCATGTCAACTTTAAAAATGATGGCGTTAACAATGTCTCTTAAAGCTTAACTTTTTAAAAAAGTTTAACTTATTTTAACTTGAGCTCCACATTTTAGTACGGCGTGTTAAACGCAAGACGTGAGCCCAGCAGTTACTGAAACTTTCACTTGCTGTATTACTTTTAGCATTTGAGGGAAAAACTCAAAATGTCAAACACTGACAGAAAATGAGTTAATAAAAAAAGAAGAAGAGACTGTTTTATTCTTACAGTTCTTATTGTCTGTTTAGGACAAACTGGATGTAGAAATACGTACACTGATATGAAAGAGCAAGACAAACCGTCATCTACACAGGTCGCGTGCTGTGTTTGTGTAATCAATAATACTGACACCACAAAATTTATGAAGGTACAGTATGATACTTGAACAGTGTGAATGTGTCAGAATTTTAAGAGTGTCCCCTGTCATGTTGAAATTAAACACATCAAGAGAGAGCACATTTATGATTTCACTGGCCTTTGCATTTCCTTTTTTTATGTCACAGTATATGGCCCCCGTTTTATAACCATTGGCAAGCCTGAGTACTAGTCTCACCACAGCCATTCTTTCATTCTCATAGACACACAAGCAAAGAAAGTAAAATTTTGAGCTGCCCTGAAGCTGTGTAATATTAATGGATGAACTGACAAATTGATGGACAGACATGATACATGGAAAGTATTTCAAAGAGATGAGGTGAGGTCAGTGCTCTCATACTTAATGCTTCCAATGCATGTGCAGAGAATCGCAATGTGATATCTGCTAGAGGCATAACAAAGCTGTCACAGAACATCTTGTTCAGTTTAGTATTAACAAGGTTTTTTTACAAATTAAAGCAGCCATTTCAGTGAGGACAGCTATCACAAAACTCGGGACGTGTGGACAGACTACTGGCAATACAAAATCAGATGGTTTTTAGCATCAATTACTGATAACCATCAGAGTGATAATTTTCTGTATCTTTAATAACCTTGAATGCATGATCAATCCATATATTTTATTTAATTGTAGCATAGCTCCCATCACAGAGTAATTACAGGCATGTTTACATTTCGTTCCATGTAATGTCCCTATTCCAGTTTACTTTGCTACTGGTAGCTTACAAAGAGGAAAGCTGAATCCATTCATGATAATGTACATAAGTTCAGAGATGTGCTGCTTGGAAACGAAGGCATTTATTAGGTCATTTATAACCACTATTTTGTTCAATAGTCTTTCTTTCATCTACACAAGTCTGTAACTTAATTTCACCATGTCTCTACCTGAAATCATGTCTCGCCTTTGTTCATCTTTTGCACATCGACTTTCTTTTCTTGACTTTAATGAAAGGAAATGGGATGGAAATATAAATTGCTCCTTAGCCAAGTCATTTTGGAAGGAGTGAAAGGATGTGAATTAGGCCAGATTTTCATAAAGTGTACATATGCCTACTTGTGACCAAAAATGGCTTTGATGTTTCACACCCTTCAGAACAGTGAAAACAGTTATTGTTTTCTTTTTCAAGAGTTCACAGCGATGGTGAGGGATACGGACAGTTAGTTCAGTGTCTGAATCAGTGATTCAGTTTTGCTAAAGGGAACACTTGCATTATCTCAGCACTGCTGATTTAACAGAGAGTGGACAACTTGTCTAACCATGAAGACGTCAGCAGCCAGCATATATTGACAGATATATGACCAGCAGGTGAAGATGTGATCACTAGAGACATCAGTAGGCCTGCAATTTCTTGATGTGAGTTGGCAATCCTCTCTTCCTCCTGGAACAGCGGTTAGAGTCAGTGCATTCATGGCCTTGCTTTTATATCACTTCTGTCTTCTGTGTGATTCTGAAGTGAGAAGACGGTTTTCATTTCCTTCATAGTTCTTTCCGTTCCTCATCGCTGTCTGGAAAAAAGATTTCTAAACGCGTTGTTGTAGTTCTTGTTAAAGGCTGTGTAAATGAGTGGGTTGAAGAAGGAGTTTGAGTAACCCAGCCAGAGAAAGACACTTTTCCAGACAGGTGGGATGTCGCACGAACACAGTGGAATGATGAGCTCAGCAAGGAAAAAAGGAATCCAGCAGAGCACAAATACACCAATCAGGATGCCCACCATCAGAGCCGCTCTCCTCTCTTTTTGCTCTCGCCATGTCTCACCATCCGTCTGGAACGATACAGTTGCGTGACGAACCGTGAAGGCCATCTGTGGCTGCCGTTCGGCCTCCTTTACCTGGCAGTAAACAAATAAAAAGATGAAATGTATCGGTATCAGTCAACTATTAGGTACTTCATTGGTGGGCGTAAGGGAGCAACTACACATTTTGAGAGTGAAATTGAGTCTCTGATCTGTCCTGTGCCACATGGGTTTAGATAAATATGCACAGATTCAGAGAAAAAGGAGTGTAACATTCATATAAAATCTTTCAACATTTACTCAAAACTTTGAAGCAGTGTAACTTTGAAAGGCAGTACATATTTCTTTATGTACATATTTCTGTCTAGACATCCCATTTTTCCTACACTGATCTTTAAGCAATACTTGCGTAACAGGTATCCATTCACTCAACCGGTTACAGAAGATTTTGAAAAGCATAAATTAAAATATTTAAATTCTATAACTCAGAATATCCCTGGTTTCACAGACAAGGCTTAAGCTAGTCCAAGACTAAAATGCATGTTTGAGCTGTCTTAACTGAAAGCAACTTGTCTCAATGTCTCATTTTGTCTCAAGATGCACACAGTAATGTTTTTTTCTAAGGCACATTTATAAAAGCTCTGTGAAAACGGGCTTATATCTTTTACAGTGGCGTGCAGTGGTGTTCTGAAATGAGGAGGCAAACAATGACCTCGCAGTTTATTTATTTTTTATAAATCAAATGTAAATTCATGTCCGTTACTTGTCACATTTTCCTCGTTAAATGAACATTACATTACTTTAAGAAAAAAAGAAACCAAATACAATTCTATTTTGTATTTTTACATTAACAATGTAATGAATGTTCTATTTATTAAAACTAAGTCATTCTCATCAAGTTAGTGTTTTAAGCATTTTTACATTTATTCCAAAATAATAACTAAAAGCAGTAACAATTTAACCCTCTATGGTACGCAATATGATATTAATGAGGAAAAAACTATTTGTGGTGTTTTTTCCTGCTTAAAATTAGACATTATAACAATATCAATAAACATTTTCATTCATTTTTAACTTATTTATTTTTTAAAAGTTCATTTAAAAGTCTAATTTTATTAAAAACAAACTAAAATAGACTGATGCCTGGAGGCAACAACGTACCATAGAGGGTTAAACAATATATTTTATTTGTGTATTGATTTTCAGCTGTTCTTTTTAATAGTCAACTTATTTCAGATCATCAGTCTTGCTCGGTAAACACTCTGTCACAGACACGAAGATGTATCTTTAATTTCACCAAGCTGATTGCTCACTAAAACCCCCGCAGTCATCGTGTTTTCAGGTCTTTTGACATTTGAATTTGACGTGACAAAGCGGTGATATCTTAGTGGGTGAGCCGTTTACTTTTTAATTAGTCTTCCCATTGACGCCATCATTTTGTTCATTCAGACTGACACGCGGAATGCGCATGTAAACAAGAGGCGGGATTTATCGCACAAACCAATCATAACCGATCATATCCAATCATAGCGCGATGGAGGCACTGCCTCCTCTCACGTGACTTTCCCCCATTCATTCTCTATTACCCCCCACAAAACCCACCGCACACTATAGGGGGTCTACTGATTTTCTATGATGGGGAAGGGAGGCAGGAGAGACATGGACTCGCGCTGTAACTTTACCTGCGGGTGTCGCTGTTGGACAGTGTTCCTTTAGAAAAACGAGTCACTTTTTATTGTCACATTCTGTAATATTTGCGCTGTTTTATTTTTGTAATATGGATTTTCTCATCCTAATTTTTTGAGGAGGCACTGCCTCCCTTGCCTCCCCGGAGGAAACGCCCCTGATCTTTTACATAAAGCAATTACTGGACTAAACTATCTGAGACTATTCCACATACAGTACATGCATTAATGTTGGAAAATATGAAGTGTCTTTTTCCCAGCTTTGTGAGACTGAGGTAGCTTCTGCAACACAACGTTGTGTCACCAATCTCGCATCATTTCCCTTTGAAAGCAGAGGTGTGAATTTTCTAAATCAAGAGAATATATTTATATTTCCTGTATTTGCTCACAAAGTTCCCTATGACAGAGTTATCAACGAAGAAGTCTGCATTAAGATTTATGTGTTGCCAAGCAACACAGAGTGACAGCAGGTTAAAACCACACCACTCCACTTCCGTACTGCTCACATACTCTAATCTGGAATGCTGCAATATAAACTGTTAAACATCCCTGTACTGTTATATGAACTATTGGCACTTTGGAACTGCAGCTTATCCAATCAAATTAGAGGACCGGAAACTAACTGTTGTATAAAACATATTTTTACCCTGGTAAATTTGCTTTGACATAAAATCCTACACTACAACAGTACAGAACACTTACAGTATATAAACATTGTTTGGCTTGTGTTTTGCATCTTGAATGTTTAAAATGAATATTTAAATTTGCTTTAGTAGCTTTTTGTTTAAAAAGCTGTAGGTGAGTGAGCGGAGTACTGTGGCAGAACAAAACAATTACTGTGTATGTGTGTTTGTGCGTTTCGACAGATAAAGGAGGCAACCGGGCAATTAATTGATTCTTGGATCAGTGTACATTAGTGAGAATAATGGACTCCAAACGCATAGTGAGAAGCTGCTTCTAATTATACCCTTTTCTCTCACTCTGAGCACACGTGTGTTGGGAGGGAACTGTGTGTCAATGTGTGGCTAGGTGTCAGCTCCTGTGGGTTGAGAGTACCTTCTGAGAAAATACCTTTGCTAGGTTTGATCATCTCTGCAATGGTACCCAAACATTTCTATTCTCTCCGTCTTTTGTCCTTCTTCATTTTCGTTTCCTCTTGCACCCCACTAACTTTCATAGCAGTGGGGGTTTCGGGTTTGACAATCATATTTATTATTAATGTGTGACTCTCAAATTGTCCTGTGCATGTGAAAACTTGCAACTCAAATACTGTCTGTATGAACAAATAAAAAATAATTAACTAATGACAGACTGTCTGTGCATTAGTGGTGGGGATTTTTAGTAGCTAACACTTTTTGCAGGTTAGACTGTTCTGCTACTTGGTGGCTGTCTTTATAAATGAGAGGCTTTATTGAATCATTCAACCTATTCATTCAAAAATGGCAATTCATTTGTGAATGATACAAGTGTCTGCCTTTATGAGTGGCTCATTGAATTATTTTTTCAATCAATTAGTTCCTTCAGGAAGTGACTAGCTGCATCTGAATAAGTATACTTTCACCTCTATAGTAGGTGAAAGAAATAGTATATAAAAGGAATAACGTCCTAATTCACAGAATTTATAAAACAGTAGGCAAACCTGACTTAGTACCTCAAGTGAGATGCATGTACACTTTACTATCCAACGAGGCCACAGGAGAGGATTTGTAAATGGTAGTATATACAGTACAACACCAAAAACGAGTTTGATTTTTATAGATTATTTATAAAACGTGGTCTGATCTTCATCTAAGTCAAAATTAAAGACAAAGATAATCTGACTAAACTTATTGAAGACATTAAGTGATCATTGACAGGGCAGGCTGGGAAAAGTGAGTGAAACTCTGTTATGAATACCAAGGCTAATTAGATTCAATTAAGGAGATGAGATTTAAAGTGTGGGTTGCACACAATAAAGGCACACTTCTGGGAAAATGTTCTGTGAACAGTTAAGACAAAAGTTGAACAGATTAGACAAAAATAAATAAATAAATAAAATAATAATCATGGTTTAAAGCTGCTTTCCTGCCTCAGTGCCTAGACGCTTTAGAATTCATTGTTACATTAATGACTGCAAAGTCTATCAAGACATTTTATGGTAGAATGTTGGGACAGAAGCGAATGACTTCAAGCTTTAGAGATGTTGGGTGATGCAACAAGACAATGATCCAAATCACACAAATTATACCAACTAAAGAATGGTTGAAAAAAAAGGCATATTTTCCTGACCTTAAGCCAATTCAGAAGTTGCATGTGACATAACCTGAAAAGGGCTGTGCTATCAAGACGACCTAGAATTTCTCAACTGAAACAGATTTGTGGGAAGCTGCTAATGGAGGATCTACAAGTTATAAAATTCAATATTTCATTTACTTTCTCCACCCTGCATTGTGGATGACTGCTCAATGTATTCAATAAAATGTGAACAATTAGTTATTTGTGTTATTAGTTTAGTCAGATTGTGTTTATCTATAATTGTGAATTAAAGATCAGACCACATTTTATGAGTAATCAATGCAGAAATCCAGGTAGAGATCATCAACATTTCAAAGAGATCACAAATTTATTCTTGCCACTGTGCATACATAATCTTATATAATCTTTTTTTACCTCTATGACCTCAGCCATGGGTGTGATGGTGTTGGTCTTGCGAGAGCCAATGCGAAACTTGGCAGCCTTGTAGATCTTCCAATAGACAAAGAGCACCACGCAGAGGGGCAGGTAAAAGGCTCCAAAAGTGGAGAAGACTGTGTAGGAGGGCTCCTGGCTTACTTGACAAGTCAGGCTGTCTTCTGAGTAAGTCTCACCCCAACCAAAAAGTGGAGAAAGCGAAATAACAGAGGAGAGTAGCCATGTGAGGCAGATCATCACATTGGATATTCGTTTGCGTGTTTTTAACGTGTACTCCAGGTGGCGTGTTATGGACCAATAACGATCTAGGGCAATGGCCGTCACATTCCAGATACTGGCTGTGCAACAGAGTACGTCGCAGGAGATCCAGACCTGACACAGGGCCCGACCCAGAATCCACCGACGACCGTAAAGCTCCCTAACCAGACTTAGGGGCATAACCAGTCCTGCAACCATCACATCCGAGATGGCCATGGAGGCAACCAGATTGTGGGGAACACGATGGAAGGTGCGCACTCTCAGGATGGTCACCAAAACCAGAAGATTCCATACAAAGGTGGCCACCACTAGCATGGCCAGTAAAGTGAGCGTGAGAACACTGAACACAGAAAATGGGCGGTACAGATTACCCAATTCGGATCCTCCAGAGATATTAGCAGAGAGAACTGTAACATTGGGTTGAGTCATGGCAGCATGTGACGGGGCAAATAGATATCTGGCTCTAATTAAAAGGCAAGGTGGAAATAAATGAAGTCACTGTAAGAGCGAATGGATGCTTTTTACTTTTTTTTAGGTCAGGCATGATTTTCTTGTTGGATGTTTTCAAGTTAATTCATTTGAAAATATTTGCAAGAGTTTGTTTTCTGAGTGGGCGTCATGTGTTCTTGGCACTACAATTTGTGAGCTTATTGTTCTTTAGCTCACAGTTCTGTATGCCGGTCACTGAAAAGGTGGGTGTTTTAAAGTGCTGCCATACTGAATATAGATGACATTATGATTGCACATATTGATAATCGTGACTTTATAGCCTTCAGCAATTTAAAGGTTCACAGGACACACATCTGAAGATGAGATAAGCCATCCTCCATCCTTCATCCTATAACACAAAGAAAAAAAGGCATAAATGAATTTTATAGCTCATTGCACAAAATCGTCTTATTCAGCTACCACCTAAAATAGAAAACAGCCCTAGGCTATGGAATGGGTTTCTTTTTTTTTTCTATATATATCTCATGTGTTTGTGCCAGGACACTGTAAACACATCATAGCGGAGGATGTGCATGCTGTGAAGGGTCTGATTCTGGCCACGAACAGTGCAAACTATAAGCTTTGCCTCACTTCCTAATTCCATGAATGTCCCCTCTATAAGTGTAAATTCATGTGTTGTGATGTTCCACCGTGCTGTATTAATTTGATAAAACAAAAAGAACGAATGATACAAAACATTTGGGCTGATGATTTCCTAGGTAATTATTCCATTCCACTGTGTGGATTTTCTGCCTTTTTGCTAACATACGTTTTAATGACATATTCTTATTTTAGCTGCTCAAGTCCTCTGTAGAAACCTTTCAACACCTCTGTAGAAACCTTTCTTAGCCACTTGTTGATTTTTCAAAAATAAAAAAAATGTAACTTCATTCTCAGACAGGAAAATTATTTAAGGCTCATTCATCATTATTTTGCCTCTGCTTAATATAAAATTGGCTCATTTATTATTTATTCTTCTAGCTTCTGTAATTTGGTCCATGGAGTCCTTGAGGTTTCAGATCCTCCATTGGGTTAGATGTAATTTGTTCTAAATGCTTGTGTTTGCTTCAATTATTTGTAGTAACTGAAATTACACATGAGACTTCGATTGACTGCCTGTCTTCAAATTGACCTTTCTACAATAATGTCAGCTGCTAAAGATCCATCCCCCAGGAAGAAGCATATTTATTCCAAAAACACAGCCATCTATACTGAAAAGTAGCTGTAGAGGCTGTCAAAGGAGCAGACAATATTATAGAGCTAAAAGGCTTTGATTTTAATTAGTTCCTGGTTTATGGGTGTTGAAATTGAACCTCTGTTGGCCTTCAAAACCCAAATAGGGGTACAAAGGCCAGCATGCTTGTCAAGAGATCTCTGTGGTAAAATCATCAAAACATCAAATACCTGTCAGCAGCACAACAGTGTAGGGAATATTACAAGCTGTCATATCAGTAATGACAACAATGAGAGGCCTGAGTTTTCTGCCATGTTGATAGCTGTGTGTGTCTGCCCACTGTCTCTTTTCAGACAAAGGAATACAAGTGTGATTTTTGTGTTAGTTTAATTCATTTCAAACAAAGAATGAAAATAGAAAATAAATGGGATTTGTGACAGAAGGGCACTGAGGTGTCAACAGACATTTCGTCTTGATTAACGCACCTCTGATTGCCCATAGTGCATCTCATTACCCAGCATGCTCATCATCAGCAAGTCTGGAGTCGGTCCTGTCAGGAGGAACAGAGAGGAAACACAATGTCCACACTCGACAGGCTCATTACCACACACAAGCACAGAGGAACACTGATTACAGATTCCCGCTCATTTTCTCTCAGTGCTGCTGAGCTTTGTTTACTCCGTTGGTATGACAAAGTCATTTTAAAGAGAAAATGACATTTATGGATAAGATCTAAGATATACATCAAAACCTCTGTCTTAGTGACTGGACAAAAATAGTCAACCCATATTTTTGATAATATTCCTCCTTTTACCCATCATTTCCTCTACTTTCATCTTCCTTCTCTCTCTGCATCTCTTCACGTCATCTTTAAATCTTTCCCTGCTGTTGTTCACCTCCATCTCTTTTATTAGCCTATGCCCAGAGCCATGAAATTGGACACACATGCACCTAAACACATAATCAGTGGCAAGAAAAGCCCTCAGCATATTGTCTTGGTGGTGTTCAACTAATCATCCCTGACAGTTACCCCTCAGCAAATCAACCAGGGCACTCAGAGATAAAGGCACCTGTCATTTATTGCCATTCCCACAACAGTGTGATGAAATATGAGTTTATTTCTAGCTTTTTTTTTTTTTTTTTTTAACTATACAAGATTCTGAGGATAAAAAGCATTCTGTTGTGTTTGAGTTTGTTTACTTAGCACGCCACATGACAGAGACAGAAATAGACCGTAAGAGACTGAAGGGATAGTTTACTCAAAAATGAAACTTGTCATCATTTACTCACCATCATGTTGTTCCGAACCTGTATGACTTTATGTCTTCTGTAATACACAAAAGATGATGACAAAATGTTCATACTTGAGTGAACTATCCCTTTAAATAACAGAAAAAGATGTAAGGACGAGAAAAGAGAATGTGTACCAAATATACTTTGAAATCCTGTTTTTCACATATGCTGTGCTCTTGGGAATCTTTAATGGATTGCTCACTGCTATTATTCTAGCTCAATATTTAACAATGTCCTCAGAATTATATAAGCTCAAGCAATTAACCTGCATAAACTTACTCCTTAAATGTTTTGAACTTTTTTTTTCAACATTTAGCTTCTCGACCTGATCAGAAAGAACCGGTTCCCAGAGTGGCTCCAGATAAATGGTTAAGAGCCCACCAGGTTCATTTCCAATTAAGGTGACGCAAGAACTGAACAGTTACTGAGATCGCAATCCTGCACTGTCAATATCGTGCTCTCGAGTACAGCACATAACCACAGGCTGCTGCAGGGGGTTGTCTCTGCAATCAGTGTAGTGTATGCTACTTTGAATAAAAGTCATATTAAATAATATATCTGACTTGACCATGAATTTAGGCGTTACCACATGAATTACATGACTAATTTTTTTTACAATTAAATTTTACTTATGAATTTTTACTTCATGTTACACTGGATATTATCATAAATGAATGAATGAATGAATAAATGAATGAATGAGGCATTTACAATAAATCAAGTTCACTGAATTGCCAATGTCCTTTATTAAACCCTGACCAGCAACTGCTAATGAACATTAAATTCACATTGATAACATTAACAGAAACTCTTATTCAGACCCTGCTGAAAAGTGTGCTTAAACATGCTGGTTTGATGGTTTTAGCTGATGGTTTTAGTTTGCTGTTATTAGAGCAGTTTTGAGGACATTTTTGAGCTGGTCAGCCTGGAAGACCAGCTAAACCACAAGCGACTTAAAGTCATTAATTAATAATTATAATATCTTCCCCTCCCTGCAACAACATCTCTTCTCTGATGACGTGTTTACCGGCGCGAGGGCGGGACAATCTGTCACTCACATGAGATCATAGCAATGAACCAATCAATTCTCGACAGACAAAATAAAGTCCTGTCCTACATTTTTTTATTGTTTGATAAGCAGTT
The DNA here is from genome assembly GCF_019924925.1 of Ctenopharyngodon idella. Classification (NCBI taxonomy): domain Eukaryota; kingdom Metazoa; phylum Chordata; class Actinopteri; order Cypriniformes; family Xenocyprididae; genus Ctenopharyngodon; species Ctenopharyngodon idella. The sequence continues at coordinate 13,751,797 of NC_067226.1, forward strand.
TCACTTGGATATACATCACAAAATGGAAGAAAGACTATTGCAACTTCTGTTTTATGTTGACTTTAAAATATTAAAGTTAGTATCACATGAGACCAGATGAAGAGATCAAGTAATGGAAATTTGGGAAGCTGTACAAATACAAAGTGTTGCAATAACCTACACCTAATAAAGACACGATACAATAAAACCTAGTGAAAAAAAAAAATCAACTAGTGATATTTTTTTACTATAAAATTATGCAAATGCCTCATACAATTGGTCTGCTGTCTAGATAAACCAACAGTAGACTACTTAATGACGGCAATTAGCCTATGTGAGCCACTGAACATAATTATAGCTACTGTGTTATAGGACAGTTTTTTTTTTGTGAACTATCAAGTGAACTATGATAAAAATGCACAATTAATACACACTACAGTAATAATATTAAATTCCCAAATATTGTTCTAATGAAAGAAAGCATGACATCTCACTTGTCATTATTTTATGTATTTTTGTAGCAGAGAAATTACACTTATATTGCGCACGAACGCGGAGGTTTAAGTAGATCAATGACCCAGCAGGAGTGCAAACTCTCTTATTTGAGCACTTGTCACTCAAATGAGGGTTTCGCGGGGTGAAACATCAATCGCTGTTTTCTAAGAAAATGCGCGCAATTCGCATCAGCAAAATCGCCTGAAAGCGTCTCACTTCAACAACCTACTTTAAAGCTGTCAAGTTCAACAAATTTCAGAGATTCAAGCGAGAGCGATCATTAAGCAACGTTAAATAATGTGTGGTCACTTCACGACACGGGCTCAATCAAATGTTCCTCATCCACTGGGTACAGAAACTCGCCTTCTTTCTCTGTTATCTGCCTTTTAATCATGACATTTAAATCCCAAAGGCTTCAAAGGTGCTGCATTAAAAACGCTGTGTCTACACTTCATTTCAAGGACAACCAATTTTTTTTTCTCAGTGCTCTACATTTAGGACAGGACAACAATAAAAAGGCTAACATTTTGCAGCGACCGCCTCATGTCACTTTTTTTAGAAATAGATTTGAAAAACATTACACTCCGCTTGTATCTCGATAAATGTCGCCAATGCAGCACACTTAACATAACGTTTTTTACACTTTGCACACAGCAAACGTCTACTAAAGCACTTAATACTCACCCTTAATCACAACAGCAATACGAAGATGCCGCAAAAGTGCAGGATTGATTAGCTTAATATTGTCGAAAGCTACTGTTCTGCCCACCCGAAACCGTCTTCATCTAAACACACTATACTTTAGTCAGGGCTTCTTCAATACCGCATGTGGATTGAACCAATGTGTGGCGTAGGGGTGTTGCGTCAATACAGTACGGTGAAGTATTCTAGCTATAAGAATCACATAGGCTATTAAGGACTTTATAAGCTGTAGGCAATGACCGACTCCTGAAATTCGTGAAAATATTGATAAGTTGTACACTATTGTAAATAACAGATCAAGAGCACGATGATTAGCTCAAACTTTTTTTTTTTTTTCTACCTGTCTTGCACTAAAGTTGTCAAACGTTATGTTTCAGTGACACGGAGGCAATTTAGATCACGTTAACGCTCTGTTCCACATAGCGACCTATATTAATATTTAATCAGTTCAATCTGAAACCTATTTCAGTTACAGCTGTTTTTTCCCCTCGGTCTAGCTTTTCGCTGAGCTCGCGCATTCCTTTTGGGATCAGCGCGCGCATTAAACTGGCAATTATAAAATAAAAGTGGGCACGCGGCTTAATTAAATCTTAAAAAAGTCTTCTTATGTCTAACACAAAGCTGTCATAACCTATAGATAGAGAGGAAATGATTTCCTCAATGCTTTGACCCAAGACTGTCAATAGTCCAATAACAAATCATGTTGTTAGTGCATGTTAGGTAGCCTATGTCCTTTATCACAGTAGTAATACAATAGAAATGTAACATGAAAATGTCCTTGAATTATTGGTGATAATTTGGAAGTACTGTATGTAATACATATATTGTATGCTTAAAGACTTTCATGTATCACCAAAGATCACTATTTATGTTTACATTAAAGTAGCCTGCAGAAATTCTATAGCCTCCAATGAGAGTGTGACATTCATGCACATCAGTACTAAAACCAGAATAACGAAGGGACAGTTTAAAGAAAAATAATTAACGTGTCCTAATGTATCTATTGCTTGTCTTCTGGTATAGACTTAACACACAGACATAACTTTAAAGCTAAAGGGATAAGGTGTTTAAATTTCACTTAAAAAAAAATGAAAATTAAGGTCATCATTTACTCACTCTTATATCGCTCCAAGCTTGTTAGCACTTCTTTCTTTTGCAGAAAATGAAATAAAATATTGATCAAGTAAATTATGACAGAATTTTCATTTTTTTGGGTGAACTATCCCTTTAAGATTTAGAAGGTTATACACAACCATGTGTTAGTCTCTTCTTCCAAACAATTTAGTCCAGACATTATTTGACAGTTGGCTATTTGAAGAATTACACTAGCACAACTACTCAGCTTAATACAGGAAAATACTATAAATAAGACAAAAACGTTGCTAAAATATAATGCTTCTATATTACAAGTCATGTTGGAAAATAATTTATTTCACACATGTGAATCAGCAAAGTACTTCAAATAAGCATAGAAATTAAAAACTTTCACTTAGTAAATTTAAATGGTCATAACAAGGGTAATGTTTGAGACCAGCAGAGTGACTGTCATTTTTAATGAATCTGTTGCAAAAACTCAAGAGAAAATCAAGCTATTCATGCATTTTTAATTCACATTTATTATTTATTTTTAGCTCATGCTCTTAACTCGAGTGATTACAATATCATCTCTATCTGAGACCCTATGCAGGTTCTGTACTGTGTGATGTAAAAACACTATTATTGAACAGATGATGAACTGGTGTCTGTAGAATGATCAACCTAAACATTGACTTTTGAAAGTACACTGTATCAGAGGCATGTGAAAATATTTAACGCTCAGTCAACATTATGGATATTTCATATGCAGCCCCTCTTTTGAAAATTTTGCTTAATTTAAGATGACAACACATATTTACTTTTACAGTGCATTTATGAGTTGACTGATACAAATTGACCATGTGTAGGATTGTAAATGTGTAAACAAATGAGAAAAGTGATTTCAGAGATGATGAGGAGGTGCAGTCATCCTCAATAAATAATTAAAACAGCATAATTGTCACGGAATCGCCAGGCTCCACCCTCACTTCATCTCGCCGTTCACCTTCAACCGAGTTCTAATCGCCACTACCTGGACTTTCATCAATCACCTCATTCACCATGCTGTAAAAAAGCCCGCACCACCATTGTCTGGTCTCCAACTAGGACTGCCTAAATGCCAATGTGCTACTTACCTGTGAGTACTTACCTCTGTGTTGATCTTCATTCTACTCCCAAGATCTCCAACTTCTGGCTCCATTATCCACCCGTTCCTTCTGAGAAGACCTGTAAGATAAGAAAACAAAATTACCATCCCAGTTATAAGTGATCTAAAGGTGTGTGTGTGCAATAACCATTTCACTGCATCCGTTTCAATAAACTTTCACTGCATCCGTTTCAATAAACTTTCACTGCATCCGTTTCCCTCTTTCTTGTGAGTCTGTAAAAGTAATTAGCACTGTCCCATTTTCACAAGCTTGTTTACTAAGTCGTGGTGATGCTGAAAGTGGATAGATTGTTGGAGGAAAACATGGGAAAAAAGGAGCCAGATTTTTTTTTTTTTTTAAACAAAAGAGAGGATAAGACCATGAAGGCTAGATAATTGAAGGTGAGGGGGAGTATATGAACATTAAATGTGGAAAAAAGGATTAAGGGAAAATAACATTAGAGCCATGAGAGAGGTGCAGAATAAATTATAATTTAGCAGATGGCAAATCTGTAGACTAACCCAGCAGAACCGCTCTCTCAGCAGGTGCCTTAACATGCAGGAAATCACCTGAAGCACCCTCTCCCTATCTCTCTTTCTCTCTACAGTCCCCTCTGTCGCTCTCTCTTTGCCTCTGCGCTGTGTGGGATGCAGACAGTAGGAGCATGTGTGTGTGTTTTTTAAGTAAGCGATAGAGAGAGACATGGGGAGCAGAAGATATAAGACTTACTGGCAGGAAATAGCTTTAGGTAGTCAAAGATGTGAAATAGTGGCTGCTGAGCCATTTGCTTCCCTTTCCCTGAGGAGAAATTAAATTCACTGAAGTCGTTGGTACTTCAAGTGTGTTTATTTTTCTAAAAAGCTTGCGGTCACTGAGACAGTCATTGTGAGGAACTGGTCACTGAGGTAACCTTTGTGTTTAGATCCTGTCAGCCAGAAATGCACCCTACAGTTTATTTCCAGAATTGAATTGACAGACTTCCGTTCCAATCACATAATTTTCCAGGCTACACACCTGGACATTGTTAACCTCAAGGATTTACACTCTGCACTCACCAACCTTTCAATAAAGCCCAGCATTTGAGTTCTCTGCCTCTGAGTCCTATAACATCTATGTTATATTATATGATAACATCTATATTGTAGGTGTTTCCACCATGTTTCAAATCGACATGCCACTTCCAACATCACAATTCGGCAACTATATCATCTAAATTTCTGAGTGTCCACTTGTAAATACGACTTTGCTTAGTCATTCATGTGCTCTAAGCTCGTAATTACAATATTTCTGACTCCACTTGAAGGGCACAGTATATTCAGATGCTTAGTCAAGAGTTTATACGCCGCTCTGGAATACTTAATTCTAAATGATCAATCACAGCATTCAGCATCTTGATTTTTTCTTTATATTCACCACTGTCCATAAAAATGCTGTGTATCAGTCCACTCAGCTGGGTAATATTGTTTAATATTGTTCATGTATAGCCTAAAATGTTTCCTTATGTATTTATTTATTTGGTGAGTAGAAGTAGAATAATGAACAGTTAGTTGGTCATTATAGCAGAATACCCATCTGCATGGTACAGAAAGTCTATACATTTTCCCTTACATATCTTCCAGCCGCTGTCCATTTGATTATACACACAGCATTTTGACATGGCCTTCGTACCCATTCTTCCATGCACAAGTTTGTGTGAACAAGCAGCTGAGGTGAAGGTTGTTCTGATCACAAAGAACAATGTTTGCTTTAAAGAGTAATTTATCAGCCTGTTTGTCTCAAAATAAATCTGTGCATATACAATCTGTCACCAGGGTATTATAAGGATCTATGCATGCAATATATCCACAACACTGCTAAGGAGGATATAGAGATACACATTTTCAAAATAAATGTGTATGTGTATGTTTGAGAGACACAGTGACAGATGGTGCTTTGTCAACCACTGCCAACAACCTCTGCTCCAGAAAATGAGAGTGGCCTGTCTTATGTGCACTATAGTCAGGTGTGAAATAGATGGGACATGCAGCCACTGTCTGCCTTATTGGAAAGTGATTTTTTTTTCTGTATTAACCATCTCCCACACGATAAGCTGGACTGAAGAGAAGACAAGACCAGATATAAATCAAGATGCAACCACCCATTGCAGAAATCATTGCAAGACTCTCAATGTTAAGCAATATCACACAAGCAAGAATGGAACAGCTGTTGGAAGGCCATTCAGCTCTTCAGATTAGAGGCCTGGAACCACTGTATAATGCAGCACACATGTTGTCATTCCTGTAATGATTTTTCACAATCATGTTGATTTTTGACCAATTAGGTCAAAATTGCTAAAGCAATCTGAGAGAAATGGCATATTCTCTTCAGTCACAAAATTATTGTTATTAAAAATGTTACAACTTACAAGATTTAATCATGTACATCAGTTCTACATGAATTAATTAAGGAATACAAACATAATTGGTTATTTTTAAGTGACCCAATAAAGTAGTCTCAAAATGATTTTTAAATATATCCTCCATATACTTGTTCTCAGCATATAGGCAAAAGGTCCACTCTTTACCACAATGGTAACCCAGTGAAATTGAAACCATGCTAAATACCACAACATAATTGAACATTATAACCTATAATGTTCCCCCTTTGCTCATCTTGCTAAAAAAAAAAAACAATAATTTTTTTTTACTCTCTCAATTAAGTTCCATGCCTGCAAAGCATGCAACTACAATTTCAATGATGTCTACAGCAAAAATCATTTTCGAGTGCCTTATTGGTTCACATTCGCCCTACATAATTTTGTGTGAAGAGGTTAGAAAGTACCCTAATTTGTACAACTCTAGCATGAAAGAATACAAAGATATTTACATGGGTTGTAACCAAGCGGCAACCTTCCATTCTCTCTCTTGAAACAAACATGGAAGTGACTTAAACTGCAATTCATCGATTAGCCACTAGACCCCTCCCCATGTTAAAATGCCCAACTTTACAGCAGGGGGAAAAAATAAAATTACAGCCTGGTGCAAAAAAGGGCTTTTCACACTTGAAATAGTTAATCCTGGGTCATTCTAAACCCCTGGTAAACAGAATCCTGGGTTATCTTTATTAACATTTCACACTGCTCATACTATACCCGGGGGTTGACAGTTAATCCTGGGTATTCATAAGCTACCGTTTTACACTGCACATTCCTAAACCCCGGGTTAAAGTCCTTATCTGCATATTTGCGGTGTCAGTGTCACTGACTGGACAAACGCAGCACGTGACCTGTTTGTATAAAGGCTCTAGCATTGCACATCCTCATATTACACATTGCTGACTGTAATATCAAGTTTTATTCTGAGTGAACTTTTTGAACTATAAAGGTAAGAAAAGATAAAGGGCTCTTCTTCACTTCAATTGCCGCATTTTCCGCCGTTTGACATTTTTACTATCATACGCAGAAACGACAGTTTATACATCACGCTGTGTTTCCGTGACTGCCCATTGTGCCCAAAGCGCGTGAATATAAGGCACGCGATTGGTTGTCGGTTGCTAAGCATCTAGTTGTAACATTCTAACACTGCATCGTTTCACACCGCATTGCTGTTTGGCACAGCAATGCGGAGTTAACGCCGCAAAAGCAGGGTTTCATAACCCTGGGTAAAAAGCGGTGCTAATCCCTGCATCTAAATTACACGTGTGAAACGCTCCTTTACCCCGGGGTTAAAAGCGATGTTTAGAAAGATGATAACCCGGGGTTAAGCACAGTGTGAGTGGTTTTGGTCTATATAGCTAATTTTGCCCTTCATGACAACTGTGAGAGGGGTAAAAAAAAATTATAACTCATCTGTTTAAATTATATTAAGCTTTAAAGTTATAACATATAAAACTACGTATTTTGAACAATTGATAGAAATTATAAACATCAATTATTAATCATACTTACAAGTTGTGATTCAGAGGAGCAAGCTGGTCCAAATAAACTGGGTACTGACCCATCTTTCAAGAGCAAGCATTTTGCGAATTCTGCGTTGAACTCTCCGAGATTTGAGAAGCAGTCGTCAGTAAAATGATGGGAACGCAACAAAACATTGGGATTGTTCTGCTGTGGTATCATTGAAAAAAATAATTTTAACAATTGATTCTTTGCAGCCTCATCATTTGGAAGTGAAAATAAAACAAATTTACTTTCACAGCATAGGACACAGTGTCTTCTCAACATGATATTAACTACACTAAAAAGCTACAGTGTTTGAGGGTGAGTCAAGTTGTTTGCGGACAGACAGCGTAGACCATAGGCGGGCATTAGGCAAATTTGTTTCCAAGTGACGTGTACCCGTCACGGAAGTGGGATTCGAATTACTGACGTCTCGTTTAGGATGTTCAGAGTCAATTCCTTCTTTTGAGAGTCAATAACTTTATTTATTTTGCACTTTTGGCTTCACAACTTTGCAGATCATTTACATTCACAGACAGCTACATTACACATTGCATGAAAAGTAATATTCGAAAAAGCATAATAGGGGCCCTTTAAAGTTAAGGAATTGAATGAATTCCATTTGGTGAAAACAAAGATGTCCAAGCTGTGAAGAAATGATGTGTAACAACTGCCACTTAGTACGAAGAAAGTTCTGTTTCACATGTCAACTGACATAAAGATGATGATGATAATGATAATGATGGAACGCATGACTGCACCACACTCTTTCTTGTAAAAAAAAAACAAACTAGATTTCTAAGGCCTGGGACACACTACTTCCCACGCTAACTTCCCTCAGTCTCCTTGACTCAGATGTACGTCATTGCTTACGTTGCACGAGTTCCACCAGTAGTGGGCACTCGTGCAACGGGCTGAATTGGAACGTCCTAAGCCCTTGATCACTTGGAATCCGCTATGGAGTTGATTTATTTATTTTTTTTTTTTCCCTTATGAAGCTGTTTAATGCAGCATTCTATATGTATATAGGTGTGTTCAGTTGTTTTAGATATTTAAAATAAAATGATTAATATATCATAGTTGTTTGTGGTGGGGTAAATTAAATGCGATATGCAGTGATGTCACAATCGTGTTGCATTGTGGTATATGGAGCCGCCTGAAATGTACATATGAAGTAGATACATCGGCACTGTGCAGACCGATCAGCATATGACATCAAAGTACCGAGAGAGTGATTGGAGAGCAAACGACTCCTTCTGCTTTTGAATCGTTCTCGCGGTACTTAGATGTACTTGTTGTACTTTGGGTGTCTTGTTCATCATATTTATTTTCATACAAAAGCAACATAATTTAAATGACATCCAGTTTATTAGCAACGCAGCACATGAGTGTGAATCCTGCGATATCCGCCTTTGATCTCGTAGGTGTCTGATTCACTATGAGAAGAGAGAACTGTCCTTCTTCAAGTGTGTGGCCAAAATCTTCAAGTGTGTGGCCAGCCTAAGGGAGGCAGTTGACAGCCAAACAAATTCATAATAGAATACAATTTATAGTATAAAGCATTTCAATAGAAGTATTTTACATTGAATGTGGTGATGCTAAACCAAACTAAACAGAGAAGGTAGATTTCTATTCTAGCTGTGCTTGGGGCAGCCCAAATTTCTTGAGCTGTTTTGCAAACTGTTGTCTGTACCTGACAAATTAGTTTGCTAGAAAGCAATGTATCCATATTATATATTGAGGAATTCTTAATCACCCAAACGGAAAAGTGGGATTGCTAAGGTGCTAAAAGTTGTAAGAGGAGGCTTCCCAAGATTGACAGCCAGGCTAAAACACAACCAAGTGTTTCTTGTAGGGTGAAAGCGTCATTTAAGTGTGCAACATTTATAGTAGCTTAGCATTCTTGTAATTAAAATGAATAAGATAAACATTGTCAACATCAGAATAGGCAACATATGCTGTCATCCTTTCCAGTAAACAAACATTTATTCATGCATGACTAGTTGCCTTTTTATCATCCATCATGCAACACTGAGAAACTTAATTGTTAAATTAATTGCTCTAGTGACATTTCCCTTTCTCCTCGCACATTTTGTTCCAAAATGAATGAATAAATAAAATGTCATATAACTCACTTATCAATGCAGTTTGAGATTTATTTAGAGGCACAAAAGTTAGCACAAATACAGGGTTTGTTTAGTTTTGCATATGCATTCTTTCCAAAGCTGTGGGATCAGAGAACACTGTTGAATATATATATATATATTAGCAAGAGAGAGAGAGAGAGAGAGAGAGATGAAATGAGTGCTGTTGTGTTCCCACCTGCTTTTAACCAAGCTGCATTCATTACATCTGCAAGAGCAAATTAAAGAAATAAATTTGAATATGGCAAATTATAGCTTGCTGCCTCATTAAAATGTATCTTCACTTCTTCACCCTATAGGGAGGTTGAATCCGAGAGTCATATTCACTTAAGCACTGCAGAATCTATCCTACCTGTTGGATAATGAATTAACTGCCTGCTTCAGGTCTGCTCAGCCTGCACTAATGTAAACGTTCTAAAGCCAGCAACCCACATATTGACCTGCTTGTTCATTGACAATTAGCACACCAGAGGTCTAGGCCTAAGACCCTTGAAAACTGCTTTGTATGGTTAAAAACTATTTATAAGATATTTAAATAAAAAGCTTAACCAAAGCTGCATTTAGACTGAAGACCTCTAATATACATTAGTTTTTTTTTAGTTTTTTATTTTTTGTCTTTCTAAGCCATGCATTTATAATTGCTTAGTGTATTCAAGCTTTTGTATATCTGACAGCTTGTAAAGGAAGTGCCCTTGGCAACAGCTAAAGGAAGGAACTCAAAGTGAATTAATAAAAGTGGAATTAACTGCATTCTCCTTAACTGAATAAGAAACATACTCCCTGAATTTAAAGGGGTCATATTATGCCCTTTTACAAAGTCTTGATTTTGTTTTTGGTGTGTACTAGAACAGGTTTTCATGCTTGATTGCTTTTAGAGTTCCTCTTAAATTCAACAGCTAGATTGTGAATGCTCTTACTCCTTATCTCAGTGCATTACTGAGTTTGTCAGCTTTCAATTTCTAAACTAGCAAATATACAAGTTCTTAAACCAAGCTCCAAGTTATACTGCCTTGCACTCAAGATAGAAGTAAATTGCCAAGTGTACAAGCAGCAGCAAGCGGTTTATGTAGTTCATATGAGAATAGTGTGAAAGCATTGTGGATTTAAAGGCCCACTGAAGTGCCTTGGAACGTGCAGCATTATTCAGTGTGTTGATGTAATTTCAACAGAAACAGGAAGACAGGGCGGGACATATCGAACAACTTCTCCCCTTTTTTTAAAATAGCCAATATCTTTTCATTTATATCACAGCTTGCGCAGAGCCATTGAGCTCGGTAAAGCTTTAGTTTCCTTCTAATCTCTAACCAGTTCTCCTGCTAATCTCCTCCATATCTCTTTAAAATAGAGCATTCAGTGCAGAATTACTCACCCTCATGTCACCCTCATGTGGTCTGCGCCGACTCGCGGATATGATCCGCTCTGTGCTATCGTGTCTCTGGACCGGAGCAGACTTTGTGCACTGCAGTTCGTGTGACACTAATGTGAAACCAGACTTCATTTTCCTCAATTGAAAGCATATTTACATGGTCTTAATCATTCCCTATCCCCTATATAGTGTACTATGTGCCATTTACCATGTATAAAATAGTAAATGTGTGAACACGTGACTGATTTCAACCGCAGCTTCAGCGTCTATTTATAATGTAGGGGGCGGGACGCTTTAGATTCTAGAGAGCGTTTGATTGGACAGAAGATCTGATGAGAAACTGAAGTGCGCGGTGATGTTATGAAAATCTGTGATCCATTTTAGCGGAAGTGAGAGACTGTAAGTTTTAAATGCTTATATCTCCTAAATGCGAATTTTGTCATTGTTTTGGAACACACCAGCTTATTCATAACCTTAAAGGGTTAGTTCACTCAAAAATGAAAATTCTGTCATTAATTACTCACCCTCATGTCATTCCACACCCGTAAAAACCTTAGTTCATCTTCAGAACCCAAATTAAGATATTTTTGATGAAATCCGAGAGGTATAGGACTCGTCCATAGACCAATATAATCAACTCTTTCAAGGTCCAGAAAGGTACTAAAGACATTGTTAAAACCGTTGATGTGACTGCAGTGGTTCAACCTTAATTTTAAGAAGCGACGAGAAAACTTTTGGTATGCATTAATGACAGAATTTTTATTTTTGGGTGAACTAACCCTTTAAGGCTAACATATTTTAATATTTTCTAAGGGCTTTCATTTCGGTGTTGAGTGCATGCGGGTTGACGCCACACTTCGTCAGATCAGTTCGTCTTTGTTTTCATGGTGCTTGTACAATGCAATGTACAATTCATTTCTGGGGTGGCTTTGTTCCAGATGAAATTAGTTCAATTCATCTAAAAAAAATTGTTTAGGGGTAGTTTAAAGTTCATTAATTATAAAATTGGTTAATATATAAATATACTTAATAATATTATTAATAATAAAATAAATCAGTTCAGATTCAGTTGTGTTTAGTGATAATGTAAAGTTCAATTATGAATTAGCTCATCACCTTAAAAAAAAACCTGATGTATAGAGTTGATTACTATGTTAGCAGCTAGTAAATATGCAATTTCTGTTCATACAGCAGCAAGCAGACAATGTAGGCACTATGAGGATGATCTTTAAACTTGAAATTGGAATTGCTTATGTTTTCGGTTATTCAACAGGGCTTACAGCAATTCCAAGTACTTTAGTGCAGCTGTAGCCCCTTATGGAAAGAAAATATATTTCCCTATATATGAATGATCAATATATTACATGATTTAACAGTATATTTGAAAATATACAGAAAAAATATATTGCGTAAATATATTACAATATATTGAATAATACATAAGGAATTGCCACTTTTCATATATTGAAAAATATGTGATAATAGGCTATATTTACTAATATATCATAATGTATTTAATTTTACATTCAGTAATATACTTCATAATATATAGATTTATATGTGATCAGATATGGTACTGCATGCATAATATATTGCAGATATATTTACTCATGCAGTATAAACACATATATGGTCAAATATATTATGTAACACATTTCTTATGTTTTATAATTATTTACATTTGAAATGTTTCATATTTTCAAGTTAGTTAACAAAAGCACACCTGCATGTACTAAAGTTTCTACCAAAGAGACTATCACTGTGCTATAGCGTGCACAGCCATTACTTTTTAAATAAAGTTATTATAGTCTTAATGGTCTTCAGCCAATCATCACCCTAACCTCAGGCTCTACTCTTCAGCACAGTGGTAACCCCAATAACTCACACATACCAGAAATTCCAAAATAATACAACTTTAAACACTAACAGATCTCCCCCTATATCAATATTGAGCAAAACACAGGAAATAGCACTTAATTTTAACATTTACTCTCTTTTAACAGTCAGAAGCAAAGCCACTGATTTTAACTCATTCCATGAATGTGTGTATATATGTGTGTACAATACATTCACATTTATATGGGAACATATATGTGCAATATATGTACACAATAAAGGATAAAACTTGAATGTAACACTATTTTTGTCTTCATTTATACATATTTTATATGTATCAATATATAGCCATACACGGTCAATGCATATATTGCAGTATATTGAAAAATATAAGGACTAGTAGTCTCCCATATATGGAAATGTATTATTTAATATATCACATTATATTTTGCAGTATATTCCCATATATTTTTGTTCCGTAAGGGGTAGCAGTATGTATAGCAATTCAGATTGCATGTTATTGCCATTCAGAACAGCAGCAGCATGTATAGCAAATTAATACGGTAATGTTAGAGAATTATATTAACAAGCAGCAGCATGCATAGCAAAATTATCATGTTTGCAAATAATTTCAGCTGCAGCAGTAGCCTAAGTAGACAATGTAGTTGCATGCAATTTCAGTGCATGCAAAAGCGTAGATGCTGCATGAACTCCCTAAGTGAAATAGGCGTTTGATTACGTTTTGCTTATTCAACAGGGCTTACAGCAATTCTAAGTAGGCTACTTGGTACAGCAGCAGTAGGCTATGGTTATGTAACACTGTACTATAAGAATTATTCTTTTTACCTTGTCTTACCCACTGAATTTCAAATCACCAGCTAATGGACCAGTAGCCTAGGTTAGTAGCCCGGAGGGCAGGACTGATATGGCACATATAAAACAGAAAGACAATGACAAGAAAAGGTACCAATTTATAATTTGTATTGAGTTTAAAAGATTGATAGGATGTAGATGAAATAAAATTACAATAACAATAAAATAAAATTAAATTAAATAAAACAGAAATGAATGATTTGTTCTTCTCAATCCCTTATGAGCTCCCTTTTTATATCCTCTTTGTCAGCAGATAGACGAGGAACACAGAGGTAAGTGATATAAACAACAGCAGGTTTATTGAACAGAGATGATCCACAACACAGCAGTAATAGCAGTCCAGGAAAGCAGGTTGGGAGAGGGAATGTCTTAGTGAAGCTTATCTGTGAGTGATACAGTCTTTGTTTCTTTTGTAGGAGATCCAGTGGTTGAAGAGCATGGAGACAACAGAGAACAGGAGCTGTTGGGAGCTAGGACGGCCAGAAGTAACAACAGGTAAGTGAAGCGCAGGTAAGTCGATCCGGGAACACAACAAGGTAAGGTTGAGACCAGACATGCGGTTCTCGTGGCTCTGGAGCAGCAGCAGTACATATGTCTTGGTGATAGATCTGCTTGTTTTAGGGGGCGGTGTCATTTCATCTCATGTTATGCTTTGATGGGGGATCATTTCAAGCATATTATTGTATAGCAGCGGTATTTTTTTTTATGCTCACAATAGCTTTGGCTGTATTTTTCATCTTCTCGTTCCAGCTTTGTTAGGGGGTAATTATATGCTATTTGTGCAGCAGCATTAGTATGTACATATACACTACCAGTCAAAAGTTTGGAAACATTACTATTTTTAATGTTTTTGAACAAAGTCTCTTATGCTCATTAAGGCTGCATGTATTTCATAATAAATACAGAAAAAACTATAATATTGTTAAATATTATTACAATTTAAAATTATGGTTTTCTATTTTAATATACTTTAAAATATAATTTATTTCTGTGATGCAAAGCTGAATTGTCAGCATCATTACTCCAGTCTTCAGTGTCACATGATCCTTCAGAAATCATTATAATATGCAGATTTATTATCAATGTTGGAAACAGTTGTGCTGCTTAATATTATTTTATAACCTGTGATACTTTTTCAGGATTCTTTGATGAATAAAAAGTTAAAAATATCACCATTTTTAAAAAATAGAAATCTTTTGTAACAATATATACTACCGTTCAAAAGTTTGGGGTCAGTAATTTTTTTCTTTCTTTTTTTTGAAAGAAATTAATACTTTTATTCAGTATGGATGTGTTAAATTGATAAAAAGTGATAGTAAAGATTTATATTGTTAGAAGAGATTTATATTTTGAATAAATGCTGTTCTTTTTAACCTTTTATTCATCAATGAATCCTGAAAAAAGTATCACAGGCCAAAAAAAAATATTAAGCAACACAACTGTTTTCAACATTGATAATAACTGAGTATCAAATCAGATTATAATGATTGCTGAAGGATCATGTGACACTGAAGACTGGAGTAATGATGCTGACAATTCAGCTTTGCATCACAGAAATAAATTATATTTTAAAGTATATTAAAATAGAAAACCATAATTTTAATTTTTAAATAATATTTCACAATATTATTGTTTTTCTGTATTTATTATGAAATAAATGCAGCCTTAATGAACTTCGTTCAAAAACATTAAAAATAGTAATGTTTCCAAACTTTTAACTGGTAGTGTACGTATCGGTGTATGTATCGGCAGTAGCAAGTTCCTTCAACATCATTAATCATTAACAACATCAATAATCAACAGCAGCAGCAATTCAGCAGCAGCAGCATAGCAGATCTATTCCACCAAGTCCAAATACATTAACATTGTCATTTCCATTACCATGCTAAAAATCTTCCGAGAGTTGTTATGATAGAATTTACATTAATGCAGCACCTCTCTTCCCAGTCTGTCTCAAACATACTGTATAATCACTGAATCATTGAAACCTTCAATGAAGGTTTCAATGAAGCCTCACCTTACGAAATATGAAATGTTTCCCGATTGGTTGGCCGGCCCAGTGTGCTGTGATTGGCGAACAGCTTAGATCGCGTTCCTGGAATGTCACGCCCCTTACCATAACTGTTTTCATCTGCTCAGGTGTAAATATTAACGATGCCGTCAATTTTGCCATACCAATTCGAGTCCGATTCAGACCCTGAGAATGTTTATGAGCAAGAGGATTGTGCGGTTCCTTTGCAAGCACAGATTTTACATGACATTTCAGAGTGGTAAGTTTATAAAGATCGGTGAACAGTCTTACAAAAAAGCAAGAGCTTACAAAAGCGAGAGCTCCTTTAGCCAAACACTTCATCAACACTGTAATGTTAGCCTGCAGGCTAGCGGAGCCACAGATAATAAAACATTCTTAGGCCTACAGGTTGTGATCCATAAACAACTGATCGTCTTGACAAAGTGAGAACTGTTCCGTCTTTCAAGAGAAGTGGAACGCACTTCAAAATGGCTGCAGGGATTGCCCGAGGGGAAGTGCTTAGGGAAGTTTGCGAGCGCATGTCTAAAATTGGAGTGGAACCAGACTTCGCCCCATTTTTTGTGTGTATTCCGTGGGCAGGGATTATTTAAATGAGTGATATTGTGACTTCACAAGATCTGGAAAAAGCGTGTTGTAGTCCTAACGAGCCATTTGTTGTAGTTCTTGAAAAGTGTTTTCTGTTAAAGAGAATATCTCCCTCTGGAGTGGACTTTGAGCTTTGTAACCTTGCAGACCTTTTTATGCTCAAACAGCAACATTACACACTAACTAAAGTTGAAAAAGTAAAAAAGCATAATACGATCCCTTTAAGTTATTTATAAATGTGACCTGTTTTTCCGTGTACATTTTATTAATTGTCTTGTCTTGATTAATTGCTTTTTTCTTGCTGTGGCTTCTTCTTCAAATTGTAACCTAAACCTAAAATAGACATCTGAGCACTTGAAATATTTCTTTGCTTTGCACAATATACAACAATGCAACAGTCAAGTCAGTTACCTCAAATAACCTTAAAAAGTGTGAATACTCCTGTACAATTATATGGTAAAATTATTTGGTGAGAAACTGCCCTTCACATATTTAAAATAATCAAATCTTTATAATTGTTTTTTAAGAATGAAATAATTATTATTCTAAGATTGCAATATCAAGGTTTGTTATGGAAGAGACTTTGTGTTTACACTTTGGCTTGTGCAATTGCCAAGATCATCAGCTGGAGTTCCCTTGAGAGCCACCAGGGGGCACTCCACCCCAGACTATTGTCACTCTCTCCCAAACTACATTCCCCATAATCCATTGCCTGGACTCATCACTGATTGTCTACAGCTGTGTCTCCTTACCTCATCAGTCTATTTAAAGCCTAGGCTGCGTTCCACTCCAAATTTTTATGCCCTTCACTCACTAACTTCCCTCCGTCTCGTGGACTCGGCTGTGCATCATTGCTTACGTTGCACGAGTACCCGTTACTGGCATAACTCGTGCATAAGGTTTAAATGAAATGCACTGAACCCTTAATCACTTGGAATTCACTATGGAGCTTTATTAATTAAACCCCTTCTGTACTTATTGAATTTGTTTTATTCTATATACTTATAAGTTGTTGGAGAAAATATATAAAATCCTATATATATATGAGCTGTTGGAGAAAAAAAAAATTACACAAATGAAACAAAATATCAGTAGTATAAACTTTGACTGTGAACGTAAGGTAGCTACAAGCGATTGAACCTCAACATAATATATTATACACTATTATGCAATTAATTCTCAAAATAATTAATATATCATACACTTCAGCTAAGCGTGATCTGCTGTGACGTCACAATCAAGTTGAATTGTGGGATATAGAGCTGCTTGAAGTGTACATCTGAGTAGACTCGCTCCCTCGGTCAAAATCGAGTGGACGAGGGTCTGTCCATATAAACTTCCTTCATCCACTTCTCGAAGTGAAACGCATTTCAAAATGGCAGCAGGGATTCCCCCTAAGGGGAGGTGCTTACGGAAGTTCGTGAGTGTATGTCTAAAATGTGTATGTGGAATGCAGCTCTGGTCTCTCACTCGTTCATTGCTCAGTCTTGTGTGTGTTAGCTCTGCTTTTCCTCGCCATTGTTTCCTGTTCTCCTTGTCTTGGTTTTTTGGATTCTTTGTTTGTTCCCAGGATTTCTCTATTTGCCTGTTTTTGACTACATTTGTGGATTACCCCTTATTAAATACTGCGTTTGGATCCTCAATCTTCGTGTCTACATGCAGTTCATAACAGCAATTGTCACAACTTTTTTATGTTCAGTAAATTGGTCAATGCCACCAAAATGAAATGTTTATATATCTAAATGTTTAGATTTTTTTTTCACCATGGCAGTCAACCCTAGAAATGTTTGTTATATACAAATCTCATATTTGTTCTACTTTTTGTTCACACTGACTGCTTATACTATATAAAAGAATGTCAGTTTTGTCTAGCTGAATGCTGTTGTGTATTACAAGCTTTTTAGATACATATTTCAACAGTATAGATTAAAGTTTACTGGGAAAAGTCAATACTGTAGAAAATGAAATACATATGCTTCCAGCCTTGACTGGTTGATTGGTAGTAGGTCATTTTCCAATTTAACAGACATCACAAACAATCCATGTCATACATATTTATGGACTTTACATATATGTCTGAGAATGACAGATTTTGATTACTGAAAGGATTATTTTGCATGTGATGGCGCACAATGAAAGAATGTTCAGAAGTTGTGAAGCGTATAACAGTTCACATTTCACAGTTTTGATCAGCAAGCTGTGCATTTAGTTATTGTGCAAATTGTACTAATTTATACTTGCCATGTACATGCAAAAATGTGCAATTTGTTTAAAAAAGAAATTAAAATCTGGTGTGATCAAGAAAGCTTTTTCAGACATCTGAACTGTTTTTAAAAATAAATTCTTATTCGAGAATTGGGCTAAAGAGATTGAGGAAAAATAAATGTAAATGTAAAAACAAAAAGTGTATCTTTAACACAGAAGAAATATCTCTCAGTCTCTTCAGTGCAGAAAGGTTATAGCTTGAATTTACATCAAGAGCTTTCTGAGGTCTGTTTTATTTAAGAATCTAAAGTCTCTTGAGAATGACAGTGGACTACAGGAAGAAAAAAAAACCTTCTCCATGGTAACCAGTTTTATTTAGTGATGCAACGCAGCATGTTTAGATTCCATGGGTATAAAACAATAGATTTATCTACAATTTCAATTGACAAATTAGTTTTAGATCAAGATTATTTGCCTTTGTTGTGTAAAACAGAACACTGTAACTATATAACTCAAAATATGAAAGAATCAATGTTTAAAATATAGAAAATTTCAAAGAAAGAAAAAAAGAAAGAAAGAAAGAGCATGATCTGTTACAAACTAATTAGAGGTGAACCAAATCTAATATCATTTCTTTGATAATTACTGCTGAAATGACTGGTGATAATTGAATGTTAATGAGTCATTAAAGGACTTAGTTTAAATTTCAGGGATAAAGCATTTCCCAGGTGGTCTTCAGCCCTCTGGGTGGACAGGCTTGGGGCAATGTCCTCTAAAGTTTGAAAAATTAGAATTGTGCTTCCCCAAGGTCATGTAGCTCATAGATTCGAACCTGAGCTATCAATCTTACAGTGTTTAATGAATAAATAAGCATAGGTAAGAACTGGATTAAAAAAAAAAATAATACACTCTCTTCTCTTCGGACTACAACAGTTCGGTGCCCTTTTTTAATATGAAGAATTTTTGTCATTATGCAGACTGGCGTGCAAAATTCTCTTGGTGGAATGTCAAACAGAAGAGTCATGATTTGCCTTCTTTTTCATTCATCAGCACAGCAGTTCTGCAGTTGGATACTATATTGTGTGGCGTCTCATGTTTTTTAAGGCAAAGCCATGTTCTGTGTGAATGGCCCTTAACAACTGCAGATTTGTAAAAAAAAAACAAAACAAAAAAAAAACACAGAAGTGTTGTATCAGTTGGTTTGCAATAATGACCAACTGACTGTATATTATGCAATTATTGGCTACTGGCATGGCTACTCAACAAATGGTGTTATATGAGACACGTGAAGGTAAAGTTGCATATACTTATATATCCAACTTTATATAGAGAGCTATGTGTTACAGTTTTTTTCAATTGCTAACAAGCGTTTACCAATACATAAAGTACTTTTTCTAAGCTCTTAACACAGCACCACACATACATCACACAATTAGCCAAATAGTTAATTTTCTGCCCAAAACCATATTTTGTTAAATAAACTAAAAACCTTTTTCAACATACTAACTCTATCAAAACACAGCAAACCTGATTCAAAATAGAGTCGTTCTGTCAAAACATAGCACTAGTTTTCTATCCAGCATGAACATATAGCCAATCAAAGCGCAATGACTGTCAAAATACTAACAGTTGATGGCATTACGAAAACTGCATTACTTGTCATGTTTCAGTTCTACCTGCAGAAAATATAAAATCCATTGTTTTTATAATTCAGTTCCCTTTCAGTCGGTCACATTCGACGTACGTCAGTAGTGACCGACGAATTGGGATATCGCTAGAGAGCCCTATCAGCTTCGAGTGAACTACAACAGGCCAATGGAGTTGGCGTGCGATATTTGGCGTGCACCGCCCCCGCCAGGTGGTATAAATAGGGGAGCAGATGCCATCGCGCTCTGTCTTTCACTTTGGAGCCATCTAGTTGTGTTCCAGCTTTTCAGACTTCAGAGTGAATTATTCAAGCCTTGAGAAGGAAAATAGCGTCTTGTGTTGGTGTGACGGCACTTCAGCGAGGTCGCGAGTACCCGAACACATCGTGACACTCCCTGTGTGCTTCAGCACAAGAGAGCTGAATTTTCCCCTCCTAAAAGAGCTTCACAGACGAACCCTGCGTCTTTTTCAAGATGTCATTTCGCCTGTGCGTTACTGGATGTGGTCGTTCATTGGTCCCCGCTGACGGCCACAATCGCTGCATCACGTGCCTGGGCATTCAGCATGCTGAAGCAGCTTTTGTGGATAGTTCATGTTCTCATTGTGGGAACATGACTATTGCAGTGTTGAGATCGAGACTCTCGTTCCTTGGTTCTCAGGGAGCAGGAGTCCCCTCCCCTATGCCCTGTTCCGCCGTTTTCTCTGGCTTCGGCCGGGGTGACGGTGTGTCGGCGTGTAGGCAGGGTGATCTGAGGATCACGGTCAGGGCTTCCCCACCGAGCGCCGCTCCGCGGGCCCCTGTCCCCTCTACCTCACTGCAACCGGTGGTGTTGCCGACTGAGCGTGCTGGTCCCTCTACGGAGCGACCAGCCGTTTCTTTCGGAGCACCGGTGGATGACCGCATGTCGATCGCGGCATCGGAAGGTGAGCAAGAGTCCTCGGGAGATGAGGACTCGGCTGTGTTACCTCCCTCCGGGACTGTAGCGTTGTCCGAGCCTGATCCCGAGTTGACGGCTATGCTTTCCCGGGCTGCCGAGAAGGTTGGGCTCGTCTGGAACCCTCCACCGTGTCCCGAACCTTCTCGGCTCGATGATTGGTACCTCGGGGCGGCCCGCGCTGGTCCCCAGCGCCCCGCCCCGATGCCATTCTTCCCGGAGGTGCATGATGAGGTGACCAGGTCCTGGCGGACGCCCTATAGCGTTCGTGCGAGACCTGGTTCCTCGTCCGCCTTCACCAACCTGGATGGCGGGAGGCTAGGGGATATACGCGGATTCTTCCAGTCGAGAGGTCTGTTGCGATGCAACTGTGTCCAACGGCCTCCGGCTGGCGCGGTGAGCAGAGTCTCCCATCCCGGGCCTGTAAATTCTCGTCAGGTTTGACAGAGAAAGCTTACAGAGCCTGCGGACAGGCCGCCTCCGCCCTGCATGCCATGGCCGTTTTGCAAGTTCATCAGGGAAAAGCGTTGATGGAAATGCCCCAGGGAGGTCTTGACCAGCAGCTGCTTGGGGAGCTGCGTGCCGCCACGGACCTCGCCCTCCGGGCGACTAAGGTGACGGCACGTTCTGTTGGTCAGGCGATGGCCACACTTGTGGTCCAGCAATGCCACCTATGGCTGACCCTTGCTGATATGAGGGATACCGACAAGTATCGGTTCCTGGACTCCCCCATATCTCAGGTCGGCCTTTTCAGCGACGCGGTAGAGAGCTTCGCCCAGCAGTTCTCTGCCGCCCAGAAGCAGGCTGAGGCTATCAAACACGTCCTGCCCCGGCGGTCCGCTGCTGCCTCCACCCCGCCGCCGGCCGCACAGCCTCAGCCCGCTCGTCGCCGAGGGCGCCCGCCTGCGTCGTCCTCCACCCCTGCTAAGATGGCAAAGCAGCAGCCAACACCAGCCAAACAGCAGGGTGCCGGTCGCAGACGCGGCGCCCAGCCCGCTCAGGCCAAGCCAGGTGGCAAGAGGTCGAGGAAGACGCGACCCTGAGACGGGCGACCTGGAGGGGAGGGTTCCTGCTCTTCGGGAGAGGACTGCATCGTCTCTCCCACCCCCGGAGGAGGGCCGGGGGGAATTTGTGAACTTGTCTGTCCCGCCGCTGGCTCTCCGGAGTCCAGTGGTACCCACTTCATCACAAAAAGAGCAGTTTCCCAATCCTCGAGGTCACAAGAGACTGCGGCTGTCAGCGCGCGAGGCCCCGCCTTGCCACTCGCAGCCCACTCTCACTTCGCCAGCAGGTCCCAGTGTGATGGTCGAGGCCGCCCCCCAGCCATCTCCCATTCACACTGTCACCTCGCAGAGTCTGACTCCACTTCGGGCCGCTGCGCCGTCCGAGTCGGGTTCCAGCACTCTGCTTCGCTGCCCCACCCCCGGTGCGTCTGTGGTGCCTTTGGTCCCGCTGGCTCGGTGTCTGGAAGCCTGGATAGCGCTCCCCAGCCCGTCCCGCTGGCTCATTCGCACTATCAGACTCGGCTATGCGATTCAGTTCGCCCGGCGTCCCCCGGTCTTCAGGGGTGTCCACTACACTCAGGTGTCCCCGGACAATGCACCTGTTCTCTGGGCGGAGATTGCTGTCCTCCTGGCGAAGGATGCAATCGAGCCGGTCCCTCCATCCAATATGAAGTCAGGGTTCTACAACCCCTACTTCATTGTACCAAAGAAGGGCGGTGGGCTACGGCCAATCCTGCATCTGCGTGTCCTGAACCGGTCCCTTCACAGGCTGCCGTTCAAGATGCTTACGCAGAAGCGCATTTTCGAATGCGTCCGTCCCCAGGATTGGTTTGCAGTGATCGACCTGAAGGACGCATACTTTCATGTCTCGATTCTGCCTCATCACAGACCCTTCCTACGGTTTGCGTTCGAGGGTCGGGCATATCAGTACAAAGTCCTACCCTTCGGGCTGGCCCTGTCGCCCCGCGTCTTCATGAAGGTTGCGGAGGCGGCCATTGTTCCGCTCAAGGAACAGGGCGTTCGCATCCTCAACTACCTCGACGACTGGCTCATCCTGGCCAGCTCGCGGGAGCAGTTGTGCGAACACAGGGACATGGTGTTAGCTCACCTCAGTCGGTTGGGTCTTCGGGTCAACTGGGACAAGAGCAAAATCTCCCCCAGGCAGAGGATCTCTTATCTCGGTATGGAACTGGATTCGGTCGCCCGGACTGCGCGCCTCACCGAGGAGCGTGTCCAGTCAGTGTTGACCTGCCTGAGTATGCTCAAGCACAGGACAGCGGCCCCACTGAAACTCTTTCAGAGGCTCCTGGGGCATATGGCATCCGCAGCCGCAGTCACGCCGCTCGGATTGCTTCATATGAGGCCGCTTCAACACTGGCTCCGCAGCCGGATCTCGAGATGGGCGTGGCAGCGCGGTATGTTACGTGTCCCTGTGACACCGAACTGCTGTCGCACCCTCACCAAGTGGTCGGACCCTTCATTCCTGCGGGTGGGAGTTCCCCTCGAACAAGTGTCCAGGCATGCTGTGGTCCACACAGATGCCTCCGCCACAGGGTGGGGAGCCACGTACAACGGGCATGCAGCATCGGGTCTGTGGACGGGGCCCCAACTGCATTGACATATCAATTGCCTCGAGTTGCTAGCAGTACGTCTTGCACTGGGCCGCTTCCAGGAGCTGTTGACAGACAAGCACGTACTGGTCCGCTCGGACAGCACTGCGGCCGTTGCGTACATCAACCATCAGGGTGGTCTACGCTCCCGCCGTATGTCGCAACTCGCCCGCCATCTCTTGCTATCTGAGGTCGCTTCGTGCCATTCACGTCCCATGCGTGCTCAACTGTTCAGCCGACGAGCTCTCACGGCAGCTTTTGCTTCCGGGCGTATGGAGACTCCATCCCCAGGTGGTCCAGCTGATCTGGCAGCGCTTCGGCGAGGCACAGATAGATCTGTTCGCCTCCCCAGAGACTGCCCACTGCCAGTTGTTCTATTCCCTGACCGGCGGCACGCTCGGCACAGATGCCCTGGCAATCAGCTGGACCCGGGGCCTATGCAAATATGTGTTTCCCCTAGTGAGCCTTCTCGCACAGCTCCTGTGCAAAGTCAGGGAGGACGAGGAGCAGGTCTTGTTAGTGGCTCCATACTGGCCCACTCGGACCTGGTTCTCGGACCTCACGCTCCTCGCGACAGCACCTCCCTGGCCCATTCCTCTGAGGAAGGACCTCCTGACTCAGAGACGGGGCACCCTCTGGCACCCGCGTCCCAACCTGTGGAAACTCCATGTGTGGTCCCTGGACGGGACGCGGAGGTTCTGAGTGATCTCCCGCAAGCGGTCGCAGACACTATCACTTCCGCTAAAGCTCCTTCTACGAGGAACCTCTATGCGCTGAAGTGGAACCTGTTCGTCGAATGGTGTTCCTCTCAACCAGAGCGAGCAGACCCCCGATCATGTTCGGTCAGAGCCATGCTTTCCTTTCTGCAAGAGGGCCTGGAGCGAAGGCTGTCTCCCTCCACCCTCAAGGTGTATGTTGCCGCTATCGCCGCACATCACTATGCAGTTGATGGTAAATCGCTAGGAAAGCACGATCTGATCGTCAGGTTCTTGAGGGGGGCAAGGAGACTGAATCCTCCCCGGCCCCCCTCTGTACCCTCTTGGGATTTGACCCTGGTTCTTACATCTCTCCGGGGTCGTCCCTTCGAGCCTTTGAAATCAGTTGAGTTAAAAGTACTGTCCCTAAAGACCATCCTCCTGGTTGCATTGGCCTTGCTCAAGAGGGTAGGGGACCTGCACGCATTTTCGGTTGACGAATCATGCCTGGAATTCGGGCCCGGTGACTCTCACGTTATCCTGAGCCCCTGGCCTGGATATGTGCCCAAGGTTCCTACCACTCCCTTTCGAGATCAGGTAGTGAACCTGCAAGCGCTGCCTTCGGAGGAGGCAGACCCAGCCCTAGCTTTGCTCTGTCCCGTCCACGCTCTGCGCCTGTACGTGGACAGAACGCGAAGCTTCAGGACCTCAGATCAGCTCTTTGTCTGTTACGGAGGCCAGCAGAAGGGAAAGGCTGTCTCCAAGCAGAGGATGGTCCACTGGATAGTGGATGCCATCGCCCTGGCGTATGAGTCCCAGGGCGTGCCTTGCCCGCTCAGGTTGAGAGCCCACTCTACCAGAGGAGTGGCCTCTTCCTGGGCGCTGGCGCACGGCGCCTCGCTGACAGATATCTGTAGAGCTGCGGGCTGGGCAACACCTAACACGTTCGCTAGATTCTATAGCCTTCGTGTAGAACCGGTATCTTCCCGTGTACTCGCTTCCACCAGCCGGTAGACGCGAAGAGCCCGTTCTAGTGTCGGCTTGCAATGCCACTCCCACCCCATGGGCCGGATACGTGCATCCTTTTTACTCCAGTCGAGTTCCCCGCTTGGCGAACCCTGTCAAGTTCCTCCGCCTCCCCCTTCGGCTCGGACATTGCGGAGTGTCTGATGCCAGGCCAAACCTCCTTCACCAACGGTGACGTTTGGCTGGGTTCCACATGTCGTGACCCCTCCACGTGAGTGGTCCCATGTGTGTATTTGTCCATGGTCAACTCCCTACGGCGAGCCCGTGTCTTTCCCTAGCAGAGCCAGCTCTGCTGTCACCTGTCAGATGAGTCTCCCCCTACCCAGGTGGAGCCATCCCAGGGACTCCATATGCGTACTGCTCACGTCCAGTCCATATGTGTACTCTCCACGTAAATTCCTCCCCTACGGGTGGGTAGTGGTCTCCGCAGCGTCCCCTATGGGTTCGCTTCCCCAGTGTAGTCTAGTTTACTTAGTGGGTATGTCGGAACAGCAGTAGACTCCCTCGGCGTAAGCTCGCCCCCTTCCCAGTCCCACTGGTGCGCCGGGTGGCTAGAGCTTGCGCTGGGCACTGGAAGGGGTATGACGTACTGATGTACGTCAAACGTGACTGACTGAAAGGGAACGTCTCAGTTATGTATGTAACCCTCGTTCCCTGAAGGAGGGAACGGAGACGTACGTCCTGTCGCCACAGTTGCTGTACCCTCGCTGTAGTGCGGACTAGATTGTCTCCTCAGCAAAAAACAGAGTGCGATGGCATCTGCTCCCCTATTTATACCACCTGGCGGGGGCGGTGCGCATTATGCAAATATCGCACGCCAACTCCATTGGCCTGTTGTAGTTCACTCAAAGCTGATAGGGCTCTCTAGCGATATCCCAATTCGTCGGTCATTACTGACGTACGTCTCCTTTCCCTCCTTCAGGGAACGAGGGTTACATACGTAACCGAGACGTTTCCTTTATTGCAGTAATAGTAGAATGCTTACATGTAAGTCATTCTACATTTTTGGTTGAGTGTTGAATGTGTGCATTCTTGGCAACATAAGTGAATGAGTCATTACTTTATAGAACGTGCAGTAGAATAAAGAAGAAGAAAGTAATAGAATTGCTCAGGGCAGCTACTAGTCAAATGAGTCCCTTATGCAGAACTTCAGTTGGCCCCTTGGTTGAAATCTCTTTCTGGGGGTGGGGTGGGGTGTTGATGGTGCCTCCATAGAAGGTGGGATGGTGTCCCCTTGGTAGTTAGTGCCCTACGCAGACCACATATTCTGCATATATGGAACAGTGGTAGTGGAATCGTTGTAGTAAAAGCTTTACATGAATCTATAAAAGTATAAAAGGTAATTGTGACTTTTTATCTCACAATTATATATGTATATATATATATATATATATATATATATATATTTTTTTTTTTTTTTTTTTGCAATTGTAGGTTTATATCTAACAATTCTGACTTTTTTTCCTCAGAATTGTGATATATAAACTATAGGAATTGAGAGAAAAAAAAGTCAGAATTGTGAGATAAAAACACATAATTACCTTTTTTATTTTCTATTCATGGTAGAAATAAGCTTTCATAGGTTCCACATGTGAAAAAACAGAGATGCACAGTCCAGCACACATTCTTCCTCCTCTCCCATACCTCTTCTTCTACCTTGTCCTGATCCAACTTCTTCTCTCCTCCTTCATCTATTACTCTCCCTTACCCAGACTTTTTTTTTTTTGCTCCTCTGTGTTGTTCTTCATCCACACTGAACAAATCCAATTCAAAGAGTCCTATTTTACTGTGTCCATATAATGGAAAGAACTGCAATACCTGACTATGCCTCCAACTGAGATTGGAATCTGCTATTTCTCAATATTTCAGTGATCTGCTAATTAAAAATGCTTATAAATAAATTGTTTCATTATTTGTTTTATATATTTTTTTTCAATACTTTTGAGCTGCTGTTGTTGCAAAAGTATAGGTTTTATACTATATTTAATGATTGGAACACTGGGTCTTCATTTCTGACTTGCTGTGTTTAAGCATTTGCAAATAAGATGAGAAAGATCCATGATTTTGGTATGGGGTAAGCTTATATGAAAAGAAAATTTAAACATTTTAGAAACATGTTAATTGACTGCATTTTGTGTGAAAACGACATGAATTGTGTTAATGGTATGGTCACAACAGATGGATGTTCTGCTAAATGTGTTTAGAGTTTTGAAAATGTGACTACAGATTGGACAAATGTATGTTAGCAATTGAAAAAAACTGTAATATAGTTTAGCTTTTGAATAGACATAAACAATCATACAGCCAAGGTTTGCTATAGTACATATTAAACTTGATCATGCAGGACTGTCTTGAGAGGGAGATGCAGTGGAGACAGAACCAGTGGAGAACAGTATACAAACAAACTCAGGCAGGTGGTGTTGTGGTGTCTGTGTCTTTGGTTCAGATTGTGGTGTTAGTCACTCTATGTCTTTTAAATCTGACTGGCTCTGTGGTGATCAGACAAGGGCAGACTCTGTGCTCTCTGTCCATCTGTCACACACAGATACTTTCTAAAATAAGAAAAATAAGATTCCCAACCGTTCAAACTTTGACCTCACTTTGAGATCTGCCTCGAAAAAGCAGCAAACAGTTGCTGATGAAATATGTGCTTGGAAAAATTGAAAAAAAGGAAAGAAAAAAATATAATATTAAGTAAATAATATTAAGTGTTTATATTCACATATAAACATTCATCAACTCAACACATCAGTTGTAGTAAAGGGAAGCTCAAGCATGTTTGCTTGACGTGTGCGAGAACCAGTGAGGTTTATTCTCATGTTACGCAGCACGTTTGAGCTTCCAGAAGAGGTTTGTTTTCGCGCGTCAAGCAGGTTAGGTTGAGCTTCTGTTTATGTTCGCTGATCAGTTTTTATATGTGAATAAAAGCCTAAATTAAATCTGTTCATCATTTAAAACGATCAAGTCTCTTCAGAAAATTTGGACTAAACCACTTAATTCATATGGATTCGTTTTACAACCTCTTTATGAACTTTTTGAAGCATCAAAGTGTCAATTGCAATTCTATGGAGGGACAGAAATCTCTCACATTTCACCAAAAAGATTTTCATTTGTGTTCCGGAGATGAATGAAAGTCTTACGAGTTTGGAACGACATGAGGGAGAGTAATTAATTTTTGTGTGAACTAACCCTTTAATAAAACTCAGTCCATTGTGCTGCAGTCAGTCCCTCTGAGTCATGCAGCTTTATGAGAGTGAAAATTGACCTCCACTGATGAGTATCCCTTCATCCTTTATTCTTCTCATCCCTGCAATTATTGCCATCAGGGGTCACTGGTAATCAGAGACCATAAAAGCAGATTGAGTTGACACTTCATGAATTCAATGACAAATACTGATAATGTTAAATGTTAAAGCTAAAGAGTAAATTATCGTAACAAACATACTGAAAGTCTAACCAGATGCTTTGGGAGTTTGTAAAATCAGCGAGACAAAATAAATGTAAAAAAGATTATGAGAAAATAATAAATTCCTTAATGCAGTTTCTCTCTTTAATTATATCGGAGATGAGTTCCTCATAAAGATCACAATAAAATGCAAAAACACCAAAAAATATATCTTTAAAACGATTCTATTAGCTCCATAAACACACAGAATAGAATCAGCATCTATTAACCCACTCCATCAAGATCTCTCATCACGGGGGTGGGGGAACGGATTCTGACAGCTGGATTTTGTTCTCCCCAAGGATTTTACACAATGAGGTTCTAATATTTATCAAATTAAATCTGGTTGGTTGATGCCAATAGCCAAGTGGGCAGCAGACTGACATATAACACCCTTGTGCTTTGGACAGCCTGAGTTCAAGTCCCGGCTTGTGGACTTTTCCTGATCCCGTACCCCCTCCCTCTCCCACTTTTCTTCCTGTCTACACACTGTCCTCTCACAATAAAAGGCAAAAAAGGCAAAAAATAAATCTTTAAAATGATGCTGGTTAAGCTCAATCCACAAACAGAATAGAATCAGCATCTATTACAGTTTTTTTCAACTGATTACACACAAAATCCTTACTTGTCACACAATTTCTGAAACCTGACACTCAAACACCAGAACCACACACCAAATCTGCAAAACCATACACTAATTCTCAGCCTTCAACTCATAACTCTTCAACTTTCATAAAACACAACACACAGTTCTCTATGTAACACACAAAAAACTACCAGGAAGTATCTTGGTTTCCTTTTTCAAACACAACCATTGTTTCTTTCCAATTACACATGGTTGATGTATTTCTTTTCTTTCGTACTGTGTAATACTGTATTCACAACCACAAATGCTTACAGTAAAAAAAAAAAAAAAAAATAGTTTGGTTTCAATCTTGCTTTCGTGTTTACTGTGAATTTTTCAACATCTCTCTGCCACTACATCAACATCTCTCAGCATATTGATGGGGGAACGGATTCTGACAGCTGGATTTTCGCCGTCAGATTCTGTTCCCCCCATGGATCTTACACACTGAGGTTCTAATATTTATCAAACTGAGGTTGGATAGTTCACTCCAATGGCCTAGTTGGCAGCAAGTTGACCTATAGCACCCTTGTGCTTTGGGCAGCCTGAGTTCAAGTCCCGCCTCCTGATCCTGTCCCCCCCCTCTCTCTCTCCCAATTTTTTTTCCTGTCTACATACTGTCCTATCACAATAAAAGGCAACAACGGCACAAAATAAATCTTTAAAATGATGCTGGTTAAGCTCCATCCACACACATAATAGAATCAGCATATATTAACCCACTACATCAACATCTCTCAGCATATTGGTGGGAGAACAGATTCTGACAGCTGGATTTTTGCTGTCGGATTGTGTTCCCCCCATGGATCTTACACACTGAGGTTCTAATATTTATCAAATTAAAACAGGTTAGTCGATTCCAATAGCCTAGTGGGCAGCACACTGACCAATAGCACCCTTGTGAATATAGATCAGAATATAATCAGCATCTTTTAAGCCACTACATCCAAAATCTTTCATCATGGGCATGGGGGAACGGATTCTGACAGCTGGATCTCTCATCTGGATCTCTTATCTCTCATCATGGGCATTGAGGAATGGATTCTGACAGCTGGATGGGGGAATGGATTCTGACAGCTGGATTTTTGCCGTCGAATTCTATTCCCCCCATGGATCGTACAAAATGAGGTTCTAATTATTATCAAACTGAGACTGGCTTGTTCGTACCAATAGCATAGTAGTCAGCATGTTGACATGTAGTGTCCTAATACTTTGAGAGACCAGGGTTCAGGCCAGTTCAGGCTCATGTGCTTTTACTTATCCCATCCTCCTCTGTCTCTTGCACTTTGCTTCCTGTAAACATATTTCATATATTAATAAATGGCAAAAAGGCAAAAAATGAATATTCAAACTGATGCTGGTTAACCTCCATCCACACACGATAGAATGATCATCTTTTAAGTCACCCCCCCCCCGCCCTCCATGAGGTTCTAATTTTTATCAAACTGGCTCCGTCTTGCACCATCTTTTAAGTCACTGCATCAATATCTCTCATCATTTGGGGGGGAAACGGATTTCGACAGCTGTATATTTGCCGTCAAATAATATTTATCAAACTGGCTCATTCTCACACTTTCCGATGGCTTTGTGGACAGTCTGCTGACCTCTGGTGCAGTTGCTTACAAAGATTCCTAAGTTTGAGTCCAGACTCGTGAATTTTGACAGCTGTATATTTAATTATAATTATTAAGAATCGTTAAATTTTTCAAAAAGAATCGCTACTTTCCTCAAAAAGAATCATTAAATTTTTCAAAAAGAATCGTTACTTTCCCAAAAAGAATCGCTACTTTCTTAAAAAAGAATCGCTACTTTCCTCAAAAAGAATGGCTACTTTTCCCAAAAAAGAATCACTACTTTCCTAAAAAAGAATCGCTACATTTTCAAAAAGAATCGCTACTTTCCCCCCAAAAAGAATCGCTAATTTCTTCAAAAAGAATCGCTACATTTCCAAAAAGAATCGCTACTTTCCTAAAAAAGAATCGCTAATTTTCCCAAAAAGAATCGCTACTTTATTCAAAAAGAATCGCTACTTTTCCCAAAAAGAATTGCTACTTTCCTAAAAAAGAATCGCTACATTTCCTCAAAAAGAATCGCTACATTTTCAATAAAGGTAACGCTACTTTTCCCAAAAAGAATCATGAAAGGCAAAAAATAAACATTTAAACTGATTCTGGTTAAACTCCATTCACACAGAAGATGGAATCGGGGGGGGGATGGATTTCGACAGCTGTATATTTGCCGTCGAATTCTATTCCCCCCCCATGAGGTTCTAATATTTATGAAACTGGCTCAGTCTTGGACTTTCTGATGGCTTTGTGGACAGTGTGCTGAGCTCTGGTGCAGTTGCGTACAAAGAATCCTAGGATTGAGTCCAGGCTTGTGGAGTTTTCCGGATCCTGTCTGCCTTCTCTCACCAATTTTGTTTCCTGCCAACATATTTAATATCATTTTACATGGCAAAAAGGCAGAAAATGAACATTTAAACTGATGCTGGTTAAACTCCATCCACACAGAGGATGGAATCATGGATGCCCCCCCATATAATATTTATCAAACTGGCTCTGTCTCACACTTTGCGATGGCTTTGTGGACAGTGCGCTGAGCTCTGGGCACAAATAGTAGTAGTACTAGTATAGAGGTTGACCGATTCACCGATTAATCGGCATCGATAGTCGATTGGTGGAACAATCGGTTGTCGGCAAACATCCATAACCGGGTTGCGTCAGTTGCTGGAGCGTTGAGAAGGGTGCGCTGTTATTACACAGTATGGGAGTGCTGAGAAGGGTCTGCTGGCATTATACAGAATGAGAGCTGCCTCTAGAAGTGAAATAAAAACTATCACTGGCGCCTTGTGTTGTTTATATTGACACGTGATGCTGCGCGCTGCACGGGGGAACACGCTGAGTGGAGAGCGCTAAATCATCTAAATTGCTGCAAGAAAACAAATTAAACTTGCATGAAACAGTGTTTCTGCTCATTAACATATTTGATCATTAGAAAGTGTAAATGACAGTTGTTGTTCCTTGATTAACTCTATAGGACCCTTGTTGCCTTGTGAGCATCTTGAAAAACCCTTTGTGTCAACAGTCTCATATGAGGCATCGGGCAGTGCTGCAAGGCTAATTAAGCCACGATGCTTCCATGAGAGATGATATTTTTAATTACTGTACTGTTTTGTTTCCCCTCTCCACATCTGGACTGTCTTTCCTTCAGTTAAATACTCTACAGTTGGATTCAGGGACTATAGGCTAATTAGTGCAGCTGAGCACAGGGATTAATCAATCAGTCTTATTTACATATTCATAGATGGTGTTAGCAAGTTAATTGAAAATGAGTAAGCATTTGTAGACACTCTTGGTATTTGCAGCATTAATTGCAAAATCTTTTGTCTCAGAGACAAAAAAAAGACTGTTTATCTGTCAGTTTGTCAGGCATCGAGTATATACATCATGTATATATATGCATACGTGCAAATGTGAGTGTTCAGTATATACAAATGAAAACACACTCACACCAAGTCTTATGGTGACTTTCCATAGACATAATGATTTTTATACTGTACAAACTGTATATTCTATCCTGCTACACTAACCCTACTTATCACAGAAAACTTTCTGTATTTTTACATTTTCAAAAAACGTCACTTAGTATGATGAATAGAAAGTAAAAAAGAACAGCACTTATTTTAAACAGAAATATTTTTTAACATATATGTATATGTATATGTATTATATGTATATTATATGTATTATAGGTGTCATTTATAAATAATTGTCTTTAATTGTCTTTAAAAAAAAACAAGGCAAATTTCATCAGATCGAATAAACGATTTGTATGTATGCTACTGAATTTGGTTGCTCAAACCGGAGAAAGTTTGAACTGGCGGACGAGCCCCCAATTTATGTTACGACCGTCTAGGGTCAGCCGTAACATAAATGAATGTGTGCTCACTCAAAAATAAATTTTCAACAAAGGTAAATTTATTAACAATATATAATGAAAACCATAAATAAAGGGATTAAATTCAGAAGTGGACCAGGCCAAAATAACAAACAAAAACAACTAATTTAAGTACCCTCTAAATTCCCTAAAAAAAAACATAAATAGAAAATTACAAAGCAACTTCCCTAACTCCCTTAACCCAAAACACAGAATAAAGATATATGCAAAAAGAAACGGCGTCACACTCCCTACTTCCCTTAAAGTATACAAATAATATTTACATAATGTAACTGAAAGCAAAAGCAGTACTGAAAATTATAACTCAAACTGAACAAAAGCAAATTTTACAAAGCACACACAAACACAGGAGAAATCAAGACAGAGCAACAAACAAAACGGCACAAAGTTGGCCTCGATATGGTGTTTGGGGTGGTCCTTATATCATCGCAGCAGGAAACAGCCAATCGAGCCCAGACCAATCAGGATCTCTGCACAGGCCACACCTTCTCCTGCACAAAAACACTCAAAACATACATGGCAACAGTGCCTAAAGACATCGGACGTAACACACCCTTTCTGAATATTAATTTCTTTTAAAAAATCTTACTTACCCTAAACTTTTGAATGGTAGTGTATCACAGTTTCCACAAACTGGCTTTTAACTCTTAACTGACTTTTGAAACACAATATTTTAACTATTATTTTTATTTAAATGATCAAAATGTAACTTATTCTCTACTTCTTTTCGCAATTTTTTTTCCATCATATGAACTTTTTTTGAAACACTTTCTTGAATACAGGCCAACTCGATGTTCTTTTCACCCTTTCTTTGTATTGATTTTTTTTCTTGCTGCAATATTTTTTTCTTTCACTCTTCTGTCCTCACCATGTTTCTTACTATTATATGTATATATAAATGAATGTACTTTGGGCTTTTCATTATTTAGTTTTTTGTATTATCATTTAGTGTATTTTGGGCTTTTCATTATTACACTTCTCTCACTTGGTGTTTTCTACTCAGTACCTACATCTTGACTTTTTTCAACCTCCATCTTTTAAAGTAACTTTTCCATGCTGTGCATATTCTGTGTTACAAGGCCACTGGAAAACAAAGTTTTCCCAAATGGTTAAGTTTCTTTTCACACTTTATGTATAACTGATTTGTACACCAAACATGATGTCACGCTGATTGCGCCATCTGTTTTGCTTGTTTTTATTGAATTATGCCTTAGGGCTGAGTGATTCAGCTAAAAAAAAATCATGATATAATGTTTCATATTGTTTGGTATCAATAATTATTGAAAATATTTTAATAACCTTTTTTCAAAAATATACCAGTTTGAATTTAACCAATGCATTTTTAATTAAGGCAAACAACAAATAATTTTAAAACAAAACAAAATAAATAAAATGTAAACAAATCTTTCTTATATTTTATATGAACATTAAATATTTTAACATTTTTGTTTTTGTCAAACTAAGATCACGATTCTGAATGACAACTAAACGAAATAACGTAATTTACTAGAGGTTCTGACAAAAGATTAATTGCTGCAGTCAATTTTAATTTTTTTTTTTTTTTTTTGAATTAATTTTTTTTTTTTTTAATCTGTTTGGATGTATGATTCAATGATTCACTCATAAATACTCTTGTTTCATTACTGGATGAATCAGTGTATTTGAAAGAATCTGTTGAATGAAGATTCAACGTCAAATACATTTTTTAACAGTCACTTGTCGCCACCTGGTGGTGAAACAATGTAATGATAAATGCGTCGTTTTCAGCGCCAACTTTCTTTCAGAGGCTGATTTGCTCAATTTTGATCGATAACATAGACATTAGTGCTTATATCTGAGCTATAAACTTTTATCTCAGTATTTCTGTGATAATATGAATATTTGTAACACAGAAATAAAGATACTGTGTGGTTGAAAACACTGTGCAGCTGTTAATACCGACTGCTCTCTCAAGACGAACTTTGAAGTAGAGGGTGACACGGGAGTGGATTTTCAAACCTGTCCCGTCCCACTCCCACAAAAAAAAATCCCGTCCCATCCCAATCCCACGTGGGGGGCTCTGTGGCTCACCCCTTTTCACCTACAGTAACCAAACTTATAGATCTCATCGGGCCGAACAACTTTCGCACTCTTAAGTCCTACGCCAGCCCAACAGGAAGTTGGGTTGTTTGAAAAACGCATGCTCTGGAATTTGATAAACTCCTCCTAGGGGATTCCACCATATCGCAACCAAACTCAGTCAGCATGAAGTCAAGACATTGAGGATGCTAAATTGCAAGCAGATTTTTGATCTCTCAAACGGTTTGGCCGTGGCGTACAACAAATGGTGAAAAAAAGGGAAACGGGAAGTGTGTTAAAACTGCATACAATGAGTGATTTTGATGAAACTTCACAAGGCTCAACGCTAAGGATTTTTTCTACTGGCCCGGCCAGGCCAGTGGTTCAAATTTGTACTTGCCCCGCCAAAATTTTCACTTGCCCCACAACAAAAAATGAATAAAGTAACAGAAAAGAAATGGGCCTATAAAATAAGCCAAGTTATTGTTTTAGTTGTTTTTGATACATGTAACCTTAATAAATAAGGTTATGACACCAAAAGCTACTAGATTAACTCACTTAAATTTTAAATATTGTTAGATAAATAAACAGCAAGTAATAAAATAGGAATAAATAATCAAATTACGAGTACTAGCACAAATGAATACAACAGAACAAACATATAAATGAAATAAACAATGCTTTTCAAGTTTTTCATGTAGGTTTAAACGAGATTTTCAGGTACAGAAATTGTAATATCTATATATAACTATATAAATATAGATTAAACTTTATTAACCAGTCAAGAGCAGTTACAGATGCATAGCTAAATAATGTTTTGAAATGTTGAAAATATAAAACGTTAAATAGGTTATACTACTGTTATTTGAAATTATTTTAAAAATGAAAAGACACTTTAAACCTGAAATTAAACCTGCCAGTAGGTGGCAGCAAGTAGCTGTTAATGAGCGAGTCATTGAGATTCAACCGGATTCAACCGATTCATTCAAATGGCTGATTCGTTCAGGAAGTGTTGCTCAGAGACGCAAAACAATTCTGTTGACTTTGTTTGGAACTATTTTCGTTGGCGAAATAGAGTGAAACTGTCTAAAATGTAAGTCACTTGATATTAAGTTCTTGTTCATTAAACTGTACTCTAATCAATATCACAATTTTAATTGCTGATATTTGGAGAAAAACGGCGCTGTGTAATAGTGCTGGGCGGTTTGACCAAAAATCTCTATCATGGTTTTTTTAAGATTCTGGCGGTTTCACGGTATGTCACGCTTTTTTGCACTGGACCTTTATTTTGGCATATTTTACTGTCAGGAGTACAGGAGTACAATATATTATATAAACATTGTAAGGACAATTAAACATTAATTGTAAACAAATCAGTTCATAAAGCTAACAATTTAGTTCAAAATGTAATCAAATAATTTAATTATTTAATTAAATTAATAATATTAATAAGTAGGCTACATTTTTATTTCAATGAAGACCTTTGAGTTTGTGTTTTAATAAACGGTGTTTATTATTATTATTAGGGGTTCAAGCACAAAGTGCTGAAACCCTATTGTAATTGTAAGGATTTTTATTATTTTTCTTCCGCCGTAAAATGAATCGTGCAGACCAAACCGTAAGGCTTAGAGACTTGAAACTTGGCCAGATGATAGTCCTCAGTTTGGGGAGAACCTCACAAGAGATGACCACACTCGGTCAATAGGGGACGCTACAGCGATCAAAAGTTCAAAATCGCTCATAACTCATAGACCGTTTGTCGTAGTGTCTTGTATCATTGTAATCCTTGGCTCAAGATGAACAAAACCTATATCTCCGATTTCATTTCCACCTGAAAAAAAATTCCGCCATTTTGAATTTTGTCCAAAACCTACTTTTGCAAACTAGTCCTAGGTTTTTTGCCCGATTGGAACCAAACCAGTTCAGAAAGATTCTCTGGAGTCTGAATATAAATAATTATCAAAAAAAAAAAAAGTTGAAATTTTTATTCACGGTCGCTAAGGGGCGGCAAAACATATGGTGTGGGCAGAGCCACTTTTACTAAAATGGCTATAACTCGAGAACGAAATGAGATATCTTTACCAAACTCGGTACACGTGTAGTGGCTCAATATTTGGTCACGATAAAAAAAAAATCACGTCGATTGGACACTAGGTGGCACTATAACTCGCTATAATTTGGCATGCAGTGTCTTGGCCCAAGGGGGCATGATGGTCTATGAGGACATTGGCGTATCTCAAAAAACATGGCCGCAATCGACCAATGAAGTTTGAGCACCTATTAGACAAGGTTAACGGAGGCCGATCGGAACGAAACTCGGTGGGCATGTTCCACTCATGGTCCTAGACGTCTGCAAGAATTTTGAAAGAAATCGGCCACTAGTTTACTAACGCTAACGAGTTTTACGCATCTGTAATCACGTGGTGTTTTAACAGATCCACACAATATGCATATCATTTTATAGATCTCCTCATTCTGAACAACTTTGCCTCAAGAACCAATGCTGTCAATCAAATCGTTCATTAATTATTCGCAAATATGTGAAAAACCTACTTTTGCGAATTAGTCCTAGGTTTTTCGACCTGATCGGAACGAAACCAGTGCAGGACAATTCTCTGGACTCTCTAGATCAATAATTATCAAAAAATACTTGAACTTTACCATTTGGGTCGCTATAACAGGGTCATTTAGAAAGTGGGCATGGCTAAATATACCCAAAAGCCTATAAAGCCTAAATGAAAACTCAGAACTTCACAAAAAAAGGTGAGCACATGCAGCATATGACTCTAAAGAAGCATGCCAATTTTTATGGAGATCGGACCATAGGTGGCGCTATAACTGTTAAAAACCTTTAAAAAACATGTTTTTAATGGTTTTGGATGAAAATGTGTATAACTTTGGGTGTGGTCAACTTATTTTCTAACGAAAACCACAGCAGAACTACAACACACGAATGCGGCTGCGGCTTTGAACGAATCGTGAGAGTCAGTGATTCAATGATTCATTCGCAGCCACTTGCTTCATTACTAAATGAATGACTCGATGACTCACTCATAAAAACAGTGACTTGCCACTTACTGGAGGTTATAGTTTAATATATAAAAGTATCACTTCGTTTTACCATCATTGCAAATTTCTCTACTGACCATTTTTTATTTAAAACATTATTTATTTTATAAAGTTATTCATAAAGGTATAAATACGTACTGGAAAATCAATTTAGGGGGCAAATATTGTCCCTTAATGGAAAAGGTGTGACTGCAGTCTAAGTGGAAGAGAGGGGGTATGCAGAAGGATGGTAATCCCTTCAGGGGTACTTCACTCCAAAAAGTTTGAGAACCACTGTTGTAGGAGACTCTTTTTTTTTGAGACACTTAGCATGCTTCAAATTACATGAAACTCAACACACACATTAGAGTTGTCAGCCAGAAGACATGGGCAAAGCCATAGAAATGGGTGGGGGTTAGTTTTACCTATAGTCACCAAACTCAGTACATATATTGCTCTCATCGAGCCGGACAACTTTCTAATTCTAAGCACTTGCTCTATACGGCCTTTCAGTTAAAGAGTAAGAAAAGCTGCGTTATAACTTCAGCTGCGAGGTTTCTCTGAATAACGCAAACGTACAGCTGGCTAATGAGAGTCTGTAATCTGGGTCTGTATAAAAGGTGTTTACTGTGAGAACTGGTGAGAATGGCACACTTGACATGGCTCGAGGATCAGGCGAGTATAAGCTTGTTTCCACCACAGAATAAAACATTTTAAAAGATAATTGCGACTTTTTGTCTTACAATTGCGATTTGTTTATATCTTGCAATTCTGAAAAAAGTCAGAATTGCAAGATGTAAATCACCTTGCACAGTTTCCCTAAAGCCACTGGTTGGTGGTGGCACCGGGGCTTGGGCCAATATATATATACAGTCAGTGTATATATATATACATATATATATATACAGGTGCTGGTCATATAATTAGAATATCATCAAAAAGTTGATTTATTTCACTAATTCCATTCAAAAAGTGAAACTTGTATATTATATTCATTCATTACACACAGACTGATATATTTCAAATGTTTATTTCTTTTCATTTTGATGATTATAACTGACAACTAAGGAAAATCCCATATTCAGTATCTCAGAAAATTAGAATATTACTTAAGACCAATACAAAGAAAGGATTTTTAGAAATCTTGGCCAACTGAAAAGTATGAACATGAAAAGTATGAGCATGTACAGCACTCAATACTTAGTTGGGGCTCCTTTTGCCTGAATTACTGCAGCAATGCGGCGTGGCATGGAGTCGATCAGTCTGTGGCACTGCTCAGGTGTTATAAGAGCCCAGGTTGCTCTGATAGTGGCCTTCAGCTCTTCTGCATTGTTGGGTCTGGCATATCGCATCTTCCTCTTCACAATACCCCATAGATTTTTTATGGGGTTAAGGTCAGGTGAGTTTGCTGGCCAATTAAGAACAGGGATACCATGGTCCTTAAACCAGGTACTGGTAGCTTTGGCACTGTGTGCAGGTGCCAAGTCCTGTTGGAAAATGAAATCTGCATCTCCATAAAGTTGGTCAGCAGCAGGAAGCATGAAGTGCTCTAAAACGTCCTGGTATACGGCTGCGTTGACCTTGGACCTCAGAAAACACAGCGGACCAACAGCAGCAGATGACATGGCACCCCAAATCATCACTGACTGTGGAAACTTTACACTGGACCTCAAGCAACGTGGATTGTGTGCCTCTCCTCTCTTCCTCCAGACTCTGGGACCCTGATTTCCAAAGGAAATGCAAAATTTACTTTCATCAGAGAACATAACTTTGGACCACTCAGCAGCAGTCCAGTCTTTGTTGTCTTTAGCCCAGGCGAGACGCTTCTGATGCTGTCTGTTGTTCAAGAGTGGCTTGACACAAGGAATGTGACAGCTGAAACCCATGTCTTGCATACGTCTGTGCGTAGTGGTTCTTGAAGCACTGACTCCAGCTGCAGTCCACTCTTTGTGAATCTCCCCCACATTTTTGAATGGGTTTTGTTTCACAATCCTCTCCAGGGTGCGGTTATCCCTATTGCTTGTACACTTTTTTCTACCACATCTTTTCCTTCCCTTCGCCTCTCTATTAATGTGCTTGGACACAGAGCTCTGTGAACAGCCAGCCTCTTTTGCAATGACCTTTTGTGTCTTGCCCTCCTTGTGCAAGGTGTCAATGGTCGTGTTTTGGACAACTGTCAAGTCAACAGTCTTCCCCATGATTGTGTAGCCTACAGAACTAGACTGAGAGACCATTTAAAGGCCTTTGCAGGTGTCTTGAGTTAATTAGCTGATTAGAGTGTGGCAACAGGTGTCTTCAATATTGAACCTTTTCACAATATTCTAATTTTCTGAGATACTGAATTTGGGATTTTCCTTAGTTGTCAGTTATAATCATCAAAATGAAAAGAAATAAACATTTGAAATATATCAGTCTGTGTGTAATGAATGAATATAATATACAAGTTTCACTTTTTGAATGGAATTAGTGAAATAAATCAACTTTTTGATGATATTCTAATTATATGACCAGCACCTGTATATATACATATATATATATATATATATATATATATATACACACACATATGGGCCCAAGCCCCAGTGTATATATATATGTATTTTAACATTTGTTTGTAAATTTAAGTGTTTATTACATTACATTAGCTATGTTTTATTTTTAGCTTATGTTTATATGTTTATGTTTGTATTTTTGCATTACTGAACGTTCTCTTGTAATACTTCTCTCCCTGTAATTTGATATGGTCAGGACCTATATATGTTGTGTAATGGTACACAAAAATGACGGTTCGGTACGTACCTCGGTTTTGAAGTCACGGTTCAGTACGGGTTTCGGTACAGCAGGGTGAGAAAACAAAACAATTTTTTTCTCTTTTTTTTTTATTAAACAGTGTTTTACTGAACCAACTGTGTCTCTGTCTTTAAATTTATTCAATTATAATAAAAATTTTCTTAAGGATAAAAAAATCTATCTCTGCTAATGCTGTAAACTATTAGGGAGCCCTTATTGCACCTTACTACTAAAGCCCAAATTATTAAATTCAGTTGCTATTTATTTTTAGATAATCATCAACACTCAAATAATAATAAAAAATGTATGTATTGTAAACATGTAAATTACACAAGGCAGATTTTGCATTAACTTGTTTCTCCAATTCGTTGTTGAAATATAATCATTTACAGAGAGGCTGTCATAACTTGTTTTCATGATGGATTTATTTAGGCCTTACATTAACTAACAGGTTAAGTAAAATATAATTAATATATAGGCTAATATAGTGCATATATTTAGCGAAACAGTTCGTTTCTCTAGCAAACTAACAAGCTGTTGACACTGAATGGCTTTTCTGAGGTAAATGTAATACTACGTGACATACTGTTTACAAACTGTTTTACTGATATCTTGCCGCGGTTGAAACACAGATTAAGCGATTAAATGAGATATGATACATTTCAGTAAGTTGTACTGTATCTTTCAACATACCTTCATGTTCATTCATGTTCAGTGGCAGTTCTACATTGAATTACACCCTGGGCGAGACCCCCTATTTATATTTAATTATTTTATTATTGTTGTGTCTCCCAAAATGCCTGAAAACATGCTTTAAGTCCTGATGTCCTCTACAGTGGACATGTATGAAATCAATGCCCTGTTCTGTAAAAGAAAGTCATTTTTTGATTTGAAACCCCATAACATTTTGACATAACGTCTGAGATGTTGGTTTATGGAATACAATTTGAAAAGTAGTCGATTTAAATTATAATTGCACAGATTTGAAAATTCCGTTGGTTAATTAAAGGGCCTAACGTTAACCCAACTGATGGAAATAAATAATAACTGAACTTGTAACAGTTTTGTTGCAAAGCCCAATATTATGGTGAAATTAGATCTCGTGTTTGCTGAGTTAAAACCAAATTATTGTTGTATAAGCATAGCAAGCATCATAGCAAAAAGGCTAACAAACTTAAGAGTTATATAACTTATAACTATACAACTTAAGATTTATAACCACCAATTAACATTAGCTCTTCATTCATGATATGGATACCGTAATAATCATACATCTTTTGCTCGTTTCTTCTCTTCTTCTTTTCTTTTTTTTTCTAAATTGGGCACCTGATGGCTTTGACCTTTTTTTATCCATCTCTGTGTTTATTTGGCACTCGACAATCAACAGATTTCCCATCCCCCCAACACTGTCACTCACGACCAGAAGTCAAGACTAAACCATTTCACCTTGGTGGCCACATAATCATTTTGTATTACCTATTTTTATTAGCCATTTTACACAATTCAGAAAAACAAAATGTGCAGGAACCATAGGCCCGTATTTATAATATTATGAATGAAATGTGCGTTATTTGGAAGAAAGTCGAGGTGTGACTGACTTTAGCCCACTAATTCCATTAGATTATTGCTAAAAGTCTGGATACATTACTATTTTATGTTTTTGCAAGAAGTCTCATCAAGCCTGCATTTATTTGATCAAAAATACAGAAAAAAACAGTAATATTGTGAAATATTATTACAGTTAAAATAATGGTTTTCTATTTTAATTTACTTCAAAATATAATTTATTTCTGTGAAGCAAAACTGAATTTTTAGCATCATTACTCTAGTCTTCAGTGTCACCTGATCCATTAGAAATCATTCTAATATGCTGATTTATTATCAATGTTGGAAACAGTTATGCTGCTTAATATGTTTTATAACCTGTGATATTTTTTCAAGGATTTTTTGATGAATAAAACGTTAAAAAAGAACAGCATAAATTATAGGAATAAATTATATTTTAAAGTATATTAAAATAGAAAACCATTATTGTAAATTGTAATAATATTTCACTCTATTGCTGTTTTTGATCAAATAAATGCAGGATGAGCTTCAGAGACATTTTTCATAATGCTGCATGATTTTCAAAACTGGTAATATAATAAAGTCCTTTCACGTCACCATTTCGCCAGCCTACACTTCACATAATAGGCCTGTAGGTGGCACTTGGGCCTCATTAACTATGATAGTTTTATCAAATATTAAACGGTGTATCAGTATACATAAATACACTAAATGAATAGAACATTACCATTAATGAGACTTTTGGTGCTGCGTAATTTTGTGCAGTACGTTGTAACCAAGTCAGTTAACCTCCATTTTGTCAGCAATGCAATTTGATTTATAAAATGAGACAAACCGCAGAAATCGCGCCACAACTGCAAGCTCGTCTGTCCATCATTTTCAACCGATTAATGAATTAGAACGGAAAATTACCGCTCTACTTCACATTGTCTAATGAAATTTGAACTTCTTGTGCCATATCACGATCGGTTGGTGTAGGCTATTATATATGACAAACGGGCATTGATGAATTATGTAATATTTTAAAATATGTAATACATAGATTTTTAATTAATCGACACACTAGTTTTGATTATTGATGAAAAAAAAAGTTCAAAAAATTGTTTAATTTATTTTTTTCTTCCATCGAGCTATAGGCACTCACTATATATTGCTCAAGAGTCTAGGTTTCAAACAGACT
Source organism: Ctenopharyngodon idella (assembly GCF_019924925.1). Classification (NCBI taxonomy): domain Eukaryota; kingdom Metazoa; phylum Chordata; class Actinopteri; order Cypriniformes; family Xenocyprididae; genus Ctenopharyngodon; species Ctenopharyngodon idella. The sequence goes on from NC_067226.1 coordinate 13,795,741, forward strand.
GTGGAAAATCAGTCAGCCAATCAAACGCATGTCATGTGACAATTTGTGATCATTTTTAAGACCATTCCTGTATGTTTGTAAATGTGGGGGGAAAAAATAAATAAATAAAATAAATAAATAAGAATAATAATTTTCTTCTTTTTCATTCTTATGAGACATAAGACAAAAAAAAAAAGACATTTACAGATATTCTCTTCTAAGTGCACCATCCTCCACTCCAGCTTAGATTGAACACTTTTTTAGAGTCCATATTTACAGCATGACATTCAGTCAAGCAATTTAGTGTCTGTCAGGTGTGATTGCTCCTCCTCTCCTTCGTGGAGACATATGGATGATAGTTTTCAGCACCATATTTCATCAGACAATGTGTAACACAGCAGAACGTTATTTCGACGTTATATTTTCGAGTACACAGAGACCATTCATGTGTTTCACATAAATATTTAGCAATGTTTCAGAAAGATAAGCCACAGCTAAAATTTAGCTATGCATGGTATACACTGTAAAAAAACAATCCTAATTTTACAGAAAATAACTGTGATTTTATTACGGTCATTTTCTTTTATTTTAAATTATACTGAAAACTCTGTAAAATTACAAACAATGTATGTAAATTAACAACTCGGCTGTTATTTTATGTATTATGACATTAATGAAAAATTACAGCAATTCACATATTTTTTTTACAGAAAATTTACTGTATTTTTTATACAGTATTTTTTCTGTTTTCTTAAATTACAAACAAATGTATGTAAAATTACAAAAATAATCAGTAATTAAACAGTAACAAAACAGTTAAATGATAAAACGGTCAAATGAATGGAAGCCAAAAAAAACCTGTAGAATGAAAGTAAAATACCCTAATTTAAATAAACCGAAAAACACTGTTATTTTACAGGTATTTCCTGATTTGATTCAAATGACTGACAGCAACAGAACATTAAACACTAACAGATCTCTCAAGATCTCAGCATCTTCACTTATTACAGTCTAAAACTTTATTTCTTTTATTCAAAGGTTCTTATTGAGAATTAACAAAGATTTAATAAAATTGTTTATAGTATTACAGCACTGCAGTAGTATTGGCATGTGAAATTACAACTAATATTACACATTTTAGTCAGAGACCAGACTCTGGTATCAGTGAATCAGACCACTTTATGATTACTATACCATCACTTAAAAATTGACCAACATTTTCTGGTTTTTCTTGCTCTTTTTTTTTTTTTTGCTATAACAAACATGTCTCACAAAACACACAGTTAAAGCAGCCAGAGAAATACTAATGTTAAAGAGTCAAGGTTCAAGAGCCCAACTAAAGCACTGACCACCAGAATGGTGACTTAAAACTTTATTATTTTATTCAATAAAACATCTAAACCTCTGTTTATTCTCAATAAGGACTTTAGTATGAAATAAAGTCTGGATTGTAATAAGTGAAGATGCTGAGATCTTGAGAGATCTTGTCACAAGTGAGGCTCCCGCACTTCCTCCCCAGCACCACCGGAGGGAGCCTTCACCGGAATATTGAGACCATCATTCAGACTACATTTCCCATAGGCCCTCATTCCTGGGACTGATTGCACACACACCTGCACCACATTACACTCACACTATTTAAGCAGCACGCACACGCACACACACACACACTGCGAAGTCTTGATTTGCCCCGGTGATCATTTCTACATTTCTACCTGTGTATATACTACCTGTGTATATACTATTCTTAATAAAAGCTGCAAATGGATCCCCATTCTGTTGACCCATCATTACAGATCTGTTAGTGTTTCATGTTCTGTTGGGATTTAAAGGGTTTCTGTATTGTCTGTTTTGTGGGTCACCATTGTGCTGGAGAGTAGAGCCTGTGCTTCAGTCCAGGATGAGCCAGAAAACATTGGTGTTGTGCTGCATGTTGTTTTATTTCAGAGGCAGTAACATATAGTTTCATTCATTCATTCATGTGTGCTCTTTCTGGTTAAATACAAGAGATTAACATTTTACAGTGTAAATGTGTTTCATTTGTAAGAGTAAGAGTGTTTTGCACTTTATTTAAATTAGGATAGTTTACATTTATTTTACAGACTTTGATTGGCAGCCTTTGCTGAAAGTCATTTGACCGTTTTTTTTTTTTAAGATTGTTTTGTAGTGAAGTTGTTTTATTGTAATAATTCAGGGAATACCTGTAAAGTAACAGTGTTTTTCTATAGAAAAAATTTTAATGAATTTCTGTTAAAGTTTTTTACACTTTATTTAAATTCGAATATTTTACTTTAATTTTAAGATTTTTGTTGGCAGCCGTAGCTGACAGTCATTGACCATTTTTTACGATTTATTTTTTTAGTGTACCTATATACCTATAGGGCCAGTCTAAAGATGTACTGTCATGCAGAGTAGTGGCTAAAAAAAAGCAAAGGATCACAGTGACATAAAAGCTGAGGAAGTGATGAGAAAATGAGCCTCTCTGCTAGCAAAATTTTTTGTACAGCTTTATGTACTTTCTGACAGTGGATTGATGGAATCAGATACTCATAAAACAGATAAAAATCAGATAAAAACAGTCTCATGCTGATTAGCATAATGATGAATTTAGAGTTCAGTGAAGCATTACTAATCCAACCTATGGGCTGCATTTAATTAATATGTTGCCGTTGGTAGCGACTTTTCCAGACTAACGTTGTTACTAATGTTGTTGATCAGAGCAATAGCACCATGACTGATACCGCAACCCTGCAAAAGGTGACCTGAGTTTGAATCCCTCTTCAAGGTCAGGGCATTCTCAAGCCAACATCAAAGTTTGTTATGGTTTGCTGTGTGTGTTCACTACTCACTACTCCTAATCAGTGTTGAGCAGTAGCTAGCTCAGTTACTTTTAAAACAATGCAGCTTTTCGATTTGCTAACTACTTTATCCAGCAAGTAGTGGTGTAGCGCGACCAAAAGCTACATTCCGTTTTGAGTTCTGACGAGTCACGAGCCTGTAATGCAGTGAAGCAGTGCACTCTTCTTCTTACTAGATCACAAACTAAATTTGTTCATTACTGCCATCTATTATTATCTGACACATCTTGTGGCTTTACAGTCCGTCCACCGTCAAGAGATCGTCTGATGATTATGTAAAGGACGTACATGAGTGGATATTTCACTTGAGTCGACTGTTGTAGCTATGCAAACCAAAGATTAAAACGCTGTCTACGTTGAACACTGCTCCTAATGTGTGTGCACTAACTTAGATGATAATAAAATACTGGTGAAAACATTGGTAACACTAAGTAAACATATACAGTATGTAGTTATTAAGGGTTTTATCACACCTTCTCATGTTGAGTGACATACCTCAACATTACAAATGTGACTGATGCAGTAAAATGACAATGAAATGACACTATAAAGCACAGGATCATGCAGTGTGGTGCAGATTACAACTGCTGCTTGTCTGATGATTGTATATCCCTGCATATTCGTCTTATACTTGCTGTTGTGGACTGCAAATATTCCAACTAGTATCTACAGTAGCAGTTTGTAAACATTAGGGGTGGGTAACCATTTCATTGAATGATAAACACATTTTGTCAGTTTTGATCAGTCATGTAATGAGGTTATTAAAACATTGGGGGTTTTTTGTTTGGCCCAGACATTTTTTTTTTTTTTTTCTGAGTAAAGAATTATCATGTTGTGTTTGAGCATTAGTTTGTGTTATGACCCAGCCCTAGATAGCCCAATTAACTTTTGTCTTGTTAGTTTATTATAATAGCTATATCTAATTAAGCCACCTTTTAAACTAAGGCTATCCAATATTCATTACAATGTCATTAAAAATTGAAATAACTGATCATTATCTTCTTTTGTGAAGCTCCTTCATAGTCGGATCAATTAAAGTAATTGCAATTTAGTTATGCCCACAGAGTGTCTGGTACAGGCATATATATTTTTTCTGTTTAATATTCATGATATAATTATTGATATAATTAAGGCAATGTATTTAATTAGAATAGTTCTCTTTTTAGTTCTCTAAGAGCTAAAATCCTGTGAGATTAAGAATCAATTACAAACACTTGGAAATAGTTTTATCTGCAAGACTTCTGTATTCCTTAAGGATATAAGTATAATAGGATTTCTCCATTAAATTGACCTGTGCTATTCTTAGCGGAACATACAAGGCAGCATAGGGCCTGAATTTTGATTTATATGCTCTATAAACAAACATAATGGTACAATTAATTGTATAACATCTTGCTGGTGAGAGGATGTCATTGTTGATGAGGCTCTTTTTAGGAAAATCATTGAGTAAATGACACCCAAATCTGTCATTGCCTGCAGCCACTGTTGGCAGCTAGCATGCCAAAAAGATGGTCATAATATGAGGAATTAAGTTCATGTTCAAAATTATATAAATTAAGATGACTGAGAGATTTTAATGACTTTTGAAGAAACACAGAGGAACCTTTTAAACCAGAGGAACACTGGTGAACAAGCAATCAGCAATTCATTTGTGTGAACATTTACTGTTGTTTTGTAATCATTGATGTTCTTGTGTTTTGAAAAGAGATTTGCAGTGCAAAAAGGACATGAAATATTGAAATAACATCAAAATAAATTAATGCTTTCTAAGTAGAACATGATGGACATCCAGGACACAGTAATAAAATGCATTTCAGTTGTTTGTTCTACTTGGGATTGGGATAAATTCACTATATTGTTGATATTATATGGATATTACATTGATATTGTCCTACAGAGGACTCCCAAATAGTTTTACTCTCAATGAAGTCTCAATAAGAAACATAGTTTGAGCCATTATAAGAGTGGTATGTTTTCAACAAATAATAAAATAAATTGAACAGTATAAATCAAACAGGACATTAAAGTGGGGAAATTTAGTGCCAATAAATCAACCAGTTATCAAACCTGAAAAAATGAAAACCTCTTTTCAAGTATGAATGCGCAATGAATATGTTTTCTTGTTCTTCTGATTGACATTATTTAAAGACATTTACAGACTAAGCAGAGCATATTGTCTGCAATCTGTGACAGTCACAGTCAGCACAGTGTGAGTGAAGAACTGTGACACACTGCCTAAAGAATGTTACATACAGTTCAACATTTGCTCTTAAATCGGTTGCTTTCAGTGAACAGCTTTTCAGCTAACCTCTAAATCATTTCTAAAGATTTATTGTCTTCTTTATGACATCCTTGCCATATATTTCCATTATTAAATTAAGGTTAACGCCCCCATGTTGTAATGGTGGATGTCTAGCTACAGTAAAAATGTGTGGATAATATATGCACAGGCCAGGCTGTCAGAGTCAGATTCTTATTGACGAAACTCTATTAAATATGTTTTAATGGTTGCAGGATCATTTGATGTGTTAACATTTTTTTATTTAAAGGTGCAGTAGGTGATCAGGGAAATGCTAACGTTAGCCTGCTAGCATTGAAAGCATATGATCCCACTAGGGATGCACCGATACCAGTATCGGTATCGGGCCGATACCAAGCTCATGTGACATCGTATTATTTCATTTGGACCAAATATAATAATTGGATAAACATTTTATGGTCCTACACCTTCCACAGATGACAAAAACAATAAAAATGATATTCACTACAAGGAAAAAGGGTTATTGATATGCACTAACACTGTGCTACAAGGTAGATTTGACCCTGATGAGGTATTATGTAACATAATCATAAAATCTTTAAATGAGTGATGGCAAAAACATTCAAATTTATATACTGCCCTCTTTTGGTTGATCTTAAAATGTAAAACAGCTCATCTACATGTATCTGAATAGACAGGCTCATTATTTTCAGTTCTATTTTATCATACTCTATTAAAAATAAAGGTTCTATGTAGGCATCTACCCATGGAACCTTTCCATGGCACAAAAAGATCCTTACAGTGGAAAATGTTCTTTAGATTATTAAACAAAGAAAAAATGGTTCTTTTAAGAACTGTTCACAGAAAGATTCTTTTGGAACACAAAATGGTTCTTCTGTGGTGTCACTGCGAAAACACACTTTTGAAAACTTTTATTTTAAAGAGTGTAATTACCTTGTGCAAAGCTGCTGTTGCTTAGTTTTATTAGGTTATTTATGGTAAGCAACCACTGAAATGTCAAGAATAAATACATACAAAAATCCTTTTTATGGCACATCAGTTGACAAAGAAATGTATTGTTTTCATTTTCTCACAGATTGTATTTATAAACATTTAAAAAGAGAAAAGTGAACATGTATCCATGTAATGTCAATGCATCTGCTGTATTTCCTGCTAATTTTCTTAATAGTATTTTTTTTTTTTTTTTATATGTTTATGTACATATATGAGACAAATACTGTTATTAGTGTCAGAAATAATGCTGCTCTATGTCATATTTTTTTCCCTTGAATTTTGAGGCCTAAGATTGTCATGTAGTATGTAATTAAATACCTGCCCTTCCATGAGATGAACTTCCTTATAGGCCTCTTTGGTAAGAAAGTGCTGTAAGAATAAATAGACTCTCAGCTTGTATATGTAAAGGAATTTTCAAGTTTACAGGATGAGCTACTGTATTGGAAACAAGACAGGATACAGAGAGCTGGGAATATCCTGGTCAGAAAACATCTGTTTTTCAAATGTTATTAATCTCACTATGTGTATTATTTCTCTATATGAGATAATGTTTATTCTCATTGAATGATTATTACACTGCATGCTATTTTTGTGTATTGAAGTATATAAGCTGATGCTTGGACAATAAAACTTTGAAGAAGTTTGAACATAGAACATTGTCTCTGTGGTCATCTCTCTTTCCAAGGCCATGCATTCTGGACTGAAGGGGCTGAGAGTATTTGAAGGCACTGAGAAATAAAGAAATACTCTAACAATTGTCTATGACTTTTAAAAAGGAGAGAGAATTTATTTGTGTGATTAAGACAGGTATGTGATTAAGACAAACAATTGTTCTATAATACAAGTAAAAAATAAAAGTATTTATAATGTACCCAAAATAGTTTTTCAGCATGATTTAATGACTACAATATGATAAGAATATAAATGATATATCAGATAAATAAAAATCATTCATGTATATTAAATGCATACTTCACTGCTATCATATACAGTACAAGCTAGTCCCACCTGTATGAAAATCCATAAGCAATTTCTCTTTAAAGAAAAGTCAATTTCTTGCTGAAAACATCCTTGAGTAGACAGTTTAAGACATGAGCAAGAATAAAATCATCAGTAATTTGAATTTGCATGTTAAAACTTCACCACTGTGTCTAATGCGATTTCAACACTCTATAATATATTCCAAAATAATATAAACTCAGCAAAAAAGAAACATCCTCTCAATTTTAACTGCTCCTTCCTGTCTCACTGTAGCACTATCTTAGGCGTCTTTCATCATAGACATTGCAGTTTATTGCTCTTTTCACATCTGCAGTCCTTATGCCTCCTGCAGCAGGACTATGGCACCAGATGATCAGGCACCCTGGGCATCTTTCTCCTGTTGTTTTTCAGAATCAGTAGAAAGGTCTCTTTAGTGTCCTAAGATATTGTAACTGTGACATTAATTGTCTACCGCCTGTTAGTAGACTGTTCCACAGGTGCATGTGCAACAATTGTTTATGATTCATTGAACAAGCATGAAAAATATTGTTTAAACCCTTTTCAATAAATATCTGTAATGCTTATTTGGATTTTACAAAATTATCATGAAAAAGGGACGTTTCTTTTTATATTAATAGAATGACTTAAGTTCTAATGGTTTCTAATGTTTAATTATGTGAGTTCTAATGCTCTGGCGGTAGAACTTATGTTGTGCCAGAGGTTCTGGGTTCTCGTATAGTTTTATGGGCAGTTGTGGCCTAATGGTTAGAGAGTTTGACTTGAAACCCAAAGATTGCAGGTTCAAGTCTCAGTACCAGCAGGAAATGTAGGTGGGGGAGTGAATGAGCAGCGCTCTCTTCCACTCTCATTACCCACAACTGAGGTGCCCTTGAGCAAGCAAGGCACATAATCCCCAATCACTCCCTGGCTGCCCACTGTTGTGTGTGTGTGTGTTCAGTACTCACTGCAGTGTGTGTGCACACTTTCAGAGCAGAAATTCCAACACCATACTTGGCTACATGTCATGTCACTCACTTCACATGATTTCTTTATTTATGGTTCACTCTCTGGTGTGTTTGCAGGCTTCTCTTGTCTTTAAAGGTCTTCCCACACTCCGGGCAGGGGAATGGCCTTTCACCCGTGTGAGTGCGCTCGTGCACTTTGACTTGTGACGACTGTTTGAAGCCTGTGCCGCAGATGGAGCAGAAATAAGGCTTTTCTCCCGTATGTACTCTCTGATGTATCCTAAGCTCTGCAGCCCTGCGGAAGCTCTTTCCACACTCAGAGCAAGGATGAGGTCGCACTTCGCTGTGAGTGTTCACGTGCATTTTCAGCTCAAACGACCGGCGGAAGCATTTTCCACATTCAGTGCAGGAATAGGGTTTCTCATCTGAGTGAGCACGCTGGTGACTCCTTAATAAATATAAATGCGTAAAGGCCTTTCCACAGTCAGAACAGTGATGATGCTTCTCTCCTTTGTGACATTGCTGGTGCTCTTTAAGTTGACATAATGCGCCGAAAGCTTCACTACAGATGCTGCAACAAAATGGTTTCTTTTCTGACTCAGGTGGCTGGTGCTCTTTTAGTCTCCTGCTGTCAGTGAATGTTTTTCTGCACACAGTGCATGAATAAGGTTTTTCTCCTGTGTGAATGCGCTTGTGTGCGATCAAATTGGCGTGTCCTTTGAAGCGCTTCTCGCACACAGGGCATGCGTAAGGCCTCTCTCCTGAATGAACACGCCTGTGAACTTTCAGTCCACCCAGCTGGCAAAACGTCTTCCCGCACTCTTTGCACTCGTAAGGTTTTTCACCAGTGTGAGTTCGTAAGTGAACTCGTAATGCTCCGGATGTAGTAAAGGCCTTCCAGCAATGTGAGCACAGGTACGGCTTCTCTCCTGTATGAATCCTTTGGTGAATTCGTAGATCTATAAGTTGCTGGAAACCCTTGTTACACTCAGGGCAGTGATACCGTTTTTCACCTTTATGAAGTCTGCGGTGATTAGAAAAGGACCCTGACTGAGCAAAGTTCTTGCCACATTCAGAACAGTGGTAGGGTTTTTCTCCTGAGTGAACACGCAGATGCACTTTTAGTTCAGAAGATGTGATGAACCTCTTGCCACATTCAGGGCAACCATGAGGCCTTTCTCCTGAATGAACTAATTTATGTCTTTTAAAGTGAACTGACGTTTTGAAGTTTTGTCCACATTTCAAGCAATGGTGATTTGATCTGTTAGAGCGCACTCCTGTTTTTGTGCTTTTTCTTGCGCGACTCCTTTTTCTTTTACCAGTTTCTAAAAAGAAAAAAGACAATGGGCATGTAGCATGCAGTGAGTTAAAGCTGAACAATAGAACATTTTACTATTCATTTTAAATAGAATTGCATTTGTTGACAACAAATCACTATTCAAAGGTTTGGGGTCAGTAAGATTGTTTAAAAGAAATTATTACTTTTATTTAGCAAGAACACAATAAATTGACCAAAAGTGTCAATAAAGTTGGAAAAAAAAAATCTATTTCAAATGAATACTTTTGAACCCTCTCTCAATAAATCAGTAATAAAACTTTTTAATGGTACTGTTTATTGATAACAGTAGTTTAATATTGTTATAAAAATTGTTCAATTAAATTAATTATTCAAGTTAGTGGTTCTCAAACGGTTTTGCTTCAGGACCAAGATGCCAAAGAGACCACCAAAAATTAAAATAGTTTATCCCACAAAAGAAAACTGTTTAAAATTCTTATGCGAATGAGTCCCATGACTGTAATATGAATATGATATTATCACTAACATGCAGACAAAAATGGTAAAAAAATAAATAAAAATAATAAAAACATTTCTAGGAATGACAACAACAGCACTACAGTACTATATGCGCTCCTCCATCATTTTGACTTTGCATTGCGGATCTATTTCAAAAATGTCAAAAAACGGCTTTTCAACAGTCTACGTTTGAATATATATTATATTTCGTTGAATAAAGAGTATCCACCCCAGCGAGTGTACGAGTTACATTTATTCACATCTTGTGCAGTATCTTAAAATGTGCAGACGTAGTCGTTTTTTCAGAAAACCAATATGACTCATGTAAAATTCTGTACTACTTACATTACTGCATGCATAAGTTTCAGAAACCCACTTTAAAAATGACAGAAAAGCGAGTACCGGTCAAATACAATAGATCATCGCTAAGACATGGCATTGACTATTTAATGGTCCATTTATTAAGATTCTTAATGATTTTCAGAACATTTAACATAGATAGGCTATAGCAAGTTATTGACAACATTATTTCTATTATACTTCATTTTTCTGAACATGTACACGGGTTCTGTCTCGCGCACAGACGCGCGTGCGAGCCTTTGAAAGTATTTGGCTGCAGAAAGACGCGTTCGGCGTGTGCCACTGAGCACTATCTAGTGGACTTTTGTTTTCAAGCACTCAATTCACTCTCGCATGGGCTGTTGTACAGTACACACACTGTCCGTGCAATCACAAAAATTGGGCTGCACGTGGACGGGGAGTGAGGACGTCCGCGAACCCTCCTAATGACGAAAATTTCGCGATGCGGACGGTGCGCGGACGCCCGAAGTATACTTTGGGGTTAAGCCCGTAATAGCGGGCCCCCAATCCGCCCGGGCCCATATGCACGTGCATACCTTGCATGCCCAGACGCTACGCCACTGTGTCCAGTTAATTGTTACTACTATATAGCCTAATCTCTTCAGCAGTACAGTCCAAATCTCCGTGTCTAGTTGTGCAACCAATCTAAATGGGATTTTATTCACTGTGTGGTGGCCTCTGTAAAATATGAGCACAGATTTGTCGTTTGGCCGTTTTACCTTGTTTTGGGACTTCAGCCTCCTCCCTATCAGTGAGCATGGTTGTTGAATCATGTTGGAATGAATCCTGGTCGGCTGGACACATGTCAGAGGCTTCCTGATCTTTAACATCAGCATCTTTTTTTAACTCCACACAAATGCCAATCACACTGGGGTGGCCACAAGAAGGTGGGCTTGGATCTGGATTCTCTTCACTCACCTTATTCACTAGATGTAATTAGACACAAAAACATATTACATATACATAACAATAATTACGTGACTTCTAAATGATCGGGACAGGCTTACTCACAGTGTTCCTGTTGTCCAGAAGTGTTCGTCACTATCTCTATTGCTGCCAGAAGAACATCCATGCCAGGTGTTACTGTCGGTCCGTCAAATAGTAAAATGCATTAACCGTTTCTGAAGCAGGTGCATATGCTTCTATGGACCACAAAGACCCTTAAAAGTTTCTAACAGTAAGGATACATTTTAATCGCCGTTACAGTAACTTTAGTGACGGAATTACAGTTGAAACTTTTGCTGCCCAGAGAGTACAGTAGCCTTCAGCATGACAGTTACCACTTCAGCGCTTCAGTCGCCGCACATCTACTACACTAAGTTACTACACTATAGTTCAGTAATCATTTATTGCGTTAAAACCAAAAGTGAAAAGACGCGAACTACACAAAGACCGAGTTGTCATCGTGGATAGTCTTGAAGGTGTAAATGTTTTAATATTTACTTCCTACTTCCGCATTGCGGGTAATGTTTCGGATTCTCGTAAACCTGCTGGTTTACTGTTAACCTATTCAGTGGTGCGTTTCCAAAAAGCATCGTTATAGCCAATGGTCGCAAGCTCCATCTTACGACCATATTTGCTTTTGGGAAACGCATCTCAGTTAAAGTAAAGAGATGACTTTATCAGATAGGGCATTTCTGCCAGGATTTCACCTAAAAGTTATAGGCCTTTTTACGATATTATTTACGTTAAATAAATATTTATATAATATAAAATACTGATGTTGCCTATCAATCAGATAATACGTTACGGCACTGTTTACTAAAAGGATGACTAGAACGACACTAATAGTGTAATATCTCTAAATTCGTTCCCATTTTGTGCTCACCCAGGGGGAGGCAGTATACTTAAACAAGAAAACGATTGCTGTTGCACCAGAGAAGAAGATGTTTCTTTGATTTTTACAAAACTGGAAAGGCAGCTAAAGCCAGCCTGCTGTTTGGGATATATATAGCCTGCAGGGGGCGTGTCATGGCTCAAATACACTAATAAGTCTCGGCTCGTACGACATTTTCCACATAAATAAACTACAAAAAAAACGTAAATAATTTTAGACTTACATTTTTTTTTAAATGTGACAAGCTTAAAAATACATTCATAAAATGTGGCATTATTCGCCATGACCACGCAACGCCGCCATCTGTCCGTCTCGGTCCGCTTGCGACTACCGTTTTCGATCATGTGATCAGCAGCAGCTAGCGGAAGCCGCGGGAGCCTCTAGGTTCCGCCGTGTTTCTGTGGGGCTGCAGCGTCTTCAATGTGGATCACTACATGGCGGTAACGCGGAGCACTGCGGTAATGATGATTACCTAACGCGTTTTCTTCAGTATAAAAATAGTTTTAACATTTTCATGGTTATAGTTAGTACAGGTGAAATTAGTCGCAATAAGCCACATACTGTTTTAATATATCTTCAGTCGTGTATACACGAGGCCTGCATGAAAGCTCGTTAGCCTAGGCTAGGCTAGCAGCATATTGCTATGGCGCTTATTTCTGAATTCGGTAGTATTTACCATATATTGCGAAGCGGTTACAATTTGTTTGAGACGCATATAGATGAATCCTGCATCGCTTTACTAAATCTCTGTATTTAAAAGCTGTAAGTCAACTAGCATATTTGCTGCTGTAATGTCCCAGCACAAGCGCGCCACTGCCGTGTCTTTAACCCCCTCTTTGTTGATACATAGCCGGTCTGACGGTTCTAAAACTGTCAGTTCATTTTAATGATCGTTGTGTGTTTAAGTTAAGCCAAGAATGACAGAAAGACTCTTAACAAAACCAATGCAAATGAAGGTTCCTATGCGTGGTCCAATTTTGTAGTATTTCTTATAAGATACTATTAAATACTATTGGCTCGTGAATTAGGTTTATGATTGATTCTTACCAGTTTGCATCTTGCAGAAGAAATGATCTAGTAGTAAGTTGTATTGAACATTAAGAAAGTGCATGTTTCTGTCAGGAAAGACAATTTGTACTGTATTATAATAACTAGCAGTTTTTTAAAGGGATAGTTCCCCCCCAAAATTAAAAAAAAACCTGTCACTGATATTTTTTTTAATGTTGCTACTAACTGTTTCACAGACTTTCTCCTTTGGAACACAAAATTAGATTAATAAATGGTGACTGAGGCTGTCATTCTGCCTTAACCTTTTGTGTTCCATGGAAGAAAGTAAGTCATCTATCCCTTTAATAGCTTCTTCTCATTGCATTTGAGTGATTTTAAATTATTATGCTATATGCGTTTTCATGAACCACAGATCATTGTAAAATTGTGAGTGCTTTGCCAGCAACTCTACACGGGCTTCCCGATCCTGGTTGGCACAGTAAGGTTCGCCTCATAGGTAAGCTGCAGAATCTGTCCTTTGCCTAATTGTATAACTTGCATACATTGTGTTTTGATTTTCTTTATTTCTTTGTCTGTTCTAAGATTGAAGAAGTCATAAGTTAACATATGCAGATGCTAAGTAGACTCAATATCTAGTCTTGCAGTAAGTTACTGTTTGAAAATGTGCTTTTTCATTCCATGTCCTCCGGATTGCTTTCTCAGTGAGGCAAAGGTCTGATAATGGAGAATGGACAAGGCACAGGTGCAAAGCTTGGATTACCACCTCTTACTCCAGAGCAGCAGGAGGCGCTACAGAAGGTAGTTATAGATATTTATTGTTTTACTTTTTTTTTGGGGGGGGGGGGGGGTCTTTGTTAGAGACATGAGAGAGGGGGAATCTGATCAGTAGAGGTCATGGGCTGAACTCCGACCTGCATCACCTGCTCCAATGTATCAAGAGTTTGTGTGCTACTCCATCTAATAATAGATTCTTAATTAAATTAAATTAAATCAAGGCCACAGGATGATTCTCCGCAAACAAGGATGTGCAGTGCACCATTATGATTAATGGACTAGTTGCACGTGGCCGCCATGTTTGATTTTCGACGCATATACACTTCCGGTTTCGCTTTATGCCGGTGTAGAGTGCCGGAGAAAGCTTAAAATGATCTCCTAAAGTTGTTTATAGAACCTGTTATGTCACTTAAAATACAACTAACATATATAGTACAATCACATGAGCCAATGGCATTTAAATGCATGGGTTAGATTAACGAACTCATGGTGCATACGCACATACAATAACATTAATGCCTCTATATACAACTATGATTAGAGTTGTCTGCATAAAATGCCCTGTAATAAATTTATTATTTCCATAAATACTATTTTCTCAATTCTGCGCATATATTTTCACTTACCTACATCAATTGCTCCATCAATATGATCACTACATATTTTACGATTTCTTTGCATCAATTATTTTTTTAGATAAAAACAAGGGCTGTGAAAAGATTGCGATTAATTTGTTTTTAACTGTTTTTAACACAAACAGTTTAATATAGGTACATTTTTTTAACCCGTAGTAAAATACGTTTTTTGCTGCTTATACAAGACGGATAATGATTTATGTAACAAATGCTCTTTACTCGTCTCAAACTAAATGCAGTAATTTATAGAAACGCACAGGGGAAATACAAACACTGAAAATTATGCATTTAAATTACATTGGCTACTAAATAATACAGTTAGCTATAATAATGTTACCAAATAAAGTTGTTTAAGCATACACTGAGTCCATATCATATTCCCATGTTTATTTATATCTCTGATGAGGATTGATGCTTCAGTTGACAATAGCAAACATTAGATCTTCATGAAGATCGAGTGTTGTTCCACGCAGAAAGAGAAAGCAGTTTTGGATCCATTTAGTCCCCCAGCTGTCAGAACAAAATCAGGAGAGAAATATTACACACTTGAGTGTTTTGTATGGATAAAGAGATCCCTGTGGATCACCGCTGAGCCTGAACCGCATAATCAACAGGAGAAGCATTGAAAGTCAAAGATCGCGTATCTCCGTGTATCTCGTTGAATTACCACACAGCGGTAACGTTACACAATAATATAACAAGGATGTTTTCTTTCGTCTCTGATAGACCACCATCTTCGCTTTAATTAAAAAAAATCTATTATCTAGCCAAGATTCATATTTAAGTTTCTTCTTGCACCAAATGCAAGAGTCGCTAAGACCAGAAGGGCATCAGCAAAAGTAACCATGCGCACAGTCGCATCGCCGCAGCTCACCGGCGCCATCTTGTGCACCTAGTCCATTGTCATTGTAATAAGCACTCAATGTAGCGTGTAGTGTGTTTGGAATGATATTAAGTAGGGGTGTGACACTTAGCTCCTGAGATGAGACACGAGATTGGGTTCACGAAAATGAGACAAGACTTGATTTTTGCACAGTATTTTTAAGAAATCCTCAATGAAAATTCATGACTAGAAAAATAGTCTGCAGGTGCATTTGAAATGTTTTAAAGGTGCAGTAGGTGTTCTGGGAAAATGCTAACTTTAACCTGCTAGCATTAAAAGCGTACGTCCCACCCTCCCTGCAAATCGCAGTCCAAAGCCACGCCTCCTTGAAAACACATGTATGTGCACAGACCAGAAGCGGATGACCAGAGAATCCATGTGCGGATGTTGTACTTTGCTTGTAACTTTGAAAACATGAACATAGTTCCCGATTAGACGCTGGGTGCTGCTGTCGTTAAACTAATTCGTAAAGGTACATAAGCTACATTATGCATTACTATCAAAACACATCAAAATTGAATCATACCATGTACCTACCTGTCCAAAAGAAATACTGCAACCATGGCATCATCTTTCAGACCCTTTGACTCCCGCAGTTTTCTCCAGCTGGAAAAGCAACACTAATTAATTCAGGGTTTTAGCTCTTTTATGATCCAGCCTTTTTTTCGTTGTAGCCTTTTCTAAGACTGTCTTTCTTTTGGTTGATACTTTTCCAGTGACACTTGTCTGTTCAGAAGGAAAGTTAGGTTGTTGTTGTTCGCCTGTCGTTCTCGTGCACAGTGGTATGCAAACACACGTTGACCGACAGGGAACACATGCTATCATTTTGTTCGAACTGAACACAATGATTGAACGAACATTTCATGGTCCTACGCCTTCCACAGACAATATATATTTATAAAAATACATTTAGACCACTTAACATAGTGATTGCTATCAGGATATGAGGAGACTTTCAACCAGCATAACAAAAAATGTTTCTGAAGAGAATCACCTATTACACTTTTACTAATCATCCTGTAATGAATGTCTTTTCAGTTCTACTTTCTGATAGGGCTGGGTGATAAAACGATAAATATTGTAATATCATTTTCCTCGAAAAAAACAATATCAAGAGTTCGATAAATGTTCGAGAATGTTTATGCACTAAAAGCAGAATGAAACTCATGTGAACGGTTCTTCACACTGACCATTTATCCTCTGGGCTCAAAGTTCAAATGGCAGCACAAGCTTAATAGAGTGGATGCGTTTACTCTCTGATCGGTCTCAGTCACACGACCACTAAACAGCGCTGTGAGATCTAGTGAGAAGCACTTGAATTCAGTGAGGACCACAAATGTCTCAGTGATTTAAACTAGTTTAAAACCAGATGAAACAGTGCTGATAAACACTGGAGAAACACTGCTCAACAAAAGAAGTCAGAAGGCTTTTAAATCTACAAATCGCCATCATTTTCCATGTATTTACTGTAATAACACTAACTGCACCATGGTATTGTGGCAGAAATGTGGGATATTCATATAGAATTTTATTATTAATATGTAGACATGTATTAAATGTGTTAAAGGAGTAATGAAATATAATTAGTGTTTTTCTGATTAAACTATAGCATTTGTGCATTTATACTAAATGTATTTAGGCTACTGTTTTTCATACAAATACCATAGAAACTATATAGTTACATTTTTCCATGGTAATGAGGTGCTATATGTGTGGTTTTAGCTGTGGCTATCATGATCTAAATGTATGCTACTATGGATGACCAATGGTTAGTTTTAATGAACTCAAACAGTCAAAATATTTAAATTTTGCCATATGAAAATATGAAGTTACAATTTTTACAGATGTTACTGTTTTTGTTAATGAACAATTTAATACCTGCAACCTAACTCAAGCTACTACTACTGTCAACTGAAGTTACTGTCAAATGTGCATTTTTAAGAGACAAAACATAGGATAAGATGTAACATTAACATGACGGTAATTTAAACGTAGCCTTTGTAAAAATATAAAGCAAAACATTAAATGTGCAAAAAAACAACTACACAGCCCAGCCTAAGATAGGTTTGTTACTGGGAAACAGGCTATTGTATGTAGCGTAAGAAATCTCATCACATTTTAATATCACAAGTTCTCTTCACACCTCAAATATAAAGTAAATAGCCACTCTTAAAACTCATCAGCCTCCTTGCTTTTTCCTCCTTTTTAGGCTAAGAAGTATGCAATGGAACAGAGCATCAAGAGTGTTTTAGTGAAACAGACCATCGCCCACCAGCAGCAGCAGCTCACAAACTTACAGGTGAGCTGATATGATGATCTGGTTATGTAGAATGCTTTAAATGTATTAAATGTTGATTTCTTGTTTGAGAGAATTTACAGAGTTGATGCATCTGATTTCGTCAAACCAGTAGTGTATCTAAAACTACATGGTGTACCCACTGGCATGTCATGTAAAGGGTTCACTGTCATTTCAGCATTATAATTCCTGCAGAAGTCTGCAAAAAGGAATTAATCTTTCATACCTGCATCTTATAAAATATTGGGTGCTATTTTATTTATACATTAGTATTTATGAAAATTGATCACAAATGATCACACTTTTTAAACAATATGACTCCTTTGAGCTGTGTGAATTTGATAATGGCAAGTTTTTGACCTTCGGGAAGTCTGTTTTTTTTCACACATCACAAGTCTTGTGAATGCTCTTTTTTTGTCAGATTAGCCTCAGGTTTAGACTAAAAACACTCCACTGGAACTCATCATGCATTATTTGTTTGCCCTCCCTCTCTGCTAGTTTGGTTGAGGTCTGGTATTTTCTGGGACTCATACGTGCTACTGCTACGCCTAGATTAAGTCCGTTTCTTTTTAAATGTATCTATGAATCAAGAAATTGGACATAGTATGTACTGCACTCCTCAAGTAGACATCATGATGACTGAAGAGTCAACAACAGATGAGTTATCCAAAGGATACTTATACACACCCTATGCTCAGTTAATTTCTTGGAAAATCTGAGCAGCCTACTTGTTCCCTTTGTTGAAAGCAATGCCTGTTAGTGTATCTGTTGCTTTAACTGTGAAATTCTTCAGGTTTCAGTCAAATTAAGTGGTGATTTAAAGAGGTGGACAGAGTTTAAAATTGAGTTCGGAGGCATTGACCACCAGTCAGAGAGACTGTCTGGAATACTATGTCTGTCTTCAAAGGATAAAGAGATATCTAACCTTTTTCAGCACTTTTCCATCTTTACTGTGTTTCAGATGGCAGCAGTGACAATGGGCTTTGGAGATCCTCTCTCATCTTTACAATCGGTCAATAGATTAATTAACTATTATTTACCTTCTGTACGCATTTTGGCATAATGACCGTTACCCTTCTTTAACCGGCATTTGCCTGATACACTGGACATTGCAGCAGCATATTTAAAAAGCAGACATGGCTTTGTTGTGAATGAAATGTTTGTTTTTGGTCACCCATCTCATTAAACAGGATGCAAGATGGCACGACATGAACTACCTCCATAAACTGACTGTACTTTTTCAGTGTTAATGATTGCCATGGAGCTGTTTTAAATAACAGGGACAGGATATTATAAATCATTATAGAGACTTTTAATATGACAATTACACAGGACACTTCTCAGTTACTGACAATCTATCCCATATTTGTCCTGAATCACTGCATGGCCACCTGTGTGTGCACTCTCATTTCACTGGTCATTGATTGAAGTTTATTTCTCAACCGGAAGCTCCATTTGTCACAAGAAATCTTGTGGGGATTGTGTGTTGTGAATGGTGTGGACGATCCATTTCTCCTTTGTGAATATGCTGTGGCTTATAAATGTCATCCTTGTCTGCTGTAAAAGAGGGCTAGCGGTCACTACGACAATCCAAATTGAATCTGCCTAAACTTGTGTGTAATCGTATATTTTCGTCATGTGGCTGACATACAATTTAAAACTTGAATGATAAGTAATGATTGAAGAATGATAAATGTGTTGTTTGGTGTTAAAAAAAAAAAAAAAAAAGGATAGATTTAGGCTGATTCTCCTTCAACAGTGATCTGATATGTAAGTCCAAAAGCTCACCTCATGAAAAGAGAACTGATTTCACCTCCGCTCATAATCCAGGGTATTTAGTTGTGCTAACGGGTTACTTTGACATGTTAACTATTTAGGCTATCAATATTCTTGGATAGAATTCAGGTCAGATATAACGCAACATGTTTTAGTCTGCAAGCACACACGCTAATGTAGGAACGTGCAAGCAGCACTCTCGAAATGGTATGAAGGGGCTGTGCCACATGTTCCTAATTCACGATGCTGTGCTTGTCGTTAATGGTAAGTTATGTAAGTAATGAGTAAGCATAGAGGACCAAAGGATGTGGAAAATAGCACTAAAAACAGAAGCTAAAAAATCTTTAATCCCTTGCTATATTTGATCTCATTGTTTTTGGTGCTTTGTGTTTTTCCCCTGATTTTTATGCTTCAGTAGCCAATATTCTCTCCTGTTTTCTCTTCCTTTCATGACCACCAGGTGGCAGCACAAAGGCAGCGAGCTCTGGCCATCATGTGTCGTGTGTATGTGGGCTCCATTTATTATGAGCTGGGGGAGGATACCATCCGGCAGGCCTTCGCCCCCTTTGGTCCCATTAAGAGCATCGATATGTCCTGGGACTCTGTCACCATGAAACACAAGGTATGCTTTTAGAGCAGTGGTTCTCACCCTTTTTTACTCGAAGGCCCCCCTCCTCTCCGAATCAATACTGCAATCCCCCCACCCACCACCACCACCTTTTTTGTTCACAAAAACATTTGTATTCTAGTGTTATTACTTTTCAACTCTTTTAAACAAAATAAATTCAAGATAGTTTTAAACCTTGTATTCTTTTTTGCAAACATTCCAAAAATGTCACTGCAGACATTCTTTGCAATTTAGAAGTACTTACTCTGCTCAGTTACACAGTAACTTAAACAAATAAGCACAAGTCAAACAAGACATGTTTTTTAGTTGCCTTTTGTGAAATTTGGTCGCATATGCGAATGATTTATTCACATTGTTGAGGGTTGGTATAGATTGTTTCTTTTTGCCAAATCCTACACAACTACGTCACATAGGCTAGATCTATGAATATTGTTAAAGCCCTGGCTGCAACTCACACACTCTCTAGTTATGTTGAAAGGAGTTGCTGTGCTGTTCAGATTTTCACCAAATCCTTTGCACACTTGTCTTTTTATTTTTTATATGCTAAGCTATAGCAGCAACATTGAAAGCTCCAGTTTAGGGCTGCACGATATATCGTTTTAGCATCGATTCGATATTGTGATTAGTCCATCCACAATAGTCACATCACAGGATGTGCGATGTCAAGTATAGGGATCGTAGTTGATTCGTGATCCGTACAGGCCAGCTGGCCCCGGTTTGGAACGCATGTGATTCGTGGATTATTTGCATTTTAACCATCATAGAGTGAAAGTTTATCATTTGCTTGTTTTCTGTGCGTGCACACAGCATGTGAACACCGAATTCAGTTCTCTTTCTCTTCTTTTTGAGCTTGAACAGACTCTTGCACGCAAAATGAAGTCAATGTGCTGTTAAATGTTGAGAAAGAAAACTGATGCCTGACATTATATTGGATCCGTGCATTCATCTTAAATTGACAGCAACCTAATATACCCGCAGCTGTTTGTCACCATTGATAATCAAACAAAAAAAAAAGAAATAAAGATTTTTTTATTAGCTTTAACAAAGATAAATTGTATTAATGAATTCAATTCAATTTATACAGTGACGACTATGCAGTGTTATTTTACATTTGATTATGCCTGTACCTGAATACAGATAGATTTACCTGAAAAACATAAAGCACTGCTTATTTCATTTGTAACTTTGTTCTATTGTATTTACCTATGCTTGTAATTTTATTATTTTCTTTTCAGATGCACTACCCTACAAAATTACCCAGTCGTCCTAGAATGATTCATTCTTCACAAATAGAGCTATTTAAATCATCTGGTGAAATTTTCATATCGCAATATATATTGCAGAAAAACTAACTATCGCAATGTCCGTTTTTTTCCAATATCATGCAGCCCTACTCTGTTTTGTGCAGTGCAGTCGAGCCGTGTACCAGCTGCTTTGACACGAATATCAGGTTAACTGACTTGTGATGTGTGCAATGGCTCACAACCTCCCGAGTGTCCGAACTCACACCGTGTACCCGCCAGTGTCAGCAGTATATTGGATCCGTGTATAAGCTCTTAAAGGGACAGCAGCCTAATATTCCTGTTGCTGTCTATCATGTTAATCAAAGAACAAAAGACAAAGAGAAAATCACTTGCTGCTCTTGACTGAATAATTTTAATTGTAAGCATTAATATGTATTTAATTTTTACAATGAAGACTGTCCAGTGTTATTTTCCATTTGATTACTTTCATTTCTTACCTGAGTACTACTGTTAGACCCACCTGAAGAATCCAGTTTGAGATGATCTGACCTTTGCAATCACAGGAATAAATTACATTTTATATATATATATATATATATATATAATTTTATAAATAGTTCAGAAGAACAGCATTTATTTTGTAACATTATAAATGTCTTTACTGTTACTTTTGATCAATTCAGTGCATCTTTTTTGTATAGAAGTAATAATTTCTTTCAAACAAATGTACTGACCCTAAACTTTTGAATGGTATAAAAGGAAAAAGATACTTATTTTTTTATATGATTTATTCATTTATTTTGGGGAGGATGGTGGATAAGACCCCTACAAACTTTAGTGAATTTCACCCTACTGTGAAAGGCAGGAAGAATTTAAACATTGTACACATTGAAAATTCTGTCACAGGGTTTTGCCTTTGTGGAGTATGAAGTTCCTGAAGCAGCTCAGCTGGCTTTGGAGCAGATGAACTCAGTCATGCTGGGTGGGAGGAACATTAAGGTGGGTTCCAAACAGGACAATCAATCTTAAATTCCCATTTAAACAGCTCTCTGAGAGAGAGCTATTTTTTCTGTTTTGTTGCTTTTGTGTTTGCGAGATGCAGAGAAGCTGTCAGTAGACTTACTGTATCCCTGCCAGTACCTGTTGTACGTCTGCGTGTGTGTGCGCTACTTGGGTGCTCTCCTCTTCATGTGTGTATCTGTCCTTTAACCTGAATGTGAGCGTATGCGATGTGATGCTTCCACACTGTCATACTGTTTGTTTTCGGAGCTCCTTTTCTCTAGGAGCTGCAGAGGGAGTGTTCGTTTGAGGCAGGCTCTTCTCTGTCCGGGATGTGCTGATGATGGGCTGCGCCTGGCTGGTGTTTGCTTGGCCGCCCCAACTGCAGCACAGATACCACAAAAAAAAAAAACTGTTATTTTTTAACAGACACATATTTCAGATGAAACATTAATCATTGTCCTTCAGCACATCTATACTCTCACAGTGTCTAGACAAGAATTAGCTATTGTTGAAGATCTATGTTATTTGTTTGCCTTTTGTAGAAAAAAAAAAAAAATATATATATATATATAGATATAGATATAGATATATATAGATATAGATTTTATTCTTAAATGACAAGCTTGCAAAAACACCAGATATAAAGGTTATCATAGAATGTATTTTCCATGTATGTAAATTTCTAGCATAGTGAAAATGTATTCTAATAACTTTATTAGTTTGAGGGCTGAGCTAAAGTATAGTTTCTTATACTGAAGGTTTTTTTTTTTTTTTCAGACTTGTAGAGAAGTTTTTCCCCATTCTTCCTTTTCTCAACCACGTGCATTTACATACACACGCACACTCATTCCTTTATACACTTCCACTTAGTGGCCCATTTGCTGGTATGTGTACTGTAGGTGGGGCGGCCAAGTAACATTGGACAGGCGCAGCCCATCATCGACCAACTGGCAGAGGAGGCACGTGCCTACAACCGAATCTATGTAGCCTCTATCCACCCTGATCTATCTGACGAGGACATCAAGAGCGTCTTTGAGGCCTTCGGAAAAATTAAAAGTTGCATGCTGGCACGGGAACCCACCACGGGAAAGCACAAGGGCTACGGATTTATTGGTGAGCTGGTCTAGAAAGCATTGTAAACACTGTGTGGAGATTGAGTCATTATATTACTGTATGTTGTACTACTGTACAACTGAGAATTAATTTCCACAGTGTTCCAGCATCATGCTTATGAGATGTCTTTCCAGATCTAGATATTTCAAGTGAAGTTCACCGGGTTGTGCCATGCTTTTTACCAATAGAGATGGCAAGTTAAAATACATACTTCTATGTATGTACAGATTTATAGAAATTGGAAAGATGCTACCAGTGTTTTCCTTTCAATTCTAAGTATGTCAACTAAAGGAAAACAGTGCAAGAAAGAATAAAATGTGTTGACAAAATTACTGAAGCTTCAAGAAATGCATGCTAATGATATGTTAATGCATATACATTTCTTAAAGCTTTAGTAATTTGTCAACACATTTTCTTTCTTAAACTGTTTTCCTTTAGTTGACATGCCTATAATTGAAAGGAAAACACAGCTAGCATCTTTCCAATGTCGCTAAATCTGTACATGCATAGAAGTATGTATTTTAACTTGCCATCTCTATAGAAAAAGAGCTTGGCACAACTCGGTGAACTTCACTGAAAATATCTGGATCTGGAAAGACATCTCATAAACATTACTAAAGCTTCTAGATATGTAAGAAAACATAAGTATAGATTGAGGAACTGGTCTGTCCATTTCATCATGGGTAGAATATGAAAAGCCTCAGTCAGCGCTGGATGCCGTCTCGTCTATGAACCTGTTTGACCTTGGAGGTCAGTACCTAAGAGTGGGAAAGGCTGTTACCCCTCCCATGCCTCTCTTGACACCTATGACCCCAGGAGGTCTGCCCCCTGCCGCAGCTGTGGCGGCTGCTGCTGCCACCGCCAAGATCACTGCCCAGGTGAGAATTAACCTAGATTAGCCTAAACACTGCTTTACTATTATAAGGGAAACACATATGTTTGAAATATGGTAGATTTCAGAATATGCTAATGCATTCACAGCTGCACAAGCTTAAACATTTTGGACTACCTCTTGTGTAATCGTGTCCATATGCTTACCAAACTAGATCAGACTGAAACCAGGATTTGAAAATGGGGATTTCACATTTGTTACTGCTTTAATGCATTTATAGGAGGCTGTTGCTGGAGCGACAGTGCTGGGCTCTCTTGCTTCACCAGCACACATTCTCAGTCAGCAAATGGGACTTCCACAGGCAGTACTGGCTGCCCAGGCCCCTGGCATCATCACAGGTCTGCAAAAATCAATGAACAGTGATCTTTGACTACTTTTATTGGTCTAACACAGTTTGAATTGAATTCTTAACCCCCCTGATGGCCTGTTCACACCTAGATGAATGTTTAGTGCAATAAACACTTTATTATGTTCAGACCAACGCTTGCATGTCGCCAATGCAACATTTTGTGATTTTGAGTGTGCTAATCTCTTTTCCATTGCACTGAGAATAATGCTGGCTAACCAATAATATTCCTGCTTGTAGTCGCATGCCCAAGAGCTGCTGTTGCTGTTACATAAAACTACTACTTGGTGGCACTCAAGAACAGAGTATTTGGCTAAGTGACAGTAAGTAGCAGAGGAAGAACCCAGAACCATCTTTCTTGTCTCTGTACACTTGTATTTGGTGTTGTTTAACACCATAGAAGAATTTGCACAGCGCTTTTAAAAGTGCCACCTACTGTCTGTGTGAATTGGCATTTTCATTCAGCCCATCTGCCCCCCCCAAAAAAAACGGTGATCAAATTGGACCAATTTTTCTTGCTGAACATTGGTGTTGGTGTGAGCAGGCCTTGAATTGATACATATTCTGAATTGCAGCAAACTTTCAGCATCATGAAAATCTAGCTGGATGGAATTGTCACTAATGAAAACTTATAAAGAATTTAAATCTGTACTAAAATTTTGTAAAATGAGAGAATTGAATCTTAACTGTATAATTGTCTCTTCTGTTGATTCATTCGATAGGTGTGACACCTGCTCGCCCCACTCTCCCTGTAGTCCCCCAGGTTGGTTTGGTCAACCCAGTACTAGCATCCCCACCAGTCACAACATCTGCTTCTTTGGGAACCCCGACATCTGTAGCTCAAACACATACAGAAGTAAAAAGAGAGGAAGACAACAGGCGGACTGAAGAAGATCAGAGTGTGCCAGTTGGAAATGGACAGGACAGTGAACTGGAGCAGCTAAGTGTCAGTGCAAGTGGTGGAAAACAAACGGTCATGCAGTCAAAGGTTAGACAGCATCAGCTTGGTTATATGTTAAAGATTATAGAGACACAATTGCAATTGGGTCAGTCATGAAAGCAAGTTTGTATTAATTCAGAAGTGACTCTAAGAAATGACTTAAGTTTGCATCATACTGCTTATTGTTAAGCACTATACGGAGGCATTGAATAAATAAATCAAAAGTTTCTACAAAGAAGCTAAGTTTAAAATGTTATAAATATAGCATATCAGTTTAACCCTTTTTTTCTATTTCTCTTTGCCTACATGCAGTCAACAGTTATGGTGCTACGCAACATGGTGGGCCCAGAGGACATTGACGATGACCTGGAAGGCGAAGTGATGGAGGAATGTGGGAAGTACGGTGCTGTTAATCGGGTTATCATATACCAGGAACGACAGGGTGAGGAGGACGATGCCGAGATAATAGTGAAGATCTTCGTGGAGTTCTCTGATGCTGATGAAATGAACAAGGCCATCCAGGCTCTCAACAACCGCTGGTTTGCAGGTCGCAAGGTTGTTGCCGAGTTGTACGATCAAGAGCGTTTTAATAACAGTGACCTCACTGCATAAGACTGTCCCGAAATGGCCGCTGGTCCTTCTCTTGGCACTCAAACTTACTCAGCTTTCATCACTGCTGTTTGAGATCCGGGCCTCTTTGAAACTTGTAATTATTTTTTTATTGATGTTGATAATAATATTATTGGAAAAATCCCAATGGTGGGATTTAGCTTAGGACAAAAAAACATGCTCCTCATAAATTTACTTTGTGTCACCTACTGTGAAAGACTTGCATTTTTTTTTTAACAGTCATTATTATTTGCAGGGTTTTGTTTTCTAATTTTGAAGAAAAGATGCAATTTTTCCCATGACCACCCACTTTTTTGTTTTTTTTTACAAATGGCAACTTTTTCTCCACTGACATTGTGTTCAGATACTAAACATTGTGTTGGTGACATTGGTTCTGGCTTTACCAAAACAATAAATTTGTCTAATATGCAGTGTTGTCCCTGTCATTTATACGGATGTTTGGATCAGGACATAAGGGCTTGGCCACTCCCCTGATGTACACAACACAAACGCACACCATGATACACACAGTAGAAAACAAAAATTGTAACTTTTATTTAATTTGCTGGTGACTTTGAATCTGGTAATGTTTATCAAGTTTATCATTTGCAGTGCAAAAATCAGCAATTGGATAATAGTGAATTATGAAATAAATTTAAACTGTAAAAATGCGATTTCCATAAATAAATTGATATAAATATTATGTAGAGTATCTTATTCTCTTGAACCTTTTGACCAATGCTTGAAAGAAGCTGAAGTACATGTCACTAGCATGTTTCCCATTTAATGCTTATTCATATTAAATGTCCTGTATGCTTTTGTGATTTCTTGTGGTGAGTTTGAGTCTAGATTCTTAGAATTCAGAGTTCCTGTGTGCTTAAAACCAACCCAGCAGGCTGCTTGGGGCAAGCTCACTACAGGGCTATGAGACTACATGTATCGCCACTGTGCTCACACTACACAAGTTTTCTTGTCATCTTGTCATAACATAATCTTGTCATGACGTTTATTCATATCAGATATACATTGTGTAAGTAACTATAAAGCTCACTCACTCTATTGTTTTCCCAGTTCACCGGCCACATGTATTTCAGGACAAATGGATGAATTCACTTTATAGATTAAGATCAAGGTCATTATGTAGGTTTTTAAATGACAAAACACTCACTTGCACATATTTGAGAATCGGAATATCAGATAGTTGATGACATGGTGAGAAAAGCAATACATCTGTCATATAGTGTGGCCGTCTGGCTGCGGTGTATCACGTGTGACAAGCATGACGCGTCGTCATGGAAATAATAAAGGGAAGTTCTAAAATAACAGTCGCCTTAAAGGGATAGTTCACCCAAAAATGGAAATTTGATGTTTATCTGCTTACCCCCAGGGCATCCAAGATGTAGGTGACTTTGTTTCTTCAGTAGAACACAAATGATGATTTTTAACTCGGTCTGTCAGTCGTATAATGCTTGTCAATGGTAACTCCATCTATAAGAGTCAAAAAAACATGCACAGACAAATCCAAATTAAATCCTGCGGCTCGTGACGACACATTGATGTCCTAAGACACGAAACGATCGGTTTGTGCGAGAAACCAAACAGTATTTCTATCATTTTTTACTTCTATCGCGGATCAGCATCACCACCACCAAGCTTCCTCAAACTTTATTTAGAAAACAACATTATTTAAAAACATGCTCGCTGATTATGATCTGCACTGTGTATGAATACTTATCCACTTTTTCATGAGAAATGCTGTCCAAATGTCCTGTTTGTCATGATGACGTCTAAAGTCCCCGCCAAAGGAAGTAGTCCCTTTTAGCAATTTGTTAGCAACCGCCATTTTTAAGACACAATAAAGGTTTAAAAAATCACAAGCGGGTTTGGTGTGTTTTAAAACTGGTGTGTTTTATGTCATTTAGAGGCTTTGTTAACCTTATTTCAGGCGATTTAGCAAAAACCCATTCAAAAAACCCATTGACTTCGGGGCGATGGAACCGGAAGTCCTAAAATGCTAACTCGCTTCCGAGTTTTGCCTACAAAAACACGTCATCCCTGAGGTACTCTATTGAGGGTCATTTGCTTTGTGTGGATATATTCATACATGCATTAACATTACATTCATTAAAATAGTTCAGTTTACCATGGTGAGTAAGCTGAGGGTAAAGGTTGCTTCTCCACCAATTTCAAAGTTCCGTGCAACTGCCGCTAGGGGGCGAAATGCGACAATCGGATGCGAATGTAGTGTGCAGTGGAAAGGCGGCTTCTGTCTGCGACAGCAAAATCCAGCTTGCCAACTCATTTACATACAATGCTGCATACAAAGTGCATTATTACCAGTGTTGGGGAAAGTTACTTTTAAAAGTAACGCGTTACAATATTGCGTTACTCTAAAAAAAAAAGTAACTAATTGCGTTACATAGTTACTTATTAAAAGTAATGCGTTACATTGCTTTTGCGTTATTTTTTCTCACCTGGGCTGGGCTTGCTTGTTTGGTTTTTTAATAACAACAAAAAAGTTATATTTTTTGGCAAATGTTAAGGCCCTTTTACACCAAAAGTAAAATGAATAAGGCTGAAGGAAATGCATAGGCTATTTACACTTGTACAGTAGAGGGCGCAGCTCAAACAAACCTTTAAACTGTGCTGCCATGGATTAAAGAAGAATAGGATACAGGAGAAGAAGTTCAACACTTTTATTTCTATATCTAATCTAAAGTAATTTTTGCTTATTGGTATGGTTGAATTAGATGGTTGAAGGTCAACAGTAAAGACATTGGTTAATAAAGTGAGATTAAACACAGTATATTTGTGTAATTTAATATAGTTCATTATTACAGTTTTGAATAAAATTCTGAGATTGCTTTTCACTGTTTTTATTCATTTTGAGGAATACTGAATGTTTTTGTGCAAGTGAGATGAGTAAATGTATTCTCACATTTATTCTAGACCTACAATAACCCTCATGTTTACACAGCGCACACAACACCTCTGCACTTTATTTCTTTCAACATGGGGACAGGAGAGGTGTCAGTCAATAAATGAGAAAAAGTAACTTAAATACTTAGTTTTAAATTGAAAAAGTAATGTTACTTTACTAGTTACTTTACTAGTTTACTAAAAAGTAATCTGATTACGTAATTACAACATTGATTATTACTGAGTGTAGACCTGTTATTGCCTCAGATATTTAGACTTTCAAACTTATTTTGGTCTGGGACAATCATTTTGTGAGAAATTGATGAAAACCAGACATAAAAAAACATCAGAATTTTAGATGAGAATGTGTATATTTGTAAGTGAAAAAGTACATTAGATGCATTTTCATGCTGTAACTGTTCATCTTTTTGTGCGAGGTGACAAATGAATTTTTCAAATGAAGCACAAATATTTCATGTAGCCTACTCCTGTAACTATAACTATAATTGTAATCTTAAGTAGAAAAGGAAAGACTTTGACCTTGTCTAGATAGATAGAACCAAAATATGTTCAAAAAAAATATGTTATTTGCTATTTAAATTGTTAGCAATTTCCTTTGATCACAGCAATATTTCTTGTCATGTCTAATCATGACCAAACGCCTTGAGCAACAGCCTTCTATGTGTCGCTGCATCAGAACCTTTCCGCAGGGTGGCGCGCGAGCATTAGCTTCACTTCAGCGCTCCCTCTCTTCCTCCAGACTCCTAGAGGTCGCCATTCGTAGGAGCAAGAGTGATGCTGTGTGCCGTTGGAGTTGCGTGCGAGAGGCTGTCGGAGAGACTCACAACATTGAGGCGGAGCTGGGAATGTATCAGCTACTGAAGCCTTACTTAATTCAGTACCTCCACACACTCGCCTACAAGAGCAGGAAATTCCCCGGAAGATAGAGCCCAGGAGGAGCGTCGCGCGCGTCCTAAAGCTAACCATCTATATGAGGAGGATAGAGAGGTTTGTGGCGGATCAGTCTGGACTCGATACCAGGACGGGCAGTAGAGGAGTACAAAGCCGGTGGAGTGTCTCTGGAGCGGGGAGATCAGCCCAGCCCCCCACATACACACATACAGACCGGCCTGCTGCTCTTAGCCTGTTGCTGCTGTGTATGTGATCTCATCTTAACAGTCCCTCTTACATCTCACATATCTCAGAGACACACGTCTGTAAGTAGTTTGGAGTTGTTTTGTCTTTGTTTAGAGGCTGGCTGGTGTATTTTGTAGCGGTATAGCGTTCTGCAGCTGGCTAATCAGTTAGCTGTAGCATGTCGTCGTGTGTACAGCAGCCTCACGGGCATGATGTAGTTTGATTATTAGATCTCATTTTTTTATTACAAGACAAACCATGTTTGATAAAAGGACGCTTGACATTAACCAACGAGTTTGGCGTTTTTAAAACCCGCATCTTCTACATGTTAACGGCTAAGTGGAGTCACTTACTCCGTGCGACATAATCTCGTTTAAGTCAGCGAGGTGCTGTTTATGCTGCAAAACTGTGTACAACATAAAATGTGAGTGTGTATTTGATTTCACTCGGCTAATGTTGAACCAAACTGTGAATTTGCTGAGTAAATCGTCTTGTGTATGAGGAGATACTGAATGGAGAGCTCTCATTTGCTCTGACTGGACTGATCCTCTGGATGTCCCCTACCATCATTGGAGTCAGTGGACATTTGCAGGAAAATCATTCACACAGGGGCTTTTATTTGACTGTTTGTGGTGGATAAAGTCCAGGGAGAGACACACTGCAGCACGAGCCTGTATCCCCATCATTTGGCTGCTTAAGCGAGTCCCCGATGCGGAGGGGCTGAGTGCGCCCGGGACATGCTGAAGTGTATCCCGCTGTGGCGGTGCAACCGTCATGTTGAGTCTGTGGACAAGCGGCACTGCTCGCTCACTGCGGTGCCCGATGAGATCTACCGCTACAACCGCAGTCTGGAGGAGCTGCTTCTGGACGCCAACCAGCTGAGAGAGCTGCCTAAGGTAAGACACCGCCATGATGACCCATCACGTGTGTGCCTTCGTGCATGTCTCTCTACTTGCCAACCTCAACTATAAATTATGCATAGACTTGTAGCTGTTTTGACACACATGGATGTGACTGGTTATACCTCGGCTCTCTTTTCAAGGGTTCCACGGTCATAGAAAGCTTGAAAATATAAGGGGATTTTAATAAACGTGACGCATTCTTAGTTGTATTTCATTTCATAGACTGGAATTTTGTCTTTTTTGGGTGCGGTCTTTATAAACTGATTTAAGGCAAGACAGTCGCAAATGTAATAAAATGAACACTTAAATGTGTGTTTTGGATGTTTTCTTTTCAGTAGTCTCAATAAATACATGTTATGGAAGCAGAATAGCCCAAAATGTCGAACATGATGAGTGCATGAAAAAAAAAAACAATGGTTTTGCCTGTAGTGTGTTGTCTTAAGTTGAGTATTCGAGAAGTAATTGGAAGAATAATGGCAGTTCATTGGTCAAAAGTTGTGGGAATTATTTTGTACTAAGGGTGAAATAACAGTCTACTTTTGCATGTATCCATATACAAATAGAGAAAGATCATTGTTTGCACCCTTTTTTGATTCCTTGTTTGCTGATCTTGTAAGCTGTTTCTTGCAAGCATGTGCTCTATCTATCCCATACTTTAAAAAATCATTTATTTCTTGTGGAAAAATAGCAAAGAGAGGCTGCTGTCTAAATTTGACAGTCTAGCCTCCTTTGGGAACACTTTAGCTTGTTACACATCTGTCTCACTAACTGCGCTAAAAGCAGTTTGCTTTGTCCTTTTAATTTGGATTTCCTCTGTGTTTTGTTAATGTGCGTGTGAGAGATCCTGCTGAATTGGCTGCGAATCAAGTCCAGTAGTGTCTACATACAGTAAACACAAGTTTGGTTTTTTTTTTTTTTTTTAATCTTGAGCATTTACATCCGCTCCATAGAAGTCACGAGAGACTCTTGGTGTGTTGTCAGAGCTAGCGATCCCTAAAGTACACTGTTAAACAAGCAAACATGCTTAATTCAACATTTAAAAACTACTGTAAGCTGTTGACAACTCCCGCCCCGTAATTTCAAAGCTCTTATGTAGGCTGTATAATGCCAGGACCGTTGGCATGGCCTCATTGGCAAAAGACTCAAGCTGTGTTAGCCAGTCTACAGTCAGCATTGCTAACAGGGTCAGACAGAATGGCAAAGGATCCTCTGACCATGATGTGGAATAGCTGATCTGAGCGGACAGGTCAGGCCCTAAGCTTGAAGGTCTGTGTATATATGTGCAGACAGTTGGCATATGGCTTCCTCTTGGCCCTGTGGCAGAGAGAGAGTGAAAGAGAAATGAAAATTCAGTCAGCTCATGTCTGGAAAAAGAGGTCTGAGGCATCGAATTGGTCGACCGATATGGCGGTTTGGCCGATATGAAGGTTTATGAAGGGAGCAGGGTGGCCGATGTCCGATATGCCTAATGCTGAGGTATTTGAAATATAACTTTAATGATACTATTAGTTGCAACCATATTTTGCTACGTTTAAATGAGCACATTTGAACACCTGATTGGGACACTTAATATTGCACAGTTACACTTTTACATAATATTTATTCAGTTCACAATATTTGAAAACAGAAAACTTTTAATTTATTTATTTCAGTAGCCTAGGTAATAGATATATATTGGGCAGCTATACATTACCGTTCAAAAGGTCAGTAAGATTTTTTTAAAAGAAATGAATACTTCTGTTCAGCAAGGATACATTAAATATTTACAAAGTGACAGAATATTTTGTAACAATATAAATTTTATTATTTCAAATAAATGCTCTTTATTTGTTCTTTTGCACTTTCTATTTCATCAAAGAATCCTGGAAAAAATTTATTACAGTTTTCACAAAAATAACTGTTTTCATCATTGATGATAATAAATGTTTCTTGAGCAGCGAACCAGCATATTAGAATGATTTCTGATTTCTTTGCCATCACAAGAGTAAATTACATTTTAAAATATATTAAAATAGAAAACATGCTTTTCTTTACCTTTAGATTATTTTTGCCATCATCTAATGCTAACTTCAAGTTAATTTTTAACATTGTTATTAGTCTCAATGAATAATTTTTTTTTCCTGTATGAATTCATGTACATTATAATGTTGCGATTACTGAATTAATTTGTATCATTTAAAGTGGTTGTTTTTTTTTAAAGTTAATATTTGCCTATATATATAATTCATTAATTAGTATTTAATTCATTAATTAGTTCCAGGTTGCTCAGCAGTGCCCTTTTCATCTGAATAGTGCTCCTTTACACGTTTACTGTAACACTTAGATGGATGGTCTCAGCAGGCCTGAGCCTGTTCTCTTGAGAAGGCCATATGGCGACTCTGTGTGTCGCCACTCCGCCATGTGCTGAGATTTAAGCTGCTTACAGCTCCTTCTCCCCCAGACTCACTCTGAACTCTCTGCTGCATTCTTTCCTGCTTGTGATACTTCTTCAGTATAACGTCAGATGTGTCTTTCCTGTTTTTCTTCAGCTTGGATGATGTCCACATGTTTAGCTCCTAGTATACATAGTCATGGGCCAGGATTTGGGATTAGCGCTGTACCATGACTCATGTTAATGCTTCTGAGGCCATGACCCTTTGCCATTATTGGGTGTGAGTTGATTTCAAGTGTTTTAGTATGTTTGAGGCTGTCTGTATAAGATAGTTACATGCTTGTACAGACAGGGTCATATGTGTCGGCTGGCACAGTATTTTAGGCTGAACAGATGGAGGTTTAGTTGCTCTTGTTCACCACAGGTCTTCGAATGCCCCAACTCGACAGCTTATGTTCACTTTAATGCTAGGATATGTATAGTTCAGAGAAGCATCTTTCATAACAAGTCCAAAAATAGAAACGTTTGAGTTTGATTCAAGGCACAAAGCAGGAGGAAGTGTGGGAAATTACCTCAGACAAAACGAGTGTTATGTGCAGCAAATGACTTCGGATCAAGTGTTCTGCCAGCTCACATTTTAATATGAGCACCTGGGTGGCTCACAAAGTGCCTTGCAGCCTTTTCCTGGAGTTGGTTTACATGGGAAAACATGTTGCTGAAGCTCAAGTATTGTCACTGATAAAACTGTAGGCCAAAGCAGGCAGCAGTCGAGGAATTCCCCATCACACCCTCCGAAAACATCAACGTGAAGCCTCCACCGTGTTTAGTCATTACGCAATCCCTAATCCTCACTGTTTCCCTCCTATTGTGTGACAGTTGAGCATCCGCTTGTCACAGTAAATTCCTCACTTCGGAGATGTTGAGCGCTAACTGGATTAACCCAGAACGCCTCATCCACATTCACAAAGCACAGAAATGGCATTAGCTGTATGCCAGCACAGTTTAATCATTAACAAGTGGATCACACACACATACGTTTGTGAGGTTCCTGGGGAAGCTTTCGGAAATGTGAAGTCTTTACGTTTTTCCTGAAGGGTTTGGGAAGGGATAAACATTGGCTTTGACAGTTGTGGAAGATCTTGTGACGAGTTGCATAGTAGGCTCTTTCAGCTAATCTGACGTCTCCCACCCAGCTGCACATATTAAATGTCCAGGCTTATTATTACAGCTCTGTCTGCATTGTCCTCCTTTATCAGCCGCGAATCGTATGACGACTATGAAGAAAGAGAAGGAAATGTTTTGTATGGAGCTGGAGTTGCGAGTTTCGAATGAGCAAAATACTAGCAATATTTTGTTATTTGCTTTTAGGTCAAGGTTTAGGTCAACCAATACAGCTTTTTGATAACATGTTGTCAGACCATTTGCTACAACAAAGTCATTTTCCTGCCACCATCAACAGGAAACAGTGTATTGAACTCTAAACATAGAAGTAAAGTGAAACAAGGAAAACAAATAACGTATTTTACCTATTGCATGTAATAGATGTGCTTAATTTGTTGGAACCAAAAAAGTAGTTTTTCCAGCTCAAGTATGTGTCTGTTTCAAGGAGTTGGTTTAATAGATGGCCTGTCTGTCCTGGCAGATTTGTGCTGTTGTTTGCAGAACAGGTTTGATCTACGTGGGGCTCCTCCCTGTCCTGCTGTACACATCTAATGTTCATTTATAGGAGCCTGTCCAGCAGGTGTTCCTCTCTTACCTGTGAACATTTGTGCATTGAAAGGGTGTGAAATGATACATGACATGACATCCTGATGCAACAGTCTTGATTCATGCAGTTCAAGGAGAGAGATTATATGCATAATTGCATGACCATGTTTTTCTTATTTAGTGACTATGATTGCTTTAAAAAAGAGAGAGAGAAAATTACACAAAGGATTAGTTCACTTTCAAATTAAAATTTCCTGATAATTTACTCAACCCCATGTCATCCAAGATGTTTGTCTTTCTTTCTTCAGTCAAAAAGAAATGAAGGTTTTTGATGAAAACATTCTAGGATTATTCTCCTTATAGTGGACTTCAACGGACCCCAAACGGTTGAAGGTCAAAATTACAGTTTCAGTGCAGCTTCAAAGGGCTTTAAACGATACCAGACGAGGAATAAGGGTTTTATCTAGCGAAACGATGGGTCATTTTCTAAAAAAAAATAAAACTGTATATGCTTTATAAACACAAATGCTTGCCTTGCAAGTGCCAGACCGCCTTCCGTATTCTTCAAAAAGTTTACACTGTATGTCCTACACCTTCCTTATTCAACTTACGGAACTAACACGGCGCCAGTTCCGTTTTTCTGTAATTTAAATATGGAAGGCAGTCTGGCGGAAGCTAGATATTTGACTTTATAACTTGTTTAAATATGGATGTTTTTTTATACAAATGCATCGATTCGCTTCAGAAGGCCTTTATTAACCCCCCGGAGCCGTGTGGAGTACAAGTTTATGATAGATGGATGTGGATGGAATATTTATTAATATTTCTTTGATTGTGTTCATCAGAAAGAAGAAAGTCATATACACCTAGGATGGCTTGAGGGTGAGTAAAGCTTGGGCTAATTTTCATTTGAAAGTGAACTAATCCTTTAACTGTTACTACTATAATAACTACATGTAACATGTATCTAGGACAGTTTAAAATAAAGTGTGATCAAATATTTTGAACACATTTTGGGGGGCTTTTTTGACACTTATTCATACAACAGTCTTCCAGCTGCTGTGCTCTTGAAAGTTTGTTGCTGAACTTTTCCAGTTATGCCTTTTCTGTAATTTTCTTGTCATTGGAAATATAAAGGCAAATATATCTTGGTGGCATCCAGATGTAAGGAAGATTTTGGCTTCTCACCAGTTGTGCATGAAATTGTCGCCACCTCTAAATTAGCACAGCAGCAGTTGCAAGGTCTGTGTTAGATTTCACTGTGATCTGTCTTCTTGATCAGATATTTTAGGGCTCTACAATGTAAGAGTTTCACTCGTATTTGCAAGTGAAAATTAGTGTGAACAATTATTTGGTCTCACTGGCGCTAGTGTCATCTGACACCTGTTCAAAATACATGAAATTTAATATCATAAGAAAAACTCCCTAATAATCTTGGACACTTTTACGTTTCACACAGTGATTGGCTGTTTTTTGTTGCTTTCAATTCAAGTCAAAAGAGAAAGTTTGGATGGGTTTTCACACAAGATGCATTATAGCATTCTGTCTGTTTTTTTTGTTTGTTTTTTTTATTTATTTTTTATTTTTTTTATAAATAATCTTTTTGTTGCATCTTGCCCATGCCCCTAAAAGTTATTTTTACTTGGGGACACAAGTGCACCTCTAAGTGCAGTGTTACTGAAATCAGCTCAGTTTTGAGCACAATTAAAGATGTACATGGGCATGTACTATACTTAAAAACCCTTCTTTAGTCAAAACAAGTTTATTGTCCAGACTAATGGCATCTTTGGTGCACTGTTTGTGTTAGACCATCTGAGCATATGATGCTATTTTTCATAGATTTCTGCAGTAGTGAACAGCTCATTTTGTCATTACTGTACCCCAACCCAGTATCCCTCCTTTGTGTGGCCGCCCTGGGCCTGATTATGGCTTTCATTCATCTGTAAAAACATGTTTAACCCCTTGTCCCCTTCCTCTCTGTTACACGAGCTGTATCGTCCTACTAAGCACATCCCTCGGGGGTCTCTTCAGAGGAGCGACTGTCTGCAGCTGTCCTACTCCAAGCGTACAGTCAGTGCTCGCTAGATGGATGAGATCTGTAGAGAAGTGAAATGATCTTCTGTCTGCCGTCCAGGCCTGTGTTTATGCTGGAGTCGAGCGTGCAGTCTTCCATGAAATACAGCATCCAAAGGGTGATGCTAATGTTTTCTTATGTTAAAGCATTTCTTAAAGCTCTCAAGCACATTTTGTAGTTTCTTGGTATCACAGTTATATGCCTGAAAGATAAGCACAGTTTATTACACATCGCCGTTTTGCTGTGCTGTAACTGCAGCAGGTATGGTGTTAAAATAATCTTTCATTACTCACTAATTTGCTTAATTGGCTTATCGGGCCAAACTGCAAGCCCTACACTCTTATATGGCCAGCTTACCTCATACCACATAGAGTAAAACTATTTGTGATGTATGTTAGCCAACAGGATTACGAAAGCATCTTGAAAATATGCAGTAATGTTTTCAGTAACAAATCCAGCTTGTGACCTGCCCTTGGCTGCTTCATGATTCTCAGTGAGCTTTAGTATAGTGCTTTTGACTTGTAACTGGGTTTTTTAAAGTTCGTACTGTTTTGTTGGTGATTTATAACATTCAATAGTTTGGGGTTTGGTAAGATATTTTTTTTTTTTTTTTTTTTTTTAATGTTTTTTTTTAAAGGAGCCTCTTATGCTCACCAAAGACTGCATTTATTTGATCAAAAATACAGTAAGGAGGTAATATTGTGAAATATTACAATTGAAAATAACGGTTTTCTTATTTAATATATTTTAAGATGTATTCCTGTGATGGCAAAGCTGAATTTTCAGCATCATTACTCCAGTCTTCAGTGTCACATGATCCTTCAGAAATCATTCTGATATGCTGATTTGCTGCTCAGGAAACATTTCTGATTATTATCAATGTTGAAAAGTTGTGCTGCTTAATATATTTGTGTAAATGTTTTTTAGGACTCTGAATAAAGTTAAAAAGAATAGCATTTATTAAAAACTATAGTACCAATATAAATCTTTACTGTCACTTTTGATAAATGAAATGCTTCCTTGCGGAATAAAAGCTTTTAAATTTTTTGAATGGACTCTGTAATCATACAATTTGGTAACATTCTATATTACAAAATTGACCTTGTCCGTCATGGCAATAATGAAAATATTTTAATCAAAACACTGTTATGAAAATTAATGTTGACAAATAAAGATGATATATATTAAAATATGAAAGTATGACTAGAAAAATAACACTGCTAGATTATCAATAATGCATCAATGTTTTCGAAAAAGAAACATCTAAAAAGAAAATAGCTGCATGAGGTGAAGCTGAACTGAAGAGTGAATGGACACCAGTAAACTGAAGTCTGACATATACATTCTATATAAGATTAATCTGATATCTTAGATGCACAACATAATGTAACATTACAACTTATATCTGCACAAAAGAATGTAAATGCAAGTGAACTTGAACCAAGTTGCATGCTATAGCCAAAAAAATTGTACTCCCATTGTGGATGTGCTCTTCCCATAACAACGCACTGAAACAAGTGTTCTCAGTCATTATGTTATATGGCACAAAGTGCCATATAAGTCATTATGCGTGTATATGGCAGATGGGCTCTGCACATCTGTCACTTAACTGTATTTTCATCTACTTTATCAAGTGATTCCAGGCATCCCTGTGCGTTTTCGAAGCGTACTGTTGAAAAAATGTCAAGGAAAAAATAACACTGCCGGATTATTAATAATATCATCAATGTTTTTGAAAAAGAAACATCTAAAAGCAATATGACTCTCAAATAACCCAATCATATTCCGCAATATCTGGCATTGCATTTGAGCTGATACTGTAAAGCAAATAAATACCAGAAACTGAAGCACTTTGCTAGCAGGTTAAAAAAAAAACTCAACCAAATATATCCTATATGAGAAGAATCAGATATATACAACATAAAAATAATATTACAACTTACATTTGCACAAAAGGACATGAATGTGCACGTGAACTTCACCGTGCTTGTCTGAATGTGTAACTCACATCATGGATACGCTCTTCCTGTGCAATGCTGAAACATGAGCAACTAAAGAACAAAGAATTTACAATATTCTATAACAACAATAGTGTTCTTATTATAATGTTATGTAAATGGCAGATTGGCACTGCACCTCTTCGCACTTAACTGTATTTCATGACCAAAATGACGCAATAACCAATCAGGAAAAAAAAACTTGTTATAAAGTCACGGTGATCATCGTTTTCATGTTCGATCATCACTGTCACGTCCGAGTACTCGAGTACCCATGCACATCCCTAATTGGGAGCACTGAAAGGAGTAGTTCGCTAGTGGTTTAGGAGCTTCTTTTAGATTATATCAAGAAACTATGCACCCCTTAACCTGATTGTTTTAAGAAACATAAAATTGCATAAAACATAAAAAGTGAATCTGAGAACGGGTCAGTTGTTAGTTTCACTGTATGCACCTCACTCTCTTGGCCAGAGCTCATTTAGTCTGGTCATTGTCTTGACTTTCTGCCTTTTGTCTTGTGAGCCAGCACATGAGATGTTAGTAAGTGAGGGCTTCCCCCTACGGCCCACAGAACTGGGCCAGCAGTCCACATAAATCACAGCTGCCATTGTGTGTGCTGCAGTAAACCTACCCTCATCCCCCCATCGCTCTCCTCCCTCTCGCCTCTTTTCTTGTGGTGCTCAGACTGCAGAGGACTTTGAGATCACACTGTGCTGAGCCTCTTTCACACAGTCTGTTCTCTTTCTCTCTTCAGAATTCTCTTCAAATTTAATTTTATTATAACGCCACATTTTTTTTTTTTTTTGGCTTTTTCTGGACATTGACTAACCACAACATTGGTAAAGATTTTTAGTTTTCATCAGCAAAAAACACCATATCAATGGTGAAGCATGGTGATGGCAGCATTATGCTTTAGGGCTGCTTTTCTTCATCTAGAACTGGGGCTTTAGTGAAGATGGTGGAGGGAATCATGAATAGCTCCAAGTACCAGTGGAGTTTGGAAGCTGAAAATAAAGAGAACTTTAACCTTTCAGCATGACAATGACCCAAAACACACATATAAATCAACAAAAGAATGACTTAAACAAAAGATTAATGTTTTGGAATGGCGCTGCCAGAGCCCAGACCTGAATCCTATAGAAACCCTGTGGGGGGGACCTGAAGATGGCTGTGCACAGGAGATGCTCTCACAATTTAACAGAACTGGAATGTTTTTGCAAAAAAGAGTGGGAAAATATTCCCAAATCAAGATGTGCCAAGCTGACAGTCTTTAATCCAAGCACACAAAGTGCTGTAATAAAATCTAAGTGTGCTATCTAAGTGTGCTTCTTCAACTAAGTGTTAGTTCAGTGGTGTCCTGTCACACTTATGCAGTTAGTTAATCCAAGTTTTTTTTTTTTTTTTTTTTTTTTTTTTTTGTATCTTCTCTAACCTCCCCCCCCCCCTTCTGAAATGTCACTTTGGTTTTCAGGGGCATTGCATAGGTTGTAATTTTGTACATTAAACATGCAAAAGTTCTAATATGATTTATCTTTGTTTTTTGTGATGTAAAAAATTAAACACTTTATAACAGCGCATAGAGCGGCAGCAGGTGCACTGATGCCCATGTGTAAAATTAATCCTTGTTGAAGAGAGGAAACACTGGTTAAGCTGCTAATTAAGAGCAGGAATAGGACTGTTATGATTTAACACGCTGGCACTGAAATCTTGCAGCGGCTGCCAGTTCCACAAGAAACAAAGCACACTTCTCGGCTCTTGTCATCTTCTCACACTCTCCCAGTCACTTGTTTCATGAGATTATGCTCTTGATTTGGACCGGACTGCAGACTGAGAAGCCTCTACTTAAACCTGCCTGAAATGTTACCCTGCGTCCTTTTGTCTGAGCTTTGGAGCAGCTGGCTCACACATCCTGTCCCCGCCCCTCTTAGAGAGTTTTATTCTGGAGGAGGATTAACGCTTGGAGCCCCTCACCCTCTCTGAGACTCTCTCTCTAATCTGCATTTCTGTCTTTACTATTGAATGTAGAAAGTAAGTAGACCTGGTGACAGTGTGCATTCAAATGCACTGTTTTTGATCAGCATCTGTTTTAATGTCGCTGTCACAGAGTTGCACTAGAAACATGAGCCAGTCACCTGTCTTTCTGGGTAAACATGGGCGGCACCAGTCGTCATCCAGTGCAGCATAGCCTCTGTGTTTACCACAGGTCACACAGCTCAAGCTCAGCTTCCCTGTGTTCACCTCCGACCAGGAAACACACCCTATAATCATTGACAGCCTGTAGACCTAATGCTTTACTGCTTTGCTTGTGTTTTCCAGGCTTTTAAACACAGACGCTGCATTTGTGTGTACTTGTTCCTGTTCATACTCTGTGGCTGTTTTAGTTGTTACAGTGAGCTCTTGTGACTTGAACCAAAGGAGACAAACCTTACGAACATGATACATTCCAGAATTTAAAAAAAAAAATAATTCTTTCATATATTAAAGGGGCTATATGTAGAATTCAGAAACCTTTGTTATTAGCAACACAGTGGTCGTTAAGTGAACTGCAGAATTTGATATTCAACAGTGCTTTGATCTGCCTGCATTGACACTATTCTTTAAGAGCTGCTGTGCAGCCAAACAATGTACCAGTTATCAATGTAAAGCTGCTTTGACACAATCTACATTGTAAAAAGCGCTATATAAATAAAGGTGACTTGACTTGACTTGACTTGCAGCGAGGAACATTTTACTTGTGCTTGCATTCATGCACAGACACGTAACGTACTACAAGAGACTAGATGTGATTCAGTGCCCTGATATACTCAAGGCGAAGTCCTTTTTCGTTCTTTGCTTTGACAGTGAAGAGAAAATACCTTTGCAGCAAAACTATTAACGAACATCCAGATGCTACCCTGCTGCTGAGAGCAACATTTACATGTATATGTAAATATGTGCTGTGCACTTCCCTCTCAAGAACAAAATAAACACAACAAAATGACAGTGGTGAGAAAACGGCAGTTAAGAAAGCATCTGATCATAGTGTGGATATGTTTGCACAAGCTCTGCAATTCACTGGAATCAATTAAAATTACACTGTTACGACTGTTTGTGTAAAGTATATTTGAGACTACAGACTATATAGATTTGTCTGTGTGAGGCTTTTATCCAAAGCAAATTACAGCTGAGGAATACAGCAAGTGATTCATCATAAAGAGGCAAATAAACACAAGAAGTGCTCATAATACAAAGTTTCAGACATTGCTTAGAGTAGCATAAGCTAGAATTGGGAGGGATTTTTTTTTTTTTTGAATATTGTCAGGGATTCTGCATTCCAGATGAAGTCAGAGAGATCATTCCACCAGCAAGGAACAGTGAATGAAAATGTTCTGGAGAGTGATTTTGTGCCTCTCTGTGATGGTACCATGAGCTGTCGCATTATCCTGAATATTGTATAAGCATTAATTTTATGTGTCATTGAACCTAAGGGAGGTTCACGGGAACGCACGTAACCGTCACATCCTTTTGGATTTTCCTGGCGAATCCGGCTTGAATTTTAAATTTTCAGTCTCATTTTCATCAGAATTATCTGTTGTCATATATGTTTTTATTAGATCCAATTAAACCTGAATCATTTTAAGCAAATTGCTTTTTGTCATTGATTCTGATGTTAAAGTTCTGGTTTCTGGGGCTAGATTCACAAAACATAAGAATAAAATTCTTTTTAACTTCTATTTTCTTATTTTTTAACTTAAGAATAAAGTTAAGAATATTTTGTTCTCTTGAATTTCTGAAAAGAATGTTCTGAATGATCATCGTAAATAACTTATTACATTTAAGATGACCTTCAGCTTGTCTTTAATCACCAATGGTAATATGTTTAATGAATTTGTTGTTTCAAATATTAAGTATTACTAGGGATATGCACGAATACTCTGAAATTACATCATTGAATGATAATGCAAACAATGATGGGTCGTGATTATGCGTGACATGAGTTTTTATTGAATTCGAAATTCAGTAGCAACTCTAAAAACAAGTCAAACAGGGACTTTTAATTTTATAATTAAGTATTTTTTGGCAGCATTCAGCACATGTGAGAGTACCCAGACACAGGACTCATTCACTCTAGCAGTGCGCACGCACATACAGATACGGTACGCATTCACTCAAGAAAGAAAAAAGAAGTGCAAATGAATGCAACAGACTGTTCCACCTTGAGACAGAAGCTTAAAATAATTTAAAATACAGTGCAATAACCTTTTCACATGTAAGTTTAAAATATTCTAGCTGAGCCCCTGTTATGAAACACATTTTGTAAAATGTGTGGTCAGTATACAGCATATCGGTAGCGGATCCCTGATGCCCGCAAATTATAGGCCTATATAACCTATAAAAATAGCCAGCCCCTCCCCCTACAATGAATTGTCATACAGTCAGATAACATTGAAGCATGTTATTTTCTTAAGAAAATATTTGAAAACTTAAGAACTTTTCTGAACAGTTGCAGTTAATGTACATTCAAGACAGCATGTGCTTCACCCCTAAGCACATCCTCATGATTACTGTTTACTTGTCA
Source organism: Ctenopharyngodon idella (assembly GCF_019924925.1). Classification (NCBI taxonomy): domain Eukaryota; kingdom Metazoa; phylum Chordata; class Actinopteri; order Cypriniformes; family Xenocyprididae; genus Ctenopharyngodon; species Ctenopharyngodon idella. Next base: position 13,839,601 of record NC_067226.1, read on the forward strand.
CAATATGAATGTTTCCATGGATCTGACTCTTCCAGCAGCTCCTCCTCTATCTGCCTCAACACCTGTTGTGTAAATCTTTCTCTGTGTGTGGAGCACATTGTTTGTGTGTGCTGTTGGACAGAGTAAACACACAGACTCCAGTACAGATGGCCCAGTCTGGCTGATGATCTCCTCTCCAGATACTGGGATAGGTGTCCCTGTAGTCTGTAGTCTGATCTCTTATCTGACTGAAGTACAGACCTTTTATTGCAGTAAGCCATTAATAAGTCAAGGGTTGGCCAATATGTCTTGTCTTTGTAAATGGTATGTTTTTCCTGATAAAAGTGATAAAACATGTTTTCATGAGTGATTTGGATGCAGCATGCTTGATACTATGTGCTAGTGGTCTTTTCTCTACAGTTTCCTTGTTCTTGTTGGTGACTCATGCAACACACAGTAGCTGTATAGCAAATCCCCACAGACTCACGTTTCCATGGCCACAGGATGCATGGCGAGCCCACGTGGAGAGCACACTGCTGTTGCTACGTGGACATGTAGCATCTCCAACTCCTACGTTTTATCTTTGTTGGAAGTTAGATGCATTTTGCATTTGACTGTAAATATTAACTCCAAATGAACAACAACATTGGGAAAGGAAGGAGGATGTAGTCCCCACTTGATCTGAGACAGATATAGACAAAAACTTTGTGGCCAAACTAAACCCTTTTTTTTTTTTTTTTTTTTTTTTTTGAAAATTTGTTTTGTCATGTGAAAGTGCTTCATTGATTGACTGGTGTGAAAAGCTAAGTTACAAAGGTCTCACAGTCAAGAAAGGAAGGAAGTTGATGAGCTATGCGCTTTCATAATTCGTTTGCACTTTCATATTTCGTTTGATCTCATTGGTGGTCAAACACTCTGGCTTTTAACTTCACTTGTGGCTTTAAAGGTTCCGTTGACCTGAACTCTAGTCCAGGTCAACAGAAAGAGCTTTTAAAATGGCACCTAAATAAATGATGACTGTCAGCTGGCAATAGCCAGGTTTCTATCCAAGGATTTTTTTGCGAAAAGGTTTAGCGCTTAAAAATAGTTACCGATATGGCTGATGGAAATACCATTTATCGACAATTTCTCAAGTGTCAACACAATCTTTTTCCATTTAACTTTAGCACATAAATTCTATATCGATACTTCATGTCACAAAAATTTGTTTGGAAACCATTTTTGTCGAGAAAAAGGGCTTTAATGCAAATAAATGTGGTGTCACGTGACAGAATTAGCCTACATGAAGTGTTGCTCCCATTAAAGCACCGTTTCTCTGTAATGTTCAAAGGTACATTAAATAAATTATATTCATATTAAATTGTGTATTTTTTTGATTACACATTTTAATTTGATGTTCCTTTTATTTTGTAACATTGCAAGTTAAAATGTACTCATTTTGTTCTGAAGATGAAAAAGACAAATTGCATGTTGTAACAATGTAACAGAATTGTTGTTTCTACTTCGTATTCATGCTGCCTTTAATGTTATGTTTAGTCAACTTAAAATTAGTGATGGGCATTTTACAAAAATATTGTATTTGAATATTTGGGCTCATAAAAAAAAAAAAAAAAGAATATTAGAATATTTGTTTATTTAAATGACATTTAATGAGAAAGACGTTATTTTTTTTTAATCAGGTTTTTGTCACCATTTCTGAACAAGCTTACGATTAGGTACTATACACAAGCTTATACATGAATGGGGAAAAAACGCTAATAAAGCAGACTGCCAATTATCGTACAGAGCGTACATATACACTCGAGAGTCTGCATATGGTTATCATGTTTATATTGTTTCACATGTCCATGTTTAGAAAAACAACAATATCCACATGCTCTGTGAAAGTTGACTCCACAGTTTGATAAAAATAGGTAAGGCCGGCTGCAGTGAAAAAGCACTCCGTTGGCACAGACGTTGCAGGGACACAAAGATAACAGAGCTAAGTTTCTTACAGCGCTTTGTGTTTTCTGTTCTTAAACCTGTCTCCCTTGATGAAACTTAAAGGAAGCATATGTCTCGATCATTTACTATCTGATCAGTTTTCTTCTCGGCCTTTCTTCTCGGTTTTTGGATTTATCATTGATTCAATGCATTTACAGCCAGCAAAGCAACATAGTAAAATTCAAATAGTATTTTTATTTTTCAAATAATAATTACAGATCAAATATTCGACTATTCGTGCACACCCCTACTTAAAATGTGAAGTTGTAATAAGTGACAACTTTGATATTTGAGTTATCTCATGTTAAATCCGGGAAGGTTATTCTAACACAAATATTGATTGATAAAGTATTGATCTAAATAGTCTATAACGATGTACAAAGCGAAGTGACACTTGTTAATAAAAATAATTTTATTATATGTAGACTACAATTTAATAATATAATAAAAGTTTGGTTCAAATGCATGGATGAGGAAAATACAGCGTCTTAAATCTCTGCAACTCGTCAAATAAAAGTAGGTCGTCTTTCAAATGAAGTCTTTGTCACATAAAGGCAGTTACATGCAGACCTGTCAGACAAGCTGATCCACTTATTATTTCCTAATTTAAAGGTGCAATATGTAAGAATTTTGCAGTAAAATATCTAAAAACCACTAGGCCAGTGTTATATATTTTGTTCACTTACAATATCCCGAATGTTTGCAACTATTTGTAAATCGTGAGAAAATTGCAATTTTAACCAAGGCTCCGGGACGTGTGAGGAGTCGCCTGTCAATTGCGTTACCCTCAGTTTCCGGTTTTATTTTGTAGAAACCATGGAAACACCAAAGACGCTTTAATATTTACATGTTTTAATAGGCAAGGGAACAGCTGTCTTGATATATTTATAGACAGAAAACTAATTGTTGTTATATAGCTCAACACGTTTAGTCTTATTATTTAAATCTAATTTTCTTGATTTTTTTTTTTTTTTTTTTTTTTTTTTTTGCAAGTACCATGCTTTACCATGCCTCAGAGAAAAACACTATTTTGTCAAGTAGCTAACATAGCATAATAAGATGCAGCTTTATTTTTAGTAACAGTAATACAGAATTTTCTCCATCATACAATACGTTTTAAAATGAATTGCATGCCATTTATCAACACAAGCCATCCAGCATTTAATATGATATTCTAAAATCGATCTGTCTTACTGCAGTGTGCAACAAGTGTCTCACAGCGGCCACCGAGCGAACGCTCAGAGTAACGTTATAACATTTTCAACACACTCAAATGTATCTAATATGATAAACAGAGCTGCGTTACCTCATACTCGTGACCGGAAAAGCGGAAGCAGCACCGGCGACTGTGGCATAATAAAAGTTCCGCTGCTCGAGGCGTGTGTTGTGCAATCGCTCCAGCGGCCTCGTTCAGCTCCCACAACACTCGGTCCTGCTCTGTTTCATACTACAGTAACGTTAATAATTGCATCCATGCAAATGATTTCTACCGGAGTCCTATCCCAATTCTTTTGCACCGTCCGTTGAGGCGAAGACCACATGTCCCAAGATTCCGCGCTCAAACTTGGCGTCATCAAGCTACGCCTTTGTTTTGAATAGGCCTCTAGTGACCTCTAGCAGACAAATATTACATATTGCACCTTTAATAATAATATTTGTGAAAGTATTAAGTCATATACTAGTGAATTTCAATTGTCATTACTTTCTACGTTTTACAAATACGATGCGATATATGGAAAATTATGTATGGAAACGGCTCGAGGGCAAATTTTTTTAGCAATACAACAACTTATGCAGGGACAACTTTTAGGGATTAAGTCATTACGCACACCATTTTATCTGTAAAAGGCCAGTTGAGTGGAAAGGCTGGAGACATCAAATTTGGCAAACTTTTTTTTTTACACATTCACATGATAACTTGATTACGCATTGTTGATAACAACAATAGCAATAGCGAGATAACATAAGATCCCACCCTCCCTTCAGAGCATCTCCAAAGCCACGCCTCCTCCAAAACACTTGAACGCATAAAGCAAGGAGCAAACAAAAGCATCTCGAGAGACAGCATTAAACTACTATCTCATGTCTCAAAGCACATAACATTACAATAATAATGAACATAAGCAACTTAAAGAGCTCTGACCTGTACCACCTAACTGCTGCAGGTTCATTTCAGCATTGATAGTGTTGCCATTGAAATGCATAAATTCGAGTCACGAACTGCTGCGAGTTTAATGTCACGGGTTTCTATCTCTTACAAATTACAGTAGTGAATGCAGCATAAGCTCGTTGTTTTGGTTCAGGAGGAACTGTAAAGTGCACACAATGTGAGTGCACATAGGATACACATGAACATTTAAGTAATTTACTGTCATTTAACAGATGCTTGTGGGTAGGTACAGAAAATAACACATTGTAGGGCTGAAGGATCTCCACCTGGGACTGAACCTGCAACCTTTGTTTTATCAATATCAACCCAGTTTCTTAACTACGAAACAACCAGCACTTAGCTTGTACATGTAGCTTTTGCTTGGAGATTGAGTTCAGCCTGAAACTGAGAACTCTGTATGTAGGGCTACTTTCTGGATCTAGCTGAGCTTTAAAACGAAATTTCTCTTATTCCACGCCAGTTAGGAATGCCTCCAGTTTCTGCTTAGCAACTGGACTTATTTGTTAGATATCACTCATCTTTTTATATCCTACTGCCCCAAAGTATTAATACAGCCAATATTCTATTAGTTTAATACAGTCTTAGCTAATGATGATAAACGTCTGTTTGGAATGTTTTGTTTCCATAAATCAAACATAAACAGAACAACACCAGAAGTTCATTTTATCCAGCATACTCTGATGTTAGCTTGTTCACAAGGTTGGGTAGTTGGGTCATCTAGATATTGTGCTTGTGGGTCTATTGCAATCCATTACCAAAATGTTTTTGTTTAAAATACAATCATTTATTATAATAATTGAGTAGTGAAGCATCTTTGAAGTTACAGGAGCTTCTTTATGTTCAGGAGGCTTTAGTCATGCACCTTTCAGGGGTCCAGACTGAACCTGAGAGACCGTTTACAGTGCTGTAAACTCAATCTGAAGGCATATTCACACCCCAAGTAGATATTTGCTAATCGCTATAATCAAATCCTTAAATCAAAGCTGCATTACTGTGGATCTGTTCACACCAAGATCACAATTTGCCCAGTAGCAGGACAGATTTTTGTCTGTCCTTCATCTGACATCAAAAACTGAACATTTAAGTCATATTTTCTAGGGATGTACCAATACCAGCCGATACTGCGCTCATGTACTCATACTCATTAAAATGCTCCGATACAAACAACCGATACCACACAGCGTGTACAGTATAGTGCTTGTGACAAAGAAACTTCGACAACAGAGCAAACAGAAAGCAAAATGGATATATCTGAGAAGGATGTCTATAAAGTAAATGTAATGAATAAATAGAATGGTAAACAAATTAAATATTTACGCCTATATGCTGTGCGCAAGCTGATTAATAAAACACGAGGTGGATTGAGTGCGCAGAGGCACAGATGCGTAAGATTGTCTTGCGCACGTCCCTTTTTCACAGACATCGCTGCGATGTTTGTAGTTCAGTCGGATATGTCAATAGCAAAGAAGGTAAAACGAGGCACATATTACTAACGTTAACTGACGGTAAGAAGAGAGGCCACGCACACTTCTGTTGCATGCTTTTGATTGCTGATCGCTCACTATAAAATGCATGTGTAACAGTATATTAGATCCGTGCATTCGGTCTTAAGCCCAAAGTTTACTTCGTTTTTTTTCACAGTTGAACACACAGCCTTGCAAAGTATACTTCATTTGACTCGTACGCGTACACAGGCAATCGACGCATGAGCAGTTTTGAGCAATCTCTCGCCACGAGTTACAACCCATGTAAATATCTTTGTATTCTTTCATGCTAGAGTTGTCAATCTCTCGCCTATGTAGGCCTCCATTGTCGCTGTAGCTTGCATGCGTGCCGTCTGTTCTGTTTATGCAGTTTTTCTTCGACTACCTTGTGAATCGATGCCCCCAGGGCATGGTTGCCACCTTGTGGATAAGCTAATTACTGCAAAAAAAATGAAATGCGCATGTACGACCTGCGCGTACAGTATACAAACCTGTGCGGTTACAAAAATCCAGCGGTGCGCGTACTCTTCTGATGATAAAATTTGTGTCACGAGCACTGTACGCTGACCTTTGTGTACATGTAAAAAGTGAAGTATACTTTGGCATTTAAAGGGACAGCTGCTTAATAAACCTGCTGCTGTGTTTTTAATGTTATTGAAACAACAAAGAAATCACTCACTGCTCTTGACTGAATGACTTTTGTAACTTTAATAAACATTCATCTATATTTAATTTACACAGTGAAGAAGACTATGCAGGGTTATTTTACATTTTATTACTTTGTTCAAATCCTGTACCTCAAAAACTACTCTTAGAACTGCCGGAAAAGCACTGTTTATTTAATTTGTTTCTTTGTTCTGTTGTATTTATTTGTGCTATTTGTAATTGGATTATTTGTTCTTATTTTATTACTGATTGTTTACTTGTCTTTAATAACATTTTTAATTTACAATTAGGTTAGTAGTTTTTAATTTAGTATCAAAATTGTAACAGAGAATTGTGTTATTTCTCTGGTATCTAATCATTTGAACTATTTACCCAACCAGGCCAGTAGAAAAAATCGTTATCATTGAGCCCGGCTGAAGCAGCTCTAAATATGCGCTGTGCTATTAAATTAAAGTGAAATATGATAGAGCGGTAGAATGAGCAGTGAAAGTAACAGAGGCTTGTACAATAAATTTTAACAGGCATAATTAAAGGTGCAATATGTGATTCTCTACAGAAACATTTTTTGTTACACTGGTTGAAAGTCAAATATGTATTTGCTAAACAAATTAGCCTAAATCAATCATATGATTTATACGATACTTACCAAAAATGAAAGTATCGTATTAGCCTTTTACCTGGAAAAAGTGGTATCGGTGTATCCCTAATATGAAGACTATGTGAACCATCCAGGAAATCGGGCTCATTGCAGTTTAACCAAGCATGACTACATTTACCAGGTATTCTTCCGTGTTTCAGTGTCTCCTCCAATCAAAAGTTTCTTTCATTTATCACTTCTTCGCTAATGTTATACTTGTTTAATGGGCTTAAAAGAAGGATGTGTGGTGGTTCATGCATGTTTCTGCCTGTCTGTGTTTGTATCTGCAGCCCGTTTTGGCCGTGTACGACTCCTTTGGTGCCTCAACAAGCACAGTGCCCAAAACAGACCAGAATGGCTCTTTGTTTACCACAGGGTGTGTGTGAGAGTGAGTGAGTGAGGGCTCGGGTGCTGCTGATTTGTTGACGTGTGTGTTTGTCTTGTTGATTCCTCTGTTTTGAGAGTGCTGTGGCAGACAGGAAGTGAGAATAATAGAGAGAGCTGAGGAATGTAGTGTTTTTGTTTTACAGAGCCTCTCTAACCATCACACTGCTGCAGAGACCAGAAGAACCTTCACCAGCTCAAATACATCACTTACTCTTTCTCCATCCAACACAGTGGCCTAATCAGACTCTACAAGCTCTTCTGTGTAAACCTGAGCTTTTGTATTAAAAAAAGCCAAGTGACAGGACATTTTTGTCTGTTTGGTGGTGTTCTTGGTAGCCCCGCCCATTGTGGAGTCTGATTGGTCAAAAATTCAGCTCTACATTAAACATTAAAAATATCTTTTGAGGTTGTGTCATTCAGAAGTTTCATGTTCATTGTGGAAAGACAAATTGCTTGATGCTGGAAACTTGTGTCTGGTTTTGACATGGTGTCCCATAGGATGTAGGCAGCAGATTTGAGTCCACATTTGTAGTGTGGATTGACAATAAGTGTACAACTCAACAGCCTGAAATGTTTAGCATGCAGTTGATTCAACACAATTTCGGTCTCTTAAAGGGATAGTTCACCTAAAAATGCAAATCCAATGGTTGTTTTATCAGGAGCTTTTCTAGATACTGTTTTGGATATAAATAGTCTTTACCTGCAATACAGAGTGTATTACGCACGCAATAAAGTACTGTACAGTCACAGGAATGATAGAAGACATTTTGTTTCATACAATGGATGGTAGGTAAATATCACCTCGTTCAGCACTATTTGTTTTCTTGTTACAGTGTGAGAAACTGCTGCAAACTATTCTGTGTGTAACTTGAGAATACTGTCTGCATGGATCAATAGTTTATGAATAACTAGTCACAGAGGTTTGAAACGATGTGAGGGTGAACTACTAGTCTCAAATCAGATCTCATTGCTTTGACATTAGCTGTTAATATTGTAGCTGTTAGATTTAATTGGGACTTGAACTCTTACACTCTGGGAAAAGGTAAAGGGTTCCCAGATGCAAATTGAACCTGTTCAAAAATTTGTTTGTGCCAGTATCTATTAAGTTGCTGAATCTGGAGCAGTGACACCCCTTTGTAATTTTTCTTTGTAACTGATATTTGTGATGGTGTATATGAATGTGAATGTTTATTGTATGTATAGTACTTTTAATATTTTTAGGTGTACCAGGGTGATGTTGGAATATTGGTTTTGAGTCTACTCCAAATTTCCCTACCAGGGACAATAAAGTATTTCATTTCATTTCATTTGTAACAGAAATAACGATACTGTGTGGTGGCTGAAACGGTTGTAACGATTCAGCAGAGATCATACAGCTTGGCTTGAGAATCTGCTTGAGAAAGTGAATCTCAGTATGTTCAAACTGCACGTCTGATGTGTCTGGTCAGTGTCCCTCATGATGGTTTGTTTAAGCTCACGTTACAACAACAGATTTGTTGAGTCTTTCTGCTGGTTGAACCTCCACCACATTTCAGGAAAAGCAAATCACTGCTTGTTAGGAAGTATTTCGATTTCCATTCTTGTTCTCAGTATTGTACTCATGTGAATCTCAATTGATTAATTACTATTACAACAGCCCTCGATCTACGTCTTTAAAATGACTGTAGTAAGCATTGGTAACTTTGTTTGGGTGTGTGTAGGTGCAAATATATGTGTGTTGACACATTGTTTTCATTGGCTTTGGAGGCTTGTTAAAATGTAGCTGTTGAGGATATGCAGACATGTGATTCTACAAGAGGATACAGTGCCCTCCGCACACTCAACTCTTTTATTTTCATAAAAAAAAAATTTTTCTTTCTTTCTTTCTCTTTTGTCGTCTTCTCACCAGAGCTTGGATTTTTTATGAAAAGGAAAATATAATATAATATAATATACTGGTTGAGAACCACTGCACTAGACGTATTTGCAACATGTTATTCAGAGTTATGTTTATTGTTGGTGTTTATTGAGATTGTCTTCAGGTATGTTATTTGTGCTTAAGTGTTGCTATGGTTATTAATTAGTGGTTAAACGGATCGTTGTTGATCCGTACGGACCAAGCCCCACGGTTCGGCACGCATGTGATTCACGGATCGATTGCAGGTTTAACCGCAATAGAGTGAAAGGTTATCATTTGCACGTGTTTTGTCTTGCTAGTTTACACATTAAATAGATATAAAACCATTCCAGCGCTAGAAGAGGCAAAAGAGGATTTAATTCGGTATCGCACGCCACGTTGTTATCGGTGCCCACAGACGCATGTACATACACAGAGAGAGAGAGAGGCACGTTACAGATAGCTCGCAATCTCCAAATTGATTTCTCTTTCGCGTTCTAAATGCACTTGGATGGACACATACACGCATTATGTCAGTCAAAATACCCCTCTTGGCAAGTATTCTCGTAAACACATTCGGTTATGCCTTAAGTGAACAAGGTGAGAACTCGGATGTGTATCTATCGGATGTGTGCGTGCATGGAGTCTTACTCTTAAAGTGACAGCAACCTATAAATAGCTGCTGTTGTCTGTCATGTAAATCAAACAGCAAAACACAGCTTTAACAAAGATTAATCTATATTAAATTTATACAGTGAACAGTGTCATTTTGCATTTAATTACTACATTTCTGTACACGAAAATTAATACTACAGTTAGACCTTATACTTTATTTGTAGCTTTATGATGTATTTATTTATGCTTGTAATTGGTGTACAGTATTTGTTCTTTTTACAGTCTGTTTACTTGCCTTTAATAATGTATTAGTTAGGCTAGTAGTTTCTGCTGTGGTATCGGAGTAGTTAAAGTGGGCTAAGTAATAAATGGAAAGTTACCCCCCGCCCCCCAATTTATTTATTTATTTTTTATTTTTTGTGCTGATCCGAAAAATGATCCGATCCGTGACTTAATAACCATGATATTTATGACTTAATAACCGAACTGTGACTTTTGTGATCCGTTGAACCACTATTATTAATGATGTTAAACAGTATGTAATTGAAGAAGTCATCTTGGGTGTGGTTTGTCCTCTTTAGGTGGTGCATGTTGTCATATTTTATAATGGCAAAGGTCGCTTATAAAGAGCCACTGTTAGCTTTAATGAAGCTGGTTCTGCTCTATGTTTGGACTATGTCCAGTTGGAACAGTAGACATGTTTTGATCTCCTTGTAAGTTTTCCAGGAATGTACAGGGAATTTTTGGAATTCAGAATGTCCGCTTTGTTCAAAAAGTTCTGCCTGAGTCATCGCTTAAAGCTGCAGCGTGTTATGAATTGCAAGCATTTTAAAAGATTTTGGTTGGACTAAAGCAGTACACTAACAGATTTAGCTACATTTAAAAAAAAACCCAAAAAGGTGTGAATAAAGAACCCTAAACTAAACCCCACAGAACCATTTTTACCATAAAACTGTTCTTCGGGATGATATGGTTTTATAGAACTATATGTGGGTTAGGGTGTGTTTTTTTTTTTTTTTTTTTTTTTTTTTTTTTTTAAATCAGATTTACAGACCTAGAAATTTTCACCAGCGTCTTTATTTATTATTCCGACTACGGTTGGCCTCTGCATTGTGTTATTATATTGCTATCAGTCAAATTAGTCTTTTACTTTATTTTTTGTTTTCTGCTGAATCACAATTAAAATGCAAGTGTAGGGAGGCAAAGAGAGAGTTTGTAACCATAATAGAGGTGTGCAATATATATCGTCTACAGTAATATTGTGATTGTTTTAACAATGTGTGATCTGACATTATAGAGTATGTCCCTCACATTACAAAAACACATCTAGAGAGTGCACGTATACGCTACGTGATGTAGTCTAGTAGGTTAGACTAGTGCGCTCATGCATTTAGAGTGCACACAGTCACTGCGTGATTTAGTCTATTAAAATGCATTTAGAATGCCCCCAATATTCAAGATAAGGAGGCACAAATACCTCTGTCTTTTATATTTATATAATTTAATATAGTCATGTAAATGCCTCTTTAGATGCAACTTCTGTTTTCCTCTGCATTGCAAAAATGTGTTTTGTTGATACTGATTTCACTTGATTGGTAACAGCCCTGTTGTGTCTTATTATTCTAACTGAATTTATTGATTAAATGTAAGAATTTGACACACATGATGATGCATACATTTAATTAGGTTTAAAAATGCTAGAAATGCACCGATTTGCAATTTTCTTGGCCAATTCCGATTTCTGACTTTTTTTTGTTAGTGTGACCTGCCGATTCCGATTTTCTTTCTAAGAACTATAATTGACAGCATATACAAATAGAGTTGTTAAAAAAACTGACTTGGTACCTACCGGTACTGAAATTTTAAAAATGTGATGCTTTGAGCACTGGTGAGCGGATTCGTAAACACCTCTGATTGGCCATTGTGTTGACACGCTCATCGGATATGTCTGTGATTGGCTACAATGATCAACACACGGGAGCATTTGAAAGCACACGGAAGTGTTTGAATTTGAAAATGTTTTGAAAGCGTTAGTGGGAGCGTTTGAAAGCAGGCGCCTATCAGAGGACTGGTCCGCGATAGACGCCTGCTTTCAAACGCTCCCGTGTGTATCTGTGTAAGTGTTTGGTAAAGAGCTTCATTGATGACTATTTACAACGTTTTTAAAGTGTTGATGATTGAAGCCAATCACAGACATATCCGATGAGCCGTGAACACAATGGCCAATCAGAGGTGTTTACGAATCCGCTCAACAGCGCTCAAAGCATCACTTATTTTAAAATTCAAGTACCGACTAGGTACTGAAGTCGGTACTTTTGACAACTCTATATACAAACAAAAATCTACTTTTCTTCAACCCAAAGATTTATTTTCTTAAAAAAAAAAAAAAAAAAAAAAAAGTAAAAAGTCAGTAGTAAAATAAGAACAAATAAACAAATTGCAAACAGCTGAAATAAATGCAGTAGAATAAAGAGCTAGGTAAGTAGGTAAGAAATACTACAGAAATTAAAGTAATCAAATGTAAAATAACACTGGATAGTCTTCATTGTAAAAATTAAATACAGTGGTGCGCGTGCTTTTGGTGTGAGCGCGAAACCTGCGGGAATGACTAAAATTATGCGCAATACAAGCACTATTTAAGCGAATGAGACTGATAAGAGGCAGGTGTGTGTCACTTCGCCGTCGGAAAGAAGAGCATGAGAACACACAGCTGACGTTATTGCCTGTGCTGCTGGTAACAAAACGGATCGGCTTGGAATCGGAAAGACGTGAGACTGACCAGCTGGTCACTGATCCTGGCCGATCATGCAGGAAATCGGCCGATTCCGGTCCCTGGAATCTCATTAGTCACAGGTGAGTGACATCATCTGGGCTCTGCTTGCCTGTCAAAATTTTTTTTAACCAGGTGACGACTAGCCTGTCATTGTAATGAAACTCAGAACAATTACATTACCAACATACTTCATAAACATTGCCACTGATTTAGCAAATATAGATTATGCCCTCCCAAGCCCTAGCATAGCTTTAGTCAGAAGTTGGCATGTCAAAGCACTCAAACAGAGCACTGCTAAATGTGTCACTGAGCCACATTGTTTAAAAAAAAAAAAACCTCAGCTATAATGTGCTCTTTATGGATTTTCTTAAGATGTATTTCAAGCTCATGACTTTTTATAAATGAGTGACTTATGTTCTGACTCAGGACTGTCATTGCTAACAGTGTGATTACCCGCTTATTAATCTGATTCTCATACCGCAACTTATGACCCTTACGTTAGAATGAACTTGTACTAAAAAGAGCTGATGAATGGTCAGAGAGAACAAACACAAACACATCTTCACCATATGTATCAATGACCGCATGCTTTTTATGGCTAATCTGAACACTTACTGGCATAATTTAAAATGGTACATGGAATTTGTGTGTCACTCTGCTGTGACCCATCACATGATCTGGTCTCTTCTGTTTTTCTGCTATAGCCATGCTATAAAGCCTTTAGTGCAGCAGTGACCATTCACTTTTTTTTAGCCTCCTTGGTTCTGAAAGGATTTTCCCAATCCCATACAGATTTTTAAAAAGTCTTTGTTAAAGAGTTATACGCCATGAATCAAACCAACCAGCTATGAGGTGAATAACAACCTTACAAACTTTGATTTGACTCAAACAAAAAGACAAAGGCAGAAGGCTGTATTTAACGGCTTATATATTGACATTTACACTTTAGTGTGTGTGTGTGTGTGTGTGTGTGTGTGTGTGTGTGTGTGTGTGTGTGTGTTGTGTCATTCCCAGTGCTTCATTGTATTGGGTAGGCCCTAAAGAGTAGTTTAAGCATGATTGTCTTGTTTCCATTCTCTGATTGGTTGAGAATTCTTGGCTTGAATCATAGGTAATGAACCCAGAACCTGACTTTTGCTCTCCAAAGTTACTGTCTTCATAGTCAGAGCAGCTGTGGTTTACACACAAGTACGTGAATGCAAACACTTATAGCAACACAGGATTTCAGGTGTCACTGCTTTCTTAAATGTGTCAAAACACAGGGAAAGTACACAGTGCATTCTCAATGTTGCCTGTTAGGGGCACTATAGTGAGCATTAGAATCTCTAAAGACCGTTTTCTCTTTCAGATCAAACACTGTCATGACATGGCTGGCCAGCATTTTGAATAGAATATTGCTGAGGAAAGTTAGTAACTGTTGACGTGTTTAGAACTAGCTACCTAAATGATAACGCATCCATGTTAATTGCACAGATGTTTGAAAATAACTCCGTTTTCCCCTTGAATACTGTCTGTTTTTATAGCACATGTTCTTCTGAACGTGAAGGCTGGGAATGTTGTATGCGCCGCAGAGACTTGACCACATGATTGTTGGACAGGCCTACAAACACTCACCTTCACAATGAGGCTTTGTGCTTATCTGCTTTCTAGCTGCCATTTCAGGCTGAGCTGTAGTGTGCACAGTTTGCTGTTTTTCTTTTTATCCATCTCCAGTAGGTTACTACTGATCATGAGGATTGAATTGGTCACATGACTGAATGCCTTTCCTGTTTTGTGTTTCACAGATGGAAAACACGCAAAGACGTGCAGGTTTAAACACCTTTTTGGCATTTGTTAGAAAAACAAGTTGATGTGGAATTGTCCATCAAAATAGATGATTAGTATTATAGCAGCGTTGTGTAAAGTAGGCTTGCTGCGGTAGTCTGTTACCAGTGTTACTGGTGTTACACAATGTTCGGCTGTACACAGATTACATTGGCCACCGCCCCACTGTCGTTTTGCTTTTTTGTAGAAATAAAACCTATATAGTTCAGTTGGTCAATGGACACTACAATTATAAATTAAAAACTAAACTGCTCTGCCCCAAACACCACGAGCTTCAGAGTGAAACAGGAGTCAGAATTCATCTATCACGTGACAATGTGAAAGATGACTGACAAGACGATGGCAAAGGATTTGGTGTACAACAGATGCTGAACATCATTGACAAATATCTCCACATATGGATAGTCTCCCTGATGTCCACAAATTATATACAATATCCCCCACCCAGTGTTATTGGTAATATTAAAGTTGTCGCAAGTTTATTTACCATGTGAAAATGTCCTCACTTTAAAATCCCTAGTGTGAAGTGTCTGAAATGTCAGTGTGACCATACAGGCTGATCATGTTGGTAAAATTGTGCAAGTCCTAATGCAGAATGGAGCTGTGGCATGCCGGAAACAGGAGGAACGAACACACACAAACACGTACAACCCTGAATAAAACATGGGATGAACAACAGCAACAACAAAAGTGTCTTATCTTTGTACTCGAACAGGCTGGCACTTTACAACACACAAACTGGATTGTTATAATCAATACTGAGACCAAAAAAGAGGGGCAAAGAAAATTAAAGGGATATTTCAGGTCAAGTAGTTTGTGTTTGAGCGTCTGTGTGCTGTTGATTACCACTTAAAAAGAATTTGGGCTCACTGCAGTTGGTATATATTTAAAAAAAAAAAAAAAAAAAAAAAAAAAAGTTTTAGCTTGCAAGAGTTATGTACATTCTATGTAAACCTGTTGGGCAAACATACAGCAACCACAAACGCGGTCAATAGAACTTCAAATAAATTCAACCTATGTATTTTGTGAATCCATGTAAAGATGTATCCATGTAAATGTTTCATTTAATTTTTTTTTTTTTTTTTTTTTTCTAACTTTGACATTTTAATCACATTTGAATAACTCTATCTTCCGGTGAAATCACATTTCTCTGATGACATATGGGTGTAACACCCACATCTCAAAATCCAATCAACAACTGATGGATAGAACCAAGTCCCCACCCTACTTTATCCTTTTTCACTCAGATGTACGTTACGATACTGAAGAAAAGATCTCTCAACTTACGTTTTATCTCAACATTTACTTGAATATAAGGCATTTGCATTTTTGTTTGGATATATGAAAATCTGCTTTTCCCTTTCACAAATTAGAGAAACTCCCTTAATTTAGGATTAAAACAGAGTTTATGCTAACTTAGTGTAGAATTTATGGCCTTTAGTTGTGCAGTACCAGCTATTATGTACTAAAACAGCAGTGCAATAGGCAAAGCATATGGCTTCTTTGGCACCTCAGTTCCTTTGTGTTGTTTTTATCTGGAAATTTACATGGTTGTGTTTTTTTTTTTTTTTTTTTTTTTTTTGGACTGTGTCTTTGTCTGTAGCAACATTACATAATGTGGACACAGGCTATGCCAAATTTAAGACATCTAACACACACCTTCAAGTGAAATGTCATTTTTCTTTCAGATGGGTTATCAAAATACTCCTAACATTTTGTGGCTCATGTTTGTTTGGGCAAACAGTGATCATTGCATCAAACTCACACCATTAGTTCAGCAAGAAGTTGATGTGTCAGATGGGTCTGATAAAATGGAGCGATGTATGATACGATGATACAGCTTTTGGTTTTTTAAGAAGAGTATGAGTACATGATCACAGTATCTTAGGGTGTTTTTACACTGGCAGTTTAGTTTGGGACAGGGCACGGTTCGCATGAAAAATGGCTAATGTGGACCTGGGTGCGCAGCGGGGTACCGAACCCGAGACTACCTGAAGGAGGTGGTCTGAGTTCAGTTGCACTCGAACTGTGCTGTGATTCGTGTGAATGTGAAAGCAACACGGACTCAGGTATGCCCTTGTTCAGGAAGTAAAGTGTATTTGTGCATAGCAAGTGCAATCAGGGCAGCAAATTAATGGAAATTTCTCAAAAGAGGCAAGCAGCAGAAAACTGCCTTATGCGACGCGCATACAGTAAACCCAAGTGTCATTTACTCAGCTGCGTATAATAGCACCAAATTAATAAAAAAACACAATATATTGACCCGTGTTCTGTTCTCTATCTTGCACCGTGCATGTTTGTGATAACATATGTTGCAAATGCACCAGGGTTCAATAGAATCGGGTTGAGTGTGAAACCAGACCAACGCTGTGGGGGGCACCGGGAACAATCGTGCTCGGACTTGGACCACAGCAAACGTGCCCAGTGTAAAACGCCCTTAGCTTCTAGTTGTCTTCATTCATTAAACTGGTATAAGAGGACATATTTTAACATTTGAAAAAATGACACACGTCACCTTTAAAACCTTCAATGGATATTCGTCTGTATGTTCACCTGTGCTCTGCATCTCATTTGACTTTGGTTTGGAATGCAAATCAAATCGTGTGTTGTAGGTCAATCACAGAGGCCTGTGTGGATGAGACTCACTCTGTTCCTCCTGTTCTCAGTAGTTGGCAGTTACATCAGCCTGCACAGCATATGACAATGAAAGGAGGCTGTCTGCAGCAGAACAGTCTGTACAAAAGGGAGGAAGACTGTGTGATTTGTGCTTGCATTGCACACCCATTTCCTCTTGTTAATTGGCACTTGTATTGGCACTGTCATTAAAGTCGGCATGAAATCAAAATTGTAAAAAGAGTAATTTTTGGCATCATATACAGGAAGATTAGTCCTCTTATTAGAGCACCTTCATTTTAAGAAAGACTTAAACTCTTGATTGTGGCCGTACTCCTCTAGTTCCATAGGTGCTGCAAGAAAATAGTCCAAACGTGAACTTTGATTCAGTGTGATCTTGCAATGCACATTTTTTTGCTTTGCCGCACGTGCCAGTGAAGATACCTTTTTTTTTTTTTTTTTTTTTTTTTTTTTTTTTTTTTAAATTAATACTTTTATTCAGCAATGATTAAATTAATCAAAAGTGACAGTAAAGATACTTAAATTGTTAAATTGTTACAAAAGATTTCTAATAAATGCTCTTCTTCTGAACTTTCTATTTATCAAAGAATCCTGAAAAAAAAGTATCACTGTTTCCCAGTGATTAAAGTTCTTAGTTGCTACGAAGGATTTCCATTTGATTGCAGAGAGGCCATGTATTAAAAATTAGTGGGGGCGGGGGCAAAAATTGCATTAAAATGAACAAAAATGCCCCTCAAATTCAAGATACGGTAACAGAAAATGCGCAGTTAGATTAATCCAGTACAACTGTCCCGATTAGTGTTGTCAAAAGTACCGGTACTTCGGTACCAAGTCGGTACTGAAATTTTGAAAATGTGACGATACCAGCATTTCTGTAGTACCGGGAGTACCGAGTATACGGGTATATTCGGTACCCACTGATAGGGCTGTGCCAGTATTTATGTGAATATGACACGAGTGAAGCACAAAGCTTTGTTTCTAAAGAAATAAAAGGTTAGCAATTAAATGTGACATCGCAGCCATGGAAACATTTGGATTCATGCCCAATGAGAGAGGTACGTGAGTCCATATTTGAATCTCTGTTTCTTTTCCCAAATCTCCACTCACGCAGGGGATTATAACGTTTCTTTCTTTCGCTTGTTATTAGACTTCATAAGGCGCGTCAAGTTTATTTGTATAGCGCGTTTCACACGCAGCGATTTTTAGTTTCGCTTTCTCTGGCAGCGCAAAATCAAACCTAGCCTGAATGTCTTGGCCCTACTGAAGATAAAACTCGCTCTTCAGACCTTTTACATCAAGTGTCAGTAGCTTGTAACATCAGGAGATAACATGAAGATATTATAAAAGAGATGCTCTTTCCTGCTCGTGTCCCACATCCCTCTCAAAGCGCAGAGCGGTAAGCTATATGACACATCTTTGTGTGGAAATAAAAAACAGTTTTTTTTTTTTTTTTTTTTTTTTTTTATAAATAACATTTAACTTTCTTATTTTTTAGTTAACCATTATTTACTGATATTTGTTTCATAGTTTTACAGGCTGTAGTGTGTCGTTTCACTGACGGAATAGCTAAAATAAACACGCACGTCTGTTACAAAATGGATGTTTGAGCATTCGTTAATTTATTTTTTTATATTTCAAAATTTATTTTGATTTGTGTGTGTGTATATATATATATATATATACACACACAAACATACACGCGCTCCAAATATTTATATGTATGATTACCATCATATTTAATGTTTATAAAATAGGCTAGTTAAATAAAATAGTAAAATAGTTCTGACAGATTTTCCTGTGGTACCGAAATTGGTACAGAGAACCGTAAAATTTTAATGGTATTGGTACCATGACAACACTAGTCCCGATTAAAGTGAAAATGAACAAAAGGTGCTGATTGCAGCATTAGGCTATATTTAGATCTGCTCACATTGCATCAAATTTCTTTTCACATGTTTCTGTTGATTTTATGAATGCAATGGCCAATCAGAGGTTTACTTTGAAAACACTCACTGACTGAATTCTGTACTCTTGAAAATTCTCTCATCATAAACACAACGTGCAAATTCTTTGTAAGTAAAGAGGTGTGTTGTGCAGTGTAGACAGTTTGT
The DNA here is from genome assembly GCF_019924925.1 of Ctenopharyngodon idella. NCBI lineage: Eukaryota > Metazoa > Chordata > Actinopteri > Cypriniformes > Xenocyprididae > Ctenopharyngodon > Ctenopharyngodon idella. Next base: position 13,858,740 of record NC_067226.1, read on the forward strand.
TTGATTATAACAAGAGATTTTGAGAGCATGCAGAACTTGTGCGCTTCAGTGATGGGGAACATTTTTTGCTTGCTTTCTGTAAATAATTTATTTGCTATTTGAATAACCTTTTTGTTTTTCATGCTGCTAAGATAACCACTGTCTTGATTTTCTAATGCGTAAGAATGCAATAAACTAATTCATAAAAGGTTCTTAACTTGTTTTGTCTGTTCAACCTTCAACAATATGACCAGACAAATACAGTGAAGACGATGGAGTGTTGATTTACATTTGATTATTCAACCTGAAGACTGGAGTAATGATACTGAAAATACAGCTTTGGCATCACAGGAATAAGTTGCATTTAAACATGTATTGAAACAGAACATTTATTTTAATATTTTTAGAATATTTCAAGATATATTAATATAATAATTTATTATATTTTTAATCAAATAAATGAAGGCTTGGTGAGCATAAGAGTCTTTTTTTTTTTTCAAAAAGTTTTTTTTAAAAATCTTACCGACCCCATATACATATTTGCATATAGAACCTGGTCCTCTAGGTCTCTTAAAGTCTGGCTCCATCCCAAACTTTGCTTGTCCTTGTCACACACTCTCTTACTCAGTAAATAGTGCACAGTCTTTCACCTCCCTAAGTAAATGATTGCTTTCCCATGAACATTCAGCAGTTAGCTGTGTTGAGATAGGCCTTCGGTTTCTCTGGCAATGGTTTCTTTTATCCCTCTCACTCTATACTACTCTACACTCTATACTCTATACACTCTATACTACTTAGTTTTCTGTGGGCCCTCACACATGCCTGTCATTTCTAACCTACATGAGTTTGAAGGGAAAGGAGTTCAAGAAAAAAAAATGTTTACAGTCATGATTACACACCAGTTCTGCATGTTACACGCATGAGTCCTCAGCTCTGCCTTTGTGTGGAAATACCAAATGTGACATGGACTAAATGGAAGGACTGCTTTTTTTGTGTCTCTTTTGATCTGTCTCTGTTCTTGGCTTAGTGATCTTGAGCTGCTTCAGAAAAAGATTAATATTTATTTATTTTTTATTTTTTTATAAATAGAATTTTTTTGATACTGACTTGACTGTACGTTTCTGAACAAATTAGTTTAATTTTGGTAGATCTTTAATTAAATGTTTATATGTACGTTCAACTCTGCAGTCTGATAACTACTAATAAATGATTACTTGTGCATGTATTCCAAACTAAATTCTGAGAATCAAAGGGCTATTAAGTTTTGCATAAAACTCTCACATGTGAGTTTAATGAATTGGGTACTGTGTAATTATGACCAAGACTTTAATGTTTAATGTTCAGCAAACAAACATGCTTTGATTATTTGAACCATTGATGAGCCACAAAAAATGAAACTCTCAGCCTTTTTGGTAATCTTTTTTTTTTTTTTTTTTTTTGTCATAAGCAGAATATGCTTGAAATGAAGAGTGAGACAAGCTGTTTATGTTAGAGGAATGTCTGCAGGACAGAAATGCTGTACTCTGCTGATCCAGACACTTCTGCAGTCCTGCCATGGGCCCCCTGTGGTACAATAGCACCAGTGACAGAGCTGCAGTCTGTGTGCCAGACTCGTTTGGCTCAGGACCCTCCGTTTGGACAATTACCCTCGCATAAAAATTGAGCCTTTTGTTAAATATTTGATACTAATTGTAAAAACTACGATAACTACATTCAATACCTCACGCGACATTGAATTGAATTCTAATTGGAATGAGAAGTGGAATTTACTAGGACTGCAACAACTAATCCATAAAATCAATAATAATCGACAATGAAAATCATCAACAACGAATGTCATTATCGATTAGTCGCGTCTGCCCTCCGTGCACGGAAAACTTTCGCCAGTCGTGTCAAATTACAACACAGAATAACGCATTTCGTTGGACAAAATGCATCTAAAAATAGTGGAGGAAACAGAGTGAGCTGCTGCGGGAAAGGTATGTGATCCAAACTGCCCAAAACATGAGAATTCTTTATTTTAAGCTTCAAGCTAATGCATTAGCGTGATGTTTAACATGGAATGCCATGCCAGGTGCTTTGACAGCGCAAAACTTTCATTTTACGGTTATATCCTTACCTGTGAGTTACAAATTCACGCGGGTGTCTGCATTAAACATCAGAGTTTACGGAATGAGCACCATTGCTCGTATGCGCGTCAAACAGACGGGATGCATTAGGTAAGGGAGACAATTAATATTCAGCGCAAAATATTCATTTTGCTGAAATATCTGTTTTTGCACTTTAAATTTAGGTTTAAAAGTCAACATGTAATTCAAGTATTTTATGAGGGTGGTAACTGTAATTGAATGTACATGTAAGACGTTTCTTACATTTTACAGAATAAAGAAATGACAGTAACAGGTTACTGTGTCCAGAGTGAATGTGTGTGTTCCAGAGGTGTAAAGAGTACCTGAAAACCATACTTGAGTAAAAGTACTGATACCTTACATCGAAAATGACTCCACTACAAGTTACAAGTAACCAATTCCAATACGACTTGAGTAACAGTCTTAAAGTATCTGATTTTAACAGTACTTAAGTATTTTACTCATGCTGAATGTAGGCTCAGAGATGCACTAGTCTTGAGAGACATACCTGTGAAAATAAGAAACAATTGATTTGTAAGATGAGAAATCAAGTTTATTTTCTAAAATCAAAACAAAACTGAACACCTCAATGCAATAAATTAAGGTCGACACAACAACCTTTTAAACGTCTGCAAACTCTCAAGTCTCAGTTGAGCTCAAGTGCACAGAAAGGCCATAAGTAAACCAATATCCTTCAAAACGGTCTTGTCAATATAGCGGATAAATAAAACAAATGTTAAATAAAATTAAATAGTCAAAGTCTACTGTATGTGCTGGTTTGAGCCTCATCACTAGCTGCAGTCATTTCCTCATCTAATAAATAAAACATCTGCGATCAGCATCTATCTGCTAATGCACTCACATTCACGTAAAGTGTCCTTGTTGACAAGTTTTGGGTGAGTAAAGATAGTAAAGATAGAGTGCCTTCAATGCCCTTAGATGGCGATATCGCTTCTTTATATCAGAAACAAACTGCTGCAGAAAAAGTTAGCTGCCATGAAAAATGTAATTTGTAATTGCATTACTCATCACAAATGAAGTGGAGTAAAAAAGTACATTTACTTGCTCAAAAATGTAAACAAGTAGTGAGTAAAAGTTGCCAATATCTTTGATACTCAGTACAACTACAAAGTAGCCAAAAAGATACTTAAGTACAGTAACTAATTACATTTACTCAGTACTTTACACCTCTGGTGTGTTCCTGCAGAACATTCCTCTTACCTGTTAACACTGAGTTTGTGTTTTTATTTTTATTTTTTTTCCTTATTATCTTTATTATCTTCATTTTTAATGTAGGGATTTAAACTGTCCTTTTGCTTTATAGCTTTTTTGCATATCATAGATATAGATATATTCACTATATGTTTTCATAGCATTCAGTTGGCACATTTGTTTGAAGGACAGCATTGGCCAGGATGTGGAATAGTGTGTTTTGTCAAAATAAAATAAAAAAAGAAAATTGGGCTTGCTTTTCTAGTTAAAAATTACACTTACCGCAAGTAAGGTTTTTTGGGGTTTTTTTTGTATGTTAGTCAAATATAATTTCTTTCCATTTAGTTATTCTTCCTTGAATTCAAAGTTTGCATCCTGTTTTGCTGTTTCAATACAAATCCATAATTTGATTTTAAATTTAAATTGCATTCACAACTAATTGCTGCAAAGCAACCCCTGATTTTTACTCCTAGTTCAGTATGAATAAGTAGCTTTACAATCTTTTCTGTCTGTACCCACCAGGTATGTGTGCAGGTATGCACTTGTAAAAATGAGATAAGTGGAGAGGTGATATCACAGTGGCATTGTGTGAGTTCAGCAAAGGAAATCAGGTCTGTGAAAGTGTCTTATTGACCTGCAGGATGAACAGAGTCACTAATGAACAGTTTCATCTGTCATCAGCCTACCTCTCTACTATTAATAATCCACTGCTCTTACTATCTCTCTTGCTCACTTTCCCTTTCCCCAATTCCTCTTCTCCATCCTTCCTGACCTCATTTCTCATCTCTTCCCTTTTGTATCCCACATTCTTGCCATCTTTTCTTCTTTTTTTTTTTTTCTTTTTTTTTGGCTTGAATGTGTCCTTTGCTTGAGAACAATAGAAAAGTCTTCCACTCGGTTGGTGCCTTTAGTGGGAGGAGCTAAGTGGTCTTAGTTTTGATTGACAGCACTGTGTGCAACTTCAGAGGCTTTGTCTCAATGCTAAGGGAAAGAAGAGGGAAAAGAGGGCAGGGGGTTTGTTCATATGAAGGACCCTCAGTGTAATCCTCACAGGTCAGTGGAGGAAGAGAGAAATGTTCTCCTTTAATTAGAATTTGGTTTCAGAATGATATTTTATAATGTTTTGTTCCTATCCTTCCGTGGGGGGTTACTGATGCGGTCAACCCCACAATCCTCTGTCCTCTTTTCTTCAGAGCTGAAAAGGACCATCTTAAAGCTTTGTTTGCCCACTCCTCCCCCATCCTTGCCCCCCACCCGTGCCATCCTTTCGTTCAGAGAGAAGGAAGGAGGCCATGAAAGGGCCATTCATTTTCAAAACTTTTGTGCTGTTTTAATTTTGCATGAGCCATTAAGATGAGCGCTGTGATTGACGATGGACATGTCATTGGTGTTTTAAGGTCAGGAGCTTGTGCTCTTAGTGGACCTAATGCGTGTTTGCATTGTTTCCAGATGCATTAAACATTAATACTATAAACGTTGTGGGAATTAACATGCTCATCAGTTAGGTGCTGTAAGGTTTTGTTAAATTATAGTAATAACTAGAATTTAGTGTGCTATTTGCATATATATATAATATTGTTTTTTTTCTCTCAGATATGCACACTAACTAATGTTGAAAACTCTGTTAAAGTTTCTGGTCTTGTATTCATTTTTGAATTACCTTTAAATTAAATGGCCTGTTTTCAATTTAAAATTTTGCATTACTCCTTATTACTGTTGGTTGTTTTAATTTCTATTGTGTCAAATATTAAAAAAAAAAATGCAATTTGACCATTTGTTTTATTGTGTCAGACTACTTTGTTGTAGTGGCCATGCCATAAAGTAGAGACAAGGTAGAGGAAACACAGATGGTGTGATATTGAGAGTGGCATCTGTTTGTCAGTGTAGTCGGGTGTTTAAATTCATCTCATTTTAGCTCTTAAAACATTACAGTCTTGTCATCTTCTGTGCCGTCTGTTTCCAAGATGAAATGTTTAGTAATGTTGCAGACGCAGGGGTTAACTGTAATGGTTTAATTGGAGAAAGTCATGGGGTAAGCAGTCACTTGACTAACACACAGCAGCCTCTGTGCTGACCTGGACGCCTGAGCCAACATATTCTTTTTAGTCCTTCTCTCTCTCCCCCCCCCCCACCCCCATCTTACTCCTCTTTTCTCCATCTCCATGTGCATGTGTGCCTTGCTCAGAGAGAAGGAAATGTTTGTTTAAAGGGGTCCTTGATTATGATTTCACTTTTTTAACTTTATTTAGTGTTGCTGTTAGAGCATAAACAACGTCTAAACAAAGTTCAGTGCAAAGGGAGATATTTTCTTTTACAGAAATTGCTTTTTAAGGACTACAACAAGCTTCGTCCTGGGTTGGTGACATCACAAACCCCAAAATTTACATAAACGCTGCAACAAAGGGGGTGAGGTCATGTTGGGCTGCCTTAGAGAAGAGGAGTTGTTGTATTGAAGTGTTGTTACCGTGCTGTCATTTTACGCTGGACTGCTTCACAATCAAGGGTCAATTCAACGCTGGGTTTGACCAAAAGATTAACATGACGGCACATCCTAATCAATGAATCAACTCCACAGCAACTCCATAAATTTATCCACTAACCATTCAGAAATGTCCAGATGCATTCTAAAAGTTGTAACTTCTTCCTGAGTCTCTCCATCAGTGTCCGACTCCAGTTTAAACAATGTAAGGCTGAACACCGTTACTGACAATCGTCATTTTGGCTGCGTAAGATTCTCCAGCTTTGTTGTTGTTGAGCAACCGAAGCGTGAGCTGTTAAAGGAAAGAGGGCCAGGAGCAGCAGCTCATTTGCATTTAAAGGGGCACAAAATGGCGTGTTTTTGCTCACACCCAAATAGGGGAAAATTTGACAATCCTATAATAAATTATCTGTGGGGTATTTTGAGCTGAAACTTCACATTCTGGGGACACCAGAGACTTATATTACATCTTGTAAAAGAGGTATTATAGATCCCCTTTAAGGTTTGATTTATTTTTCAGCTGTTGTGTTTGTCACATAGACAAGGACAGTACAGGCTGTGACTTTTATATTTTTTTTGCGCTTTGGGCATAATCACTGTAAAGGACCTTGAGCAGCTGTTAGATGGGGAACTCCAACACTCACATTCTCATTTAGGACTATTTCCCTTGTGCTTTGAATGTGTGTTTAAATGTGCTGTGTGTGATTATGTGCCTCTAGTGGCACCAAGCAGAATTGCAAAAATAATGGCTTTTTCTAAAAAAGTTTCTCAAATAATCCCCCTTCTACCAATACTCCCCCAAACTCACGCTATTGGTTGAGCCAGTGTTGCTGTGTCATACTGGTCAGGATATCTTTGCACAGTAAACGGAGAAATTAATTTATTATTGGGGGAAAAAAGAAACTTCAACTTTTGTTGATATATGCATGTTTTATTAATTGTTCGCAGTACCTTAAGGACACACAATGTCGCTAAAACATTAAGCAAATTCATCTGTCTGCTTGAAGATATTGTCCCTTACCTAGTGCTGAACTAAACAGTTGTCCTCTGATTCCTCTGCAGTGATAAGGTGAACAGCGTGTCCCGAAGCCAGAATCAGAACACTCTGCTTTTGTAAACCTACAGTAGTTTTCAGGGCTCCAGGCTGTGAATAAATGGTCAAATTTAAAGACATTTTTTTTTCATTTTGATATGCCTAAAATTTGTTAGTGGTTGCACTGGTGCCACCACAGAGCTGCCATACTCTCTTTAAATATGCGCTGCACTTAAGGTGACCAGATTTCTCATGTTGGAATACGGGACGAATGGGCAATATGACCATGATATGAGAAATTTTATTTCACTCTATTCATTGAACATCTTTTGTTGTTTTATTAACATTAATGACAATGACACTTGAGCCATAACCGACTGTATTTACGTGAGATACTCCACACGATGGACATTTTGACAACTGTGTGTGCATTTGACCAATCAGGCGCATGGAGAACTGATCGCGCGCTGTCTGAGAGAGCTGGGATCACGTGCAAGAAAGAGAGTGCGCTTCTGGTGTGTCATTCAGCGCAATTCTGCCTATCCCGCCATCACTAATCGATAACGAATTGTGATTGGATTGTAACTTTGTTCTATAATGAATTGATTGGCCTGTTCTTGCGTGACAGAACACTACTACTACTACTACTACTACTACTACTACTTGTTCTATGATTACCCAGTTGTAATGAAATTTTAGAAAAGATGAAATATGGGACAAAACATGATTTTTTTTTTTCTTTTTTTTTCTTTTTTTTCTTAATAAGTCAGGACACTAAAAATAGAGCAGAAATACGGGACTGTCCCGGGAAAACAGGACGTCTGGTCACCCTAGCTGCACTGCTATTTATGTGTATGAGAAACAATCAAGTGGCAAACTGTGCAAAAGCATAATAATGCAGTTCTGTGCCACACTGCCCCCTCAGTCAGTGCTACCTAATCAGTTGCTGGTGTCATAACTGTACATTTTGGTGGCACTGGTCACTGTTAGTCTGGAGGCCTGACTTTGCTTGGTGGATAATTACTCAATTTTGATCAGTAATGCATTCATTTATTTAACATTGGTGTCATTTATGATTTTACTGTTGCTGCATTTTATATTAGACACTCTATTATTTTACAGTTAAAGTGACACTCTGCTTTGTATAGTGAATTATCATGGCTTATTTAAATCCATTCACTTTACAAACACGGTTACATGCTATAAACCCAGATTTTACTTAAGATCTCCCGCATAGTCAGAATACCTGTAACTGTCAGTGTTGTGTGTTTTTTTTTTCGCTATCTGAAACTAGCAGCTGCAACCAGTCAGTGTACTTGATATGAAGTAAGTCTGGATTAAAGTCACACTTTGACTGTTGGGGAGAAATCTGCTGCCGAGCTCGCTTCAGTGCGGACTCTGCAAAAGTGTGCATCGAGGGTGCTTGCACCCTTCTGAAACCTGAAACAGTCATGTTAACGGACATGCGCACAAGACCGTAAGTGCATATGAGGTTTGCCAGGCTGATGATGACTTCCTTTTGTTTCTGTGTAGTGAAGTTTGTGGAATAGATCGATGCTGAATGTCTTTGCCTTAGTCACCTGTTACTGTTAGTCACCCCTAGTCACAGAGGAACACAATTGTCAGAGGGACATGATGCATGTCTGACCACCAAGTCTGTTCACACGCAGGGGTCGCAGATGGATTTCTGGACAGTGAAAAGAGTGTCTTTTTGAGTGTGTGAGTGCTGTAGATTGGTAACTATATGGTCTTGGGCTTGCCTGGCATCTGGCTGCAGTGATGAATGGGCCGCTTTGTGTGTGTTTATAATCATGCCTTCACTAGAGAGCTTCCTCCCCCCTAATAGACCTCATGGCTCCCACTCAGAACGGCCTGACTAGCAGTCGACACAGTCAGGCACCCGCTGGCAATGCTCTGCCCCTCTCCTGGCATGTTGATAATTGAAGTTAGTGCTGGTGTGTGTTTTGTTGGCCTCTGTGTGAGGGCATCTCAGCGTTTTTAAGATGACGTGCAGTTCAACCATGTGTCATCTCACCACTTGTTTTTAATTATTTCAGTCCTGTATGCAGCAGCTGGACTGAGTTTATAACTTGATGTGTATGTATATTTTGGTCTTGTTTCTAACCAGGCTCACATTTCCCATTGCTTAGTCATGTGATACATGTCACCTGCCACCATGGTGGTGACAGCAGAGCCTTCAGCTGCCCACAATGAACCTCTGAGGTAAACGATAGAGGGCTGTGTTTCCTCTCGGATGATGCGAACAATTAATCAATGATTGCTTAATTATCGATAATAATTTAATTGATAAAACTTACTGATGGTCGATTTAAGCAAGGTTATCATTAGAGTGCATAGTTTTGGGGTGCGGCACAGCTCATTAATGTGATTCAGACTTTAATAGTGCATATATATATATATATAGAGAGAGAGAGAAATGTTTATTCAAAATTTTGTTCACATGCTGTTCACATCCTTCATTTTTATTTTGCATCCATCTTCTCTTTTTACAAAAAGTTTGATGTTTTGTTCTTTTGTACCAGTGAATCAGAATTTCTGTTCAGATACACAAGCAACCACACACACCGCAGTATCAGCCTTGTTCTTGGCAGTAGATAGTAAGCCCTCTGTTGGTGCTGTTCAGCAGCCAGCCCAGCACGCAGAGAGGAGAGGGCATGATGGGCCACAGCAGCAGGAATGTACTGAATGCGACCAGCTAACAAGCGAGCTCTTGATAGAGAAGACGGATGTTTAAACACTGACACGCACACTTTTGCCTTCCCTTTAAATGATTGTTAGTTGTTTAGATAAGTGTTTGGAGATGAGCTGTTGTCAGATTGTTGAGTATTGGTCATTAGTTTCTCCTGACTTGAAGGTAACATCTTGCAGATTAAAGTAGTTTTGCTAATTTCAGTTTCATTGGTCTTCTCAATTTTTTTGTCAAACTGTCATTTGCAATTGAAGTGGACTAGTGGAGGAATGCTTGTATAACTGAATGACTGTATAATTGTTTGTTGTAAATCTGTCATTAGCCATGTTTCCATCCACCTATTTTTATGCACATTTTGGGATATCGCATTAAAAAAAAACATCGCTGGATTGGAAACGCCAAGATGCACATGAATTCTAAAAATGTGCATAAAAAAACTTGTGCACTCAGAGTCGGATACATTTTTTTTATTCAATACAAAAACATGCGCATAAACTACGATGGAAACCCTTTTACCGAATAAATTCCTTGATGCGCATCAAAAAAGACATGTGACTTTGCGATGGGACGGCATAACTGGATCAACCAGCGGACCGATCTCGTTGCACTGCATCTGAAATACTGTTTAGATCATTCTGTAATGCCTGAGCAAAGTTTGTCGTTAAAGTGGTTCGGTATAATTTCCTCCCAGAACCACCTCTCACGGTTGCGTTCACAAACACCAGGCATCTGAATGCAAGATAACATGACAACTTTTATTGCGTTTCGTCTGCGTGCTCTGAAGTGCAAATAATTTATTATATACGAAAATTATTACATATAGTGGCTTCTACTGCAGCAACTTCCATTTTTGTTAGTGATATTTAGCACCACTTTATCAGGAAGTGATGATTTTGTTCTCTTCGACTCACTGGATGGAAACAGTACTTTATTCGCAAATGATTTCTCATGCATCATGCAGTTGCTGCAGATTTGTCGTTACACATTCATGAAGCGAATTTGAGTTCGTCCTTTCAAGGTCGCCTGGCAAGACCGGTCTCAATGAGAACGCAAGTCCGTTCTTTTGCGTTCTTAGAATTGATAAACAGCTCATGTCTACATGCCTAAATGCATTGAGTTGCTGCCATGTGCTTAGCTGATTAGATATTTGCATTAAAGAGCAGTTGACAGGTGTACCTATTAAAGTGAAATGAATTAGTCTGGCCAGTAAGTGTGTTATGTCTAATTCGTACTCTTTCTTTCCTTTCAGCCTTTCTTCAAACTGCACAATTTGCGAAAGCTGGGCCTCAGTGACAACGAGATTCAAAAATTGCCGCCCGACGTTGCCAACTTCACACAGCTGGTGGAGCTGGACATCTCCAGAAATGGTGTGCAAACCCTCTTAAATGTCTTGTTCCTGAAAAATAGACCTGCTGTCTTAAACTGCTCCCATCTAGAGATATTTACACACACTTCCTTACATATCCTGTGTGTTTCCTTATACAGAGCACTGGAATGTTTTCTTTGATCCACATTTATTTAAAAAATGTACATCAATTTCAACTCCCAATTGTCTTCTTGTGTGCCTCTCACAGCCCGAGGCACATTTACTGTTAGTCTCAGGATTGAATGTGGGAATGTTGAACATGTTGGTCTGTATTTAGACTATGCAGTGTTATATTCTGCAACTCAGCAGACGAAGCAGCTCTCACTGGGTCCTGGATGTGTGGCTCAGATCCCATATAATGCACACATGCACATACAGACAACTCTCACCACAGTCAAATCACCCTCTCCTCCCATTCCTTCAGGCCATCTGGTAGCCATTATTAAGAAGCCTGAAAAAGTGCTCATTTTGTTGTGACACTCCTTCCAGTAAATCTCGCTGACTTTGCCTCTTTCTCTCTCTCTCTCTCTTTCTGTCTCAGATATTTCTGAGATTCCTGAAAACATTAAATTATGTCAGGCCTTGGAGATTGCAGACTTCAGCGGAAACCCCTTGACCAGGTTAGTGGGTTGGAGGAACCCCCAAATCCCCTAAAGCTCTGGCTCATATCAAATGACATTTTCTTGATTATGAAAGGTGTAGAGAAGTTGGGAGAGAAGGGAGAAGTAAGAATGACACTAAAAATGGGTTAAAAATGATCATGTTTTGTTAAAATGTTGTAATGTTATTTTTATAGCAGATGAGAGTGTAGCAGGGTCTTTGTTTGGGTCAGTCAGTGTACACGGCCATTAGAGGATGTCAACTTTATTCATCAAACAAATGCTTCCCACTCCTTATTTACATTAGAGCAGGAAGACAAGTGCTGCTGCTAGCGGTAACCTCTTTCACAGACCAAGCCTCTTCCACTGTGTGTCTCATTTTCCTTTTGTGTGTCTCTGTCTCAGGTTGCCTGATGGCTTCACACAGCTCAGAGGACTGGCTCACCTATCACTCAATGACGTGTCACTGCAGTCTCTACCCAATGACATAGGAAAGTAAGTCAATGTAAACAAGCTCCGTTGTACGCAGTCTGCCAGTTATTGTCTCTTCCACCATAAAATGTGTTAAATAAAATTTAGATGTATTTTGCAAGTATTTGACACTGCAAAGTCATGATAAAACAAAAGTAGAAGTCTAAGAGAAGACCATTGTTTTCACCAGATGATCGGGTTGACATTTTGATGAAATATTGTGAGGTCAAAATTTCAATGAGCCTATACGTGGATGAATCATTCACAATAAGATTTATAACATGCTTTGAGAAAATAGATAGGGATTTTTCCCCATTTTCATTTCATGCCGACTTTAAAATCATTATTATAGATGTACAAAGCAAGCATCATAATATGTATCAGTTAGGTCATAGATTTATATGGTACTGTATGCTTTTATGCAATTTTTAACAGAAGGTATGGATAAAAGCAATGTGTATACCTGTGCATATTATTTTAGAATATTTAAAGTGTCTTTGTATTATAAAATAAAGCAGGCATCCTGTTCACATACAGACACAATCTCTCTCCATCTAACACATCTACGCACACACACACATGGTTTTTGGCCACCGTTGATGTCGTACAGATGGAAGAGCCCCTTACTCTTCCAAATCAAGTGACACGCACCATCTGACACTCAGTCTCGTCTCTTTCTATTTCTCCATTCAGCTTGTCAAACCTGGTGACTCTAGAGCTGAGGGAGAATCTACTGAAATCTTTACCTTCGTGAGTATTTTCCCAATAAACTGCAGTCATTAGATCCACAGTGCTCATGCACTGAATTTACCCCCAAAATCATTTTAATGGATACAAAGCAAATGACATCAAATGTGAAATGTCTCTATCATCTTCTAGCTCTCTTTCCTTCCTGGTTAAACTGGAACAGCTGGATCTGGGCAGCAATGTACTGGAAGTTTTGGTAAGAAACAGCCAGTTCTTTAGTAATATTAACAGCAGTCCTGAGATCAGTTGAATCATGCATACACATGCATGGCATATTTTCAGGTTTATTTAGAGCATGTTATTTTTGTTTGCTCCAGTGTCTGATTATCGTTTCCTTTACTGTACTAACACCTGAGCACCTGCTGAGGAAAATATAATTTAATATTATTATTATTTTTTCCTTTATTATGTGCTTCTTTTCATATAATTTCTCTATTTTCCATGTCCTGTCTTTAATCTGCTTGCTTTTTATATTTCTTCCATTCAGCCTGACACACTTGGGGCACTGCCCAATCTTCGTGAGCTGTGGTTGGACAGAAACCAGCTCTCCTCACTACCTCCTGTGAGTACAGACAGCTTCTGATTGGCTGATTGTCATATGGGTCATTTGTCTGGATGATTTTACATATCTAGTTTAAATTCATGCAGATGTTGTCCTTTTCAGACATTGTTTACCTTCAGTGCAGTTGATTGCATTTGGCATGTGCCTGTTCTGCTGATAACTGGAGTGGAAACTGAAGTGCTTTAATTCACTTTCGGCTGACTGAAAGATGACCTCTGTGTTTAACAGGAGCTGGGCAACCTGCGGCAGCTGGTTTGCTTGGACGTGTCAGAGAACCGTCTATCAGAGCTTCCCACAGAGATCAGCGGCCTTATCGCCCTCACAGACCTGCTGCTCTCCGAGAACCTCCTGGAAGTCTTGCCGGACAGCATTGGTGAAACTCTATATCCCTCTTTACAAACATAAATAAATACGAGATTGTGCTTGCTTTTGTGTAGAGACAATAAACACACTGTCCTGCCCCTCACCTTAAACTCTGATTCAAATTACTGAAAACAATGTGCTGCCCATTCTAAATGAAATCAGCACCTATATGGTGACAACCTCAAGTTTACTAGAAAAAATGTTACTTTTGATTTCAGTCTGCTACCTTTTTTGCTCACTGTTGTGATTAGCCTGGTGGAAAATTTGTCAATCTTCCCATGAGGTGACAATGAAAATTATAAAATTTTTGATTTCTTTCACAACAATAACACACAATTTTAGTATTGAAAAAGTGTGCAAATTTGAACTTTTTTAAAAACCATTATGGTCTTAGTTGATGTTTAAAACTGAGTTTTTCTTTGCTCTGATCCTCTGAGAAACATGTTTCTGTTGATTTGAGAATCACAGCACTGCCCTCTAGTGTCAGCAGACTTTTGTCATGTTGTTGATGCACTGTCATTACATGTTTAGAGATCATGTTTTGTTCAGCTACTATCACTTATGTATACAGTGCAGTTTTTTTCATAGTGATGTTTTTGTCCTCAGTGTTCATCTTAAAACTGTTTTGATATGATTACTGTTTTGATATGATTACTAAAATATTGTTTTTGTGGTTATTTCAAAGCATGCATGAAAACTTATACAGAATGCTTTTCCTTACAGGCTCGCTTAAGAAGTTGTCGATTCTGAAAGTGAACCAGAACCGCTTAGTACATCTCACAGACTCTCTTGGCGAGTGTGAGAACCTGACAGAGCTCATGTTGACTGAGAACCTTCTCCAGGTACACAACCCCACACCATCTGATCTCTGTGCTGTCTGCTTTCATTTTGCTTAATGCACTTTCTAATTCTGTAAAGCTGGTTTTGGAGCCTTACATTATATTTTTTGTATTATTCTGTCACAGTGCTTTTTTTGAAATGGTACCATTGTGGGAATTTTATGTCGAGATTGAGAGAACAAGAGGACTATTAACTGGAATCCATTTATATCAGTTTGTTTACAGGGATGTAAACTTGGATCTAAAATAAGTCGTTTGGGTGATTTGTGTTGTAATTTTTTGAAAATAAGTATTTATTTATTTATTGCCATAACAACCTAGTTGTCTGGAATTTTTCTTGGTGAGCTCATCCACAATTGACTATATGCATGGCTACTTCCTGGTTGTCGTTAAGCCAGCTTGGGCATTTTTGGTGAACTGTTAGCTGATCATTCTCTTCTCGCTGTACATTGACAGAAAACCATCAGTGGTTGACTTTTTAATGTTGTATTCATATTTTAATGCAGTTATCACATTTATCTAATTTTCCAATAAACCAGTTTTTTTTATTGCAATAAAGACAAAGCTTTTGGGACCATTTAAGAAATGCCGTGTCTGTAATTAGATACGCACACATTTTTTCCAGCACTTCAAATGTTATTTTTAATGTGATGACCACAAACATTATTTGTTCATCCTTCTGAGATTTTCCCCATTTGTAAAACCGAATGATTCAAAATGTAGGAAATCCAACATTTGATAGAAAACACTTGGCGGCAGAGTAGCATTTATTTGCGCATATATCAGCCATTTCCTGTAAGTTTTTCACTTGGTTTTGCTTTTCAATAAGTATTAAACATTGTAAAATAGCTAAGTTTAAAAATACATTTTGTCAAAGTGAAGTATGAAGTTCTCACAAAATCTCATGAAAAACAATAACTTTTCTTGTGAATGAATTACACAAAGCGAGCACCGCGCTTTTCCTTTGTAATCACAGCAGCTGTCAGTCAGTGCAGCGCAAGCTCAATGATTTTGTCACACTTGTGAAAACTCACATTTTATTTAATGAATCTAACTAAAATGCACAATAAATATTTCATTTTTGACGCTTTTTTTCCACATAAAAGTGTGAAAACTGATGGTCGAATTGAATTTTTTATTATTTATTATTATTTTATACTCATATTGAATGGGTTCCATAAAAACAACAATGTGAACAACTGAAGTAAACAAAACTTTATATATATATATATATATATATATATATATATATATATATATATATATATATATATATATATATATATATATATATATATATACACAGTTGGGGGAGGGAACTCACCTTAGACTCTATATAGTTTTTTTTTTTTTTTTTCTTTTTTTTTTTTTCTTCTTCCCAGAGGGCATGACCCCGGACCCCTAAGGGGGGTTGCAACATTTTCACCCTGACGAGTTTGCATCCCTGTGTTTAGTGGATGCTTTCATGCAAAATAACTTGCAAATAAATAATCACAATTGATCCTAAAGGAATCAGCAATATTAGCAGTACCACAGTACCAAATTGCAGGAAGAAAGCAGGCGTATCAGAGCAGAGCCCTTTGTGAAAACGTCCTTGTGCCATTTTCTCTTTCAGTCCCTCCCTCGCTCACTCGGGAAGCTGAAGAAGTTGACCAACTTGAATGTGGACCGAAACCGCTTGAGCAGCGTCCCAGCAGAGCTGGGGGGATGTGTCAGTTTGAACGTGCTCTCCCTCAGAGATAACCGCTTGGGAAAGCTACCTGCTGAGCTCGCCAACGCCACAGAATTACACGTGCTGGACGTGGCAGGCAACAGGTGAAAAATGTGTTCTGTATAAGAAACCTTGTCTAAGTCTCTATATCACAGGTTTTGGATGCAAGAAGGTCAGAGTGACCGTAAGAGTTGCTACCAACTGTGCGTTTCATGCATTGAAGTTTCTCTATCTATCGCTCTCTATCGCAGGTTGCAGAACTTGCCATTCGCATTGGCCAATCTGAACCTGAAGGCCATGTGGCTGGCGGAGAACCAGTCTCAGCCCATGCTGAAATTCCAGACAGAGGATGATGAGCGGACTGGGGAAAAAGTTCTCACCTGCTACCTGCTGCCCCAGCAACCCTCATCAAGCCTTGGTAAGACGCTCTGCCATCCTCATGTATGGAACTGTCATGCAGGTTATAGTCACACCTAGGGATGCACCGATACCAAGCTCATGTACTTGTACTCGTACTCGTAAAAATACCCCCGATCTTAAAGACCAATACCTCACGTGACGTAACTGACAGAATTTCCCGTGCATAGAGACACCGGCGGCAGCAGCAGAAACAATGTCAGCTTCAGAGGTGTGGAAATACTTCAGAATTAATGATGACAACCCACACATTGCAAACTGCATGCTTTTATTCACAATTCGTTATCGATTAGTGAAGGCGGGATAGGCGGAATCGCACTGAATGACACAGACCAGAAGCACTCTCTCTCTCTCGCACACGCTCTCTCTCTTTCTTGCGTGCGTTCAGTTCTGCTCGCGTCTGAATGGTCAAATGCACACATAGTTGTCAAAATGTTCATCGTGTGGAGTATCTCACGTAAATACAGTCGGTTATGGCTTAAGTGGACGTAAACATTTGGGTGAAAACAGGATGTGTGTCAGTATCCATCAGTAACGTCCTATCTCGTATCCATGGATTCAGTCTTAAAGGGATCGTAGCCTATATTTGTCATTAATGTTAATAAAACAACAAAATATGTTAAATAAATGTATACATGGTAAATAAACCTACTGTATCTGAAAAACAAGTTTATTTAATTTGTATCTCTATAGTATTTGTTGTATGTTTGTAATTTGTTTGTAAATTTCTTTTTATATAACAACAATTATATATATTGGTAATTATGCCCTTTTGAAGGATATGAAATTTTTGTTCTTTAAGTTTGTGACAAGCACATAAAAATTATTACTTTTTTCATTAGAGTAATAATAAAGAAGCTGTCCTACATTCATTAGTCTCACTGTGTTGTGCTTGGAAAACTGCAACATCACCAAAAAAAAAAAAAAAAAACAGAGAGAGAGAAATTAATAAATGTATAGGCATCGGTACTCGAACTCGGTCTTTAAAAAAATGGTATCGGTGCATCCCTAGTCACGCCCATAGTAGCTTCACATAACCAGATCTTTAACTAAACAGCATGACTAAAGTGCCTAGCCCACATTGCAGCGTATTCTAGCCAAGAACCGCTCACTTAGCCAGGAACAGACCATTTGACTGAAAAATTAATTTTAATAATGGTGTGGTAGTCTCTAAGATCAGATACACAGAATTGTTCTCTGATAATAAATACAGATTATTTCATAGCTTGAATACCTGTCAGGTTCCAAACATTTTTAAATGCAACCAATCAGATTAGAGCAAGAAGTACTTGTTTGAAAAGGTGCATTGAATATCGGTAAAAAGGACTGTGGGTGGTCCATGGCCATGCTGTCTGAAGCTGGGACTACATCCAAGTGAGTCCATGACACACTTCATATTATAATATTTTGTAACATACTTTGCAGAGAATCTGTTGGACAGGAGCGCTGATGAAACCTGGCCCACAGACACTAATTTGAACAGGGTATCAGTCATTCAGTTCCGGGATGACTCCAAACACGAAGAGGAAGATGAGGAGACTGCGGCAGAGAGGAGGGTGAGCATGGGAATGTGTACAGGATGTTTATAATTTCTGAACAGCTGTTTTCATGAAATTGTGTGCCTGTGCTAATTCTCTTGATGTATATGTGAACCAGCAGGGTCTTCAGAGGAGAGCCACACCACATCCTAGTGAGTTAAAGGTGATGAAGAATGTCATTGAAGCCAGAAGAAATGAGGCATATACAGCCAAACCAGATGAGGATCTGGAGTCCCCAGACTCTGAGGTAAAAGCAAACAAAGACACAATTATTTCATTTTATTTTACTTTATTTTATTAGGAGTTCAAAGGTGCTTTTACAGCTTGCAGCTGTAATGTAATTTTTTTTTATTATTATTGTTATTAAATGTATTATTTAAATACATTTGAATTTCCTATTACATACAAACTGTTTAATAATGATTATTTAAATATTAGATACAAACTGCCTAGTTATTACTATTGATATATGATTGTTTTCCACAGGAGAAGCGGTTGAGTGGGCTGTCCAATCAAAGTCATGATTCTCAGGCTTCCAGTAGCACCGCCTCGGCCACTTCTCAGGACGAGAAGCGGGCTATAAACAGTACAGGGATGGAGCTTAATAATGGACAGGGTCAAGAGGAGGAGGAGCTAGATGAGATGGAGGTGGAGTATTCTGAGGTGAGCTGCACCATTATTGTTCATGTATGCGAATGTCTAAGTATGTTCAATACATCCTGCATATAACTATGAACTCTGTTCATGTGCAAACTACTGTATTGATTACGTTTAAGTTTGTGTGAATACATTAATTTATATTTATGTATATTAATTTATACATAATTAATTGGTAAAAGATTTTTTTTTTCCCTTGATGGTGAGCAATAATAATCCTGTCACTACATTGGTAAGAAAAGCATTTTCACAGAACAGTTTTTCATTCGCAGCCCACTGTGCACTTTGCCGAAGAGCCCATCATCCGTGGCGGTGATGATGAGGAAGATGAGAATGAAGAAGATGATGAAGACGCTGAAAGGAGCGATGAGGACTCCCGAACGCCACCTTTTCCTGCCGAGAAACAACGGCTCATACGTAAAGACACACCACACTACAAAAAGCACTTCAAGATCACCAAGCTGCCCAAACCCGAGACTGTCGCCGCCCTGCTGCAAGGCTACGGTCATGACGGCCTGTCACCTACTGCTCACACCCCTGAGGACGAAAGGGATGGTGATGTGGAGGAGGAGGAGGAGGAAGAGGAAGAGGACGAGGGAGGAGTAATAGTCAATACTCCATTCCAGCACAGACTAGAAACTGCTGAGCTAGAAGACAGCAGGCTGAGTCAGATGAACTCGTCCCTGCAGCCGGTGAAGGTAAGAAGGGCTCACTTCTTGAGGGGTTGGTGGGGGAAAGGTTGGTTACCTCATTCAAAGTGTATAGGCAGGTCGCTGGTGAAATCAGTTTATATTGTCTTAGGGTTTATGCAGTTGAGGTGTTTAATAATCACATCTCAGTGCAGAAGCAGAATTGTTTCAGCCCAAGATGTACAAAATACAGTTCTAAACGCCTGAGACCACTAGTGTCCATTTTACATTTTTCTAATTTAATACAATTTATTTCATTTCAAATTATATTAACAGCAGAACAATTTGTTACATTACCGTTCAAAACTTTAAGATTTTGTAATGTTTTTGAAAGAAGTATTTTATGATCACAGAGGCTATAAATACAATAAACAGTAATATTATAAAACATTATTACAATTTAAAATAACTGTTTTCTATTTTAAACCAATTTATTCCTGTGATGACAAAGCTGAATTTTCTGCAGCTATTACTCCTCAAACCTTTTGCACGATACATTGAAAAATTGTTACATTTCAAAGACAGTGTCTTTGGTTTGTGCTCATTTTTCTGTAATGACAGCAGCACTGAAGTCTAAAACACAGATTTTCATTTGTAGTCCCACGCTTTTGTACCCTGCTGTATAAATATTTTTTTCATATGTCATCCATTTTATCTGTATCATAGTCATTATGTCATTGGAATGAACATTTGCAGCATGCAAAAAGTATGACAAGAATATGTTAGACTGTTTTGCCTGAATGATAAATGCTTGTTTTATGTGTTTTGATGACCTCTGCCCCTGGTCTGATTGAAAGGACGAAACCTCAAATGAAAAAGCTTCTCCTTGTTTTGCCCTACCCTTTGTCTATGTTTAGCTCCTCCTCCACAGCTTGACTCCGCTCCATTGAGCACTGCTCTTGCTTCTCATCATCATTTGCTGTCTCTGCTGCCTGGGGGAATCAGTGCACACTGCCTTCTTTGCCCACCCTTCCACAATTGTCTGTGTGCTGATCATTTTAAATTATACCTGAGCTTCACTTCAATGGAATAATCCTTTTTTTTTTTATTATTATTATTATTATATAGGTGTCAAGTAGAATTATGCAGACTCCCATTAGTCTTAAAAATACATATTCAAAGCTTGAAACCAAGTTCTGTATATATCTGGTTCAAAATATTCTGACCAGGGTCAAGAACTCGGAGAGAGAACGTGTGTGTGCGTGTGTGTGTGGTCTCCAAGACTGGATGGCTGAGTGGCTAAGGAATGCTTGCACAGGGCTTGTCTGCGCATGTTTTCAGTTTGAAAAAATGTAGTTTGCTCGTCCTGTGTGAATATTGACGTTTATGCGGATTCGGGTAATTGCTTTAAATCTGTTTCATAGCACTGACTCACTAATGATTTGTCAGGGGTTGATACTGACAACCTGTAACTCTGGTTGCTACACCCAGACGGTGGGCTTTTAGTTTTCCCTGTCAAGTCTTTTTAATTTTCCTGCTAAACATTTTAGACTTGCTTTGTAAAGTGTGATATGGCTGTAATGGTCTTTTTTTATTTGCAATATTAAGCTTTTTTACAGATATGCATAGCAAGCTTTTGCATAGAAAGCAGATATTAGCTGTGCATTTCATGAGCTGAATCTTCTTGCCAAATACAGTCTAAGAACTGGGAACTGTGTTGTTTTAAAGCAGCAGTTCAAAAAAGGTTTGTCAAAATCTTAAAATTTATAGAAATTGTAAAATCATGTAGTTGATTGGCATTACAAACCTCTTTTTTCCGTTTTTGAAAATTTACGGCCAATTAAAGTGAATTTAACAGATGTACCTCTCTAATCATTAATGGCTCTCCTGTTGTCGTTTATAATACAATGATTTCTCCTTACTGTGAAGACAGCTCATTAAGCGTGTAGGTCAGTGTTGTTTGCTGTGTGTGTGTGTGTGTGTGTATATATATGTGGTGGTTTGGAAGCGCCCTGTCTTTCTGTGGGTGTGTGCTGCCCTTCCTAGGTGTGTGTGTTTGGTGGTGTGTGTGTTTGGTGGTGTGTGTGTGTGTGTGTGTCATTCAGTCAGCTGTGAATGTTTGTTTGTTTTATTTCAATTTCCAGTCATACAGCTTCTGTTTTGTTGTTTTTTTTTTTTATTTGTGTTTTTTTTTTTTTTTTTTTTTAATTTATTTTTTTTGGCCTGACTAATCTGCATGCCCTCTCGCTGGTTCCTGTCCTAACAGGGGGTGTCATTTGATCAAGTCAATAATCTGCTGATTGAGCCTGCTCGAATTGAGGAGGAAGAGGTCTGTACCTACTCTCTTTCCGCCCAAACTCCCTCTCTCTTCCTCGTGCTCTCTCTCTCTGTCTCTCTCCCTCTCTCTCGATTATTCATTAATTCACTCATCATTCACCTGCAGTTCAGGGAATCACGACCCACCATAAAATTCCTTCATTAATCTAAACCTGATGGCTAGGGAAATGCTAACTAACACTTACTTATCACCACTGTAATGGATCTTAGTGATTGGAGAAGAAAACATTGTCACAGTGCTTCTG
This sequence comes from Ctenopharyngodon idella, assembly GCF_019924925.1. NCBI lineage: Eukaryota > Metazoa > Chordata > Actinopteri > Cypriniformes > Xenocyprididae > Ctenopharyngodon > Ctenopharyngodon idella. The sequence continues at coordinate 13,880,763 of NC_067226.1, forward strand.
TTAGCTGAAGATAGTAAAGAAATGTTCTAGATTGAGTGCATTTACAAGCTCTGTCAACTGCATCTGTGCCATTCTGTCATTTACCACAGGAAATAATTTGGCCTTGTTCTTTAGTTTGTAATAACAAACAAAAATAATGGAATGATGTGTGAGTCTATAGACAAACAAAGCCATTTTCTGTGGTAATCGAAAACATGTTATGCATCTTAAGAATTAGCCTTAAACTTTCAAGAAATATTTCTCCCTTCCATGTTTTTCTCCAAACTAGGTTCCATTATTGTCTGCCTGCTTCTGTTTTTCTGTCATTTTCTTGTTTTTCTTCCCTCTTTTCCACCGCCAACCCCTCTGTCAGGCTCTGCCACCAAGGAGCATACATGAGCTAGTGGAAACTTTTATTGATTTATTTATTTATTTACTTTTGCAGCATCATATTACGAGTGTCTCTGTCTTGTCTGATTTAAATGAACAAGACCCACAAAAGTAGTTGTTTACAGTTCTATAATGAAATAATTTACATTTGTTACTTGCTATATCAAAATACATGTACGATTGATGTTCCGGAAGCCCCTAAAATTGGTCATTCTGTAGTTGCTTATGAAACAGATGGTGTGAGATTTGCTTATTCTTCAAAAACAAACCAGCCAAATTATCGTTTGTTTCTTTTTCACAGTGCTATATAAAAAGATGTGAATACTATGAATATCCCATTTTGCGTTATGTTGATATTGAATTTCAACATAAAAACCTTGATACCCTCTCTGAGATTTAGAATGGATATGTGGACAATGAATAGCACTTACATTTTTAAAAAGTAATTCCTGACCCAGTGCCACTGTAGGATAAGTGACCATCAGCCATAACACTAGACCGAATAAGATGATTACTTTGCACTGAAGTTGAGCATTTATTTATACTAGTCGAACACACGGTTTCACATGATTTCATTGAACAAGAACATCATTCTGTCTTCTTCACTTCAGTTTTTTCCCCATCTACACACTCACTATGCCCACTTTGCATGGCTGCTGCTGTAGAATCAACCACATCTAGTCCATCACACAAAAGATCTCACCACCCCTCACATTCATTTTGTGGCCGTTGGGTAATTCACGGTGTGACTGTTTGGTGATGTGTGCCCTCACTTAATCAGTCAATACAAAGTCGTTTTTTGATTAAATTGTCATCAATTTTACTATTGATATTAGTTTTTCATGTTCCTGTTATATCATGATGGCATTATCAAAAAAGGACAAATAACTATCAATTGAATTGGCTTCAGCCTTCTTTTTTAGGCCATGAATCTTTGCCAGTAAGTTGTTCAATGACAATTAGACTTGAACTAGATGTGGAGCCATCATTTTACCATTAATCTACAAAACTTGAATCAATACAAGTTTTGAGAGAGGTGATGTTTAAACCTGAGCATGTGTTTTATATATAGTCTGCATTAATCAAACAGATCCTTAGTGCCCTGTTCCAGCAACATTGGCCTCCTCTCCTTGATTGTTATTAATTTTATATACACTACCGTTCAAAAGTTTGGAGTCAGTATGATTTTGATTATTATTATTATTTAAAAGAAATGTATTATTTTCCACAAGGATGCATTAAATTAATCAAAAGTGACCGTAAAGACATTTATAATGTTACAAAAAGATTTCTCTTTCAAATATATGCTGTTCTTTTGAACTTCCTATTCATCAAAGAATCCTGGAAAAAATGTATCCACAAAAATATTCGGCAGCACAACTGTAGTTTCAACATTAGTTAACATTTCAAAAATGTCTTTTTAATAATCATTTATTATTTTACATGTACAACAATCATGCTTAAGCAGACTTGCATGACTTTCAGGTTGTCACCTTAGTAAACAAAAGATGTGAATGTAAATTCTATATAGAATATATCATTATATATTTTTGTATAGACCATATGTTGTCTATGTATAAACTGTGCAATTTGAGTAAAGGCTAGAATACATGACATTTTTTGCCTCAATTTACAATCTGAACGAGTCGATGCTAATTGCCGAAAGTCATCCAGTCTGCAGATTTGAACTGACACATTTCACAGAAAATCGCGTAGTGTCCAGTTTCAGACTATAGCTTCAGACTATAACGCCGTCTAGTTGGAGGATATCAAATGTTTGATATTTTGAGCCAATTTTAGAACGCATATTGTTTTCAAATGTATTACTTCAATAAATCAAAAAACGGTCAAACTAATTCAACTTGCAATGTTTGATATTTCTCTTATTAAAAGAGTTTCTGTGCTGTATGTATGAATTTGAATAGATTGTTCAATGATCCTTGAACTTGTGTTCAATTGTTATTGTATGTAAATGAATGCAACGTGAAAAATATCAAGGAAAGAAGGCTGCTGGTTGGGACAATATATTTGATCTGTCTGAACATGGATGCAGTCTTATTCACACATTAAAGAGATTTCCTCTCTAAACAAGCATGCACTGCATGAACGCTTCATGTTTTGTTTTTGTTGTTTTTTTTGCTCTGTGAGTCAACTCATGCATATTATAGCAAATGTCTTGTGAGATACATTTTGTAGGTTTTTGTTCTTTGCACTTTTCTGTAAATGTCTGATCTTTCTACTTCATCTGTAGCTGACCCTGTCCATCCTGAGGCAGACTGGTGGGTTAGGCATCAGCATAGCAGGGGGGAAAGGATCTACGCCCTATAAGGGTGATGATGAGGTACATTTTAATGAGCTTTCATGCAATAGTTTAATTTCAGTGAGTGTGTTGTCAGCTTGTTTTAATGTACTGCACATATCCTTTTCAGGGTATTTTCATTTCTAGAGTGTCAGAAGAAGGCCCTGCAGCTCGTGCTGGGGTCAAAGTGGGAGACAAACTTCTTGAGGTGAACATCTGTTATGATTTTCTCCTTTAAGTTGCCCCATACAAAACCAGTCATTCATGCTGCTTTAAGTCCTCCATCTTTGTATTCATCTGGTCTCAGGTGAATGGAGTAGACCTGCACGGAGCGGAGCATCACACAGCTGTTGAGGCCTTACGTAACTCGGGGGCAGCCGTGTCTATGACCGTTCTGCGGGAACGCATGGTGGAACCAGAGAACGCCATCACCACCACGCCGTTGCGACCAGAAGATGATTATTTCCCCCGGGAGAGACGGTCCAGTGGGCTGCCTTTCCTCCTGGACCCTGCCTCACCTGCTGTTAGCACTGGACCTTCACAGCGACTAGCCACTTGTCTGATCCGCAACGATAAAGGTTTAGGTTTCAGCATTGCTGGAGGGAAAGGGTCAACCCCGTACCGAGTAGGAGACACGGTAAAAACAAGACTCTGTTCCAGATACACTTGTGACTTGCCTTGTAGTAAATATTTTATGGTGTGTTCATTGCATTGGTGTCAGGTTGTTTTATCTCAGTGTTTGTTTACAGAGCGCAGGGCAGGTCTTCTGCTCTGTCCGTATGTTTTACATATTTAACAGAAATGTATGGACTGCATAAGCCTCTGTATAGCGTTCATCACCTCTAGGAAGGCTGACCGAGGCTGCAATGATTAGAATTACAGGGACTGACACCTGATAGGGCTGATAGATTAGAGGATGGCAGGGGATGAAGTATTTTTGGATCTCCGCTGCAGGCACACATCATACCCCCCTTGATCTTTCTGACACACGGCCTCATTTTTGCACCACTTTCACGAAGGAGACAGTTACACATTAGCACATGCACACACTCTAGGCTGAGTAATTGTAAGTCCTGTTTTTGTCCTTCTGCTTGACATTTGTGTTCTCTTTTACTAACAAGTATATGTCACCAACTTGTCTGTTTGCTACACTGAGTTTTCGGCATGCAGTGTTCTGATCACACTTCTAGAGAACATACTGTGAAAGTGCTGACAAAGGCGGCTTGAAGACTATCTGCGTATCAGTTTACTTATTAGTTGTCTTTGAAGAATCAAGTGGCCTTGAAGGTCGTAAATAGTTATTTTAATACTGCATAGTCTAAATTATATTTTTAGAGTTTTAAATAACCCTTTCCTTGACTATATAATCGGCTGTTAAAAACAAGACAGGTAATTTTAAGCTAAGGTCAGCAGGATATTTTCTGCTTTAGAGGCATGTGGAATTGCAGCACACTGACTAGCTCTTAACAGCTGTACAGGAGAGCTGAACTATAAGTCACTAGCTGCAGTATAGCCCTGCAAGTGATGTTAGCACTGTTACTTCTAGACTATGACCTGTTTTAATTCTTTGTGAATGTACAAAGCAGTAAATTCACTGCTCTGCACTGCTCTTTATAGTTCATTTTCATTACTTTGTGAGAATTTTGATGTTTCCATACACTGCCCTCCAAGAAATGAATATTATTCAGCAAGGATGCATTATATTGATCAAAAGTGACAGTAAAGACATTTCTAATGTTGCAAAATATTTATATTTTTAAATAAGTGCTGTTCTTTTGAACTTTCTATTCATCAAAGAATCTAGAAATATCTTTTTTTTCACAAAAATATTAAGCAGCATAACTGTTTTCAACATTGATAATAATAAGAACTGTTTCTTGAGCAGCAAATCAGCAAATTAGAATGATTTCTGAAGGATCATGTGACACTGAAGACTGGAGTAATGCTGAACATTCAGCTTTATCACAGGACTAAATTACATTTTAAAATGTAAAATAGAAAAGTTCATTTAAATGGTAATATTTCACAATATTGCTGTTTTTACTGTATTTTTGATCAAATAAATGCAGCTTTAGTTAGCAAAAGAGACTTCTCTCAGAAACATTTAAAAACTCTTATGGAGTTGATATTACTGTTGACTTGACTGTTGTCCTGCTTTTTCCTCAGGGAATCTTCATCTCTCGTATTGCTGAAGGAGGAGCTGCTCACAGAGACAACGTCCTGCACGTGGGAGACAGGGTCATATCAGTGAGTCTCTCTCTCTCTCTCTCTCTCTCTCTCTCTCTCTCTCTCTCTCTAGTTAGTGTAGTTTATCAACTTACTTTATTTTACAGTTAAAAGAGTAGTTCACTCAAAATAAATGTCACAATTTACTCACCTTCATGTAATTTTAAAAACTTAAATTTGTCTGAATTTGTTCCTTAGAAAACAAAAGGAGACGTTTAGCACATTTTTGAGGCGGTTGTTTTCCATACAAAAAGTGAATGGTTACCATTGTCTATCAAGCTCCAAAAATGACAAACAGCACCATGAAAGTGATCTATACAAGTCGTGCTGTATTTTAAGTCCTCTGAAGCCATGTGATAGCTTTGTGTGAGAAAAAGACTCATTTATGCAGCCCTCAAATCTCATTCATGTTCGTGTATATTAAAATGTGGCACAAGAAGACATGTCACCTCAAAAATCACGGGGTGTTGGATCTTGTGATGCATCAGATCTGAATATGAGCATGAATATGACTTAATTTGGATCTGTTGTTCACACAAAGCTATTGTACGGTTTTGGAATAAAGCAAACAAATTATATGGACTATATTTTATGGTACTTTTATGCTTATTTTTCTGAGCTTATGAGTCACCATTCTCTTTCACTGTATGGAAAATTATAGTGTGAACACTAACACAGTTCCTTTTTTGTGTGTTTTACTATACCAAAAAAATAATAGATTTTAAAGGGTATTAGATGAAGTGAATAAAGTTCAGCTCACTGCATGGATCAGTTAGTCAGAGTTAGTTGTAGCAGAGTGCAACTGAGCGGTCTTCTGGTGTTTTACTGTGCTGTACACCATAACTTTTCTGCTTCACACCATGAAATGATGTCACTGTGTAATTGTGGTAACCTTGCTTATATTACTACTCAGCATTATGACAATTATAATCCCAACTGTTTTGTCTCCCTTGAGCCCTCTCTTTATTTCGAGATTTTGCTGCTTCTCCCTCTGTCCTTGCATGGGTTTTCACTAACACACTTCTTGCCTGCTTGGTGTCGGGTGTGGTGATGGGAGGTTTTTGACTTGTTCTGTGGGCCTGCTGTCATGGTAACTGCATGCGTTACCATAGCAGCTGCCGTTCTGTCACCCTGTGGTAAGCGCCGGTACTGAATGGTCAGTGCTGACCTCTGTATGTCACCATGGTGGAACTTCTTACTTATAAACAATGTAACCAGAAATCAAAAATAGCCTTTCCTTACATGAAGCAGGACAGATTAGGCCACATGCCTTGGCTTTGCCGAGAGAATCTCTAATGTTATGTAGTTTATGCGAAAATGGTGAACAAAGGGGCTTTAAACCACAGTTCCAACACAACATACCATGTGTCAAGGTATGACCCAGATCGTAATTATAGGGCAGGATTTAAAGACTTAAAGAATAAAAATAAGTAATTCTCTAATATGATGAATGGGTTAGTACTTGTACATGCGTAGTTATAATCGAGTTAAGAGCAGGTTTTTATGTAGTCGGGCTACAGTCTCTATCTGTCCATGTATAGATGACATAATGTGTAATCGAATATTTGAAGGATTAAATACAGGTTGTGCATCACCTCTATGTTATGGAGCAACTGCACAATCCCAATGCAAGTTGTAGTTTGATAAGCATGTTAAGATGCTGGGCGAAGCCAAGCTACAATCATATTATCCAGATCTGTTAGTCTGGCTTTCCCAAAACCAGACTGGTACTATTTCAGTCAGACTAAAGTGTTTACATGACATGTTAAACAGATGAAATACTGCTGTTGTCCAAATGTATTCAACATTTTAAAGTGCATGTTGTCACACTTATTTACAATTGTAATTATAACTCATCTCGGACTAAACTCACTTTTTGTGAGTGAAAGGTCCTCTAATCAAAGTATATGAGATTTATCTGGAATACATTTATATATGACAAACTGTAGTAGAGTTTGTAGACTGTTTTCAGAAGGCTGCTTTTTTTGCACTTGCTCTAACACACTATGTGATCTTGCTACCTAAAGCATCTCCAGCACTTCCTCTTTCTCCCATTGCACATTCCCTTCTCTTTTCACTTCCCTCGTCAGATGTGTCTCAGTTTGGTTTGATGCATGATTTTTCACTGAGAACCCAGGTTTTTAAAACCAAATCTGTAAGTGAAGTGGAAATCACTTTCCCTTTAAGCCTCTGAATGCATGAGAGAGGGCTTTCACATGATCCAGATCAGTCCAGTACAGGAACATTTTTCCCCCAACTAACACCTGGAAACTCTTTAACGTTCTTCTAAAATCCTACATACAGCACTTAAAGAGCCAGTAAGACATCACAAGCTCAGCATGAGAGGCTTTCTTCCACCCATTTTGGGCATATTGGCCCTCTCTGACCCTCTGGTGTTTGGCTGTCACTCCAGATCAATGGTGTAGACATGACAGAGGCCAGGCATGACCAGGCAGTAGCGCTGCTTACTGGCACCTCCCCCACCATCACCCTCCTGGTCGATCGGGACCAGGCCAGTGCAGGGGGCGCCTCCCCTCGAACGCGACCTCATTCACCCCCTCCTCCAGAGCCATCTGACTCACCTGAGCAAGAGGAAGGAGACGAGCACCTTGGAAACCATCTCAACTGTCCCATGGAAGATGAATACCCCATTGAGGTGCGAACTCTAACTAAAAGTGTGGCAGTGAGTCTGAAGGGAATGTTTGTGTTGATAAATGCTGCTTGCTGTAGTTTAATCTCATAACAGCTTCATTTTGCTGTTTTAATGCCTCACTCAACAGAGAAAATGGTGCACGGTATGAACATTGCATACTGGATTTATTATGTTAGGATTGTGATTTGGCCTATTGAAATGTACTTGATTGCTTTTGCATTTTATTGATGTTCCCTTGATGTTTTGAAGTTGTGTAGTTGTGTAGATTGCCTAGAAGATGCGTCTCCATCACAAATAACTGAACATTCAGTTATTTACGCTGAAATATTTACACTGCCATTCAAAAGTTTGGGGCCAGTAATATTTTTCTCTTTTTTCTTTTTTTTTGAAAGAAATTAATACTTTTATTCAGCAAGTATGCATTAAATTTCATCAAAAGTGATAGTAAAGACATTGTATAATGTTACAAAACTTACTATTCATCAAACACTGAACAAAGTACCACCGTTTCCACAGAAATATTAAGATATTAAGAGAATCATAAGAATAAATTAAGCAGCACAACTGATTTCATCATTGATAATAAGAAAAAAGATTCTTGAGCAGCAAATCGACATATTAGAATGATTTCTGAAGGATCATGTGACTGAGGACTGGAGTGAATTTACGTTTTAAAATATATTAAAATACAAAACAATGATTTTAAATTGTAATAATATTTAACAATATTGCTGTGTTTTACTGTATTTTGGTCAAATAAATGCAGCCTTGGTGAGCATAAGAGACATCTTTCATTAAAAAACATTTTTAAAAAAATATCTTACCAACCCCAAACTTTTGAACAGTATCTTATTATTGATTAATCTCAAAAATTACTTATCACTGCATTCATCAGACCTACTGTAAGCCTAACTTTTTAAACTCAATACATAAAACTTGACTCCTTTTTAATGGATTGGAATTTTCTCTCTGGACAGGAAGTGACGCTGATCAAAGCGGGTGGTCCCCTGGGTTTGAGCATTGTAGGGGGTAGTGACCATGCCAGTCACCCGTTTGGAGTTAATGAGCCAGGGGTGTTCATCTCAAAGGTAAATTAAACTTCTTAATGATTATTAACAAGTATCTAATATGATGCAGGTTAACCCTCTGGGGTCTGAGGATTTTCGGGGCCCTGGAGAAGTTTTGACATGCCCTGACATTTGTGCTTTTTTCAGTTGCTTATAAACATATTAATGGCAAAAGTGTCATTACATTGTATTCAGCACGAACTAGGCTACCATAATATGTGAGCATATGTGAGTATTTTTGAGAGAATAATGTTTATACGTGGTTATTGAAAAAACAAAAAACTTAAGTCACTGAAATATGGCCACAAAACAAATACTAAATGTGTTCACAAGGCTTCTGGGTATTGGAGGTTGTAGACTAGAATTTTTGCTTCAAAATTATGTAAAAATTATCCTGCCTACTCATTCATATAAAACAATATATTGATTTAAATTTTGTACAGGGTATCTGCGGGGCATTAAAAAGCATTAAAAGTCATTAAATGGATTTTGTGAAAATTAAGGCCTTAAATGGCATTAAAAAGCATTCAATTTTATTTTTACAGGCATTAAATTTTTTAGATAGTTTTGAAGAAAAATAATACTACCAGTTTATTTTGAATAAAGCCTAAATAATTAATAACTTTGATTTGCTGTCACAAAATATGTACATTGGTGTGATACGCACACGGAACCAGTTTGGTAATTGCCTCCGGCCGGTGCAAAATTACCGTAACGCCGTTTTGGACAGCGGCGCACTGGGACCTGTAGACAGAAGGCTGAATCAGTGTTGCCAACTTAGCGCCTTTTCAGACCCCTTTTGCGACTTTTTTCTAAGAAAGCGTGTTGTGATGAATATAGCGACTTGTTAACCTGATCTAGCTTCCGAGACCCCCTGGTACTATCGCACGAGCACGAGGCCTTGCTTTCCTGCCGCAGGCGCACCTCTCTGGTTCAGCAGCGCATTCAGTTGAGGATGTGTTGTCAGAGAACAAATAAAATAGATACTATTGCTTCTAACCTGAGTGATCATTTTACATGTACATATAGCCAAAATCACAGCAAATGTCTTTATCTTATGTGTATGGTGATTTTGTCAGACAACATCTCGATTATAAATCAGGATTTTAGTGCTGGTTTAACATGTCAGGGCTCGAACTTTACTTTCCCGATCGGACAAGTACCTGATTGAAACGTCAATACCAAAAAAAAAAAAAAAAACAAGAACTTGGGAATCACCAAAACGCGAGTATGAGTATTTTATTACATTTGGTTTTTGTGGCGATCGATAGTGTATAATAATAGGCTGTATAATGTACTGACGATAACAGTGTTGCGCTGTTGAGGCTTGAGCACCATCTCGAGGAGAAATGGAAAGCACACACAAAAAGAAACTCAGTTACTGCGGTAAAAATTCAAAATGTGGAGTTTTTATAACTTGATACTGGTAAGCAAAACCACACAACCAAGAATGCTGTTTTCCTAAATAGGCTACCATCACGATTAAAAACATGACACTGATTTCATACAACAGTTCAATTAACAGGTAGTTAATATCAAGCCACTTACATTTTAGAAGGAACATTGACTGTTTTTGTTCTCTTTTAGCAGCAAAAATAGTTTTGAAACAAAGATCACAGCAGTACCAAAGCGCAACACTCAGCATTGTTTTCATTACTGAATGATTAAGCATTTTGAACGAATCGGTTGAGTCAAAGATTAAATGACCCATTCATAAACAACTGCCTCATTCTTGAATGAATCAGCCATTGGAATGAATCGTTTGAATGAATGAATCAATGACCCACTCATTAAGACAGTTACTTGCCGCCACCTACTGGTGGTTTAGTTTTATTTTTAAAAGTATCATTTCCCCCCCTAACATTTCATATTTGTATTTTCAAAAAATATTTAAAACAATCCCATAACATTAATTAATGTGGTTGTAATCAATCAAAAATATGCAGATTTACATATGTCAAAGCTGCAATATTCTGTAAGGATATTGCTTCAGAACAAATTTATATTTCCACCACCACAAAAAAAAAAAAAAAAATTCCGGACAATCAACTGTTTTACTCGTACAAGTAAATGACCGATTTACGCATGTCCACATGACAAGGCTTAATGTCAAGCCCTGTATGTAATCTTAATAGGCCGCGTTTCAGTCACCATTTCATATTGTCTGACAACAAAAACAGAAAAAATATATAGATGAAACAATTTTATTGGGAATTTGGCTGTATTAAAATATATTATGTGAGCAAAAGGGTAGCAGCAGAGAAGCAAACAAATATAAAGGGCTGACACTTGGCAGAATGTGAATACAACAATGACATGATGAATATTCTAATTGCCGTATGTCGACATTTAGCGGCATATATATATGGCATTAAAAAGGCATTAAAAAGCATTAAATTAGATTTGATGAAACCTGTAGAAACCCTGTTGTAAGACACTTTTTGTCAAGAAAGACAGTATGCGGGAGGCGCGAATCTTCATGAATAATGCTGTGATTCACACCTGAGAAGACAAAGACCCACATAATGACCCGCATAATGAGCCCTTTCAGTCAGGTAGGCTATGTGAGAGGAAACTAAAAAAATCAAAGTACAAAGTAGTTTTTTTGTAGTTTATTCAGAATAGTTAACAATATAAATGAGACACATTTTGAGTATATAGTTGTACCTGGAAATAAATCCTGTTAAAAGATATGTGAACATCACTTAACTGGCATTCCAAGGTGTTTGGTGTTTCTTTGCACTGGAGAAAAGAAAAAAAAAAAAAAAAAACTTTCCTGCTTCCAGTCAGTGATCTCACCATTATATTCTTTCAAAATGTCCAGTGTGGGCCAATATCTGGTCACTATGATTCTCAAATCTGTGAGATAAAGAAAAAACCCTCTGTGAGCATGCTGATAACAGGATCATATCAGCTATTGTATTAACATTAATATAATGTCCACTCTTAACAGAAAACATGATTTTTGTGATCTTATGCATGCATGTATTTTTGCACATCATGTGAAGAAAATTTTGTATAGGCCTATATTTTAAATTACAGTACCAGTCAAAAGATTTGACACATTACTATTTATAACATTTTTGAAATATTATTACAATTTAAAATAATGTTTTTCTATTTTAATATACTTTAAAAAAATAATGTATTTCTGTGATGCAAAGCGTCTAAACCTTCATATTACCTCTATGGTATTTTATATATTATATATAGAGCTTAAATGTTAATGTGCAGTTTAATACATTGCTAACACGTTTTATTTCAGTATTTATTACATATTTCAGTCAATTTCACTCATCTCAGTATAGCAATATAGTTTGGGAATAGCCATGGCAATTTACTAATGTAAGTTGTGTGTAGTAAACGAAACTGCACGTCGATCTGTCCCATTAATTCACACTGAGACACATAACTTGCAGGATTCATATTTAAACAGTCTTTTTGCAGTTTAATATTCACAGACACTATATCGTGATTAGAATAAAGAACTTAAGAATAAAGTGAACACAGCTTGCGCTTCGTGGGCGTGGCCGAATTAGTGGATAATGAGCTGATTCGCCAACGTCTGACATGCCTCTCTTTTTATTTAGATTATATAAACAGTTTTTGATTTGACTTACATGATTTAAAACCTGACATTTCAATGTTTCTTTAGACATATGTCTCATTTTTGTGTCATTAGTATTCACTAAGTTACAGTTCATTTTCTGAGGACTATCAGAATAGACTTCATTCAGAGAGAGACTGCGGCTCGCACATCATGTTAGTTTTCTTCATTTTGCAAAAAGCACAACATATTGTTTTTACTCTGAGTGTACACAAATAAAAGAAGTCATTTCACAGATTAGAATGTTGTATAACTCTTAATTGTATTTTGAGTCTCTTTCACACTGATAAGAAAAAAAGCAAGGTGGTATCGCCGGCGCGACCACCGACTCGAGAGTGTTAATGTCGAAAATTAATGCTGTGATTTGTGGTCAGTGAAGCTTGTGTCAGATGAATTGATTTCTGACCTTATTGCGTTTCTGGGTAGGTCATCCCCAATGGCTTGGCCTCTCAGAGTGGACTTCGTGTGGGTGATCGTATCTTGGAGGTGAACGCCATCGACCTGCGACATGCCACACACCAGGAAGCTGTTAGAGCCCTGCTCTCCAACAAACAGGAGATCCGAATGCTTGTGCGCAGAGATCCCTCGCCCCCCGGCATGCAGGTATAACCACATTTGTTATTAGCTGAGGAATGTGAGCTAAACCTACATTATGGCCAGCTGCTGTCAGGTGGTTTCTTACAGTCACATCTGTGAAGTTCTCTTGGCTCAGTCAGATCTAACAAATGTCTTTTTCTGAAAATACACCATATTGCCTCATGAGACCAGAACAAACTTACATACCCTCTAAAGCTCAGGGCACACCAAGTCAGCGATGAAAGCTGACTGTGTTGTCGACTGCGTCTTGGCCAAAAAGCTGCACTTGAACACACCAAAAGGACTAAAGGCAACTGTCAACTAGCACATGCATTCTGCGTCTACGTGTAAGGATATATCTGTCTATATCTGCAGGTATCAATAGTCTGTTTTTGTCATTCAAAAAGGAAAACCGAAACTAGGACAGTAGATACAGTATACAAACCGTAAACAAAGCAGTGCTTGCTTACCATTTTTGAATATCAGTCATGCTGATCACTTCGGCTCATGTTATTATAAAAATATTTGTGTATTCGAATGCTCAGGTAAGATGGCGTAAAATTATAACAGCCTTCTATCTGTACAGTCTTGACTTCTTTGCTCTTTCATTGCTTTCGCTTTTTTTCTCGTGCACTGACTCATTCGTTAAGTTGAACAGCCAATCAGAGTTCTCTCTCACCAACGGCCCAACACCGATTCAACATGCTCAATCGGCCCAAAAAAAAAAAAAAAACAGACGCCGTCCGACTAGAGCCAACAGTGCAGAACACACTGAAATTACTAAGCTCACCAGCGCTCGAAAACGGCCTGTCATTGCCCAATGGCCAACCATTGGTTGGTGTGTCCCGGCCTTAAAACATTCCTGTGTCATTGTAGGAGATTGTCATTCACAAGCAGCCTGGAGAAAAGCTAGGCATCAGCATCAGGGGCGGAGCTAAAGGCCATGCAGGAAACCCCTTTGACCCCACAGATGAGGGCATCTTCATTTCCAAGGTAACCATAAAACTTAAACCCTGCAAGATTCTGATAGCAACAAAAGTACTGGTCTGGTTTCCTCCTTCACTACAGTCATGTAAGTCTTTGATTTGTTACTCACTTGTTCTTAAAGGTGAGCTCCAGTGGTGCCGCTGCACGAGACGGCCGACTGCGGGTGGGCATGCGTATTCTTGAGGTGGGCAACAACAGTCTGCTGGGTATGACACACACGGAAGCAGTGAGGGTCTTGCGTGCTTCCGGTGATTCCTTGGTTATGCTTGTGTGTGATGGCTTTGACCCAAGAAACGCTACAGGCATAGAGGTAAACACTTTTACAGGAGAAGAGATCTGCTCTGGTGTCCAGCTGTGGCTCAAAAATCATTATATAACATTATGTATATACTACTACATATTTTGCATATTTATTTGTAATTTATTTGATTTTTCAGGCATCCCCTGGTGTTATTGCAAACCCGTTTGCAGCAGGTATTGTTCGTAAGAACAGTATGGAGAGCATCTCATCAGTAGACAGAGACCTGAGTCCTGAAGAGATTGACATCATGCAGAAGGTGAGCTCTCTCACAGAGTAGGAACATCAGTGACATGGATGGAAAAATAACATTCTTCTGTCTGACCTTTCCTGCAGGAAGTAGAGATGGTGAGAGAGACATCCCAGTGGGAACGGGAGGAGATGGAAAAAGTGGTGAGTGATTTCCTCCCCAAATCGCTTTTGTCATATCAGATTATTATCATAATAAGAATTGCTATTAAAATGATGACCACTTCCAAATCTCTCCTATAACTATAACTAATATTTGTGGATCTGTCCTTTTCTTTTCTCTTTCTCTTATCTTATGCCCCTCTTTTCCCCCAAACCTTTCTGAATGATCTTGGGTGCTGCTCATTCCAAACATTACATCTCGTTTCTTCTCAATTCCATTCATCTTCTTCATTAAATATGTTCTCATGTCTTCATGGTTCCCTGATTTTATTTTTCATCCATGACTCTACGTCACCTAAACCTCATTCCCATCTGTGCAATGGATGTCATCGGAATGTGTGTCTGTGTACATATTTGTGTGGGTAAAATGTGTGTGTGTGTGTGTGTGTGTGATTGGGTAAATTTCACCCCCAACTCCCCGCCCCCACTCCCTCCTTATTACCCTCCCTCTTTCGGTAAAGGAGCGTATGCGCTTGGAGCGCGAGGAGGCAACTCGCTTGCTGGAGGAGGAAACTGAGGTGAGGCCTTATGCCCTCCCTGTCTTTATGGCCCATAGTAGGGCTCCAGGAGTGAGAAACGGGACCAGCAGTCACCTTGAACATGGTCAAATGAGTCATGTCTGAACCTCTGAACACTAGAAGCTCTTTAGATCCAGTGTCCTCATACTCAAAGCTTAATGAAAAGTATAAATAAAGTTCAGAAGGTTGTTGAACATGTTCTTTTAGTGAACAAAGATCTTTCAGTGTAATCTTTCTTACGCTCTCTCTACAGAATTTGAGCACTGGACCCCTGAAACTGGACTACAAGACACTGGCGGCTCTGCCTACAACTAGTCTACAGAAAGTTAACAGAGTAAGTGCCTACATGTCATCATGTTTTTGTAAATAAGCAAGAAAGCATCTAGAAACAAAATATTTGAAAGACTTTGAAAAACTTTTTTGGACATAAAAGCAAAGAATTTCCGAACAAATGCTTCCTTTATCAAAAGTGCACATACCTACTGGCTGCTGTACACGTCAGTGAAATGAGCCTTTGTCACTGTAGACTAGGGCTGGGTATTGACACAGATTTTACAATTCAACGCACCTGTGGTAACTGGAACTGGCTGGAATTACAGATACATTTCTCATGATCATATGGAATATGTGGACATTTTTTATCTTCTGCTCTGATTTTAATGGAAAAATATGGTCAAAATGTGTGTGGGTCAGCTCATTTTCTCACATGCTTGAATGCTTAGTGTTTTGGTGAATAAATATTGGTCTTTCTGAAACATTATGAGGTCAAGCTTTACATTTGCTTAGTAGTACTCATTTTACTAGTAGTGCCAAAGGTGAAGCAGTCCAGCTGCTGGTCATTCCAGCCATACCTCTGACAAAATACAGATTGTATTTGCTGGTGCTTGAGATGGAGTGAGGGGGAGGTGCTGGCCGACAGCTGACAGTAGCTCAAGTTATTTTAAAATGTATGCTGTGAGCTGATTGGCTGAATAGTTTAATGGGTGGGTGTGGCCATTGAGAATGAGGGACCCTTGGAAGCTCTTGACAGTTAAGTTATCTTGAGTCGAGCCTTTTGGAATCAGCTCCTGTCATCTTACTGTGAGTGTACCACTGCTATTACTCTACAACTCTTTGACTTTTCTGTTATTTCTTCATCACTCATTCCTTCTTTACTTCCTTTACTACTTTTTTTCTTTTTCTTTTTTTGTTTTATTTTATTTAGGATTTGATTACTGAAATATTAACAGTATCCATTGGTTGTTGGACATTGAGTTAGCATTAAGTCAGTAAATTGTATTATGCTACAAACATCCCATTAATAGTGATTTATTGCCTTTAGTGACGTTCAGTAAAGATTATAAAATGTATTAGTGTAATTTGAGCTTTGTAATTAGTTTTTTTTTTTTTTGATGTTCCTTGATATATTCCTTGCCCCTTTGTTGTAATTTTTAGCCTGTGTCTATTTGCTGGGAATGTATAACCAACATGGCACTAGCAGCTGTTAGCAAAGTCAAATGAGGCATGGAGAGGGGGTGGACTGCTTTTAGATAGGGAAACACTAGCGCACAGTTTTTTGTGGTATATGAAGAACCATTTAATCACGGCTATTTATAGATACTGTTTTGTAGAGCAATGTCTTTTATCTGCACACGAGCCATTGAATTAAGTTTTTATCTGTATGAGGCCATTAACTGTATGTGATGGTCACAATGTGCCACCTACAGCACCTGTTTGTGAAACCACATTTGAAGCATTTTTTTCCTGTGATGAGAATCCAGAGAACAGATTTATAATGCTTCATAAGGCTTCATACTTACTTGTCATAACAGTTATGTAAATGTTTGTATATTGTGGTTAAGGTTCACTCTGTAGAGTTACATCCACTTGTAAGAACTACTTATGATTTCTATTAGGTTGTATGTTTGACTCTTGAGTCGTCTCTTAAAGCAAGCATTCAGCATTCATGATGGTGAATAAGATTTTAAATTGTGTATACCTCCCTACAAAGGCAAAATGTAGTAACTACGTCAGCACTGAAATGTTATTTTTAACATTTAAAAACTAATAATTTATAAAACTTAAATGAGAAAGAAATGTTGCACTGGAAATTAACTTGGATATGTTCAAGTATTAAAAAACTAATAAAATAAGCACTTAATAAAATTACTAAAACTAAAATTAAAATGAAAGCTGAATATATAAAAATCAAAGCTAATTCAAAATATTAATAAAAACTATAATATTACATAATTAATACTAAAATAACACTGCACTGAAACAGAAAATTAACTCCCAGGTTTTTATTGAATTAACTGATGTTAATTTTCACATTCAGTTTTCTCTGAATCTGAACATAATCTGTCTGTCACAGGGCATATCAAGCCTAAAGTCTATATTAAAGCAGACACACAGCACAGTAGTGCAAATGTTCAGGATTGAGTGACTGTTCACTGTGAGATGTCTCAGGATGATGGGATAGCTGTATTTAGCTCCTCACTCATCTGAATTGGCGTGACCGGTAGATGTTTGTGACTTTAGCATGTCTGTGATTCTTCCCAACTCTGCCAGACTAAACCCATCTGCTTCACTCTTTACTGCTTTTCTTTTCTTTTCTTTTCCATTCGCTGTTCTCATTTTTATGTGATGCCATGTCTTTTTCTTGTCCCCTTTATGTATCATTGGTTGCTCTGCTCTTTTATTTGTCTTTGTTTCCTTCTCACATTATTTCTCCCTTTTGTCTCTGTCGATCACATTCTCTCTCTCATTCCTCAGTTTTCTCCCTCCTTTGCTGCATTCGTCACAATGGAGGCTGCCATGCCGGCTGGCCCTGTAGATCCCCTGGGTTTTGAGAAAGTCCATGCCTCTATGTACCATGTAGAACCCGTTGCCCTCCCTTCGTCTCCAGTCTGCCCAGCCGCAAGTTCAGCGGCTTTAAAACAGCCCCAAGCCGACACATGGGACCCCCTCCCAGCTCTAGGAGTGCCACAAGAAACTAGCGCGGAAGAAGAATGTCTTGTGGACTCCCAGCCAATCTGCTTTAGTGAAAATCCATTCCTTGTGGCTAATCGCAAGAGCAAAGGCTGCCCTCCTGAGGAGCGCATTTTATCAGGGCCACCTGTGGGTTACGGCAGACATGGGCAGCTGCAACCCTGGTTGTACAGCAAGGCAAGCAGCCTTGAGGAGTGTGTTTTGTGACTGAGTGTGTTTCTGGTCAAGCATGGTGTGTCATCAGTAGCTATCTAGAGTTAACATGTCACCTTAATCGCAAATGCCATCCAAAGAGTTGTATAGCTGCTTTAGACTTATCAATGTCTTTGAAAACATCCTTAGGATGTAAACTGGTTTCACAGAAATATACATGTCTATATATACATTTCCTATATTTAGAAAATAAGTGAAGCTGAAAATGGAGCGGATACAAAAATGGGACTCTGTTCTGTGCATTAACATATGGTCTTGAGGCATTTGAACATTCCCAGAGAGACTGAGAATGCTTTGAATGTGAAATCAACAGGTGCTGAAAAAAGGGGTGAAGGGGTAAGGCCTCTCATCTTAAATACAGACCTGCCACCGGCCATTTACAGGAACATAAAACACTGTTTTTTAAAGAAACGTTTAAAATTTAGCTTGTTTCTGTAGCAGGATATTATGTTGTAGACTCTGTAAAAATGCATTTTTATGGCATCACTGCTTGATTTCAAATGGTCTGAGGCACGTAATACAACACATTTGTCATCA
Source organism: Ctenopharyngodon idella (assembly GCF_019924925.1). NCBI lineage: Eukaryota > Metazoa > Chordata > Actinopteri > Cypriniformes > Xenocyprididae > Ctenopharyngodon > Ctenopharyngodon idella. The sequence continues at coordinate 13,899,494 of NC_067226.1, forward strand.
AGCTTGTCAAAAGAGCAATACAACAGCTGCAATGTGCAAACCTAATTTAAAACCTAATTAAGACAGCTGTTTATGGTTTGCTGTTGTTACTCTCAAATCAAGATGAACTGCCTCTAGAAAACTGCACATGATCATTCTCAATGCACTACTTTGTAATTTGGCAAATTTTGCTTATTGGAAATGGCAGACCTCATCTTGCTTTGTGAAATACTTCACTGATAATGAGCAATTCCTTTCCTGTACTTGTTCTAGTGATGTGTTCATTTTTCTGTATTTCAGGGTTCATCATCTGAGCCTCACAGGATTGACAGTCCCGTCCGAGATGCTGCCTACTCTCCACACAACTCGCAGGTAAGTCCCTCTCAAATAGTTTTCACTGGCTTTTCATCATCAGCCCTTTCTTTTCTCATTCATGCGGCTGTCCAAAATTTCCCATGGGGAAGGCTGTATAGATTTATCAGGTCTAGTTTATTAAGTCTACTTTTTACAGGTCTAGTTAATGTCTTCATTAAGTTAGTATTCTGGTTGATAGCCTATGTGCTCTGATTCTACCCATCGTCATGACATTTCCATATTTCTCAGCAGTCCCACAAATCTTCCTTTGCGATGCTTGGAAGAGAGGTTCGATATGTAAGTGGGCAGACTAGCCCTTGTATGGCCTGCACTAGCTGCATTTGGCTTTGCATTAGATGTTAAGAGAGGAATGGTGTACAGGCCTGACTGTAACTCTAAGCATGTCCTGCTTTTCATGCTCTCTGCAGCAGTGAAATGCTTATAGTATTTAAACAAAACCCAGCAACTGAGCATGTAACAGATTTGTATATTAACACTGCGCATTAAGACCTTGGGAATCATATGTAGTCAATATAACATATTATAATATACACTACTGTTCAAACTTAGTGGTTGGTAAGATTTTTTTTTTTGAAATGTTGAAAAAAAAAAAGTCTCTTATGATCCCCAAGGCTGCATTGATTTGATCAAAAATACAGTAAAAACAGTAATAATGTGAAAAATTAAAATATTATTTAAAATAAATATTTTCTATAAAATATATTTTATTCATGTGATGGTAAAGCTGAATTTTCAGCATAATTACTCCAGGCTTCAGTGTCACATGATCCTTCAGAAATCATTCTAATATGATGATTTGCTGCTCAAGAAACATTTCTTATTATTTATTCATTGAAAACAGTTGTGCTGCTTAATATTTTAATATTTTTTCTTTGATAAAGTTCTTTTTTTTTTTTTTTTTTTTTTTTTTTTACTCTTACCAATCTTTTGAACGATATAATATAATATAATATAATATAATATATAGCCCACATGTGCAGTTACTGGACTTGAAAAAGCAAATCCCATGTGAAAACATTTTTTTTTTTTATTTCACTAATTTTTTTTTTACATCATGTTCATTTTTTCTTTTTTGTGTGTTTCAGTCAAACATTCAGTTTCCTTCACATGCAAACAACAAGGATAATTCATCAGTGAGTGTCCAAAAGTGCTGATAATTTGTAATATATACTAGAGCAAGTTCACGATAACATTAATGTGAATTACATTACTGGCCATGTTATGTTAAACTTGCTATCATTATGCAAGTGCAGAATGTCAAATACAGTAAAGTTTCAGCATCTTGCTACCCAGATGGTTGATAGTTGGATTTATTGTTTAAATTATCTCTCTTTCTAGACAAAACCTGGTGCCATTCAGCCACTCTCTAGGGTGCGACCCGCTGTGTCTCCAGCCAGTCAGGATGGCCACAGCAGTCCCAACCCTTTCCAGCATGGCCTCTCTCCCATCAGCTCTCAGACCACTGTAAGATCCCTCACCACTGTCTGAACCCTAATGAGGCTCCCCCTTCATCCTCAGTTACCAATGCCTAAAGACCAACAGAACGCGACTGTTGTTTTATTTTCTTCACGTAAATTCCAAGGTGTGATTACCGCTGTGCCTATTAAGCCTAACAAATGGTCACACCATAATCCAGGTCAAAGAAACGGGTTATTTAGAAAAACAAAGACTTATCTTCTTCTCACTGCAAGTAACATTGTGCCTGTTTTCTATCAAGACACCTCTTTTGGATTTTTTTTTCTTTCCCTGATCACACAAATCACATTGTTTGCACAGCAAGGTTTACACTCGCATTATCTCAGGATACCAGTGTAAACCAAAATATCGTCCAGAGTCGTTTGCCCCAGTCACCATAACCACAGACCTCCCTCATACTATCGATCTCTCTCCTCTCCCTCCATCTTTCCATTGACATTGCCGAGTGGGCTGCATGCGGTCTAGCCCTGCATTTTCCTCCTGTGCTCTGCCTTTGCTGCTCTGTCTCTCATTAGCTGTTCCATCCTTTTTGTCCTCTGTCTGTTTCTCTACCCCTCCACCCCTCCGTCCTCGACTCCCCCAATCCCTCGTACAGCCTCGTGCCCCATCCCCTGACACACATGAGGAATACCCCATCAATATCAAGCAGGTATATAAGGCCTTCGCAGCTGTGCCACACTCCCTGGCCATACTGGAACCCCCACAGGTAGGACAAATGGTCCTCAAGGTTGTGAGCATGTCGTGGTTCCCCCCATAATCCAGTGCTTGGTCACCCATTCTTCCTGTTGGAGAAGTCTTCCCATTGGGAGCTTGCTTCCCATTTGCTGTTGTTGTGCATGAGTCACTGGTATGGTGCTGTCGAATCCAGGAGTTCATTTCACAGGGTCACTAATGTACGTCATTCATCTGTCACTTGGTTGTTTGATGTTCTTGATTTGATATTGTGACTACTTGTACTGTGTGTAAAGTGTGTCCTCTCATCAAACTTAAGTCTTGCGTGCAGGACTTTTTTGTATAAAGTGTCTTAACTGAATCATCTTTCCTTTTCACTCTCATTTGTTAGGATCTTTACTCTCCACGGAACAATGTCAGCGCAAAGCAACCATCACCAGAGGTATGTCTTCTATGTTTGTAATCTGTAACATTTTTAAAGAGCTATTTTAAAACTGGCCTACACTACACGTTTTTAGCCCTGGTTTTTGCCCCGATTTTCAGTTCTGTGCTAGTCGCTTAAAGTCAGTCTGCAGATTTTGGCCCGTCTTGAGTTTGCACAGATTTCCCAATCACGTGTGGACATAGAAAGACTTTTTTAAGCTTCAGACTATGACCATCCTGTTGGAGGATATCAAACATGTTTGATAATTTGAGCCGATTTTAGAACTCATTGTCGTTTTCATTTGTCATGTGTCTCCTAGCAATGAAGCACGTCTTTCTGTGAGTTTGTCAATTGAACAGCTCCACAGTCTGTTAGTGTGTGATCCTCAGTCAGCAAGTGTATGATGCCCAATTTTTTTCTGTAACCATTCTCAAAGTCAGCAAGTGTATGACTACAATCTGTTCAAGTCCTGTAGTGTATTCCAGTCTTTCGTCAGCTTGATGATGACTTTTGAATTAGCCTGACAGATAACCTTTATTTGGTGTGTACTGATTCACCACAACTTATATGAAAAATCCAACATTGTCTGCAAGCATGGTGTTGATATGCTGTACATGATGGCTCTTTCAGCCTGAGCTGAATAATGAGGTGTTTATGGATGAGGGTGATGGTGAGGGCAATGGTCCTCTCGGCTCTCGCCCCTCCCTCTCATCTGACCGCCGCGAGTACAGGAGCCTGGCAGCCGTGCCACGCTTGTCTCGCCCCTCAATGGAGTCGAAGGTACCCAGCTCATCTCCAGCAGAACCGCTCTGATACTTTGGATGCTTATAAGCTTGAAAGGTGGTGGTGCAGGTGTATATGTCGCTTCGAACAACAACGATTAATGTAGTTCATGTGTGTCCGAAATGTCAAGAAGCCAGATCATCTGGCAGCATGCATTTCGGTGAGGTATGGGAACGTGATCGATCGGTGTTATGTTCTGATTCAAGGCAGTGATTATTGGTGACGAGGCTTCAGGAGAGCAATCATTTGAATCTTTTTGCAATGGCAGCATATTATGTAATCACTGCATCATCATGGTGGTGGAACAGAAGAGATTTGGTACTTTGGTACTTATTATGCAAATTCTTACTCATTACGCAAATTCTTACTCATTGTCTGAATTTCAGATCATCATGGGAGCTGCTCTAGCATGCCGGATGCATGTATAAAATTTGGTTGCATGTAAAGTGTTCTTTACAATTGATCTGAAACTTAAATGTCCCCCTCTCTCTCTCTCATTTGCTCTCTCCCAGACTCCCTCCTCTTTTGGCAGAGATAGTCCAGAGCAGCGCTCCTTTAGGGACAGACAGAAATATTTTGAGATCGATGTGAAGCAGCAGACACCAGACAAACCTAAGCCTCGCATCTCTCTTGTGGGAGAAGATGACCTGAAGAAAATGAAAGAGGAAGAAGGTTTGTGTCTGTGTACTTGTCAAGTGTACAGTATCTGGATTTCATCGGTGAATCATGCTGAATTTTGTGTCAATGATTTTCCTCAGCAAAGCGAATTGAACAGAGGGCACAAGAGTATATGCTGGATGAAGACGAGGAGGAGGAGGAAGATCTGGCAAAACAGGTGGCAGATATGAAGGCTCACGGAAAGGTTATACTTGATGGTGTGGAGTACAAGGTGGAGAGCTTGGGAAGTCACAGTTCCCCATCTCCACGGCAGTGTGCCACGCCTCCGAGCTATAGTGCCACACCTCCCAGCCACTGTGGCAGCTCAGGGTGAGCTGCACTTTTGCTGAATTATTTAATAGATTGTCATAGTCATGGGCGACACTGGGGGGGGGGTGTCGCCCCCATATTTTTCCCAATGTGAGCCGTCAGGTCCAGTCCACTACAATTTAAAGCGGTTAAGGCCCGGGTATACTTCATTTCCCATGTTCCGCTCCATCTCGCGCACAGTTGAATGCGCAGGCCTTTCAAAGATTAACCTTTGCCCGTGAACGCGGAAAGACCCGTTCGGCGCATGCACACACGCACCGTCCGTGGTCATAAAAATTCGGCTGCACGCAGCCACTGTTCAGGAGTCAAAGCTAGTCCATAGTCTAGTAAACGTTTCTTGTTTGCGCCGCCTGAAAACACACGAGAAACACCATGTGACAGGAGAGACTCGAACATTGCAGTACTGAACATTGAACGGTCCATGCATGTAGATTTGGATAAAACAGGTAAAGTTTTGATGCCATGCCTGAACGCCGTTTATCTCTCCATAGTGGCGTATAGCGGACGGGCACGCAGGGCTATGAACTTATTCTTATTATTATCATGCTACTTTTATTATTAAATTAATATTGTAATTAATTTGCCTTGCGATATCATAGCGCATCACCGCATAACCGACGCATTGGGAGGATAATAAAATATTAGTTAGATAGCTTACTCCTCAATTAAAAACAACTTGTTTAACACAAAATACTTCTCGATTCATGAAAAACACTATTTTTTTCTCACTATGGGCCACAAGAGAAATATTAAGAAAATAAATTAGATTCATCTCACATCGTCTCCAAGAGAATATGTACCGTTAATGCAGCGTCAGATGCCAAAAGCTCAGTCCGTTTTTACTTTCAGTTTCTGTAGGGAATGATTGACTGGCATGTGAGACTTCTTCACCCGCATAACTCTCACGCAAAGTTTGCACATTGTTTGTGTGATATCCATTAGCTCGCCTTCATGGTTTAAAATGGAAATATTTTCAATATTGCGACGTGGTTTTTTTTTTCTTTATCAATAGCTGTTCGCAAAATGATGGACAATGATTCACATATCGTCCACGTCATTTCCCGTGATAATAAAATTAACTGAATTATTAAATAAATGAGTAAATAAACAACAAGCAAACTTAAACTTGTTTGCTTAAATTTTCTGCAAATAATTTGCTGATGCAGGTACAAAAAAAAAAAAATTCTTGCCCCTCGAGAGTCAAATGGTCATAGTTGCAAAGTTGTTCTCATTAGGTTGTTTTTTTGTTTGTTTGTTTATTTTTGTTTGATCATTGTAGTTTTGATTACAGAACGCACTCAAAACATCTAAAACTCCCATCCTAATATCTTTAATAATTAATAACATAAAGACATAACAAAAAGTCTGGGGTCGGTAAGATTTTTTTTTTTAAATGTTTTTGAAAGAAGCATTTATGCTTACCAAGGCTACGTTTATTTGATTAAAATATAGTAGAAACAGTAATATTATAAAACATTAGAAGTAACAAAGTACAAAGCCCTTAGCAATTAATGAATGGAAAAACTGCACACTTGGCAACCCTGGCATGAGGTCAAATAGAACCTGTTAACAACGCTATTTTTTATTTTATTTTTTTATATATAAATGTGTTAAAGTGAGATTGCGTTAAATCGTTATAATCGCCAAAAGTTTGACAAGTCTAAAGACGAGGCATTTTCTTCACACACCGTATGAGTTGCAGTCTGATATGTTTTTCTGCTCCCTTTTGATTGACAAAATACAGTCTACCCTAATCATTGGCTGTTTATTGGCCAATTGCTTTTATCAGCCAAAACTGATTATTGGACGATACATTGGTGCATCCTGAGTAAAGTGTTTTTTTTTTTTTTTTCTTCTTCACTCCTCAGTCCTTCCTCTATCGACGGTAAAGGAGACTCCCAGCGGAATTCAGTGGAAGACAGCTTCAGACTGGAGCAGAGACCCAATTCCATGACGGGGTGAGGAATGCTAATACTCAGAGCTTAACAGTTTTATGATATTTCAGGATATATGAAATGCTTGACCCAGTGTTGTCTTAACAGTTTGATCCCAGTTTATCCTGGTGAATCTGTGGCTCCCATTCGGACAGCCAAAGCAGAGCGTAGGCATCAAGAACGGTTACGCATGCAGAGCCCAGAGCTTGCCGTCGCTGTGGACAAGGAGCTGTCGCCTGCTGAAAAACGAGCCCTGGAGGCAGAGAAGAGGGCCATGTGGAGAGCAGCTAGGTATAATGGCCACAGTGAATGATGTGTTATGTGAAATGTATCACATCAGGAGCATTTCGCTCTCCGATCTCATCCTTTCCTCTGTAACGCTGATCTCTAAACAGCTCTCCGCTTGTGGTGCCTTAATCTCATCTTTTTCTCCAGGCTTTAAGTAAACACTTAGCCTGTTTCTCATGTCTTCCCCTTGATGAACAGGGCTTTCCAAGACATTTTCACATTCTTCAAATAGATATAGTATACATTTTATTTATACACACAGATATACATTGTGCATTTGTCTTTGATGGCCCTGAGTTTCAATGTAAACCTCTCCTCCTTAATCTATACTGTCCGTTTCAGAGTGTTTCCTTTCATCTGTGCTCCTTCCTCTCTTTTCTTTTCTTTTCTTTGTGTGTGTTATTGTTTTCTATCCTGTCTACTTTCTTACTTGCTGCTCCCAAGGCCTTATGGTCTAGAGGAGGACGTAAGGCAGTATGAGCAAGACCTGGCTAAGCGGCTCTACCAATCCCGTGTGAGGGCGTCACTAGGCAGTGCTGCAGCCCCTCCCACTTCCTGCTCCTCCTCTTCCTGTCAGCCCAGGTCTGCCCTTAACAGCCAGAAAGCATCATGGGGGCTTAGCTCTGATGCTTGCCACTGCTTGGGGTGCTTGGTTCTTGTGGACATTTTATAGTGCATAGTGTGTGAAAGGATGAAAAGATTTGTAGTGGCTTTTTCTGAACGATGAGCGTGCCCTACAAGAACCCACTACTGCTTCTGCACGTGTGCTATTTTATTTATTATTTAATTTGGTGGCGCACTCCCTCTTCCTCTTTGCTCACTCACTTTTGCTTCCCATCTGTGTATCAGTAAAGGTCCCATATTGTCCTAATAACATGTGTTTTTCTTTGCTGTTCTTAAAGTTGCTTGCAGTTGTTTTTATTAGAGGTGCACTGATACTAATTCTAGTCAGTACCAAGACCTTCATTAAAATTTCTGATACTTGGTTCCTTCATATAGAAGCTGTTTAACAGTGCAGCATGTTAAAATGTTGAGTTTTTTTCACATACAGGCAGGTTTCAATTGAGCAGTAATCACTTGAATGTGTTTTTTGGTGCACATTGCAAGATATCGTGGCCAAAAACCATTCACATAGACTGAAAGAGCTGCCTAACCAACAGTAAAATGACCAACTACAGTTGGATTTTTTTATATGATGTTTAGGTTTGGCTAAATCTGAAATTATATCACACTGATTAAAGATTGGAGTTTGGGATTTTGTAATGGTTGTTACTTTTAAATGCAATATGGTCTGTGACTGGACTGTCTGAGTGCACTTTACTGCACTCAACTAAATCTGTTTGGCTGAGCATATGTTCATGGTTTAAAGGAACAGTTCACTCAAAAATCCAAATTTAGCCATTATTTACTCACCTACTCACCCTGTGTTTATACAATCATATAAACGTGCAGTCGTATAGAGCAAACCAATGGTCTAGGTCAGGTTTTTCCACTAAATAATAAATTACATTTTGTTTTTTGTTTTTTTTACTAAATCCTATTGTATGCCCTCAGAACACTTGGAAAATACGCCACCAGTCATATGGGATCATTCTGCGATACTTTTGTGGTCACTGTCTGCCGCCATTATATGAACAAGCTCAAGCAGGACAATTTGTTTTAGAAGTTAGATAAATAGTTGAAAAGTAACAAACATTGTGATCATTTAAAGCCAAAGCTAAACAGGATGTCGTTAAAATGACCGTATTAATGTCCTGTGGCCAGTTCCATAAACTGCTTAGACTAGTCTTAAAAGTTAGTCATCTAATTTTTTTCTTCAAGATGGGTCATAAAGTCTGTTTAAAGTCTGTTTAGTGGTTTTATTTGAATCCGAAAAGTTAGTAAAATAATTGCTTATGGTCAGACTAGTTCTTAAGAGACAGTCTTAACTTAGTGGCAGTGTTTATGCAACTAGCCCCCGGTGTCTCAAAGATCTAAATACATTTGAGCTTTGGGTTTGAAAACGGCTTACATTTGGGAGAAATTCTGTGGGGCCACCAGCAAATGAGACATAATCGGTGCATCTCTAGTTTTTGATCCTTTCTCATAATTTTTTCACATTTTTTTTTTCAGCCTCCATTAAATTAACTTCTCTTGTATTAACCAATTAGTGTGCACAGCACCTCTGCCTCTCTTCTATCTCTCATCCTATCTCTCTTCATGCACCGTTTGCATTTCTCCTTTCACTCTCTGTCTCACTGCATCTCATTCTCTTTCCAGGATGAAGTCTCTAGAGCAGGATGCTTTGAAAGCCCAGATGGTCATTGCCAAGTCTAAAGAGGGGAAGAAGCGTGGAACGTTGGATCAGCTGTCGGAGTCACCGTCACCTGCGCCCACACCCTCCCCAACACCAATGGAAGGTGACGATCTGTTACCTTTATCTGTTTTCATACTCTGTTGGGGGATACTAGTTCATTTTTAACAGGTAAATGTTACATTTATCCATTGTTGTTTCCTAAACAGATATCAGTCCACGGGCAGTGACTTCACCAGGCAGACTGGTATGAGACAATTGTTATTAATTTTTTTCATTTAGTACAGAGCAAACAGGACATTTTGAATCACCAGTAATGTTGTTTTGGGTGACTAATCCCCTTAGTAGGATGTTAAACCATCCATTTCTTACTTTTTATGATAAAACAAAGTCATTCTTTACTCTAACAGTCATGTCCATAGCAAGTATAGCATCATCCATGAACTTTTCCTTTATCTCTTTTCTTTGTCCTTTCTTCTTCCTTCCTTGTACTTTTACGTCTCTGCTTCTCACCCTTTCATCCTTCCCTCCGTCCATCCTGCCATCTCTCTTTTGCAATGTTGATTTCCCCCTTCTTTCTCTTTCCATCCCTCCACTGCTTATGCCTGTTTGCTGTCCTTTTAGTCCCTGTCAGAAAAGAAGTTTGACTACCGACAATTCGCTGCCATTCCTTCTTCCAAACCCGTTTACGACATTCAGGTATTGCCTGCATGCAAAGCATCGAGGAGTCCAGCCTGCCCGAACCCTCTGATCCACTCCTGTCCTCCTGGCTTTCCCTGCTTCCCCTGCTCCTTCTCTCCCTGGCCCTTCTGACAACTAGTTCAAAACTATTAACTGTTAAGGCCCTCTACTCGCCAGCGTGAGCAGCATGGTCATTCGTGTTATTGCAGCTTTAAGCATCATTCTGGATCTTAGTTGTTGGCAATTTGGGTTTAGTTTTCGGCTCTAAGGACCATTTCCACCGCTTAAACTCATCCTGTTCTTAATCTTACATTGTCAATACCATGTGCTTCTAATCTGGTTATGCAGATGTAGTGTAGAGGCGGGGCTTACAGATTGGTCCGTGGGCTTTGTGTTGATCCAAAACATGGGATATCATACTAATGCACTAAAACACTTTAAAAGAAAAACACCTTTGCATTGTCCTCTCCCTCCCTCCACTCTGTGTACGGCCCTGCTCACTCACCCTCAGACAGCAGCTAATAACACATGGTCTGATTCCTGCGGTCTGTCTGAAGGACATTTTCTTGATACCAGATTGAGTAAAAGAGCTGAATGTGGCTTTTCCATGTGGGAGAGACAGTTCTACCGGGGATGCAGGGTGTCATGGGAACAATGGAACGTCGTGTTTCTTGGTGTTTTGTGGTTGTTTCGGGATCATTGTATCAAGGGAAATTGGGCATGTGGGATAAAGTAATTTATCTGATTGTTAATGTTCCAATACTCTTCCTCTGGTGCTGGACCAAAAGACCACCAAATCTGTGAGATCTACACATCTGTCTAACTGGTGTCTAAATTGGCACCACTAAATTGAAATTAAGTAATGTATGAAGCAATTACGAATGAATGAAGCATTCATTTTTGTATAAAGATTCAGCTAACACACTTATGGTGTTGACAACATATTGCTGATTTATATCTGTGGAATCTGGATCATTTCAGTGAATAAAGATCAACAACTCTTTATTGGATCTTTGGAAAGGATAATTGATTTGCTAAGCAGATTTTTTTCCCCAAATTTTATTGATTTGGAGAAGTTTTTTCTTTATTTACTTGACAAGTTAAGCTGGAAAAGTGTGCCTTTACACTCCATTCACAGTGTCTGTATAATCAGGCAACTCTAATAATAAGTCAGTGATAATTCATGATGTCGCTGAATAGAGCCTCTAACAAGAGTGACAGACAACAATAGTAATATCAAGAGATTATATTGTCTAAGGATTTTTATTTTCTAAATATTTTAAGTAATAAAACACTTCATTGTAATGTTTTTATAATACCTCATTTTTGTTCCTGCTGCTTTCACTTTCTCAGATATGCAGCCAAAACGTTTTAACTTTAACTTTTTGAGTTTTCTTAAAGTTTTGTCTTTCATTCACTCCAACCACAGAATAACATTATTTAGTTATTGACTTTTTGCCATTTTTAGAAGCTTGAGAAGTGTGCATAAAATTGTCATTCCATTTTACTATAAGTTACATTTATCATTACACAAGCTTACAAGGATATACATTACAAACATACACTAATATGTAAAAGTTTGGGGTAATTTTTTTTAAATTTTCAGCAAGGTCATTAAATTGATCAAAAGTGACTGCAACTCAAGACTTTTACATTGTTACAAAAAAAAAAAAAAACACGTTAACACTTTACAATAAGGTTCATTAGTTAACTACATTAGTTATCATATAAAGCTAATAATGAACTGCACTTGTACAGCATTTATTAATCTTAATGTTAATTTCAACATTTACTAATACATTATTAAAATCTTGTTAACATTAGTTAATGCACTGTGAACATGAACAAACAGTGAACAACTGTATTTTCATTAACTAACATTAACGAAAATTAGTAAATACAGTAACAAATGTATTGCTCATGGTTAGTTCATGTACAATAGATTAACTAATGTTTAACTAATGAACCTTATTGAACCTTAATTAAACTATTTTAAATAAATGCTGTTCCTTTGAACATTCTATTCATCTAATCACGTCAAACCGAAGACTGAAAATTTTTCATATTATTACTGTTTTTACTTTATTTTTGATCAAATAATGCGACCTTGGTGTACATTAGAGACGTCTTTCAAAAACATTTAAAAAATCTTACTGAGCTCAAACTTTTGAACCGTAGTCTAAGTTCTGATTTAAAATCACCTTTAAAGCATAGATACATTTGTTTTGTTGGATAGTGTTAAAAACAGGTCATTCAAAATGCGTTCTAGTCAATTTTAATTTACTGCACACTGCATTCAAACATAGCCATATGCAGGAAGCCTGGTGAATCCTTATATGCTATTTGGTGGCCTTTTGAAACTGCCATGATTTGACTGTGTTTACTATGTTGTGTTTATGTGAGTTACTGTGTGAAGAAGCACCTTCACCCTGACTGGGATCATTTAATACAGTTCTCAGGGTTATTCAGAGGTGGGGGGACACACACAAAAAAACTTGTTGGCAACATGTTTTTGGTGGGGGTGAAGGTTTGTTCAGCATGCCTGTGTTGTGAGATTTTGGAGGGACTGTTGTGTGAAGTTTTTTCACAGACTCTGTGAAAATCAGAGCTTATTATGTTATAATTTTTTTCTGATTCTTAAAATGATCTGGCCTGAAAAAATATTAAGAGATGGAAAAGGTCTCTCTTATGTCCTAGAAGTGCTTGTTGTGGGTGTTTTTGTGGCATTTTCAGCATTATTAGGCCAACAACATCTACCTGGATCTCTAACAGAGGAACATGAGAAGTTTGCAGGGCTTATGGACCTTATTTAATGTAGATGTCCCTCAGTAAGTCTGTCCGCAGCTGTTTTGAAGCAGCATCTCCCCTACAAAGTGCTTTCTGATCAGGTGAAGGTCAAGCAGTGTCTCCCAGAACAGCTCTGTGGCTCAGATGTCTAGAGTCTGTTGATCCAACCGACCTCCTGTCTTTTTAGATTTAATGAATTTTCTATGGATTATTTACACGGAGCATTTTTGCAGTGCAGCCAAAAAGAGCTATTCATGGGAGACACCTGAAAGTTTTGCTCTTGTATTTGTCTTTTCAGTAGGATCTGTTGAATTCTTACTGAACTCTGTTTCCTCCTCTCACGCTCTGCCTTTCTCTTGCAGTCCCCTGGTGCAGGTGATGATGTGCGCTTCATGGATGATGCCTCCAGTAACCCGGGTAAGATCCTCAGAGTGAATACAGTCTACTGGGAATCTTTATGTGCTTTGTTTACTAGTACTTGGCTTACAGTTATTGTCCCCTTGACACAGGTGACTTCCTTGGATAAATGATCTTCTAATATTGGTAGGAGATCTGTGTGTGTGTGTGTGTGTGTGTGTGTGTGTGCGCGCTCGCATATGCATCGGTTTTTGATAAGAAGCCTGCTGTACTGCACTTGTTTATGGGCCAAAACTTATCCACCTTTTTCCTATGCCCCATGACGCTTTGCTCGAATTATGGGAGTAACTACCGTTAAACTATAAACAATCATTTTGACAGCTAACAAATACTGTATTTACCTGCTGTAAAACTGTTCCAGTAAACATTGCTAATAGGCATAAGAAGTGAAAACAAACCTGGAAAGAGACATGAGGATTTGGGGAGAAAAGCAAGAGATTCTTAGTGCATTCCAGTGAATTATTAATGGCGTATGTCATAAATTAAATTGGGAGAACAGACCACACATGCGCAGTATGTTGCCTTTTTTCGTACTGTTACAGCGAAACAAAAAGAAAATAATCAGGAGGAAAAGAATGCGGCAGCTGAAAAGAGCTCTTTCCATAGATATTTTTGTTATGTCACATTAAAATACGCGTTACGTTATTCTCCTGACATCTGAAAATAAAACATGAAGGAAATTTTAAAGCTCATTCATTTAAACTGACGAATCAGTATTATTTGTAGCACAAGTTTTGTTTCAGTCTTTTTGAGTGGAACTACCCAAACCGGAAGTGCCTCCCATAATTTAAAACGCAGTAGACTTGTTTGGAAAAAGGTGGATAATCTGCAGTTTCTTCAGAATGAGTGAGGTTCATATGAGCTTTAATTCCTTAACCTGTTTGAAGAATCAAGATTACTTGATTACGAGTTCTGCCAATTTTTCAAAATAGGCGTGTCTGACTCTGCACCACAACCTGACGACATGAACTGCATGTGAATTCTAGAAATCTGAATGTAATGCCACATGCTGTTGTTTTCTAAAACAGTACCAAAAGTCTTATAATGGATGAAGATTCAAACAGCTGATCTGTTTGACGTAGTGTGCAACAGCAGTGGCTACATAACTAGGGATGCGCTGGTATTAAAATTCTGGCTAATAATTCTTAGCCTTTTTTTAATGGCTGATAACCAATCAGTTAAAAAAATAAAAAATAAAAAAACGTAAAAACTAAAATCTGTCGTTTAAAATGCTGCAAGTACTGCAATTGTACAATATGAAATTCTGAGATGTGCTTAAGATTACATTTAACAGTTACTGAATTATTGGTGTTTTTAAATAAACAGCTTAATGTAAAAATGGAAAATAAAATATCCAATATCGACCAAAATGTCAGGAATAATGTACATCCAGCTGGTTGTTTCTGCTAAATAATTTTTGTCATAACCGGCTAGATGTTCATTATCCCGCTTATTACACAGCTGCTTGCCACATGAATAAATAATTGGATGCAAAATATCAATTTGAGTTTGAAATATTTTATTTGCTCACTTGTAAAGCTTCCACAAAGAAAAAGAGTTCCTTGCATGCGGCTTTGAGTTTAGGACGAACAAAGAAGTTAAAAAAAAAAAAAAAAAAACATTTAAGGGATAATGTACAATCATATTACTTATTTGGTGAAAAGCTGTGTATGACGTGGACATTACATATTGATTTGAGATGAAAAAAAATCTTACCTGTTTATTATCTTAGTGACATTATAGTACAAAACAATCATCCTGGCAACAAGACAAACACTCCAACAGTATTACAGTATTTTAATACTAACCTGCTCCTATTTAATTTTCAATAGTCGATAAGATGCAAGACGGTACCAGCTGAGTTTGAATGAAACGAAAGCAAGTCCGCAGTGTTATACTGTACGAGATATAAGTTACAGTTTTGCTATTGACGACGGTCATTATCAGGAAATATCATAATTTGGAATGTCACAACTGACAAGTCAGAATCAAGTATTCCAGAGAGGCATGAAATAAGATTAATTTCTTTAATATCAGACGATAACTGACACGGTCGCTGTTGTGCATAACATAAACCTGCAATATTCTAAAGTCTCTCTGCTGCAGTAAAAATACTAACATGTCATTTTTGTAAAGTTTGTTTCCAACTTGCATGTTTTATTACATTTTGAAAAATTGGTGAACCTGCTGTTTGTACATCTAACAGGAGATCTTTCACAAGTTTAAAAAAAAGGGCGTTAATTTAATAATCAAGAAGACATTGCTGTACAGTACACTTGTATATTTTTATCTGTGTTCTTCTAACCTCAATTACAGTGTCCTCAAAAGGCACCCTGTAGCAACTCATAATGTAATAACTGCACATCATGTAAAAACTGCACATAATGTAACAAGTATTACATTATTATTGTAATAATGTTCATAATGTTCATTAATGTAATAATTTTCTCAAAATGTAATAAAATCTTGAGCTCATAATGTAATAATTTTTTACATTATGAGAAATTTATTACATTATGAACTCACCAAAAACATGTCATATTTCCATAATTGTAAGAGATTTTAAAACATAAAAAAAGTATTCCCTTACAGTACATTTTAATAAATCTAAATCCAGTCTTAAACTACTTGCGAAATTCAACATTTAAATATTCATGCTATTATTAATATTATTATTATTGTCATATTTTTTATTAAACATAAAGCATTGGTGTTCCTTTACAGTAAATTTTAAGAATCTAAATCCAGTCTTAACATTCCTACAAAATCCACCAGATTAGATACTATTATTAGTAGTAGTAGTAGTAGTAGTAGTAGTAGTATAACTACTACTTCTACTTTTCTACTTTTACTTCTACTTCTTGTATACATATAGTATACATACTCTTAAATGACAAACAGTGTTAAATACCAACACAGTGTAAAAATGTTGTGGGGGAAAAAAAAAAAAAAAAACGGTATCAATACAGCAATGAGGTGTGTGTGTTGCAGTTCGCAGGTAGTTTAAGACTGGATTTAGATTTTTAAATGTACTGTAAGGGAATACTAATGTTTTTTATGTTTTAAAAGCTATTACAATTATGAAAAATTACATGTTTTTGGTGAGTTTGTAATGTAATAAATTTCTCATAATGAAAAAATTATTACATTATGAACATTTTATTACAATAATAATGTAATACTTATTACATTATGTGCAGTTATTACGTTATGAGTTGCTACACACCCAAATGTCATCAGTGCTCTGCAGGGTTTTTTCTGCATGGTGTGCAGCTCCGCCTTTCAGCTTATGCATCGAATGGCTTTCCTGAATCACTGCTTTGCGGGTGTTTGGGGGTTTTAAACTGAAATCAGATGGTTAGGGGCTTAAAGATAAGGGGATGGTTTGGAAGTGTAAATGAAAACAGTCATAGATGTTATAAAAGCTGTCACTTTTCAATTAGGAGATGGCAAATTTCTTATTTTCAATGGATGAAGGGGCACTTTACATGTGCAGCATCAAAGATTTTCCTCTTGCACTGCAATATTTAATTCATTTGTTGTCCCTGTTTTTTTCTCCTTTCTGTGTCTTGTTGTAGATCCAGAAGTTCCTGTGGCCACCACGTCTGCTCTAGAGGAGATGGCTCTCTACAGTAACAAGCGCAAACTACGACAGGGCCGCCGCAGCCTGGAGGCTCCTGTGCCCACATAACCGTACTCACACACTAATGCATCTGAACTGTGAAGATAAAACACAATAGTGATCATCTAATGCTAAGAGATGTACACAGATATTAAACCACTCTTATTTCAGTGCCGACAACACAGGTTGGGAGGTGAGCTGATGGGCGTCGCTAGTTGAAAAGGGTTGCTATGAAAGGTCCAGAGGATGGCCGATTCATTTACCTGTTGTAATCAATTTTTCTGTCCGTCACCATTTTAGAAATAGAATTGTTTTAAGAGATGCTGTGGGTTTTCCTAAACACTTTGAAAACCTCCTAGAAAATGTTCTGGGTGAAATGTGGAAAGGCAGAAAAGGAGATTTTTAAATGTATCCGTGTTCATGTTTTGGGACATTCAGTTTGGGACAACATACTGCTACCTTCACTGCCCCATGTAAGCCAGAATTTCACTTTTGTTGTTTTAATTCACAATCAGAAAAAAAAAAGCTTTTATTCCTTTAAATGTAATTTATTAATGTAATATACTGTTTTTAATCTATGGGAATCCAGTACAATAGAGGATCAAATTGAGGCTTTTTGACATGTGTATAAGCTGATTACTTGTGATTTTGTGACGAATTTTGATTTTTGGGATTGGGATAAATTTTCTTGCACGCAACATTTTAAGATTGAAAACGAGGCCTTGGCACAAAGCTTTATTTCCATTTTATATCCATATCAGTTTCAAAACAGATTCTCTTTTAAGGTGATGCAAATGAATGTAATATTTTTGAAAGGTTGCATCTGACCTTATTCAAAGATCTGTTCTGGACCTTTTCGGAATGTGTATGATCATGCCATATCATAAAGACTGATCTACTATATTGAGTAGCGTCATTCTAAACTTTTGAATTGATCTCTAGTCTTCCTTTACTGGACTAGGAGAGTAAAATGAAGTGGATAATGTTTTCCTAAGACTTTTTTTTTTTTTTTGTTCATTTGGTGATCTTAATCACCTAAAATGCATTCTCCATTTTTTTTTTTCTACTCCTCGGTCTGGGGCATGTTGTATATCTATACGTTGAATCATTCCCTTTACTACACAGAGTGACCAGAGTGTAGAATTTCACTCTGACAAACACTCACCTCTCCATAAACATATGGTACCATTTTGGGAGTGCGAGGAGGAAATTGAATCGAATTGAATCGAATTTGGTCTCTATTAACATCTACGAATCTTGCTCATATCTTTTCTTTCTCTTACTCTGACAGGTGTGTGAAGGTAGTAGATGTTTTCTAATCTACATTTTAATTGGTTGAAGCCACTAAAAAGCTCATTGTGTGAATAATGTATAAATGCTTAAAAAAAAAGAAGCAAAAATCAGAGTTGAATCTGAGCCTTTCTGCCCCAAGACCAAACAAAAGTCTGGAGGGTGTAGATGATTCTACCAGGGTCTTGACTGACTGATCCCTGTGTGTATATTGGTTAATTGCTTATTGCAATTTTACTGTCAATCCTGTGTGAGGACTAAGACAATATACTTTTATTATTCCTTCAAATAAACACGTTTTATGTCATGTTCTCAAATCAGTTGTTCACCACCCTGGCTGCCATCAACACTGTGTCCCGATGAACCTGTCGAACATATGAAATAATCTTTTTTTTAATTTTACTAATCTTAGCTTTTGTGTTGCTCTCATTGACTGAAATTCAGTTTTGGTTAATTACAATTTGGGATTGCTCATCATTGATTTTTTTTTTTTTTTTTTTTTTTTTTTTTTTTTTTAAATTGTAGTTTGAGAGAAAAAAAAAAGTTGGTTTTCTGTAACCAATGGGATAATGGGGTTCACTACATTTTTACTTTTTCAGAGCAAAAGAGTTTGAGCTCTCTTATTGTTTTCTTGTTGGGGAGGATTTTTGTTTGTTTGTTTTTTTGCTAAAGGGGAGGGTGGGAAAAAAGGTCTGGGAATAGAGCTCATTCAGGACTGTAACTAGTGAATTTGTACAACCAAAGAAGTCTATTTTGTGGTTCAGGAATAATAAAGTTTACTTTTCATTTAACAACCTGATGTACTGAGGTTGTTTTTGCCTCTGATTAGCACAAACTGCTGTTTTCTTAAAGTGGAAAATATACTGCCAAGTGTAGATTTGATGTTTGAGAAACAAGTCTAACAAGTACATAATAACAATGTAGTCAATTATGCAGTACACGTTCAACCTGAAAAATTATCCAAACATTTTATAGACAGATTGTGTTTGAACAATATTAATTACGACTTGAGGGACAGATTAGCACATTATACAGCACAAGCAGCTTTCAGATAGCAGGTGTTTTCATATGTTCTACCAATGTCAAACATCCATGGAAACGCTTCAGAAAGTGTAAAGTACTCTGGAGAGTGAGAATGAGCACACAGACGCCTTCATCAGATGACTGAGAGAACAGGAGGTTTTATCTTACTCCTGCTGCCCCTCACTGAGTCTGGACTCTGAGACACCTGTCTGCTTCCCCTCTGTAAAGTAAAAATGCTTTCATTATATTGCTGAGGAATGAAAGCTAGTGTCAGGTGTAAGTGTGTCTTACCCTCTGTAGAGTCCTGTTGTAGGCATTATAAAATGACACCGCACTGGAACTGTCTGCATGCAGCTTCTGACAGGGATTATCACAGTGCTCTTCATCATCCTCCATCTGTCCAGTAATACAGCATCTGACAGTCACACTTGAACGAGTCTCGCACATTGTCAAACTTTTTTTGAATAGTTTCTGCTCATTACATCAAGTACAACAAATATTTAAAACTCATGAGATGTTACAAGTGCTACAGTGGAAATGGAGATCTTCGCAAAGAAACTGAAATGTGAGAATTACTAGGAAGCATGCGCTGACAGTTTTTATATAATTGATTATAAAAATTGAGTTCTGCCATTTAATAGATGTATATTTATTCCTATTCAAAAGTTTGGTGTCTGTAAAGGCCCGTTCACACCAAGAACGATAAAGATATAGTTCTAAATATAAAAGAATAGCACTGTCCACACCACAGCGATAACGATATAGATAAACGATATCGTTAGGACGATTTTTTCCAGCTATTGAACGATAAAACACTGACAGCCAATCAGAGTCCATTCTAATTCAATGACATTGCGGAGAATCACCGAGGTCCAGAAAAAGCCACTACTGTTTGATAACTCAAAAAATGAGATAATTATGCCAGGCTAGCAAACAGTGTAATATAAAATTACCTCAGATGCCCAGCGCTATTTTCGACAACGTTGTCTTGCTTCTTTTAACGCTGCAGTGAAAAAGACTAGGCGCTGTTTTTATTCCACTATATTGACTTCGTCAGCTAAATTCACTGTTAGATTAGATCTATTACACTCGCTATTCACTCGAAACATAGCATGCTGAGGACATCTGCTGCTTAAAGCCGTGTAAATGCAACAAGAACAGCAAAAACATATTGTACACACTTTTAAACCGCAGCGCGTAAGTTTACAATAAAGACCGTTATCGTTCGTTGGTGTGGATGCAAATATAGTTATCGTTATAGTTATCATTCTTGGGCCTTTAAGAGGTTTTTTTTAATGTTTTTATGTTTTTGAAAGAAGTCTCTTATGCTCACCAAGACTATATTTATATAATCAAAATACAGTAAAACAGTAGTATTGTGAAATAACTTTTCTATTGTAATTTATTTATGTGATGTCAAAGCTGAATTTTCAGCATCATTACTCCAGTCTTCAGTGTCACATGATGTTTCAGAAATCCTTCTAATATGAGGATTTGCTGCTCAAGAAACATATTATCAATGTTGAAAACAGTTAAAAGAACATTAAAAAAATGAAACCTTTTGTAACATTTGAATAAAATTTCTTTTAAAAACACTCAGTAACACTCAGGCCTCAAGTCTCATGGCCTTCATGAGCTTACTGACCAGAGTTAATGCTTTGTCCACAGCTATGTGACCTGGCCTAATTGGTCCTGTCTCAAAGACTGACAGCACTTCATCCGGCAACAGGAAAGACTCATTGTACCAGCTCTCAAACTCTGGCAAACACAAAACAAAAGCACATTACTGGCTTTAAAGAAGGATGAACTTTAGTGAGGTGTGTTAAGTACTTATGAAAACATTTGGATAGATCAGGTGAGTAAATTCAGATGCATTTTTGTCACACAAAATCATGGACTATAACAGTGGCTGTCTGAATTGGTGGAGGTTTTTTAATTTCTAACCACAAACAGAGAAGCCTGAGAACAAGAGGAACTACAACATGTTGTGTAGAGAACTATAGGAAGTCACCTGTTAGCAGTCGTGTGCGGCACTGATTCACCAGGTGCTGACAGTAGCTGACTTCTGCCTTTGTGCATTTGAAGTCCTCATAGGCTTGTCTATAACGGTTCTTCAGCTCTTTTAGCTGCATCACTAGAGACAGTTCAGCCTCCTCCAGCACAGGCTCCCCCTCCGCACTCACAAACTGACCTATAAAACCAATGGCTTCAGCTCCATATGATTACCACATCTCATTCAGAAAGAAGCTTGTTTTTACATCATGTAATGCTCACCCTGGCTTTGTCTTCGCTCTCTGAACTGTCGTAGCTCATATGTAATGTTGTCAAGATCCCGTTTAGTCACACTGATGACATCAGTGAGGGTGCGTAATTGGGAAGTGCGGTCCAACAGCACAGCTTTGTTCTCCTTTAGTATGCGGTTAATCTCACTTCCCCGTTCTGCTTTGAAATCCTCAAATGCCTCAGCTTTGGGTGGAGGAGAGCTGAAAAATTAATTTTAATATTTATGTAAGACGTAAAAGTTGACGTATTATATACACAGCTGATGTTGATATTTATTAGTAACTGCGGTACGTGGTACCTGTCAGCAGAGGTCTCCTCAAGCTTACAGGTGCTGCTGATGTATGTGAGCAACTTACTCAGTTCTGTGTTGTTGCTCTTCTGGATCTTGTTGTTGGGGTTCTTGTGTGGTCATGTCAGATTCACTCATGTTTTGAGGCTGTGCAGCTTGTACAGTTGTGTTTTCCTCTGGCCACTCGCTCACTGCTTCTTCCTTTCTGCTCAAGTTAGGATTTGAAGTACAACAATTTACGTCATACAGTCTTACATATCCTCCTGAAACCCAAGCATAGACTTTTGTCCTCTTAGTGGACATTATATTTTAGCAAATTTCTCTGACATCGTACATGTCACAGTTTTTGACTGTCCTGTAAAGAGCAGATTCAGGGATTTTCAGAGATCCCAAATGTTTGGAGGTTTCATCATGACAACTCCCCTCTCCCTGGTCTTTAAAAATGACTGACATTAATTGAATGATCAAATTTCGCACTCTTATGGAAATATGATAATATTTTGTAATTATTTAAATCTGACTAATTTTCAAATTGTTCATCATAAACCAACATCTCGGGAAATTGTTATGGGGTTTCAAACCAGAATATGACTTTCTGTTATGAAACAGGACATCAATTTAATACGTCCACTGTAGTGGACACCAGGACTTAAAGCATGTAAATCAGCCATTTTGGGAGACACAACAAGTGAATAGGGAAAGAAATTATATATCAATATTCCTATGAAATATTAGATATTCTTATGAAAATTTTGCCAATTATTACTCCCATTATTACGCTTCTTTTTTCATTACATGTTGCCCCAAGAACACATTAATATGCATATTAGATACAATGTATAGATGCATTGTATTGAATGGGACTAGCCATTTATGGCCATTTTACACACATATCACATATTAATATTGTATATCAAATCAGTATGTTATATCTTTCATAACATAGTTGAGAATCATCTTTATACAAAGGAAAATCATGAACCCTAAAAATTAATTGTTGAATGAAAAAAAATCCATTGTTTATGCCTGTAAATGTCTTTTCATGCCTTGTTATTTTTTGAATAACTACAGTAGCCATAGCATAACATGTGAATAAAATATTTTTTTTCAAAAAAAAATTTTTTTTTTGCCATTTGTTTCTTATGCTCCAAACAATGTAATGGCAATAAAAGAAACTAAATTCACAAAACTTTTTTTCCTGGTTCTCAGGAGGATATCACACAGCTTTCATCATGTCTATTGACAAAGAACAGAGCTGACTAAAGGCTGGATGACTTTAGCACAGATTTCTGCTCCGATTTGCAGTTTGGATTTGTTGATGGTAGTTGCCAAATGTCAGCGCAGTCTAATTTTGAGCAGTCAGAGATTTCAGAGAAAACTGCGTAATATATGATGGACACATACTCTAATCCTCAAACTATGACTCCATCCAGTCAAAGGATATCAGACATGTTTGATATTTTGAACTGATTTTAGAACACGCATTGTTTTTACAACCCCAATCTGGGACACCATGTAAAATGTAAATAAAAACCAAATCTCATAAACCCTTATTTTGTTCAGCACCCTGACGCTTCTACTACGAAGCCTTGCTGTTGTAATAGATGCAGTATATGGTAGAATTATGCGGTATGCTGGATAGAAGCATATGTTGCTCTAAAACCTGTATATACCTTTCAACAGTGACAGTGCCTTTCCAGATGTGCAAGCTGCCCATTCCATAGGCACCAATGCGCCCCCATACATCAGAGATGCAGGCTTTTGAACTGAGTGCTGATAACAAACCAGATGGTCCCTCTCCTCTTTAGTCTGGAGGACGCGGCGTCCATGGTTTCCAAAAAGAATTTGAAATTTCGATTCGTCTGACAACAGAACAGTTTTCCACTTTGCCTCAGTCCATCTTAAATGAGCTTTGGACCAGAGAAGACGACAGCGTTTCTGGATCATGTTTACCTATGGATTCTTCTTTGCATGATAGAGCTTTAACCTGCATTTGTGGATGGCACAGTGAACTGTTCACAGACAATGATTTCTGGAGGTGTTTCTTAGCCCATGCAGTGATTTCCATTACAGAATCATGCCTGTTTTTAATGCAGTGGCGCCTCAGGGCCCAAAGGTCATGGGCATCCAATATTGATTTTCACCCTTGTCCCTTGAGCACAGAGATTTCTCCAGATTCTCTGAATCTTTCGATGATATTATGTTCTGTAGATGATGAGATTTTCAAAGTCTTCACAATTTTATGTTGGGGAGTATTATTCTGAAATTGTTCCATTATTTTTTAGACACAGTTTTTTGCAGATTGGTGAGCCTCTGCCCATCTTTACTTCTGAGAGACTCTGCCTCTCTAAGATACTCTTTTATACCCAATCATGTTACTGACCTGTTGCCAATTAACGTAATTAGTTGCAAAATGTTCCTCCAGCTGTTTTTTTTAATAAGTGTTGCAGCCATCAAATTCAGATTTCCTTATTTTCTTCCTTAAAATGGTACATTTCCTCAGTTTAAACATTTGATATGTTCTATTGTAAAAAACATATGGATTTATGAGATTTGCAAATCATTGCATTTTGTTTTTATTTTACACAGTGTCCCAAATTTTTTTGAAATTGGGGTTGTATTTGTCATGTCCCTCCTAGCAATGAGGCACATGTGAGTTTTTTGTGTTGGGAACAACTTGACAGTCTGGTAGTGTGTGATCCTCAATCATTTATGTATAATCTCTGCATGTTTCCTAATAATTCTGTTCAGATTTAAAAAGTTGTGTAGTGTATTCTAGTCATAACAAGTTTCACCCTAATCTAAACATGAATTCTTAGTTTTTTGCTTACATTTGTCACATCAGGCCTCAAACATTAGGGAAATATGATGTCACCTGCTTATCCGTTTGTCTTTTCTTGCTTTACTTGGTTTAGGTGACACAGCTTGTTGATGTCTCTGTGAATATTTAGCTAAACCAAGGCCATATCCACAACTGTCCACCTCGCCAACAGCACATACAGACCCCTGAACCTGTAGCAAAGTTAATGAGGCATGGGACATCATTTTCTGTTTTCACTGAAGTATTGTTGTCTATCAAATATCTGTATATCACTAACCTCTGCAACAGTAGAAGGTGTTGTGTTCATGGCTTTCTCTACGCGAGCATTTCTCGGACAGAGCTGCTCTCGCAACTTTGTTTGCTGCTCCCTATTTAATACACATATACATTCAAACATAATTGTATTGACTTCCATTATAAATATGTTAAATTGTTGATGAAGAGATAACTGTACTTACAGCACCACTTTTTTGAACTGGGCAAACACCTCTTGGATTTGTGCAATACTTACAATCTGAAACATTAAATAATTTATTCAGTTCTGACAAAAATGAGATTGATTCAAAAAAAGGTAAACTTACATATTTGAAGCATTGATGTATAAACTATGGTGTTTACCGGAATCTCAGCCAGTGATCCAGACAGGTATCTCTGCACCTGACTCCTTACTTCCTCCACCTGTGTCTCTGACAGGATCTCATTAGAAACTCCAACCCTATTAGTCTATGAGTAAGGAGGACATTAAAAAAACATGCTTCCCAAAGTGTCGTAGCTTGGGGAACCAGAATTTGGCTGTCATCTGTTGATGTGGTAATTGTGTTGTGTGTGAAAGGCAGAGATTCTGGAAGTGCATGTGTTTGTACTCACCAGTTTGTTACACATAGACAGCTCCTCCTTAAGAAACTGGATTTCTTTCTCTAGTCTTTGCACCTGAAGCTTGATAAACATTCACATGGTTTTAACCACCACCTGAAAGGATTTTCTGCTTTGAACTGTTACACATTTGTTGAATGTGCACATGAATCTTTTTTAGATATATTATTATTAGAGGATTTAGAGCATTCGCTTTGTATTATACATGAACAAAATCTTACCACTGGGTCGACATGTTCATTGATTAACGGCTTTGTCTTCACACATTTCATTCTGGTGGCAAAGCGAAGAGTTGAAAGCTGTCAAAAGAACCAAAAAATCAAAGAAGCTGTGTGGGTTTTCTAGACTTAACTGACACGTCTCACTGGATTTATAATAAAAACATCTCACCGTCTCTTCAATTTGTGCCCCTTCACCATATATGTTTGCCACAAGCACTGTGTTACAGTTTCCTCCTGTGTATGTACAGTTGAGCCAGAGATAAATCATTAGGTCACATTTGAGTTTTTACAACCTTTTTATCAGAAATAAAGATTTTCCCAGTGTTCAAAGTGAATGTTTACATGCTGATGTTCTATGGCTGAATACTTAAAGCTAGCTTAAATTATAACTAATGTGGGTTTGTTGGTATACTTCTATGGGACAAAAATCATTTAAAAAGTGATAATTGTTTAGCACACTAACCAAGTGAGTCTTTGAGAGCATGGGTAAGTTTGCTCTGTCTGAAGGGAACATGTTCTCTACGACTGTCAGCTAGAGCTAAGATAACCTGCTCCAGGAAAGAAAGGGACTTGTTGATATACATTGCCTCCATTTGGACTTGACCCTCTGACTGGAGTAAAAGACAAAAAGTAGAGAGTAGAGAGAAAAACTGGAAACATTTGAGGAGTTTGCCATGATTAACACATTAGTGCAAACAATGCTGAAATTTGAGACCATACATATATTCAACAGTGCACTGGCTGCACACTGAATTGTAAGGCACAAACTGTAATGATGAGAGTTGAAATAAACTGACCCCAGTTTTGCTAAGTCTTTCAGATCCCGCCAGGTCCACCAGGTTCAGTTTAGAGGTGATGTATTTTGCGTCTGACAGTGTGCGAGAGCGAGACTGTGCCACACATAAACACATATGCAAAAAATAACTGTTTAAAGGCCAGTTTACTAAATCATTTTTAGATCTTATCATGTTCAATATATTTCAGGAACTTACCTCAATGTGGATGGTAAATATGCAGTGAGACCTGGAGGAATGTTTATTAAGGGCATGTTCTCCAATTATTCTGTTCATCTCCCCCTGTCAGCGCAGTGAGATCAGTGTTATTTATCAGAGATGTGCCTATTTCGTCTAAATCTGTAACAAAAATATGAAAATCCAATTCTGAATGTGCTTTAGCAGTTGCTTTTACGTAGGCAAACATTTTTGTTTTTGTCATTCATTCATAAGTAATAGGACTTTTAATGGAGACTCTTGATTTCTGGTGATGGTTATATCATATTGTTTTTCATTAGCCAATTTGTCAACAGCAGTGTTGAGAGATAAGAACAAACCTTCGCCCTTAACAGGTAAACACAACCCGATAAGAATTCTGTTTACTGGAAATAGACTATTTTTGCTGAGATAAAATATACATTTTTTAAATAAGCTGATCAAATACCTCATGACTTTACCTCTTACCTCAAAAAGCAGGTTAAGAGCCTCCTCTTCATTGTGAACCAGATGTAAAGACAATCCTTTAACTGAGACTCCACACCCTGGTTCTTCTACCACAGTTAAGACCCCACTATGTGAACCTTTTCCCTGCTTTAAGCTGGAGAGCAAGTCTACCATTGTCTCATTATAGATTTCCAGGAAGGAAAGGTGAACAGAGAATGTATGATCTACACGATGCTCCACCTCCTGGAAAACCTGAGGAATTGAGAGATGGTTTATTAGCCATAAGAGCTGAAACATTGACTATGTGCTTCTTCTCCATGGGTCTCAATCACCTCCTGTAGGGCTCGAGGAATGATGCCTCTCTGTTTGTAAGTCTCTGCAGCACCTGTCATAGTGTATGTTTTCCCTGCTCCAGTTTGCCCAAAGCACATTATTGTACCTAAACACACAAAAGGCTTTCCTAAACATTTCATTCCAAAGTACAAACTGCCTATGTGAATGTTTGTGATTTCAGATATGGAACATATGTATGCATTTGAAATGACCAACCATTGTAGCCCCCAAAGGCTCCCAGTACTACACTCCGGGCTACACGATCATAGATGTCCTCTTGTGACACATTGTGAAGCACTCCATTCAGCTGAAATAACCATGAGCTCAGATGATTGTTCCTCTTTCCTTTCTTGGAGTCTTTCCGTGACCACCGTACTCTCAAAGTCTCAGAGATAAAGAGAGGGACACAGGTAAGCAAATATTAGCTTCATTCAATCTGCTTTATGTTTGGATCAGTTGGTTAAAGGTTCATTGTGCTATTCAGCTGTGATCCCAAGATTTAATAATTTAATTTAATAATTTCTGATCTTAAATTTATGGAGGAAATTTGTAATAATAATGTTTTAAAAACATATTTGAATGCACAGGTTTCCCTTCGAAAGGTAGAAAGAAATCCGTAGTTTTTGATTTCTCCAGAATGAAAGCTGAAATTAGAACAAGATTACTTTCTCTTACTTTCTCTCTGCTGAAGGCTAAAAAGTATTAATGTATTTAATAAGTATTAAAGTATTAAAAAGTATTTAATTCGGATAGTAATGAGTGCAACTTTTGTCACTGGAACGATTATTTTATTCGTGTGAATAAAAAAAATAAAAAAATAAATAAAAAACTGGAATGACATTCATGTTTGGCTAAGTTTGAAATATGTAGTACCTGACATTGACTTCAAAACTATAAAATATGCCATTTTCTCTCCGAATTTTAATTTGGCCAATTGTTTCATACAAAGATATAGATTTTAAAAAATCCTCTAAAAATCCTTAAAACTTATAACAAAAAGCTGTGTAATCATTTGGATGTGTATTTTGAGGATGAACCCCCTTCTGTAAGTCTTCTTTGCTTTTTTTAATACTAGTTATGTTTTTGCTGCTATTTGGATTTGTTGGAATTGTATTAAGTTTTGTATTTATTCCGGCATGTTTTGTATTTAAGCAATAAAAAACAGAAAGCTGCAAGAAACAACACAACACAGAACTTCACGGATTAATTCATTTAACAATTAAGAACATTTAAACAAGATAAATTTTAGCACATTGCATAGGTTACCTGCTGGTCAGGTAGGCATTCAATGAGCTCATGCGCAAAATTGGCTGTAGGTCGGATGCGAATGTACACCTTTACTGGAGAGCCCTGCAAACTCATGATTCCTGCAATGTAGAGTATCTCTCACATACAGCACGACAAATAGCCTCTGAATAGGCTATCATATGGCGTAAGAGCGTGTTTTGAATATTGGATCTTGAATCAAGAGTAAACTTGGTGGTCTCAGAAACTTACCTGTCTAGCCCGTGCACAACACATAATCGCTTAGCCCTAGCTGTTGTTGGATACAGTTAGTGTTGATGCCGTTGTCATGACAACGCCTCGAGCTGCGCACTCTGCGCAGCGCAGCACTTAAAATAACAAACAAGCATTATCATTGCCACGTTCACACAGCAGCAGAATACTTTTGTCAGTCCTTTATTTGAGTCCTTAATACGGTTACATTAACACACTGCAGGAGTAGGCCTAACAACCACATTCTATAAACAAACTCGCACCCACTGGACTCACCAGTCCCGGACTGGCCAGATTTGGCCCGCTGCCCTGTATTAATGCATGCCCAATGTACTAAAATGATAATTTCCGAATTCTTCATTCGATAATAAATCGATAATAAATCATGAATCGGTTACTCTTGACTGGCAGCGCTGTGATTCGGCTCACGCGCGCTCGCTCTTCCGCCAAACGGTTTTGAACAGAATTTGAACAATGCGAGAGACTCACTCGAGGATGGAGATGAAGCGGGCACGCAAAAGGAAAGCTCTCAAAGAAGAAGCAGCAACATGTAACAAAATTACTGACCTGTTCAGGGCTTCAGGGGCAGGTCAGTTTAATCTGTAAATAGGCTGCTGTAGGTTTGTCTTCGTTAACTTAGTTAAGCTAGCAAATTTTAGCAGTAGCACCCCATTATTATCATCATCAACCCTTGCTAGTGTTATGGAAGAATGACTTGATTTGAGACGTTTAAAGTGTTTTTGTATTTTAGTGCATTTTGAATATGAAATTAACTTGTGCCAAGTTGAAAGTTGGTAAAGAGAACTGTGAACACAGTATTGATAAATGTGTTTTGACGGCCCCAGTCTAAGGATTTAGACATTTTTCTATGTGATGGCCATACAAAAAAATGGGTTGTCTGTAGTTCCAAAATGTGTTGTGGCCTGGATGATTGAGAGATTTCCCGGCCTGAAATTTTGTCCCAGTCCGGCCCTGGAACTCACAACCAGATTCTTGGATAACCCGCCATGTGTGAACAGAACCATTGTTAAAAATGAACTCAATAAATCCAAGCATATTATTAAATCCAAGTATATTATTTCTTTTCAATATAAACTTTACTTCTGATTACCTCTAGTTTGAGAGTACCACCTATTTGTAAACAATCAGCAACTTTAAGAATGCAGTTGGCTATCTATATTTTATAGCATACGTCATTAACTGGTACATTGATGGATATTTCAAAGATGAAAATGCGTACCGAAGGTGTTTTGAAAGTACATTTTTGTATTGACATTTTCAGTCAAAAAAAGCTACTGAACCAAAAAAGGCACTCGGTGAGGAAGACACAATCACTCCCCTTCCCTACTGCAATTTGATTGGGAAGGTGTGCAGTTGAATGACCATCAGTTTGTTCATGGCTCCTCCCTGGTGAAAGTAACAAGGTCTGACATATAAAACAAACCCTTCTAAACTTTTCTAAAGCTGACATTTCAGTTAACGAACCTCCAACTCACTGAGAATGAAAACAGAAGCGTTCATCTGTGTTCTGTGTGCCTGTTTGGTAACACTTGAAGCACGTAATAAGGTATGTAAAGATATTTCTCCTGTGCCATTAAATCAGACACTCCTGACTACAATTTTGCAGTTATTCAAAAAGTTAATATAGCGTATGTCCTATTTTCTGAGATGTACTGTATATTTAAAATGATTCAATGACGACTGATGATGAAAATAAATAGTCACTGATCAGTAAGATATTTGTTATGTGTATATATATATATATATATATATATATATATATATATATATATATATATATTCACAAATCAATATTGTTAGTACTAACTATTACTACTACAAATAATCCTTCCTGTCTTTTACACAGAGATCAGACGAGAACACGAAGGATTTGAACAAATTCACATTTTTATCATATGGCCCCGCAAAGACAACAAATGTAGGTGCCTTCAAAAACCTAAACTTAAAGAAAGCAATAGTAATACTTTGAATTTGCCTAAAATAAATTACAATAAGGTAGTTGTTTTGCAAAAAGATTGAGGCAGTTCTTTCCGTAATAGTAGACCTGCTGGTGAAGAAGTTAAAGGTACAAAACAAACAAACAAACAAAAAAATAGAGGAAAAAAGGTAGCTACACACACAAGGGAGAAACAGAGATATCAGGGAAAATGAAGAGAAGGGAAAAGAAAATGGAGGTGCAGTTCAATAGAGAACCCTTACAGTTTTTTGTTGCTAGGACACATTTCTCAATACTTAGGTCACTTTTTCAAAACTCTTGACGCAGTGATCACAACATCAGTCTATTTGAGCTAAACTGTGTGGATCATTTATCATTGCATTGGCACAAAATGCATTCAATGACAAAGTCTTTCAATTTACATGATTTTTTTTTTTTTTTTTTTTTTTTTTTCTCACTAGACAAACTCCACCAAAACTTTATGTAATTAAACTTTACCAATTTGCACATTTACATGTTCTTTTCAAAACTGTTAAACTTAACCCTCTAGGGTTCTTCATTTAGGAGTCACACTCAGGACCTTCACGGTCAAAAGTGACCGGACCCCTGAAATCAAATATTTTTTCCCCCCAGTAAAATCAATGTAATATATTTTTATTCAATAATATTTTTTCTTTTGAATTTTGAGAGAATTTTATGGTAATAATTAATATTTATGCAATAATTATGATCTATTTTTCCCCATTGAAAATAATACAAATTTTTTTATATATATATAATTTTCATGATTTTTCAATTAATGCTGTATTTCAGGTTAAAATAGAGACTAGGCCTTTAAAATCAATTTTTTTTTAAGTCAGATTGGTGCCAACTGGTGGGAGTAGTGAGCAATAATTTCATGCAATACCATAGTTAACCACTAGATTGATGTACAGCTCTCTATAGAAAGGCTTGTGAATTCCCTAGTTGTTTTTGCACATATTTTCTCCTTTTTTTTTTAGGTTGTTGATTTGAATATATATTTAGAGATTCTCAAAGACTACTTTTGTCAAGTTTTTTGTTTGTTTGTTTGGTTTAAATGGTAATTTGAAGTGCCAGTTTTACTTTATAATACAGTCAAACCTGAGCATTGCGTTAGAAAGAGAACAAATGGAAGCATTTTGTTACCCATTGTTTTAATTCTAATTTAATAAAAATGCAATTCATTCATCATAACATTTTTTATAAACCTTTTATAATAAACATTTTCATTAAATCTGTTTTTTGTACTATTCAATGAACAGTAACTCATCTTCAAAAGGCAGCAGCAATTATGAACAAAAAACTAAAATAACAGCAAAAGTATAATAATTATAAAACAGTAAATGGAAAATAGAAAAATTAAAAATTAAAAATAAGTGTTTTAAATATCATCCTAACTATATTTACATATTATCTGCATATTTACATACTAACTGTAATTAGCGTTTGAGTGCACACTGAGTGTCTCTTGCAAATTGGATGATTGCACTTTGTGCAAATGATGCTTGTTTTCACATCTCACGCTGTGATTGGTGTTTTGTTTATATAAACATTTTTATATTGTTTTGTGTGTGTGTGTGTGTGTGTGTGTGTGAAAGAGAGAGAGTGTGTGTGAGTGTTCAAGAGAGAGACAAAGTTCTCAATGTTCTCTGTTACAGTCTTACCAGTCTCACATCTCTCTCTCTCTCTCTCTCTCTCTCTCTCTCTCTCTCTCTCTCTCTCTCTGTGTGTGTATGTGTTTACATGTGTTCAAGAGAGAGACAGTGTGTGGCTTTTGCATTTTGGACCCAATGTCTCCCCTTTATTTGATCCATTGATTTCATTTCACATATTCTCAATTTTCTCTGTTTCAGTGTCACATTACTCTATGTGTGTGTGTGTGTGTGTGTGTGTGTGTGTGTGTGTGTGTGTGTGCTCGCGCGCACGTGCCTGTGTGTTCAAGAGAGAAACACAGTGTGAGACTTTTGCATTTTGGATCCAATGTCTCCCCATTTTTTTGATTCATTGATTTTATTCCACATATTCTCAATTTTCCCTGTTACAGTCTCATATTTCTCTCTCTCTCTCTCTCTCTCTCTCTCTCTGTGTGTGTGTGTGTGTCTATTTTGCAATCTTGATGGCTTACAGTCTCATGCTTTCATTGCTGTGTGCTTTTTTTCTTACTTTGTGGTTAAATAATTGATTTTATTTCACACATTTTCCAAAATTAGCTTTTACAGTGACACACGTTCATTTGTGTGTGTGTATGTTTATGTGTGTATAAGTGTGTGTGTGTGTGAGTGTGTTTTTCTGTTTTGCACTCTTGATGTTTTAGAGATTCACCCCTTCACTGTTGTATACTTTTTTTTAGGCATCGTGGCTGATTTGTAGATTGTACGCACAAAAAAAATCTCTGTATTTTCGTATTTTTGCCAATTTCCCATTCATTTCCTATGGCGGTCACTTTTGACCGCGAAGACCCTGAGTGTGACTATTTTTTTTACGACCACTTAGCCTTGTCAAATCCTGTCCCCAATTTTTTTGTGTGTTCATATACCAAGTACCATAAAAGTCACAAAGTTTCGTACCATTCCGATGAAGCTACGATTTTTAAAAACATTTTATTGTAAAACTTTTCGGTCAGAAGTGACCGAAGAACCCTAAGTTCAAAATCTAGCACAATAGGGGGTGTCACGTGGCTCTGGCGAAGATCGCTTGTTGATCGATTTGCTCTGACTACCCGCACACAAAAAAAGTTATAATACCCCTGTAAACTTAACTAACTCCGATCAAAACTAACAATTTGAGCATGTCCAAACATCTTTCTGCAAAACAGTGTGACATTTTCACCAGAGCACGAAAAACAGGAACAGAAAAACTGAAATCTCAGGCTGATTCTGACCTGGCTCCCACGGCGGACACATCGGATGTGTTAGCTGAGCTAAAAACGCTGAGAACGGAGCTTGGAACCAAATTGGACGGCATTGAAAAACGATTAAGTGAAGTTTCATCGTCCGTTAAGACATTAGAGAACAACTTGACAGAAATTAAAACTGCGGTAATGTCCAACGAAAAAAGAATCAATGACGTGGAAGACCACATTGTGGTGGCGGAAAGCCTACTGGATACAGCTGACTCTTTCATCACCTCGGCATCTAAACGCTTGAATCTTCTGGAGGCAAAGGTTGAAGACTTAGAAAACCGCAGCAGGAGAAAGAATCTCCCACTGTTCGTCCTCCGTGAAGGTGCAGAAGGCTCAAGGCCGCTCATGGACTTTATTAAAGACATGTTGCCTCGGTGGACGGACACAACACCTGACACACCGTTCTCTCTGGAGCGGGTTCACAGAACACTAGCCCCAGCCAAACCTAACCAACACAGACCCGTTCTCATCCGCTTTCTTAAATTTCAGGAAAAAGAACTGGTGTTTGGGTCAACGAGACGGAGAGAAATCACCTACGATGGAACAAGGCTATATTTCTCCGAGGACTTCTCAGCTGAAGCTATGCGACAGCGCCGGGAGTTTAACAATGTCAAAAAACTGTTCGTTGTTAAAGGGATGTATCGCAGATTCCTCGTCCAACCCTGTAAATTAAGGGAATTTGGCCTTTGCGTTTCCTCATGTTTATACTCCTGTGGAACAGGAAGTCAAGGCTGGACAATTTCATGCTCCTATTCACCCTGGTGTGCTAAAAAATGTAAATATGAATGGGAATATACTTCAGAGATATTTTACTCATAAGAATTTCTAGGGGTGCCAATAATTGTGGGCAACGTGTTTTGGAGAAAAACATTTAGTTTTTCTTGATTGCTTAAACACTATAACCAGGCTTTTGAACTAAAATTTCAAAACCATAACGCCATTTATTAAAAAGCACACCCATTTCTCTAAACTATAAACACTATTCCCCTGTTTTGACACATGAATCAGATTTGTTGAACTGTCACTGCAAAACTCTACACACAAATCCCTTAATTTCTCATTGCCTACACCAGCGGTTCCCAAACTTTTTTTCCTGCGCACCCCCTTCTATGTCCCAACCGGGTTGGCGCACCCCCAATCCCCACTTCAAAAAAAGAAACGCAACAAAGCTTTGTTTAATCGCCATATAAAGACTCATGTTTAATCTTGCGCAAATAACCAGAACACGCATGACAATAACAACATCAACAAAGTTTCCTTCCTTCCTCTTCGGTTTCCTCCGGCGCATCTTCTGACTCCCGCTCATTTTCTTTCTCTATTCTCTCCGTCTCTGTTGCCTCCAAATCCTCACTCTCTCTTGGTCCCTCTCCTCCTTCGTGACTAACAACTTTATCATAAGACGTCCCACTTGACAGTTTCCCTGATTTCAGCCAGTTAAGCATATTTATAATATATATATGGAATGAATGAAGCGAGTTGGCACGCATATAGCCTAGCCTGCAGTGCATAAAAGAAGAGCAGTGCGTAGAAGAAGACAGTAGCTGTCTTCTTCTATCAAAAACTAATAAATTATAGTTTTTTATTTAAAATAAAAGCGATTACAAAGGAAATGTTTACTGTTCATGTTTTTTTATTGTATGGAAAAATCCCACTTAAAAAAAACAGCCATTACATTTTTCCTCTCGCGCACCCCCTGGTGGCAGCTCGCGTACCACACTTTGGGAATCCCTGGCCTACACCATGTTGTCATTCAGAAAGCACTAGCATTCAATATTGTTCACTCAAGTCAGCATAACTTGAGCTCAGTTAGCACACAGTTACCCACGTGGAAACGCTAAGAGTCAAAATTTATCACACCAATCAGAACCTTCAATAGCCCAAGTCAGTTCATTCAGTTTTGGAACAATGGATCCAGAGAGACGTGATTGAAAAGGTCGAGGACACCAGAGAGAAGGAGGAGGAGGAAGAGGATGAGCAAGAGCGGTAAAGAGTGGAGGAAGAGGTGAAGGAGCAGGAAGAGGAGGAGGACGAGGATGAGGTGCAAGGAGACAAGGAGTCTCAGATGAAATTCGTGCCACTAGTTGAACATGTCCTTGTCCATGGTATGACTATGAGGGAGGCTGGGCAATGAGTTTAGCCAAACTTCAGTTGCTTCACCGTCGCCTCGATCATAAGAACCTTCAGGGAGGAAAACAGGTAGGTCTACCTCAATGTACTCTACTGTAACTTTTGAGTGCTGTATTCTGTTATAACACATGCATCAAATTGCCTTACATACAGATAGAGTTTCTGTCAGCTTCCCTTTTGTAAAAAGGATGTTACAGTTACAGTAATCAGTACTTCTATTTTTGTAGGACACAGAGACGATGGAATGGAAGAAGCCCGACTAGACATTTCAGTTGATGCGTGCCAGGGGTGGATCAGGCATGCAAAAAGATTTTTTTGTTGTTGTTGTTTGGTGTATTGTACTGTACATTACATTAAGGAATAAAAAATTTGCAAATGTATACACAAGTGTTCATCATGTGAAAAGTTCCTTGAGGGGGAGAACCACAAGAAACGCAACTTATTACTGGTTTTTGTTTTTGTTTTTTGTAGTATTGTTTTGAATTTATCTCACCAATGTGTTGTAGTGTGTGTTTTTGAGGGCTTGTGTGTGATGTCTGAGGGCAAAGTTTGTTTTTTCAGCAAGAGTGAATGGTTTTGAGTGTAGAGCTTCATTTTGACCTCAAAATAGGATGTTTGGGGAATTGGGTGAGACGTTATGGATTTGTGTTTACTGTTTTGAGAATATGAGACATAGTTTCAAGAAATGTGTTTAAGCATTCAAGAAAAACTGTATTTCATAATGTGAGTTTCCCTATATATATATATATATATATATATGTATGTATATATATTCACATGTTCACAAATCAATATTATTAGTACTATTACTACTACTAATAATCCTGCCTTATTTTTACACAGACACCAAAGATTTTTAACCCTTTTACATTTTTATCACATGGACCCACAAAGACAACAGAGGTAGGTGCCTTCAAGAGCCTAAACTTAAAGCAAGCAAAAGCACTTTTGTGTCCAAGACCAAGTATTAATAAATGTAGTGTGAAATGACGAAAGAATGTAGGCCTACATTCCCAAAAATATTAATTAATTTTGTATTATTATGATGGAGACATATCTTTTAACGTTCTACATGCAAGAACAGATGCTGTTTAAAAAAATAAACCACATTTCTTGCCTCATTCATATCCACAGCAAGGCCCTGAAGCAAACCCTGTTAATGGAAGTATATATGGGCAGGTAAGTGTCATTATGCTTTAAACAGACATATATTTGAGGCCACAATTACTATCATACTATAAATCTCACCTCTTGTAGGACATATAATGCTATAAAGGCTTTCAGAGTAAATGTCAATACTTTTTCATACTTTTAATGTATGTCCTGCTTTCCATCCATAACAGATGACTAACCACACATCGTTTAATAAAACTGAAGTAAGTATTTTGGAGAGGATCATTTGGCCAAATCTTGCAGAGGTACCCTTCATTGCCTTCATTTTGCATGATTGAAAAAATTGTGGATTACTCATAAATCTATCCTGTACACTTTACAGTTTTGTATCGGTCTCAGTCTTGGGATATGAAGTTCTTCTTAAATCCAGTTATTTTCCTTAGCAACATTTCTTTCTGATCAACTTAGGTAGACTTTTGACTCCGTCAACATTTACTCACACTCATGTCATTCCCAACCCATATGCTGTTATTTTTTTACATGGAACATAAAAGGAGATTGTTTGAAGGCTATATTGACATAGCCGCATACTGGAAAAAATAACAACATATGAGTTTGGAATGACTTGAGTAAACGGTTACAAAAGGCTAACTATTACTTTAAATATGATTACACGTGTGAAATATGATGTTTCCAGTGCTACATGTTTTAATTAGCCCTCTTGTGTGCAACCTTTGGTAAAATAAACAAGCATTTTTTTAACATGTCAAGGAAGACTCAGTCTGTCAGCCCAGATGGAGTCATGAGGCCTTGGGGTTTTGTTATTTTAAAGCAGTTAATGTTAAATGCAGTAATTGTGGAATTACTCTGGAATGAGTCATTTGTGTAAAGACGTGTTTATAAAAAACCATATAGTGAGTGTTTCACATTTTTCTTTCACCAGGACGAATGGCTACAAGACAACACACAAAACTAAGACATAGCTCAAGGGTTAAAAAAAAGACAAGTTACTTAAATGGTATGTTATGTTTCATAATAACTAATGTACACTATATTGCCAGATGTATTGGGACACCCCTCCAAATCATTGAATTCAGGTGTTCCAATCACTTCCATGGCCACAGGTGTATAAAATCAAGCACTTAGGCATGCAGACTGATTCTACAAACATTTGTGACAGAATGGGTCACTCTCAGGAGCTCAGTGAATTCAAACGTGGTACCGTAATAGGTTGCCACCTGTGCAATAAATCCATTTGTGAAATTTCCTCACTACTAAATATTCCACGGTCAACTGTTAGTGGTATCATAACAAAGTGGAAGCAATTGGGAACAACAGCAACTCAGCCACGAAGTGGTAGGCCACGTAAAATCACAGAGCGGGGTCAGCGCATGCTGAGGTGCACAGTGCGCAGAAGTCGCCAACTTTCTGAAGAGTCAATAGCTACAGACCTCCAAACTTTGTGTGGCCTTCAGATTAGCTCAAGAACAGTGCGTAGAGAGCTTCATGAAATTGGTTTCCATGGCCGAGCAGCTGCATCCAAGCCTTACATCACCAAGTGCAATGCAAAGCGTCGGATGCAGTGGTGTAAAGCACGCCGCCACTGGACTCTAGAGCAGTGGAGACGTGTTCTCTGGAGTGACGAATCACGCTTCTCTGTCTGGCAATCCGATGTATGAGTCTGGGTTTGGCGGTTCCCAGGAGAACGGTACTTGCCTGACTGCATTGTGCCAAGTGTAAAGTTTGGTGGAGGGGGGATTGTGGTGTGGGGTTGTTTTTCAGGGGTTGGGCTTGGCCCCTTAGTTCCAGTGAAAGGAACTCTTAATGCTTCAGCATACCAAGACATTTTGGACAATTTCATGCTCCCAACTTTGTGGGAACAGTTTGGGGATGGCCCCTTCCTGTTCCAACATGACTGCGCACCAGTGCACAAAGCAAGGTCCATAAAGACATGGACGAGCGAGTTTGGTGTGGAGGAACTTGACTGGCCCTGCACAGAGTCCTGACCTCAACCCGATAGAACACCTTTGGGATGAATTAGAGCGGAGACTGCGAGCCAGGCCTTCTCGCCAACATCACTGCCTGACCTCACAAATGCGCTTCTAGAAGAATGGTCAAAAATTCCCATAAACACACTCCTAAACCTTGTAGAAAGCCTTCCCAGAAGAGTTGAGTCTGTTATAGCTGCAAAGGGTGGGCCAACTCCATATTAAACCCTACGGATTAAGAATGGGATGTCATTAAAGTTCATGTGCACGTAAAGGCCGGCGTCCCAAAACTTTTGGCAATATAGTGTATTATGTAATACATTAAAATGCATTGATTTTTGAAAGTTATTTGTGAAAAGTTGTTTTAAAACTGTTCAACTCTTTTTCTCCTCAGATAAGTGATGAAAACTGGAAAACAACCTGTTAAACAGTCAACCCCGATGAGATGACACTCTAATGTTTGTTAAATAAATTACCATTGTATTATAGAATATCAAAAATGCAACAACACATGAAAAAAGATGAACTCACAATTTTTTTATAAAAGAAAGAACATATATAAACAACCTTGTCCCGCAGGTACAAGAAAATATACCTGTGTAAATGTACAAGAAAAAAGAAATTCAACTCATAACCGTAAAGACTGCAATACATGTTGAATGATAAAACATTGAGTGTAAGCTATTATTATAGTACAGTATAAATGGTTTAATTAAATAGCATTTTTTTTAGCATATGTATGCTTATCAAATGTATAATTTTCATTATTTGGTGATAATGTCAAAAA
The DNA here is from genome assembly GCF_019924925.1 of Ctenopharyngodon idella. Taxonomy (NCBI): domain Eukaryota; kingdom Metazoa; phylum Chordata; class Actinopteri; order Cypriniformes; family Xenocyprididae; genus Ctenopharyngodon; species Ctenopharyngodon idella. Next base: position 13,939,173 of record NC_067226.1, read on the forward strand.
TAATTTAATTAAACTGTCCACGGAGTAAGTTATTCCAGGGTTGATAAAACTGATATTTTGATCAAACTCTGTTAATCTACTTTTATTTGTTCTTGAATAACATAATCTGAAAAATACAGCCAACAAGACTACAAAACTACCAATGTGAAATGCCAAAAGAATCTGATTTATAATCTCTCAGTTAGAGATTTAGACCCTAAGGCTAGATGTTAGAGAAATCACAAAACCAATAGCCTGTTGATAAATTAATTTTACAGCATATTCAATATATGCCTATTGCTTCTCACATTCCTGTGTTTGTATTTTTTGTCAAATTAATTGATATATTGTCCAAAATTATATTCCATATATGATTAGTCGAAAAAGGATTTGCACCTGTATGCTCTGTACAGTCATGGTTAAGATGGGATAACCAGACCAATCCAGCAGATATATTTCAGGGATTAATTTAACATGCCCCTAATCTAATTTGACCTGAGACAGAGGAGACTAACAATTGCCTGACTAGTCCATGAATACATTTTTATATTTATATATATTATTTATGTTTATTTAACTTTATTAGGATAAAAATTTTAGATTTTATATATTACAGTTAATGTTTTGTAGGATTGTGACAAATAAGCGATGTGTTGGTTGACCGCTGCAAGAACTGCAGCAAACACTAGACCACAACCTGCCCCTCAGGCCCTGCATGGCCTGTCATTCAGGCACACACACACAGAAAGAGAAAGGAGAGAGAAGAAAGAGAGAGTGATAGGAGAAATAGAGGGGGCTCCTGGAAGAGGTAGTGACGTATTCCCAGGCCACAGAATCTCCGCACCTCTCAGCAGCATATAATGAGCTTAACCACACGGCCTCAGTGCAAAGGGGTCAATCACTCGGATTATCACACTCGACTTTGACATCACAATCCTCCGCGCCTCTCTGTTTTTTCTATTCTTTTTTGGATACCTGCAATTTTTATTTTACTTTCTAAGATTTTTATCCTTGTTGTATGACAACTGATATATTAAATTTTGGTCACAGGGTCAGACAGGAAAGTGAGCTCAAATATGGACTGTAGTTTACTCCAGCTAAAACGAAGGGTGTATAAGCGTTGTTGACTCTGAAGGCAGACGCTAACTTTTGGAACAAGTATTCACCCTTGTTACCTTAGAAAACAACCCAATGCCACTGTCCAACAACAAGGTCGCTGATGATGGAACTTCAGCACAGCCACTGCAAGAGGGAAAAGCAATGGTGGACTCCCTAATCAAGGTGAGTTGATATTAAATGATTCAGTAACTGATTATAATCATTCCTCTAAACAATTTTTCATATTTTTCCAAATAAATGTTCTATAGTGTTAGAATAAGGAATGAGAGGAGTACATCAATTAGATAATAAAAATATCGACAATCAGTTGTGGTTTATTTTCCATCATTTGTTTGTTGACGTGATGACAAACTTATCGAGGTTCAGATTGAAGATGTCGAAGCATGTGCATGTCCTCATTTCTCCTTTTCAGGCTGAACATGAAAGCATCTTATGATGGTGTGTTCCTCAAGCCTTAGGGTGAAAAAGCACTATCTGGGAGTAGGGATGATCCACGCTCCACTGCTTGATTATCTTCAGTATGAGCCAGTGGAGGCATGTGTCAATACTCTAGCACAGCAAAATTACGTTTTCTTTACTCTGTTCTGTTTTCAACAATGGTAGCAGCTTTTGTTCATCTACTTACTTTAAGAATGAATACATAAAGGAAATCTAATGCTCCCTTCAGATATACAGATAATACATCTTAAAGATGATCACATTTTAACTGATCAAATCATTTTATAAATTTTTTCCAAGTCCAAATGGCTATAGACAGCATGTACTAAAACAAGATCCCAAAAGTTTCCAAAGCTTATCCTGAAATAGCCGTCTTATGACAAGCAGATTATCAGTAATATTTGTCACTCATACTAATGCTTAATCTAGCTATAATGATGTTTGATAACCTGAACAATTGTCTAACCTTATAAAACCATCACAGCATCACAAGAACACAGGAAATAGGGTAACTTGGGGGGAAGTTACATTCTTTACTCTAACGATGAAGATCAAGATCAATGGAGATGTACTTATGAACTTATATCTAAATAAGTTTAGCATGTGTAGGATGATGATGCATTAGCCAGTGTTATTATAGGAAATAAATAAAAACATTTGTTGTAGCACAAAATGTCAAATATTAATAGAGGGGTAAGAAAATCAAATTGAATGATTTCACTGAATTAACATATGGGTTTTAATGAAAGCGAAGATGTCTGAAATGTACATCTAATTCATTATATATATTTTTTTTTTACTTCAAAATAAAAAATATAACTTACTCCACAAATCCAAAAATATTGATATGTCCACAAATCCCTCATTAACAAATAGACACAAAAAAAATCATCTTGCCCCAAGCAAGTCCTGATTTTGCAGAGTTCCTGGGTCAACATATTTTCCTGTCTGAAAATTTCATCCTAGCCATATCCCTCCCTGTTGATCCAGGAACATGTTGTACTTGGTGAAATCAGGTTCTGCTTATATATATTTGCAATAAATATAACATATTGAAAAGGTTAATTTGAATTGGATTTAAAAAACCAAACAAAGTTTCTTTCGAAAACTCCTATATATTACCTTTAATGCTGCTTCTAGAATTGTAAAAGTGTTTTTCCAACACAAGCAGTGTTGTTCGGTCTAAAACAAGGCCATCTGTCCAGTAAGCAACCTGCCATGTGCTCTACAGAACTTGGGATGTAACAGGCATTTATTGTGTCTGAACCTGGGTCAGTGAGGTATTGTATTAGTATTACAGATGTATGTATTGTATCATTAATAATAACTCATTCAGAGCAGGTTGGCTGATGTTACATACTTGATCTGTTATTCTGTATGAAATCAATTGTGCCATCAAACCTTTTCAGTTTTTTAAACCCAGTTATTTATTTTATATCTTCAGTGTATCAATAATAAAGATATATGCCAAGATATTGAAGAATGCTAAAGGTAGATTGTATTATTTCCAAAGGTTAAAGTTCAAAACATCATAGTTGATCTGATCTGACTCAGGTGGTGGCATGTTATCGGCACTTAGCCTCCTGTGTTGGCGGATGCATGGACAACTCCAGCCTACGACGTGATCTTCGGCAAACACGAGAGCGAGCCCAGACACTAGCGCTGTCCTGCCGAAACCACCTGACAGCTCGACTAAGGGATAAAACGTTACCAGAGACTGAAAGGAAGGAAACTGAGCTGCTGTGGGTAGCGTTCTCCTCATGTCTGGAGCTCCTACATGCAGACATGTGCAAGGTTTTCACCATGGTCAAGCACTTTTCCCTGGCCAATAACAGTACCATGGTGCAAACAGGCATACAGGGTAGGCATGTATAACTATAAGAAGATTCATAACAGATTACTAATTATTTAAGACTAGAGGAAAAGCAACTTCTGTGCGTTCCTTAAACATATGAAGTGTAACATGTATTTGCTTAAACAGGGGGGACAACAGAGGTGGCGGCACGGGCCTTGAGCCTGCCTGACCTGCAGGAGGCAGGCGACGGTACCCAGACGTCCAGCGTGGAGGGCCAGGAGCAGAGTCAGCTGGAGCAAGAGATCGCACAGGTGGACCGCACACTGGAAGACATGGAGCTGAAAGTCAATGTGCTGCGCTGGACTGTGGAGGCACTGGGTCCTCAGTACGCAGACCCTGTTAGCACTGACAGTGCCTCACTAGCACTGCTGTCCATCGATGAAGAGGCAGCTCAAGGCTTCTGCAGTCGTAGCCAGATGTTTGCGGCTATGATGCTGTGCGGTGTGGCGATCTTTGCAGTGGTGCTATCAGTGTGTGTGGTGCTCCTGGTCTGAAGTCTTAGCACTTGTTTTATGTAGGCTTTTTCTTTTTCATAGGTCTCTTTAGTTGTGATCAGCCAAACATCAACAGTTTGCACAGCACAATATTAAAAATGAAACTGTCTGTGTGTAGTACTTACAATTTGACAGTTCCTTACTGTTGATCTCAACAGAGCCTGTGAGTCCTTTTTTACATATCAAAAAACTTTGCCCTTAATTTTGGGTGTATGATCATTTATAGCAAAAGAAAGCACGGTGAATTAATTTGGGAAATTTGGGCAAGCAGTAAAATCTGATTTTATATGTAATTTCAGGAGGTAGCCTTCTGTTTTGAGAGGTTTTGGTGTGAGTAAACACAAGTCTTGTTTACTGCAGCTCAAGTCCTGGGTGGTTCATTGGCTGGTTCATCATGCCATACCTTCAGAACCTTATTCATCTGTTTTAGTTTTTGACTATAATACAGTATCAACACTGACACAACACCTAATCCTAATCACTAAAAGAAACTGGCTTTAATATGTTATGCACATATCTTTATCTTTGTGTAGAATTTAATTATTGATTTAGTTCTAATCAAATTTCTAGAAACCTGTTACACCAGCCAGAAACAATAGAACTGTTTGTTTTAAAATGTTAGGCAGAGTATGACTGGTAGTACTCAGTCATTAATTATAAACAAGTAGGGGTTAATCAATATAAAATAAAGGTAACTTACTAGTTTACAGAAAAGGACTGAAATATTGTAATTACCTCAAACTGAAGGTCATTTTTTTTCATAGACATTTGAAATGTTAAGAATGTTGAAAATCCTTTTGTTTTCCTTCATGCATTGTAATATGTCTTCACTTTCAAGTATCTCACAAATATTATATTTTCTAAAAATAATAATAACAATAATAATAAATTACATTTTTAAAATTGAATGTTAGTTCCAGTTGTCAGATCTGTCAGGCACCATCAGACTCAGTCTGATATTAAAAGTCAGTCTCTACTGTTTCTCTCTCACATTTTCCATGTTTATTGCTAGAAAATTGTAAAATCATAAGATATCAGGGGGTTAAACTGTAGTGTCCCAAATTTTGGTAAAAGTGCTGCAATAATTGCAAGTGGAGCCCTTAATAATGAATAGAGATACGATATTTATATTTTGTCTCCTGAGTAAACATTTTCTGGTTGATAAGCACCTCTCTTCGCTTACCATTTGTAATAAAAATAGTTAATTTTTAATTATTTCAAGCACTATTTTGTATTTGGGAAATGCCTGTAGACAATTTAGATAAACGTTATGACGTGCTTACGTACAGATGTATAGTTCGTGAACAGAACGTGCTTACGCTTTGTATTAAAACCAAACCAGCATGTGTACGTGAAACGTCGTTGTTTACGCACTCAGTTTACAGGAAGCTTGACAGAGGTTGTAGGATTTGTCAAACAGATAGGAGGAAAGTTTGGAAACCTTTAAACCTTTACGTTTCTTATTGCAGTAAAAAAATTAATAAACAATGTCTTACGGATCCCGTTACATATAATTCTTCTGAATTATTTCAGGAACTTAATAAGTTTTGTTCAATGTTAGAAGACGAATACAGAGGAGAAAAGCAAGATCATGCGGTCAAAGCAGGTCCCGCGCCGCAACGATCGCACAACATTGTAAAGTTTTCTACGGATTTAATACAAAAAACTAGGCGTCAAAGTGCTTGTTTTCAGGCTTCCGCAGAATGTGTTCTCCACAAAGCAGACATCTGATCTCTGTGATCAGAAGTGGATTTAGCAGGTCTGTCTCGGGGTCTCTTCTGCTGTTGAGAGGTTCGTATGTACTCAATGTTTGTACTGTAAGTGATACACACCACACACGTCTGAGTTTGCAGAATGTTTACTGCTGTTGATAATGACCAGTTTTCTATGATTGCATATTCTACACACTAATTGTCCCCAGTTGTCTTTGTTTCAGAGTTGAGCACCTCTGTCAGAACTCTACAGTATGACCTGAAAAAATCAGACATTTCTAAGTCTGGCAGTAGAAAGTTATTCTTTGACACTCATGCAATGGTCCAACTGCTTGAGGAAAGCGGTAAGGTTTATTTTCCATGTTTCTAAAATGTTTTGGCTAAGTTCAAGTCAGTGATTCATCAAAATGCTCTGTGTCCTTACAGGTTTCATGACCCAGCAGGCAGAGGTCATTGTCAATATGATGGTGAACATCACAAATTCAAACATGGACGTTATGTACTGTGACATGGCTACCAAGACACAGCAGGTGAGATTTTTATTGTCTTTCCATGCTGTTGTGATTCTTTGACTGATCCCATGACCTGTGACTATCACTTATTGATTTAGCTCATGTGAGGTGGAACTTTGTGTATTCAACTTCTGATGAGGCTTAAGTGACTGTTTAGTGATTGATTCATGGCAGACGTTGGCAAACAATTACCAAAGTTGATTATGACATTATGTTTTTAATACACACACACACACACACGCACACACACACACAAAACTTACATTGGCTGCCTGTTGTTGTCTATACAACTTCCTTCATAGCAGAGCACAGGTCGAACAGGTCAGTTATTCTTAATGACTGTTTTTGTTTTACAGGAAATCATGTTACAGAAAGTCATGTCTCATATCACTGCCGTGAAAAAGGACATGATCATTCTTGAGAAGAGTGAATTCTCTGCATTATTGGCAGAGAATGAGGTGAGATCTCTGATCATTGGTGTTGTGTTATCTATTATCATCATCACCCACTTGATTTGTATACTTAAATTATTTTTCTGTATTCAATGCGAATATTCACTGTCAATCAAAAGTTTGGGGTCAGTAAGATTTTCAGTGTTTTTGAAAGAAGTCTCTTATCAAGTCTGCATTTATTTGATCAAAAATACAGTAAAAACAGCAATGTGAAATATTATTACAATCAATGTTTCTATTTGAATATATTTTAAAATCTAATTCATAACTGTGATGACAAAGCTGAATTTTCAGCATCATTACTCCAGTCTTCAGTGTCACATGATCCTTCAGAAATCATTCTAATATGCTGATTTGCTGCTCAAGAAACATTTCTTATTATCAGTGTTGAAAACGGTTGTGCTGCTTCATATTTTTGTGTAAATCCTGATACATTGTTTTCAGGATTCTTTGCTGAATAGAAATTTCCAAAGAACAGCATTTATTTTAAATAGAAATCTTATAAATGTCTTTTTTGTTCAGTTTCGTCTGTCCTTGCTGAATAAAAATATTAATTCAAAGAAAATCTTACTGATCCTAAACTTTTGAATGTTCGTGTATATAAATAAATATAAATATTTCCTTCTGCCGTCTATATGTATTATCTTGGTAAATTCAAATAAATAATGCAACATAGTAGCTGTGATGCTGTTTTTTGTTTTTAAAAAAAAAGGTCATTACTTGGTTTGCCTTAAATTGCCTTGAATCCCTCAATATACTTCTTAACAGTTTGGTACATTCACCAAATAAAGAAGTATTATGTACTGTATGTTATTTCTTTTACAGAAAATCAAGGTTGAGCTTTCACAGCTAAAGTTACAACTCACTGTAAGTTAATGGAAAAACAACTTTTTGATGAAAAATAAAGGTTTTACTTTGCTATTCAGACCTTAAATACACAGCCTCTGAACATACATATTTACTGGGTACTCTAGTTATTATAATTTTACATTTTGTTTTTGTGCTGCAGGATGTGATAAACAAAAGGCGCGCAGATGCCATGTTGGATTTGAACATAGAGAAAAGCCGTGTGAAGGAGATGGTAAGTACAGCAAGATCAAAGACTCACTAGAAAAACAGCAGAGATTTGTTAGTTATTTGAGTTGTGTCGTTTGGAGCTGGCAGTTACATATGCTTTAACTGAGATGTGTTTGCTCTTGGTCCAGACGGCAGACTTTGACAGAAAACTTATTGGGACCAGTAATGAATTGATGGAAATGGTGAGAAGTACGAGCATTTAGGACAATCATGTCCTCTTGATTTTTTTCTATGAAACTTTTTTGAAACATTTTATGAAACTGGAGCTTCTTTCTTAGCATTCTGAGCAGGATCGGCATATGACACAGACCAACATGAAAATAGACACAGAAGTAGCTGGCCTGAAGACTATGCTGGAGGCGCATAAACTAGATACTATCAAATATCTTGCAGGTAAAATTATCAAGATCACACATTTGCAATGTGAAAACAATTTTAAAAAGTTGTACTTTTTTCAGAGTTTGCAGGCCTCAAGTTCGGTTTTTCTTTTTCACAAGTCTGGAATGAGGCTGAAAATGATTGTTGAGCTTAATTATTTTATGAAGGCCCAAAAAGAGGCTGAACTAATTCTAAACATAGTTGATTAGTACATTTAAAATCAAGTACTTGAAAAGGAGTACTTTTTTACTGAAATAATATTTTATTAGAATATCTGTACTTTTACTCAAGTACTTGATTACTTTGTCCAAGGTCTTGCCGTACACACAGCTGCAGAATGTCCTTGTTCCATTAATCATATGATAAAGAGGTTGAAATTATTTTTTTTTCTGACACATTCAAATAACAGGCCAGTGTGAGACTGTTTCAGTATTTTTATTCATGATTTATTTTTGTAATTCTTCTAGGTTCAGTATTCACGTGTCTCACAGTAGTACTTGGATTCTATCGGATATGGATGTGAACATCAGGAGACATTGTTCTTCCTGAAAAAAAAAAAAAAACCTCATCTCATCATCCTTTGGTCACAAGAAGAGCTGTGATATTCATAGAAATCCTCTAGGAGCAAATGTCTATTCCTGCTTTATTAAGATTTCAAGTTCTATTAGGAAAATAAATCATATTTACATATCTACATCCACAGTGTCAATGTCAACTTTATTTATATACCACCAGTAAAAACAACAATTGTTTACCAGGGTGCTGTACACTATATCAAATACCATTTAACACCGTATACAACATACAATACTACACAAAACAAACCAGACACTGCACAAATCAGCTACAATTAAAAGCCAAAGAAAAAAGATTTTTTTTTAGTTTTGTTTTAAAATCATGCAGTGTAGAGGCAGTTTTAAAAAACAACAACAAAAAAAAAAAAAAAAAAAAAAAAACAGGTTGTTCCAAAGTTTCAGTGCAGCAATTGCAAAAGCACAATCTCCTTTCAATTTCTGTCTAGCCCGAGGAACATTTAACAGTCTTTGGTTGGATGACCTAAGAGACATTCTTGGATTGTGAAAAGATAATAAATAGGAAATAACAAACATATGAGGGTGAGTAATTAATGACAGAATTTTCATTTTTGGGTGAACTAACCCTTTAACACCAATGTCAACATCTGAATGAAGCCCAAAACAGTGGGCCCTTTTCACATTTCCGGGGTTTTCAGAAGCGGAAGTTGTCATAGTTGGGTAAACCATATAAATAGCAGTGAAGGGGAAACCAAATATAATTTTTAATTGCTCCAATATCAAAAGAAAAAATCTGTAAGAGTTTCCACAACTTTCCAAAAGAGGGAAAAATATAAAAAGATTGATTACATTGGTCAGAAGAGAGAAAGAAGTCTAATTTGCCCCCACTCCCTCAGCCATTGTATCAGAAACACCCTCATAGCAGCTTTAATTCATTTATTGTCATTTAGGCATAGACATCCTCCAGTCTCAGGAGACCATGGATCACGCCGCTGATGTTGTAACTGTGGAAACGCGTCATCATAGTCTGAAAAAGGTCCATACAGTGCAAAAATAAGGTGTGAAGTACATTATAATACATATCAGTGTTTCACATGACTAAATTCACATACAATTTAAAATTTGCAGCCGTTTTTAAAAAAACAAACAGCTATTAACTTTGCGTTCATTTATGTTGTGCATTGTTTTATGTGTGATGAAATGACAAAGTTCTGAGAAACAGCTGCATGATGTCAAAGGCCTTGGGTTATTCTGGCAATGGTTTAAGGAACAAAGTACAAGACCTGACATTTGTCATACTTTTGAATGCAGCAGTACAGCAGATTGTTGCCAGAATGAAAAAAAAAACAAAAAACAACAACAACCAACCAACCAAAAAATACTTGAGTTTACATAGCTCACGTGACTAAAATGATTTCATGTTAAAAGCATGAGGTGAGGACTTAAACGCACAAGATGTACAAAAAAAAAAGTGTATGATAATTATGATAATATGATTCTGATTTAACAAAAGTCAAAGTGAATATGATGATATTATTCTGATTAATAATAGTTTAGTCGTTTTGAATCCTCTTTGTGTCCATGCTCTTAGAGGTCAATGTGAAAGTTGTCACCGTCACTGACATCTCTCCAGTACACTAGAAGGCAGTGTGATGAACTCCAGCAGCAGGCGCTGAACGATGAAGAAGAGCGTACCGTGTTCCTCAACTTCACGTGGGAATTAGTTGATATATGTTCATCTTTGTGTAGGTACGTTACGTTTTGTTGTGGTTAATTATATGTCATTTTTGTGGCCGCAAATGCAGGCATCAGATTCATCTATCCAGCGGTCAGCTAGTTTTAACTGCTTCAAGCAGTTTCTGTGGCAACTCCTAGCTGGCTTCAATGTGCAACTTATTAGACTGTGTAATGAATCTAAACAAATCGTATCTTTAAGAGAGGGAGACATATCAGTTGTATATTTTAATAAATGTCAATATTCATTTATATGAATGTCAGGTTCATCACAGTGTTAAACCCTGTTTTTATACTGGACCGAGCTACTTTTATGGTTGGATGAAAGTTAAATATTCGATTGTTTGTTGTTGTGGGGAAGGACAGTTACTTTGCTGTGTTTGTTCTTTCCAGCAGTACGAAGAATGTGATGGAGCTTAGTACTTAATTATAACTCTCATTCTTTTCAGACCCAAAGTACATAACTATCTCCTGAAAGATGACAGATGCTTTCAGTAGCAACAGTGAGACAGTTCTTCAGCGCACTGTCAATGTGCCCACCGTCACAACAAGCAGCCATGCTGGAAATTTGATGCAGCTGTATCAAATAACTGAGACATGTCATTTTGTCACTAGTAATCAATTCCAGAAGGCAAGACAACATCTTTAGAAATCATCTGTCATGTTAACTGAAACTATTTGTCCAACTGATCTATTAAAGGCATCAGTTTGTCCTTTTTTATCACAGGTAGCCTTGCAGTTGCCAGATGAACTCCTTCCTGATGCCGTCCGGGTCTCTACCGAAATAGAGAATGAAACCAAAGCAAAGACATTCATTTTAGGTGATACATCCTATGGCAGGTAAGAACCCTAAAAGCATATGTAATACCATGATGTAAGTACCACTAAAAGTTCCGAGTATCATACCATTCTGATGAAGTAAAAAATTGTAAAAATTCAAAACATTTTTCAAAACTTTTTCAGTCTAAGATCACAGTTAATATTGTGTGACTAATTCTGACTTCCAGATTTGTTTATTTCCTTTTCAGCTGTTGTGTTGATGAGGTAGCAGCAGAACATGTAAGAGCAGACTGTATAGTGCATTATGGGCCATCTTGTCTCAGCCCATGCAGACGACTACCTCTTCTGCATGTGTTTGGGAAAAGACCTATAGATGTCCAGCAGTGTGCTGCAGCCTTTAAAGAGCTTTACCCTGACTGCCAAAGTCATGTCATCATACTGTATGATGTCACCTATTCACATGCTATAGGTAATTGTTACTGTTCAACCTATGCTATCGTTTAATTATGTTCATTTAATGCAGGGGTGTCCAATCTTACTGCTCGGGGCCGAGTGTCTTGCAGAGATTAGCTCCAACCTTCCCCAACGCACCTGCCTTGAAGTTTCTGGGGCTGTATCCAAAATTGTCTCCTTTTTACTATTCCCTATCAGTACACAAATATAGTCCACTTGAAGGAGTGAATGAAAATGAGTTAGCAACATAAAGTGAATATTTTACATTTAATGGTTTCATCTGACAAAAAAGATTGAGAACCACTTATCTAGCCATTGAGTGTACATCAGTTGTACACTCATTATAGCGGCGCATTGTGGGATTAAATAAGTGCACTTGATATTGTATATATACACATGGCTGTCCCCTCAAATAGAGCTGCTTCAGGTGCGATTAATTTGGATTGGAGCTAAAGTCTGTAGGAGCAGGTTTGGACCTCTGATTTAATACCATTGTGAATGTTGTGTGTAAATGTTTTTAATCTCTCCTCAGGTGACCTCAGGACGCTTTTGTGTGATATGTACCCCAATGTTGCAGTATCTCTTCTAAAAACGGATCATTCCTGCGGTGCTGAACTGATACAGGAAAGCTGTGTGGACAGTGATCACTTGGATTCACAGGATGATAGAGTCATTTTTAAATTTGGCAGACAGTTTAGTGTAAAAAAGGGGCAGAGTATTGATGATTACAGTATGTTTTACATTGGCCACGAAGGCTTGACTTTGACAAACTTCATGATGACCTGGAACCATTGTGCCTTCAGCTCATTCAATCCAGAAACGTGCACAGGGCGTGTGGAATCGGTTAAAATCAACAAAGCACTGATGAAACGCTATTATGCTATTGAGCGGGCTAAAGATGCCAGTGTGGTCGGCATTTTGGTGGGCACCTTGGGTGTCGCCAATTACCTGACCATCATAGAGCAGCTGAAAGACATTATTCACAAAGCAGGCAAGAAGAGTTATATGTTTGCAATGGGAAAGATCAATGTTCCCAAGCTTGCCAACTTCTTGGAAATTGATGTTTATGTGCTAGTTGCCTGTCCAGAGAACTCACTGCTGGATTCAAGTGAATTCTACAGACCTGTGGTGACTCCCTTTGAGATGGAGTTGGCTTGCAATAAGCAAAGAGAGTGGACTGGAGAATATGTCACAGACTTCAGAGATTTACTGCCTGGTATGATATTTCATCATTTTAACAAATCATCCTATAGAGCACTATAAAAGCATTGTGATATTGATATTGTGTTGCTTAAAATATTCATACTAAGAACATGGGCTTTGAATGATGTCAGTGTTCATATATGGTATCATTCTGAGCATCTAATAAGAAACCTGTATTATAGGTGGAAGCAGTTATGTGGTTTTCCCTGAACCAAACCAGTCTAACACTGAAGAAGAGACCACAGATGTCTCTCTCATCACAGGAGCTCTGCGAGCCTGTTCCACCTCCTCATCTGAGATAATAAATGGCACATCAGAGTCTTCTTCACTTGTGCCCAGGAATCAGACTCTCACTGTGGCCAATACTAACACTGCAGGTATAGAGTCTGAGGCCATGCTGAACAGTAGTTGCGGTAGTAATTCTGCCACTTTTTTAAGAAAAAGTTTGATTTATGCAAATACAGAATATGATCCTGATCTTTTTGTTTTGCAGCATCATTTTTGGCTGGCCGTAGTTGGCAGGGGCTGGAGCCCAATCTGGGGCAGACGCCAGTGGTGAAAGCTGCGGAGGGACGGAGAGGCATTGCAATCGCTTATGAGGAGGAGGGTGTGGGTAATAAAGATGCTTTAACATCTCCTCAAAAATCATAACACTCATTTACTATTGGACTGTCACATAAATCAAAGGACTACTTTCACACTCACATCACATGAATCACATCAGTATATTGAAAAGGATTTAATTGTCGGTAATAATACATCTTTTGGGGACATGTTTTAAGTCTCTTGATAATGGTGTTTCTTTTGCTGCTGGTCAAATATCAAGGAAGGTAAATATAATAATATTGGTTAAATATATGAATGTGAAGTTCTATTGTGCTACCAATACGGTAACAAGCTATAGAAAGCAAGTTGAATAATAGAAGAAAAATCTAACAGATGTCAAATGTGCTTTAATGTTGTCTTGTTTTTAATATTATTCAAACAGAATAAAACTCTTTCTTCTGCCTTTATCAAAATATTACATCAATATGTTAAGTGTAGTATGACATACTACACAAACAAAGTGGGATAGTGAAGTTTAGTTTAACAATATACATGTAAAAAAAAAAAAAAAAAAATCTGAAAATACTGTAAATTTAAGCATGCCAAATATGTGTAAATTAACATTCAATCACATTGCTGATCCCCATTAAGTGCTTTAACAAAGGTTGATGGGAATATGCCAATCTTCCCATTGCACTGACCCTCAAGCCACTCGTCATTGACTGAAAATGAAAGAAAAATCAGAAATTCATCTCAAGAATGCCTTATTTCATACTGTATTTTATGTCCATATTAGTGAATTACTTCCTACCTTTTGAGAGAACTGTGATGACGTTTCCCTGTTTGAAAACCAAATCTTCTGGGGTAGTAGAGTCATAAGAGTAAAGAGCTACTACTTTCTCATGTGGCACACGTTTATCCTTTCAGACAGCAGTTTTGAGAAGGGCCAGAAAAGAAATTTTGGGGTAAAAGAAATTTAAGACAAAGCGGTGTTATTTTGATATTACTATTTGTAAGGTGTAGTGTACACTCAGCAGTTACATATCTAAGCTATATTATGCTGTCATTTGATCCTGTGTGAGAGTAGAGGAGTCAAGCTGTTGTACTTTACCTCTGTCACTGAACACCACAGCGTAAGACGGCCATCCTTCACGCTATTCCACACAGCCTCCATTTCAGAGTCCTCAATAATCACTCTCTCATCCAAGCCTTTCTTGGCATAACTGAAAGGTACATTACAACTACATTTTTTTCCCCCCTAAAATATTTGAATACAGTGATGGGAATGTTACAACTGGTATAGTTACCGTAAAGTTAATGTTGACGCAGGCAGCTTAAGTTTAGAGCTGATCATCTGAAGAATGACTCCATATGGTTGTCCAGGTGAAATACTGATTGCTATGGTGAACTGAAAGTGTACTTTCACAACGCAGCCTGAGAATTCACTAGTGTTACTAGTCTGTAAGGAATATAGTGGAGCTTGAGAAATAATTATATTAATAATAATCAATCTGCCACAAACAAAATGCCTATATCTAAAATAGGCTTTTTGATATGTTATGTAAGCATTGTTTGATAGTTTAATGTTAGTTGATTTCAGGTTACAGTTAATAGACTGTGATTATGTTGTAAGTAATGAAATACTGAACCTCTGCATTCACAGTTTTCAGGCCTTCTGTACCCACTGGTCTACTAGGTGGCGCTCTTCTTGGTGGAGCTGGTATATCATCATTTACTGGTTCAATCTATAAGAGGTTGACAGTTTTTATAATGTAGGACAAAAAAAGTATTTTGCTCAATCAAATGTGAGTAGCTTCTGGAGGACAGAATCAGCTAACATGGATTTTAACTACAACATCTAAGTGGTTTGAGTTATAAATCTATATAGAGTTCAAAAGGCAATTACCTGCATTGGTTTTGATGTCATTGTAACAATATCCAATGGTTCGAGGAAATTATAAGGTACAAGACCTCGCTGAAAATAGTCAGAAAACAAAAAAAATTAAACAAAATAGGGAATTATTCTCTCTGCTTTGAACATACACTCACCGGACACTTTATTAGGTGCACCTTGCTAGTACTGGGTTGGACCCTTTTGCATTTAGAACTGAATTGATTCTTGGAGGCATAGATTCAACAAAGTGCTGGAAACATTCCTCAGAGATTTTGGTCCGTATTGACATGATAAAATCACGCAGGTGCTGCAGATTTGTCGGCTGCGCATCTATGATGTGAATCTCCTGTTCCACCACATCCCAATAGTGCTCTATTGGATTAAGATCTGGTAACTGTGCAGGCTGTTTGAGTATAGTGAACTCATTATCATGTCCAGGAAACCAGTTTGAGATGATTTGAGCTTTGTTACATGGTGTGTTATCCTGCTGGAAGTAGCCATCAGAAAATGGGTGCACTGTGTTCATAAAGGGATGGACGACAACAACCATGCCATGTTCAAAGTCACTTAAATCACCTTTCCTCTTCTGATGCTCAGTTTGAACTTCAGAAGATCATCTTGACCATGTCTACAAGCCTAATTGCATTGAGTTGCTGCCATGTGATTGGCTGATTTGAGTTGAACAGGTGTACCTATTAAAATGGCCGGTGAGTGTATGTTGATTATCTTAGCATGCCGCTGGAATGTTCTTTTGACATTAAACTCCAGCTCTCATGTCAGTTCTCATTGCACTGCCCTTTATGATAATTTACCAAAAATGTACCTTCTCATTGAAAACAACAGATGCCCAGTTGTCTGCTCCTTTCTGAAGAACAAAGACAATGTTTCCAGGCAACACAGCCAGCTCTTCTTTGGTCTCAGGAAAAAACTCATAGAGAACAGTGTGCGGCTCACCTTCAAATACCCTGTTGATTATGACATTTACATTTACTGTCTTAAATGGATAGTTCATCATTTACTCACCCTCAAGTTGTTCTAAACCTAGAGGTAAAATTGTAAAAAAAAAAAAAAAAAAAAAAATTCAAGGGGGATGGTGTGGTCGGGGGTGGAGGGTTTGGGGCTACAAAATCTTTATATATTATTTATAGAATCATCTACATTTAGCATTAACAAGCCAGTTACCAAGCAGAATCACTGAAGAAAAGAAGAAAACAGAAAAAAAGAGACAAACAGAAACACAAGAGCTACAATTGACTTCAGCCACAGCTTTATGTGAAATCAACTGAAGATAAAAGAAGACATTAAATCTCTCCATATCTCAGCAGAGGAGGATTAATCAACTCCAAAAACAGCATTACAGCTTCACATATTACTAACCAGATTGACTTTATTTCTGTCATTCATCTACAGAAGTTTAACGCTCATGTTTGTTTCATAATGGTGATTGGTGTTTCCATTAGTTGGGCTCTTAACTCTTATATGTTTGTCTTATCTGGCTGCTGTGACTGCGTTTGTCAAACACATTTGCAGTAGCAAAAAAGTTGAAACGGGATCAGATGATGATTTATAATCATAGTGAAATATCCTGAATCACTGATGTCATTTGAAAATAATAATTGTGTTTTGCCATTAATACAGCTAAATTACAATCCCTGTTTTATGAGATCATACTGTATTGCTGAAATCACTTAGAAAGTTGAAGATTAAAAAAAAAAAAAAAACAAACAAGCAAATAACACTAAACTACAATGACAAACAGATATGAGCGGTCAGTGTATGAATCTCAACAATGGTGACAACAAAATATTCAGACAATCAGATCAACTCTGGACATCACAAAAAACTACTAAAAGAAAGAACAAAAACCACAGCAAAAAATAAAAGCTTACAGTTAAAGAAAATAACAGTACAATTCAGCTGCATAATTTATTCATGCTGTGATGCATGCTGGGAGTTTTGTACTGTTGTTCCCAGCATTGCGGCATGACACTTTTGATTGTCACCATTGTTGAGATTCATGTGCTGATTCTTGATGTCTTTGTGTTTCATCTTAGAACAATAAGCCTGGTCTATATCTGGATGGTAGGTCTCCTAAAAGACTAGAAAGCTGAGAGAAGAGGTATTTGAGAGGCTGGCGGGTCTTAATTCCCAAATACAGCCACAATAAGCTATACTGTATAAGGGGTGTAACTCTGGTATAAAATAGTTCATACAGCACCTTACATACTGTTCAATGCCCCAGTACAGTTACCATAAACTGTACTGAATTAAGTGTTAAAATAAACCCCAAAAAATAAGGGGTATAACCCTGTGGCAAAAACAATCCCTCGTTTGCACGAATCCATGTGAATGGGGATTTTTGATAACATTGTCACCTGTACAAAGAAATAACTTTTCCATTTTAAGTACATCATTATCGTGTAAACATACCTTTAGTGTTAGTTTTTCTCTTGCTGCTGAAATTGAGTTAGCTGTAGCAAAAAAAATAGCAAGGGAAAATGTGGTCAGGTGATGTTGAAAACTTGATGATGAAGAGGTTGTGTCATCATCTAGTAGTCTAATTGTTTTTTGTTTGTTTTTTTTGTTAGTTTTTTCATGTAGATGTAATGCAGTTAATTTAAACTTAATAATAGTCTATTATAGAATGCATTGTGGCATGTCACCATTGTTGAAATTTATGCTTCTACGTAAGAGGGTCTATGGTTGGAAAGATACTTGAAAAGCTGAACAAAACTGACCATCATTGAGATCTTGTAATCAAATAAAACTATCAGTCATTGAGATTTTGTAAAGAAAAAAACATCCATCATTGAGATCTCATCACAGAATAAAACTGACCGTCATTGAAATGTCTCAATAAAACAAAACCGACTGTCTTTAAAATCTCTCAAAGGAACAAAATTAACCATCATTGAAATCTTACAACGAAACAAAGCTGGCCATCATTGAAATCTTGTAATGGAAACAAAACCGTCTGTCTTTGAAACCTTGCAAAGGAAGAAAAAACCTACTGTCATTGAAATCTCATAACAAAACAAAACCTGTAATCTTGTATGAGATCTCATAAAGAAAAAAAAACAGCCATCATTGAGATCTCATTACAAAATAAACCCGACCAGTAATGAAATCTCAACAGACTGTCATTGAAATCTCTCAAGGGAACAAAATCGACCATCATTGTAATCTCATAATGAAACAAAACTGGCCATCTTTGAATTCTCGTCATTGAATAAAACTGACAATCATTGAAATGACAAACAAAACACAGTTTGAACTGTTTCAAATTCAACCATCATTGAAATCTCATAACGGAACAAAACCAGCAGTCATTGAGATCTCGAAGTGGAACAGAACCAACTGTCTTTGAAATCTTGTAATGGAAAAAAACGAACCATCATCGAGATCTCGTAATAGAACAAAACTGACCATTTGAACTATTTCAAAATCGACTGTCATTGAAATCTCATAAAGGAACAAAACCGACCATCATTTAAATCTTGTAATAGAACAAAACCGACCATCGTTGAAATCTCGTCATTGAATAAAACTGACAATCATTGAAATGACAAACAAAACACAGTTTGAACTGTTTCAAATTCAACCATCATTGAAATCTCATAACGGAACAAAACCAGCAGTCATTGAGATCTCGAAGTGGAACAGAACCAAACGAGATCCCGTAACCGAACAAAACCGACCATCATTGGAATCTCAAAGCGGAACAGAACCAAACGTCATTGAAATCTCATAAGAAAACAAAACCGTCAACCATTGAGATCTCGTAAAGGAACAAAACTGACTGTCATTGAGATCTAGTAAAGGAACAAAACGAACCATCATTGAAATTTCGCAATTAAACAAAACCAACTGTCTTTGAAATCTCGTAAAGTAACAAAGGAACAAAACTGACAATCATTGAAATCTCATAAAGGAACAAAACCGACCATCATTGAAATCTCTTAACAAAACTAAACCGACCGTTGAAATCTCATAATGGAGTAAAGCTGATCATCATTGAAATCTCGTAACAGAAATAATTAACTGTCATTGAAATCTTGTAACCAAATAAAACCGACACTGAAAACCAACAGTTTTTAAAATCTTGTAATGAAACAAAACCAACCGTCATTGAAATCTCACAAAGGAACAAAACTGACTGTCATTGAGATCCTGTAATGAAACAAAATTGATTGTCTTTGAAATCTCACAAAGAAACAAAACTGACAGCTATTGAGATCTCTTAAAGGAACAAAACTGACCACCACTGAAATCTCCTAACGAAACAAAACCAAATGTCTTTGAAATTTGTAAAAGAACAAAAGAAACAAAACCAACCATCATTGAAATATTATAACTGAACAAAACAGACCGTCATTCAAATACCCTAATGGAACAAAACCGACACTGAAAACCGACCATCTTTGAAATCTCGTCACAAAACAAAACCAACAGTTTGAATCATTTCAAATTCGACTGTCATTGAAATCTCATAACGGAATAAAACTGGCCAACACTGAAATCTCGTAAGGAACAAAGCAGACTGTCATTGAAATCTCATAATGAAAAAAAAAACAGCCATTATTGAAATCTTATAACCCAGCAAAACCGACTATTATTGAAATCTCGTAAAAGAACAAAACTGACACTGAAAACTGACTGTCATTAAAATCTCGTCACAAAACATTGAAATGACGACCATCATTGAAATGTTGTAATGGAACAAAACTGACTGTCTTTGAAATCTCCTAACAGAAGAAAAACAACCATCATTGAAAACTGACAATCAATGAAATCTCGTAATCAAATAAAACTGACTGAACAAAGCCAAATTCTAATTATTATTGATGCAGTCAAAAACTCTCCCAACTGCTTTGCAACCAGAAGCTTTAGCTTAGTTTGGGTACCTGAAAGTAAGGAAAGTACTAGAGATGTATTTCATTATTTTATTTCAAATTCTACTGTATTAATATTCTTTTCGGCTATGTTAAGACTACATCTCAAAGCAGAGAGCTCTGGCTATCATTTCAGTAATGTTTAATATCTTGGCAATGCATACATTTATCATTGCATTTGTTTATTTCAAAGATGTCAGCGAAAAAGGGTCAGCCCCCTAAAAAGGTTGCCAGATCAGAGGTGGAGGCAGAGACGGAGGAGAAGACAGTAAGGGAGAGAGTTGGGGAGAAAGTAGAAGAGACCATAGAGGAGACAGTGGACAAGACAGGGAAGAAGAGGGAAGAAGAAGAAAGCATTAAGTGGAGCAGCCACCAGGTGTACTTTTAAAAGTGAGTGGTCAACCAAATGACTATTCATTACCATAGGCACCACCAGCTCCTACTACTGGTGATCAGTTTGTAGACAGGAGAACTCAGATGTGAACAGGCATATAAAACGTAAAGGGCATCAGGCCAAAGAACAGGCACTTCAGTCAACAAGCAGCATCATTTCTATTTGTGCTGGTCAATTATGAACAATAGGTAAAATTGAACTGCTAGCAAAAACTTGAGAGAATTGGGTGGGGCCGAATGGCCGCTGCTGCAAATATTTGAGTGGCTCCTCCCCTAACAGATGTAATCTCACTCCAAACTTTTGATAAAACTTGAGAGCCCTGCTAAACCTGTAACCATTTCTTACTTCTGCTGAACACATATGAAGATATTTCGAAGAATACGGGTAACCAAACAGTTCCTTGTAGCCACTGACTTCCATAGTATTTTTTTCATACTATGGAAGTCAATGGCTACCGTCAATTGTTTGGTTACCCGCATTCTTCGAAATATGACGAGATAGTATGACGAGATTTTTGTCATACTATGGAAGTCAATGGCTACCGTCAACTGTTTGGTTACCCGCATTCTTCGAAATATCTTCATATGTGTTCAGCAGAAGAGAGACATTCATGCAGTTTTGGAACAACTTGAGGGTAAGTAAATGATGACAGGATTTTCATTTTTGGGTGAACTATCCCAGACACTTTATATACACACAACAAAACAATACAAAAACTCCACAAACTGCATATATATATATTTAAGTTTTAGAGAGTTAGAGGTTAATATGCTTTAAATAATGTTCTTCATTTTGAACATGACTAGTTTTACCTTAGTACTTCTTGGACTTTTGGTGTAGATGGAACATTGTCAACCTAAACAATAGACAAATTAAGTGGTCATTAAAATAACCGTTTTGAGCATTAAAATATCTTTAAAACTCTCTCTGTTATTCTTAATTCATACCACTGTTAACTTCATTACTTACTTGACTCACTTGTTAACAATACTACTTACTTGAGGCTGAAGTGGAGCAAAACCAGAAAACTCATCTGCGGGTACAATAGAAGATACAACCTACGGAAAAAAATAAAAATAAATAAATAAATACAATAAAAAACAGTAGTCTTAATCAGTTTTGTCTAATTTAATGTTCAAATAGAAAAGGGATAATTTCAGTAACTGTACATAAGTTTTAGTGATTGCACATTGTATTAATTTGATAATAGGATGGTGGGTACCTTGGCCTTTCCAAGATAGTCTCTTTTCTCTAGCTCTGCCACATAGTTCTTATTGGGTTTGAACAGCAGCCCTGCTCGAATCTCTACCAGAGGAAAGAGCTTCTGCTTCTGGAAAGAGGAAATCACAATATGTAGACATTTTAAAACAATGCATCAAGACAACCACAGCATACAATTCATGCTGTGTCGCACTATGCTCAGCAGCGTGTTTTTTTTTTTTTTTTTTTTTTTAATTAAAATAAGAGTATCCTGATGCAACAGTTTTAAAAATATGTAATTTTAATTTGTCATTAAAATGCCTACAAAGAATGACACATTCACACTGATGAAGCATGACTTCATCTGTCTTGTGAATTTTGTCCTTCCTGCATCTTACACAACTTCCCACAAATACTAACTAGAACCACTAATTATGCAACGCCAAATTTGGCTAATGTTTACTTAGAAACTGCAATATGTTACAAAAGAACAACAAAACATATAAGATCATGCATTTAGATTTGAGATAAAACTTCAGAACTAGCTTTATATCATTGGGAAAAAAAGTGCATTCAGTGTGCAATTTATTCAGTTCATCCATTTAGGGTGGCAACTTTATAAATCTGCATTTCTATCTGTAATTTTCATTTTAATATGAATTTTGGTTAAAATGATAGTACTGATAAATGTTAAGTGGAAAACTTTAGCAGTTACAGACCAGTATGGCATCCAGAGCATGGTCAATATGGCTGAATTTGGCATCTGCCCTCAGGTTCAGAGCAGTAAGAAGGTTCTCTTGAGCTCCCTCCCATTTTCCCAACTGAGCCTGTACCAGCCCTATGTTGTGCAGCACCTAAATGTTACATGGGACAAAACAACTGCATCAGAGAATGGACTGGGAGCTTGTCGATTCAACTCTTGGGTTCAGCTTTAACATTATGGGGAAGAGCCTTGCCAACACCCATAAAGTAATGTTAAATGTCATCAAGTTAATCACTTGGAATAAATCATGTGTCATTAACATCACATCTATTAGTGTATAAAAACAATAAAGGTGAAAAACAAGACTCTATGCACATTGTTCAATGCATGGCACAGCTCTTGTCTTACCTCACAAGCATACAGTTTATATCTCAATCCCAGAGGCTTGTAATCTATTAGTTGATTTCCTCTTAACTGCTTAAATGCCTGTTGGAAATCTAGAAGAGACTCTTCAAACCTGTAGATACAATTATGAACATTTTAATTAAGTGTCAGGACATTTCATCAAGACAAACAGAATGTGGTGGGTTGTCCCTTATGCAAATTATATATATGAATGATCATTAAATATATATATATATATATATTCACATTTATATGGGAACATATGTGCAATATATGTACTCAGTTATGAGGAAAATATATATTGTGATATCCATGTATTTTTATTTATAAATAGTACATAAAGCACAAATCTCATTTTCCACCTACCATGTTGCCATGACTTTAACAAGACATCCAAAACTTTTAATATTTGTTTTCAGTAAACACTTTTTTCTTATATACAATCACACATATTTTCATATATGAAATGTGTAACTATGCAAACAATAAAGTGATATGTATATATGAATATAAAACTTTATGTAAACCCAAGTGTTAACTCTTGAAAGAGAAATTGAGTGTTTCAATAAAGCTATTACATGTAAAAACTTCATGCAGTTTCTTCATCTTCATTCCTTTTTTTTTTGTTTTTTTTTTTGATATGTATCAATACTGTATATAGCCATACATGGTCATTGCATATATTGCAGTATATTGAGAATAAGAACTGGTTTCCCATTTATGGAAATGTATTATTTAGTATATTGCATTATCTTTTAAAGCATACAATATTTCTTAATTTTCCAAATTCATGAAGAGATGGTAATGGCCTTACCTTTCCTTTTTGTAGAATGTAACTCCTCTCTGAAAAAAGGCCACAGCCAGGTGTTCATCTTTGCCAATACTTCCATCAAATGCCTTAAGATGTATAACAGAAACAAAAGTTCCCCATAAAGAGTGAAACCACTTTTACTTCCCTTTTTTTACAGCCACAAACTTTTTTTTTAAAGTAGCAAAAACATTTTCAAATCATAATTCAAAGAGCATAGTATTCTAATTTCTGTTTTCTTAAGTAGTATAAAACACTGAATCTGCCCGGTAACTGTACCTTTTCAGCTTCATCTAACTCATTGTTGTTCAAATAAAGACAGCCAATGTTGAAGGCGATCTTGGAGTTTTTCTCCTCGATGTTGAGGAATATCCTGAGAGCAGAGTCTGGGTCTCTTTGCTCCACACAAGCCACGGCCTCGTCCCACTGACGGAGAGTGCTTACAAATGACATGCTCCCTAAGAAGACTATTAGCAATGAACAAATGAATGCTGTTCTTCTCTGTTGTGAGCCCAGCAGAGAAAATCTGAAAGTTTTCTTAGAGAACAAGCCCATCCCCTGCTCTGAGAGAGAGGAAGTGTTCAGCTCCACATGTCACTTGCTTCTTTATTTGCTGTTTCCTCACTTGCCATTTGAGTAAGTTCACTTTTTTGGTGTTAGTAAGGCATAATTATGAATAAGTTAATCTAACAAAAGGTAGCAGGCTCTTATTTTGTTATGCTTTTAGGTGTGAACCATGTTTTGTCTCTATACAAAAAAAAAAATAATAATAAAAAAGCTGTGGCATCATGGTACATTGATTGTATCAGATGTAAAAATATTAGCATGATGCCATGTTATCATAATAATGATATCATACATATCATGATACCATACCAAGAACATGATCTTTTTTGTTAGTTATTTTGGAGTCCAGTTAAGAGAATTGCACTATTATGAAATTTTTTTTATTATAAATATTTGAAAAGTTAAATAGTCTGTAGAGATTTAGGTAGTGTGGTGTGACTCAAATCCCTATTTTTATTTTATTTTTATTTTTTCATTTCCAAACAGCCCTTGAAATTATTTTGAATCTATACAATTTAAAAAATCCCCAAAACGGTCTGTTAAATATACGTTTCTGATGCCCTTGAATTTTTTTTTTTTTTAATGTAGCCTAGGTACTATAGCGTCCTAGTTTGTATTTACGTTGTTTGTTAAATGTTTTAAGAACCTACTGAATTGTTTTGTATTTTTGAAATTCAATTAAAAAACCACAAGGTACAACCATGGCTGGTTGCCTGAGCAACCGCTGGAGCTACTGGGAAGAGGAAATAGCCACTCCAGCTCCGAGTTCGCTACGGTATGTGATACATGGCATTTCCTGTCAGTGTAAATAGACAGTCGGCTGACATGGCATCACTTACAATCCGCGACTGCCTTTGAGTCAACAAAAGGACATCTAACGAAGCTTTCTCCATGAAAGAGCCGTTCTTCACTGCAGATGCATGCTGCGGTGGGTTAACGTGCTGATGTTAGTAAGCTAACATGGACCTTGGATCAATGCTGTACAACAGTTTGAAAGATGTAACGTGGAGTACGACGACACTACCTTTGGACAGACTTGTCAGTGCCTACAGACTACCACAGATTGTGAAGTTGGACAGCGGTAAGATTTGTCCTGAGTTGTGTTGGTGTTGTGTGCAACAGCGGCAGCTGCGCGTGGGCGGGCGCGCTCCTGTGGAATTCCAATAATTAGCCGCTTCGCGCGCTAGGCTAACGAGAGCCTTCACTCCAATAACACACACAGCGGAATGCCTTTAAACCGGGGGCTCTACCGACATCGCGTACACGGTCGACATTAAAAGTGATGCATTTTTAGTTGTTCTGAATCAGTTAAAGACCAAACAGCCAAATAAAACGCGGAAAAGAGAGGCATGGATGTTAGCAGGCTAACGCACATTAGCCAGAGGCCAGAGAGTTAAATAACAGATTGCATGCAGTCAAACACCGACCTTATAACATTTCATTTTTATTATCTACTTCAAAACTCCTTGGTTTTTTTCGAACTAGACCACAATCTCCGCAACTTCCTCAATTCTGAAACTTTAGGTGCGAGGTGCTTTTTATACTGAAGAAATTAAAATGTGTGAAGCACTAGTAATATAGGCTTAATGGAGTTGTTTATTTATCAGCGTTTTAAGTGCTTAAAATGTAAACTCTAAATGTTGTTGTGTGTGAGCTGAGCTCAGTGCTGTGTGTAAAGATGGAGGAAGTCGTAATATCAGGGGAACTAGATCATTATCATTATGGGAACTAGGGCATTATAATCAGACTCACT
This sequence comes from Ctenopharyngodon idella, assembly GCF_019924925.1. NCBI lineage: Eukaryota > Metazoa > Chordata > Actinopteri > Cypriniformes > Xenocyprididae > Ctenopharyngodon > Ctenopharyngodon idella. Next base: position 13,965,054 of record NC_067226.1, read on the forward strand.
AACTGAACCCTTGTGCGCTCTTTGGGTACGACGGAGCTAAAGGCACACAAAAGTAACTCATCTCACTTCTTAGATTAGTTTATTGAATGCTCTTCTTACAAATACTTTATTGACATTATATAAGTAGAGTAAATTATGACCTTCTTGTTTTTTTGCAACAGCTGTTCTTTAGATCTGTTTTATTGTGGACTTATATCCTTAAGCACCACTTAAGCAAATTGCTTTGCTGTGATTTTTTTTTTTTTTTTTTTTTACATTTTTGATAAAACGAAACACTATTAAGGTCACTGTTCCATACTGATGTCATATTGTGTTTCACCTCAGGGGAATCGGTGGAAGGGCTGAGAGAAAATGACTACCTCTTGATTCATTCATGCCGGCAGTGGACCACAATTACCGCCCATAGCCTAGAGGAGGGCCATTATGTCATCGGACCGAAAATCGAGATCCCTGTCCATTATGAGGGTAAGCCACTCAGTTGTTGTAGTGCAGCATGTACTGTTTGAAGAAACGTCTTGTTCTTTCTAACACCTTATGTGTATTTCCATAAGAAAGTCAAAGGAAATAAAAGTTAGTCTGCTAGGATACACTGTTTTATTGCTATTTATTAAGACAGAATGCTGTTGTATTTCTCATCTGCTTTTGGTTGGAAGTTCATTAGCTAATTGGTCTCTTCATATTGACATTCCTCTGGCTATGGAGAGGGTCAGTTGGCCACTTAAAGGAAACAAGACCTTCTTTTGAATTTAAAAACCCTGGAATTGTTTCATACAGACCTAGTTAACTGTCTATTTTCCTACTTCTTTCACTGTTGCAGTGTTTTGACCTGTATATAATTTGGCAAAATATTGTTTTTATTTCAGTTCAAGGAATAAAAATTAAACAGTTATATCAATTAATGATATCCAAATCTAAATGGGAGTTGTTTAATATGCCCAAATTGATTTAATTTATTTCTTCACTTTAAGTGGAAATGTCTTGGCAACTAGAAATCCAATCTATTTGAAATTATATATTGGATGTTTATGTTACTGAAACAATGAACATATTGACTCAATGCTAATGCCTTATTGTCATGACGTTTCATAATTCCTCTGTTTTACTGTATGTCTCAGGCCAGTTTAAGCTGCTGGAGCAGGACAGGGACATTAAGGAGCCTGTGCAGTACTTCAACAGCGTGGAGGAAGTGGCCAAAGCATTCCCTGAGCGAGTTTATGTCATGGAGGAAATAACCTTCAATGTCAAGGTCTGGTTTTATGCTCATAGCAGCCACTAGCTACATTTACATGGACACTTTTTGTTTTAGTCGCAATGAAATCATTCCGATTGATGAAACCGGACATAGTGTTAACATGAACGCTAAATAAAGTGATTGGGTTGATGTGTGGGTTTGTCACAAGCTTCAAATCGGAATTGTTTTTTTTTCCATGCACACACTGCATGAATATAGAGAGTTTCCCGCTGTTTGTGCAGACTGTTTTCCTAAATTTCTTCTTTTCTTTGTTTAAAAGAGCAGACTGAATATTTATTTCGGGTACTAATTATGAGACGATGAGCACATGAACCGTTGTGTCATGCTGCTTATGTGTATCAAGCAGTAAAAACGCCCCTTTCCCATGCTCAAAACAAGGTGTCTGTGGATAAAGTCCGAAACAAGGACTGGTAGGACGTTTTCCTGCTCCACTTCACAGATGATGAGTGGAAGGAGAATTTTAGAATGACACTTCATTCAACAACAACAACAGTATGTCCCTCATGTCATATGTCATTACGCCATTTCTATATCATTTCACATGCACAGTACTTTCCAGTTTCAGTTATAAAGTGTTTACATGTCCTCTTTATCAGATTAGAAAAGTTTTAAACCACCCCTTACAACCCGAATGAAATTTTAATCAGATTTGGCCAATTCATTCCGATTGACGTGGTTACATGTGACATTTTCATTCCGACTGTGCTAGTCCGATTACAATCGGATTATTTGGGTCCATGTAAACGCAGCTACTCTTTTTGATTCAGACCTTTATCAGAATGGATTCTCAGGCATTGTATTTGTAATTTGAAATGTATATCTGTTCAACATTGATTTGCCTTAATTTTGAAGGCTTAGCTCACCCAAAAATGAAAATTCTGTCAATAATTACTCACCCTCATGTTGTTCCAAACCCGCAAGACCTTTGTGTCAGTCTCCTACGCAGTAAGCACGGTGCAGCGCTGTAATAATTATTGGCCGGCTCCTGCGTCAGCATCACACGCATGTGTCGTGAAACGGCGTCGGCCAATACTGTGCTGGCGTTATGACGTAGAACCCGGAAGCGCTGCACTGTGCTTACTGCTTCAACTGAGTAGGAGACTGACAGGGAAGAGAAGAGATTGTTGAATAAAGTCGTTATTTTTGTTTGCACACAAAAAGTATTCTTGTTGCTTCATAAAATTAAGGTTGAACCACTGTAGTCACGTGAACTATTTTAACGATTCTTTAGTACCTTTCTGGGCCTTGACAGTGGTAATTAAATTGTTGTCTATGGAGGAGTCAGAGAGCTCTCGGATTTCATCAAAAATATCTTAATTTGTGTTCCAAAGAGGAACGAAGGTCTTATGGGGTTTAGAACGCCATGAGGGTGAGTAATTCATGACATAATTGTCATTTTTGGGTGAACTAACCCTTTAAGATTTGTGGCAGTCAAAGGTCTTCTGTATGACAAGCATTATTTGACTACATTTTTTTTTTTCAGTGATCTGTTCAAATTGCTTTTTCTCCTAGATGGCATCAGGAGAATCCAATGAGGACACGGAAGTCTACAACATCACACTGAGCACTGGGGATGAGCTGACACTAATGGGCCAGGCTGAGATCCTCTATGCCAAAACATCGCGAGAAAAATCACGTTTCAACACTATCTTAAAGCGCATCGGCAAGCTTAACTCCATCAGTAAGCTTGGCCGTGGAAAGATGCCCTGCCTTATCTGCATGAACCACCGCACCAATGAGAGCATCAGCCTGCCTTTCCAGTGCCGCGGTCGCTTCAGTACCTGCTCCCCACTGGAGCTGCAGATGCAGGAAGGTGAACACACTATTCGCACAATCGTGGAGAAGACCAGGTTACCTGTGAATGTCATGGTGCCCAGCAGCCCGCCACGTAATCCGCATGACCTCCATTTGATCCGCGAAGGCCATCGATACAAGCTAGTCAACATCCAGACTAAGACAGTGGTGGTGTGTTGTGTGTTACGTTCGAACAAAATACTGCCAGTGCACTTCCCCTTGCACGTGCCTACAGCACTGCCACGTTTACTGGTGCCTGAAGGGCTGCTTCAAGGAGAAGCCTGGCTGGAGACAGTGGTCCACCGCTGGTTTGCTTACTGCCAGGAGCAGTTCGACATTGACGACTACTCTAGGGCAGTCCGAGACGTGCGGGTGGACTGGATCGAGGATGGAAAGAGCCCGAAAAAAAGTAGCGCCGGTGGAACGGGAATCTGCAACAGCAGTGGAAGCGGGAGCAATGGCTGCCCCTCACATGTGCATTTGCCAAGCTCTCTAAGCTCAGCCCGAGATGAACTGACACAGTCATTTCATCGCCTGTCTGTCTGTGTCTACGGAAACAATCTCCATGGGAACAGCGAGGTGAATCTTCAGGGTTGCGTTAGCTTATGTGGAGATTATGGGCCAGTAGAACCACCGGATGCAGATTATCTGCTTCCTGAACTGCTGGAGAGTTCTTCAGGCTCCCTTAAACCAGATGTGCCATACGAGGAGCTTTGGATGGATCATGTTAAGAATCCTGGACCTGTGCTAGACCACACTGAGGGTGTCCGGGGAAACTCTACAGTCTCTGGCTGCACGACTGTACTGCCATTCTCCACAGCAGGTCCTACAAGTGCACTGTTTGGCACAGATGTCAATCTACCTCCACCTCCGGTGCCTCCAAAGTCTGAAGCTGTGAGTTCATTTTTACTAGTTTAATCTTAAGTCTGTTTAAAAAATGAATTTTTATTCAACATTTGAACAAATCTATGCTACTGTACAAATGTTTGGTCGAAAATGTTTTTTTTTTTTTTGGTTCTTTTATATTGTTCATGATCATGTGAATACTGGAGTAATGGCTGCTGAAAATTCAGCTTTGCCATCACAGGAATAAATTACATTTTAAAATGTATTCAAATAGAAAACATTAAATAGGAATGGTATTTCACAATATTAATGTTTTTACTGTATTTTTGATCAAATAAATGCAGCTTTGGGGGGCATAAGAGACTTCTTTCAAAAACATTTAAAGAATTTTACCGACCCCAAACTTTTAAACCGTAGTGTATATTATTTTTGATAGCCTGTAGCAAATATCTGCGTTCAGATGGTCATGGAAAACAATGTAGAGTTAAATTTGCTTGCAAGCAATGTTGATTTGTGAGTGAATTGTTCTTTTGAGTCAGTTCTTTTGGTTTAATTTCTAAAAATCCTTATTCAGTAAAACAAAAGACTGGAAAAGTCATTACTCAAAAAGAGTGGAAACCCTGAATATAAAGTTTACATTTGATACACCTGATCAAACAATCCATGATTTTAAGGCTGTTTGCAGGTTCCACACTCAGAGACGAGGCAAAGTTTATTCTGTGCTTACATAGTGACTTATTTGTGTACTCTGTTGGTCATTCAATGAAGGTCTAATTATTTTCCAAGTAGGAACAAAGGTTAAAATTTCATGTTTTCAAGGCCTTGTTGATAAATTTGTAGTCTGTCTCAAGAAATCTGTATCTGTTCACTCCCCTAATAATATAATTGTAATATTCACATTTTAGAGCCATTACAGTTTTTTTTTTTTTTTTTTTGTCACCTTTGCAGGTGAAGGAGGAGTGCCGATTGTTGAATGCTCCACCGATTCCACCAAGGAGCTCCAAGCAGGCAGGCTCAAGCAGTGCCACAGTGCCATACCCTCCTGCCAAGCCACGTCAGACAGATACCCGCTCCCCAAGCCCAACACTATCCTATTACTCGTCCGGCTTACACAACATGTGAGTTATGCATTGTTTTGATTGACAAATGGACATTAGTTTTTATGAACTGCACTACTTATGACTGAACGATCCTCTTTTCCCTTCCCTGTTCTCCATCTCTCAATAGAAGTGGAGAGGGTGAATCTCAGAGTGAATCAGATGATCAGAACCATGCATGTTACCCATGTAACTGGATCAGACCAGATGCCAATGAAGGCTCCAAGCCTCTCCCTTGCCTCAGTCCTTCGGTAGATGCCTCTTTCTCCCGCCTTTCCTGGCCTAACGATTTCTGCGTGGGTGACTCGTCTAAAGGTGAGGACTTCACGTCGTTTCACTGCCGGAGTTACTCCAGTTATCCTCGGAAGAGGACCCCTGGTACTCCTAAGGCTTGTCCCTCAGGCTTGTTAGACTGGCAAGCAAATTGTGATGGGAGTGCTGTGGCCTCCAAGGCCCAAAAGTTTTCCCAGTCTGCCCAGTTTTGCACCAAGTCCACCAGCTACACCATGGAAATGTCCAGAGACAAATCAACAGAGGAATGTAACACTAATCAAAGCCAGTCCTGCCCTATCTTGCCTCCAAGAACCCCTAAATGTAACGATACAAAGAAAGATGCAGAGTGTGCTATTACAGCCACGGCTGATGTGGACGTTCTGGAACTTGAGTCCAAAAGCTGCTTGCTTGAAAGAGAGCATCACGGCACTACAGATGTGTTCTCCATTTCCTGTCCTGTAGCTACAGGCTTGTCTTGGCAACCACCAAGTAATCTATCAGGTATCTCCATTGAGGAGGTTTCTAAGTCACTACGGTTTATTGGTTTGGCAGATGATGTTGTCTCTTTGTTTGTGCAAGAAAAAATTGATGGAAATTTGCTCCTGCAGCTAACAGAGGAGATTCTGTCAGAAGACTTTAAGCTTAGCAAACTTCAAGTGAAGAAACTCATGCAGTTTATTAATGGCTGGAGGCCCAAAATGTAAGGCTGAACAAGTAAGCCAGTCTAGAGCAAAACATGTAATGTGCTGCAGTGATGCAGCAGCAAATATGGGCCTTCAGTATTGCATTAGACAGTTTTGTATCTCAATGCTATGCAGTCTTGTAATGATTTTAATAGCCATTCTGTTTAATATATACATGTATATAAATCTATATATTGATTGCTTTGTGTATTAACCTGTACCCATCTCTGTAATCTCTCTGACCTTACGGTACCTGCACAACAGACTTTATTTGCTCTAACCCAAAGCCTTTGAAAAACCTGAAGGTATTCTGACCCAATCCAACTGTGGCCTAAGTTTCTTTTGTTGTTGATCAATAAAGATGATTGACAATCGATTGGGTAATTTCTTTACTTTAACAAATATAACTTTTTGTTTTACCATATGTAAGGAAAAATTGATGACGGGCCGTTGAATTATTCCGCTGATACTATGGTTACTACACCTCAAGACATTTGTCAGGTTTTTGTCCTTAAAATGCTCATGTGTAGGACTAATTTCTTATGCATCTCATTCCACACCTCTGTTGCTAATTCCAAAACATAATTTTAGAGCTAATGGAGGTTTGAGCCATTGATAGCAGACTAATGGAGTTATTACAGTTTTTTTCAACTGCTTATCACACACAAAATCACAATTTCTGAAACCTGACACTCAAATACCAGAACCACACACCAAATTTGCAAAACCATACACTAATTCTTGGCCTTCAACTCAGTTTTCAATTTCATGAAACGACACACAATTCTCCATGTAACACAAATCTAACAGGAAGTTTCTTGATTTCCTTTTTCTAACACAACCATTGTTTCTGTCCAACTACGCATGGTTGATGTATTTTTCTTTCATACTGTGTAATACTGTATTCACAGCCACAAATGCTTACAGTAAAAAAATAAATAGTTTGGTTTCAATCTTGCTTTCGTGTTAACCGGGAATTTTTCAATATCTCTGCCAGTTACTTTTAATCTTGTACAAAAATGAAAGAAGAGCTTTAGGATTTGAATAACTGTGTGTATGAAATATGTTGCAAACACCTTTGCCATAATATTCTATTTTTGCATAAGACAAATGTTTGCTTTTAAGATGTGTTTGAATGCAGTGCTTCATTTTGCAAGAGATGTGAGGCATTTTGTGTGTAAAGTTTTGAAAAAAAAGAGGCAAAGTTTTGAACATGTAAGCAGTTGAAAAAAACTGTAAAGAGAAAGATTAAGCGTGTGAGTTACCTGAGAATGTGCATCGCATTGCACACCTTTGAACATTTGTCAACCAATCTGTTTCATGCAACAGCCCCGTAGTATAATAAGAACTAATATTTGCACCCCATTCAAAATAATATCCTTAACCAAGTTGTAACACGCCAAACAACTTATGTTAGTGGTTATGTCACTTTCTCACTGTAAATGAAAATGCTCCCAGCACCATCATTTTTACCCCAGTGATTAATAAATGCTGATGTGATAAAAGTGAAGAGGATGAACTCACCCTTTCATATCAGTTCATACACTTTGACTTATGACAAAGTTGACAATGGCACAGATGTTTATTTGACGACTGGATGCCTTTAATGCAGTGCAATAGAAATTGACACCTGTGTGCTACAGTTTTTCCTTCATAAACATCACATCTGTATAGTGTAATCTTATTACATTATGCAATATAACTGAACATTGCTATAAAAACAGTCGTTTGACAGTAGCTGTGGTTCTGAAAGCCTTGTCTTCACACTGAGAGAAAAGGTTTACAAAATTTTGAAAAATACAAAAAACATCTACCTGGACTTCATTATGTCATCCACTATTTGGTTCAAATCCATGGTTCCCATCCTACCCACACCCTGCCCAATATATTAGGGTCAGTTGCTTGATCGAGCAAGCAATCTACCTGATCTTCAACACTCAGATCTTTCTCATTGTGTCGAGCTCGTATGTTGTGTTGTTCTTCGCCTCGAGCAACAGCCAACAAGCCCTTATACTCCGGAGTCTTCTCAAATCCGAGACAAATCTCCTCACTAGAACATTAACCAATCAACATTAATTTAATACAAGTGGTTGAACTTAATTACAAAGCATCATAATATGCTGCCAAAGTAAATGTTTAAAACAGTCATGTTTATTTGCCAGAAATCCACAAAAATAAGTTCAGAGTTTTGTGGTTAGACCTACCTTGTTATAACCGAGGGATTGGCTCCCTCTAGCTTCCTGCGAGCAAAGCTGACCTTCTGTAGAGGGAACCAGTTTATTTCTTTGGTGTCCACACTCTCTGTCCAGGTACCTCCTTTCTTCAGCTGCTTCAGCTCAAAGTTCTGGAGCATGAGGAATAATGGTGTTATATTTCACTGATTCAATAATGTCTAAGCTTGTTATAGACATCAACTCTTAAGTGGGGAAACTAGAAAATGGAAAATGTGAAACAGGTCTACATTGAGGACAGAACACTTCGATGATTACATTGAGGGCTATGTGGCAATAAGGAAAGAAAGCTATTTGTTTCTGCAGGCTTAAAATCTGCTTTGAGTTCTACCTTCCAGTCCAGTGAAGGCTCCTTCACAAACACATCCATGGTGTTGAGCAGCAGGTCTGGGTCATCTCTGAAGGCTCGCAGTGAGTGTACCATCACACTCTGGATGAGGCCAGACTCGGCCATGGGTCGCATCAAGTTCATAAACTGCCGTGTCAGTCTAAATGGCATCAGTTCAGGCACTGGAAGGAACTACATGCAACATGTAACAAGTTATTGTCCTCAAATCTAACTGAACCATCAAGTCAAGCTGTTCATCAATCTTTTATCTCTAAATTAGTACAGTAACTATTTGTAGCTGTGCTTCTGTCACCTTACAGAATCATTGTACTGTCTGTCAGTCAAACATACTAATGAACACTAGACAAAAAAAAATCCACCTGTGTGGCTGATCCAAAAGCATGACCGAAGTCGATGCCGATCATGCCGCCCGTCTCTGTGTTGATCATGAAGTTAGATAGATGCCGATCACCAATGCCCAGAATCCAATGACTGATGCAGAGCACAGCATGAGAGCTGCTGAAATGGGACCGTAACGCAAGGAAGGCTTCTGGTGTGGTACTCATCCTCACAAAAGCACGCCTGAAAACAAGCATTCACGCCATCATTAAATCTTTTTAGAATTGGGACAAATACCATCAGTGTTACATTTGAACAATGTATAATGCAGAGTGATGGCATACTTTAACAAGTCATCAGGCACCATCTGCTCAAGTCTCCTAAAGTTGTTCACAGTGTCCACACGTTTTGCTTTCCTGTAGTGTAAACGCATTAAGTATTAATATTATGTATACAATGACATGTCATGTTTTAAAGCCATTGTAATATACTGAGTCGCACTGACCCATGACAAGTGGTCAAATGAACTGACGACTTACTTGTACAATTCAGCATATCGTCTAATGCCGTCAACCTTCCCAGCAACTTTGCTGATCCAGTCGTCATAGAAATCATTGGGCCTAAAATACAATACAACAAAGTAACACTTGATTCATTCAATGCAGAGTACCAGTTGACCTGCAAGGTATGAAAGAAGAAACCTTGCTTTATTTGCTGAGGAAAAGGAATAAATATTCACTTCATGATTGTCCTCTGCTCCTGCTCAGTCCTTCTGCTGGAGAGAAAGTCTTTCAGAGTGCAAGTGTTCTCCATCCACTCAATCAGGCCGATCCTGTAAATGTCAGCAGACATTTGTTAATAACCCTTAAAAAAAAAAAAAAAAAAAAAAAGCACACAAGTTGAGTCAAGAGAAGCCCATCCTAGTACCTGCTGGTGATGGGAATGACCTGGTAAGTGCGGAGTGCCAGGCTCCGCTGAGAACAGGCAGTGTCCTGACTGAGAATCATGTTCATCACGCCAAAGAGCTGCTCAATGCGCTGGTCCTGCCGCAGGTCCTCCCCGCCCTTCACTAGGAACGGATAATCCCGCTCGTCATCTCCCCGTATGATGATACGCTTCGGCCGTCGAATGGATGTCATAACCTTTACCTAAGGTTGAGAAGATGAACTGTACTACACTGAAACAATCATGTCAAAATTACATCTAATAATAAGAACATTATTCCTCGTACCCTTTCATCGAAACCTGTGATCTTTGCATGATATTCAGGCAAAGGCTTTGATTTGCCATCATATTGACCTGTAGAGGAAAGACCAGAACCAGACAAACACTTATGCTACATTCAGAACTTCATTAAAGTAATGAGAAACAAATGACATTATTTATGAAAAAGTAAAAGTAAGAAAGTTTTGAACTAACCTGGTACCTCCAGTTCATTTTTGAGCATTTCTGCTTTAAAGCTGCTGAGCCAAGGTGAATATTCCTTCATGTTCCCTGGTTCCTTCTGGAAACCTTTCATGGAGATGGCCATGTGGTCCACCTGCTGAAGGAAATTCTTATCCTTTCGCCTTTCATACAAATTGGACCCACCAGCACCAAGCAGCTTCTCCACTTCTTTACAGTATTTCTGTAACAGGCACATACAGTAAAATGTAACAGTAGACCAAAAAAAAAAAATGTATCTATTCAAGAAATACAGAGAAACCAGAAGAGGTCCGACTAATTATCTTCAAACAACAGAAGCTATTTTAATATATCTAAAACATCACAAATGTTATAATATGACAATAAAATAATAATAATAATGCAATAATAATTCTTATGATTAATATTTTATTTAGTAATAACAATAAACAAAATAAGAAATATAACTAAATTTTTTCACTAAAATAAAGTATTAATAATTATTATTACTTTATTTTATAGTACAAATGTAAAAATACAATAATAATATACTAATCTTAATTTCTACATTTCAACAGTTAAACCATCAAGCTTTTATTTTGGAGGAAAACCGCAGGGATCCATTAAAGGTGCTCTTTTGTTGACTAGTTTATAAGCACTTCTTATTACAAATTTGGTAAAAAAATACATAAAAAAAATATTGATGCCGTGTTATAAATGCATGTTATAAAAGACCTAAACTCAGAGATGATGAATAATGAGCTGCATACATGCAAAAGAACACAGTGCTGCACTCTGAAATACGCACCAAATGATTTGATATCACAATTTCAGTTATCTTTGATTAAAAGTGGGGTATACATTTTTTCAACTACACTGTTTGGAAGTTAGTCAGGCCGATACCAACAACAAACGTCTAACCAATGAGCATCAGGGGGCGTATGACGGTCATGGAGACAGAACGAGCAAGAGGGAGATTTGAAAAAAAAAAAAAAAAAAAAAAAAAAAAAAAAAAGAAAAAATGCAGAAAGAGAAATGATGAGGCAATACAAAAGAGCTCAAAAGAATATCAGTGGAATGAAGGTTTAAGACTGGGCAAGTCCTTTAGGACCTGCGTTAATATCAGAAAAGCTTTCCAGTGCTGGAGAGAGCTAAGCAGGAAGGCCTGAAAACAGACGAGGCTGCTTTGAACCCGCTTTTCATGTGAGTAAAACTGGGTTTGAGCGTCATGATTGTCTGGGGCTGCTGTGCTGTTGGCGATTAACAACAAACTCTTGTTTGTATTTACTCTTGTGTACTGTACGTTCATTCTTTGTCGTTCGTTCATCAACCGCGCTTTATTTTTCATGAAGCATTATTTTGTTGCGCGTCAGTTGTGATACACAGACATCCACTCTCGTATTGCGTGTGTAACAGTGGCCAGATAGTGAGAGTTTTGCAGTTAAACTACTGCACACTGACAACCGCTAGAGAATGCGGTGTTTAGCGTCATTGGTAGTGCACCCGCCTCGCATGCCAGTGGCGATTGGGCCGGGGTTCGAGACCGACTCTGAGCAGGGTGGTTAGGATTGGAGTGCGAGTTTTGGAGGCGAAGCAATGAAGAGAGGGGTGGGTTTGTTTGGGTTGATTTCAAATATCAACAATGTCCAACAGCGTTGTTGAAAAAATGGATACCCCACCTTTAATAGTGCAGTCATAAGTATAAGTACTGTAAGTTGTAAACCTGAATGAATTTTCTTCGGAAAGATCCAAGTCCTGGAGACTTTGAATCACCAAGCAATCCAGTCATTTCATCGTAGAGCTGCTTCATTTTCTTTTTGTCCATGTCTGGTTTGTCCAGTTGATTCTTCAACTCACTCCACCAGTCCTGCCAAACCATTACTTGAGAATCAAAACTACCAAAACAGGCCATAAAAATGTCTCAGAAAGTTAAAGAGGAAGTGTGTAATTACTGTGCCACTATAGGCACAAACTGAAACTGCAATCTGTTTGAGCAGCTCAAAATGGCTTGACTTCTCGAAACTGGCTCAACCAGTTTTGAGATGTCAAATCTGGTTGAGCCACTTGGAGCACTTAGAGTTTGGGACAAGACTCATAGGAAAAAAGACTGATATACCTTGAAAAGCATGTCAGGGTTAGTAAGTTGCTGAAGGGCATTTACAAACTCTTGAATGACACCACCTTTATCCAGTAATGACTTCAGCCTGGAACACAAACAACACAATTTTCATGTCTCAGTATCAGGAAGGCCAAAGTCACTGCACAGTGCTCAGACCTTTACATACTTCTCAACAAACTCCCGGTTCCTCCGACCACTCGCAGACTCCTCAAAGGTGTAGCTCTCGCTGCTGATCATGTACGGGTAGATGAGGGCTTGTGGATAGCATTCTGCGATCTCCTCTATAACATGCTGAACTGCCATCGCCTGCGGTTTGTCAAGCAGAGCCATCATTTGACTGATCCAGCCAATCAGCAGCCAGCAAGGCACACTAACAATCTAAAAGGACAAAAAAAAGAGAGAAAAGCAGTTTGCTCAAAAATTAATACTTCACGGGGAGATGGATGATGAGGCATTGTTTTTGAAATCTTCAGCTTTGCTAAATGTATTACATATTTACAATGTCACTTTCTGATGCACCAAAGTAGTTGAGTTTATGTTGGCCTTGTTCATTTAGATTTAACTTTTCCCCTAAAATATCTAATTTTTAAATATTGATTTAATTAGCCATGTAAAAATATTTTGCTCAATGGAAACAGTAAAGTTCTCCTGGACACTCTGTGGTCTCCACTTTGCATCAGGGTTTTTTTTTGCCATATCTTGCAGGCAGACTATACTATACATGATTCCTAAAATCTATGAATTTAGGGCAGCAAATGATCTCGCACCTCTCTGACCATCAGGTCCATGGTTTCTGCGGGGTACAGTTCTACTAGCTGCAGTAGACGTGGGAACTTGAGCCTGGCCTCATCTGAGTTGAGCTTCAGTGCCTTCAGCATCATCTTCACTACATGTCCAGGCAAGGACTGCAGCTTAGAACTGATTGCTAGAATCAAACATCAAATGTGCTGTTATAAGTACATCAACTTGCACTGTAACCCACTACCTGCGTGCATGGAATCACAAAAAAGAGATTATAAATCCTGTGAGACCCTTGAAGGGTACTCTTATGAGAGCAGTTGGGTGCTGTACTGGTCCACAGCTGTCTCACCCTCTTCTTTCTGTTCACTCTCTCTCAGTCTTCGGTCACAGAAGTTGACCAAGGTCATGTAGGCCTCCACAATACCATGTGTATGCACATGCTGCTGGCTGAAGGACTGCTCTTCCTCATCTGCCTTACGTGCAGCACTTCGCAACAACTCCAGAGCCTGCATCTGAAGACCCTCTACCACCTGAGCAGAAAAATAACACCCATGATCATGATCCAAACTGGGGCAAGAAAAACATTTGAGGCACACATGCATCAAAATGATTTTTCCTCCTCTTTTTTCTAAATGCCATAGGTAAATGGCAGATGTCACTAAAGCATCTTTTTTAATGAATCAGTATGTACTAGCATTATTCATTTGTGCACAAACTGTAAGCATAAAAATCTTGATTTCAGACACTGGACAGGCTACTACCAAAACACTATTTCTTGAGAAGGCAGAAACTTTTTTTTTGTCGTTTCGTTTTTGTCCCATTCTACTGTAACAATTGTAATCTGTGATTACAATAAGCAATATATGCCAGAAAGCTATGTGTAAATAACTCATTACCTGGGTGACGGATGAGGCCATTGAAAGTTGGAGAATCTTCTGTACTTTTTCTTCCCCGAGAGTCTCTAGAGCAGAGGGACTGCGATCTGCAGCAGTGGCCATGAGGTCATAGGTGGTGCCCAGAAGGATCTTCTGGTCACGGAGCATCCGAGCAGATGAGCCTTCACTCTGTCTCTCAGCATCCACTGAAAAATACAGTAATGCATCTATCATGAAACTTGGACTGTGACAAGAGTTGAAATGATGTGTATTCTATATAAGAGGGGATGATTCATACTCAAAAGTGGAACAGTCTTGAGCAAAGCATTAATCTTTTCAGCAGATCCAAGTCCAGCACTTCTTCTGTGAGTGAAACGGCTGAAGCTGTGGACCCAGGGAAGCAACCGGGCACCATCAGTCTTTGCATCACGGTGAAGTTCCTTCAACAGCTTGGATGCCACCGGAAAGTTATTCTGTCACCAAAATTAACACATTAAGTTCTCCTTGTTCTTAATGCTTTTTTGTGTTAGTCATAGTGCAGGTGGTTTAAACTTGAAGCATTTGATAAGCTTGAATGACTGATGTTGAAAACAATTAGATATCTATTCAGACCCCGCCCACCTTACAGAAATAGAAACTACACTACTAGGCACCATCACTGAAGTTTGAAAACTCTAAGCACCTGTTTCCATGCACTGTTTGCCATTTGGAGTTTCATGTTGAATTTGCAGCTCTTGACCAGCACTTCGAGTTCCTCTCCACTCGCCTGCTCTGCACCGTCCACCTCCATGCTGTTTTCAGGGGTGGAAGTCAGCCTCATCAGAATCTTATCCAAGAAGAAACAACTAAAAAACAAAGATGAAAGCATGGATGTGACATTTTTATATCTCCATGATTAAGCTTTACATCACTTTAGACTTTTTGAGGTGGTGAACCATTTTTTTCCCACTATAACAGCACTAAGAAATCTGTATTCCCAGTGAGGTGTTATAAATTAGAAGACTTACCGAGAAGTGATGATGTCATCCCAAACATTCATGGGGTCCAGTTTAGCATCCGGATAGCGGCTGGTCCATCGTCTGATCATGTTCTTGAGAGAATTCACTGAGACTGAGAGCAACACGATACAGTGATAACTTAGTCTGCTTGGAGCCTACAACATGGTTTTAAATCCTCAAGCGTTCACCCAACCTTACTAAGAACAATTGCTCACCCTCTCCAGTGATATAATTCAGGAAGTCTTGGATCTCCGTCAGAGCTTGGACAGACTGTAGCACAGTCAGGCGGCTGCGGTTCAGCAGCGGGTCGATACTTGAGTAGTTCTACATGATACCATGTAATGTGGAAAGAAAAATCAAGTGTGTAAATACATGCCATTTTTTGTTAAAGAAAGGGAAAATCCCTTCTTTACAGGACAGATCACAAACTATTTAATGACAAATAGGGACAAATAGAAGCTGTGTGTGTCTGTCTGTAACATCCTATCTGAAAATACATACTCTCTGTGAAACAACTCATTGGCTTGTTAGTTTTTATCAAAACTGACCTGCATGAAGACTTGCATGCAGTTGTTGGCATAGTATTTGGCCCTGTCATAGTCTTCTTGCAGGATGTACAGTAGACTCAGTTCCTGACTGTAATGGGTCTCCATGATGACCTTGTGTTCTTCCATCTTCATGGCAGCATCGACAAAGCTGAGCAGATCCTGAGTTCTCTCGCCCAGCTGCAACTGCTTCAACATACTACGCATCATGTACTGCAGGTATGTTTCCTATTAGAGACATAACAGAAGCAATCACTGCAGGATATTACATCATTTGATAATGGGTGAGTTTCCAGATGATATGATGATTAGTTACTCCTTGTGGTGACAAATCCATGACAACATAGCTCAAATTGAAAATGCTCAAAATTACTTAAAAATCGTACCACATAAAACGGCTCTGTCCACATTTTTTCTAGATTGACGGGGGAGTTGTCGTCAATGTTGACTGTGGCACAGTACTGCAGAGATTTCCACTCTGTCAGGTGATTATAGGCCTCTAGCGCAGCAATCTCCCAGAAATCTTTCTCTGTGTTTGAGGGCTCTCCATCATTCCAGTCATCTTTATTCAGAGCCTGAATCAAAGCAACACATCACAACTGAATTGATAAGGTCAGCTATAAAGCACTCAGCATAAATGGCAAATTTTCAACTTCTTTTTGAAAATACATTTGCATTTACAGAAATTCAGATACATGTTCTGATATGCAGAAACAGCACCACAGTATAAATACTGAATATTCATAAATTTGAATTCTCTAATAGGAGTGCCGGAATATACCAGTATTGATGATAACCGTTATATTTAAAAAATGAAATATTGATGTAATTTTGATACTACATACTACTGTCAAATAATCCAGAGGCATAGAATAATCCAGCATAGAATGTCTAAAGTGGACCATCGAAATAAAGTGTAACCAAATAATTTCAGAGGAGAAGACAGATGAGCTAGACACGTTACCCACACACAAAAAAGTTAGCATGCCTTTGTGGGAGTTCTTGGGATTCTGTAAAAAAGACGGGGTGTTACAGACCCCAGTCTGCAGGAAGTGATGATCAAAAAAGTTATTTTCGTACGCTTTAGTACAGTTATGGTTGCAAACTCTCGGCCTCTATACACTCGTTTTGTGATTAAGTTAAAGGTGAATTTGACTGACAGAATTATCTATTTTATGCTTCTTTTTTTCCAAAATTTCTATATATATTGTGATAATACTGTTATTGTGAATTCTTTTGGCCACTATAATCGTCGTGAAAATCTGAAAGATTGTGTCTTATTCTCCAACAAACATTTAAAATCAATTTAGGCCAACATGCATATTCTGTTTATGTTCCCATGGTGTGTTTGTAACCAAGAAAACAATCAATACCTCATTGTAGAGCTTCACAGCTTCAGCATAATCACTCTTTGCCTCTGCTTGCAGGGCCGTGAATGTTATTGACTTTGTACCAATCTTGCCGCTAAAGATTCCCCTGACTACATCATAATCTCCCAAAGACCTGTAAAGTCTACAAAGGAATATGAATCAGTAAAGAACTGATGAACATGGTGAATTCTTCGAACATTTATGAGGGAGTTTTGAACTTACTTGGCGAGGTGGATCCATCTTTCTGTGTCAGGTGGCAGCTCTCGTTTGCCTCGTGCTCGTTTTGAGGGAGGTTCCTCTGACGTTCCAGTGCCATGAAGCAAACTCTCCTCTAGTAACAGGATGCCCATGGGCTGCTGCAGACTGGCGAGACAGCTGGCACTGACAAGAGCCGGCTCAACACCAAGAAGGGCCTTATGATGATAACTCATATCCTGTAATGTAATGTATAAAATATGTTTGCATACAGGCAAATAATACAATTAACAAGCCCAACAGTCTTATTTCTAGATTTTTTATATTCAAGCTCTTTTCAGCCCTAGTGAGCTACCTTGCTGTCTACTGCCTAGCTTAAAACAGAGCCATTGTGTCTTATCTCTTATCACAAGTGTGTACAAACCTGCACACAAGAAATGAAAGGGGGGAAGTAGGCAGTGCTCATATTGAGGAAGGTGTTCAGGGTCTGCACTAGATCCTTCAGAATGTTGCCTGTTTCTTTATTAGACTTGGATTTCTCCATTTCAACCAGCACCCCAGCAAACAGTGAGCTGAACAGCTGCTTCGCCAGTGTGGCATCCCTCTGTAAAACAAATTTACACAAAAACTTGGATTGAATATCACAAAATGGATAAAACAGTCAATTAATTCTAAACAAATGTTGACCACATTGTTAAAATAATTTTGAATCATGGTGAACCTGTGCCAGAGCCTGTAGTGGGGCAATGAGGCTGCTGTACTGAATCTGAATATCAGGAAGATCTCCAACTCTGTAGCTGCGGTACAGCGTGACCTGAGCATCCTGACGGATCTTCAGATCTGCTCTTCTCTTCTGTACAACACAGAAAAGAGAATATAATAATAAAAACATAAAATTATCATGCAAATGTCCATATATGAAAAATAGCTACCCTTTCTGTTCTTTGGGATTGAATTTCTTTCTTGGCGAATCTGATGTTCTCCTTTTCTTTATCCTTTAGAAATCTCCTCCTTAGCCTCAGAATGTCTGCGCGCCGCTCCCGCTCAGCT
This sequence comes from Ctenopharyngodon idella, assembly GCF_019924925.1. Taxonomy (NCBI): domain Eukaryota; kingdom Metazoa; phylum Chordata; class Actinopteri; order Cypriniformes; family Xenocyprididae; genus Ctenopharyngodon; species Ctenopharyngodon idella. The sequence goes on from NC_067226.1 coordinate 13,983,194, forward strand.
GTTTGAAAATCAACCAACACAGAGTTGTACTGCTTAATGCTAGTTAAGTCCAACCTTTAATCATAGGGAATTGTCAGAAATCAAATTTATTAATGCATTTTCCTTTATCGTTGGTGACTGACCTGCACTTCGACTGTCTGTCTCGTCACTAGCAGAGGTGAGGCGTTTAGAGCCAAACCCTGCACCCACAGCTCTCCAGGCAGCTTGGGGGCGCTCTGATCTCTTTTTCTCAAACACCAAGAGTGACGATAAAGAATCAGATGAAAGGGAATAATCAGCCAGTGTGTCCACACTACTCCCGGTTAACCAGTTATATGCTGAACGGCGTCCTGAAAAAACAGATGTTTATTATGGGGGAATTGATATGGGGAATTGTCATTAGTTATCCTACAATACATTTCCTCTCACGTCTTTCGTACAGATCTGAGTCAGCGATTACAAAATCCACCGAACAACACTAAATAAGTGAAAAAACTAAAGCTCATTTTATATTTCATGTGGTACCTGCACCAGGAGCTAGAGTCTGAGAGAACTCCAGGGACGTCTGTGTGGCCCTGATCTGACCCCTCATTGTGGCTGCCTGGCTTCCTGCAGCCTCTGGACCCTGAGTGCCAGAGCCCTGGGTGGCTTGGGTCTCCATAAACATCGGCGTGAGGACCGTACTCCGCAAACGCCAGTTAGAGTCTATTGTGTAGTCCTGGAATAGATGAGTAGAACAGAAAACAGTGAAATTATAGTCTACAAAAAGAACTTTCATTTGAATTAATCAAGTACTAGGTATGATTCAAAGAGCCAGGGAAAATAAACAGCACGTAGATATGATTTTTGCAATGATGTAATAAATAACAGTTCTTACCTGGAACTTGCACTCAGAGAGTGGGAACTCAAACATGTTGCGTGTGAAGTCAGGGCTGTGACTGGTCATCTCGAGTAGCAGGTCAGTGGCCAGACTGAGGAACTGTTCTTCAATGCGGGATGAATACAGAGACTTCAGCACAACAAGCATGCGCTCCAGAGTGTCTGGAGGTAAACGGCTCTCATGACTCCAGAAATTACGCACATAAAGCCTAAAGAGAAATCACATGGGGATATGAGAAATTACTTTAGGGTTATGTGTTGATATTGATTTGATATTGAACATTCAAATACACAAATGCTAATGCTTTTGTTGTTCAAGAGTGTGAAATATTCTCCTTACTGTAAGCCTTGGTTCTCATCTGTCAGCCCCTGGAGGAGACTCTCCCGAGCTGCACTGAGCACTTCAACAGATGTGCTGTCCTCCCTGCTCTCAGAATCACTGCGAACACACCATTATTATACATACACTACCGTTCAAAATTTGGGGTTACTGTGAGTCAGATTTTTTTAATTTATTATTTATTAAGCACAAATGCATTAAATTGATCAAATGTAACAGTAGAGACTGTTACTTTAGGGGTGGGCGATATGGCAAAAATATCATATCACATTTTTTTTTTTTTTTTTTTTTACAGGAAAATCACGATTCACGATTTTTTTCATGTTGGTTTTTACTATTTTGCAAGTGACTGAGCAGTACAGCCAAACTAATTTCCCTATTTTAAAAAATGTAGCCTTACAATGTAACAAAATATAAAAGAAAAAATAATATAATATTTGTATAATATACAAATTAAATAAACAGTGCTTTATTTTTTCACAGTAGGTGTATTTAACAGTAGTATTCAAGTAAGAAACTGAATAAACAAATGTAAAAATAAAACACTGCACTAATAATTATATATATTCTGATTCTTATTAAAGCTACTGAAGTTATTCAGTCAAGAGCAGGAAGTGATTTTCTCTTTGTCTTTTGTTGTTTGATTAACATTAATGACAAGCGGCAGCAGTTTTATTAGGCTGCTGTCACTAGACCTCATGCACGGATCTAATATACAGACACGCATCCGGTTTTCTCCCAACTGTTTACGTTCACTAAAGATTTGAATGTGTTTATTTAAACCTTGTGTGTATTTGACAATTTAAGCACAATGAGATGCAAAAGATATAGTTATATAGTTCAGTACTCACGTGCTGTTTGGCAGGCTTTTGTGCGCGGGTTTCGGGTGTACATGCTCAGAAAAGTGCATGTCAGAACAGCGTGCGAATAAAATGTTTAACTGGCAAGGCTTTAAAACGCATGCAAATACTAAACTTTCTTGATTGTGAATAACTGCAATGTCATGTGAGCGTAACCCTACCTATGCGTTAACATGTGATGTGAATGTACCTCGCGTTGTACAGTATGTTGGGATGGAGGCGCCAGAACTTCAACTAATAGAATGTACCACATTACTACGATTTTTCTTAATAAGCAGATTGTGGAGACATTTTAATCGTCCACGATCAAAAATCGTATTGTCGCACACCCCTAGAGACATTTATAATGTTAAAAATTTTTGAAATAAATGCTGTTATTTTGAACTTTCTATTCATCAAAGTATCATGAAAAAATGTATCACAGATTCCACAAAAAATATTAAGGAGTTTTCGGTTTTCAACAATGTTAATATTAAGAAATGCTTCTTGAGCACCAAATCAGCATATTAGAATGATTTCTGAAGGATCATGTGACACTGAAGACTGGAGTAATGATGCTGAAAATTCAGCTTTGCCATCACAGAATTTCTTTTCTGAAGACATTTTTGATAAAATATATGTAGCCTTGGTGACTACAAAAAAATCTTACCGACCCCAAAAGTTTGAATGGTAGAGTACATTTAATTCATTATGAAACAGTAAATGCAAAACCTATTCAACTGTAAAACTGTAAAAAAAAAAAAAAAAAAAAAAAAAAAAAGCCAGGAACCATATAGAGAGGAAAAGTCCTTTGTGTGAGATGAATGGACTGGATAAGAAGAGGCTTGTAAAGTCAGTTACCTGTAGTTGTCCTGGATCCACATCAGGATGTCATACATTCTCTCTCTGCAGACAGGAGAAGGGTGAGACACAAATGCTGTGACACTTCCCAAAATCTCCTTTAGCTCTTCTGGCTTCAGACATGCCAGGATCTTATGTATGATGTCCAGACAAACACGCTGTCTGGCTTCATCTCTGAAAGACACAGCATGTGATGTGAAGAGGGTTTATCTCAACTATAATATTTCACTATCACAGACATAAAACCTGTAATAACACAAGTAAAACAATGGAGACGTGAGCTACTGCAGTATTAACTGACTTGTGGCTCATGATCTGTGAGAGGCCTTTGGTCTTCAGGTGCAGGTAGATTTCAGGGATGACATCAGCACGACTCAGCACACATTCAAGGCAGTGTGTCTTCAACATGCCATGCAGCTTTGGCAGCAAATAAAAAACAGGATTTACGAATCTGTGGAATATAAAAATATCGACATAATTTACAGACATATGCTTTAGCATTTATCTGTTAAGACTTGATGGAAAAAAAATGATCTCACCGATCCACCAAAGGTGGGAAGTGTTTGGACACTTTGCTTAGGCAAACAATAAATTTGTCATCCACCTCCTTCTTTCTCAAATCCATGAGCTTTGTAACAGTGATATTCAATAAGGGCCCTTCATTTTGCTACAATGAAAAAAAAACAAAACAACAGTTGGTAAGTTTACTGGACACTACATATATAAAGACAACCTTCATATTCTCATCAATACATTAACCTAAAACTAAATAACTCAGGTGATAAATGTAATATAGTTCGACAGGAACAAACAGCTGCACATACATTTTCTCGCTCAGTCATGTAGTTTAGGATTAACCCAATGATCTCAGCAGCTGCTGAGTACACCTCCTTATATCTGATGAATGACAAGTTGTTGGCCAGTGACTGAAAGTATCTGTAACAAAAATTGTGACAGAGAACAACATTGGTTTTATTTGGATTTAAATTTCAGAAAAATATATGAATCATATTTGTATGAGAAAACTAATACAAATAAAAAAATGAATGCTTACCTGTCATGCTCAATGCCACATGCAGCATCATAAGGATTAAGACTGTTGGCCATTACAATACCTAAAAGTTGTATTCCAACAGAGTTATCCTTGCTGTTGGGATCTGTTCCAGCAAACCGTTCATATATCAAACTATAGGAGGAAAGTGGGAAAAGGGGGGGAAAATCTTTATGATTTTGCAATTCATGCATGGTCATTTAGCCTGGCATCACAAAAATCCAAGCCTGCAATGTTAGCAACTCTCAATTTGAAATATTTTCACTACATTTAAAAAATACTGGTAATAAACAAAGTACTTTAAACCATTCAAAATAATTTAGCTTTTTTTTTTTTTTTTTAATTTCTAAAAGATGATATAGTGATATAATAGAAGCATATCAAATGGCTCTGTTTCATGTCTGCATAATAGTTCATAACCATGCAGTATGTCATAATTTGTGCCCTTCAATTTATTACAGATCAGAAAAAAAATAGCAATTTATTACAAACCAGGGAAAACAAACAAGCAATCTAAATAATTGTCAGTTTTCTTACTCGTAGGGTATTGTGAGGCAGTCCTTCCAGCATTCCACAACTGTGCGGATAATCTCCAGATTGTGGCGGAAAACGGCCCGTTTGGTGTGGAAGCAGTTCTTAACCAGAAACCCAAGAAGCCTATTGGCCAAAACTTCATCTCTTGTGCTACCCTAAATGGTGAGATAGATAAGGGAAAGAGACAAACTAGATTAAAAAGTGAAAGTGACGTGTGGCCAAGAATGGTGTCCCATACTCTAAATTTGTGCTCCGCATTTCACCCATCCAAGTGCACACACACAGCAGTGAGTATTGAACTCAGTGGGCAGCCATTTTTTTGCTGCGGCGTCCGGGGAGCGACTGGGGGTTAGGTGCCTTGCTCAAGGGCACCTCAGTTGTGTGTAATGAGAGTGGAAGCGAGCACTGTCCATTCATTCTCGCTACCTACATTTCCTGCCACAACGTTAGGGCTATAAGACTCTCTAACCATTAGGCCACATCTGCCCCATGTGTGCAACACTTACATAATTTTTATACATGTGTTTTGCTAAATAATTTTTTTGCTTTGCAAAAGAAGTTTATGTACACACATACAGACAGATTGAGAGTCAATATTAGAGTAAAAAAAAATACCATCTAATACTTACTTTTGGTGTGGTCACACTGGCCCATGAGAGGACAGTCACCACAATGTCCACTACCATAAAGTGAATGCCCTCTCCTCCATTGCTACTGGAAACCACCAGCTGCACCAGTGGGCCCAGCCAATGCTTCGCATATGGATGAAATATCTGGACATATAGATGTACAATAAAAGAATACATATACAACATAACAATGAATCCAAAGGTATAAAAATGCCGAAGCAGTACCTCTTCGGTATTGATGATAAGTTTGGCTATGAAGAGTCTAATGTTCAGGGGGGTGGATGGATTGTCCAGCTTCCCCTGGAGGAACTTCATCCAGGGAGGAAGAACACTAGGTGTCACACCCTAAAACAAAACATAGCATATATCCAACAGCGTTCTACCTCTAAATCTAAGCAAAACTGTTCATGGCCATGAGGTCATGCTGATACTGACCTCCTCTATTTTAGGAGTGATGTTGTTCCTTTGCATGTGGCGCAGCAGTGCCGTCATATTGGCCATACACTCATGCTGATTCAGCTCATCCATCTCCAGCTCCACAGTCTCATCTTGAGACACAACCTCCTTACGCTCCTAAAAATGCAGACAGTTGTTCATGAAATATTTTTTTTATATAATCCTAGAGATAATATTCTGAAATGCATGACCTCTGCTTTACAGGAAACTCTAAAATCTCCTGAGACATACTCGAGTCCTGCTGGAGCTGCCCTCGCCTGAAGGATTCTGGGAGTTGTAGGAGAAGCTCTGAACTCCAGTGGAGAAGTCAAACTGACTCATCTCCTCACTGAGACTGCTGTCTGCCATGTAGGACTGGGAGGAGAGGTATACAGGTGCACCTGAACAAGAACAAGAGTTTTAAGAGAGCATCTATAAAAGCGGCTTGTGAATTTATGCTAAAGCAGCCTGCACTGCTTTCTACAAGGAATATGCATGACGACAACAACAACGGCATTTTCATGAATATTAGTGGATGGCATTTATCTTTGTAAATGTGTCATTGTTAACAAGCTATCTCAGACAACTCACCTCCGTTTTCTCCACTCACTTCTTTCCTGATCATGACATATTTCTTTTTCCTCTCAATAGGGACCTGTAAATGCAAGGAAACATGATACCAAACAACACAAAACAAGTACAAATACTATATACTATAAGTTTAAAAGCTTTACTTACATCAATCTCTATAGGAAAGTTGTACACCCTTTGTGTATCAATGAGGTTGTCAAATATGAACTGATTCTGTGACAAAAGTGACAAATTTCACTTACAAATATAGAAAATATTATACTTCTATCAGAGAGAGGACACACTTAAAGTTACAAGTCTGTTTCACTAGGAATGTGTGTGCATTTCTTATGCAGCATGATGACCAACAAAAGAGTCATTTTTCTAGTAATAAACATTGGGGGGGAGTAGCATGTGTTATGAGCATTGCTTGTACACAATACATACTTTAGTTTTTTTTTTGTGCACAGTAACAGACCTTGTCAGGTTTCTCAGTGAAAAGGAAGCCCTGATAGAACTTGGTCTCGTTGAAGCTGCAGCTGATCAGGGCGATGGCACAGTTATAAGCAGCACAGTGGTACTCTCTCCTCAGCTCCAGCTGAACCGTCTCTCCTGCCATGTTTTCAGTGTAGGCCTCAAAACACAATCTGACATATACTGTATTGATCAGGTTCAGAAATTAAAACTGAATCTACTTCACCATTATGGCACTTTTGCAGTTTGCTCCAGAATTCCTGAGACTGAAGAGATGTAGTTGTGAGGGAAAGTGGAAGTTAACATTTTTAAAACACAGATAAAACATTTATAATGTCGGAGCCATAGCCTTGTGGGCAGCGCTCCGACATACAGCGCAACAGTGCTTTGGGCGACCCGAGTTCGAGTCCTGGCTTGTGGTCCTTTTCCAATCTTGTGCCTCTCTCTCCTCCGTCTCTCCTTGACTTGTCTTATCCAATAAAGATAAAAGTACCCAAAAATATAACTTAAAAAAAAAAAACATTTATAAAAAAAAACACTGCAATAATCCATAAATAAGAATTGCCTATTTGATTTCATAGTGACTTTAAGGTCGTTTATTAGTAATAAAATTGGGTTCCAGTCTTAGGAATTCTGTAGAAAACTACCCCTTTAGTAACATAAAAGGGACACAAGAACGTTAATAACACTGAATCAGCTGACCATATAAAGTGTAATATCTGCTATTAAAGGTAAAAAGAGAAAAATGTCATATCACTCTACATACTTGAGGAGGTTCTTGGAAAGCTCATTGCCTTCTGCACTGTCTGTGCCACAGAAGGCCTGGTTGATGGCTGAGTTTTTAGAATAGACTTCTCTTTAGGCAGACGAGAGTATAACACCTCCAACAGCTTACAACAGCCAATCTTCATCATGATCTGACTCTCAAACACTGACTCAACAGACTGGAGGACAGATGACAGGAAAGACACAATAGCAGCATGACTGAGTGAAAACACAAAATGTTTTGAATAGTGACAGGGGAAACTAAGCTTTTCGAAACTTTGAATCAATTGAACCATTTGCTTTGCAAAATTATTCAATATTTCGAAGGGTTTGAATCGACACACGCTGGTGACCCCTACTGGTCAGAACGTTGTATATGTAGCAAAAACTTGAAAGCGTAATCTATTAAATATAATTAATGAATCATCTAATACCATTAAACATGAAGTGTCTTTTTTGAGCACATCTACCTGAATCATTTTAAGTAGACTCACCTTAGTGAAGCGTGCCTGTAGAGTAGTCATGATATCGGCAATATTAGTGATGAAGAACTGAGAGAGTGCCTGAGGGCTACAGTAAGAGGCCAGTAGTAGCAGGACTCGGTCTATAAGACCCATGAGCATGGAGTTTGAAGGAACATCTTTGGCTTGAAATGACTGGTAGATAGAGCTGAGGAGAAGAACCTGTCTTTCCAACTGGGACCTGACAAAGATAAATTAGATAACATTAGAAATAAATCTAAGAACTGTAAATATAGACACATAAAAAGGACATTTTTGAACTTACTGGCGAGCAATATTTTGAAAGCAGGTCTGAAAGAGCTCTTCCATGATATGTTTTTTGTCCCGGCACAGAACTCTAGCCATGAGCTTCAATAACACAGGACTCTGAGACAGCTGCAGGGCCTCTAAAAACTGACATTATCAAAATTAAGGACTAATTATTATCATTTTAAATAAAAGATTTTTGAGTTCTCCCTGTTCACTCCTTTTTTATCCTTTTAAAAAAAAATTGTAAAAATGTTGCAAAAATTCAAGTCAATGTTGATTTAAATGACTGATTAAGGCATAATGAACTTTAAAAAAAAAAAAAAAAAGTGAAACAGTATAAATTAGTATTAATTAGAATATAATATACTATAATATACTAATATACTAAAAAGTAATGTCCAGTTTAATCATCTCACTTTGCGAATGCAGTCCATGTAGTTGTTGCACTGAAGTGATCCGCGAGGGAATTCATCTGACTGCATAGGGAAATGTGTAGCCACCAGCTTCTCCAGAGCCCTCCTGAGCTCCTCCAGTGGCATGCTGGGTAATGCAGTGAAGAAGGGCAGCATGATTAGAGCCTGGCTCTAAACACAGAGAGAAAGATATGAAGAAATTAATATAGACTCCATAGGCCAAATGCCATAAACATGCACTAAAATGCACTGTTTCCAGAGTTAGCTTTGGTCTTTATCATTTTACGGTGTAGATGTTAATTTTTGTCACCACAAGAATAAGAGAAGACTATAATATATAACCAGTGCCGATTGTGGTGCGTATTTGCAAAGTACAAAGTAAATAAGAAAAAAAAAACAAAATTGTGTGCTAAAAATTGTAATAGATTACCTTGAGATTTAAAGGCATAGATATATCTGTGAGAAGAGCTGTGAAAGTGGTGAACACAGTATTGAATGCTGGGTGATCTGTATTGGAGCATACAGAGGAATTGATCTGCAGGGAGAAAAAAAAAAAAAAAAAAACTTAAAATCTACTCCTGAAATTCCCATTCATGTAACCAGCTCTTCACAATGCACAGAAAATCAAGTATAACTGAGTATGTGGTACCTGGAGCACTTTGGCGAGCAATGACAGAACTGAAGTTTTGCTCTCTGGTGAGGCTGCAGGACCCTCCCACCATGGCCTGAGCAAATCCCACTCCTTGAGCACCTGTTCAGCCAATTGCGAGCCTTGGGACTTTCTAACAGAACGCTCACGGAAACTATGATCCAACATGCCGTTCAGCAAAACACTAACCTAAAAAGACAGTTGAACAGGAAAACTTTTCAGATCTCAGTGCTTACGGAGAAAATTGTCAAACAGTTCTATCTAGAACTTATTTGTTTTATTTGTCTAACCAATCAAGAGGAAAAGCCTATTAGAAACCCAAGTTAGACACAATTTCAGATATTTTAGTCACAATAAGTGGAGAGCAACTAGAGTTTATTGTTAGCTGGATCATTTTATCCTGCTGGTGCTTTTCTTCACCAGAGCTAGGTAGATCATAAAGACCATTGGTGCCAGTGGTTTCTACAATTTATAAAGGCTTACAATGCTGTTAAGAAATGTAGCCCAGTCTAGTTTGACGCCTCACCATGCTGGGGTTCTGGTTGGCTGCAGCCAGCAGCAGCGGCACTGTGCACTCCACACTGCAGAGTAACTCGGTATTGAGAGACATCTGGAAGAGGCTGTAGAAGTACTCTCCGTGAGAGAAGCTGAGGAAGTGAGGATTCAGACTGCCAGAGAGAGGGACGGAGAGTGTAATGGTGTTCAGCAAAAGGCCAACCGTCTGTTCACTCTGAGTTGTTTAGGGAAACAAAGACCGGTTTCAGGACATGATTCATTTGACAGATGCATACTAAAACATGAACATTCTGTGATCTTCAATGTCTTATGGCTGGTTCTTAAATACTAAGAGTAGAATCTTTAGACACTGCACACTACACGACTTTATGCCCGGTTCAGACTAAACAATTTTAGCCCGATTTTGCCTCAATCTGCTTGGCTTAGGGTGTCGTGTGGATTCGTAAACGACAATGGGTGTCGGGACGCAAGACTCAATCTCATTAAACACCGTCTGAACCTGGCATTAAACACCACCGAATGTAAACACTGACTGAGACCAACTGGAACAGACCTGGTCCGATTGGGACAAATTACATTCATAATCAGCCTGACAGTCGTGTAGTGTTTTAGTCCTTCCCTGTAATTCAAACCACTTGCCTGATTACCCAAACAGAATGCCAACTGCACAAGTCTGTCAGCCAACTTCCTGCTGCTAACATCCATGGAGGGCAGAGACTTCCTGTCGTTTCCAGGAGCTATGCTTTTATACACACTGGTGAGAAGTTTGGAGCCCAGAGAGCGACCGTAACCAGCATCCTACAGATAAACCGTAAACATCCCAACCTAAAAGTTAATGCAACCATTACATAGACTGAACAGAATTACAATAAGATTAATTTGATCAGTGTTTACCTGACTGTGCAGAATGGAGTTCAGCAGCCCAGACTGGTGGAGCTGCTTACAGGCTGAGAGTAAAAGATGCATGCTAGCATGACTGTCTCTGGTGTCTGCCTCATACAGATCAATAGCACACAACTCCTCCACACTGTCCAGAGCAAACAAGACATCAATAATATTTCAAAACACTGCAACTGTAACTATAGTTTAAAGCCTTTCCACAAATGTACGTTGAGACGATAGGAAAAAAGAAGGGGGAATGGAATCAGGAAAAAATACACACTGGATTTAAACTTTTGAGCACCACTGCACAACGTGATGTGCAACAACCGTTAAGTGCAACAGAACTTTAGAACTATGTATGAATAATTTACTAAAACTAAAATTTGAACAGACCTCTGTACGGTTATTCTCTTCCTAATGCTGCTCTCCAGTTGTGTCCTGTAAGGCGATGATGCCAAAACTTTAAGTAAAGGAGTGCACACTTCTGGCAGCTGAGTTATCACTTCTAGATCTGCCATGTTGAACCCAATGGAAGAGGGCTCACACACCGTCAGTGCCACCAGTGTAAAGAAGGTAGAGTTGAAAACATACTGCTCCATTAACTAAAGAGGAAGTGAAAAAGTTAAACCTGCATTATATTTTTGTTTACTTTGTAGATTCTGGTAGGTTCACTCTTAGGTAGACTTAGAACAAAAGTAAACAAGATCACAAAACATAATAAATTGGAAAAAAAGATAATAATAATTATTTTAATCTTTTTTTCCAATTTATTATGTTCCCCCTGAAATATACGAGCAACAAAAGTCTTACCTTCCAGAGATCCTGTGGACATTTCTTTATCACCATGGTGGAGAACTCCAGCAATCGGACAATGATGGAGCACTTGCTGTAGTTGTACTGCTCTGTCTCACGAGGGCTGAAGTGTGACTGACCTGCATTAGCTATCCTGAAGCAAGCTCTGGCAGCCTGAACGTCCTGCATGGACAGCTCTGTAAGGAAGAAACAGACAGCTGGCAAAAAGCTGGACTTCTCACCAGTGCCTGGATGAGGAGAGGAGTGGGAGAAACAAAGAAGCTATTAGCAATAATTTTGACAGTTACCGATAATTTCACAGATATGAGAAGATTTTAATTATGTATAAGTTTAGGCAATTCATGGTGTGGATTCACCCACCGAGGATCCTCTGGGGTTGCACACAGTGCAGTTTTGTGAAGGTGCTGTAGCAGTCAAGAGCAGCCAGCAGCAGATCCATCCATTGCAAGGTGCCTCTGATGCTGAAGGGGGCTTCAACCTCTCTCAAAGTAGGCTGAGAGAGTAAACCGCCTCCCTCTAAACACGAAATGAGAAAACCTGGACCACGCTGCTTCACTTGTTCATCCAGCCACGCCGCAGGAGATGCATTACCTGACAAAAGATGAAAAGAGGGAAAAATTAAAGAAACAGTGTATGCATATAGGAATACGGTTGAAAGTTATTTTAAAGAAAAAATTGTTTTGTTTTATCTTAGTAATCATTTTGATGTGCAATTCTGATGCAATCCTAGCGTTAGTGTTCTACGGCATTTATATGACCAAGCTTTTCTTGAAAACCTGTAATTGTGAAGTGAAGTGACATGTGGCCAAGTAAGGTGTCCCATACTTGAAATGTGTGCTCTGCATTTCACCCATCCAAGTGCACACACACAGCAGTGAGTATTGAACACACACACCCGGAGCAGTGGGCAGCCATTTTTGCTGCGGCACCTGGGGAGCGATTGGGGGTTAGGTGCCTTGCTCAATGGCACCTCAGTTGTGGGCGATGTTCATTCATCCCCCCACCTATATTTCCCGCCGGTACTGAGACTCGAACCTGTGACCTTCGGATTACAAGTCCGACTCTCTAACCATTAGGTCTTAAATTGAAACCACAGTAAATAACTCTGTGGTTATTTTTTTTCTGCTTGGTCAAATTCTGAGATAGGCTAAAAAGACTTCATTACAGGATGTTCCCAGTGAATATTTTTACAGTTGTTAATCAAGCTCTATTGAACAATTTGGCATGTCATGTTTAAGTTATGTTCAAATTCTGAAGGAGGACACTGAATCGTCTTCAAAGAGGAGAGTCCCTGACTGGCAATTAAACCACCGTGTTCCCTTCATTATAATTATCCTGCCGGTTACCTGGCAGCAGAGGCACAAATTCATAGAAGAGCTCCATGCTTTTGTGTCGGCACTCAGTCTGTGGTCTTCCACACTGAGTCAGCAGCCACATGACTACATCTGACAAGGACACTGACTGGTCTGGAGGGAATCCTCTGAGGAAAGAGTAGAAAATGCAGGACTGTCAGATTGCTACAGCAGACACAAAATGTTTACTTTGCTCACATTATAAATTTGAATTAAAGTAAGTTAAGAATAATATCATAATCAAATGTATGTGTACCTGGGTATGCGTCTCTTGGAATGCTTATTGAGCGAGTCTGCCTTGTGCTTGATAATTCTCTTCAGATGATCCAGGGAACTACAACACTGTTGGACAGTTCCTGTGTAGACAATAACAATATGACAAAAAAGATCATAGTCATGACCATCAAACAGGATGTATTGATGAAGAGAATGTACAGTGTCTTACCCAGGGATTTTTCATCAAAGTGGGCCAGAGCCAGACTCTCAACAAACACCACCAGCACCTCAAAAACAAACTGCTCCACCAAAGAGCTCTCTTCCCTGAGAAACAAAACAATATTTGGATAAACATCCACATAAATACCATTTCCATTCGCTACAGATTTCTTACATTCACTCAAGATGGAATAGAATATATTGCTGAAAGGTTGAGAGGCTGAATGTAGCTCATCTACTGAGCTCTTCTGCTCATCACACACTGACCTGAACTGCCTGTACATGCTGTTAAAGGCAAGCGCAGCTCCAAGCCTCTTGAAGACGTTGGGGTGTAAGGCCAGGCTGTAGATACGTTTGAAGAGAGATTTTATGTTGGCTGGGCTCTTTTCCTGCTGTTTGGGGGTGGTCTGTTTAATGGACCATTTGACAAATTCCTGGATACAGGTGCCACTGAAGTCTCGGAGGGTACTGTCTAACGGATCCACAATTCCATCCTGTGCAGCCCAAATTATTATTTTCATATTTACAGCAAATGTTTACAGACAGCCAACTCAATTTTAAATAAAATAAAGTGTGTCTACTGAAAGAGTTTACCAAAATGGCCTCCAGCACTGCCACTGTGTCTTGGCTCTCAAACTTTCTGTTGTTGGTGAACCAGTGGATAAGCTGCATTACTAGAGGTTCAAACAGTTGCCTCGTCACCTGAAGAAGTAGTCAAAGTTTCTATGTTTGTGGAACTTACACATGACTGAGAAAGAGACTGATGAAAGTGTACAAAATGCAGACATGAAACTATGAACTTTAAGTGGTCAAAAACTGATTTACAGTGTCTGTTGAAGGACAAAAACAATGAGCATGTTTACATGCACCCTAGTACGCAGATAACTCAAAAAATCATCTTATTGATATAACCTGTTGTCCAACACAAACCAATAACCCAACAATGCAATGCGTTCACATGACTTTATTAATAAATCAGGTTATTTCCCTGTAGTGAAGTCAAAACTTAATAATTTGTGCATCCGGCTCATATATTATCCTCTAATGCAGCAGATGCAACATTTTGACTGTTTCACTTCTACTTCTGCTGCACAAGATGAGAGCACTTTTATAATTTTTTGGGTCAAGAAAGAGTCTGAGTTTGCGATATATTTCCTCCTCCCTTACTGCAAAACTTTAATCTGTCTGGATGCGCTTAAATCCGCGGTAAGGACGTGTTCCTGTCGCATATCACGCATGCGCACTTCAATAAGCTGACAGAAAGCAGATTAATGCGTTCACATGCTGGGCGAAACCAGTGTCAGGGGCAAAAATCTAGCTGTGGTGATTAGTTTATGCTTAAGCCATTTATGACCTTACTCTGATAAAAGAAAACATGTAAACGCGTTTACATGACCACATGCATTGTCAGCTTATTAAGCATAATCGGTTAAGAATGTGCATGTAAACACATTCAAAGTTACATTAGAAAACCTGACTGTCAAATGAAACTTTTACTTTGTTCACTTTCACTTTCATATTTAAAGAGCACACATAAGGTAAAAGACCTGGTCGACGTCACAGGCCAGGCGTAGAAGAACAGGAAAGACTTTTCTGTGTAGGTTGTACATGGGAGGAGCAGACTTGTCATCTTCTGTCATCTGGGCTCCTTTACCCACCATGTATATGACCAGACTGTGCAGAAGCTCACACGCTGCAACCTACACTCCAGACAGAAATATCACTTTCAGCCTTAATTTATTGGGTTAATAAATAAATTGTTAAAAAAAAACTTTAATCAACAACGACAAGAAAATTCGAAAAATTCTTACTTTAGTTTGTCTGTCACTGGAGGACAGTGCGAGCTCTGTGACCCTTGGCAGGAAGGAGTCCAGGTAGATCACAGGCTTTATGTCTTTAAAAGGTACAGCAAAACTCAGCCTCTTCTCACAGTCCCATGCCACAAAACGTTTCATCATGTCCTCCGCAGAAACAGCTGGGGTTAGATACAAGAAAGTGCAAAATAAGCAAGCAAAATTAACAAGTACTGCCTGTTTAAAAAAAAAAAAAAAAGTCAACAATTAATTTAATAGCAGCAGAAACAAAATAACCTGTCACAAGGCTCCTGTTAAGCTGTCCTCCCAAATGTCCAAGCAGACGTACCACCCTGCGTCTCACAGCAGCAATCGGAGACTCATCTCCCTAACAGAGACCACAGTAACTTTAGGACACTGTGCTCAATAACCCTCACCACAACCAAGTACCAAATACCTGTGCATGCAATTATATATTACATCACAGAATCAGTTACACAGACAAAATCAAAATATGGCAAACAAATCATTTTACCACAGACAGGTGCTTTGATTTCTTCAGGAGTCTCAACATGACTTTCCCATAACTTTTAGAACTTCCCGTTGACACAAACGTCACTTCCATACTGCCGTCATCTTTTTCTAATTGAATGATTGAAAACAAAAACAATCAGCTACTAAAGGAATTTGATAATAATCACGGACCCTTAGTTATAATTTAGAAAGAACAGTAACAAGTGACTATTTCTTTGACATTACAGTATTTAGGATAAATATGATGAGATCACAAATAACTGACCAGAGTTACTGGTTGTTTTGAGGTAGCCATCTAAATGTGGCAGTATGTCTCCATAGTGCGGCTGCATGATGGCAGCAGGGATCAGAGAAGACCAGGACTCCAGAGCATCCAGTGCTGCTGTGGCTAGAGGAGCATGACTCAAACCCAGCCGCAGAGCAGCCTTCAACCAAAACAATGAAAACTGATGATCATTCCATATTAATATCGTGCTTCTTAATCACTTCGGAATGTGATTCCTATTTACTGTTAATGAAAAATACTAATAATCACAAAATCGCCCTTTTGCCCCAATTTTCCTAACCTGCAGAGCTGGGATATATGCCTTGATATCCAGAGCCACCATGTCAGGATGAAGAGAGAGGATGAACATCAGACAGGCAGCCAGGAGCTCATCTTTATATTGTTTCATACGTACACAAACCTGAGGAAATAACAAAAACTTTTCCCCTTCAAATCATCACATTCATCATTGACAACAATATGAACAGATGAATGAAACAAAGCTGACTGCAATGTTCAAGCATCTAACACAGAAATAAAGTGACAAAAGGGTTAAAATGGCACCTCCTTTCCAAACTTTGCAAGGAGCGAAAAACAGGCATTCTCCATGGTGGAGCCACCACCAACACATTTAGGCCCTTGTTTTAGGTCCTATAAACAAGAGATACTGGTTTTGTCAAGGTTTATCAACACATTAAATTCAGGAGTTAATGTGATGGAGAACGCGTATTACCTGAAAATAGTGGATTTTCTTGGCAATTCTCATAGACAGGGAGAGGAGCTTATAAAAGCCGCTGACCAGAGGGAAATGTATTGACTGCAGAATGAGCTCGTGACACAGGGGATGCATCCACTGGGCAAAATACTCAGGATTTCTTGAAGGCAATAGGTCACTAAAGAGAGGATAACAATAATCTTATGTATGCAATCTCATACAATTAAAATAAATAAGAAATGTTTTGTTTGTTTGATTGATCGATTTCTGACAATACCAATGAAAAAAAAAAGTTGACACCTGCAAAAGTCAACCAAGTTGATAAAGGCAATAAAGTCTTTGGGTTTGTTGGGTATCAGGTTTGCTGTGGGGTCAGATGAAGGCATAAATTCAGCACTTGCATCACTCTGTGCCTGAAAAAAAGAAGAAATACTTCATAAATATTCCAACATTTCTGTTTCAAGTTTGTTTCTTATATGTACTGCTGTAGTACACACAAACAATTTTTCTCTACAGTCTGATGCTGCCAAAGTGTATGCAAGTATAATACTGTGTATTATAATAGTATAACACTTATATAATACTGTGAGCAGCATATAATGAGGAAGAATTGGGGGACCGTAAAAAGTCAAGATTTTTCAGGTTTCTGATCATTTATATTTCCATTTGGAATTCCTGTGTATAATTTATTGAAAATAAATTATGTTTGTTCCTTGTTTTTGTTTTTCTTCCGTTTCTGTAACCATCCACATTTTTACTATCCATTCAAGTTACAGCACTGCAACATTACCTCATCTGCTGCACTGACTTTCTGCACTGAAAGATCGAGTTTCTCCACAATCTTCATGACTGACTGCACCAGTGCGTCATATAAGTGTCGGTTTATGTCTCTCAGGTTGTAGTTCTTGGCAGCTGGAGCTCCATCCATGAATCCTGTGTCCTAAAATCACAGCAGATTAGATAAATTCAGACATTAGATTAAGCTGTTGAAACAAAGTAAACAGAGTACACATGCAACAACTTTTATTATAAACGGTCACATTTAAACCAAATAATAGACTATTAAAATACTAAGAAATTAAACTATTACCGTAACTAGATAAACTAAACCTTATATCAAATAAACATCTAATTTCTTACTTTAAAGTTTTCACAGTCCAGAAGCCCCTTAAAAAGGTCAAGGTAGTCCTTAGAGGAAGGAACTTTCCATTTCCCAGAGCGCACCAGGGTGGAATCCTCCTCAGCTTGAGAACCATCTGAAGGAATGATCCGCTCCTGGCAGGTGGATAAATACATACCACTTGGATTATCATTTACCATTTAGATATAATGATAATTACAATTTAAAAAGCAAAAGATCAGCACTTTTAGCAAAAACGCTTACTTCTGACTGAAGAACGGGCTTAGAGCACACTCTAATCAGGCCTTGGTGAACTGTTGTTGAAGAAATGAAAAGTGTGAGGAGTGAGCGCTGGTAAAACTAACCTAGAATCAAATCAGGCAAGCTAACCTCCAGTTCATCCTTACCCACAGAACTAGTGAAACTCCAGAGGACTGGACCTCGAACTGCCATGGCAACAAACACCTTGATGATGGAGCGGCAGGTGGCATACTGCATTCTCTGGCTGTACTGAGGGAAGCTGTCCATCTGAACCACAAGGAGGCGCTCTAGCACGGGCGTGTACACTTCAGGAATCTGCAACCAGTTATGGAAATTACAACATAATCTGTTAGTTGAGGTTAAAGGTAACAAAAAGTAGCAGCTCCTGACCGTTAATTTAGGTAGGGCACAGTCTGGGTCTTAGCACTAGCTTACAATAAACATTTTGAAGCTTTATGTTCTAAACGGTAAACACATGCAGAACCTTTGGCAGAGGTCTAATGTCCCTACGTTTTTCAGCCTGAAGGTGGCGCTCTAATATTGACTGACAGGCTTTAAGTAGACATGACACACACATAAAATGCTATCTCAGAATTCCCTTAATGTAGTATTTATTGCCACCGAACGTTGTTTTAAAATATTACAAGTTGTGGAAGAATTCTGGTGGGGAAAAGAAAGTCATGTCTATTCTCAAACATAAAACAATCACAACATATCTATATAAAGGCAATTCACATGAGCATGTTTAAACTAAAGGATTTACACTATCATAATTTAATATGCTTCTCCACATAGGAAGAACAGACATGCCAGCTAGTCACACTAACCTGATGCAGACTAATATGAACAGCTGAAGCGAACTGATATCGTCTCGGTCTGGAGCGAGGTTTAAATAAGGTAATGTGAAAATAGGAGGGGCAGTCTTAAAGCTATTCCAATGGCTCTCAAATAGAGCATGCTGCAATTCCATTTTTCACCACAGATTTTGTGAAAAATTGTGGGGGCGCTGTAAAGCTGGGGAGGGCTCAGGCACCCGCTTGCCTGCCAAACCCATACGTTAAATTTTAATATATCCTGCTCATTTTACGACTTAAAATAGTCTAGAAAATCTGAAGAAAAAAAAAATTTGTTGCAGAATGCTGAACACATTTACAAAATGGATTATTGTGCCGCTGCCAAATTCTGCTTCCTTTCTTTCACGGTGGCGCGCTTATGTTCCCCCCTAAGCCAAACTTAACATCCAAATCAGCAGAATAGGTGAGTGTTGTAATATGCAGTCCACTGTTGCTAAACTGTGGGACGTGCTTAATATTAAACAGTGTTATTAAAAGCACATTAAGCCACGAAAGAGACGCTGTTCCCCAGGCGTTTGCAAAGTATACTGTGGCCTTCAGATCCATGCCTAAACGGTCAAATAGCCTACACACAAAAATGACAAAAGCCATTTTGGCGAGTATCTTTGTGAACACAGTCGATTATGTCTTAAGTGAATGTAAACAGTTGAGAAAGAAAACGCATGTGTAACAGTATATTGGATCCGTGCAGCTCTTAAAGTGACAGCAACCTAACAATCCTGCTGCAGTCATTAATGTTAATCAAACAACAAAAAACAAAGATAAAATCACTCGCTGCACTTGTCTAACTTTTGTAGTTTTAATAAGGATTTGTCTATATTTAATGTATACAATGAAGAATATGCAGTTATTTTAGATTTGATTATTCAGTTTCTGTTATCTGTTACTTATCTGAATACCACTGTTAGTACATCTTCATGAAAAACCTTTACGTGTCTTCTATAACTATTTTGAGGACCTTTTACTTAGCTACATTAGTTAACCTAGTATTAGTTTTTGCAGAAATATCAATAATTGTGAAATGTCAAAGATATCTAAAATTACTTGTCATGAAATAAGATTTGATCTTATCCCCCTCCAATAATCGGGTTAAATAATTGTGATTTCAATATTGACCAAAATAATCATGATTTAAAGCAATTTTGTGATCCTAAATTGTAGCCACTTTGAGCAGAGCAGAGGACTAAAAATTAACCTAAATACTAAATATTGAGTTAAAATGCCACGTTTGATGGATTAGATAAAGCAATGCTAGATAAAATCATCTACAATGTGATTCACAGCTCAAAGTAAAGGATGTATCTTACCCGGTCAAGGTGTATCAGAACACTAGCTATGGAGTCGAGGAAGCTTGGCAGCTGGTAGACATTGTCATCATCACGGTCAGACTCAGTCAGGTACATCTGCTTGCACCGCTGAATGAGCTCTGTATACATCAGATCTACATCCTGAGGGCACACCACCTTACATGGCTAAAGGCAAACAAACACAGAACACAGTCAAACAATCTTCATCCATTTTAGCCTGAAATAGTAACAATTACATTAGTGCAAAATGGGAAAAAAAGAACAAATAGAACCAGCAATACCAAACAAATATATTTTGCTGAATATTAAAAAAACTTGAACTTGCTGAGAGACATTAATTATAGACTATTCTTGCTATTCTAATAAAATGTCCAGATACCAACCGCAGCAAACAGGCCGTATCCTCTGATAGCAATGGACAGTTCTTTATTAGTGGATTCCATGGTCCTGATGATAGCACAGAACTTCTGCATGAAGAACTTCAGCTTGCTTTTGTGCAACTCAATGTTCTCTGCCACAAGAGTGGCCACCTTTACAGCAATGAGAGGAAGAGTTTGAAAAGATCATGGTCATCATAACCAAGTTGAACATCTTTCATCAAATAAAAAACTAATATGAAACTATTTATTCATTGAATAATCAATAAATAGAAAATACCTGTTTTAGGAAAGACTCTAGTGCTGTGTAACTACTCTTTTTCAGCTCTCCATTTATATGTCCACAAAGTTTGGACATGACATCAAAGATAGACATGTAATGATCCATGAGACAATTGCCAAACTGGCTTGAGTGCTTAGCAAACAGTTTGAGACCGGCTGTCAAGAGTCAAAAAAAGACAAGGAATGAGTACAACATTGGCAGTAAGGTTTGAAAATACATGACGATATCTAATTCCACTCACCAAAGATGACTGCATATCTTTTCATATCAGTCTAGAAACATAAGGAAGGAAGAAGTGCATTTAATGGGAGCTCTTAATGGAAAATGTGACTGAGCTGCACATAACAATTAAATAAAATAAAATAACAATTCAGCTTTCAATTTTATTGCCAAGTTAACAACCTACCTGTGGACAAATCGCCTTTAGCGCATAATTAAAGATTTCTTTTGACATAACCGGGTCTGTTTAAAGAAAAACAGTGAGCATATTCATCTAATTAGGTTAGGACCAGCGCAGGACAGTAAATTTACACAAATACACACCCACCTTCTTCCATTGATTTGGTGAAGTTCACCATCAGAGCGGTGATTCCTTTCAGGCAGCCAGCAACAAGAGGAAGTTTTGGTTCCTTTGTAGTAGATGTCATCTGAAAACCAATGATTTTAGAACTTGACAATTTTATACACACATATAAGAGCACATATCCATACACGGATGGGACGCCTTTACCTGTCCTTTCAGTTCACCCAGGTAGGCCTTGTAGAGTTTTTCAGAGTTGTTGACCATCTCACTGGGGTGCACTTCACCCAGCACTCCAAGAAGTTCATAAATGTAACCCAGCACTGTTGATAGTCAATAATGCATATGTTTTAACATGTTTGTTTGTATTCTGACATGCAATTAAAAATATATCATAATCAGTCTTGTTAAAATAACTATCGGCAATGCCAGCATATTTTGGCTACTTAAGAAAATTTAAAGAGACAATAAGCCTAACATTTTTATGGTATCTTCACTTGCCTGTGTCAGGAATCTTACTCTTCTGACTTAACTCTCCGAAAAATTTGTTGAACATATCCCCAACTTTGAGATCCTGGGTGATGCTGGAGTCTTTCGTGAGATACAGTATCTAGAGATTTTTGAAATGTGTTAACACCGTCTATAAATATCTAAATATGTCATTGGCACAGACATGTTCACAATTCTCAAGAGTCAAAAAGTGAGAATTAGCTAAATGCTCCCTTGTATTGTGATATATTTAAAGAAAATAGTTTTCCTTGCAGATCTCAATTCAGCTGGCTACCAGTCTCAAACGAGTTTTTAAATGACTTACAGTAAGCGGAAGTTTCCATGTCTGGGTATCAGCAAACACTAGGTCAACAGTGTGTCTAAAGAACTCACTTTGATTAGGAGATCTAAAGCAGGGCTTCGGCACTTTGCAGCTTTGTCCTTTGTGTAGACAACCATACAGATGTCCTATCGATGCAGAGGAAGAATACTCAGATGAGCAAAAATAAAGCAAATTAGTGGCACAAAGGTGACATATATAATTAGTCAACCTTTAAAATACACATTAAAATGTGATGTCAAACCAGATAGAAATTTGCCAACTGCTGGTTGAAGGTACCTTAAGGTCGACAGCATAGTTCTTCTCCCATCCTCGGACAGTGACTGAGATTCTCTGTAGAAATGCCCCTAAAAAATTGAGAATCTCCACTCTTGTATCCCGCAGCTGTAGACAAATGAATGACCAATATCTTTATAATAATGTTTTAATTAAATATGGTAAATATTCCTGACATATATTTTTATTAGAATTTGCCTGTAAACACCTCTTACCGTTTCATTAGAGAGAGACTTTCGGAGAAAGCTAAGCAATCCCTCTTCCTTTGCAAAAAGCAAAGATGTCTGTAAAACTGAAAGTGAAATGCATTTGAACATATTTTGAGGTTAATTGTCATCAGGATCATTAAAAAGGCAGGCTTGGTCATCTGGATTGGCCTTGAACCACTAGAGATGGTAGTTGAGAAGAGAATAATGACCAAACTGAAGACTATCATTTCGGAAGTTCACTTGTGCCTTCTGCCATAGCACTGAACAAGTTATCACCTATGTTCAGGGTTACAGTGACTGTATTGTGAACTTGTTGGACTAACTCAAATATTTCAATGCAAATTTTTTTCTCATCCCTTGCCTGAACATACATATTCTACCATATATGCTGTTATACTTGTGGACATTAATAACATTTGTGGACATCTTGATACGAGTTAATGTGCATGCAGCTGCTCATTCTAGATAACTAAATTAACCTAGATAACTTTACGATTTACAAATCTGTCAGTCTGCTCCATGTGCCACTGTAATCTGATTGCTTATAAGTATCAAATATAGGCATAAAAGTAATGAATAAAAACATTTGTTTTTGCATTTTGTATAAACACAACACAATGCTTTTTGCATTAAAAAAATCTTACCCAATTCATTCTCATTCTTAGTTATCATGCATTCCTGGCCCAAGTCTCCAATAATGTCATGGCAGACTATAGCAGCATTCCTATTCTCTGTCTCTCCAAGGAATGAATGAAGCTTTAGGAGATAACCCTGAATCCCTCCAACAGTGGAAGTATCGGAAGACATAATTTGTCTCCGTTGCTTACATCAGAAATGATTAAAAGTTGACAGCTCGTGTAAGTTAAGTGAGTTTGCTTCAGGGCGGCAAAACAGAACAACACAAACACACGTGAACGAGATCACTTCCTGCTTGAGCTGCGCGTCACTCTGGAGGAACAATAGTTGCGTCTCAAATGACGCACTATACACTATGCACTTATACACTATGTAGTTATGCCCTATGTACTCATCTGTGTAGTGTGTGAATTTTATACGTTTATTTTGTCATTAAACATCGGAATCTGATCCCCCTCCCCCTCCGCAACGTAATTAAAGCTGCGACAGTTGAGTGCATGAAGTGTCCAACATTCCACGCTTCGTTTTTTACGTTTATTTAATATGCACTTTTTCTTTTTGGAATTTTCAGTGTGAACACACTACTTGCACTATTCATAGAATAGTGGTTAAGTACGCGAATTGGGACGCACCTAATAACTCGTATCAACCGCTGGATGTCGCTGATTCCTCGTCTGGCAACATAATAAATCAGAAGGAGGTTTTGCCTGGGTAATGTTTCCAAGAACCTTATTATCATGCACAAGTGTGTTGTTTAAATTTTATTTTACATTTATTTTTATTTTACATTATTGTTATCGTTTACTGTTAGAACAATATATATATATATATATATATATATATATATATATATATATATATATATATATATATATATATATTGTAGCAAGTCTAAAGAGTGTTTTATGTTCTGTTCGGATAAATCTAAGTGCATGTGTTCTTTCCTGTGTTATGGTTCAGCTTGTGTGGGGCTTTAAGGGGTGGGAGGTTCTCCTGAAAGAATAGCCTGCGTGGTGTTGTGTGGGCGGGGTTCTGGGGAAAAGGTTCCGGAAGTTTGTTCGCTGTCTGTGTGGCAGGAGCATCGGCCAAACAGGTGCTCATCTTAGTAAAAGAAGACTAAGCTGTTAAGTGAGTTTCATCAGTTCCTCCATTCGTTACAATATATATATATATATATATATATATATATATATATATATGTAGTATAATAATCTGTATATATAGTTCTATCAGTAAACGATATATATATATATATATATATATATATATATATATATATATATATATATATATATATATATGTGTGTGTGTGTGTGTGTGTGTGTGTGTGTGTGTGTGTGTATAGTGTTAAAATTATGATATTTCGATACACAAATCCCAGCTTTAAAATGTATCATTGGAAGGGACCAAAGCTCTTATAAATGTAAACATTCAAGCGCCAAAAGATGCGCAAGAGAATTCAATTTGCTGTTTTCTGTGCGTTTAGAGCTGCATCTCAGCACCGAATTGAGTTCTCTTTCGCGACTTCTTTCTAAAAATGTCTTGTTGAGTATTCACGTAAACAGTCGGTTTTGTCTCAAGCGAACGTAAACAAAAAAATCGGTTGTGCTTAAAAATCGGTCTTAAAGTGACAGCAAAATGTTAATGAAACAACTAAAAAGACAGAAAATCACTCACTGCTCTTGAATGAATAACTTTTGTAGCTTTAACAAGGAATAATCTGTATTTAATTTATAGGGTGAAGATTACAGAGTTATTTAACATTTTATTATTCAATTTCTGTACCTGAATAGGCCTACTGTTAAACCTATCTGAACATCTTAATGCCATGTTTATTTCATTTATTTCTTCTTTGTTCTATTGTTGCCTATATTTGTGTTATTGTTTGTAATTAGTTTATTTGTTTGTTTGTTTTTATTACTGATCATTTACCTTTTTTTAATAATGTTTGAACCTTACAGTTAGGCTAAAGTTTTTTGGCTACAGTTTTGCTGTGGTATCGAAAATTTTACTGGTAGGCCTATCTTAAATTTTGGTCGCTTATGTATTTGAATAAAATGTTGTCAAAACACCAAAAGCAATAACAATTTTAATTAAAGCTGCAAGCAGCGATGAAAGGGCCCTCGCACCCGGGCTCACCGCCACCCATTGGCCTTAGGAAAACAGTGAACAGTGGGCGACATGCATGTAAGCGAGTGAATAAAGGAGAATTATGGCCAAGTCATTTCAAAGTGCTGCACTTCCTGCTGCCAACACGTGGCGCTTTAACTGTACCTGAATATTGCCATGTAGATGTCTTCAGGCCAGGACTTTAATCAAACATGTGAAGTTTGGAGCAAATCGGAAATTGTATGCCTGAGTTACAACAACTTCCTGTTTCGTGACGTTATACCAAGTGTTGCATGATTTAATGTGTTTCTAGTATGTTTGGTACTTTATTGAATATGTACATATACATATACATATTGAAATGTGTTTCTGGGAGTGAATTACAGTGTAAAGCATGCCATTTCCTGTTGCCAGCAGGTGGAGCTATGACTAACTGAATATTGGCATGTAGATGTCTTCAGACCAGCACTTTTATCAAACATGTGAAGTTTGGGGCAGATCAGACACTGTATAGAGTACCTCAGGGATGACATGTTTTTGTAGGCAAAACCCGGAAGCGTGTTAGCATTTTAGGACTTCCGGTTCCATCGCCCTAAAGTCAATGAGTTTTTTGAATGGGTTTTTGCTAAATCGCCTGAAATAAGGTCTGTGGTTAACAAAGCCTCTAAATATTTTCACGTTTTGATTAATGACATAAAACACACCAGTTATAACCCGCTTGTGATTTTTTTAAACCTTTATTGTGTCTTAAAAATGGCAGTTGCTAACAAATTGCTAAAAGGAACTACTTCCTTTGGCGGGGACTTTAGACGTCATCATGACAAACAGGACATTTAGAAAGCATTTCTCATGAAAAAGTGGATAAGTATTCATACACAGCACAGATCATAATCAGCGAGCATGTTTTTAAATAAAGTTGTTTTCTAAATAAAGTTTGAGGAAGCTTGGTGGTGGTGACGCTGATCCGCGATCATGGTGTGCTGTAGTCCGTTTATAGCCTACTGTTAACTCTTTATATCTGACGACTTTATTTAGGCTTCAAAATGTATAAATGTTGTGTTAACTTGTAAAGATTATCTTGATAGACAAAACGTGTAAGTGTCATAACCCTTTGTTAAACACAGAGCTTATTTTTTGCGATTTTCCAAAAGTCTATGGGAAAAATGCATTGGCTTTCAATCGAGGGAACCCGTGCACCGCTAACTTCCGGGTTGGCCTACAAAAACACATCATGCCTGAGGTACTCTATAGAGACAGAGCGACACGCGTCATAATCTGAAAACCGCGCCCACCAGGGGGGAAAACAATCCAACCGTCTCCATTGACTTTGTATTGTGTGAGGCTGCCTCCTTGTCATTTCTGACTTTTAACAAAAAACAGAACAATGTCTAAAAGCTGCTATGTGACAAGGTGTACAGAAAACAAGCTAAAAAAAAAACCCAGAACCAAAAACCCAGAAGTTTTTATAAGCTGTCGACCCAAAAAACGAGCATTTAAGGACTAAAAAGTGGATACAGGCGATTGAAACAGAGCGCAACATGTCATATTACTACGAGAACTACGCCCACTGGAGGGGAACGTAATCAGCGACAGGAAATATAATATATAAAACTGATATTTGGATAATTGACTTAACAGTGACTAAATGTTTACTGCACACATAGGCTTACTGAGGCATACTGAGTGTCAGGATCCCAAAATTTACCCATTCTTCCAGCTGATGCTTCACATCTTATTGCCTGTATCCACTTTTGTCTCCTTAAAGGCTGGCTTTTATGGTTCAGTAGCTTATAAAAACTTAGTTCTGGGTTTTTTAGCTTGTTTGCTGTACACCCTGTCACACAGCAGCTTTTAAACATTGTTCTGTTTTTTGTTATAAGTCAGAAATGACAAGGAGGCAGCCTCATGCGATACAAAGTCAATGGAGAGGGTTGGATTGTTTTCCCCCCTGGTGTGGGCGTGGCCTAAATGCGCTCTGTCTCTATGTCTGAGTTACAACAGCTTCCTCTTTCATGGCGAAACATCAGATTTTGTCAGGCCACCACAGACATACCCTCCAACGAAAACTCAAGATTTCTGCAATTTCCTCATGGCTAAGGCCTTAAGATTAGACTGACCATATATGATGTGCTTCTGGGTAAATCTCTATGAGGAGTTAATCACAGTGTAGAACATGTCATTTCCTGTTACCCACAGGTGGCGCTATGACTGTAACTGAATATTGCCATGTAGATGTCTTCAGGTCAGGACTCTAATAAAACGTGAAGTTTGTGGCAGATCAGACATTGTATGCCTGAGTTACAACAACTTCCTGTTTCACAGTGAAAAATTTGTCAGGCCACCACGGACATGCCCTTCAGCGAAAACTCTAGATCTTCGCAATTTAACGTCTCAAAGGCCTTTAGATTAGACTGACCAAATATGATGTTGATCTGATTAAAGCTCTAGGAGGAGTTCGTTAAAGTACAACGTGTGGAAATGGAAAAAACTGCCAAAATTTTGCAGAGAAAATTCAAAATATCTCACCTCCTGTTTGGTTTACAGATTTTGCACCCAAGGGCTTTTTTGTAGGTATTGGGCTGTCTACCGAATTTCATACCTGTACGTGAAACGTAGCACGAAGGGCACTTAATTGAAAATGTATAGGTGCCGCTATCGAGCCATTTTGCCACACCTAATTCTGAAACCCATAACAGATGTAAATTTTCACCACTTCTGACGCATGTGCAAAGTTTCAATGATATTGCGCAGCGCCTCTCACAAATGTCTCCATGGTTGCAAGGCACGCTCCCTGTGCAAGCAGGGGGTCACAGGCACTGCGTAATATCATTGCGCCTGCTGCACCCACGGTACGGCAGCAAAGTTCCTTGATTATTACGCCGGAATGAGAGTATAGTTCCTAGCCATATCGGCCTAGAAAATCGCAACTTTTCATTTTCAGTCGGTCTTAGTACACGATGTAACTACAGAAGAGTCAAGTTTTAAATAGGAAAAATATCGAAACTCTTTGGTCATTTTTGAGCAAAATGCTAACGGTCTAATCAGATTCAATGAACTATGCTAAGCTATGCTAAAAGTGGTACGGCCAGACCCGGAGATCGGCTGAATGGATTCGAAAACGATAAAACTCAACTGTTTAACTCTAGGGGAGTTGGAAAATGAGCCTATTTTCAAAAAAAGTGGAGTGTTCCTTTAATTAAAATTTTGTAGGTGGCGCTATCGAGCCATTTTGCCACACCTAATTCTGGAACCCATATCGGATGTAAATTTTCACCACTTCTGGTGTGTGTGCAAAATTTCATGAATTTTCGAGCATGTTTAGGCCCTCAAAAATGCGATTCATTTTGGAGAAGAAGAAGAATTGACAGAGCAATTACCATAGGGTCCTCACAACATCGGTGCTCGGGCCCTAATTAATTTTAGGCAACACTGATCTTGCATACCCCTCAGTACCCCTGTTTAACAGCATGTATTTGGAGGTAATTAAGATAAATTAAATGTTGATTAACTTTTAATTCAACAAAAATATTCAAATAAAACAATGAAAACTGGCATGCTAGTAAAAAAAAAAAAAAAAGCAAGAGAAGTTGCGCTGACCAGCCTGTAACTTTATTTCTGAAATCTGCCAGTAGTCTGCAGTATATTGGTCTATGATAAAAGACATCACAGAGGAAGCAGGGAAAAAAACACTCTTCAAAACTGCCTCTGTCACTCAATTTTATTTTTTTAGTGACACTCTGAATTTGAAGACAAGAGAAATGAGACAATGAATATGATTTAATCTAAAAATAGTTTTAAGTTTTGCTTCTAACATTTAATTTCTATTAGTAATTGTCATTAGGCTATTAATTCTACAAAATTCAACAGTATGTCCAACATTTATTGCAATGTAAAACCAAAAATGCTTAGTACAGACAGGCAGTGTGACAATCATGTTCACAAGTTGTAACTGTCTTGGCTCTTCTTGTCTTCAAATAACTTCAGAAAAAAAGAAATACACAAGATTAATTTATTTTACCTAAACATATTTGTTTGATGATATCAAAGGGGAGAGAAAGATTTAAATTGCCTGCATTAGTCTTTAAGTTTCTGTGATGATTGGCTCCTCCACATCAGCTTCAACACCGGATCCTGACAGAATTATGTCGTCTGACGGCTATAGTAATTAAAACAGAGAAATCAAAAGCTGTGTTCCTCCTGCTTTTAAATTCAGAACACAATAGCTCGGATCAAACATTTACCAGAAGTACTCCAAACATAAAAAGACCCTTAGTGAGATAATAGCTAGACACAGTAGAGACATCATCTCACGATCCATCTCTGAATCCGGTATACAGAGGTGGGTAGAGTATCCAAAAACTGTACTCAAGTAAAAAATTAAAATATTTTCTCAAAGTAAAAGTGAAAGTAATAATCTTAAGAGTAAAAAAGTTTCCTATTACTTTGTGTGTGTGTATATATATAATATATACAACAATACAATAGCATGTTATTTTGATAGATATTTAAGTTATTATTATTATTATTATCATAATTAGATATCTTTGCCACTGCGCAATAGGCTACCCACAAATGACCGCGGGACAGCGGGTGTTCATTTCATACTCTCTGAACAATGGCAGCTTATTTGATGTATAAATTAAGATATATGTCCAAAAAAAAAAAACGGTAAAGAAATGCTACATACTTTGTAGTGGTGTTATCGGCGTAATAATCTGTTTGGTTGTAAAATGTAGGCTATTGGCTGTATGAACTGAAATCAAATGAAATCGATACCTGTGGAATTGTTCACAGACACCATACGTAGTTCAACTAATAAAGATCTTCATCGCTGGCAAACAATAGGATGCATTTGAAGATTTTCTTTTAATTGACTGTATGACCACTGCCACTTCATCCAACGCTCAGAGTAAACCGCTTCAGACGATTCAGTGCGTGCAGGGAACTGAACAAACCATTCAAACTGATTCGCGAACCAATTCGGTCAGTTTTGCCAACTTGTTTGATCAAGTCTTTGAACAGAATCGCCTCAAAAGATTAATTTGGGAATGGGCATCGTTCATGAAAAAAGAGACAGCTCGCTTGGAATAAACTACGCATTTCTTAACATGTAGGCCTACAGTATTGCATTAAAATAAAGTAACGAGAGGAACGTCGGCCAGCGTAGCGAAGTAAAAGTACAGATTTTTCATTAGAAATGTACTCAAGTTAAAGTAAAAGTAGCTACCCACATTTAAATCTACTCTTAAAAGTACAAATTATCAAAAAAAAAAAAAAAAAAAAAAAAAAAAAAGTAGGCTACTTCGTTACTACCCACCTCTGGCGGTACAGCAGCCATATCTCCCAAAGACGTGGCCCCAAAATCCTGAGAGGGGAAAAAATCTTAATCATAAACACGTTTAATAATGGGCATTACTAATAAGTTCATTTTCATATCTGTTTTGTTTGACTGTTGCAAACTGAAAGAAACACAGAAGAAAACAGTTTTGCTGATCTTTTAATCATTTCAATAATGCTCATTATGGACATCCAGAAAATCAGTCTCATTAATTTTATCTCAACCAAGTAAAATACATTTTAGATGGACTTTAAGAGTAGATTTTGCAAGTAAATTTGCAAGTTGGCATCTCACCCATGGATTCATGTTCTCCTTTGACAAGACTCCTTGTATAAGGATGAAAATAAGGAAAAATTTGACCCCAGTGAAATGAAGGGTTGATTTTTGCGTCATTGCAGCAGGATAACTAGAGCCTTAACACTAGATGTACAGTATCTGCTTCTACTAAGAGTGAGGAAGTTACAGCAATATTTATATTGAACCCTTGTTAGGAAGTCATGTGCAGTTGCAAGTAATGACAAAATGTGCATGTGTCTGATAAAGAATATGTTGCAAAAGAATGAGATAAGCATATAATTAAAAACTTTGGAAAGACACTTTTATTGAAACAATCAGTTAATTCAATAGCAACAAATAAACTATATATTTTCAAGAACAACTTTATATATAGCCTATATTGTTTTTGGAGATGTACATGAAATAGGATATTGGATGGAAGGAATTTCTGACTTGTGTTTTTATTCTCACTTGTAACTGAACATTTAACAAACACTGCTTTTACCATCTGCTGATTTACATTTGCAATCCAATCATGTATTTAAGTTTGTATTGTCTCAAAAAGCTTGTATCATCTCATATATTCATATACATCATATTGTGCAACTGAGCTAATGAATACAATAATTTAAAATAATTTTTATGAGTGACAGGAAGTGAGAATGAACATGTTTAGTGCACAGCTTTGGGGCTCTCTGATCACTGTTTAGTTCATCTCATACCAACCTACAGGCAGAAACTGAAATCAGCTAAACCTGTAGCAAAGACTGTAAAGAGATGTTTCGAATTGACTGATTGGAGTGTTTTTGAAGCTGCTGCCACCGATCTGGACGAGCTCACAGAGACTGTAACTTCATATATCAGTTTCTGTGAAGATATGTGCATTCCTACCAGGACTCATCTAACTTACAACAACGACAAACCATGGTTCACTGCAAAACTCAGCCAGCTCCGTCAGGCCAAAGAAGATGCTCGCAGAAATGGGGACAGAGTCTTGTACATACAGGCCAAATACACACTGGAAAAGGAGATCAGAGTGGCAAAGAGGAATTATTTCGAAAAGCTACGGATTCAGTTCTCTTCTAGCGACACGGCTTCAGTGTGGAAAGGTCTGAAAGTCATCACCAATTATAAGACACCATCCCCCAGCACTGTGGAGAATCAACAACTGGCAGACGATCTGAACGAGTTTTATTGCAGGTTTGAAAAATCACCATTCACACCTCCTGTAACCCCCTTCTCCCCCACACCTGCAATTCAGTTCAGTGAAGACGACGTGCGCCAGGTCTTCAGAAAGAACAAGAGAAGAAAGGCACCAGGCCCCGACGGTGTGACACCAGCCTGTCTGAAAACCTGCGCTGACCAGCTGGCCCCCATCTTCACACAGATCTTCAACAGATCATTGGAGCTGTGTGAAGTCCCCTCATGCCTCAAACGCTCCACCCTCATCCCTGTCCCAAAGAAACCCAAAATTACTGGACTACAGTGACTACTAATGACTACAGACCTGTGGCTCTAACGTCTGTGGCCATGAAATCATTTGAAAGACTGGTTTTGGCTTATCTGAAGGACATCACTGGACCCTTACTGGACCCCCTGCAGTTTGCCTACAGAGCAAACAGGTCTGTGAATGATGCAGTCAATATGGGACTGCATTATATTCTGCAGCATCTGGACTGTTTGTAGACTTCAGCTCTGCTTTTAACACCATCACTCCTCCAGCCCAAATTAACTCAGCTCTCCGTGCCCACCTCTGTCTGTCAGTGGATCACCAGCTTCCCGACAGACAGGCAGCAGCTAGTGAGGCTGGGAAAATTCTCATCCAGCACCCGCACCATCAGCACTGGTGCCCCTCAGGACTGTGTTCTCTCCCCACTGCTCTTCTCCCTGTACACCAATGACTGCATCTCTAAAGACTCAAGCTCTTGAAGTTTGCAGATGACACCACACTGATTGGCCTCATCCAGGGTGGTGACGAGTCTGCTTATAGACTTGAGGTCGAACAGCTGGCTGTCTGGTGCAGTCTTAACAACCTGGAGCTCAACATGCTCAAGACAGTGGAGATGATCGTGGACTTCAGGAGAAACTCCCCTGCTCTCCCCCCACTCACCATCATGAACAGCACTGTGACTGCAGTGGAGTCATTCAGGTTCCTGGGCACCACAATCTCCCAGGACCTGAAGTGGGACAACCACATTGAGTCCATTGTAAAAAAGGCCCAGCAGAGGTTGTACTTTCTTCGCCAGCTGAGGAAGTTCAACCTACCACAGGAGCTGCTGAAACAGTTTTACTCTGCCATCATTGAATCCATCCTCTGCACTTCTATATCTGTCTGGTTCAGCTCAGCTATCAAATCTGACCTCAGAAGACTACAGAGGGTAGTCCGGACTGCTGAGCGAATCATCTCCAAGAACTGTACTTATCCAGAGTGAGCAAAAGGGCAAAGAAAATCACTCTAGACCCCTCACATCCAGCACACTCCCTCTTTGAACTGTTGCTGTCTGGTCGACGCTACAGAGCTCTGAGCACCAGAACGACCAGATACAGGAACAGTTTCTTCCCTCAGGCAATCCATCTCATGAACACTTGACAAACACGGAACACACAGCACTATAATACATTATTTACTTAAAACACATACTTATTTATATTTCACATTTGCACATATCATAACTGTACATACAAAATTGTCTATATTATATATTGTGTTTTTTTGCTATTTTGCACATTGTCTATCTTGTATATTTGTATATTATTCTTTTATTATCTGTGTCTTGTCGCTGTCATTCTGTTGCACTGTGGAGCTTCTGTCACTAAAACAAATTCCTGGTATGTGTAAACATACCTGGCAATAAAGCTCATTCTGATTCTGAATCTTGTTCAAGTATTTTTCCTCCGAATATTTATTTGTAAAATGTTGGATCTTATTTGTTATATATGGACCTTTTGCCAACAATAATTATAGTATTAACTGCATTATTTCAGGTCCTGTGATGGACTCTTCCATCAAATTAGTGCAAACTGTGTGTAGACAAACTGTAAATGATCTTAAACAGCTACAAGAAAAACAGTGTAGATGATTGTATTCATTCATCAAAGATTTATTTCATTACACTAAACCAAAGATTACAAATAATAATAATAATAATACCCTCATGCCATAAATTAGGACACTGTGAGCAAAGAGCAAAAGGAGCAAAGGTTATTGGGGGCCCTAAGCAAATCTCCAGGAGGGGGCCCCATAATCGCGTCCCCGATGGTTTATCAGCTGACAATTTTCAATGTACATTTAAGAGTGCAGGTTGCAACTATTATTAACAATAATGGAAAGATTAGGCTAATCAGTATGTCACAATATCACCCTGTTTGAACTTTTTTTTCTGTTTTGCATAATTTCCTGCCAGTCTGTCATCATAGTTATGCATTTTGATTCACAAGCTTGCAATTCGATTCAGTATCAGTTATTTTGGATATACTGTATATCAGGTACAGTACATGGCAAATTTTCTCAAGAAAAAAAATCTCTCAACTAATGCTGTAAAATATACATGGGAATCAGTTGGTAGCCTACTACATTAATATTGAAGGTTAAAATGAACTGATTTGTATACAAACTTAAATTACATTTAAGGAAGTTTTTATAATAATAAAGTTGGTAGGCCTACTAACTCTAAAATTATTTCTACTCCAATTCGTTTTTTTAAAAATATAAACATTTAAATGGTGGCTGTCAACTTGATGGATTTATTCAAACATGCATTAGCCTATATATTAAAGAAAATTAAAAAATAGAATTAATATGTAGGCCTAATATGGTACATATATTAAGCTAAATGCTCCTCTCTAGAGTTCATTTTTCTAGCTGACTAACGAGTTTATGGTCACTGAATATGTTTGTTCTGAGGTAAATGTGACGTTACGTTTGTTTGTTTACCAGCGTTTTTATTTCCGCGTATGAAACAATAATTGAGCGCGATTACACGAGACATGGTATGGATTTTGATAAGTTAAACTGTATCTTTTAACATACCTTTAGATGTTCATTCATGTTTATTTCGCGCTGTTACTGGTATTAAAGTGGAGGAGAGGATTCTCCTCTGGTATTGTTCATTTGGGTGTCACAATTGTGTTGTTTACGCACAAATGTGACCGAACACCTGAAATGTTATTTTCAGTAAAATCAATGTAATACATTTTTATTCAATTTTTTTTTTTTTTTTTTTTACTTTTTATTTTAAGAGAATTTCATGGTACTAATTAAAAATAATTTTTTAAAAATTATATATTTTTTTATTAATTTTCCATTAAAGCAGTATTTCATGTTAAAATAGAGACATTGGGTCTCATTCACTATTCATACACACATTTGAACTTGAAACGTGAAACGTGAAAACTTTCCGCCGAATTCACAACACGTGCGTTTACACATGAATTTGTTCTTAACCTCGTTCTAATGTTGATGAATTCGGAGTATTCTTAAAACACGAACAAACCACATCCATATAAAGGCATTCCACACACCCTTTTTCTTTCGTCACTCTCAGCAAACATGACGCTCTCTAAAGACGTGTTCTCACCTGAGTGCAGCGCAGCAAGATCTTCGAGAAATGCCAAGAGTGCCATCTAAGCTATGATGCACCTTTTCTTAATTTTTTTTTTTTTTACTGATAGGCCTATATATGATGAAATATAGCCTATTTAAGATCTACATCTATGTTTAAAATTTCATCTTAACATGTTTATAAGGCCACCAAGAGTATGTATTTTTGTGTACGAGTGGTTTCAGTTGTTCCTACATTTTTTCGTAATTTAGAATACATTTTAGAACTAAAGTTATTGATGACCCATTGCCTTTAAAATCCAGTTTCTGAAGGCAGATTAGTGGCATCTGGTGGGAGTAAA
Source organism: Ctenopharyngodon idella (assembly GCF_019924925.1). NCBI lineage: Eukaryota > Metazoa > Chordata > Actinopteri > Cypriniformes > Xenocyprididae > Ctenopharyngodon > Ctenopharyngodon idella. The sequence continues at coordinate 14,018,984 of NC_067226.1, forward strand.
AAAAAAAAAAAAAAGAACAACTTTTGTAATGTCACCACTAGATTCCTATATAGCTTTATATAAAAAGGCTTATAAATTCTCTAGTTGTTTTTAGCAATATATACTTAAGTTTAATATTTGGATATATGTTAATGTAATATTTGGATATAAGTAATATTTGGATAATATTAATACAAAGAATAGACTTTTTGTCAAGGTTAAATTATTATTATTTTTTTTTAAATTTTGTTTTGAAGTGTCAGTTTTTGAATTAATTATACTACAGTCAAACCTGAACACAGAGAAAGACATTTTGTTACACATAACTTCGATATTCAACAAAATGTAACCAAAATGACCAGAAATGCTTTATCAGAGCTTGATCAACCTGATTATAACCTCTTATTTGAGTCTTCTGGCTGACTGGCTCAATTTCGCCATATTGTTACAGCCACAGCAGTTTATTTGTGTGTGTATAATAGTGTGTTGTGTGTGAGTGTGTGTGTGTGTTTGAGTGGGTGTCTGTTTTGTAATCTTGCTATTTTAGAGTGTCACCCCTTCATTGCGCCATTTTTTTTTTCTTTTTGCATCGTGGCTGATTTGTAGATTGTACACACAAATTACACACACATATTTTCCATTCATTTCCTATGGCAGTCATTTTTGACCACGAACAACAGAAGTGTGCCTATTTTTATGACCATTTAGCTTTTTCAAATCAAGTCCACTATTTTTTTTTTTTTTTTGGTCACATAGCGACTACAGCAAACGTTGTGAAAAGATGGAAGTAGATAAACACTAGAGATAAGAGTTGAGGCATCTGCTACTACTATTATATAGCATTTTTTTTTTTTTTTTTTAGAGATTGTTTAAAGGATTGTATACTGTTGAAAAAGGCTCAAATTTGTACAGCAGTGTAGGAGGGAGTCATACTTGGTGTCCATACAGTTTTAATCTTATCAAGTCCTAACATATAGTCTAAAAGCTTTGGGGAAGCTATAGTAGTTTGTGTGGATGTGAGGGTGTATGTGGAGGATAATGCACATCACCCTCATCCTCCCAATCAAACACCCCACACTCCTCTTATAATATAAGCTAACAAATGAATATAGTGTGAAACATACTGAGTGCTGCAGAAAGACAGAAACAAGATGCAGATGTGCAACCACAAGACTGGAGACAGTTGAAAATATGCACGTTTACCCATCTAAATGGGGAGGATGTTCCCAGAAAGAGGGTCTTATCAGATTTAGCAAAGAAAATCTTTACAAAATTTGTCCCCAAAGTATGGCCAAGAAAGAGAGAAATAAACACTCACACACAGTGTGGGCAGGAACATTTCCTAACAACTGAAACCTGCATGACGTGGTATTTTATGAAGGAAAGGGTGTTGCTGCTCACAAGAACTGATAAATGTAACATGAACTGATAAACTGATAAATGTAACATTGCACAACATGAACATATTTGTGCATTTGCACATAATATAGTGTACTTTGAGTAACTATTTCAAAATATTTAGAAACCATGATATTGCATCAGCTTGTGTTTTGCTAAGCTACAATATGATTCTCTTCACAGATACAAGCAAAGCTATCTCAACAGAACACAGTTTTGCCTGATGTAGTGTTTTCTCCACACAGCTTTTGCCTAAATAATGTCACAGAATGGTAACAGAGGAAGGTCTAAGCAGCATGCTTTGTTGTTCCAAGTGTACGTGCATTCACATGTATGCATTATTCACACATCACACGGCTCAGTTTAAAATGGTATTTTATGCCTACATTCATTATTTTGGTATGAACACTGTACATAATGTTTTGATGTAGGATATTCTGAAAATTGCTTTCTGAATACAGTGATGTTTTCTACTGTTCTGCACCAACATAATTGAATCTATTTATTCCAATAAACCATTATTGCCTTTACAATATTAAATAAAACAGACTCGCTGATTCTGGGAAATGAGAGGTGCATTAAAAGATATAAGACCAGGGAACGCTTAATGATCGCTCTTGAAGAAGTCGTCAACAATCCTAGATGACAGTATAATGGAATGCAATCCACATCAACAGCTAAGAAACTGGGGTTCACTGTCTGATTCCATCAGTCATGCACATCTGGGAAATAGAGGAGGGTAAACAATCCATGATGGAAAAGTTTGTCTGTCCAGCTCATGGATTTTTAAATATCATGAGTCTGTCTGTCAATTTTTGATTTCAAGTGCTCTTTGTAAGCCAAAATGTCCCCGTTCCATTTGGTGATGGTCTGCTTCTCACAAACCCAAATTTCCTGAGCCACCTAGAATGAGATAAAAAAAAAGTCATCCATCACAATCCAGATCACAGTCGAATGTAAAAAATGAATACTATTAATTAGATATACTAATAATGTGATCTGATCCATTTACTGGCTTTGTAGTATAAGACATACCTGCTGAATAAGTCTGAAGTCGTGGCTAACTAGCATCATTCCTCCCTCAAACTCACTGATGGCCTCAGCCAAAGCATCAATTGTCTCAATGTCCAAGTGATTAGTTGGCTCATCCAGAAACAGCATGTGGGGATTCTGCCATGCGAGCCAGGCGAAACACACCCGACACTTCTGGCCATCTGACAAGTTCCTGATGGGACTGACCTGTGTCGGAGGGATATGACAGATAAAACAAAAAAAAATAAGCACAGCGTTCAAAAGAATGTAGTACTTATGTTAACACCCCTGCACATTAAACACAACCACACACATACCTGCTGCTTCCCTGTCAGACCGTAACGTCCAATAATCTTCCTCATCTCCTCTTTCTCTTTGATTTCTGGGAAACACTTCATCATGTACTCCAGAGGAGACAGGTCAAGCTCTAGCTGCTCAGTCAGATGCTGCAGGACAAACACAATTCAAGAGCACTTACTGTACAAACATTTGCCAGTATTTAAAATGTATGCGCTTATGTCAAATTATGAAGAAATGCAAATATTTTGACTATATTTAGCTTTCAGAACTGTAACAAAGGAATTTATATCTGTCTATATATATACATAGATATCTAAGACATATTAATATTATGAAACTGGCAAGAACAACACAAGTAGTAAGTCAACTAATCATACTCAGTATTTCTATGAATACGGTACCTGGTGATACCTGCCAATCTTGACATGTGAATGCTTTCTTATCATTCCGTCTGTGGGGAGAAGCTGCGAGAGACAAAAACACAAGCCAGCTAATGACTTTAAAACTGATACACTTTTCAGAAGAAGACATTTAACTGTCAAATCAATCTGTTTTTCATAACTGACCTCTCCCATTAGTAGCTTGAGAAGTGTGGACTTCCCTGCCCCATTGGGACCCACAAGCGCAACTCGTGTGTCCAGGTCAATGCCAAACTCCAAGTTCTTATAAATAAAATGCTGTGAAAAAGTAAATAAAAATAAACAATTTCATAATACACTACCACTCAAAAGTTTGGGATCACTAAGATTTTTAATGTTTTTAAAAGAAGTTTCTTCTGCTCAACAAAGCTGCATTTAATTAATTAAAAATACAGTAATAACAGTAATATTGTGAAATATTATTACAATCAATTTTAAAAAACTGTTTTCTATTTGAATATATTTTACAAAGTAATTTATTCCTGTGATGCAAAGCTGAATTTTCAGCATTTGTCCAGTATTCATGTCACATGATCTTTCAGAAATAATTCTAATATGATTCTAAATTTGCTGCTCAAGAAACATTTAATGTGTGCAATTGCACAAAAAATTTGTGTACAATATTTTTTTTTTCTCAGGATTCTTTGATGAATAGAAAGTTCAAAAGAACAGTGTTTATTTGAAATATAATCTTTTGTAACATTATAAATGTCTTTACTGTCACTTTTGATCGATTGAATGCATCCTCGCTGAATAAAAGTATTAATTTCTTTAATTTCTTTAAAAAAAAAAAAATTCTTACTGACCCCAAACTTTTGAACGGTAGTGTATAATGTTACAAAAGCTTTGTATTTTAGATAAATGCTGTTCTTGCCATCAAGGAATCCTGAAAAAAAGTACACAAATGTTTTCAACATTGATAATAATAAGAAATGTTTCTTGAGCAGCATATCAGAATGATTTCTGAAGGATCATGTGACACTGAAGACTGGAGTAATGATGCTGAAAATTCAGCGCTGCCATCACAGGAATAAATTACTTTGTAAAATATATTCAAATAGAAAACAGTTATTTTAAATTGTAATAATATTTCACAATATTACTGTTTTTACTGTATTTTTAATTAAATAAATGCAGCCTTGGTGAGCAGACGAAACTTCTTTAAAAACATTAAATATCTTACCGATCCCAAACTTTTGAACGGTAGTGTATATATTTGCGTGTACCACTGTTTTTCAGTCTAAATGCTAATTTTTACCAAGAATAACTATAACAATAACTATTGTAGCGTCCACACCAATGCACAATAACATTCTGTTTATTATAAGTATGCTCTGCAGTTACGTCTTCTGCTGCTTAAATGCTTGAGCTCTTTAAAGTCGAGTGGATTCTGATTGGTAGTCAATGTTTTTATTGTTCATCAGCTGGAAAAAAACTCATCCTGAAAATGATTCCAATAATATTGTTCCTTTGTAGAGTTATCATTATGGCCGTGGTGTGTACTTCACTATTCTCATAGAATTAGAACGCTTATTGAAACTTAAGAACAACATAGAACTGCAGATGACAGCATACAATAGGTGTGCTAAACAAAAATGAATATCCCAAACAGACATTAAACTAGCAATGAGCTAGCAACAAGCCGTTGACTCACTGTGTCACTGGAGTATCTGAAGCTGACATTCTGCACCATGATGACAGGAGGCGGGATCTTCCCACAAGGTGGAAAATAAAACGACAAGGTCTGAAGGATAAAAGTGTGGTAAAAAAACTCTGATAAACACCTGACAATGATTTCATCTTTAAAAGAAAACTCAGTGCCATCTAGAGCCCAAGGCTTAAGCTGTTAATTGTCACCACAGCAAATGTCTGCCTAGTAAACTGTTTAATAAATTACAGAATCAAAAAAATAAATAAATAAAAAAAGTGTTTTTTTTTTTTTTTTTTTCTGTCTAAATGGTTCTCATTTTTCAGTTCTTTTGTCTTGGTCATTGCATTGGTCAACTGAACAAGTGAGCATTTCTAAACTGATGCTTTATGCCGATAACAGGTGTTGGGTAAGGGAAAATGACATGCAAGAATGCTACAGTGTCTGAGTGTTGATGTGTGCTTGTTTGTGTGACAAACCTTGTCGTTCACGACACGAGCGGTTAGGCCAGAGGCCACCATTTTCTGTAGTGTTTTTTCTTTGCTTTGAGCCTGACGGGCTAGCTTTGCAGAGCCGTGACCAAAACGGGCAATATAGTTCTACAGGAGATGAAAGGAGCAAGTTTCACATTATTTTTGCAATGGCACACCTCTGGTGAATATTTCTGTGGCAACAGTGCAATAAAAGAAAGATGAAAGTAGAGAAAGTGCAGTTCAAACAGAGCAATAACGTTGTGCCATTTCACCTTCATGTGAGCTATCTGGTCCTGCTCCCAGTTGTACCGCTTCATCTGGTTTTCCTCCAGTTCCTCCCTGGTCTTCACATACTGGTCATAGTTACCCTAAAAACAAACCTTTTTTTTTATACATACAGCACACACTTTACCGCTTTCATACTGTACATTTGCTACTGTCAATATATGAGGAGTGTGCCAGTAAACATGACTTGGGACCAGCAACAGTTCATAATTAGCAAGAGTAATAAAAGCATCAGATTTCAGGCCTTTTAAGGCTTTCAAGTACATAGCAATACAGATTTTTGGAGACAGCAAAACTTTTGCATCAAACCTCCTAAACATTGATGGGGCTTCATTTATGAGTCTCTCAGTTTACACTTAAAAATTAAAATTCTGTCATCGTTTTCATTAATGCCCTCATGTTGTTCCAAACCTGTATGAATTTCTTTCACCTGTGGAACATAAAAGAAAATATTTCCATTTCCATTGTGTTGACAAAAAACATTAAGACATTTCTCAAAATACTTTCTTTTATGTTCCATAGAAAAAAAGGAAAGTCATTCAGTTTAGAGCGAGGCTGAGTAAAAACAAAACACTGTGTTACAGCACTCACAGTGTAGTACTTGAGCTTCCTCTGGTGGAGATGAATGATGTTTGTGCACACACCATTGAGAAAGTCTTGAGAATGTGAAATGAGTACAAGGATTCGCTTAAAACTGAAAGAAAAAAAAAGCTGTTAGACATCATAAGAAAAACATTCTTTTTAAAAATATCTTGTTTTAAAAAACATCACCTTGTCAACTTAGGCTACAATTCCAAGGCATTTGTCTTGCATGAAACTTTTTGACATTTCATTTTTTTATTTTTAAGCAGTTTCTGTGCATGAAAATTACCATCACGTTTAATTATTGGCACACTAGAAAATCTAATGAACGGTGAAAACAGTGCTCACGACTTAAGTTCTTCTTCCAGCCACACACAGGCATCCAAATCCAGGTGGTTAGTAGGTTCATCTAACAACAGCATGAAGGGCTTTATGAACAGAGCTCTGAAAGAGGGAAATTAGACAAAGGGAGACTTAAGAATGTAGGACATGCACTGTTATTTGTGTATACATTAAATTGGTAAACTATAATTTGACCAGAGATGATTTTCATCCACTCATTAAGTGAAGATGACCGATCAGATCCATGAAATGAGCTTCATTTTAATGAAAATATAATACTTTGAATGAAATTAACTAGGAAAATGTTAATGTTTGAAGTTTTTACAAAATTAACAACAAACTGCATTCTGCAGAAAGACTGACGGACTGACGTTTAACAGAAGGATGAACAAAATCATATTCTTATCCATTTTTTAAAACATTTTCCAACACTACTTCTACAAGTATATACAGATAATTCCATTCTGACACTGAAAAAAAACATTTAAAGGCCATTTTCATACCTGGCAAGGGACACACGCATCCTCCAGCCTCCACTGAAATCTTTCAGTTTTTTTTTCTGCATAGAAGGGGTGAAACCCAGTCCAAAGAGGATTCGTGAGGCTCGAACTTCAGCTTTGTCTGCGTCCAACTCCTCCAAACGCTCATAGATCTCCATCAGCTTCTCACACTCAGCTGTAGGAAAGAGAAGAGCAGAGAAAATAAGCCATGGAATAATAATGTATATCATTGGTTATACATATACATATATATATATATTGTTTAACCAAAGATAAGAGTTGAATGGCCAGGTTTGTAACATATTACAAATAGCAAAAACCTGATGCATGTGGGTATATGATGCAACGTGGACAAATTAATGAAATATGTGTGTAACTCACAGTCCTCATGAGCCAATCGCTCAGCCTCCTTTTCTAGCTTTATTCTCTCTTCATCAACCTCCATAACACACTGCAGTGCTGTTTTCTCACTAGGGGCCATCTCACGTGTGAGGTGGTAGATGTCTATGTGTTCTGGGATGGGAACTTCTCGATGGCCAATAGCAGACAGGAGCATGGACTTGCCTACAAAGAGTGTTCAAGAACATTCCCATTCATAGATGTCCCTAACCTCTCATTGTATTTGCTTACGAGAATTTTTTGATTATTAATAGGTTATGGTAAATGTCATGGTAGCATGAGGCTTCCCCAGCTATGCTGCAAAATCATGCAAACTTTTACACACAGGTCTATGTACAAAGTAGGGATGCACCGATTATGAATTTTCATTGCCGATTCAGGTACCGGATACATATCTTTTTTCTCCATTTAAGCAAATTTATTTGTTGTTTATTTGCTCTATAAAAGGCCAAACTGGCCTTGAACAAAAAATATCTGTAGTCATTTGAAATTAGAAGAAAACACAAACAGATTTCAACAAAGATGCTACACACATGTAGCATGAGCAGTTGCTTTTGATTTAAATTAGATTGTATAATTTAAAGATTTAAAACAAAAACAGAACAGTCTGACTTCAGATTTGTGAAATGATGCTACATAAGGCAGCAGACAGACTGAATGAAAATGCAAATGCACTCTCTGACAGTAAGTGGTGCTTATGGAACAACAGCGGTTTCTTTGGGTATCAATATACACAAAGCTATACCCTTTATAGCTTTATACGCTTTAACCGATATATACACTTTATACGGAGGTAAGAGAAAAAGATAATGTCATCAAAACTTTTCTGAAGACAGTCAGTTCACTTGAGAGATACATTCATATAAACCACCATCTCTAATTTGACATTTATATTTTCTTCTACATTTTAAGCATCGTGAAGCATGAGCTTGCTGTGCCTGGTACAGTATTTGCTCTGCTGGAGCATCTGTGTTCTCTTCTTTGCATCCGTCTTCAGCGTGTCCTGTCTCTGGCCTGCATTAACATCCTGTTTACAGAGTTTGTAATATTTCCACATAAATTACATTCTGGGAAATTAATGCAATGCCGTTTGTGCGCAAGTCCAGAATAGAGATCGGCCAAACACTCAAAAAAAAAAAAAAAAGATTTATGGCCGATCGACCGGTGCATCTCTAATACAAAGCTTGAGAAGCAATGGAAGTATCAGCCCCAATGTCATTTAACTTTCATACCTGTGCCGTTGAGGCCAATGAGACCGTAGCGCCGGCCGGAGTTGAGCTCCAGGCTTGTATCGCTCAGTAACTCTTGGCCATGAAAGGTGAGTGACAGACTGCTGATGTGAACATCAGTGCTGTTGGGATGGGAGGCCAGGACGCCAGTCACTGCCCGTGCCTCCATCTTACGCATCTCAAACTCATCCAGCTCCTTAGCCAGAGCGGCGACATCTACGGACACAAGTGAAAGAGGAGAACAAAGCTTATAAAGCTTGTTTTAAAGAAAAAATTATTTGTCACGTAAAAAATAATTGACGACGAGTCATTGAATAACTGAAAAATAATGCACACCCGAGTTGGTAATGCGCATTATTTAGCACAGAGTCAATGTTCTTATACTACTGTTACCAAACCTCAAAACATGGTTTAGATGTTTTATTTCAACACATTTGTTACATTTTTGCCCTTAAAACTCTCTTGTGTATAGGACTAATTTCTTACACATCTCATCCCAAGCCTCCGTTGCTAATTAGAGAGAAAGAGATAAAGCGTGTGTGAACTACCTGAGTCTATGCGGCTCTCAACAGTGTTCTGTAGCAGCATCTCGACTAATAGCGAAGATGTAAGTTTAACTGCTTAAAAACAGCGACGTTACTCTCTTTGTACTGAGAAATGTCATGTAGTTTTTCAGTTGCATGTGAATTGATCAAAAAAGTCAATCACGGGGCAGCACTGACAACAACCTTCTGTGCGTGCGTATGTTTCTGGCTGTAGATAGCGGGAAAAAGAAAGCATGCTTTCTATAGATAATAAAAAGAAATTTAGAGGGAAAAACATGGAAATTGTTTGTCATTTTACCACATTGTTTTCCTGGTCAGCGTCTTTGTGGTTCATTTTCATATTGCTATATAGGTTGTAAGGACCTTTGAAATAAAGGAAAAAATTGGGCGAAGTGATCAGGAACTTTAATGCAGACGACAGACATTTATAGCTGTGCTTTTACTGGAAAATAACTGCACACATTAGAAGAGGTGTGTCCAATCCTGTTCCTGGAGAGCTACCTACCTTCAGAGTAGACTAGATCCAACCCTGATCCAACACACCTGTCTGTAATTATCAAGCACTCCTGAATATCTTAATTAGCTGGTTCAATTGTGTTTGATAAAGGCTGGAGCTGAACTTTGCAGGAAGGTATATCTCCAGGAACAGGATTGGGCACCCCGCCTTATAACGTTCATATACAGGTGCTGGTCATATAATTAGAATATCATCAAAAAGTTGATTTATTTCACTAATTCCATTCAAAAAGTGAAACTTGTATATTATATTCATTCATTACACACAGACTGATATATTTCAAATGTTTATTTCTTTTAATTTTGATGATTACAACTGACAACTAAGGAAAATCCCAAATTCAGTATCTCAGAAAATTAGAATATTGTGAAAAGGTTCGATATTGAAGACACCTGGTGCCACACTCTAATCAGCTAATTAACTCAAAACACCTGCAAAGGTCTTTAAATGGTCTCTCAGTCTAGTTCTGTAGGCTACACAATCATGGGGAAGACTGCTGACTTGACAGTTGTCCAAAAGACGACCATTGACACCTTGCACAAGGAGGGCAAGACACAAAAGGTCATTGCAAAAGAGGCTGGCTGTTCACAGAGCTCTGTGTCCAAGCACATTAATAGAGAGGCGAAGGGAAGGAAAAGATGTGGTAGAAAAAAGTGTACAAGCAATAGGGATAACCGCACCCTGGAGAGGATTGTGAAAAAAAAACCCATTCAAAAATGTGGGGGAGATTCACAAAGAGTGGACTGCAGCTGGAGTCAGTGCTTCAAGAACCACTACACACAGACGTATGCAAGACATGGGTTTCAGCTGTCGCATTCCTTGTGTCAAGCCACTCTTGAACAACAGACAGCGTCAGAAGCGTCTCGCCTGGGCTAAAGACAAAAAGGACTGGACTGCTGCTGAGTGGTTCCAAAGGAATTTTGCATTTCCTTTGGAAATCATGGTCCCAGAGTCTGGAGGAAGAGAGGAGAGGCACACAGTCCACGTTGCTTGAGGTCCAGTGTAAAGTTTCCACAGTCAGTGATGGTTTGGGGTGCCATGTCATCTGCTGGTGTTGGTCAACTGTGTTTTCTGAGGTCCAAGGTCAACGCAGCTGTATACCAGGAAGTTTTAGAGCACTTCATGCTTCCTGCTGCTGACCAACTTTATGGAGATGCAGATTTCATTTTTCAACAGGACTTGGCACCTGCACACAGTGCCAAAGCTACCAGTACCTGGTTTAAGGACCATGGTATCCCTGTTCTTAATTGGCCAGCAAACTCGCCTGACCTTAACCCCATAGAAAATCTATGGGGTATTGTGAAGAGGAAGATGCGATATGCCAGACCCAACAATGCAGAAGAGCTGAAGGCCACTATCACAGCAACCTGGGCTCTTATAACACCTGAGCAGTGCCACAGACTGATCGACTCCATGCCACGCCGCATTGCTGCAGTAATTCAGGCAAAAGGAGCCCCAACTAAATATTGAGTGCTGTACATGCTCATACGTTTCATGTTCATACTTTTCAGTTGGCCAAGATTTCTAAAAATCCTTTCTTTGTATTGGTCTTAAGTAATATTCTAATTTTCTGAGATACTGAATTTGGGATTTTCCTTAGTTGTCAGTTATAATCATCAAAATTAAAAGAAATAAACATTTGAAATATATCAGTCTGTGTGTAATGAATGAATATAATATACAAGTTTCACTTTTTAAATGGAATTAGTGAAATAAATCAACTTTTTGATGATATTCTAATTATATGACCAGCACCTGTATAAACGTTATTGCAGGCCTGGTTCAACGGTTCTGCTAAGCACCCTCAAACGCAAGCAAGAGCACCCTCAGTTGATACTGTAACGATATCATATTGGCAAAACAGATTTGGTAAACGCTCCAGTGCGTATTTGTGTTTGCGCTCTGGTGAATGTCAAATGTTTCTATTTACAACATGATTTTGCAGCGGTGAGCAATGTAGCCAATCACAGGCATGTTAGCTGATCTCTTGAACGCAATGGCCAATCAGGGGTGTTTAAGGTAGTTAGAATCCGCTCACCAGAAAAAGATGCCAGAGTTTTTGTTCAGGGCTGAGTTTGCACACTCACGAAGCCTCTCATTAACAAAGTGTAGACAAACATGATGTAAGACACAAATTGTGCAGTAGAGACACATATAACTGAGATGAGTTACAGCTTTTTAGTGATTACAAAAGATCACTAAAAAGCTATTATGGTGGAGCCGTTGCTTACACATTACATCTGCACTTTACTAGAACACCCTCACTAATTTCAGAAGCACCCTCAGTGATTTGATTCTGGAACCAGGCCTGCGTTATTGTACATAAATCATTCACAGCTGGTATTCAGTAAAATGTCAAGTAAATTATATGTTATATGTAAATGAGTCTGACTCTGTCAAGGGCCTTATATGAGTGTGAACTGTCAAAATGTTGGAAGTGCACCGGGTGGGTGAATAATCAGTTGTCTAAACGTCTCTTTCTCTCATTTAACTTTAGGCAGCATTTAATAAACACACCTCCATTTGCCTCCCCATTAGTTACTGCACCATTCACTTGGCTGTCCGGAAGCTCTCCTTCTCCGTTCACCTCATCATGCTTTTTCGCACGCTGTCGAGCTTTGGCAGCCTCCTTCTTCTTTGCAGCCTTCTTCTTAGCAAGATCTGAGGGCATGGCTGTGGAGTACAATAACCTCGAAGTTCAAAATCAAACATTATAATATTTTCATACTCACATGAACTCGTTTTTAAATTACCGTCCTACTACACAAAGATAAAAACTGATACAATAAGTTGACCTCACATGACTGGACATACTGTAAATCAATAGCAATTATCCTGATAAACAGTGGTTTGTGAATTTATATAAGGACATTCTTCATATAAAGCGGTTTATAAGGTTTTTCACTACTCTGTGCAATGCATTAACCAGACAAATACTGCTCATTTTAAAAACCCAGAACTTGGCTGCTGTTTTTGGGTTCATTTCAAACCCACATACAGTTTCCAATGGCTTAGGTAATCATTTTTAGTAAATGAACGTCTCGGCCAGTACTCCGAATGTTTTTTTAGAGGCTGATATGACCTTAAATTGTGGCAGTTTACGAAAATGAATCATGTACATGTGAGCGAGGCGAGTGTCACTGCAGCTTAACTTTACATGCCACACCGCTATTCAACCCAGACGGGCTAGGCTAACTATTTAAAAAACAAAAAAACAAAAAAACAACAGCCCTTTAAAACACGTAGCAATTTAAGCATTATACAATGACTTCAAGTAAACATCCTCGCAGTTTTAATAACCCAAATCAAAATCATATGAATTACAAAATCATATATAATACATATATATTATGACAAAACACCGGCATAGGGCCTTGTTAGCCAACTATAGCGCTTTAGTGAGGTCTCCATTTCAGAATTGTGGAGTTCACAATTTTATATAAAATAGATAAATGTACAGTCGTGTATGGCTTAATTTGTATCAAGGGTTATACTAGGCATCGGTGACATATTGAAATGACAGCAGGAGGCGTTCAGGGCCCGGCTTTCAGCTCAAACACAAACTGTACTCGCTGGATATTACCTCACTTACAGTATATTTATGTCTCATATACGTAATGCTAGTTTCAAGAAGATATTTGCAGGCTGAAACAGAGTAAAAAAATAAGGTGATTAATAGACATACCTTTCCGAGAGGAGCTAAGCGCGCAGGTCTCTGACACGCGCCCGGACAGGCACTGGCAGCCGCGGCTCGCGCACACTCAGCGCGCAGTGACCGTATTTGGTGAAGAGCAGATCACCGCCTGCTGGTGAGACGAGCCACGCTTCACCACTCTGAGGAATACATGCTGTAACTGCGTAATAAAAGCTTAAAGTCTCATGACCAGTGTTGGGCAAGTTACTCTAATAAAAAAGTAATTCATTGCTAGCTACTAATTACATCTTCAACTGTGTAGTTATATTACTGTACTAATTAATATCTCTAAAAAGTATTGGATTATTACTAATTACTTTCTAAATCCCATATCAACCAGTTGAACAATACAAGGATAAACACGAAACTGCACTTTTAATTCTTTCAAATAAACAATATACAATTGCATTAATTATTCTTGAACTGACCAAATTGTGCAGTAAGGTTACATTAAAAACATACATTTTAACATTAGACGTTAAATTTTAGTTTTATATAGAATTGTTCTATAGTCTATACAGTATTAGTGAAATTACATCAGAGGTTGTCCTAACTGTAGCCTACTTAAATTACAGACAAATTAAGAGTAATCCCTTACGTTTTCAAGGGAAAAGTAATTAAATTACAGTAATTAGATTACTTAGTAATTAATTACACCCAACAACTGGCACTGAATGGTATTGAAAACAAAAATCAAGAATTTTAGTCTTATTTCACCAAAATGCAATTTCACAGCAATCAGTAGGCCTACTCGTTGAAAATGTTTGTTAAAACTGAACAAAACACAGTACAAGTAAAACAAATAGTGATAAGAAGTTTCAGGTGAATGCAGGGATGTAGAAGAATTACAAAACATTTAAAGGGATAGCCGTTATTTATTCACTGGACCTAAAGCTGTATGCCTTTCTTACTTTTGTGGAACAAAAAATTAGATATAAGCCAGAATGACAATTCCCCTTGCATCTTTTTTTTCTCCATACAATCAAAATGAACAGTGACCAGACTGTCATTTAGCCTAAAAAGCATTGAGAAAAAGTCACAGATTTGTAAAGGGTGAGTAAATCGTGACCGAATCAAAACTAACTTTAAGTATCACTTTGGGGTATGTGTAGCTATTTTACTTAGGAGCTATAGAAACTGTTAAGTAGGCAAAAATAAGGCTTATTACTATTTTCAATTGCATTTACACATTCAAAGTAAAGATATTTTGCATTGAACATGACTTCAGTCAGTTCTCTTTCTTGCTGAACTAACAAGCCAAATTAGCCAATCAAACTGTTTTATTGTACTTCATCTTTCCCACATCAAAGTATTTGACCTAAAACAATTAGTTGTAATTAACTGTTGCTAACAGCAGATGTACTTGATTCAAATGTAAACAGGGTCAATGGCCAGTCTTTAAGCAATACTCAAATCTCAATCTCAAATACTCAAACTTTATCATTTCAAAAACTAAGAATTTCTATTCGTTACTTATAAATAGTTACAATTAAATGTGACATTTTTAAATAGACAATTGTTTAAATTGTACAGTTCTAACTAAAATCAAATTAGAGGACCAGCGGTAACTGTTGTGCAATTATGTTGTTATTATTATTATAATTAATTTTCCTTTTGTTACTCATCTCCCATCTCGTTGTAATCACGTATTTGACATTTGATGGCCTGAATCTCGAGCTTATCATTCATGCTTGACGTGTCTCCCTCGCCTCGACGGAATGAGCATGATGAGTGCAGGAGCGGGATAACGGCGGGCATTTGCTGTCAGTCTCTCTCAACAGAGCCGAATCTCTGCTGCAGGGCTCGTGCATACGTGGAACTCTTGTGCGCGTGCTGCTTGTTTCCCTGGGTCTGTTTTTAACGCATTGAGTCAATCTTCCTCTCGAGCACATCCGTAGTTAGGACTTGGTACGTGCCAGACAATGCTGGAGATATTTACAGCAAAGCCAATAAAGTCACTTCGCGATTGTTTTTGTATTTTTCAACGAACCCTCTCGGAAGAGACGCAGGAATTCATCCACAGTTGAGAGCAGTTTCGGCGGATTAGTGTGTTTTGGGGGAAATATCGCTGGTGGCTGCTAATGCTGCTCAGCTTCAGTGTGTAAGCAAAGCAGCTACGAAGCTACGCGAGGGAGCGGAGGACTTTTTATTGAATGTAATTTATCGTCGATTGTCGTTCGAACCGCTGATTCGCTCCAAAAAACAAAGCAAAACCAACCCACCCAAAAATGTACATGCTAATATCCTGAACTTTATAATATTTCAGTCCAGATTTAACTGTGCTTGGACGTTGCATGTTGGTTGCGACTGCAAATGGTGTCTGCTGGTTAGCGATCTAACCTTTTGTGCATCACCACTGGAGGTGATTTCTCATCTAATGATGTAAAAGTAATTCTCGGATAATGTATTCATACATGCAGCTTGCTCATATCGCTTGCAGGAGGATGTCCGGCTAGATCACAGTGGACTATTTTATATGGAGAGAATGGTAGTGCCTCGGTTTTGCATGTTTGGATGGTAAATCAGACTCGCATGTCCTGGTGTTAGTCATTTGACTGTCAAGCGGCAGGTCAGATTATTCTTCCTCCTGTTTGTTTGGCTTTACGCTGCGTGCCTTGACATCTTCATCGACCATTCATCTGATTGTGAAGACATCAACACTGACTTGACTAGTCATGCTATGATTATATAGTGCCAGGAATTCAAATACTTACCTTCACAGTATCACTGTCAAATGCCTCTACTGTAATTAAGACTTTGCTGTTACTTGAACTGCTCTCTAAGGAGACCTATCAAGACTTGACGCCCATTGACTGGCACGCAGAAGACTCTGTCTGCTCCACCATGCGTCTGTCTTCTTTCCTGGCTGTTTTTCGGCCTGCCCTGCCTCTCATTCTGGGCCTCTCTTTGGGCTGTAGTCTCAGTCTCCTGATGGTGTCCTGGACACAGGGGGAAACCGATGAGGCTTGTGGAGATGAACTGGGAAATGGGAGACTCATACACAGTGGTCATATCAGGGATCACCAGGATAGCCAAGATGGGAATGAGGACTTCCAACCTCGCATTGTGCCCTATCACAAGGACCCCAACAAACCACACAAGAAAGTTCTCAGGTGAGTCCTCAAATGTCAGTTCAGATTTTCTTTGTTTCTTATATTAGACTTTTAAATGACATTTAGCTCATGTTAGTATCAGTAGTCAGTGTAGAAATGTGTCTCAGGCGAGTATTTTTCACATCTCTGTGCTTCCCTCAAAGCTGAATTCTTCACCACTTTGTGAAGCAGCTGACAGAGAATCTCTTACTATTCCTCTCACAAAACACCCATGGCTGTATATACAGGACAGCCATGCCAATGCCCTTAGAAATAATCAAAATGTTGCAGGTTAAATGATGAACAGTTAAACTTTAAGTTGTTTGGAATTCAAAATCAGTCACTTATGTTCCACCCGGGACAGAAAAATGATAAGATAAAAGAATAACCTAAACCTTTTCAGAGACAAATGTTCTAAATGCACAAAGGAACATACATACATATATTATTATTATTATTATTATAATTATATAATAAGAAATGCTAATATGCCAAATCAGCATATTAGAATGATTTCTGAAGGATCGTGTCACAGTGAAGACTGAAAATTCAGTTTTGCCACCACAGTAATAAATTACATTTTAAAATATAGTAAAATAGAAACAGTTATTTTAAAAGGTAATAATATTTCACAATTTTTCATTTTAACTGTATTTTTGATCAAATAAAAGCAGTCTTGTTGAGCATAAGACACTTATATCAAAAACATAAAAAACCTTAATGACTTAAACTTTTGAACAGTAATGTATATTTACACTAAAATGAAACCGTTTATTTTTTGGTTGTTTGCCGCAGGACTCGCTACATCCACACAGAGCTGGGCATCCGAGAACGGCTCCTGGTGGGCATCCTGAGCTCACGCGCCACTCTGAACACGCTAGGGGTGGCAGTCAATAAAACGGTAGCTCACCGTTTTCACCGTACCTTCTTTTTCACTGGCTTACGGAGTACAAAGGCACCACACGGCATGACTGTTGTTGCTCATGGTGATGATCGACCCGTCTGGCTGATGTATGAAACTATACGGCACCTTCACCAACACCACGGCAATGAGTACGACTGGTTTTACCTTGCGCAAGATGATACATACACACAAGCTGAAAGGGTCATGGAGCTGGTTAATCATCTTAGTGCAGGACAGGATATGTACATGGGACGAGCAGAGGAGTTTATCGGGGGTGAAGAACGTGCACGATATTGCCATGGTGGATATGGGTATCTGTTGTCGCGCAGCCTTCTAGCCCGACTGCAGCCCCACCTGGACTCTTGTCGAAATGACATCCTCAGCGTCAGGCCAGATGAGTGGCTTGGTCGCTGCATCATCGATTACCTGGGTCTTAGCTGTGTGGAGAAGCATCAGGTGGGGAAGTGCTTTTTAAATCAATGTAAAGCTAAAATCACTTACTGTATAAATTGTGAATAAGTAACCGCAGTGTCATTTGCTCCTCCTGAAATTAAGCATCATGATCATAGTGAAAACAAACAAAGTAAATATTGTTTTGTGCTTGGTCATTTTCAATGGCTTGTTTACATCCATTAATCCAGACCAAAACAATGCACAGAGAGAGAATCTGTTTTACACCTGGATTATGATCAGTGCTGTTGTCATCTTTTTAAATGATATAGGAGATGACCTACCGTTACTTTGAGCTGCAGAAGAACGTGGACCCTGAGCGTGAGGACAGTGCACAGTTTAAAAATGCCTTCACTGTCCACCCCGTCTCTGAACCTGTCCTGATGTATCGCCTACACAAACGCTATAACCAGATTGAACTGGACTGGACCTATGCACAAATTCAGCAGTTACAGGTATGTTACTGTACCTCATCTTAGAAGATCATTTCTCTCAGTTTCTTAAAGCTGCTAACTTCAAGCCAGCTGGTTAGGTTCCCACTTATAACCTTAGACATGTCTGCACAATCGTGCAAAAACCTGATCCAGAATTAGCACCTTTAGTTTGAGAATCGTATTATGACCATGTCATGCATCTTGACTAAGCTGTGCCTCATTGAGACCAGCACAATTATGTATTTTAATATACGCATGCTGTATTTGGATGTGATATGTCTCTGTTAGCACCAAGATCAAGATTAAGTGCACACCTTTTTGAGCAAATGCACAATGCTAAGGTCAATTGTAAGTCATTTAATGTGTATATTACTCTGACTTTGCAAACATTTTAGATTTCAGACTAAAGCATTTACATGGCATTTTAAAAAGATAAATCACTATTTTAGTCCAAATTAAATTGCAGTGAATGTAAACTTTTAGATGCCTAGCTTGAATATACGCACAGACTTTCATGTCTGGACAAGTATGTTGCATAGGTAATAGGGCAAGGTGTTTGCAGCTGTCAGCCAGCCATCACACATCACATAACCGCAGGAAATGAACTTATCTCAGCTTTTTCCACTGCCTTTGTCTTTGAGTCAAGGATAAAACTTGCCTTTCTGCATGATAAATGAAGCGATTGATAGACATACTGTGCCTAAAGGAACAGGACGAAAAGAAGAAATTGTTTTCTCTTTATCAGTTTATTGCTGCTCCTTTCAATGACTTTTTCTGTTGTTTTGGCCACAGAACCAGATCAGTAACATAAGTGAGCTCACTCCAGAGGGCAAAGCCGGAGCCACGTGGCCCATCGGAATCAACCCACCCTTCCGACCCAAAACCCGCTTTGAGGTGATCAACTGGGAATACTTCACCGAAGAGCACATTTATTCATGTGCGGACAGCTCTCCGAAGTGTGAGCTTCGAGGTGCGGACCGAGCAGATGTCAGCTCAGTCCTGGAGACTGCAGTGGGCCGTCTGAACGAGCGCTATCAGCCCCAGTTACGCTTCCGTAAGCGGCGTCTGCTGAACGGGTACCGACGCTTCGATCCCACACGAGGCATGGAGTATGTGCTGGATTTGGCCCTGGAAGCTTTTACTCAGAAGGGCCACAGTCAGGTCATCGCCAAACGGGTGAGTCTGCTGAAGCCGCTTAGTGCTGTCGAGATCATCCCTATGCCATATGTAACAGAAGCGACACGGGTACAGGTGATCCTCCCTGTGACGGCACACGATCAAGACTTTGTGGGTAACTTCCTTGACATGTATGTCATGAATGCTCTGGATACCCATGACAATGCTCTGCTCACCTTCTTGTTTGTGTATGATCCCTTCGATGCCCAGCGAGTCAGCCAGACGGACGTCTTTGCCGGTGTCAAAGCCATGATTGGTGAGGTAGAGAAACGTTACGGTGATGTAAAGATTCCTTGGATTAGTGTAAAGACTGAAGTTCCTTCACAGGTCAAGCTGATGGACATCATCTCCAAGAAGCACCCAGTAGACACCCTGTTCTTCCTGGCCAGCGTATGGACCGAGGTCAACGCTGACTTCCTCAACCGCTGCCGTATGAACGCTATCAGCAATTGGCAGGTCTTCTTCCCAATCCACTTTCAAGAGTACAGTCCAGCTCTGGTCTACCGCGACCAACAACCTTCTGCCGCTTCATCCTTTGCGTCCGAGACGCTGCGTGATGGCCACTTTGACCGCCACATCTTTGAAGAAGCCTGCTTTTACAATGCAGATTACATGGCTGCCCGCACAAAGATGGCCGCTGACATCTTGGACAATGATGAATTGCTTGAGAGCATGGACGTCTACGAGATCTTTGTACGTTACTCTGGGTTGCACGTGTTTCGGGCTGTCGAGCCGGCACTAGTTCAGAAGTATGTGCACAGGGAATGTAACCCACGGTTCAGTGAGGACATCTATCACCGCTGTGTTCTCAGTAACCTCGAGGGGCTGGCCTCTCGATCACACCTAGCAATGGCTTTGTTTGAACAGGAGCAGGCTAACAGCACCTGAACTGACTACTACTGCAACATTAAGATGGCTTAAACTTCTTGATTCTCATTTAGGTGGCCTTTAATGACCTACTGATAGTGATTGAATGAATTTCACCCTGATGCTATGAACTTCTCTGAACAGATCATCCAGTGACTCAATTTAACTAAACACAGTGAAGTTGCCTTGTCAAAGGGATAGTTCACATAAAAAATGATAATTCTGTCATCATTTACTCACCCTCTCGTCGTTCTTTGGATCATAAAAAGAGATTTTGATATCCGTACAATGAATGTCAAAGGTGACCAATTCATCAAAATCTCTTCTTTTGTGTTCTGCAGAGAAAAGAGTGTAATTCAGGTTTGAACTAACTTTTAAGTTGAGCAAACAATGACAAAATTTCCATTTTCTGGGTGAACTATCCCTGTAAGGATCTACATATGGTGGAATTGACTTATAAAAGTGTGACTAATATAACCAGAGAACAATACTGATGAAGTCTTCATAACTCGCTTTAAATAAAACCTGAGGAATGGGTTTTACCTCGTTTACATTACTACCGATGACTGAATGCAGGAACCTGATGTTAGGAAGTGAAACACATAAGGAACTCATTCATCTTTTAATATATATGAACATGTCAGACGTCTGGTGGTTAGTAGAGGTTCTAGTCTCAGCTATAAAAGTAACTTGAGCCATCTTTCTTCCTTCGGATATATGATTGTATGACCTGTAAACAGAATGTGCTGAATATTTCAGGATTGAATAAACAAATTATCTGTGAAACATGATCATGAGTCATGACTTTTTGGTCCCAAATTCTTATCAATTTTACTGCTAGTCCACTGTATGAAAAATTTTCGGGTATAATATGTCACCGTTTACTTTATTTTGCTATCCTCACTTACATAAATGAACTATAGTGTCCTGCACCCACTAGTAAAAATATATCAAAAATTTTATCTAGTGTCTGAATAATTTTTGGTTTGACTGAATATATATATCACGTCATGTGACCATTAATTGACATCAGAGAACCGTGAACTTGATGTTATTATTATTTACTTATTTTTATTATTGACATAACTTAAAATCTACTTTAAGTAAATATATTAGGTCAAAGAGGTTAGGCTGACAAAAAAAAACTTTGCATGTAAATATATGTGAATTTGTATATTTTAATGTGTTTGAAAGACAAAAGCCTCCTAAAGACAGTAATACATGGCTAAATGACTCACTGAGTACAAATAATAATGTGTTCGTCAGGAGCTGTAAAGATACGCAATGTCGAGAAAACACTTGAATGGTTTCCGTAAATGCAGTGATCAAAGCTGTGTGGGTCTCAGTTTTCAGTGATGGGCACATGATTAGTGGCTGGTCTGTGCAATTCTACAAACCTGGAAGACCTTCTGAACGTAGGTTTTTTTTCTTTTTTTTTTTTTTAGAAAGGAAAATTTTAAAGATATAAAAAAAAGAAGTAGGGAGAATCAATGATGAAAAATGTAATGCCATTGTGACAATTATGAGTATTTTAAAATATAATTATACATATAATTAATTTTTTTAAATCTGATTATGTAATCCAGATTACATGTAAACTGTTACTAATAGTACTGCTTGAGAATAGGTTATTAGAGATTGTTGTACAAAGGGTGCCTATACTCTTGAAGGACAGACTGAAGGAAATGAACTTCAGTCCCCTCCTCTATGGCTTTTCAACTTGAGATGAAATTCAATACACACTGTATGTTTAGAGGGGCCAGAGAGAGATTTGTGTGAAATGGCACCTTTCATCTTCTTCCACAGGGAACATGGCTTAATACAGTACATTCTCCATCAGACTGTATGGAAGCCTTCTTTTTCCATGCTGCTATTTTCATGTATTTCAGCGAACAGAGGGGGGCCCTGTGGATTTTTACCAGGTCAAGAGTAGGTAGGTAGTGAAAGGTTCTTTCAAAGCAGAGGGTGTGGCCTGCTGCTGAATACAAACAGCAGTTTCCTCATTGGCATAATGACACATTTGTCCTTAAAGAGGAGTCAAGAAAATGAAAATACTGAATGACATTAAAAATCTCCACTGAATCTCCACTCTCACAAAGTAACGGATGTCAGAGATGAGTCTTTTATTCTCAAATATCACAATCTTATTATCGAATCATGTGTAATTTCATTTGATCCAGTGATTTTTTTATCCTTTGGATTTCACACACATAAATGCAGTTTCTCAACCTTTTTGATCCAAGGCCCCCCTTTGTCCAAGAAAATATTCAAAGACCCTCCTATCTAAGCTGATATTGACCAAAAATATGTCAGATTTGTCGTGCATCTGTATTTTTTATGCATCCTTATTGTCCCATCTATTTATTTTTTGCATTTTAATTATGTTAATTTAACAAATTTAAATAGCTGTAAGACTTATTGGGGCCCCCCTGCACTGTAAACCCTAATAAGTTGAGACTACTCAAATGATTTCAGGAAAGTGATTCCCTCAGTTCAATTGAGTAATGGGGAAGTTGACAACTCAATTTAATTGAGTTGACCTAATGTGGTCTTTTCATTGAATTAACTAAAATGTTTAAGTACAGATAACTTAAAAGGCAAATATGGAAGTTTGCTGAGGCTAGTGGGACCCAGCCCTTTGGTTGAGAACCACAACACTAATACACATCTTAAGAATAAACTCAACACACTTTCATTATGGTGTTCCATTCACAAACTTTGGCAAGCGCTTGTTTATTTACATCCTCATTATCTTACACAGGTACGTCTGTAGTTTTGATCTCACTCGCTGAACAGTGGAACAAGTTGAGAAAGCAAACATGTACAGACTGTGGAGAAAAAAAAACAAAAAAACAAAAACACACACACAAAGTGGGCCATTAAAACCTACTTGTTCAGATGTCTGCTGGCAGTACTTCTATGAACAAACCAGGGAGTAAGAAAGACACTATAAACAAACCTAGTTATGATAAAGATTTCAAAGCCCAGTGAAACTCTAGTAATGAATACTTAAATACATCATGTGTGGCATTTAATCAAAGCATACCAATCAGCGTTCATTTTTAGTACCCAAACTGTTTGGATATTTTCCCCTTACAGAAGCACTGGAGGGCAGCATGATGCATTTACTGCACCTCAAAAGACGCTAAAGCAGAAGAGATGGTAACATTGAACACTCGACCACACGATGGTCAGGTAAAGAAAGCACAGTTGGTGGCTTGAAGAGCAACAGAAGAGCTTACTTTACACATGAGAACAGAAAACTTTGTTCAGTTGCTAACACAGCACCACAGGCAGATGTTATATTCACTTACAACTGTTATACTTCAAGTTCATAATGTTCAAAATGGCTGACTATATACATGTAGTACCCAAAAGATTCGATGGGAGGTGCTGTTGTTTCCCAAAAGGCTCTGTAAAAATCATTGGTGTGCTTTTCTTATCCACATATTAAATTGCAAAGTCTTTTTAAAAGACAAAACAAAACGAAAGAAAATAATACATGACCTAAAATGGCCTCTGCTGTACATGTTAGGTTGGTACTGTATGTAGAGACTGTCATTACCCAGACAAAGAGGGTCACTAACTAAAGAAACTCAGTGCTCTTCTGATCAACTCCCAAGCAGTCAGAAGGTTTCTCATGTCCTTGTATGAAAGTATAAAAATGTGTCCATGCAACATGCATAGGTCTGAAAAATACTCTGAGTGACAACACACAGGTCACCAGCACTCCTCCCTCCTCACGAGAAGATGTGTGAGGATCACAGGCAAACCGCAAGAACACACAATAATTTACCTGGACAAGTCATCCTTCAGCTGACAGTAAAGCAGCAGCAGAGGGTTCATGATCAAAACCCAGAGCCAGTGAGAACTCAGGACTATACTGCAATGATGAAACCAGTCTATAATGCCAGATGGCAGCACAGTGTAACCACATTTCAACATTTATTCCCCTGGTTCATCCTTCATTTCGCTACTTTTTTTGTATAGGTGACATATAATTAACATGGAAAGCTTTTGGAGAGCTCAGTCATGATCCATGATTTAGTGCAAAGACTCTATGAGTCATAAAGCAGTTTTAAAAAGTGTTTTCACAGCTAAGGAGATGGGAAAAATGTGTATTTGTTAAAAACGTGTCCTTCATCTTTTAAAAAACTTAATCTAGTCAAAGTCTGTACACTGCCTTCTTAAAAGTAATTTAGACCTTTGGTAAAACATCAAGCATCACTAATAAAAAAAAAACAACAAATGCCCACAGGATGTGATTTAAACTGCACTATTGAAACAGATAAAAAATAAATCAGGATTCAAAAGAAATTCTCAAAAGAAGATGGTAATGTCGTGCACAGAAAAGGTTTTGGTGAAGCATAATAAAATCTGACTGTCTAATCCGGTTAAGTTTGACGTTACTGCTTCTGGTTTCAAACACTCCTTCAGATACTGAAACTAAACAACAAACGGTGCTAATATACGCTCATTGTATGCTGTAGTACTACAGAAAAATCATGATGCTAACCTATCTCCACACTGAAATCTCAGTTGGCCAGAGAGTAATTCATCTTTTCTGTATCATTAAAATACTGGTGTTTTGAACCCAGAAACTGTACACCGTAGCTTAACTTAAATGTGTGACATGAATAAATAGTGCTCAAAAATGGCTGAGTATTCACACTTGAAAAAACAAAACAAAACAGGATTTGACCCAGAAGCAGTATTCAATACGTCACAGCTTAACAAGCAGATTATATTTCTAAATAACTTTCGTCATTATGCTGGGATGACCTATTTTCTCCATATATGTGACAGTTTCTCAAAAATCGTGACCTATCAAATTCCTTCAAAGTGAACTAATGACTATGTCACTATGTCAGTACTGACCTACAAAGGCAAAACGCAGTAACTACACATAATTCAGAGAAAGTAGTGTGAAAACTGATACCAAATCAATCAAAAACTTTAAAGCCATCTTCTCATTCTCACTCAAGTGTGGGTTCAGTTACTGTGTTTTGCCTTTATAAGGCAGAATAGCTTTTAAATACTTGATTAAAACAACCTCATTCAATCTTTCAATGTTTATATACACTATTTACTTAAAAAGCGCAGCTAAATGTCATTAATGTGGCAGGGACAGACAGCAGAGTGTGACATACCCTGTAAGCCACCAGTTCAGTTTATACTGAATGATGCTTCTTTTAAAGCTGCCTGCCTCAAAGTACTTCATAAATACACTTCTGAATCAAAGTGTAAATAACGGAGATAATTATTGTGGCTCCACTGATTCCCAACACTGATAGACATACAAAATGATCTTTTTGATCAATACTCAAGAAAAAATTTGATACAACAAGTGGACTACGTTAGAGAAGTCATCAATACTTCACCCAAACCACACGTTTATCACATGGAAATTGTGTGTGAATACCAGAAATTGATGATTGAGAGGAAGGAAGGCTGAATCACAACAACTGAATCAATGTTGGATCCACAGTCTATGGGACTGAGCCAGCTCTGAAGTCATCAAGTTCAAAATGCTGGTGGATGTGAGTGGTATTAAAAACCAGAAATCCAAAGAGTGCATTGTGAGATGATTTCCTCCCGGAATGGAAGACACAGCACCGTGATTGGCTGAAATGCACATACTGTATAATGGAGCTGCAGTGGCTGTTGGAGTAACCGGGTGTGATTGGTCCAGTACAGTTGATTGTAGGTCACAGTTACAACAACGATGACTGGACACGCACACAAACCCTCATACACTGCAGACAATAATGCAGAGACCTCCACATGGAGGCAGTGTTGTCACAAACTAGCCGTGTTGTCTGAATGTGGTCGGTGTGGGTTCTAGGTGTTCCTCATGGCCAAGGCCTGCTCCAGCTCCTGCCTCCTCTGCTGAATCTTTGGAAGGGGAAAGACAAAGCCAGTCAGTTTTTGCAGGCAGTGCAGATAAACAATACAACCTCACAAAAGACACAGACATCCGACGCTTTACATCCTGTTTTATAGTAAACGAGTAGAAGGTTCACACTAGTAATCGTATCTTTTTACACCCTCACCTTGCAGTAGAAGTAACGGCTGACAGCCTCCTGAGACCAAGGCTGATGATAAAACTCAGCTCTCCTCTCTTCCTCTGGGTTCCCAACAACATCTGTCATCAGCTACAAGCAATCAAAAGGTGATAACATTAAGAAATGCAGGACAATGACAGGACAAACATGATGTAGGACATCGCTTACAGAGTACACTAAAAGTTTGGGGTCGGTGAGATTATTTAATCTTTTTGAAATAAGTCTCTTATGTTCTTTATCAAAAATACAGTTAAAACAGCAATATTGTGATATATTATTACAATTTTAAATACCCATTCTACTGTATGTCATTTAAATGTCATTTATTTCTGTGCTTGTATTTTCTATTACTCCAGTCTTCAGTCACATGATCCTTCAGAAATCATTCTAATATGCTGATTTGGTGCTCATAAAACATTTCTGACTATTATTATCAATGAAGAAAACAGTAATCAGTGCTGATTAATAGTTTTGTGAAAACCATGATACATTTTTTTTCAGGAATTCCAAAAAAAGTAAAAAAAAAAAATATATATATATATATATATAAAAAAATAATTATTTTGTAACAGTTTAAAAATCTTGAACTGTAGTGTATGAGAGCTGTTGAAGCTTTGGTTTTTACTAGTTGAAACCACTGACTATGAAGCAAATATCTTCTAGAAGCTTCTGTAAATCTGGCTCAAAGTGTGTAGTTTCTGTATCATTAACAGCAGCAAACAGAACTGCAAATTTAATTTTCAGAGAGTTTTACCAAACACTCCTACTGCCCCTTCTGACCTGTCCCAAACAGGTAGTCCCGCCCCAAACTCATGCCATTGGTTGAGCCAGAAGTTGACATATCAGACCACTCAAACAAACTGAGCAATGTTTTGAAACATTCAGAGTCACTGTGTTTACACTTTTTAGGACGTCAGCCTAGAAATGGCTTTCATACATCTGTCTCAGCACATTAAACTGAGATAAGAGAACATACTGTAAAACAGAGAACACACTTCATCTTCAAAAATATACATTATATAAATATCAAGAGTCGTGTGTAGAAGAAAGAAAGCTGGTGCAGACCTTCAGATCTCTGCTCTGGGATTTGAGCCAATCCTGAATGTAGCCTTTGGGATCTCTGGAGAAGCTGAGCATGAAATCTCTCTGAATCTTCAGCTGATTGATGGACTCAATAGTCTCATGGATCTGCAGATCATTTAGAACAAGACTGAAAAATCAAGGATTTATTCACAGACATGGCAGCACTGCAAAAGTGGTTAAATCCTGATTATCTTCCCGCTATCAGTTGAAATCAGAGACCGAATAATTCACAACAAAATGTCCAGTGGTTCAATCATCTGCTCCATTTTTGCACTAACCTTGCTGTCCAAAGAGGCGATCTCTTGCTGATTAGCTGTGGAGAGCAGGAAGCTGCTCATTTGTGCTTTAAGGGGATCTTCCACCTCTACATCAATGTCATAGCAGGCCGTCTTTTTCTGATCATTAGGGTCAACACTGTACAAAAATAACCTCAATGAGAATTCATGTTTTGTATTATTCATAAACTTAATAAGAGCAGATAGAAAAGACAAACAAGGCACAAAGACTAAACCAAAATACTTCTGTTTTGGATTCCATTTATATCTATTCATAGTTAATGGTGGGTAAGATTTTAATGTTTTTGAAAATCTCTTATGTGCACCAATGCTGCATTCATTATATATTATTAATATTTAAAAATAACTGATTTCTATTATAATATACTCTACCAGTCAAAAGTTTGGAAACATTACTATTTTTAATGTTTTTGAACGAAGTCTCTTATGCTCATTAAGGCTGCATTTATTTCATAATAAACACAGAAAAAACAATAATATAACAATTTAAATAATATTACAATTTAAAATTATGGTTTTCTATTTTAATATACTTTAAAATATAATTTATTTCTGTGATGCAAAGCTGAATTGTCAGCATCATTACTCCAGTCTTCAGTGTCACATGATCCTTCAGAAATCCTTATAATATGCTGATTTATTATCAATGTTGGAAACAGTTGTGCTGCTTAATATTATTTTATAACCTGTGATACTTTTTCAGGATTCTTTGATGAATAAAAAGTTAAAAAATATCAACATTTATTTAAAATAGACATTTTTTGTAACAATATACACTACCGTTCAAAAGTTTGGGGTCAGTAATTTTTTTTCTTTCTTTTTTTGAAAGAAATTAGTACTTTTATTCAGCACGGATGTGTTAAATTGATAAAAAATGATAGTAAAGATTTATATTGTTAGAAAAGATTTATATTTTGAATAAATGCTGTTCTTTTTAACCTTTTATTCATCAATGAATCCTGAAAAAAGTATCACAGGTTCCAAAAAAATATTAAGCAACACAACTGTTTTCAACATTGATAATAACTGAGTATCAAATCAGATTAGAATGATTGCTGAAGGATCATGTGACACTGAAGACTGGAGTAATGATGCTGAAAATTCAGCTTTGCATCACAGAAATAAATTATATTTTAAAGTATATTAAAATAGAAAAGCATAATTTTAAATTGTAATAATATTTCACAATATTATTGTTTTTTCTGTATTTATAAATGCAGCCTTAATGAGCATAAGAGACTTCGTTCAAAAACATTAAAAATAGTAATGTTTCCAAACTTTTGACTGGTAGTGTATTTTAAAATGTTATTTATTCCTTTGATGTCGAAGCTGTATTTTCAGCATATCTGCAATAAATATGACACATTCGTCCAGACAAGCAAGCAGATGAACAAAATCACATAAATAGGCAGCCAAACCTAATGATGTGGTTGATGACAATAGGGTCAGGAGGCAGTAGAAGGTTGGTGAGGCGCTGTGGAATTTCAGAGAACTTCAGGCGTGGACAGTCAAAGATCTGTGAGAGGAGATGAGGCCAGAGAACAAAGTTCTTGATTAAAATAATGTATACTGGCTTTACATAATAATTCTAATGTGTTTCTGTGAACTTTGAAAATATCAATTTAAATATTAAATACATTTTAAGGGTTTAAGAGAAGCTGATTCATTCAATAATTACAGATTGTGATAATGTTAATCAATGCTTCTAATCAAGCGTACCTGTTGGAAGTACTTGTCACAGTTGATGTACTCCTTGTCATGCGAGTCCTGCAGTTTGTTGGTTTTGACATACTGCCAGAGGGCCTGAATGATACTGGAGCGAGTCTGTGTGTGTATGCCGAGCAGACGAGCCAGACGTGGATCCAGCTTAAACTGAGGTGGCTGCATACAGGACACAAGAGTTTTGATGCATGCTTACATTTAATTAGCTTTTCATTCAATATATTATTCAGTTCAATTAACTTTTAAGTTGTAATTTAAAAACATAGGCCAAATAGAAGAATATTTATCTATTTTGGATAATTTATCTATTTTTTTCCCACAAATAA
The DNA here is from genome assembly GCF_019924925.1 of Ctenopharyngodon idella. Lineage (NCBI taxonomy): Eukaryota > Metazoa > Chordata > Actinopteri > Cypriniformes > Xenocyprididae > Ctenopharyngodon > Ctenopharyngodon idella. The sequence continues at coordinate 14,048,741 of NC_067226.1, forward strand.
AGCATTAGAAAATTATTAATAAGTAGACCTGCTGCTCACAGAGTTCCTGTTCTTTTCTAATATACTCATATATGTGATATTCAACCTTCACTACTATCTTCACTATTTCATCAACTTATTTTTTCAATGAAACTTCCTGGTAATCTCAAAGCTTTGAGGTCTGAAAGAAAATTACAATCAAAAAGCGAATCACACAAGTCCATGGACAAATTGTTCTAAAATTTGACATGACAAATGATACAGTTTAATTTTGCAGTTATTGATCAACAGCTTCAGTTAATATACACACTGTAAAAAATGACTGTGATTTTAACGGTAAAAGACTGTAAAAATGCTACGGTGAAAAACAGTTAATTGGCTTACAGAAAGTTTCGGTACTATAGTGAATAACCGTAATAGATCTAACGGTACATTTAATGTAATTTTTCGGTAGAATATTGTTAAATTTACAGTTTTTGGAAGTGAAAAACAACAAGTCATTGTAAAATTTACAGTGAAAAACCGTAAATTGACATTCCCACAGTTCCCTGCGTGACACTTCACATTTGATGTATTTTCGCTGAAATAACTGTTTCTTCTTAGTTTTTTTTTTTTCTAATCAGTTATGTACATTAGGGTTTTATGTTACATCTAATGTTGTTAAATTAATGTTTATTGCATTTTTTTATTTCATGTGTGTTACCATGATGGTGTTTAGTGTTTGTGTGAATGATACTGTGTGCATTAACATTATTTCAGTTAATGAAATGCGTTTTTTTTACCGTAAATTTAACAGAGTTTTTGTGCAGTGTGTGAAAATAAACAGTTATGAACCGTAATTACTACAAAATAAACTTTTAAATTATACAGTTTTGAACTGTAAACTAAGTGCTGTCCCATAAAACCTAAAACGGTGCTACCGTATTTTTAAGTTAAAGTTCTGGCAACCACAGCTGCCGTTTTTTTTACAGTAAATTTTACGGGGTTTTTTTTTTTTTACAGCGCATGTTAACATTGCTGGATGCATTTTGTTGTCTTTACCTGGTAATCCAGCATTAACAGCAGGGTGCAGCGCACGTTAACATCTCCAGGCCTCTTCACCTGGAAACCGTCTGTCTCCTGAGTGGTTGGGGTACGATGCCACTGTGGAAAAAAAAAGAGAAATCAACATGCTTGCACAGAGTCACTAAGGAAAAGCAAAAACAAAGATTTACAGTAACTTTAAAGAAAAATAACTTGAATGACAATATCATCACACCACATGAACAAAGTGCTATATGGCATGTTATATATATAGTTTTATAGTAGTTTTAGCTCTTGGTTATAGGAATTGCCGAAATACTAATACATTTTCATTCAAGCAGGAAATCAAACACCAACCTCAACCAAATGGTTATCAGGGCCGTAAAGGTCTTTGTCAAGCTCAATCACCAGACTCTTGAAGAAAGAGGAGAACTTCCTCTTCATCTTGCCTGGCTGTGAATGAAAGCATGAATACTGTTTTCAGAGTGTGCCACTGAGCAAACTATCCAGTTTCAAGTATGAAGACATTGTTGGAAAACATGAACCTTACACCACATCATAAACTTTCCTGGTTGACGTTCCATGGAAGAGAACGGCCTGAATGTTCAAATGAAATGTGGTATACTGGTGGATGATTTGCTGTGCAGGACAACATTCCATTCAGCCCAGACACGGCTTGAGCCCTTCAAGCTATCATCAATAAGTACTAGTTTCAATTCTTTGTGCATGGAAAAGCATGCCTCAAGTGTATTAGCAAAACAGGTCTTGGTTAGAGACTGAATCAAGAGGCTGAATTTATGCTGTATTGCGTAAACCTTTAAGAATTTAGTCCTTATGCTTCAGTTCATCTTCAAAAATCTTACAGTATGCATAACTGTACATCAGATGTACTGATGGGCTGCAATCACATAAAACAAACTAGTACATTGGCAAGTATATCAGATCATAATCCAAACGATGCTTTCAACAAAGAAAACAACAACATTCTATATTATCATATAAACCTATGATTTCACTGATGACAGTATGTCTTCCTATATTCTTTATTCTGCTGTCTTTACATGGGTAAATGTTGGTATTGTTAAATAGATAATGAAGGTCATGAATGTCAAAGTATTTTTTCTACTTGCACAGGTAAGAAACATTTTGCATGTTCAGCCATGCTCCAGTGCTTTTGTGGCTGTAGATGAAGGGAACATGCTTGAGCAAAAGCAAATGTGCAGCGAGCCTCAGCTTCAGCTCGCTAGACTTCTGTTTAATCATTCTGAAGGAAATTACTAAGCAGACTTCAGGTCATTGTCAATGAAAACATAAAATATACCTATGCAATGCCGAATTACAGATAGCAGGCAAGTTACCTTAATCCACTTTTAAAGAGGGAAACAATTTCTTTTAACTTCTGGTTATTCTTTACTAATATATTCCAGTGGGTAGAGTTTGCTCCATATAAACAGCACTTCATGAATAGTTATGTCACGTAACCTTCCTGGTATCTCACAGATATGCGATGCAAAAGCAACAGGGTTTTATTTTTTAACTGATCATGACACTGTAGGCCTAAGTGTATTACAGGAATTATGCTTTTTAGGTTGAAATTTCTTTCTGACAATAAAAGTATTGCCACAAATGCTGTCGACAGAGCTTCAGATGAATATTCCTTTAAGATACGCATCATTGGATAAATGGGGGCAGGCATACAACTATCAAAAGAGCAGAGTAAAGAAAAACAGTTCAAGTCAATGGACCCACAGAACTTTCTGGCACGTATGTTTGGATGGAGACTAGGAAGTGATCTCACTGGTGAGCGAGGCACATGTCTGTGGTCAAGACTTGGAGCCTGGGATAGTAAATTTAACCTCACTAATTCAAAAGGCACATAGCTGCCATTCACAAGTCATGATGTCAGAGGCAAAAAGCACATCAAACACTGCAGACAGTTTATATGTGATATTTATCCCCAAACAAAGCAACAAAACAAAAGCAACAGCACCCCAGTGTTTTATATATTAAAGGATTTAAAATAGCTGTATTGTGCAATTATTGATTAAAGTGCAACTGACTCACATCATCCAGCAGTTTGCCCTCCACACGCAGCTCCCAGGATGCAATGCTGCCTTCGGAGTCTTCTGCATCAGGCTTGGCAGGGTTAAACGTGTTGGAGATGTAGAGACGCAGTTTTCGCTTTTGCTTCAAATAAGAAAAAATTATCTGAATATTTATCCTCATCCAATCTGCAGTTTGCTCACAAAAATACGGAGGCATTATGCTGAGAAAAATGCTTTTAAGCTGATAATGTGTAAAATATAAGAAGCTAGACACCAGCCTCATTTTAAGCTCATTTAAGTTGTTTTGTGTCTTATCCTGTTGATTTATGCAAGCAATATTTAAAATGGTTCAGTAAGAGACTGCAGGTGAAAATTCTTGTCCCAAGGCTCCTTCTGCCTAATGTGTTTTAAAAGCTCTGATATATAGGTTAACAAAAGTGCTAAGACATATATTTTTTTAATTGGTTGAAAAAAACAACAGATTTGTTCTGAAACATGAAATTAAAAAAGAATATATGGATCATGGGGATGAGAAATACCTTCATGGGTCTCTTAAGTGCCTCTTGGATGTCCACCCGTTTGCGCATTATGGTCTGGTCTAATTTGCGCTCGAATGCCAACAGATCCATATATGCCTGTGACTCCGGAACAAGCTCACGAATCTGAAAAAAGAATTCAATAAAACCTCATTTTGTAAATGGGTGCATTGAAGGAAATCCAAACAATCCTAGTTATTTTCCCCTCTTGTTCTGTGGACGATAGACTGAGTGTTTTGTCAATGACTAATGCGTCTGGCATCTCCACGGGAGCTCTATCTATCTATATTGCCTGATAACACACACACACATAGTGCTGCTTATCTTATCTAACACAACCAACTCATAGTGACACAGTGACTATAAAAATCATCCATAAACAATAACGTATAAACCCTATTTTAGAGATTAAATTATAAATAATAGATTTCAACCAATACCATCACCATGAACCCACAGCAGTAATGCTGTCAAATATTTTAGATTATTTATTATAGATTGTAATATTGTCTAGAATAGATATTATCTAAAGAAAATCTCAAATTATCTGGATATTCTCTGCAATATACAATAAATATTTTTTAAAAGGCCTGCTGTCAGTGTAGACTATATCTGTATTGTCTGGTTATTGACAATTACTGAATGCAAAAGCCCTCCAAAACATTTGTGTCCATCGTATCGCTTGCTTGGTAGAGGATTCCGCCCCTCTAAAGGGGCCGAGACAGAGAACAGACATGCACGCCCGTGCATCTTCATCCGTGCACATTTGCACACACAAAAAACCCAGTCAAACCAATGAAAGCAATGAAAAGGCTCAGATCTCTTACTCACCCTTTGTGGAAGGATCTTATCAGCCATCTTCCTCCTCTTGGCACTGCAGAAAGAGGGAGAAAGGGGAAATGGAGAGGAAAGGCAGAAAAAAAACCAAGATGTTACTATGGAGACTGACAGTGGAGCACCCGGGACATCTGCTAAAATTCTGGGGCTGGTCCAGGATGCGGGAAAACCGGTGTGGGAGTGTGTGTGTGTGCCTCGCCAGCCCAGATGGTGCTGGCAACCATTGGCACAGAGGACGTTACTAGAAACAAATAGAATCGTTACTGCTTAAACTTGCACAAGTTGAAGCTCGGATAGCATCAGAGGTCCACAGGACCAGCCCGTGTTGTGCAGACAGGTGTGTCAATATATGACTGTGTTGTATGCAAGTATACTTGTGCTCATATATGAATGCTCTCCTATTTATTTGAGCACAAAAAGTAACGTCGTTTTGGTGTTTTGTACACTCAAAAGCAGGATCCATACAGGTAACAATCACCAAAACAAAACCTATAAGTACAAACACTGTGAGATCAGGGAAAACGATCACCATGTACAATTTTTGTCATTCCACAATGAATCTCTGGGTAGAACTTGCTAGCTTATTAGAGTTTTTAGTAAAAGTAAAAAAAAAAAAAAAAAAAAATTATTAGCACACTTTTGTTTTTTTCACCAGCTCATTATATTTATCCCATTAACTAAAAAATGCACAACTCAGTCGGCCAGACTTATTAATACATATTTAGTTATTTGTGAAAACATTTAGAGATGACGCTTTACACTGAAGTGTAAAACAAGCTCTCACATACTACATCTGCCATCATGCCATGCAACAGGACATGCAAGCACATCCATGCCAAATTCAGCAAAGTATTTAATAACATTAAATCTTTAATATTTTTTGACTCAAATGTCAGGTTAGATCGAACAGACTGACATCAGCCGATCTGCAACTGAATCATCAAACATTGCTGTATGAAGGAATAATCTTTGACAATAACCATCAAACATCAAGCTTGTGGTAAATCAGAAGTGAGGGGGGAAATCCTTGTTAGGGAAATGTCTCTGGAGACAAGATGTGCCGGGGTAAAGGGGTCAAGGCTCGGGACAAGGGTGGGATCAAAACGTGTGAATCCATCATGCAGCAGAATAAACTCCTACTTTGATCCGAGTGTGGGATCTGATTGGGCCTCTCTCATGTCCATCTGCCTCCCTGGCATCTCATTTGGTCCAGGAAATCCCACAGGCTTCCTGATGGCATTCGAAGGGTCCTTCATTAGAGGGTACTGAGTGTGTTTGTGTGCAAGTCAAGAATTGCTGTATATGTTGTCGACACATTAAAAAAGCTGAATACACAAAACAGACATGGGAGTTGCAAAAATAAACAGCAGAACTAGAGGAAAAAGGATCTGATATGCCATGTGTGGTCATTACACACACACACACACACACACTATTGCATTGATTAGTCTGATGTGAGACAGGAGGGTTGTAGCAATACAAGATAATGTTACACTAATGTGTCAGACAAGGTCGACAGACAGAATGAGCAAGTATGTGAATCAATGGAGCTGAGTCAGAGAAGACACAACAGAAACAGAGGGAGAGAGAGAGAGAGAGAGAGAGAGAGAGAGAGAGAGAGAGAGAGAGAGAGAGAGAGAGAGAGAGAGAAATGACGAAACAAGTATTATATAAAATATTTCTCAGTGAGTGGCCCCTTTCTGTCACAACAGCACAGTCAGTGGTTGGCCAGCAGACTGAAGACTCCACAGATCAGATTAACTGCAACTAAACAACCGCCACTGCCCAAACTAAGACATGTCACAGAGATTTGTGATACAAGACCACAGAATGACCCCATTTAAAACACTTGGGAATTTTCAGAGATTTACAAGAAAGGACCATATTGGGCCATATTGGATCAATCTTCTGATACAAAAACAGCCAACAAATGGCAACCAAGAACAAAGAGTGCAAATGAAATCAGAAGAAATAAACATCCTAATAAGAAAGATGCAAAATGAGAGTGATGAGAATAACACAATGCCTTAATCAGTTTCCAGCAACAGGCAATTTATTTCTCCACAGTCGATGTGAAACTGCTCAGTGACATGATGCAATTAAAAACAAACAGAAGATTATGTCGATGTCTAATTTACAGCTACTCTACATGGAGAGAAAATTTGAAGCAATGAGATTTCACTGTGGGCGGAGCTACCCCGCACACCACCACTGAAATTCACTAGTTAAGTTAATTCCGATAATACCGTTTTTGGGTCGAGGCCTCTACTCCGTTTCAACTTAGAATACCATTTCAACAGCCGTTTGAGCACTGTTTATAGCACACATTTAAGTAAAGCTTTTAAAAACCTACGGTGTACACTACAGTTTCTGGGTTCACCGTGTCCTGGACGCCAATATTTGAACGATTCAGAAAAGATGAATCACTGTCTGGCCAACTGGGATTTTGGTGTCGAGATAAAGGTTAGGATCATTATTTTTCAGTAGTACTACAGCACAGCTTGAGTGTATATTAGCACTGTTTGTTGTTTGCTTTTGGGATCTGAAGAAGCGTTTGGGCCTGGGAACTGTGATGTGTGGTGTCTGACTTAACAACCAAATAGAAATCAAGTAAGAGACAACATGTCCTGTTGCTTGTTGTGGTCAGTTAGGACAAAAACTTTACATGAAAAAGAAGCTTTTTTTATCACTTTGCACCTGGTTAGGACATAGTGTAAAACTAGGGAAAAAAATCATGAAATCTACATCAATACAGTCATAATCACTTCCTTTTTAAGAGCTGTTTGCTATATATATATAAAAATGTAAATACTTTTGCTTCACACTAAGCTGCATGTACAGAGATCAAAACTCATGCCAGCCAGGATCAGGCCATTCTCTTGAAACATACAGAATTGAGTTCTTGTCAGAGGAAGAAACACATCTTCCCATCCAACCATCAATGCAACAGAGACAATCGACAAACTCAATCAAAACCAATTCAGCTCTGGCTGTATTGAACAGTGTGTCTGTACTATAGATTGTAGGAATACAGTGACAGTGTACTGGGGTTCATACAAGAGTGTTGTCTAGTATTGAAGACCTTCCAAACTCAAGGCACACTGACACACCTTTAATGTCTTTTTTCCATGCTAATCTTAACCCTAGGTTAAAGTGAATGTTTGCCAAAAATGAACAATCTGTCATTATTTACTCACCCTTATGTCCATTCAAACCTGCATGACTTTCTTCTATGAAGATATTCTGAAAAATGTCTTAGTGTTTGTTTGTTTTTTTGCCCATACAATGGAAGTCAATGGTCACCAAAATGTTTGGTTCCCAACATTCTTCAAAATGTTCTTTTATGCTCCACATAGGAAAGGAAGTCCTACAGGTTTGGAATGACATGAGGGTGAATTAATCAGGACAAACTATTTGGGTCAACTATCCCTTAAATTAGCCTTTCACATTTGTATTGTTAAAAAGGGGTGAGCACTGCTTTTTTAACGGGGATTACTGCTCCAAAATGGGGTTATTATTGCTTTTGCCAGGATAATCTAGAATGATGTTAACTCAGGATTAAAAATTAATGGGTTAATGATTTTATTCTCTTTCAATTCTTTATTCATATGATAGTGGAGGGAGAAAGGAACGGGAGGAGGTCGGACTCAAACCTGTCAGTTCTTATATGTAGTGAACGCATTGCTGCTTCAACAGGGGTTCACAATTTTAAAAGCCTACATAAGTCTACAACCTACATTATGTTCCTGTTATGATATCATCCTCTTATTTTTATGTGGGTTCCTGATCATTAGTATATGTCATATTATACTCACTTCCTGTTTCGATTCTGTACGGCCTGCTGCTGCTGCTGTGAAGGAGCGGGACGTTTACGACTGGCCTCCATGTTCTGATTGGTAAGTCCAGGCCGGACAGCGGTGTTCCCTCCATACGGTGGCCCTGGAGGCCCCATTGGGGCCCCCTGATGAGGCATTCGTGCTCCTGATGGCATGCCAGGCCGCTGAAAAAAGGTGACAACCAAAAGATGGACATAAGAAACTGAGGGTGAGAAAATGAACATGATTAACAGACTTTGAAACAAGAGTTTACAGATATAGTATAGAGTGAATCAGAATATTGATAATTTTAAAATAATTTACATGAAAATAATATGTGCACATGTTTTTATTTAAAGTTTAAAGTGAGGTGAAGATTTAAATATCTATCAATATAGGGTCTGTTCAGCGTAGTATAACTGACTAGTACATAAGCAGCTGTTGCCTGCTATAATAGCAGAAGCAACTGCACAGACAATTCATGCACAACCTACTCAACACTTGTGACACCAGAGACAACAGGTCACACGTACAAGAGCTCAGGATGGTGAACAAATGTCTCTGAAAGAGTAAACCCATAGTCTTGTCACACATAAATGTCTCCCCGAGAACAGATGGTGTGTGTTTCAACTTTTTCTAATACAAACTCATGATATTTTATCTTTTAAATGCAATTTCATTGCATTAGTTAAGTTATTACTCCAATTACATTAGAATGAGGCATGGTTTTAATTGTTGTAAAATAAAACAACTTAAAGTACTGTAATTGACATAACAGGAAATGAGAGCTCTAGATTAGTAGGATCACTATTAAATTGAGCAGGTCAATATAGACAGACTGTGGTGGCGTGCATGTATATACCACCACGGTCTGTCTGAATACTCCATTCATTGGCTGAAAGGTGTGCATTAAAACTGTTTAATGCACAGGTAGTTACAAGTAAGCTTAACTTTGATTAAAGCACACACATCACTCGCACACAGAGATTGGAAATCGCGCTGCACACAGACAGAAACATTCAGGAGTGTAGAATCTTCTTGTCAACGCTGCCCCGCCACTTTTAGTTGCCTCCACGTTGTGCATTATAATCGTTTAATGCACAGCTAGCCATGGATTATCCCTTACATATATATACATACATTATTGAAAGTGACAGACATGATGGGTGCGCAGGAATTGAGGGATGAATATAACTGATGGATGAAAGAGAAAGATCCCTATGATAATAGACATCTATACCCTACATCAAGAAGAACCAGCCAATTAGACAGACGTGGTAGTGATAGGTTAATGAAAGCAAGGCAGGATTTTCTTTACTAAGAAAAAAGACAACACAGGGTTAGGATCGTGGTGCTGGCAGTAAAATTGGACAGGCAATTTGAGAGCATGTCAAAGGTATGGCTTGGAGTGACAGAAAAAAGCACAAAATACATAGAGTGGTCAAAAGAACAGGCAAGAGAAACTTCAATCAGACAAAAATAGACAAAAGTGTACACTCTTTGTCGAAGTCATAATGAGGAAAATGAGTTCAATGAGAATAACTGAAGCCATATCAAACAAAGAGATGTTGAGGGAACAGATGAAAGAGAAGAAAAAGATGATATAATGACAAAACACTGAAACTCAGAAAGCAGGACAGAACTGCATTTCAGGGGAAAATCAAGTGTAAAAATGCACTGATGTATCACAAAGCATAATTTCAAAAGTTCAATATTCAATAGTTTTGTATTACACAATAATTTCTCATCCAAAACATAATTCTTCACCTATTTTCAGTTTCATCTACTTTTGCAAGAGATGTGTCAGAATAAATCCGAAAAAGCTTATGAACCATACCAAAATAACCCAACCAAATCAAATTCACTTTACACCAATGTTGTTATCACTTGCATTTATTATCAAAGGAGGTTTTAATCTTTTCATTTGACCGTGAGAAGCCTTTTCTTCAAATTCCGAGTCTCGAAAGTTGTGACTTATGTTACTACATAATTTAACAATTTCTTTAAAGAAAAATGGCAAACTAAACATTTTACCAATTGATGAGCATAATTTAAAAAAAAAAATTAATGAAAATCTCCAGTTCATTCTTATGGGATGTTCTATGGGAACTTCTGAGTTACTGTAGCAACAGTAACCGAGAAGGACAGAGCTTAGTGAAGGTTCATTACATCAGCATTATTGTATATGGCTGAAAAATCATTTCTTAGAACACATAATTCACTAACCACATCTGATTTATGAAGTGCTGCTCAACAGCATTAAACAGCATTCTATAAAGCCGCCAAAGTCAAAGAACCACTGGAGAAGATCTGAATCCATCAAGCACCATTCCTAATGGTGTGAATGAATCCTATGGCATAGTTATGTTAAACACTATTACTTTCTCACCATGTGGCTATGTTGTGAGAAACATCTTTGCACTTCAGTTAAACAGAAAGGGTTGGCATTGAACTGCTGCAGATGTGGAATGTGGAACAAATGTGTGAGAGTAACTAACTGCTGATTTTAGATGGTTTTGTGTTTAATTTACACAAAGGAAGTGACTGTGATGTACCTACTAATGATGTACCTCACATGGGCTTGAGCTCTGTTATGTCTGCAGGTCAGGAGACAGATGAAGTGAACTCTAGACTATTGTGAAATAAGAGCAGACTGTGCAGGGAGCATTGAGTTGCAAGGTAATGAAAGACAATGACTTACAATGAGATATTTAGCATTTGATAAGGCCACACGCTTGCAGGTGTAACATTTCTGTTATTCCCTGAATGCTGCAGCTAAACACTTTCTTTGTCTCTCTGTCTGATGTGTTGCCAGATGCTTTCAACTGTGTGTTTGCTGTTGAGCTGTCTTATGCTCACATGAACACAGGAAAAACTGACCAGCAGGAGAAATGATCATGCTTAATGGATAGAGAGGGATAAAAGAGCCTTTCATCAGATTCCTCTTGATATTAGAGTAACGAGTACACACATAAACAGAGTAAAAAAAAACCCTGAACATTTCAATAGTCCTGAAATGTACCACTTAAAATAGTTTAAACAATTACTGTCCTTTGCTGTCTCTCTCTTAGTCGCTGCTTTGTTCACAAACCTCTTTGAATATAAATTTGGATGCAGGTAGGAAGGAAAACATTTTATTTGGAATATTTTCCAGCAGTCACACCACATGGATTTGCACTTCAGAGAGACTGGCGGTGTTTGAGCTGTCAATCAGCTTTGACTGATGAGCACTTCTGCCCGATTCCTGCTGATAAACAACTTTTTGCACAAAAACATGCACGTCCCTCTGGAGTTTTCTTTGCTTGCTGTTAATATGATAACTGCGCAGTGCACAGACATCTGATCAGATAGATGTCCATAACTACATTACTTCACTCCTGTGCCTTCTACGAGTTACTGCAGATATTTATATTAGTTACATTTATATGTATCCAAAGTCAGTTTATAATAGGACTGAAAACCTTCAAGTAAACAACTCAGTCCGACTGAGCTCGATTTGAATTAAATTTTGATCTGACTGAAAGGGGTTGAAAAGGAAAATTTTAGCCATGTAAGCCCTTGAATGTTTGTTGATGTCTTACGAACTGGTCAGTGAAGGAGAGTGGTATTTTATAGTAATATATTTCTGAAATATAACATTTTTAAAACGTCATCAAGGCAAAATGGAAATTATGCTCACGATAGTTACATCTTTGCGGTGGCTTTCTCCATTTCTGAACGAGGCAACTGGGTACTGCGCATGCGCATGATTTTTTCTTTCTTTCAGAATACATGTAAACGAATATGTGAATCTGATTGCAAAGTTTAGGGTTTATATAAACATAACTTTCAGAATCTGAAATTGTATTGGATTCATACAGACTGATGATAATTAGTGCATGCAAACATATTGTCACGCAGTGTGGTTGCACAGAAGTGCACAACGCTAGAGAATCCAAAAATAAACAGTCTTTATTAAATCATAACAGAACACTCGGAGAAAACACGACACACAACTACGTTAAACTCAGACATTGATGAAACGGAACAAAGAACAGAATGAACTGAGGGCTTATATACAGACAGAGATCATTAACGCAAAAAGAAACACCTGCATAACTTAATCAATGACCACGGAGACAAACCAGCACAGGAAACACAAAACTGACTATACATGTTACATATAAATGAAAGATTCAATTTTTACATTTAGTTCTTCTGATAGTTTCAAAATCATTGCAATGTTTCACAATATGATTGTTCTTTGAAGCAACAAACAAAATGGGGTAAAAGTCATAGTGGTTTTTGTTTTGCTAAAACTTAACAGGTAAAAACACCATTCTCATCTCACTTACTACACCATGGTAGTAAGTTTTCTTTGTTTAAAGTGAACTGGAATGAAAGTTTCCGCTCCTAGAGTGAAATGACCTGTAGGTCATCTTTATTTATCCACACAGTTACACAGTAAGACTGAGTCTGTCATTAACCAAGACTGCACATTTTATTTTTTGTCTGAGAGAGAAAGAGTTAATAACAGATTACCAGTAATGTGTATTAGTGAAACACTGATACTGTGACACCTAATATAAACTCGACATTGAGCCAAAACTAAGCGTCTGGAAGAAATCAAAAAGAAAATAAGAACTGAGACAGAATATACATAAAACTAACAACAAGTCATCGCCCAAGCACATGCGATTTAACACAGAGAGACAAACATTTCAAATACACTGATTTAGAAAATTCAAACAAGAGACGGCAAAAGACACTGTACATAATCGGCCACGGATTTCCTTCCACACAAAATAAACTTTGTGAATTAATTTCACTCATACTAGAAGTTGTTCAAACTGTAACTTAACTGCAAACCTTGATGTGCACATACTGTTCCTTGCCTTGGGAACAAGGCTGAACCACCACATTCTTGAAGCTCAAGCTGTGGTCAAACAAACTGTCATGTAACAAAGAATATTCAGTATAACTTGCACATGACAGGCTTCAGACAGGAGTGCAGCACAGAAGCAGCAAGGTGAACAATAGCAAAGGTCAGGCTGAGGTAATCCAAATTACTCATGAGTCTAGAAAGAAACATAGGAGAAGCAGAGGAGAACAACACAGGCATAAGAGAGGACATAAAAGGAGAGGAAGCCAAAATAAGGAGCGGGAAACATTTGCCCAGGAACAATCAGTGCTTCGCCAAGGTTAATTAGTCTGCAGAGGCAACACCACCATTTTCTTCATTCATCATCCAAACTCGGCCTTATGTGTAAAAAGTTAAAGCAACTCTATGAAGAACTGAGGCAAGCAGCGAGCAAAAGGTTGTTTATGAAGCAAAGCAAGATTATTACTGCAAGTAACAAAAGTGTTCTCTTAGAAAATAAATTATAAAACATATCGCATGCCAGAATTAACTATTAAACCATAAAGAACTCAAGTCATCACATACACTACAGTTTAAAAGTTTTTGACAGAAGTCTCTTGCTCGCTAAAGGCTGGAATACACTACATCTGAACAGATTTTAAAACACTATTCATCATACATTTGCAGAGTTTGTAAATAGTTAAAAAGTGAAAACTGGGCATCATACAATAAATGACTGAGGATCACACACTACCAGACTTTCAAGTCGTTCCGAACACAACAAACTCACGCAGAAACATGTGCCTTGTTGCTAGGAGACAAGTGACAAATGAAAACAATATGTGTTCTAAAATCAGTTCAAAATATCAAACATGTGTGATGTCATCTGACTGGATAGAATCATAGTATTAAGCTAAAAAAAATCGGTGTCTGTGACCATCATATACTACGCAATTTTCTATGAAATCTGTCACCTCAAATCTGCCTCTGACTTTCGGCAGCTAGTGTCAACTTGTCCAATAAATCAGGACAAAAGTCGTGTGGTGTATTCCAGCCTTAAAACTGCATTTATTTGATCACAAATATAGTAAAACAGTAATAATGTGAATTATTGTTACCATTTAAATAAATACTTATTTGATATTTATTTATTTGGATATATTTTAAAACATACTTTATTCATGATGGTAAAGCTGAATTTTCAGCATCCTCCAGTCTTCAGTGTCACATGATCCTTCAGAAATCATTCTAATATGCTGATTTGCTGCTCAAGAAACATTTCTTACTATTGCCAATGTTGAAAACAGTTGTGCTGCTTAGAAATCGTGATCAATGTTTTTGATGAATAGAATTTTTTTTAAACAGCATTTATTTACAATAGATATATTTTGTAACATTATAAAATGTCTTTACTGTCATGTTTGATAAATTTAATGCATCCTTTCTGAATAACAGGATGTTTAAAATTTATTTATTAAAAAAACAAGAAAATCTTACTGAGTCTGAACCTTTGAACAGTAGTGTATATCTCACAGTAGTTGAATTGTCTAATTAATATAATAAAAAAAACCCTGAATAATCAAGTACAAGAAATGGTAAAAAAAAAAATTAAATCCTAGACACTAACCAATGAAGTATGTAATACTGTAAATGTAATAATAATTTCATAAATAATTGTTGTTGTTATTATTATTAATAGTAGTAAAAGAAGTATCATTAAGGTAGATCAAAAGCCAAAGTCGCTTTACAGAAACAGCAAAAAATTATAACCAGAACAAAAACACAGAGCACAAGAAGCATAATATGAATGCAGCTTTACGCATTACACTCGCTTTACTACAAACTGCTTTTCACTTCAGATTGATCTGCTCTGGCTAGACAAAGCCCTGCTAATCATAAATAAAAGATTACACCGCTACTGTATGTACACAAAGGTGCAGACAATAAGTGGCTCCTTATTGCCTCTTCTGCATCAAACCTTTAATAGTGTCACATGAGAAACATCAGTCCGTGTTGCAGTATTATTAGTAGTAATCTTTACTACTGCTTCAAATACATCCTTTAGCTCTAGTACTAGCTTGAATTTTTAATGAACAACATGACAACAGACACGCAAATCTACATAGGAGATGTAATCTGTGAAGCACTTGATGTGTTCTTGGAGTTGTAATAATAGTGTGTTAAGTCAGAGAGTGGCTTGTGTTTTGAATGAAAGCGCTCGTCACCTTAGGCATGCTGCCAAACGCATGCAGCCTCCAGTGACAAAGTGGCTATACCTTTGGCCTTTCTTTTGCATTTGCCGATCCTTCTCGCTTTTTTTTTTTTTTTAAACACTCACCTCCCTCGTTCGCCTCTCTTCCCCACCCCGTCTCCGCTTTAAAAAGAAGAGCGGCGCGGAGCCGGGATCCGGAGGACTGGAAATAACCTTCACATGGACACCGTTCAGCGCTATCACTCAAACGCATGGGCTGTGTCTGTAGCTGCGCTCACACACACATAAACACACATGTGCCGAGAGGGTACGTACCACTCCATGGACGAGGAACTCAAATAGTTTGCTCTTGGTGGCTTTGCGAGCTCCTCCAGCGGTCTCCTCCGAAGCCATTTCCCTCTGGTCTCCCTCCACTCTGGTTCTCCTTCTCTTTTGTCTTTCCCTCTCCCTCGCCTCTCTTCCTTTTCACCCTTCGCTCACCTCCTCAACCCCCCTCCGAGGCTCCCTGCTCCACTTCCCTTACTTTCTGCTCTCTCTCTCTCTCTGTGTCTCGGAGTGTGCTGCCCTGTCGAGCCTCTTGCTTTCTCTGTGTCTCTCACGCTTACGTTTGGTTGAGCTGCCTTTCAGGAGCCCAGCTGCTACAGAACGTGGGGGGTTGAGAGTTGGGGGTCTTTCAGGGGGGTTCCTGCTGGCCCACCATGACCGTCCCTCCCTCCCCCTTTTACAAACACGCTGACTGAAAAGCACACACGCTCACAGGCTGCTGCAGCTGTTGCATTCCATTGGTAGATAAGGGAATGCTCACTGACTGGTCGCTCACAGCCCTGCTGCGGTGTAGTTAGTCTCGCCGCTAACCAAACCCCTCCTCCCCTGCCTTCACGACTGCTCTCGCTCGCTCTCCTGTCCTTTGCTGCAGTCAAACCCAGCAAGGCTTGGAATACACTGCTCATTCTCAAAAAAAATGGAGGGAGGATCCTTAAAGCAGCAGCAGTGAGGAAAAGCTGCCCGTTTTTAGACTGAAGTGGAAATAAAACTGGCTCAGACAGCATTGAAGACTGATTTTTTTTAACCTTGATAATGGTCCGTCTCAACTAAATATGAATACTTGCAATGATTACCCAATCTCCCATTTTTGTGAGAGACATGTCAGTCAGATGGATTTTGTTATATTGATGGATTACACTGTGGGTTTCGAAGCCATTCCTCACCATCAATGATGAACAGTTAAAAAATAAAAAATAAGGTAACATTTTAGATTAGGTTCATTTACTATTCATTAGTTGTTTATTAGCATACATATTACTAGCATATTGGCTGTACATTAGTACTTCTAAAGCACATATTAATGCCTTATTCTGCATGACCATATTCTAGATCCCTTAACCCATCCCTACCCCACACCTAAACATAATCACTATAACTGTCTTACTATCAATAAGCAGTAATTAGGAATTTACTAAGGGGGAAACTCCTAGTTAATAGAGAATTTGTGTACCCTAATCTAAAGTATGACCTAAAATACACACACACACAGATCGATCTATCTATCGATCTATCTATAGTTTCTTTGTTTGTTTGTTTGAGTGTACTGGAAGCTTCATGAAGACAAATTCCTTGTGTGTGTAATAAATCTGATTAGATTTAATTGTTTTATCATTCTTTTTATTTTTCCCCTTATTTGATGAATCAGTTCCTCAAATGTATCTGTACCTGATTTTCCCCATAATTTCAAATCTGAGCTGGCTGCTGTAAATATTTGTTTAGGATGCCTGAATTAAAATAAATCCCTACCATTCAGCTATTCTTTTTTAAATGTCTTAGCTATCTTAAATAATGACTAGGCCTATATGCACAGAGCAAAGAAGAGCTAATGAAATTGAACCAGCTACTCTGTCACTGTGTGAGTAGACTAGCATGTGAATGATCAAGCCAGCTATAACAAATATTAACCATATTTTCCCTGTTTCAATGTTTCTAGGAAATGTTCAAAGCTGGGAAGTAAAGTAACTGTTTCTAGTAGGTATATTTTGCCACTATTTGGTCATTGGGAAGTAATTACATTTACTTTTAGTTATTATTTAGCACTTCTAACAAGCCTATGTTTCACTAGAAATTATTAAAATGTCTCAGCCAAAACATCAAACACTGATCGACATAACATAACAGATTTTTGACACCTTCCTTGAAAAATGTCAGGTTTTCTCTATGTATTTTTACAACAGTAAATAATGGTCTGTAATCATATTTAGGATTGAGGATAATAATTTAAACACTGAAAAAAACATATTTATTGAGCACTAATATAAACATTGGTTGCTGCGTGATTCATCAATATTTTTTAAACTAAATGATAAATAAATCTTTGCTGAAATTAATGGCACAGTTCCCTGAAAACAGTTTTGAGGGAGAGGCTTAACTGCCACAACACTTCCTCCCAGCCACTAGTCATCTCCCATCCTCCTTTATTTCCACCTCATTGTGCAGTAAGTGCTAAATAACAGCTAAAAACCTTCACACCTGAAGCCTTTTAGGCTTTAGGAACATATGTCAAGACATGAATGCAGGTGATGGGAGGGAAGAGGTAAAAAAGAAAAAAGGGCTTGGTGACAGCCTGAGAAAGAAAATTTATATTGAAGGCAAAGCAAGTTATTAATTTTGATGAAATATTACAAGACAAACTTTTCTGAATAACACTCACAAATGAATCATGCACAACAAAACATTTATGAAAAAAAGTATAAAGGGTCAGTTTCATGTTGACTCGAAGTGTAAAACTGTTCAATACTGCATTAAGAACTAATGCATTAAGCAACACTATCTCACAACCAATTCATACGTATTTTACGAGGTGGCTAAAGTTTAGACAAATCGTATGAATTCGTACGAGTGAGGTCGTACGAATTCATACGATTTGTCTAAACCCCAGTGATGGGTAGGTTTAGGGGTGGGGTTATTCGTACAAATTCAGACGAATTTGGCACCTCGTATAATAAGTACGATTTAGCAAAAAACGTATGAATTTGTACGAATTAGCCACCTTGTAAAATACGTATGAATTACCGTGAGATCGGGTTGCATTAAGAATGAGCTTGGGTTTTCAGATGGATAGACAAAAATGGGGTTTCTCTGATATTTTTGTTTCTTAACACTGAAATTCAATTGTTAACATTGTTTTTACATTTGAAAACAACACTAAAAATAAAAAAAGTTGAAATATGTTGTTTACATAAGCATTCAGTGTGGCAGAAGCTTTAGGTTTACACAGATGAAGAAGAATTGCCCTAACAAGGACATAACTGACAAACTTCTGGCCTCAAACTGTGAATCACCAAAATTACTACCACATTGTCTGGCTGAAAACTCTAAAGTTAAGAGCTATGATTCCGAAGGAGAGCTGTGAATATGAAGATTAAATAACTGAAATGCCTAAATTAGGAAAAATATCCAAGTGTTTGGATACAAGTCATTGTTTGTTGAATAATCAGAAAGTGTCTAAAAAGGTCATTCCTCAAAACTCTGCATTAACAAGAGGGAAGATTGTGACCGATGCCATAGAGAAGCTGAGAACCTGCACCAGTCAAACATATCAAGAGTTCTGCATAACATGAGCCTTTATGGGAGAGTGGCACAAAGGAAACAATTACTCAAAATGAAAGCATGTCAGAACTCTAGAGAGTCTGCCAAAAATCATAATAATGACCAAGTGTGGTGTGGGAAGTGATTTTGTGGTCAGATGAGAGAAGAAGTGATATGCTGACTAATTCTGACTTTAAATAAATAAATAAATAAATAAATACTTTTAGTCTTGAGAAAAAGTTTGAGAGAAAAAAAAACAGGCTTCTTTTGCTGTGACATTGTGACCCCTTGTGATCACTTTTGATCAACCCATTTCAGGAAGCAGTTCTACAAAAGCATCTCATCAGAGAGCTGAAAAGATGTGTAGGTCTCAGTACCCCTTCGAGCCTCCCCAAGTCTCCCTTTACCCATTGCAGCTCTGCCAACTGCTCAGGTCCCATTGACTGGGAGGTAAAGGGGGGTGGGGGACTCATGTGGGGTAAGGGGAGGAATTGTGTGTGTGTCTGTTGTTGGGGACTGTTGAACAGTTTGACCTCAAGCTGCAGTTTTAGGTTTCTCCTGCAGAGGTCTGTATATGACTCCCAATGAAACTATTGACTCTAATCAATGTGCCACAGCACTGAGGCATTATGGGTGTGTTCACACTTGTATGCAAGGTAAGCAATCGCACCAGAGTTCATTTTAATCAAATCAAACCTGCCAAGTGTGAACCCTTATTGTCAAGAACTGGCTGTAAACAATGCGTTTGGGTATGGCAGTTTGAGATACCGAGAGTTAGACAGCAATTAATTTGAAAAACACATTTTTTATGTACACATTAGATGACAGCAAAGGTAAACGCAAATGTAAAAAGAGGGGGAATGAGCATGAGCAATCGAACATCCAAGACTGAATAATACTGGAAATTATACTTAATACTGGATTAGAGTGCATGTAATAACAGCCAAGCTCAGTTATTTGCAACATTTTCTGCAATATACTAGGAAGTTATTGAGTTTAAACACCTGGCAAATATAATATTTAAATCACAGAAGGATTACAAAACACAAGTAAATCTGAAACAACAAAACTAGAGATTTGCTACAAAGACATTGTTAATTTCAGAAAACCTTCACACCCGTCAGAATCTTTAAAAACAACGTGATACAGATTTTTGGTCAAACCGCCCATCACTCTGTCTACTGAATTCTCTTCATAATTATTCTAAAATGTTATATAAAATGTAATCTTATTTTCTTAATGTCAGATACATTTCAATTGCTTTTTTTAACTGGACCTTTATTATGGCTTATTTTACTGTCAGGGAATATATAATATATAACATTGTAAGGACTAATACAAATTTTAAAAAAATGTAAGAAAATGTAATCAAATCAGTTCATAAAGATAACAATTTACTTTAAAAGTTTATTTTAATTATTTAATTATTAATAATTTTTATTATAAGAAGTACGTTTTTACTGTGCAATTTCTGTAATCATTTCAAGGTAGACTTTTATTTTGCCGGGTTGTAATGAAGACCTTTAAGTTTGTGCTTGTTTTAATAAACAGTATTATTATTATCACTAATAACTGATGTACACTCTACTGTACAACAGTTTGACGGGTTGTCGTGAAGAACTTTGACTTTCTGTGTGTATATGATACGACAAATGTCGATAGTTTTATCCAATTAAACAGTGAAATGTTAATGAAGTGACGCTTAGAGCAGATTTACAGATGAAGATCATGTGTCCATATATAGGGAAAAAGCAGACGCTGAAATCATGGCAAGAGTCACGTTTGCTTCAGTACGTGTAGTAGTAGACGAAACTGCGGCGCTCATTCACACAGACATGGCAGAACATACAGACTTAAGATTTCAAAAGCAGTCTTTTTGAGCTTTAATATTCACAGACATTAGTCCGTATCAATACCTGATTCATTGTACAGCCCTACTTTTGATTTATTTATCCAAAAATTGCCAAATGATGTTCCGCTGTATACAGTAAGGTACATTTGTGACTGGATTCTGTGATTCCATCCGTGTTTTCTGCATCATGGAAATCATATTTCTCTACATGCTCTACATGGCATTTGCAGTATTAAAGAGAGTTAGTTTTGTGAGTTATTTATTGTTGTGTTATAAAGTTATTACCATTAGTGTAAGAAGGATATGCAGTTAATTGAGGTCTGCTCTCAATCCACTCTACATAGCGCTCTTCATGGCTATTGAATAGATACAGCAGCTGTTTCAGCAATGAGCTGGTATGGCGGTATTTGAAATATACATATCGGTCGCAAAATTGAAACCGGATGAACCGGTTTACTGCCCAGCACTGAGTAGACAGTTATGTTTTTGCAGCTTGTCAGCAACAGAAGAGGACAGCACAAAGGTATCAGCCAATGGATGTTTATTAACAGGCAATTGGGGAGACAAGACAAAGCACACAGGTAAGTCACTGAAGTTGAGCATCAATAACCACTTAATAATAATAAAGTCTCTTTCTCTTGCAGGAGCTGGCTGGATCCGACGAGATGAAGAAGCAGACTGGAGATGACTAACTGAAGACAGGCAGATGACAGGTAAGTAGCACAGGTAGAAGTCGGGCAGGTTATTGCCCCGTAGTGGATAACGAGACCAGACAACATGAAGCGGCAGAGTGAAGGTATTTATAGGCAATCCTGATGAGTGTTGCAGGTATAACCGGTTAGATACTCAGGAGACTGGGAATGAGTGGGTAGAGTTGAGAGGTCTGGTGCTGAGGGTGTAACTGAATCCATGACAGTAGCCCCCCTCTCCGGCTCCAGATGACTGCGGTGTGCGACGATGGGGATGCCCTCTCCCTCTTGGAGCGGGACGATCCAGGTGGCTGGTGTGTAAATCCGCTAATAGTGATGGGTTCTGGATGTCATCATGAGCAACCCACGATCTTTCCTCTGGGCCATAACCCTCCTACTCGACATAGTATTTGAGACGGCCACCCCTTTGTCAAAAGTCCAAGATGGTATTGACCTTGTAGATGAGCCCTTCCTCGGACTCCACTGGAGGAGGAGGTGGTACGTCAGCAGCACTAGACCCTGAGGAAGAGGAAACCAGAGAGTCAGTATAAGGCTTAAGCAGAGAGACATGAAATGTCGATGAGATGCGGTAATGGGATGGTAAGTTTAACCAGTAAGTAACATCGTTGATCTGCCTCTAGATGGTAAATGGACCTATATATAACGGGGACTCAGCTTGCGACAGGGCAGTCAAAGGCGGATGTCCCTTGTTGAGAGCCAGACCTTCTGTCCTGGAGTGTAAATGGGTGTCACACTTCTGGCATCGGCCTGGCTCTTTTGCCACCATACTGCCCTCTGCAGATGGACATGAGCTGAGTCCCATTCCCTCTCACTCTCCTGGAATCAATGATTCACAGCTGGAAAGTCTGAAGTCTCACCTGACCAGGGAAACAGGGGCGCTGGTTACAGAGTATGCATTGAAACAGAGTTAACCCAGAGGTGGACTGACAGAGGGAGTTGAGCATACTCGGCCCAAGGAAAGTAGCGGCTCCAGCTGTGCTGGTGGCTGTGACAGTATGACCTCAGGCACCTCCTAATCTCTTGGATGTTATGCTCAATTTGGTCACTGGTCTGTTGATGATAGCCAGAGGAGAGACTGACTGTGACTCCTAGTAACCGGAAGAATGTTTTCCACACTCTGGAAATAAAGTGGGGACCGCGATCGGAAACAATATCCTCCGGTAACCTGTAATGACTAAACACATGCTGAAATAACATTTCTGCAGTCTCCATGGCAGAGGCCAAGCCCTTGAGGGGGATTAATTTACACGCTTTGGAAAAGCGGTCAACAGCTACAAGAACACAGCTGTGCGATTCAGAGGGAGGTAGATCAGAGCTTTGGAAAAGTGGTCAACAGCTACTAGAACACAGCTGTGCAATACAGAAGGAGGTAGATCAGAGATTAAATCGATTCCGATGTGAGACAAAAGCTGGCGAGGAATGGGTAATAGGACAAATTTACCCTCAGGTAAATGGCACTGGAAATTGTACAAACTGAGCATCCTCTGATGTATTGAGCAACATCCTGGGTCATACTGGGCCACCAGAAGTGGTTGGTGATGAGCAAGAGGGTCTGCTGGCTGCCTGGGTGTCCAGATCCCAGAGATGTATGAACTGAGTCCATGAGGGAAAGGCGTAACGTCGTTGGAACATAAATCCGTCAATTTATAAATTAGCCTCTGCAATTTGGTTCTCTAGCAAACACATTGATGGGACTAGCGATGATGGCTGGAGGGAGAATCCGTTAGGGAGATGCTGTACTGGTCTCTGGTGAGTATAGATGTGACAATGCATCAGCTTTCTGGTTCTTATGGCCGGGTCTTTAGGTAACAGTAAAGTTGAATCGAGTGAAGAAGAGTGCCCAGCGCACTTGTCTAGGACTGAACCTCTTAGCCTCGTGAAGATTCCAGATTCCTTTGATTGGTGATGACCTTGAATGGATGCTTAGCTCCCTCCAGCCAATGCCTCTACTCCTCCAGGTAAAGTTTGATAGCCAGTAGCTCATGATTGCCAATGTTATAGTTACGCTCCGCTGGGGACAGTTTCTTTGAATAGAAGGCACATGGATGGAGAATGGGAGATTTCTCCTGCCGCTGAGCGAGTACCGCTCCTACCCCTGTGGTGGAGGCATCAACTTCCACGACAAAAGATCTGGATTGGGATATGCTAGAGTAGGAGCAGTGCAAAAGGCCTCCTTCAGTTGTAAAGGTTGGAAAGCATTAATGGCAGCTGGTTCCCAGGACAGAGACTTGGGCCGGTTTCTGAGCATGGAGGTTAGTGGAGAACTGATCTTGCTGAAGTTAGCGAAACCCAGGAAGCGTTGAAGTTCTTTAACGGAGGATGGTTGAGGCCAGTTCTGGTTCAGTCCATCTGGATGCAGTGCTCGCTGATGACATAGCCCAGGAAGTGAGTGGTGTCTCGATGGAATTCGCATTTCTCTAATTTTAAGTACAGATGGTTCAGCCGGAGCTTCTGTAGGACCTGCGTAACATGGTGGTGATGTTTGCCAAGGTTCCAGGAGTATATCAGAATGTCATCAATGTACACAATGATGAAGCGAAGGAGGAACTCCCGTAACACCTCATTCATGAATCCTTGGAATACGGAGGGTGAGTTGGCCAGACTATACGGCATAACCTGATATTCATAGTGGCCCGATGATGTAACAAAGGTGGTCTTCCATTCATCACCCTCACATATCCAAATGAGGTTGTAGGCAGGTCCAGCCTGATAAAGAAGCTGCTCCAGGGCTGCAGGAACCAGAGGAAGGGGATAGCAGTACTTAATGGTTTGTGAATTGAGAGTATGATAGTTGATGCAGGGCCGCAAGCCTCCGTCCTTTTTTGCACCATGAATGAGATATTTTCCCAGTGTAGGCAAACAATGTGGAGCGTCACAGTGGGGGTGCAGTGTGTAATTACTCCATGGCCTAGCGGCCTTTCCAGAATGGAGTGGATACTCAGGACCTGCGAGCAGGGTTTCTTCCTAATGTGGAGCTTGCAGGGGAGTTCCCAGGAGATGAAGTTGCCTGTGGATCCTGAGTCGACGAGGGCCTGAGCTGAAACAGAGTGATGAGGAGTGATCACTGTAAAAGCATTCGCGTCAGATTTGGTACTCACCACTGAGTGTGGTGGTCACACTGGGCATTCAGGTAGAAGACCACAATACAAGCTGACGCTTCGCATGTGACAGGTGAAAAGAGTCAGTATGCAATGAGTCAGTAGGTGCTGGAAGGGCGACTGGTAAGGAGATGGGCGAAGGATGCAGCGAAGGTGACTCGAGCTGACAGGCAGTGAGGCGCTGAGAGATCTGATGGCACATTGGATGAAGTTTTCTAAATCAATGAAGTCATCATAGATTGCCATCTGCTGTCAAAGCGATGGATTAAGGCCCTGATGAAAAGTGGTGATCAGTGCTGTCTCATTCCAACTGCTTACCGCTGCCAGGGTCCGAAACTGAAGAGCATATTCGGTCACTGCTGAGTGTCCTTGGCACAGGTTATAGAGTTAATTGTGTACAGACAGCAAATTGGCAGTTTGGTCGAATACCTCTTTAAAATGTGCTGTAAAGTCGGTCATTTTAGCTCGGCCTGATTGAAAGAGTTGTGGATGCATTTCAAAGAACAACAAACACTGCAATAGGAATCCGCTACATTCCTCCGCCTCACCTGAGTAGGTCTCTGGTTGGGCCATGGGACTTGCAAAGGCAGTAGCCGAACTAGTGGTGAGTGGTGGCTGAAGAGACTGTCGGAGCACTTGAACCAGCTCAGCAAATGGATTGGCTGTTAGATTGCGAGCCCCGTTGGGATCCATGCTCCTTATGCGGTCTGGTCTTCTGTCAGCAACAGAAGAGGAGAACACAAAAGTAATAGCCAATAGATGTTTATTCACAGGCAATTGGGGAGACCAGACGAAGCACACAGGTAGGTCACTGAAGTTGATTATTAAACCACTTAGCTTAAATAATAAAAAAGTCTTTTTCTCTTGCAGGAGCTGGCTGGATCCGACAAGACAGACTAGAGATGAGCGTCTGGTTTTTGACAGATGAAAGGTAAGTAGCACAAGTAGAAGTCTTTTTCTCTTGCAGGAGCTGGCTGGATCCGACAAGACAGACTAGAGATGAGCGTCTGGTTTTTGACAGATGAAAGGTAAGTAGCACAAGTAGAAGTCGGATAAGTTATTGCACTGTAGTGGATAACGAGACCAGACAATGTGAAGTCGCAGAGTGAGGGCTTATATGGGCGATCCTGATGAGTGTTTCAGGTGTAACCTAAGCCCTGAAAAGTGAAGCCAAAGCGACTTGATCACCCCCAGGTGGTTGGTCCCAGTATAGGCCATAAACCCCGCCCTCTCCATGTAATGTAATGGGATGTGAGACAAACTAAACAATTAAATTACAATTCAATTAATTTTTTTTCCAAAAATGGTTTCTGTCATTTTATGTAGTTTTTAATCAAGCTGATGTAAGTTCAAGTGTTTGTTTTTTGAAAATAAATTTTAGTTAGTTATTTGATGCTATAAAAACGGGGGTGTGTAGTCATGATTGACAGCTGTGATTGACAGCTTCTCTGAGTGAAGTAGTCACTGAGGCACCAACAGACTTTTTTGGGGGATTTTCAGGAGGAGATCGGAGCTTTAACTTTAACTTCTACTTTTTCATAACTGTTTATTTCACACCGATATAATGAGTTGTTTTGCAGTAAACTGTACTAAACTATTCTGGGGGAGTGTGGGCGAGGCCTTGATAGCGTGCTTACTCCACTGCATGCTCACTATTGCGCAGAATCGGAATCCGAGCTCACTACTGCGCAGACTCAGGTCCCAAATCAGCACAAGATGTCAACACCATATTGGGACATTAGCGGCTTCACTTTTCTACAATGGAAGAAAAGTGTGGTCATCCATATTTATTATAGTCTATGGTGTAACCAGTTAATACTCAGGAGATTGGGAATGAGTGGGTGGAGTTCAAAGATCTGGTGCTGAGGCTGTAACTGAATCCGTGATACAACCATCAAACTTCTGGCCAATAATACTGCTTCAATTTATTGTCACTTACTTTCTGATATACACTAACCTCTTTTTTTAAATAAGTTAATACTTTTATTCTGCTAGGATGCATTAAATTGATACTTAATAGAAAAACATTATGTGAACCCAAAATCTATATTTAGTTGAACTTGCAGCAGATTTCTAGTTTCCAGCATGCTTTGTATCTGACTATTTAAAGAAAATAAATGTTGAAATTAAATGTTATTTTGTGTGTTTTTTGCACAAAATTAATAAAGGGAGAGATGTGTTAATGTTTAATGTTCTGTTATGTTGGGACTTGTAGGGGTTTCTGCTATACTGCAGTTTTGCTACCATTGTGGTGAAGAGTTTGTGGTTAGGCTGAGGATGAGCTGCTACACTTTATGGCTATGTTCACACCATCAGTTACTGGAAATGACAACCGCATTTACATACAGGTGTGTGTCTCAAAATTATCCGTTCAAACAGCAACTTACAGTAGCGTCTCGAATACTGTCTGTATGAACGTGCAATGGGAGTCAAGCTTGCATTCTCTTATCAGAAATCATAGTGACAGTGACCAAAGTGATATCAAAGATGGCAACGTCCATAAAACTAAAAAGTCTTATCACTTTTGACACAAGAATCCAATCGAGCTGCAAATTCATCCAACAAATCTTCATTAACCAACAGAAGCTTTTATATCTGGGTGGAGAGTGGAGCATTTAAGTTGCACGTAGAACACAAAACTGATTAGAGTAGCTCCGGTGGAGAACAGTGACTGGATCTAAAACCTTCAGATGACACACAGCTCATATCTTCGTCACTGTAAGTTACCAAAAAGACAAATAACTTTGACAACTGTCCGCTGGATTGCACTGAGGAGCACAACGTATCACAAATCCACCTATAGATAATAAAATTAGTGGAGAACCGCCAACGTATCAGTAACATCTCATAACATTATTTATGCCATTGTAACTGCATTTATGCCACCTCTGAGCAGGATTAAACAGTGTATAACACAGTAAATACATTTAGATGCAGCTTGCCCTACTGCAGTGCAAAGATGGCTTTTCAATTGAATTTTTGATTTAGTTTCATTTATAAAGGGGACATATTATCCAAAATTCACTTTTATAAGTTGTTTGAACACAGATGTGTGTCCACAGTGTGTGTAAACAACCAGCCTATAATGGTAAAAATCCACCCACTCACTTTTTTATAATCCCCTGAAAGGGGACCTATTATGCAAAATTCACTTTTGCATGGTGTTTGCACATAAATGTGTGTTGGCAGTGTGTGTACACAACCACCCTATAATGATAAAAATCCAACCACTCCCTTTTTTTTTAATCCCCATAAATCATAAGCAGTGTCTCAGAACAAGCCGTTTCCAGATCCCTGGCAGTGTGACATCACAAAAGCCACAGGCCCTGCCCACGAATGTTGACAGACACTGCCGTTTTAACTCAGAACCACCCTGAGCGAGTTCACAGCAAGTACAGTCCGCCATTGCTGCACTGACGAGAATGTCTCCCAAGCGTTTTAGGTGTTCTGTAGCTGGATGGATTAATCCACATAGCTCTCTCCATTTACTCCCGAAATCTGAGCCGCTGAAGACGAGGTGGATTCATTTTGTTTTCCAAGAAAATGCTCCCTTAACTCTACCGAAATTCGTTTATGTCTGCGTGAATCATTTCACACCGGACTGCTTTGTGAACGAATGTCAATACAAAGGGACAATACAAAACAGAGGTTGTGCTAAAAATGTGTTACTCAAGGATAGATAAGTACTGTTCGTGACCCAGCTTACAGTCTCCAGAGTGATACTGGATACGGCAGTAATGAAGGTGAGAGCACTTTATTACAATTCATCGGAGTTGATTTACAGATATAAAGTTTACCAGTTTATTAAGCACCACCCAAAAAGGCATAAGGTCTTTATATATTTGTTTACTGTTAGTTGTAACGAGTGTTTCTGTGTAATTCGCTATGTATGTTGATGACAATGCAAGGGAGAGAGAGAGAGTTTATGGATAATATTTTAATGCACACTTGCACTGTGTTTTATTAAGCTCTTACAGTGATTCTCTAGAGTGAAAACGCATGCTTCATCTTTTGTGTGAAGTACAGTAAACATCATAAAACTCATCTGTAAAGTTTTGGACATCATTCGGACGGTACAACAGGCTTGTACTAATATGTTGGATAAAAACAAGAAGACAATTTAAGTTAAAACTGTAATGGACTGTATGCACGGAGCGTTTTTTAAAACTTCCACATTAATATAAGCCAGCTCGAAAACTTCCGGTGAGATGTCATTTGCTGGTGTGTTGAGCATCAGTAGTGTAATACTTAGTTTATAATCAGAATATAGTCACTTAAATAGTCAGGCATAGCATAAATAGTCAGGCATAGTCAGGCATTTAGTTATTCAAACTTAAAATGGCATAAAAAAATAAATAAATAAAGACATAACTCATTGTTCCTCCTCGGCTAAATTCAATTCGACTATCAGTTTTCACACTTTTATGTGAAAAAAAGCTTCAAAAATTAAATATTTATTGTGCACTTTAGTTAGATTAATTGAATAAAATGTGTGTTTTTTCAAGTGTGCTGAAATCATTGATCTTCCGCTGCACTGACTGACAGCTGCTGTGATTACAAATTGAAAGAGCGGTGCTCGCTTTCTGTGTCATTCATTCACAAGAAAAGTTATTGTTTTTCTTAAGATCTTTTGAGTATTTCATACTTCACATTGACAAAATGTATTTTTAATAGTTATTTTATAATGTTTAATATTTAGTCAAAAACAAAGTGAAAAACGATTAGAGTAAATGGCTGATATGCGCAAATAAATGCTACTTTGCTGCCATCTGCTGGTTAAAGTGGTAATTATTGTCTTTTTTATTTTTAAATAAGTGTTTTCTATCAAATGTTGAATTTCCTACATTTTGAAACATTCGGTTTTACAATGGGGACAATCTCAGAAGGATGAACAAATAATGTTTGTGGTCATCACATTAAAAATAACATTTGAAATGCTGGGGGAAAAAATGCGTGCGTGTCTAATTACAGACACGGCGTTTTTAAACGGTCCCAATAGCTTTGTCTTTATTGCAATCAATAAAACTGGTTTATTGGCTAATTAGATAAAAGTGATAACTGCATTAAAATATGAATACAACATTAAAAAGTCAAACATTGATGGTTTTGTGTTGATGTATATCGACTACAGAATGAACAGCTAACAGTTCACCGGAAATGCCCGAGCTGGCTTAATGACAACCAGGAAGTAACCGTGCATATAGCCTATTGAACTAAACTATACCTGTTCTATCTCCATGCAGCATACATTCACAGTTTCTGACATTATTGTGCGTCCTGACTGGATCCTGTCACTGGAGGATTAGCTCTTAAAGCTCAGCCCTCTTAGGCCGAATACAGCAGCTCATTTGCATTTAAAGGGCCCACACTGAAACGGCGTGTTTTTGGTCAACCACAAAAAGTGGCAATTTTAACATGCTATAAAAAACTATCTGTTGGGTATTTTGAGCTAAAACTTCACATACACACTCTGGGGACATCAGAGACTTATTTTACATCTTGTAAAATGGGTCATAATAGGTCCCCTTTAAATCAAAGTCTTTCCAAAGTGAAAAAGTGACGTGACGTGTAGCCAAGTATGGTGTCCCATACTCAGAATTTGTGCTCTGCATTTCACCCATCTAAGTGCACAAACACTCAGCAGTGAGTATTGAACACACACAGCGTGAACACACACCCGGAGCAGTGGGTAGCCGTTTTTGCTGCGCTCCGGTTAGCACTTAGGGGTTTGGTGCCTCAGTTGGAAGAGAGCACCATTCATTCACTCCCCCCACCTACATTTCCTGCCATTACTGAGACTCGAACCTGCGACCTTTAGGAACATAAGAGTCTCCATAGACTCCTGGCATCTGAGCCACTGAGGACACTGCTGGATTTGCACAAAAGATTAACATGACGGTACATGCCAGTTGATGAGTTGAATCAACTTAATTTCACAACAACTACATAAATTTATCCACTTTCAGAAATGTCCAGTTGCATTCTAAAAGTTGTAACTTCTTGCATCTCCAGCAGTGTCAAGACTCTGGTTTGAACATGTAAGGCTGAACAATGCTACTGACAATTTCTGATATTTTGGCTGCGCGAGATTCTCCAACGCAACGTCATTGCCATAGAAACCAAAGCAGATATTCCAGAAAACGAAAGAGCGGCATGGACACACAAATCGGATCTAAACAGTTGGGATACATAATGTGTATATGACACAAGCTTCTAATAAGAATTTATTTTTTGACATGCGCACACTGCAAAAACATAGAGTTTCTGCTGTTTGCACATACTATTCTCCTACATTGCTTCTTTTCCTTCTTTTAAAGAGCAGACGTACTATTTACAGTATCTACTTCAGGTCCTGATTAGGAGACGGTGAGCACATGAACCGTTGTGCCGCTGCTTATATTTATCAATCAGTAAAAACACGCCCAAAATAAAGTGTCTGTGGATGAGAGTATGAAGTGAGGACTGATGGGACGTATTTCTGCTCCACTTCACAGTGGTAGGAGAAATTTAGAATCACACTACAGTCATTTATGACATTTTACATAACAACAACTGCAGCTTATTCTTTCATTACACCATTTCTACGTCATTGCACATGCGCAATCCTTGCAAGTTTCAGTTTTAAATCCAATAAAGTGTTTACATTTCCTCTCAATCAGATTAGAAAAGGAATAAACCACCCCTTCGATTCTGATGGAAATTTAATTCTGATCAAGCTCAGTCAGATTGATTAAGGTGTTTACATGAAGGCTTTTCAGTCAGAGTGAGCCGTCAATCCAATTACTAATCGATAATTTGGTTGCATGTAAATGTAGCCACTGAAGACTTGAGTAATGCTGCTGAAAAATTCAGCTTTGCCATCACAGTAAATTTTTTTTAAAAAATATATTAAAATGAAAAACTGTTATATTAAATTGTAATATTTCACAAAATTACTATTTTAATGTATTTTTTTAATCAAATAAAGGCAGCCTAGGTGAGCATAAGAGACTTTTCTCAACAAAAAAAATCTTACCGACTTCAAACTTTTGAACGGTGGTGTATAACATTGTAGAATATGTTAAATGTTGTATATGCTATGTACTGCACACTACTGAAAATACAGCCCTTATGTAGCCCCGCCACTTTTCAGCACTGCACTCGTAGTGTTCTGTCTTCCGTTTCCACAGCATGAGGGTAAGATAAGATCTTACAGATTTATGAATGAACCACTCGTTTTAAAATCTTCCCTGTCTACTGACATTTGTTATGATATCCGCTCCAAACATATGCTCTTGATAACTTTTGTTAACTCTACAATAAGTAAATCCACTTCACCAACTAATTATTCTTCGACAGCAATGCCATAGAAGCATACAGAGCTACCACAAAAATAGAAGTTCAGTTTCTATTATTTCCCTCTATAGGGGCTTTCGCACTGGAGGAACCTTTTCATAGTTCCTAGAACTATTGGCTGAAGTACCCGGATTTTGCAGTGTTCGCACCACAGGAACTAGGAACGATTTTAGTTCTAGGAACGCCTTTTGGGGGAACTAAATTAGCTCCTACTTCAGAGTAGGGTCTAAACCAGCACTATAGGAACTATCAGTGGCGTAAGTGTGCGTTGATTGGTCAAACGCATGTCAAACACCGGCACCCGGCATTTTTAAAAAGCTGTGTAAACATATTTACTTCACGAACATGGAAAACAACGAAAACGGCATTTACCTGTTGTCTGCAGGGTTGTGTTCTTTTCTCCGCCTCGATGATATGTAATACTGAAAGTTGTCATAGGAGATAGCCCCACTTTTTGCAGTCAGCGTAAATTATGAGTTTACATTCCATCACCGTTATCATGAAAACAAACACAGCGACGATCATGGCATCCTCCATCCACTGTTTTTTAGCGTTTGTAAATGCCGCGTTGTCGGCTGCTCCAGAGTTTCTATTCCCAGTGTGAATGCAACCAGGAACACGGCCCGGGGGAGAAATTAGTTCTCTGGGAACTATCCTAGTGGATAACCTATAACTATCCTATAACTAAGTTCCTAGAACTATTCAGTGCGAAAGCCCCTTATCACATATCTGTTCCTCTCATCAACCCATATACATAAACAAATACTTCTGTCTCTTTAACCTACATACTTCATTCTCATTCTGTGTATGTGGACAGAGATGGACAGAATGAGGCCAGAGACAGTGAGGGTCTAATCGAGCTGGTATAAGGAATGCCTTTCAAATCTATGTATTACAGCACAAAAGTAAACATTCATGTCTTTTCATTGTATAACAGACACACAGAACATCCGAAAAGCAACCAATCAGCTTTAAAGGCATCAGCTCCATGTGTCAAAAGTGCCAATTCAATATGGATTTACAATAACAAGCCATTCAGCTAACCTACACTCTCTCTCTCTTCCCCTTGCTTACTGGGGTGGGGGGTGGGGGGAAGCACTAAATGGGATATTGAGCCTTTCCCCTGTAAAAATTGGGTCAGCTCTCTGTAAGCCAGACAGTCTGTCTCAGAGACGCCCAAAAAGCACCATAGTCGGGCAGAACGGCACACTGCACTACATACACACACTGTGAGCCAACTATCAGGCCGCCCTGCCTCACAATTGTGCCCCTTTTGAGTCCAGGACTTTAAAGAGATGTGTGGAAAACACTGCGGCATGTCCCAAGGCCCACCGCACAGCAGCCGCAGACTTAAACTTAGGGAAATCACCTGTAATTATACATACTGTAAGACCAGAACACTGCCATGGTTGTAAAGCATCAGGATCACTATAATCAGGGTATCACTAATCAATACAGGGGTGGTCTGAACTGAATGCCCTTTATACAGGACAGTGATACAACTATTCAGTCGAACAGCGATTTAACATTGTAACATTCCAACTAAACTAAACTAAAAATTAATAGTAAATAAAATAAAAAAAAAATAATAAAAAATAGTAACATCCACAATAAAAAAGCAGAAATGGTTCAATGGTAACAAAGCTAGCTTTGTTAAGAAAGCATCCTAAAAATGAAATTTCAGTTTTGTCTACAACAACAACAACAACAACAACAACAAAAAAACCTCAATGGCTTTAAAACTTATTTCATTTGGAAAAGATGCATGCTAACCAAGAAGCATGTAATTTGCAATTAAGTTAAACATTTATATTTAATACAGTTAGCTAAGTACTGCTGAATGTACTGACAAGCATTTATCATAAACCAAAATATACTTTAATGTCATTTATATTAAAACTTGTAGGTATTGAAATATATTTGTAATTAATTACACATTTGTATTGAAGTTGCAACTCTAAATTTCGTGAATATTATATTATCTGCAAGCTTTTTTATTTTTTTATTTTACAAATATACTTTTAAGATATGAAGTACAAAGTGCCCCTATTATGCTATTTTTAAAGGTTCCTAATTTTGTTCTGGAGGTCTCCTACAATAGGTTTACATGCATCTGAGGTCCAAAAACACTTTAATTTTCTCATAAAATACACTAAAGCTTTTGTATACAAACAGCGTTTGAGGGCGGGTCAAAATAGACACTGTTCATAGGCAGAAAATGAAGACCATAGGCTGGTATTATGCAAATTTGTTACAAACCTACGTACGTTTGTGCAGGAAGTAAGACTGTAATACTGACGACTTGTTTTAGGCAGTTCAGAATCGGTTCTTTCTTTTACTAGACAATAACTACATTTGTTGTGCATTTTGATCTTTGAAACTTTGGTTACACTTTATTGACAGTACAGTACTTGACAGTACGTGTACTTACAGTGTACTTACCCAAGAAAGTTCTGGTAATATAAGGTAACATGGGTTAAGGTTAGGCTTAGGGGTATGTTCAGGGTTAGTATCTAGTTATAACCCAGTTATTGTAATTGCTATCAAGTGCTACCAAAACTTTGCAGCACTATTACATTCACAAACAGCTATATTACACACTACATAAAAAAAGTACAATAAGGGCACTTTAATACAATGAAGCATGCTTCTTTTTCAAAAGGGAGGAGGTATAATCATGAAATGAATTCTAGGTTTGTCAACTGACTACAAATGTGTGAATTGCTGACCAAAGCAGTGCAAGATCATATCCTGAAATGTCCAAACTATAGAATCCAAGCTGTCCACAGAGAATCCAAGCTGGCAGGTTGTGGCACAGAGCAATAAAAACATCTTAACACTGTTAAATCATGTTCATTCAAAGGGTCATGAACAACATAGTGCATTCTACTGAGCTACAGAATAGAATTTGTTTTATAAATATCAAAATAAATATATATCAATTATTTGTGAAAAGCTAACTTTGCAAACTGATTACTTTGCTTTTAGTTGCATTCAGTTTAGTTGCATTTCTTGCATAAGCAAATCAAACCCCCTCCTAAGAGCTCGCAGGAAGTTTCTGCAAAGCTGATTTTACCTCAATGCCGCCAAAGCATTCCAGTCCAGCCAAATAAGGAAATCCTTAATTGTCCATATCTGTCTGCAAGGAACCTTGGACATAAGAGTGACCTAGTATTTTGGGGGGACGGAAAACACATTTTCTGCTGATTGAATAAAAAAAAATACAAGGCAACTATACAAAACCTCAAAAGAAAAAAAAATAATAATAACAGTGACCCCAAGTACACTTAGACACACAACTGCAAAATATCAAGCCAAGTGGCATCAGCAGGCAAATAAGTTGAAGCTTCTTGGAGAACCAAGCTATTTTGAATTTTTTTTACTTTTAAATAACTGATCCCACGGTAAAATAATAATAATAATAATGATATACAAAATAATACATAATAAAACACGAATGTTTATTATAACAATCATTTCACAATTGAAAACAAACTTACTTTCATTAAAAATTTCATATTTGACATTCAAATATGTTTTGGGTCCACTGTGTGTGTCAAATGAATTAAAAATTCAAATAAATGAACTCACTTGGATTAAGTAAAAAATACATATTTAAATAGAAATGCAAATACCGCAGGTGTCTAATAAATGAGAAGACGTATTGTTGGGCTGAACAAAGGGCAGCATGACATGAGGCGTTTCTAGAGTCCAGCCATCCTATCTTTCTAATTCTTTACATTTAGACCAGCAGAAAGGCAGCAAAGGAGAAGAAAAGAAAAAGAATGAAAGAAAGAGAGTATTTAATAATCACCCCTTCATCTCTCTCCCTGCTCTCTCACTTGTGAAAGAGCCGATTCTCCCCAAAGCTCTTGAGGTGTGACAGCTAGAAAAAGTGGGTCCTTGAATACTAATGGGATTTCTCTCACTCTTAGAAGATTGCTGGGCACTGAAGCGAACTTCTGTGATCCATTCTAAGTGTTGCTGGCCCCGCTGGAATTGTTTCCTGAGAGAATACAAGGCTTCGAGCTCAAAGACACACCTGCGGCTTGGTACTTTAGACCACAACCTGGTACAAAAATGTCCTCATTTGAAACAACTGACTTAATACTTTGCAGCTAATCTGGCCACACGGTGTACAATCCTCAAAGGTTAAAACATTTAACAGATATCTAAAAGTTTCCGTTGAGATCACAGCAGATAGTAAGAAAACTTCTCATTATGTATCAAATAATTTTACAACACTGTACATCAACAAAAGCAATTAATTGTAAATATAAAAAAAAAAATTATTTAACACAACTATACCACAAATTACTGTAATTAACTTACATTTTAGTCTGTTTCTCGCACAAAGCTATTACATGGCTTTTGAAAACAAGTTATTTGGACTATTCCTCCTGGTTCACTCCTGAGTCCTGATCATTCATTTTTGTCCTCTATAAAGAACAATCTGTGTTTTTAGAGATACAAGATGTTTAGGCTTTGACCATGACAACTTTTCTTTTTATAAATGCCTGAAATAACAGTTCCAAACGTTTAAGAAACCGTATATATTCTATTTTATAATTATCAATTGTATTGTTTATTTTAAATCATTTTCATGGGATGCTTTTCACAGAAGAGTGTTATTTTCTTTTACAAGAAAGGCATTGATTTCTTACATGGCCTCTGTAGACGACATCAGGACTTACACATGTTTTTAACTGTTGAGGGTACACTAGAGGGGCCGGTTGCACCAGCTGTGCGTAAGTTACAACTTAGCCTAGTCTTGATGTAAATGGACACTAATTAAGTAATTAAACTTAGCTGAAGCGTAACTACATACGTTTCCGATCAGGAGTAACAGTTGGAATAAAATAACGGACTGACTGAACTGCATCAATAAGCTCCTGTTTTACCTGACAGACTACAATTTTTTAGACATGTATGATAATACTGACATTTACACTTCCTTACATTTTAAGAGAGAGAACATTATGTGAATAGATTACTATTTTGTTAGGGGC
This sequence comes from Ctenopharyngodon idella, assembly GCF_019924925.1. Lineage (NCBI taxonomy): Eukaryota > Metazoa > Chordata > Actinopteri > Cypriniformes > Xenocyprididae > Ctenopharyngodon > Ctenopharyngodon idella. The sequence goes on from NC_067226.1 coordinate 14,085,608, forward strand.
TCATCATCAACATGAACCCGTCCTAAACAACACGCCGCTGTGTACATCGCTCCGTGTGCATGTCAAATAAATAAATGTAATTTCATGGTTTTTTTTGTTTGTATCAGTATTTATTTATTAATACACATTCATTTCAAATACAGTTTCTGAATGTTAATTATGCTACATGTAAAAAATACCTATTATGATCACGGTTAAGTAGTATTATATTTAATTTATTTTTACCGTTTGTTATGCACGGCAAAAGTTAGAATGAAGCATAAACTGAAATTCACAACACAACTTCCGCTCACGTGTTTGAAGGCTGCTATTGGAATATTGAGGCTAATCGTCATATTATGTTCGTTACAAACTAGCTAGTAGATTCTGGTGTGAACTTTAAATTCCAATTTAAGTAAGAAATTACGAATGGCTGGTGCAACCCTACACCCTGGTGAGTACGGTTAAAAAAAATTCCCAGAAAAAATGAGATGTTCCTATCAAATGAGTTATTCCTATCTTTGACAAGCTATTATTTGACCAGCCATTATTAGTTTTGTGTATCACAAATTGCCCCTTTTAATTTCTTTTAAAATAAATTAATACTTCAGTAAGGATGCATTAAATTGATCAAAAGTGAAACATTTATAATGTTACAAACAAATTCTATGGTAAACAAATGATGATCTTCTATTCATCAAAGAATCCTAAAAAAATATCATGATTTCCACAAAAATATTAAGCAGAACAACAGTTTTCAACATTGATAATAAAAATAAAAGTTTCTTGAGCAGCAAATCAGCATATTAGAATGATTTCTGAAGAATCATACTAAGAGTGATACTCAAGACTGAAGACTAACGGTTGCTGAAAAATAAACTGCCATTACAGGAATAAATTACATTTTAAAAAATATTCAAACATTTGATTGTAATAATATTTTACATTACTATTTTACTGTATTTTTGATCAAACAAATGCAGCCTTGGTGAGCAAAAGAGATTTCCATTTCAAAAATGGTAAAAAAAATAAATAAATAAAGCTACAACATAGGGGTGCATCAATTATGACAAAATGTTATTTTTGGTTGATCTGTCCCTTAGATTGAACTCTAGAAGTCAGAATATGAAATACAAAAAAAACAGCAAAGTTGCAAAAAATTGAAGGAGGCCATGGAAATCTAATGTCTTCCTAAAGTCTAAATGGCATCAAAGCACACAAGTAGAGGATCAAATACAGTGACCACAGACCACAGCCACTCAAACTCACATTTAACATGAAATACTACACACAGGCACACAAGACAATTAACATAAAAGGCGCAGCGCCAGCTCTCATACAAATCAGCACGGACAGCAGAGTCAGACTGGTCAACGTGAGTGGCCCTGCATGTTCAGGCAGTGGCAGTGTACGTTCCAGCAGTGCATCCGAGCAGAAGCGATGCAGCAGTTACAGAGAATTCCAGCTTCTTTCATCTCACCAGAGATAAAAAGCTTGTGTATAGCACAACTACTGAATACTCTTCATTCATTATTCTGGTGATTCACTCAGCACGCACCTGAGACTGATATAGGAGTGGTGACAAATTTGGGAGGGAACGGCAACTAAGATCACAAATGCTTTGTCACAATATTATTTTGAAGAAGGCAATAGAACATGCTACAGGAAAACAGACGTTTTTTAAGTCCGTGCCATATTATAATATGTTACCTCCAGCTCTTTCTTGGTGTAAGTGAACAGACACTCATATAAGAAACCGCTAAATTATGATGGAGCATTATAATATTAGTCCTGCTGGGGAAGAGGAAAGCAGCACATCTTAATAACTAGGTTACCAAAGACTGGAAAGCAGAATGCATTCAATGTAATCGCACTGTAATGTAATGTAACGTAACTGCACCAGGTGAAAATACAAAATTTAGAATTCAGAGACTATAAATCTGTGTAGGAGCATTAGATAATATCATATACGTATAACAATGTACTATACAGTGTTGTAACCAGCACTCAAAGACTTTTTTCACCAAATATTTTTTAGTGATTTCTAGAAAAAGATTTCAGAGAATGCATTCACAAAGAACTATTTATATTATTAGAAAATGTTGTTATATACAATAAAGATATTTCCATGCCTTCCAAATCTATGCCTTTTCCAGGCCTGAAAATCACAGTTTTAAAGACCCTGACATTTCAAGGTTTCCATCACTGCAGGAACCTTTACAGAGAAAACGACTGGAGCTTAAAAAAAAAACACAAAAACTAACTTGGTGAAGAAAAAAATAATCGCAAAGCTGCTTCAGTTATATTTCTAAGATAAATCCACCTACATATACGTACCTATGATAAATCACATTCCAATACTTAAAGACAAACTGACTTCACATTGACTATATGAGTGAATCTTGAGGAAAGGTATCTTTATGTTGCTAGTAACACTTTCAATTACCTCTCACTTTCAAGTGAGAGGTAATTAGGCTCTTTACAGAGTACTGGGGGCATCTGATGTCTCATAACATCCCCACTACAGCCTTACGTGCTGCTTTAAACCTCTCACTCCAGAGAGTCAGCATTAAGATCGCTCCATCCGAACTGAAGACCAGTGATGGAGAAGACAGGATTAACACGTGCACCAGTGTGCGCGCTCGCGCGCATTCAGGACCAGTTCGTGTGTACTGTCTGGCTTCATATAGTCTCTATCTGCTTTTTACATTGCCAAATAAACTAGATCCAGTCGGAAAACTCCCATGCGCACTAATCTGTCTGCCTGTGATGAGATGGGCGGATTATACACCATCAGGACGGCAAAAGACCGCAGACACTAAACACTGTTGTTTAATAAGTGCTCAATAGAGCAGATGACATTCTTATGATGTCCTAAAAATGTCCTACCTTCCTCTCCATGGCAGATGGTTACTGTGGCCGGTTGGTCGCTAAAGGGCAGCGGACGACAGATGAAGAAGCGGATGAGGAGCGATGGAGATGAAGTTCTTTATAGCTTAAATCAGAAGCACACACTCCCTGTTGCTCGGTGCTGGAGTGACTGGACAGTCAGTGTGGAGAGAGAGGCAGCGGAGTGAGGAGGGGACGCAGCCAGAGACGGTGAGCGCTGAGGCGCAGGCGCGTCCTGTCCACCGCTGCTTCGAATAAAACTCGAGGATTTAGAGGGAGCGTCATCAAATTGCACGCCTCTCCCTGCGCGCCGTTACAGTCAGTCAGTCTAACGGGCTGCTGGAATACAGTCGGAACTTTGTCGAACAGGCCTAATATATTAAGCAACATGCGTATGAAAAGTCCGCCAAATCTCTGCATAAGAAGATGAAAGTGAAGAGAAGATGGCAGTAATGATTAAACAAGTTTACAAAGACTACTTGTCACATACAAGTGGTCTCCCCCCTTACAATAACCGGCGTCTATAAACGCGTGACGCCGACAAGAACTCTTAAAAGGGGTTAATGTGTGTAATTATTATTAATATAAGATTATAAGTGATATTTAAACTCAGAAATGTGAATTCTGATATTTACTCACCCTCATGGTGTTCTGAAGCTATAGGACTTTCTTCTATGGAACATAACAGATGTTTTTGTCCATACAAATTAATCAGTGGCGACCAAAACGGTTTAGTTACCGGCTTAGTTCAAATATTCTTCTTTTGTGTTCCACAGAAGAAAACAGTTCATACAGTTTTTAAACGATTTCTAAAGATTCTATTTGGTACTTTCCTCTTTTTTTTCTGTCCAATCAGGCATCTTGCAGTACAAGGGTCCAGCAGAAGAGGCCCTTCATTTTGTTCCACCAAACATTCACTGAAGAATGAGAGACCAACATTCCAGCACCTTATACTTTCAATATCATCCTCAGGAGAAACTGTCCATAAACCTTAAAATGTATCTTGATATAAATGGATGTTGACACCAGGGTCACTAAATTATGATGGAACATCACAATATAATTCCTGTTGGGATGAGAAAGCAGATAATCCTGAAGCCTGGAAAGCAGAATATGCATGGACACACAGGTTTGAGCCATGCTGTAGAGCACAATTTCACACTTAAATTACATGAACTACAGAAATTTGTGCTTTCAGAAGTATTTATTGATTTATAGATGCAGTTATTTTCACCTTCTTCAACAAGGTAGGGGGGAAATGAGATTCAGCAATCTTCCTGACACTTATGTCCATCTTCACTCCATTACAGGGTTTCAAACAGGTAAGGTGGAAAAAAGGTGAGAACATTGCACGGGGCGGGGTCATGCTGCGCACGGAATTGTTTTTTTTTAAAGTTATTTGCTTTACATGCTCATTTGTAGTTACTTTAAGGGATTTTTTTCATTTATTTTTTATTACCCTATATGTCCAAAACTGTAATTTTTCACGAAAAAATTAACACATTGTTGCAACATTTTACCAAAATCAACATTTGGTTAAAATCTCATGTTATAAAAGATGAAGTGCTATACAGGATACTTAAGATAATATTGGCTGATTGGATGGCAATACTGTTTGCCACATCTCAGACCTCAAGTACATAAAATATTACCCATTATAGACATGGGTAATATTTTATATTATTGCACACATTTGCTTTGCTGTCAAAGCAAATGTGTGCAATAACCCAAACTCTACTGCCAATGCTTTAGTGCACAGTTACTACTAATGTTGAGACAAGAAAATAAAAGTTAGTAAATTTGTTCATTTTAAAAACAGGATATGATCCCAATTTTTATGTTTGGAGCATGGATCCTTTTGAAAACAGTCCTGTACAGTTTGTACATTTGGCAAGCAATAGAACCTTCAAAGTGTAATGAATCAAACTGCAAGGCTGCTTTCAAGAATGCAACACAAGTACATAAAATATTACCCATTATAGACATGGTTTTTAAAGTAAAGAGTAAAGGAAACACTGTACAGTACTTATTGAAACAACCAATTCTTTATTTACCCTTATAAGTTCACAAGTACCCTTGTAAGTATCCCCCTCCCCCCATAAAAACACTTTCTCATTGGATGCAGATCCCGTAGGTGACCTATTTTGATCTCAAAAAGGTGAGTTCTCACTGAAAGGTGAGGAGTTTGCATCTATGCCATTAACATTCACTCTGAGTTACTCCTGACACTTAGTTGTCTATCATCACAAGTCATTGTCAAGTTCACTGATTATTAAATCTAGTCTCAAAATACAGTGTTGGGGAAAGTTACTTTTAAAAGTAACGCATTACAATATTGCGTTACTGCCCAAAAAAGTAACATTTTATGGAAATTAATCCGTTGTTACCTTTGCGTTACTTTTTCTCATCTGGGCTAGGCTTGCTTGTTTGTTTTATAATAACAAATGGCAAATGTAAAGTCCCTTTCACACCAAAAGTCAAAGGAATAAGTCTCAGACTGAAGGAAATGCAAATTCACGTCTGTACAGTACAGGGCGAGCTCAAACAAACATTACAGCTGTGCTGACTAGGGATGGGCGATACAACTTATTTTGTTTTAAATACGATACCGATACCTTCAAGGCCAATATCGCTGATATCGATACGATACCACTAATATGAACTTATAGATTTTAACATTTATTCAACTATTGAATTACTAAGAGTAAAATGGGTTATGATACACATTTATTGTGAAATAACTAATAATAATAATATTATATTTTTCTGTCTTCTGTTAAGCATTGTTCTGGGCTGCGTTTCCCAAAAGCATCAATGGTTTCTTACGATACTAAACGCAGCCCTGTTTGAATGTAGTGTCGGCAGTGAGCGAACACTCTCTGTGATTGATTGGTTCTGACTTGCAGCATTTGCGTGTTCAGATGAGCAGGAAAACACTTCTACTATAAATTATTCGCTAACATAGGTTATTTGTACAATTCAATGTATATTGTATGCATTACATTTTTTGTTAAATAAACAAAATAACTGGTTAAAAAAAAAAAAAAAAAAACATACCTTAGTATCGATATTTTAATTTGAGTATCGATACTTTCAATACTCAACGTCAGTATCGATACTTCATATCGATCTGCCCATCCCTAGTGCTGACATTCTGGATTGTAGAATAGGACGCAGAAGAAAGTTAAAGGGTTAGTTCACCCAAAAATGAAAATAATGTAAGAAAGGTACTCAAATGTAATCCAGAAAGGTACTCAAAAAACATATTTAAAACAGTTCATGTGGGTTCAGTGGTTCAATCTTAATATTATAAAGCGAAGAGAAAACTGTTTGTGCGCCAAAAACAAAAACAAAATAATGACTTTTCAACGGTATCTAGTGATGGTGCTTCGAATCTTTTGTTTCGAATCAGTGATTCAGAGCGCCAGAGTCACGCGATTTCAGCAGTTTGGCATTTTGACACGCGATCCGAATCACTGATTCGAAACAAAAGATTCGAAGCAGTGTTTTGAAATCTTTTGTGTTTTTTTGCCGCAGTTTTCTCGTCGCTTTATATTAAGATTGGCCCACTAAACTCACATGAACTGTTTTAGATATGTTTTTTGAGTACCTTTCTGGATCTTGAGAAGTTCAATGGCATTGTTGGCTATGGAGGCCTCACTGAGCCATCGGATTTGATCAAAAATAACTTAATTTGTGTTCCGAAGATGAACGAAGGCGTTACGGGTGTAGAACGACATGAGGATAAGTGATGATAAATTACATTATTTTCATTTTTGGGTGAGCTAACCCTTTAAAAACTCTTTAAAAAAAAAAAGACACAAATGTGATATTTATCTAAAGTAATTTTTACTTAGTAGTATGGTTGAACTGGATCATCAAATGTTAGCAGCAAAGACACTGGCTAATAAAGTGAGAAGTATTTTTGTATTTAACATTTAATTGCAGTTTGCGTGATGTTCTGAATTTGCATTTCACTGTTTTTATTCATTTTGAGAAATACTTAATCTGTTTTTGTAGAAGTGAGATGAGTAAATGCATGTTCACATTTAGTCTAGAACTACAATAACCATCATGTTTACACAGCGCACACAACACCTCCATTTACTCCCGATTTCTCTCAGCATAGGGACAGGTAACTTGCGTTACTTATTTGAAAAAGTAACCAAGACATTAAGTTGTAAATAAACAAGTAATGCGTTACTTACTAGCGCTGCGTCCGAAATCGAATACTTCCCTACTATATATAGCATAAAAAAAAACAGTAGTATGTCCGAATTCATAGTGGCCTGTCCAAAAACCAACACTTGCGGTCTTGGCAACTAGAGAGCGCGTGCACGCAACTGGAAGTGCGCAAGACCGTCCCAGGACTTAAAAACGGCAAAGCTCTCTCTGTGCCCTTAATGCACACTAAACTAACACTATCTTGAATACTGCTTCGGAGCGGTATTCGAGGGTAAGCGTATCCCATCGTGCATCATGTTCGGGAACTCTCATGTCCCGAAATAGCAAAATATCGAGGAAACGTTCCACTGTAAGTTTAATTAATTAGATAAAACATATAATTTGTTAGTAAAACAAAGTTTTGAACACTTTATTGGTGCAAAGATGAGTATGTGTATTTTGTACATCATTTGCAACGGCTTTTTATCACTTGATTAGAAGCACCACAATTACTAAATTATCATCTGTTAAAGGGACTACTGAACACACATTTAGAAGTTTATTTTAAACTTTATTTTTAAAGTATTGAAGCTCTGTAAACACTTTTTACACTTAGCATTTTTTTAAGACTATAAGTGTGTCCCATTGGGTAATCAAAAGTTCTACACACACTTGCAGTCTTCACACCCGCTTGAACACTTGGGCCAAATACAGGAAAAACCTTGTAAGTAGACAAGTGGTCAAGTGCTAAGACCGCAAGTGTGGTATTTGGACAGGCCCATAGTAATCGAAAAACAGTAGGCAAAAAGTCCCCGGATGACCTACTACTTCTGGCGAGATTCTGAAGTGCACATCCGATGGACACTTTACTATCCCATGAGACCACGGGAGATGACTTATGAATGGAGGTGAAGCGACACAACTAACGCTGGTAGGTCACGTGATAACGACAACATGGAGGATGTAGTACTTCCAGATTACATTCATACTACACACATTCATACTATATAGAACACTTTTTAAACGGTCACAAAGTTCAAATTAAAATGTAATACATAGGCATTACATGAATTCAGACGCACCATAGTTACTTGGGTTGCACTTTATTTTACAGTACATGCACTTTCAATGTACTTACAGTGTACTTACTCACGAAAGTACTGAGTAAAGTAAGGTAACTACATGTTTGGTTTAGGGGTAGGTACAGGGTTAGTACCTAGTTTTTACCCAGTTAATGTCATTACTACAATAAGTGCATAGTATGTACATGCAAAACAGGAGTGTAAAAATAAAGTGCTACCATTACTTGTAATGCGTTACCCCAACACTGCAAATACATCCAGTATTTCAATGTGTTTTTAACTTAGGATGTGCACAGAAACCACATTAATTTTAACTCATAGATGTTTGCTTTTTGGTAAACCTAACAAACATGCCCACAAATCACAGCTCTAGATTCTCACTTTCTTTGTGTTCAGAAATCTGACGCTATAGTGAAAAGAAGTCTATGGACTTTGGACAGTTTTATTTTGTGATTATTATTACAATGACTATTCAAAATTTCATATCAATCCTGCACATCAAAATAATCAATTGTGGGCTCCTCTTTAGATGGTTTCATCCAAGCGTTACTATTTTCAGCCCTGAAACAAATGTGAATAAATAACTTTATTAGTTATGATACACTTTACACTCAACAAAATATTACATTAATCCACAATATGAATGGGGGGGGGGGGGGGGGGGGGGGGGGGGACCTCTGTTCAGGCCATACCAATAAGTAGGCTATTATTTACTATGAATGACAAGACTGTTGATTTACCAGAGGACTTTAGACAGTCCACATCATAACAGTATCAGAAGCTCATATGAATAATCATACTGATAATTTATGATAGGGACTTATAGAGTAATCATATACACTACAGTTAAAATGTTTGGGGCGAGTAAGATTTAATGCTTTTATTCAACAAGGACGCATTACATGCATCATTAAAGACATTTATAATATTACAAACAATTTCTATTTCAAATAAATTCTGTTGTTTTGAACTTTCTATTCATCATAGAGTCTGAAAAAAAAAAAAAAAAAATCATTTCCACAAAAATATTAGGAAGCACAACTGTTTTCAACATTGATAATAATCAGAAATGTTTCTTCAGCGCCAAATCATCATATTAGAATGATTTCTGAAGGATCATGTGACACTGAGGGCTAGAGTAACGATGCTGAAAATTCCATCACAGGAATAAATTACATTTTAAAATATATTCAAATAGAAAACTCTTATTTTAAATTGTAATATTTCACAATATTACTATTTGTATTGTATTTTTGATCAAATAAATGCAGCCTTGGTAAACATAAGAGACCTCTTTCAAAAAAAAATAAAAATCTTACAAACGCTAAACTTTTGAACAGTCGTGTAGTGGTGAGATGTGTGCAAACATACTTGCTGTTGTGTTGTTTGATGTGGGCAATGGGAGGAGGGGCTCTGGTAACAGTTTCCCTATCAATCAAAGCAGCCAGACTAGTGTTGGGACATGCTGCTTTCCCTCTGAAAACACAACATATAAAACAATCATGTTCAAAAGTACCCAATGCTACCAACAGGGAATATGCTTAACTGGGAGACATCCTTTAAGTTTACTTGTGTTTGCTTTTATGCTTACCAAAAGAATAGTTTTCAATATAACAGTTAAAAGCCTAATCTAAAATTTTATAGTTTCTGCTGACCTGATGGCAGTGACCACTACATTGCGCTTAGGTTCGCTATCATAGCTGACACTTTCCACACCATATGCCTCAGCTAGCTCATGGATAATTCTCCGGTGTTCACGCTTCATAGGTGGGAAACAGTGACTCCTTTTAGATTGTTTACCCTGTGGAAAAACACAATTACAGAGCTCTAAAAATTATGCGTTTGGATAGTTGATTTTAAAGAACTATTTATGAAGTGATTATTAGTCTAAATCTTACCTTATTAGCCAGTTCAACTAAATTTTTTATCTCTTCCTCAATTTCACTGACGAACTTGAAATCTTTCCTGTATTAAAAAAAATAAATAAGTGTGAGTGTTCAGGCCTTCACTTAGCTCTGTGGTAGACTAAACATTTAACATTTGTGTGTACATTCTGCAGTTTTTCTTTAAACTGTCAAAGCAAATGTGTGCAATAACCCAAACTCTACTGCCAATGCTTTAGTGCACAGTTACTACTAATGTTGAGACAAGAAAATAAAAGTTAGTAAATTTGTTCATTTTAAAAACAGGATATGATCCCAATTTTTATGTTTGGAGCATGGATCCTTTTGAAAACAGTCCTGTACAGTTTGTACATTTGGCAAGCAATAGAACCTTCAAAGTGTAATGAATCAAACTGCAAGGCTGCTTTCAAGAATGCAACAGAAGTATTTCAGTAAAATGGTTGGTGCCTTTATCGTAATGTCTCATACTGCCATGCCATATATTTGTGTGCTGTTGGTGCATTCTTGCACTATTTTAGAATTTGAACTACCTTGCATCCTCTTTGAGAGAGTCAGTAAATTTGGAAGACAGTGACTTGTTGAAGGGATCCACAGACTGATCAATCTGCAGGGCCTCAGCCAGCCGTCTAGAGGCAAAACAGAAAACATCAAAACCAGCGCAGCCACATAGACACATCTAGTAATATATACAGGCACAGATTGAGGGATGTGTAAATAAAGATGACAAAATCACCTGTTCCTCTCCAGTGTAGCACACTCTTGATCACACTCCAATCTGAATAAGAGAACGTCAAAATAAAAAGGTTACTCCACAACTGAATCGTATTACTAACAACACATCTTCCAACTTCTGAGGTAAAAGTTACCGTAAGACAGATTTTCTTTATTTATTTTAAACAATGTATTACAATGAAGTTTCTTATGAAATTAACAGCCACTGGAAATGTATTTAAATAACCAAAATCATTTTTACTTGTATTTTGTGTCTGGTGAATGTTAAGTTCCCTGCTCTCTTTTAAACTTGTCAGAAGAAGCAAAGATCACTTATGTTGTCATTTACATAAGGTAAACAGTGACCCACAGACTACTCTTCTGGACGACTGATAAAAACAAGCAGTTGTGCAAGCTTTAGTATACCTAGCCTTTTTCTGCTCCTTCTTTGTGAGCTGTCCAATGTCAACAGACTCTCCCAGCTGCATATCTGACAGCTTACTGGCCACGGAAATAGCTGCATATCTGCAGAATATAGAGATGAAAATTGACCTCTGATCAACAAGAATGTCTGACACTGTTAGCTGCAGTCTTATTTGCAAATGTGTATCATTCATTTTATATGTATCAACTTGCTGTGACTGTACAACCATCAGTGTTTAGCGGGGGAAAAAAAGAATAAGATAGAAAAGAAACTGCTGTTGATTCAGCCAAATTATCAACATAAAGCTTAACAACTATACTAAATTACACTGAATGTCTATGAATGCTTTGATAGCATGCTGAGTTTTAACCTTTGGTAGGAACTGGCTGCATCAGCACAAGGGACAGTCTCTTTCTTGCGGCCACAGTCACACTGCAGTGCCACCTAGAGATTGAAAATGGGAAATACGTATGAGTATAACGCAAGACTCACCATTTTGATTCTTTTTTGGTAAATAATGTGTACAGAAAATTAAAGTGTTTACAAAAATAAAATATATAGCCGAAGAGCAATTCTTGTGCCAAGAGAATCTGCTCTTTTGATCTGTTTTCTACACTTGAAAACAACAAATCATCTGAAGATTAATTGTGACAAGCTATAACAAACAGCTATAATACATGTATGTGAAAACCATAATTTACTTCTTCAACCCAATACTTTGCATAACCTATAAAGTTTGTCTGTGAGCACATGCCAGACCATAAGCACCCTGCAGCTGAGGAATTAAAGGAATCAGATCAGGCTACAGCTGAGGAAACAAACGGCCGCTTTGAGCAATAACTGCATGTCCCATCAATAATCTACTGAGTAGATTTAGGAAGAGAGAAAGGCTGTACCTTGGCAGTGCAGATATTGGGTGGACAGGGGATTCCCGGATGGCAGGGAGCAGCACAGGGGTGCCCACAGCCAGGTTTAGGATGAGTGCATGGCTGCTTACACTCTCCCTCTGCCTGGCATTCCCCGCGGTGGCATATCCTCTTACACCGATGAGAATCGCAGGGTAAGAGCTTATCACATACTAAACCACACGAGATGTCCTGCAGGTGGCATGGGAGATTACTCCTTTGCTAGGGAGAAATGTGAAGATTCCTTGAAAAAAATAGGATTTGATGGGATATTCATTGCATTTAAAACTACTCACTTTTTACATGCTATGCTTAAAAATGTAATAAAAAAAAATATGAAGACTGGCTTGTTTTAAAAATGTCTTTTTACCTCATGATTACCCATGCACCACTTCTTAGTGAGGTAGGTACAGGGAGGACATCTTTCCTCACTATGGCATGAATGGAACACTATGGGAAAATCATATAAACAAAACCATCAGCTGCACAACCTTTACAATTCATATTACTTTTCAACAGTTTGGGGTCAGTGAGATTTTTTTAAAAAGAAAATAATATTTTCATTAAGCAAGCATTAAGTTGACAAAAGTGAAAGTAAAGACTTTAACACGGTTACAAAAGACTTCTATTTAAAAAAAAAAAAAAAAATGCTGTTCTTTCAAACGTTCTATTCATCAATGAATCCTGACAAAATATATCAGTTTCCGCAAACTATTAAGCAGCACAACTGTTTTCAACATTGATAATAAGAATAAATGGTAACACTTTACAATAAGGTTCATTAGTTAAGCATTAGTTAATGTATAAACTAACATGAACTAACCATGAGCAATACATTTGTTATTGTATTTACTAATCTTTGTTAACATTAGCTAATGAAAATACAGTTGTTCATTGTTTGTTCATTTTAGTTCACAGGGCATTAACTAATGTTAACAAGATTTTAATAATGTATTAGTAAATGTTGAAATTAACATTAACAAAGATTAATAAATGCTGTAGAAGTGCAGTTCATTATTAGTTCATGTTAACTAATTAAGTTAACTAATGTTAACTAATGAACCTTATTGTAAAGTGTTACCGAATAAATGTTTCTTGAGCAGAAAATCATAATATTAGAATGATTTCTGAAGGATCATGTGACACTGAAGACTGGAGGAAAGGGCATAAGAGACCTCTTACAAAAACATAAAAAAAATAAATAAATAAATAAATAAAAAAACTGACTGACCACAAACTTTTGAACAGTAGTGTATCTGAATTGTATCTGAACTGAAAAATGTCAAGGGTAGGAACATACAAACTGACAACTTTCATAATCAACCATATATGTGTGTATAAATTAGGGGTGTAACGGTACATGTATTCATTCCGAACCCGATGAATACAATCAGTCACAGGCGATTCACACTCCAATCCAGAAGGGGCACACGCGGTAATGCAACACTTTTTGCTACCAATAAAAAGCGCAGAAGAAGAGACGATGATTGATATGTTCACATGTAATCTCGCAAGCAGTGTTTCAACTGCGGAAAGATATCAATAAAACAGCTTGAGAATATCTCATGTAGTATTACATTTACCTCAGACATTTCGTTTTTGTTCATTAGAAAAAAATAACTGTAGAGGAGAATTTCTTATATACACTATATTAGCCTATTCATTATATTTACTTAACTTGTTAGTAATGTCTTGATGATTTAATATATGTTTAAATAAATTTGTAATGAAAACAAGTTATGATAGCCACTTTGCAAATGATCATATTTCAAAAATGAATTGGAGTAGAAAGTTAACTTTATAATTAGATATAGAAGTTAATGCAAGTTTGCAAAACCTGCCTTGTGCAATTTGCATGTTTTCTTTTTTTGTTGTTTTTTATTTGAGTGTTGATTATTATATTTAAAAATAAATAACAACTGAATTTAATAATTTGGGCTCTGTTGTTAATTGTAACATTTAATATTATACTAATGTGTAAGAAAGGCTCCCAATATAGTTTACAGCATTAGCTAAGAGATTTTTTTTTTTTTTATCCTTAAAGGATAGGTTGACTTTCAAATGAAAATTACCCCAAGCTTTACTCACCCTCAAAACATCCTAGGTGTATATGACTTTCTTCTTTCTGATGAACACAATCGGAGAAATATTAATAAATATCCTGATGCATCTGAGCTTTATAATGGTAGTGAGTGAGACCGATGAGCTGAAGAAAGTGCTTTCATCTACATCCATCCATCATAAACGTACTCCACACGGCTCCGGAGGGTTAATAAAGGCCTTCTGAAGTGAAGCGATGTGTTTGTGTAAAAAAAAAAAAAAAAAAAAAAAAAAAATCCATATTTAACAAGTTATGAAGTAAAATATCTAGCTTCCGCCAGACCGCCTTCCGTATTCAAGTTACGGAAAAATCGGAACTGGCGTTGCGCCAGTTAAGCTTTTTCCGTAACCTCAATAGGGAAACGTAATGCAAGCGGTTTGAACTGCGAGAATTTTACACTTTCTTCGTAAGTTGAATACGGAAGGCGGTCTGGCGGAAGCTAGATATTTTACCTCATAACTTGTCAAATATGGATTTTTTTTTTACACAAACGCATCGCTTCGCTTCGGAAGGCCTTTATTAACCCCCCAGAGCCGTGTGGAGTACACGTTTATGATAGATGGAGTGGATGGATGCAGTTTCTTCAGCTCATAGTCGTTGATCCCGCTCACTGCCATTATAAAGCTTGGATGCATACTGAACCGTCATGTTTGTGTACTGTTACACCCGTAGTATAAATCTATCTATCTTCACATATATCTGTTACTGAGAATATCTGTGATTGTCTGATCAGACAGGAGTACCTGGGTGATCACAATCATGACTCCGGGTACACAAGTTTTTACATTCAGGAGGTCTGGTTCCACAAGGGATGGGCGGGAAGAGCACAGTCTCCCCACAGTAGCATGCCAACTCGTCAAAACCTTAGAGAAAACACACACAATGCTGATATGAAGAAAAGGGATGGACATACATAAAGATGTTCTTGAAGGCCAGGCTCTTTAGAGAAAGATTCAATACATGAGCATCACCCTGGTGCTAAAGCTTACTGGTTTGCCAACAAGGCTGGCAGTTGCCACGGTGACAAAGGTCCTGACATCGGTGTAGACCGCAATTAAGCTTGTAGCCACAAATCATTGAGCACTTATGCTCCATATCCTGATAAAGAGATAGAATGTTTACTTACAACACCCTTGGGATTATTGCACCCTGATAAAACTTTCATGAAAATATAAAAGACTTACCACACAACACAACTCTCCACACTTGTGCCTGCCGCAAGAGCGCTTCTTGATGCAGCGTTTCTCACAGGTAAACACCATGTCCTCTGTAGAGGACAGCACATTAGAGGGTTAGTTCACCCAAAAATGAAAATTCTGTCATTAATTACTCACCCTCATATCGTTCCACACCTGTAAGAAAATCCGAGAGACTGACGTAGAACACGGAAGCACTGCACTGTCTATACAACGTAAACAGCGTAGGAGACTGCCAGGGAAGAGACGAAATTGTTGAATAAAGTCGTTATTTTTGTTTTGTTTTTGTGCAAAAAAAGTATTCTCATCGCTTCATAAAATTAAGGTTAAACCACTGTAGTCACGTCGACTATTTTTAACGATGTCTTTACTACCTTTCTGGGCCTTGAAATTTGTTATGACATTGCTATGTATTGGGAGGTCAGAAACCTCTCGGATTTTATTAAAAATATCTTGTGTTCCGAAGATGAACGAAGGTCTTACAGGTTTGGAGACATGAGGGTGAGTAATAAATGACAGAAATTTCATTTTTGGGTGAACTAACCCTTTAACATTACAATTGCTACTCTGGAATACTATATATAACGTGTTACAAAGTGTTAGTTACATAAATAACCACCCTGTTGTCCCACAATCACCCACACCTTACCTTCAGTCTGAATCACTGCACAAGGAACTTCCTATAAAGACAGAACAGAGTATGAATTGCATTTGCAGTTTTCAGAACTTCTTTGACTTTTGTGCAGCTGTACAATAGCCGTCCAACCTTGCTATTACTGCCACATCTGCATTTAATAGAGGATGTCAAAGAGCATGGCCCACAGCTGTCCTCATGGCAGAGCTTTTCACACAAGTGGATAGAATCTACAGATCAAGAAATAAGAAAAAAAAAAAGAAATAAGAATTTTGAACAGTTTTGTGTTGAAAATGTTACACTTTATGCTTATGTAAGACAATGAAAATGTCAAGTATTTACTCCCAACTCTAGTCACACTCTTTCATTGAGTTTGAAATAATCAAAAATGTAATTATTTAATATTCTGCCAATATATTGTAACAAGATGACAATAAAATGTAGACTGTTAACTTATAACTAAGTCATAAACTATTTAAATGTGTGTATGACTCAAGAATACTCTGCTAGCTGTTTCCAAACAGGTTTCTCAAAACCTTTTCTTTCCTATAGTGACGTATATCTGAGTGAAACAGCTTCTGGAATGAGGAAAAAAAAAAAATGTAGGGCAGAACTTGATTTTGTCAATTGGAATTGATTTGATCATTATCATTTGCTAATTGCTTCGATCTCATGTGAGTGACAGGTTGCTGGAGGGGAGGAATTATTGGTGCACATCATCAGAGATGAGATGTCATTGTGAGGGGTAGAGGAAGTTCATGTTTTTGATGAAATATTAAGAGGGTACATTAATTTAAAAAAAATAATGACATGCATAGATCATTTATAATAAACATTTCAATATTCCATACAAAATAGAATCTGTCAATTTTGATTTCATGGTGACTTTAACAGAGATCAGAAAAATCATTTTTGTTTTCTATTTATGTACAAAAAAAAAAAAAAAGGCCCATACCAGCATCTCCACATGGCAGTGGCTTGTTGCAGGTCTTGCCACAGGAGGGGATGGGGTCAGTACAAGTCTTTCTCTCCGGGTAGCCGAGCTCTAGAAGCTTAGAGAGTGGAGTCTGTCCACATGAACAACTGCGTACCAGCTTGGGGCTGAGTGCACATGGCTGGCACTGCCCAGGATGGCATGGCTGCTGACAGCGATGAGACTGGCAGTCTAGCATCCTAGAGCAACAGATTGAGAGATGAGAGCTCACAAACATTTACTGAAAATGCATGCAAAATTAATGAATACAAATGTCTTTAGAAAATAACCAAAAGTAAAAGGTCAAACAGGCCAAAAATAATTAATGAACACATTATTAAAAAAGACTACACAAGATACACAAGGTAAGTTTGATATCAAGGCTCCGCATACAGCAAAATGATTAATTTCATACATTGACAAGTGAGGAGATTTTACGTTAGTACATACTTTCCACAAGGCTTGCAACAGGAGAAATATCCTGATCCATCAAAATTCTCACGATCAGTTCCACATGCCACCTCCCTGAACACCACACCACAAAAGCAGGCTGAAAGAGTACAAAGACATTGCTGGAGAATTACAATGTATAAAATTAGATGACTGAATAGACTCTGAAACCAATGAAATTTCACATAGACTACTGTACTTACCTTGCTGGACACGAAATTGGCAGGGTTGGCATGGCCCTGAGTGGCACACCTGGGCACAGGAGTGCTGTGAGCAGTTCAGAAGAGCCCCACAGACGTCTTCACAAAGCAAAGGTCCTGCCTGACTGCAACGTACCTGTTTACTGCACAGACAAGAAAACGCTGTTGTTTTGCCTGCATATATTCGGGTAAATTATTGCAACCATAGTTAATTAGAAATAGTTAATAGTACCTCATTCTCCCACAAATGCAGGATTTGGTGATAAAAGCCGGGCATTGTGGGCAGGGCCCAGGATGGCACAAGCTACAAAGCACAAGAGAAAGCCTTAGCACGCAAGAAAGACCAATGTCATTACACTTATATAAATATAGACAAAATTAAGGATGTGCAAACAATTTAAAAAGAAAGTGAATTACCTCAATGACTAGTTGAGTAGTCGCTCTTAAAGGATTTGTTCATTTCAGAATTAAAATTTCCTGATAATTTACTCACCCCCATGTCATCCAAGATGTTTATGTCTTTCTTTCTTCAGTTGAAAAGAAATTAAGGTAAAATATTCCAGGATTTTTCTCCATATAGAGGACTTTTACAGCTACCAATAGTTTGAAGGTCAAAACTGCAGTTTCAATGCAGCTTCAAAGGGCTCTACACGATCACAGCCGAGGAATAAGGGTCTTATCTAGAGAAACAATCAGTCATTTCTTTATTAAAAAAAAAAAAAAAAAACCCAGTGCAAGCATTTGTGGTTAAAAAGTATATAAATGTTTTTTTTTTTTTTTTTTTTTTTTAGACAATGACCGATCGTTTTGCTAGATAAGACCCTTATTCCTTGTCTGGGATCATGTAGAGCCCCTTTGAAGCTGCATTGAAACTGCAATTTGGACCTTCAACCCGTTGGTAGCTGTTGAAGTCCACTATATGGAGAAAAATCCTAGAATGTTTTCCTCAAAAACCGACTGAAGAAAGAAAGACATAAGCATTTTGGATGACATGGGGGTGAGTAAATTATCAGGACATTTTAATTCTGAAGTGGACTAATCCTTTAAGAAAGCAATGTATAATTAAGCTGGTTTCACTGTTTATTGTTAATAGTGCAATTAATAAATTACCGCTAACACAGAAGTCACTTTCAAACTAAGCAGTTTTCTATTGGTCAACACAGCACATTTGTGTGACCAACTTGAATGCAAGCAAAATCTGTGTGGGGAACTTTTTCACCCTCACACAAAACTCCTGAGAACATGATGGATTCCTATTGAAATTAGCCAATTATCAACAGAAAATGTGACTGCATATTTAGGGGGTGTTTACATGACAATTTTTTTTTACATTCAAAAACAACCCACTAGTCTATTTATCAGATTTACATGGTTTTGTGCGGCTGGGCTCTTACATGTTACAGGGGTGATTGCATTCCGCTCCACTCCTCTTTTTTCCGCACATATCTCCACAGCTATGAGGGATCTCAGTGCGCTGAAACTCAGGATTGGTAACCTTCCCTGTCCATTTAAATGAAATTCTCATGTTACAAATTTCGAAAGATTCATACAAAACATCATGTGGAGTGCAGAACACAGAATAATCTTACCACAGAAGCAGGTATATGCATTCGGGGCTTTCAGTGCCACATGCTGGCATGCAGGACAACGCCAGCCTTCAGTGCCATCTGTAAATATTGAACCATTTCAATTTAAAAATTTCAATTTTCAGGTCACTTGGTGAACATATTTGTAATAACTCCAGGCAGCTATTTCGGGCATGCAGGACCAACTCCTATCTACTATAATTGGGGAAATACTGAAATCTCAAAAATTTCTCACCAAAAATCACATATTTCAAATAAACAAAATTTGACATAATCTGTTTCATAAATGTTGGCTTCTTACACTCAAATAGCCTTAAGCATATTTCAGGTTGGTCCTGCCAATGCACATACGCAGTCCTAAGCGGGACTCTTCTAATGGCAGCTATACAGAGGTGAGAGTCGATTAACGTACCATCAGCTTGAGATGCAGGAGATCGAGCCCATTTCTTAATACAGTTAAGGTGGAATACGTGGAAACAGCTCTGACAACTCCAAACTGGAGCCATGACCCGAATAACTTCACAACAGACCATACACTCATACTTTTCCTCCGTCAGCTGCTCAATTAGACAACCTATATAAATATACACACAAACAATGTTGAAAATGATGTTAAAAAGCTTGTCATTAAAAGAGACACAGAAATACTGTCAGACTCAGAAATTTGTCCATTATTAAAGGGGTAATTCACAGTTGTCAAGATGGGCTTTAAATAAAGCAATTTTTAAATCAGTGACTAGAGAAAACAGAAAAATAGGGCTGCTGCATTCCCTTTTGCCATAAAGGTAGGAAAACTTCAATACCCATAATGCACTGGGCACTGCCCCTTTGTCCATCTGACTGTCAAAATGCAGAAATACAATCTTTAGTTTTACCAAAAGCCCGGGGGCGCTGTCAAAAGTCCACCATATGATGCAAAATGACATGTTTTGTGTCAAATAAGTGGGTAGATCTGACAACAGGTAACATGGATGAGGAGTACACATTGTTCATTTATATAATACTGACTATGCAACAATACAAAGCTGGTTAAAAATCAGCAAACTTGTCCTTTAATTATTATTTATTTATGAACAGGGAGCACTGTAACTGTAGGTTCTAGAGAAGTGACAATCATTTGTAAAGAAGGTGCCAAACAAAACAAGCACTTGTATATGTGTGAACGTCTTGACCTAAAGCACATCACCTGTCTGTGTTTCTTTGCTTTTGGGAGGCTCCATGCGCTTCACCGGTCCTGTTCTTCGCTCAGGACCTCCACCTCTCCTCGGTCCTGGATTCTGCAGTAGTGGCTGTTTCCCTCTCGCACCTTCTCTGTTCCTGTTTGTCTCCTCATGTCTTCCACCGTCATCTTCTGCACCTCTCTTCTCCTCCCCTCTGATCTGAGCAGGTTCTCTTTCTCTCCAGTTACCCTCAATCCCGTGGTTGAGGGTCGGTCCTTTCCTCCGGGAACTGGGCTGCATGCGGCGGTCTCCACCTCTCCATCCCTTATGGTTCCTCTGCCCAGGCTCTGGATGTTCATAAACTGCTGCAGGCTTTGCTTCTCCTCCAGCAGCCTGATTTTCCTGGTTCTCCTCCCTATCCCTGGGCTGAAGCTCCTTTATTGATCTCTCAGCTCTCACTTTGTTGGGATTCTTCCGTCGGCTGTCTCGATAAGACTTAGTAACGTCTGCTTCCACGGTTGTTTTTTCCTTCTTCTCCTCCTCATCTGTCGATCTGTTAGAAGTGGGTGTGTTGGGATGCTTAGGACCACCAGCTCCACGGCCCCATCCTGAGCAGTCACTATCACTTCCAGGTTTTGTCCATCTTTCACTCTGGAGGTGACGATCATTATTGCGCCTACCATCTACTCGTCCTCCTCTTTGTCTTCCTCCTCTGCCTCTACCTCTTAGGCCTCCTCTGGTGGCAAAATCAGGAGGGGGTAATATATTGTTGGCAGGGTTTTCGAACTCATTTTGACTGTGATCAGTCTCGCTGAACTGCCTAAAGTGATGATGAGGCCTAACATGATGAGCCCTCCAGTCCTGACTGTGGTCCAGCTGCCTGGAACTTCCCCTAGAGTGAGGCTGCTTGGATTTAGCTTGCGGTACAAACTCAGCAGACTCTGGATTCAACTTGGATGCGTCTAAACGTGAAGACAAACGGTTAACAGGTTCATTTTTTTTACCCTTTGACTTTATTACTATAGCATTATCTATATAGCCATGACTGAATGCTATGTACACTACTGACACAGCTTTTTTGCAACAAGCTGTAACGTCACATGGCAAAGAAGCCTATCACCTGATTTTCTCTCTATTGTCAGAAGGTCTGTCGAGTATCGACCAGATGGAAATAAGATTCATAAATTTACTGACACTCTTACGTGCTTTTAACTTGTTAACCAACTTCCTTTCACTTCGACCTTATGGACGTGACGTGACAATGACTGGTAAAATATTATTCTCTAAACTGTGAAATAAATCACGTAAAGATGTTACAAAACGTCTCTTTATTTTATTTTATTTTATTTTCTCAAATACTGAGAAATTGCTGATATAAAAGGCTGAATTCACAGTCACATTTGTCAATACACACACACACTTCACTACAGCTAGCCGTTATGAGGCGAGTAGCCATAACCGCTTACCTGTAACGGAGGCTTCAGCCATTCAGCCAGAACTCAAGACAGATTAGGCGAGATTTCCTCAGAACTGCTGAGTATATGATAATTACACTGAGAAGCCGATATAAAGAATAACTGTTTATGAACTACACTCACTGGCTGAGTTGGTGCTAGTTGTGCTGACACTGCTCGTCCAATCAGAGGTCGCTGACAGAGAGACACGTGACTGCAGCGTCACAGCTATGACTCGCGAAATATTTTACGAGATGTCAAATTTATTTTATTTTATACAACTTATGCTTTTCACTAATAGTTACATGTACTGTTACATTACAAAAAAAAAAACATGAGTCATTTTCAGAAAAATGTTAATCAGTATTAAGTATTTCTTTCATTATTTTCCTGCATATAAAGAAAATAATAGTATCGGAGATCACATGACAAGCAGCATTTTACTCGCTATTAAACCCACTTGTTATTGGACTCTTTCGGAATATAGTAATCACTGCTAATTGTGAATTGAGCATTTCTACAATGGCATTGGTAACTGAAACCTTTACTTTATCAAATAAACTATACATAGGATCCTAAGGAGGCCCTAAAGGGACATGATGAAGAATAGGATGGGAGAACGCAATTTGACTTATATATTGTGTGTGCAGTTGCATGCTATTATTTGGTCATATTTACTTTGATGTAACTATTATAAATATGCATAAATATAGCCATATAATAGCCTTTAAAACAGAATCAGAAATGGAGTAATTCATTTTGATGACCAGGTGCATGAGACAAAGTTGTCAGTTTAAACAACTTTATTATTTAATCAAATTTTATTATGTAATCAAATTGACAGTAGTAACACAAGAGTACACAGATTACAGCATTGTGTATTTCACTGTCTCCCAATGTGTGGCACAACATGATGATTATGATTATCAAAAATGCAGGTCGCTAATATGTTTGTTTCCCAGATTTCTGATAGCAGACATCACTGCTGAAAAGAAAATTGATCTCATTCAACAAACATATTGTTTGAGATTATTTCACAAAATAAGCATCCACTTCAGACCTCACATTAGTGTGCACTCATATACATTCAGATAGATTCAATGTCACACACACACATACATACACATTCAGGTTACATTTGCTGAAAATAATCAGGTCTTCCAGTGAAGAAAGTTGATAAAAATAGAATTTAGACCTTGATTTTTGGTGAGCCACCCTGTTATGAGGATAAAAAAAAAAAGAGAGACAAATACATCTCCCTTGCATGCATGCATTAAACGCCTAACAGAAATTGAAAAAAAGAAATTAAACTTTCAGGAACTGCCCCAATGCATAGGTTTGCTGAAATAATCAAACAGAAGACAAAAATATCTACTACTGTCCATCTCAACCAGTTGTACAGTATTAAAGAAATGTTTTCCAATTGTTTTCTTTCTATATATTCTGTTTGTGTGTAATGACATGTCTTTGGTCACAATACTCAAAATGTCTTTAGGAGACATTTTTAAAGGAGAAGGTAATATAATGTGCCGTACTTAATTCAGTTTTATAAAGATAAATATTGTAAACCTTCAAAAGCAAAATCCTTATTATTATTTAGAACATACTGAATATTCGTCATATAAGGTTGTGATTTGCTGTGTTACTCTTTCAGTAGAGTAATAAACCACATTATTTAAGTCAAAATGAATTCATTATTGCAGTTCTCAAACCCACTGCGTCTAATCTTTGTTGCTGAGATGACCTTGACATCAGTAGGAAAGCTCTATATCAAATATTATACAATAACTCAATGTCTGTCCAGCTAAGGACTGACAGCTGTCAGTAGATACCTCTTGTCTTGTCTTTCAATTGGAAATCAGTCCAAATCCTTGATTTCAACTATGATGTATGTAAAGAATCATTATGTACCGCAATATTACGACAAAAACAGCAAAAAAAAAAAAAAATCAAAACAAAGACGCACACACACGTAATCTCACAAGCGCCTGTCTTGTAAATATGCATTAGTGACATAAGTTGAGGAAAAATTATACTAGAAAAAAAGCAATATATGTGCGTTAAATGGATATGTGCAAAAAATGTCCTAAATGGTTGGAATATGGATGAAAAATGTTACTCAATACTGTTGACACATTTGTTCACAGAACATTTTCCAATTGTATCCAAACAAGAAGAGGCACAGTATCTATAACTAAAGTCATCCAACATACTCCAAAACATCAGTTCAAATCAAAGGGATGAAAGCATAAGCGAATATGACAAAAAAAAAAAAAAAAATGGAAAACAAACATAAAAACCCTACAAAACCCATTTGAAGATATATAAAGGTCTATATAATGAATGTGCAGTTTAGAAACTGTCATGGCAAGAAAAATCTCTCTGAGAGGCACATCAAATCAGAGAATTAAATGTAACTGCCTTCAGTTCAATGTCGATTTTGAGGGTCAAAGGTCAAAGCCTTAGCCAGTACAATCAAGGTTTCCAGAGCCGCTCCTTACATTGTGTCAGGAACCGATCAGAAGCTGCTGAATATTTCCACTGAATGTAGATTGTTTCATTTTGAGAGTTAAAAGCTGGATCCGAGCATCTGTTTTGTGGATGCCTCTTCCAATCAAACACCACACCCTCACTGTTTTCAGTTTCATCAGTGTTCACGGTGGTTGGTGGAACTTTATGATTTGAGATGTGTGGATTTGTAGCTAGACATCAAGAAAGTTGCTGGGCTGTGTGTGACTTCAGAAGTCAAAGGTCAAATCTCAGCACTGCTCTGATTCAATAAAGCCTTCTTTTTCTTGACCCATAGGCTCTACCTCTGCGTACGCTGGATGACCAGAACCTCGACGAAATTTCATTGCAGGCCATCTGCTGGGACGTCTCTGTAATTGTATTAATTTGATATTGATAAAAGATTTTTTTTTTTAAATGTGCACTCCACATCAAAGTCAATACATACATATTCTACTAGATGGTTCTACATGTAATAACATTTACATACATTTTTCAAGCCAACAAAAATTCCTGACTTTACAGTTTGCCGATCTCTGCATTCCTTTTTTTTTGCTTTTAATAAGTAATAGCTCACACAAAATGACAATTTTATCATCATTTGCTCACCCTCATGTCATTCCAGACCTTTCCAGACTTTCTTGTCTTTGTAGAGCAAACAATTAATTTGAACTACAATGAATGAGGACTGAAGCTTTCAAGGATGCAAAAGCACCATAAAACTGTTCTTCCTTGCTGGTCACCAGCATAAGCTATGTTTTGCCTGCTGAGACGAGCATGGAAT
The DNA here is from genome assembly GCF_019924925.1 of Ctenopharyngodon idella. Taxonomy (NCBI): domain Eukaryota; kingdom Metazoa; phylum Chordata; class Actinopteri; order Cypriniformes; family Xenocyprididae; genus Ctenopharyngodon; species Ctenopharyngodon idella. The sequence continues at coordinate 14,110,712 of NC_067226.1, forward strand.
CCTGGTTGTTGGTTTGCTGGTCACCAGTATGGGAAGCAGAAGTGCTGTTGGACCAACATTCCGGTCTGAAAATTTAGCCCTGACCATATCCCTACCCCTAAACCTATCCATACCCATAAGTTATCCCTAAAATGATATGTGAACAACATTGACGTAGGGCCACCTAACCCTGGATTTGAGCCTAAACTTGACATAAACTGGAAACTTGTCCTTCAAATCTGAATGGTTAATTGGAATGTTGCTCCAGGATCAACAAAGATGTTCATCCAGGAACATGTTGCACTTGGAGAAATCATGTTCTGTCACCAGATAGACCGGCACTATACCAGTTCTAACCAGCATAAACCAGCCTGGACCAACATGCTTGTTTATGCTGGATTTTTCAGCAGGGTTCTCAGTGAACAAGTTGATTCGATTCACAGAAATACTGCGAAATGAATCACAGAATTATTTGTTCATGAATCCAACTTGACTTCTTTTATGGTGTCTTTGAAACTTTTTTTAGAGCTTGAAAGCTTCGGTACCCATTCATTGTAAGTGCATGGAAAAATAAGACCAGCACACTTCACAAATTTACCTTTTGTGTTCCACGGAAGAAAGGAAGTTAGCCAGTTTTAAATTTCTTTATTAGGTGAACTATTTATTTAACTAAAACCTTCACACTCTCACCTCAATGAAGAAGAGTCCTGCAGCAGAACTCGGGTGGTGGTAGATGTAAACGGTCACCAGGACAATGGCCACCATGATGAGCAGAAGCAGGAGCATCCCAAGAATCAGCCCCATGTGCAGGGGGTGAGTGCTGTTCTCTGCTGTGCTTTTCGCTGCAGCAGCTGAAACACACATTATACCGTATTTAAACTTCTTAACACCGATGCATTTCACTTCACTCATACTGTCAGAACGACTCAGTCTGTGTTTGTACACACATAACTGCACTGCTTGTAATATTCTCAGTGAGAATGAATCAAGAAACCAGTAGAAGGTTGAATCTTGTAGTCCTTCTTTTGAACAGAAGAGAGCACTGTCTCCACAACTAATTTATGCTGTTTGCGTCTTTGGGTTTCTGTGGCTTCTGTATCTGTCCAAGAGACAGATAAAAAGATTAATGATGGAAGAGCGTCAAAGTCGTAAATCTTAATTTCTATTACGGACATTTCCAACTGGCCCCAGTGAGAAAGATTTACTATGGTCTGCAGTTCTTGTGTTTTTGCACTAAGCCAGGCCCCTATAAAAACCTGCTGAGCAGACTCTGTGGCAGCTTTGAGACTACCAAATGAGTAGTAAACCTTATTCTTTTTCTTACGGTGTCGATTATAAATGTAAAGATGTCAGTTGAATCTGCTTTATTTAAATGTGAATCATAAAAACTGTATGTTTCTCACTAAAAATGCACTACCATTATGTAGTGAAATCTAAATTAACTGCTTTCATTCAAGACTGAAATATTCAATATAAGTAAGCAGTTTTTTTGTCCATTTCAGAACCTAATGACTTTTTATTTTATGGACAAAAAACCAGGCATTTTCCCAAATTTCTTCTATTGTGTTCCAACGCCTTTATCTTTCATTTTATATATCTGTGGCTCCATGATCCGTGAAAACATCGCTGCACATACTGTATCTTGACAGAGTGTCATTGCTCTTCTTTTCTGTCAGTAACTTTATGCTACATTGATATATTTCATTTAAATTGTGCACTGTATTGTTATATCCTTACAGTACCCAGGTGTTACTTACTGAACAATTATGCATTTTATATGTAATGCTATGACTTGTGTAATTTTTTGGCTCTGTATCTGTTATGTCAATATGTGAACTAATTTCCTAAGGTCCAGAAATATCTGATAAATGAGCGACTGTACAAGTAAAACTCCATTTTGTCTATCAAAAAAAGCCAAATACGAAGTGAATTATACGGTTCTTTAAGCCAAAAGGCGCCAAAATGATTGACTGACAGTACAGGGAAGAACTAATAATGAGGCAGGGTTTCGGTTGTTATTCATTACAGCCAAAAGTGCCCATGCCCACTTAAGCATAGGAAGTAATTTATTTTCAATAAGAGGGGAGACTGAAGCTTAGCAGCCAAAGACAGCCTGGCTTGATGATTGTCATACTGAAACAAGATACAGAAAACTGTGACCAGGCAGTGTGCCGTCACACTTGTGGGTCCCTCAAATGTTTCGTCACCCATCAGTCATCACTCTTTATCTGATGCCTTCAAATACAATTTTAGACTTCAGTGGATCTGAATCATATTGAGACATTTTCCTTTAGCGCCGGCAGTGCTAATGGAGACATTTTGTTTAAATCAGTTATAAAATCAAGCCTTGGCTTAGTTTAATTGGCACAGACCTCAAGCTCCAAATCTCCGCCTATGAAAATATTCCAGATTCACCTTCATTTCAGGGTAAAGAGATGGTAAGATTAGCACCGCTCCAGTCACAAAATGACACAATTTTAAGAGGTCTCACACTCAAGTTGTTCCAAACCTGTATACATTTCTTTGTTCTTCTGAACACAAAGGAAGATATTTTGTTGTGGGGCACCATTGACTTTCATAGTATTTTTGTTGTTGTTGTTGTATTAGTATTAGTATTTTCTTCCATACTATGGGAGTCACTAGTACCCCACAACTGTCACAACAATTCTTCACAATATCTTCTTCTTTTTGTGTTCAGCACAACAAAGAAATTTATACAGGTTTGGTGACTTGTAACAGTTGTTATGCAAATGCTTTATTAATAAACTAAAAAGTTTATTTAGTTTATTTAACATGATATTATCCAAATCTGTGCTAGCTGCATCAAACTGTATTGTATATTTTTTATTTATTTAAGCTGGCTTGAAAAAGCTAACTTACTGATCTACTATATAAACTTATTATTCTGCTTCTTCTTCTGAGCCAAATTTTAGACTGCATCTCCTTCTAGAGCTTTAAAGCTACAACCACCAAACTCGGCTCAGACCTTTAGACTGTTCTGACTTTGTGTGAAAAGTCATCTGTTAAAGTCAAAAATGTTTTTATGGTGTGTTTGTGTGTCAAGAGGGTAGAACTAGGGGGCTCTTTTGTTTGGCTGTGATCATCTTCATAAATTGTTATATTATTTTACTTTTAATAAGTTTGATTTTATTTTACTTTTAATCTATTGCTAATGCACATATATATTTTTTTAAATTTAAATCAGGAATCACAACATTCATATCATTCTATATTAGGTAAGATAGTGCTTTCTTCTGGCTACATGTTTTCATTGGCAGAATGTGCTGTTTTCTGCTTTACTGATGAACTGTTCAAGCCCTGACTGCCGTTTCCGACTGGTAAAGAAATATTGAGCTTGCTCTAAATTAAAAACACATGACCTGGATCATGCTAACAGAATTCTTGGAATACATGGGGAGAGACGAAAAGGAGTAAGGGAGAGAGGGAGAGAGAGAGAGAGAGAGAGAGAGAGAGCGAGAGAGAAGAGAGAGAGAGAGAGAGAGAGAGAGAGAGAGAGAGAGAGAGAGAGAGAGAGAGAGAGAGAGAGAGAGAGAGAGCATACATATTATATATACATATATATACACACAAAAAATGTCCCCACTTGGACAAGGATTTTGGATATTGCCATCTTTGTGGGGACATTTTGTTCACATAACATAGGGTATAACTGAACCACACACACACACACACTGAGTAAGACCTTATTTGGGCATGAGCAGGAGAAATGGATGTTATTTATCAGAAAAGTGAGATCAGAGTGATGCAGCGTGTTGCTGTATAGTTCACAGACGCACTTTGAAACCACATACACTGCAGCAACGATAAGATCTTACCTCCATTGTCTTTGAGATGTAGCGCAATCTTGGTGTCATCTATAAAAATAGATGAGAAAACAGACAGAAGGAGGGAGAGAAAAAATAGAAAAATAAAGCTTATTTCACATCTAGACAGTTTCTCTCAATTGTAACAACATATACCCTAAAAACAAACTCATATCTCATAAACAACTGTAAATGGGTCGCACATGTGTGAGGATCACTTCAAAGAGACTGGAGAATATATTTGTGATTGGAGAGCAAGTTACGGATTTGTGATAAATTTTTAATGAGCAATCCACTCCAAGATTCTTGAATATGCTTTCTGGTGATCTGAAAAGATTCTGTCTGAGACCGACAGTTCAACATCTGCTGAAGGCAATTCTGATGAGAACTGAAACCGAAATGAATTAAGTAGCACATGCTATAGTAGCTGCTGTAGTATATGCTGTAGCCAGTGGCGTTATAGCAAGATATCAAGCTTCTCATTTACATCATATTACATCAAAACTTTTCATTCACATACATGGATCACCTGATTAACTGCAATACTTTACACATGGATCAGGGTCAGATGGAGAGAAGAAAGTTAATTCTAGATTACTGTAAAAGACAAATTCATTCAGAAAAAAATGTCATCTAAAATGTGATTCATGCTGTTAACATCTAAATTAATAGATATGACTTGGGTCAAAAATATTATTTAACACAACTGAATTAACTTTACATTAAGTTAAGTAACGCCAACAAAACTAATGTTCCTTAAAGGGATGGTTAACCCCAAAAATGAAAATTTTGTCATTATTTACTCACCCTCTTGTTGTTCCAAACCTGTATGACTTACTTTCACAAAAGATGATAGTATGTTTTTTTTTTTTTTTTTTTTGTATTTTTTTGTCCATACAATGGAAGTCAGTAACCAAAATGGATTGGTTACCAACATTCTTCAAAATAACTTATTTTGTGTTCAAATATTTTGACATGAGGGTGAGAAATAATGACAGAATTTTTATTTTTGGGTGCACTGTCCCTCTAAGGTAACCACTTTTTATAGTGTACAGCAGAGTCACAGTTTTATAGTAAATGTAGTTTAGATACAGCATGAATTTCTTGATTATTCGATATGGATCTCTCAGCTTTTTAATTTTGTTGTCTTAATGACGTAAGCTGGCAGTTAATGAAAAAGAAAAGAAGAAAAGAGTGTGTAAACAAGAGGTTTATGCCTTTTCAATGATCTCATAATTCACTGTCTTATTGAGCGTTCTGAGAAACAGTTAATGATGAACAGATTGTTTCATGTACTGTACTTAATCACTTTAAGTGGACTCCTGGCAACCCTGGGACTAATGTAATCTTTGTACCCAGATCTTTCCCTGCCTGTAAAAACAAAGAATGGTAATGCCACTGACTTGTGCGAAGAGAGCAAGTATTCATAACTAGCCAGCCTTTCATTTCAAGACATGACAGAAACAAATACAAACATCAAATACCAACATCATCTTTTATATACAGCTTCCTATATAGCTCCACCCACAGTGAAATCTCACTCGCCCAAAGTCCCACTCCTCATAAATGTGCATTAAACTTCAAATATGTTCTCATTGGCAGTGACTTTGTGGCGTCACACAGTATTTGTGCTTTCAGTACAACCACAGAAAATACTTGTCCCTGGACATATTTGGTTAAGTGTTACATTGACAGCTGAACTGCTCAATACCCAAGTAATAGTTAGAAGAAAAAAATCACTTCTTCATGTTGACATGTGAACTAGACAAACAAGTCGGAAGATGATAAAATTTAATTTCTTGTGCTGAAGTTTGGGTAGAGCTATTGCTCCTCTACATTTTAAATATTTACAGTGTAAGTGTATTCATAATTCAGAGATTGATAGTTTGTGCCTATCATAAAGAAAAACACAACAAAGCACACAGCATGAGGTCAAGGTTATATAAGTGGTTAGTTAAGTGGTATATGGATGAGGTTGTATTTTCGCAAACCCCTTCAGCTATATCCCGAATGTTCTTCAACACGGAACATTTCTTCTCCAGGAATTGATTTTCCCCAGACTCATAAAGCACAAATAAGCCTTTCTTTTTCCGTGTCTATTGATTTATGTAGAATCCATTGGTGCCCTCTTAACATTATCCTCCTGCATTCTTACCATGAGCAGTCACTTGTAACTAATGGTTTAGATCATTGACCCGTTGGTTTCCTGTTGTCAGAGGATTGTAACATCAGTTTCATGATCCATATTTCAATCTAAGTGCTATGTGCGTTGGTTTAGGTATGACAGTACCTTCTGTTGGTATGCTGGTGGGCATGTGCGTTGGGGCTTGAGCAGAGTGACACTCAGTGGTCCCTCTGTTCCTTGTGGTCATCTTATCAGCTGACGCAGTGGTCGGTAGATTGAGATTGGTAGTGTTGATGATGTCACAGGTGTTATCCTTTGTCTGCGAATGAAAGACAGGTGAAATGATCAAGCTGACAAATCTAAAGTACGGTTTAGTTAGCAATATTTTATTATTTAAAAATTAGGGCTATAAATTTAACATGTTAATTTAGTGCAATTAATTATAAAAAATAAACAGTTACACTTTATTTCGATGCTCCACTTTAGAAATTCTACTAACAATAAATAACTTTGCAACTACATCTCAACTAACTCAACTTCAGCTACTTCTCAGAGTATTAGTAGACTGTTAGATTAGGGTTAGGTTTAGTAGGGTTTGGGTTAGTAGAATAAGTTGACATGTAGCCGGTGTTCAGACCTAGAACCTGGAAGTGCTGAATGTAAACAACGTACCAGAATGACAGAACAGAAGATATTGTTGAATAAAGTCATTATTTTTGTTTTGTTTTTGCTCACAAAAGGTATTTTCGTCGCTTCACAAAATTCAGGTTGAACCAGTGCAGTCACGTCGACTACTTTAACGATGTCTTTAGTACCTTTCTGGGCCTTGAAAGTGGCTGTTGAATTGCTGTCTATTGAGTAATCAGACAACTCTTGGATTTCATCAAAAATATCTTAATTTGTGTTCCGAAGATGAACGAAGGTGAGGAACGACATGAGGGTGAGTAATTAATGACAGAATTTTAATTTTTGGGTGAACTAACCCTTTAAGCAGACAGTCTACTAATACTCTAGTCTAATGAGTTAGTTGGCATGTAGTTGCAAAGTTATAGTTAGTAGAATGTCTAAAGTGGACTATTGAAATAAAGTGTTTCCAAATAAATGCACACAATCCATGCCCTTTTACCCAAATTCCATAATAAAGGCAACAACAGCAAAAGATGCCAGTCTGTACAAACCAATAAAACTAAATAAATAAACAAATAAATAAATTAAATGTTTACAGCTCAAAAAAACTAAAACACATTTTTATACATATTACTAATTATTTGTGGGCTTCACTGTTAAACAGTATTTTAGAAATGCAGAAGGAGAAAGAGAAAAAAAAAAAAGAGAGAGAGCATGGGGTATTTTTTTCTCTCTGGAAATGGCAGACGAGTTCATCCATCATGTAGGCACAGAGATTTAGGATAGAAAACAACACACTTCCACATACACACCTCATCTGGGCAACTGCTATCCACCCAGTCCTGCCTATGGCGATCAAAGCCGCTGGAACACCTGTCATAAAAAATTATAATAGGTCATTAGTATTTTAAAGATGGCCAATAAACATGCAAACATGATCTCCATGATCTCTTTTATAGATCCCACCGGTGGCCAATGCAGGGAAATCTTATTTTTAACTCTTCTAAGAAACACTGTGAAGTTCTACAAAAAGTGTGAGTTCCACAAAAAATACTTCTTCAAAACAACACAAGGGTGAGTAAATCATAATAATGAATTTTCATTTACGAGTCCTCTGTGAAACTTCCATTAAAAACACTCTGTTCACTGTGGCTCAGAATAGGAAATTCAAAACGGTGAAATATACCGAGGACTGTCTAAAGCAGTATATCACTGATAGATGCTGGCTTATAGAGTCAGGATTAGGCAGTACAGCTAGTATTTCTTTTCCTCCTCCCCTGCCTTCATTTTTTCTTAAACACAGAATGGTGCACAATGGGCCTTGGCTGCTCGACATTCCTGATGTCTGCCGAGATACAGTCACCCTTACTCCATTTCCTTCAGCAATTCCCTATTCTCCATTCATCTTTTTGTGAAATATTATCTCTTTTCAGTTCAGTACCATTCACCATATACACATTCATATCAGCTCTCTCAGTTTCTTGCTGAGGTATTGGGCTCAGAAAACACACATTTGCTTCCCAGTCACTTCACAGGTGGTAAAACAACCAGTTAATTTTATGTGCGCATGTTTGTATAATATTTTAATTTGGCTTGTCACTGTAAACAAAAATCAAAGAATCCTTTTTTTTTTGATGATTTTATCAAAAAAATGATATAAAATGATAGTTAATGATAGTTAATGATATAAAATGATAGTTGATATAAATGCACAAAACAATTAAATAAACATGATAGAAATACTTTAATCTATCTAATAAAGTAATATAAACTGACAGTCATTGGAAACTGAGTCTTAGAACAGCATCTTTTACTCAACTCTTGAAATGGTGTGAGTGAGAGTCAGCAAACATAAAGCACTGCTTTAATCACATGACTTGCTCTTTGAAAAGAAGCACCTTGACCAATGGTGGCAGGGGGCACTATAGTGTGTGTCTAACTGAAAGCTTTGGATTAGAGATTTCATGACCCACGAACAGGAAGCAGAGCTCTGCTAAAAGCTGCTACTGACTGGAACACAAACACACACACACACACGCACACACACACACACACACACACACACACACACACACACACACACACACACACACACAGAGTGTTTTTGTGAATTGTGGGGACATTCCATAGGCGTAATGGTTTTTATACTGTACAAACCGTATTTTCTATCGCCCTACACTACCCCTAAACCTACCCATCACAGAAAACTGCACATTTTTACTTTCTTAAAAAAACTAATTCTGTAGGATTTATAAAACCTGTTGAAAAATGGGGACATGGGGTAATGCCCTCATAAGTCACCCTCTCCTTGTAATACCTGTCATACCCATCTCATTATACAAATTTGTGTCCTGATGTCACAAACACACACACACACACACACACACACACACACACACACACACACACACACACACACACAAGCCTCTATGTGCGAAAGATGTGGCACTGAATACAACCGCTGGCCTTATGAGGTCTATCATATAATATGATATCAGTTATCATATTGATAATATTTTAATGTATTAGTATATTGTATATCGATATTGGATATCTAAATTTATATGCACATTTCTCCATTTCCCTAATGATTAATTAGGGAATTTTTAAAAAATACTATCAATATTAATTTTCATACTGTCCCTTTTAATGTTGTGATGCTTAAATTCATTTGTAGTATTTGTAGTAATTATCAGTTTATCAGGCCAGATTTATATCAGTGCATGCATTCCTAGGGAGAAAGTAACATGACAAGTGCATGACAATACAAAGCTTTAGAATTGACCAAAGTACAAAATGTACAAACTAGATTTCAAATGACTTAATTTAGTAAACAAATTTGTGTAATTTACTTTTATAGCTTTGCCATGGCGATTATGTCTGCTTTCCTTTTCTCTCCCAAGCAGTTTCTCTCCTGAGCCCCAATGAATCATACAAGGAAAACAAATTAAAGTGAAACATATCTGTCTGGATTTGAGGTTGCTCATGGCAGCGGCCACATCCTTCGTCAGCACTTCTCCAACCTTTCATAATTTCATTTACATGTTAATGGCTGTAAATGCAGTCAGCTCAAATTTATTCTGATCCAGTAATAATCTGACCTTGAGGGTGAAAGTATGCTTTTCCAAGTGTGCAAATCTAGATTTTTGATGCACATAATCGTTACTAATACACTCAACTGTTAAAAGTAATTTCATTACTTCGGAGTAATGAAATATTAAAGATATTATGTGAAACACCCTGCTACAGTATGACACTATTCTGTTCTGTTACAGCTTGTTTTGTCTGTGTGTGTGTGTGTGTGTGTGTGTGTGTTAGTCAACTGCATCAGACTTCATCTGCTCTCTCCAAAAACAAGGGGTAAATTGTTGATAAATTGCATTGGGAGGATCAGACTGTCAGTTATAAGCTTAAATCAACTGAGTTACCTGCATTTACTGTATCATTAGCCTGCTCTCTCTCTCTCTCTCTCTCTCTCTCTCTCACACACACACACACACACACACACACAGACACACACACACAGTCTTTATCAAGCCCCCCCCAAAAAACTGACTTTAATTACAGCAGCAATTTCTAACTCTACATTGTTTCCATAACCTTCAGCCAAACAAAAATGGTTATGCATATTAATGAAGTCTGAATTTAACTCCCTTGTCTATCAGCAGAAGATTCAAGACTCTAATTGTATTAAGTGTTACTTAATTATACAATCCAGCTGGTTTAGAAGCAGGTTTCCTAAAGTGGATGGAAAAAACAATCCCCCACTGACATTGAAAGATGTGCTTGTGCTTTCCATCATTATGTTACGTATGTAATGATTCATAGAATAACAAATAGCACTAGAAATGCTACAGCTCAAAAAATGTGTACAGCACATATGCACTTGATAGAGGGAAAAAAGTTAAACTCCTCTAAAACATGCGAATTGGCCTTTTTCTCTCTCTGCCAGTCAAAGACCAAATCTCACAATAAACGCCAACTGGGATATTATATCCCTGAATCCCTCAGAGTATGTGTATGCATGTGTGTGGGTGTGTATGTAAGTGCTTGAGAATAAGAACGAGGGATTGAAAGAGTAGACAGATGGATGGATTGCCAGGAAAATAAAGTAGAAGGAGGTCGGGTGTCTCGGTCGCGTCTGTTCTTTGGTATGTGATCTACAGAGAAAAGCTGTCTGGGTTTGGGAGGTGAGAGCCCGGGCATGAATCAGCAGGAATGTGACTTTATTTTCCATCTTTCTCACTTTAAGGGAAAAAAGTCTTGGTATGAAATATTCTCTGCCACATTGGAAGCAATATTACTTAAAAAAATGCAATGCAAGATGCCAGAGAGATTTCATTAATGGTTTACACATGATGTTTACAATTCGTTTCAATTTTTTAGGCCATTTTTATATACAAAGGCAATCTTGTAACATCATGACTGCTGAATTAGAAGTGGTGAATTATCTCCACACATCTTGTGAATGTCTGTGTTGTAAGTGCTTCTGTTTCAGCAACTGCTGACAGAACTTGTAAAATGTAAATTACTCCCCTTGTTCATTGCACCACCTCAAGGCAAGCGGTCTGAGAACCGCGTCTTTAATTCCAGTAAAATGAAATTGGAATAATGGAAAGAGAGACTGATGAAGAGCGGTTTGTTTTCTCACCTATTGAGCCGGTGACACCAGCTGCAGTTGAAGTTAATCTGTGAAGCTATGCAAGAAGTGCAGCTTGTGAACTGAAGACATGCTGTGAAAGAAAAAAAAGAGATATAGAAAATGCATCAGCACAGAATCAATCAAGAATAGAGCAAAAGGCTAATCGAACAAAGAACTGGATTTTCAAATGATTTGTGAGAAATGTTGAGTACATCAGTCTAATATAAAATAAATATTGTAGATAAGAGGTACAACAGTATAAGCCTCTATTAGCTATAAGGTAATACATATTTATGTTTTTATGGTAGTTATCAAGACTATATATGTGTATATATAGCCTGAGTGTGTGTGTGCGTGAGCGTGTGTGTGTATTCAGTGGCTTACTGGGTAGCGGCAACATTTCTACAGCTGTGCTGTTGGTAATTTTGGTCTTTAACAGCTCCACTCTGTGATACTCATAGATAGTCTTTCTCCGCACATCTAGAGCCACACAAATACACATTACAATTAGCATGTGAATCATTTGAATTGTTGAAACTACTGTAGCTCAAGTATACAGAGAGAGAAAGAGAGCAATGGTGTTTTTCTTTTCCACATTTAAAGTACTTTCATCCACCTGATTATTATTGTAAAAGTGGGCATGGCCATTTTTAATGGAAAGGTGTCAGCCGCTTCCAGTTATTATAGTTTACAAAAACAGTCCGTTATGCTGCTTGATGTTTACAACATAGGGATGTTTCCTCCAAGGAGGCAAGGGAGGCAGTGCCTTGCCAAAAAAGTGGATGAGAAAATCATCCAAAGTACAAAAATCTTACTAAAGATCTTACATCTTATCGCAAATCTTACTAAAAAGTGTATAAATCACTTCTTTTTCTAAAGTGACACTGTCCAACAGTGTCAGCAGCGGTTAGAGTTACAAGGAGAGCAAGAGTCTCTCTTGCCTCCCCTAAACCAATTGAGTTTTAACAGACCCCCTAATGCATGCCGTCGGTTTGGTGGGTGAAATTAAGAAAGAATGGGGAAAAGTTACATGAGAAGAGGCAATGCATCCATTGCATTATGATTGGTTATTGCGCTGTTCACACAATAATCCCGCCTCTGATTTTTTGCGCACGTTCTATATCAGAAAATTGGTCTGAATTAATAAACAATGATGTTAATGGGAAGACTACTTAAAAAGTAAACAACTCACTTAGACATCACCACTTTTATGTCATGTCCAAATCAAACTCGAAATGCCTTGAAAACATGATCTGTGAGTTTTTTTTAGTGTGCAATCAGCTTGATGAAAATAGCCTAGATACATCCCGTGTCTATGACTGTTGTGACACCTGCAGTGTTTACCGAGCTTTGATGACAGAAGATCTGAAAATAAGTTGACTATTAAAAAGAACAGATGAGAATTAGTTTACAAATAAAATTAACACAAAATTTGTTACTGCATTCTTATGGTTATTATTTTGGAATACATGTAAAGATGTTTAAAAACACAAGATTTATACTTAATAAAAAGAACATAATTACACTTTTAAAAAGACAAAATAGAATTGTATTGGCTGTTGGTTTTATGATAGTGTAAGTAATGTTTATTTAAGCTAGAAAATTTGTCAACATTAAGTGTAACTAGACCATGAATTTACACGTGCAGCCAAGATGTCAGAAAAATCTTACAAGAATGGCTGAGATTTATTTGGAGTTAATCAGAGTCACTTCAGGTGAAGACAGGTGTGTACTATTTCACATGAACTTGATGATTAGTTAATTCAGAACACAGCTACACACAGTATCCAATTATTAAAAGAGTGTGCGCATTTATGCAATTAAGTTATTTTAAGTTTCTATTTTTTCTCTTAAATGTGTCCCTTTGGTTTTTAGTGCCATTGTATAGAGTGTAATTTTGACATTAAAGATGCAAAATGCATTTCTGTCAAAATTGTAAAAGAACTAGTACAAATTTTTTGTGGTCAGTAGAGATCGGCATCAAGTCTGAAACTGACAAAACTCACATTTGAGTGGACAACTGCATGAGGCAGCAGAGTGCACTAAATGCATGTAATGGTATCAAATGCTCTTTGCTTGGGATGTTTGATTTGCTGTAGTGAAATAGTTTGTGAATACAGTATATCTAAAAAAATTTTTCAAGTAGTTTCAAAAAAGAGCTGTGTGTTTTCTAATTAAGTCATTAACTAATTAAGTCATTTGAAAAGATTCCTGTCTTTGGCAACTCTAACATTTATTACACTTATTTTTCAAAAAAGAATGAAAAATGTGATGAGTGTACTGGTTATACATACATTTAGTACTCATAGTCCATAATGGCATGACTTTTCATAAGTTAAATGCATTGGCTGATAAACCTACACTAGTTTGATGTGTTTCATCTGAAGATATTTCAGTATATAATAGTCTTTGAGTTAAAGTTACACCACCCATCATCGACACACGCTGGATCAAATGTATGTACGTGCTTGTATGGATATATTGTAACTGCACATTCAGTAAAACATCATCTACGTGACTGGTAGCTGAATTACCTAAAAGCAGTGAAATGGAAAATTGAATTAGAATGAAGAGAGGCTAGGTACTATAGCAAGTCTGTATGTGTATGTGTGTATAGGTTTGATTATACTGAAAATCTCCTGCAAATTTAGTGAAACATAAAAAAAAAAAAACTTTTTAGTGGTCCTTGCTATTTGAAAGACTCATAAATCATGCAAATCATGTTTTGTTTTAACTTTACTGGTATCTACAGGTTTGTTTAAGAGTTTGGGTCACCTCTGTATAAAAACACTGTCCTCTCTAATAGAATGAAACCAAAATGTGTGTTTGTAGGTGTGTATATGGCTTTTCATGCGTCAGCCTCTGGCTGAATGTGTATGGTAAGGTAAAATCTGTCTGACAACATGAATGTGTGTCTGTCTGCAGCTGAGGAAGTAACTGTCTGACCTTGCTGAAACCTACATCGTTGGTGTATTAGCACATAAAAGAGTGGCTAAACTTTAAGACAGGAAATTGTAGCTTGTTCAGTGAAGGCTGTTTTTCTCTTCCTGTGGGTAATTACATTTCTTGCCCATGTGGTGTCACAAAACTCCTTGCATGCTGATATTGCCTGGAGATATGCATGCGTGTGTATGCATCTTAAACAGTGTGACCTGATGAGTCTCCAGACACTAATTAGTGAAAGATAGGCAAGACCAACGCAGGCTATTACCACTCTCAATCACTTCATCTCATTCTAGACTCTCTCCTTCCCCTCAGAGCTGACTCTCTTTCGCTCATATTGTAACAGACAGACAGAATGATGCAAATCCTGCCCTTTCTCAGCAGACAGTCACAAACAAACACACATACGCTTGGGAAGAATAAGCTGTCGTGGAAAATCATGAGCTTCCATTCATGATGTCCTGACAGCAAACACCTCCTCTCCTCCTGTTCTCTCCCACACTCACTCACTGCCCAACTCCAGACATATTTATCTGCTAAATTTGTCTCTCCAGCGCAGTCGGGTTTGGTCCTGCTGGGCTCACTGTTAGTACAACATCAAAGACTTTTCCTGCTTGGCACACCAGACAACCAAAAGACAGCTTGAGAAGGGAGGAGATTGGAGCTTTGAGATCATCCCAGAAGTAAATGACTGTCAGAACAAACATACTACCAGTTTTCTGATGGGCTGAATAGCACCTGTCATACAGAATGCAGATGGTTTACTGGTGTTATGATGAATGCATTACGTTCACTCACTAGGGATCTGCTGAATCTTATGGACCACCACAAAGGCATCAGACAGCCCAACCTTCACTGGATGATTGACAGAGCTGATCTTTGCTATCTGTATTGGGACCTGAAATAAAAGCAAATATTATTTATCTCATCAATCATCGACATGAAGAGGCGAATTTTGACAGCTATATGGCCCTATTTTAACGATCTAAGCGCATGGTCTAAAGCGCACGGCGCAAGTGCACTTAGGCCATGTCCGAATCCACTTTTGCTAATTTAAGGACGGGAAAAATGGTCGGCGCGCCCGGCACATGGTCTAAAAGGGTTGTCCCTATTCTCTTAATGAGTAATGGGTGTGTTTTGGGCGTAACGTGCAATAAACCAATCAGAGTCTCATCTCCCATTCCCTTTAAAAGCCAGTTGCGCTTGCGCCATGGCGGATTCACTATTTACATGGCGGAATTTGCAAACGGAAAAACTAAATGCTTCTCTAGCGAGAAAATGGATCTGCTTGTGTGCGAGGTTAAAGCCATCAGACCATCTACGGGAAAAACCAGATTCCACCAAAGCATTTTTATCTTTATACACACAATAATAATCTTTTACATTGTAATCCTTTTATTTTTAATATTTGGCATGTTTGTGTGCTGCTGCGCATCCCTGTGTGTGTAATAAGCAGAATGTATGCGCGTTGCGCACCCACCTATAGGTGCATATTAGTAACGCGCCCTTTAAATAACAAAAAAATAAAAAATACTGCGCCATTGACCAACTGAAACCTGGTCTAAAGTTAATGGCGCAGTCTATTTCAGGTGCCTCAAAATAGTAACGCGCCAACAATGTGCCTGAACACACCTCGTTTTCAGATCAGCACGCCCATGGGCACACAAATGGGTGCAAATGCATTTGCTATTTAAAGAACGTGGTGCAGGATGTAAAAATTATAACTGCATCGGGCTGAAACTAGCAAAAAGCTAGTTTTGGCCTGGCGCCGCAATGCGTCGGGTGTATGATAGGGCCCATAAAGAAAAAACGAAAGAAGATACGGAGTGAGTAGAGCAGGCATGGAGAGAGGGAGAGGCCTAATTCAGTTATGAGGTTTGGGGGCTGAATGAGCTTTGCAATAATCAAATAAATCTCAACAGCATTTCCAAGAATGCATTTCCTCTTCTGACTAGATGCTTACAATATTTCTTTATATATTTCTGTCAGCAAAGTTATACAAACATATTTTAATCTTTATTCATAAAATGATTGTACATCAAATTAATATTATATTATACATGAAATTATAAATATACATGTATATAATATAAATATTATTTACTAAATGACTAAAGGTGATTCATGCATTTCAATTATGTCATATTTGACTGCAAATGATCTGTACTAAAACTGATTGAAAAAAGTCTTGACCGTATTGGTTACATTACACTTTGACATTACATGGTACTGTTTGTAAGTGGCAAATTGAAAAGTGACACAATCACACAAACTCTGATAAAACAGGAAGTAATCACAGAAGAGCCAAGTCACACAGTGAGAGGAACAAATAGAAAACAGGATGAAAGGCATGGAGGAAGAAATGAAAAATATATATCAGACCTCTTTGTAAGCAAAGACAATTCGTCCATCGCTGTGTAATGTGGCCTGGAAGGTGAAACTTCCTTGATTATAAGAATCCTGGAGATGGACGTGATCCCACTGGACAACCAAAGCAGTTCCTATAAAACACACACATACACATTCAACTAATATTTAATAGCATATTTAATATTAATATTCTATACTTATAATAAAGGTTTAGTTTCTGTGCTTGTAGGGCTCTGTAAACCATCTTGAAAGGATAGCATGATCTTTATTTGATTTATGGAAAGTCAAAGTCCAATGTTTTTGATAGGTGTCTGTATTTAAAGATTGGTAGGTCTGACAGATTTATATTGGATATTTCTGTACCATTATAAATTTCCACTATATATTTCTGTCTCTCAGTTTCTCTCTCTCTCTCTCTCTCTCTCTCTCTCTCTCTCTCTCTCTCTCTCTCTCTCACTCTCTCTCTCTCTCTCACTCTCTCTCTCACACACACACACACACAGTCCAGTGCCTCTGTCTCTTACCATTGTCAAAATAGATGACAGTTGAGTTTCTGGAGAGGCTGGGGTCAAAGTTTGCCATAAGTGGAGCGATATATTGTGTGGCTGTCAACATTCGGTGAACCACATCTCCTGTGTAGATGAACCCTAAAAACACACACACGCACAAACAAACAATCCAAACCATTACAATTCATATCCATGCATTAACAAAACCATTTAAAATGTGATCTTCAAAATGAAAATAAGATAAAGGCACTCAATTTGTTATGAATAAAAATTTTTTGGCACCAATGTATGAACATGTGTGTCTCTTTCCTCCTCTAAATCTCTGTGCTCTCCTCCTTTCTCATCTATCCATCCTGGCAAACATCCCTGGCCTGTCTCCAAAGTGATTAATACTCTAATTAGCCATATAAATGCCTCCTTCCATCCCACTCACAAACAGAGAGGACCTTTAAAACACACATACATAATCTAAAATGTGTCTTCAGCATTTGTCTGCTTAAATCAATGCAAATCTTTCCACAGGAATTCAGCCAACCTGGACTATGCTGACCACCTCCACTTTCTGTAAACAAAGAGCATTCATTAAACTCGGAGCAAAACTCATTAAATTCAGGGTTCACTATTATTTGCAACACAAAACAGCAATGTGCACACTTAATAAATATAATAATAAGTATTTAATAACTTTATAAACTACTGAAACTTCACTATTATGACAACAGTTTGCCATTGCCAAAACACTACAAAGTACCATGGTAACTGTCATCTGATTCCATGACTGTCACAGTACTTTTTTCTAAAGGATGTTTTAAAACAAATATAAGAATAATCACTTGAGTTTATTGTTTCATTACTGCCTCAATGACAACTAAACAATCATTAGAGTACAAAAACATATGTATTAATATAAGTATAAACAGCAAAAGCAAATACTGGCAGATACTATTTGCACTTCAGTGTATTGTATTACACTATAAAACAGTATGCAATAAAAACATCATTTTCAGCTGGTATGAGATGGGAGGAAATAGGGAGAAGAATGTGACTGGAAAAAGGTGTATTTGAACAGGTTGGTTGCGTCAAAAGCTAAATTCACTGTCCTTGCTCTCCGCACCACTGTCCCAGTTACCAAAGGAGTTTCTTTTGTAATTGTGTCTGGCTCAACCAGACAACAGTGGGTGAAGGAGTTAGTGCCAAAAAGATGGGCCATTTGCATAGCTATTTAAATAGACAATCAGATTTTAATAATTTAGCAAACATTTCCCAGTGCTGTTTATTATATATTATTTAGGGAGGAAAAGTACCTCTGACACAGTGCATGATTTTTCGCTACTGAGAACATGGCTTCACTGGGAAATGTAGATCACTTGTGTTTCACCGTTTATAACCACAGAGTGATGACTGATGTAATTATAGAGAGAAATTATATGGTGGTTTTCTCTCTCTATCTTTCCTTCACTCTCACCGCTTCATCTTAGACTAATTCCAGCAGCCAGTGAGTCACATGAACCACGATCATAATAAAAAATCCCCACACATGCCCTCATATCTATAGCATGCACAGTCAGCCGTTATTAAGAAGAACCTCTCACAGCTGATAAACACAGCCTGATCCTCTACAACACTGTGACTCACAGTCAAGCTCTTTTGCCTACAAGCAAGAACCAATCAATTATATATTCCTCTGTAAGCTCATATAAATCATATGTTCTGCTTCAGCCATATAATACTCATATCGCATGGAGACAGGCAGACGCTCTCTTATGACCTAACTGAAAATCATTGGTTGTGCTTCACACATCATGTAGAAGAGGACAGTTCACTTACCGCCAGTTGCAACAGTGATCTCTCGCAACAAATGTCCATAAAATGGAAAATCAAAGGAGAGATTGACCCGCTGAGAATAAAAATAAGACAAAATTTAGCTTGCAATTAGAAAAATATCTAAACAATAAGCAGAATCAATATAAAATGACTACAGAAGGCTGTGATTATAATAAAACATACAGCAAGTGTACATCCAGATGGACTCCGCAGACTCATTCTGTGGTCGGCTAAAGCAAACATAACTCCGCTAATAAATTTGAGTTCTGTCCTAAATCTATGGTGTGCTTGTCTGCTGTGGTTTCTTTTGTTTGGAAAGTGTCAATGTGAGGATATCGCAGTCTGTTCCAGTAATGGGATGGCGACACACCAAAACCTGATCCCATTTCAGAGAAATGTGGCATTTGAGGATCAACACTTAGTCTATTTCTTTCATAATCCACGCAAGCAAACAAACTCATCCAAAACCAACAGAAACAGGTTTATGTTCACTATACAAACTGTTTGTACCACTATACAAACTGTTGTTCTAGTAAGGAACATGTACTGTAGGATAAACGGCTGATGGAAAACAGTTACTGCCGAACTTGAAGGTTGGTCAATGGAACTACAATGGAAATGTTGGCATTTCATGTCAGTTGCATTTCAAAAGAAATGTCCTGCTTTCTATGTGAGTGTGAATGAATGAATAAATGAATGAATGAATGTATGTTGTCTTACCGCTGCTTGTCTGTGTGTATTAGACAGGATGCCGTGAATCTTCACCTTTTCTTTGTCCATCTGATCGATATTTACCCATAACTCTTTGCTCATAGGGTCACTGGGGCCATACGTTTTTGAGGTGTAGTAGTTATGATCTGTGTCTTCCTACAAGGAAATATCAGACAGCCAGTCAGGAAAAAGAACACAATACTTACTGAGAAGAAAATGGAACAGCATGATGGTGTGCAACGAAAGACATTTTCACTTTTCAGTGAACTATCCCTTTAATAAACTATGAATAAACGCCTCAACACAATCCATATTTGTTTATGGCAGGCTTTTTACAATCAGGGGCCATGAACCCATTCTGATTATTACATCACAAACAAATACCTTTCAGGTCAAAACCAAACAAACACTCTCCCGAAAGAAAATATGAGCACACGGAGGCATGTTTACAATAGACTGAGCCAATCTCTTTGTTTGTATGTATTTTCAATGCTGACCACATATTTAGGAGGGACACCGAGAGGTTTAATGAACTTGGCATTGATCAGCCGTGACTGTAGAGGTGTTCCAGCCTCTGCCTGGATAATATGACATCAAAACAGCAAAAGTTCTTTTAGCCCAGTTTTCCCTCTCCGTTCACCACAACAGAGCTGGGTGATAGAAAGACTCAAGAAAGAGGAAGACGAGTGATTGAGACACAGGGCTTATAAGTGTGGATGTATGTGCATCTGTGCGCAAATGTACACATACCTGTGATCAATTGTACCTGGTATATCAATATACAAGCAAAAAAGTGACACTCCAAAAACTTTGACATTTTAAATAAATGAACAGGTCTGCAGGTTACATCTGCCAAGCAAATGGATGGAAAATCTGAGTGCCAGCAGAAACAACCCTTCACTGCTGATTGGTAACAGCATAACACTTTGGACTGGGATAGAAGAAAACGATCAAATCACGAAAAGAAAATCAACTCATGGAAATTGTATCTCTCAATTTACTGACCATTACAAGTCATTTTCTACAAGGACCGTCTTCAGTGATCCAATTATTATAAACTTGTGGGGTTTAAAAACAAACCAAAATTAATATTTTGTCTACCAATTACCATAATGCGTGACAAAAAACCCTTGATCACATGACCAAGGTCATGGGTGTGACATGATCGTTCATGACAGCACTGTGGATGACTCGAGTTTGAGTCCCAACCCGCAGTCCCGCTCCCCTCTCTACTCTCCTATGATAATAAAGGCAAAAAGGCTAAAAAAAAAAGATTTTATATTGTGAGGACACATGTACTTTGTGAGTACAAGACATGATGTTTGACAAACTACCAATCAAAAAGAAGAAGACCCACTGGACATGACCCAATATCCCCTGAGACTGTTAATGAAATCGCCCCGGTTTGATCTATTGTTGTTTACTGAGCAAGTCAAGGTTGTCTGTAAAGCCCTAGGAAGAAAACCCTTGATCATAGATGTTTGCACCCTGGCACTGAGAAATTCAGCATGGAACTATATGAATAATACAATCCTCAGAAAGAAAGAAATATGTGAGTTAAGAAGAGGTGAATATAAGATATGTAATCTTTGACAGTTTAATCTCGTACAGTGCAAAACAAGCAAAGTGACACAGACATAAGCTAAAACTAAAAGCCTAAACTAAAGTCTTAGGCCGTGCCACAAAAAAGCATTAGAAATCCAGGCCTTTGAAACACACAAAATAAGAAAATGACAGAAGCACTTTGTTGTATGTGAAATAAATGATGCACCTGGTGTATGTGTGTATGAATGTTTATACAGGAATGCGTTTGTATACAAGAGCTGGTAGGAGTTCAAACACTAAAATTCCCTCACACAGACCTTGTAAAACAACTTCAAAGGAAACAGCCAGTGGACATAAAAAATTAGCAACTACATACTGTATACACTCGCAGTGCTTTGAAGAACTCATCATGTGGGAAACTGATTCAATACTAAAAAACATAAATCGTCTTGTGATGTTTTTCATATGGATATAATGAACACATTGATCAGTGTACAACTGCTCTCTGTCTCTTTGTGCACATTAGATTTCTATTATCCCAGCCACTAAGACCAACTCAGACCAGCAAGAATTTCTATGCTGGTTAGTGCAGGTCGATCTTGTGGACCAGCATGGTGTGCAGTAGCCATGCTGTACACATTCAAAACTTGGGTCGACTTTCTGATAAAGCTGGATGACATGAAATCTTGCTGTCAAAGTCCTGTCATCATTTACCCACCCTCATGTCGTTCCAAACCTATATGACTTTCTTTCTTCTGTGGAACATAAAGGAAAAAAATATTATGAAATATGTTGGTAGCCATTTTGGATAACATTGACTTGCATTGTTAAAAAAAAAAAAAAAAAAAACCCAACTAATATTTCAAAATGTCTTTTATGTTCCACAGCAAAAAGTCATACAGTTTTGGAACGACATGAGGGTGAGTAAATGATGACAGAAACCAGCACACCAGCATCTAATTCTAAAACATAACGATTGCTGGTGGTCTTTTGAGCAGGGAGGGCACACAGAAATGTGTTTAAACGAAAAAGAAATACAATTAAACCAAATCTCAATGAACCAAGAACACTGTCGTAAGAGGAAGTCAAACCCCAGAGTTGAATGACTGACAGCCCGTAACTCTGTGTAGGCAGCTTGACAGCCTTTCTATCTGTTTTTATGGTCTCCCATGCTCATCCTGCTGAACTTCAATTGCTGGTCTAAAACATGGATGGTGAAGGTGCTTGACCAAAGTAAGCCTTGCTGTGTAAGATATCCTGGTCTTTTCAGTGGGATGAACCTGACGCAAAATTGCTCACTTTTTTTTTCCAATTCCCTCTCACAGCAAATAAACTACACCTTTTTTCAATCTATTGAGTTCTCCATCAGAGTGTGTGTGTGTGCATATGAAAGAGAGAGAACACTAAAGAAAGTGCAAAACAAGTTAAAATGTTCATAATAATTCATTACCTGAAGTTACTGCTTGACAAGCTGACCCAAAACCCAAATGCCCGTCAGACTTGGGTATAGCAGATAGTGGTACCAAAGTGGTAGTTGCATAGCTTAAAAATGTCTTCATTTGTGTTCCAACTTTTAAGGCGACTGTTGTTATACAATGTGTCACCTCATTATTTTAATGGCGACACGTCAAGCTTGTCAAGTGACACAATGTTGCCACAATAGCGCATTATGACTGATGTATCAGTTTTATATATTTTTTTCTTTTTATTGAAAATATTCACAAACTTGCTAACTATATCATGAAATATCTGATATTCTGATTCCCAAATACGTAAGTATTTGTAAGTAAACGTATTTTGTTGTTTGAACACCTTTATAATGGTTATAATGGTCATGTTAGTCGATCAGCACTGCCATGTTAGTTTGCACTTCAATGCTGAGAATGTTTGCTGTCGGAATTACAACACGTACATTAATCCACTTCTCCTGAAAGACATAAAAGTAATTGGCTGGTAAACTGGTAGAAGAATAGACTATACTTTATAGTTACCTACACAATGTGTATCTGATGTGAAAGAAACACATTGTCAAATTTTGGTTGAAAGGATTATTATTGCTGCTTCCATCAACATCAGTGTGTATTTTAAAATACAATTTTTTTTTTCTAGTAGTGTATTTGAATGTCTGAAACCTAAATTAAACTATATGTGTTTGAAAACACTGAACAGTTGTGATATCTGACAAGCACTGAGCATGTATATCTTAGTCTGTTGAGGGAAAATTCATATTATGTTATAGTTTAACGGTTACCATTATTTGAGAGCTGTTGTCTGCGTCGTCATCAGCTAGGATTCCAGGCGAATCCTGAGACTCGAGCTTCAAGCTGTCTTGACTGGCTTTGTTATTTTCCAATGGAGGCGGCTCCAGGAGAAGCCAACGTCTCCTCCTCAGCAGCTCCACTGTGACAACATCGTCCTGTGACCATCCCTGAAGAACTGAATAAGCTGCTCCTGGAACAACACAAAACAACAATCAACAGTATAAACATGAGCACATAGCTTCATTTAGGGAAAAAAAGATGTATTCCCTCTTCAAAGCTTATTATTACTAAAGGTTTACAAAGGTCATGAGAATGTTGCTCAATTGCTCAATCACATTAAATCCAATCCAGACAAACTTCATTTGTCTCACTACTGGCTCTCACGATTGAAACATCACCCATAAACATTTATGCATTTTTTATATGGTTTATACAGACACACAAAGCATCACTTTTTCTTTATTCTCCCTCTCTCACTGCCATGAGAACGGCTCCATTTTGCATCAGATGAACCTGTTATCTGTAGTCGTAATAAAGCAGACGGTCCAGTGTACTCTTGACACTTGGTTTATTGTTAAACTGAGGGATGGTGTTACAATGTTACACCAAATGGCTTCTGTGAGAGTCAAAGTTGAAAGGTGAAGAAACGGTTTTAACTGGGAGCCAACTGGTCTTTATATCACTCTTTATGTGCCTAATCTCTATCTTTTATTCACCCACAACCACATACATAGAGCCAAATTCTTGTGCAAATCAAGACTCATGTGATCAGAGTTTAATTAAACCTCCTATTTACTTTGCTCTCAAGTCCTCTCACTGGAAATAAAGATGTGAGAAATGATGGGCGTATGTAGACTGGAACTGAGAATGACTGAAAAGCCAAAATGGGAATCACTGAAAACACTTCATAATGTGATTAAGCAGACTAAACAAAAAGAATGGGAAAAAGAAGAAACAAAAAGGAGAGACCAATGAATCACACTGGAATGTCGGTTAGTGTCCTGCGAACACCAGGCCAATCTAAACTAAAAGTTCAATGCGGTTGTCTGTTCAAGTTTAGTCAAAATCGTTGTATTTTTAATAGCTGAATTCGAGAGATGAGAGCAGGAGAATAAGTTTAGGCCTCACCAGCTTGTATTGATTTCATTACATTGCATACAGAGATGGCTAATCTTTGTTTAATGCTTAAGAGATAATTAACGCTTAAAAACACAAGAAACTTTCTGGAGAATATGCATGCACAGACTTGTGTGCACTGCAGCAGTAAGGGATGACAAAAAACAAAAACTAGCCAGAATGATTCTAAATTCTCTGTCTACTAATCATTATAGCTGGCAGGGTTTGTCCTTTATATAAACACTTTTGCATGCAGCAGCTCCTCTTGTCTGAACCAGATCTCACAATCTTCCTCATTTACTTCCTTTGTGCTCTTGTTCCAGAGACACAAAATTTAATTAGTTCTTTATCTTACAAGATACACATTTAAGGTAATAAAATATTTAACTTTGAGACAAAGATTGAAGCAGTTGTACTAAAACTAATTTGACAATGCAAATACGCTACTCTGTTGAAAACAGTTGTGCTGCTTAATATTTTTGAAGAAACAAATATACATGATCCTCTGATGGGCAGAAAGTTCAAAAGAGCAGCATTTATTTGAAATAGAAATCTTTGTAACATTATAAAAGTCTTCACTGTCAATTCTGATCAGTTTAAAGGATTAGTTCAATTCAGAATTAAAATTTCCTAAAAATTTACTCACCCCCATGCCATCCAAGATTCTTATGTCTTTCTTTCTTCAGTTTTATAGAAATTAAGGTTTTTGAGGAAAACATTCCAGAATTTCTTCATATAGTGGACTTCAACAGCTACCAACGGGTTGAAGGTCCAAAAAGCACTCTACACGATCCCAGCCGAGGAATAAGTGTTATCTTATCTAGCAAAACGATCTGTCGTTTTCTAAAAAAAATAAAATGTATATACTTTTTAACCACAAATGCTCGTCTTGCACTAGCGTCCACGACTTCACGCATTACGTAATGACGTCGGAAAGGTCACGTGTGATGTAGGCAGAAGAAAGACATGAACATCTTGGATGACATGAGGGTGAGTAAATTATCAGGAAATTTTAATTCTGAAGTGAACTAATCCTTTACTGCATCTTTGCGAAACAAAAATATTAATTTCTGTCAAAAAAAACCAAACAAACAACAACAACAAAAAACCAATCTTGACCCTAAATGTTTGAACGGTAGTGTACTGTATGTGCCTAATAAATGTTAGGCTCAATGGTGAGATAGTACCTAAAGGGGTTTTCATTATTTTTAGACATTGTCCCTAGCATATTCAATTGAGGTCACAACAGCATAATTTTCATAAAGATCCATCTCATATTGCATATTTCAGTGTTTTCTTTCTCCTTTATCATCAGGGTTTGTCTCATACTGTACCACTGTTCCTGTGCACCACATACATTACAAAGATTGTCTGAGATTACTACACTGGCACATATGACAAACTAGGACTGTTGTGTTCCTGCTTTTAAAAACTTTAATGCAGATATCTTCTGTAAGAGGAAGCATTCTCAGTCAGATTTACAGATTTTCATAGTCTAGTTCACAATTTGTGTAGTGCCAAACACAATATTCAAGAATGCAATACTCCTCTATTGGGATCTTATTTAAAATTCAAAAAACCTTTCTGAACACCATATCCTATTTCCAGTATCTCAATCTTCTTTTCCTGCAGTGCAGATGTGTTGCTCCGATAATTCCAGCACACATCTTATCATTCTTGTGAGCGTCTCTGTACTGCCAAACAACCCAAGTGAGAATGAAAGGGGGAAAACTGCACAACTTGCAGAACACAGTTTTGTTTCCATGTCATCATGGTCTGTACTGTTCCTCCTCTAAACCCTCGATGTGAGAAAAGATTCTCAGAGCCAAGTCCTTCTGTAAAGCCCATTATACATAACAGGTCAATGAGGATTTAGAGAGGCGGCTGTCACTGACTTTTATTGTCGCTGAGTGGAAATCAGTGTCTGCTCGTGACACGCTTTGAAAAGCCACCGCAGCAGGGACAGGATCTCTTTCTCTCTTGCTTGTGCTTTCTTTTTGCTGTGAGACTAAATCCAGTCCCACATTTCCCTCTCTTTCTCTCGTTCTTCATCTTCTGAGTGGAAAGTAAGCATTTCTTTTCAGCTCTTAAGATGTCCATGAATGAATAAATGAATATCAAACTATACAGATGCTGCTACAAAAACTTTTGACTACAATAAAAAAAAAAAAATAATAATAATAATAATAGGATAACACTATGAAATTAATTAAAAAAAAAACACTTGGAAACAATTATATGTATATTAAAATTAAATGTTAATAACCATAAGCAAAGTATTCATATTCTAATGGGAGGAGAGAAAGATGAACTGGTGTGTGTTTTATCCATTTGAAGCAAGAATGTGTGTCTTTGTGTGTAAAAGACAGAGAGGAAAGAGAGAAAAAGGGGGAGAGAAACCCACTAATGTGAATTTCCCTCCAGTCATGTCTAAAATGATCAAAATGACTGATATATTACTCTTAATTAATCTGAGGAGGACTGTCAGAAGGAGAGAGAACAAAAGGAAAAAGGCAAGAAAACAAAAGTTAATAGACCACATGCATTTATCTTGAGTCACTGCTCTGGAACAAAGGAAAACAATAGAGCAAAAAAAACGTAGCACAGGGTACAAATGTATTAAAGAAAGAGGTTTGGGGTTATGGGGTTCAAAACCACTTTAAAGTTCAAAACCATTACAGAACACTTCAACATACAGTGCAGACAATTAGCTACCAGCAACAGAAGTTTAGAGGAGATTGATTGATTGGCTCACTCTCTCCCCAGCCAATATATGAAGCAGACATATTAGAGTGTGTAATTACAGAGGAGGTAAAGCATGCTGGAACAGGTCATCTGAACTCAGGATACACACAAACACGTCTATATATGAGAGAGACGAACAAGTGTTCATTGCCTAATCAACTGACCATACACCCTCCATCTTTATCAAACCTGAGCCCAATGACAGTAACAATGACAATGACAGTAAAGACATTTAATGTTACAAAAAAAAAAAATTATATTTCAAATAAATGCTGCCTTTTGAACTTTCTATTCATCAAAGACACTTGATTGATGATATAATTAATGTTTCTTGAGTAGCAAATCAGCATATTAGAAGGATTTCTGACTGGAGTAATGGCTGATGAAAATTCAGCTTTGCCAGTTGAGGAATAAATTACATTTTAAAATATATATATATATATATATATATATATATATAGAGAGAGAGAGAGAGAGAGAGAGAGAGAGAGATCTCGACTGATATTAGTTTTACTGCACAGAGGAACACTTAAAGACCTGATGAAACATAAGCAGAATTCAATTCTGTTTAAATGATTGGTATAACCATTCTTAAATACATTGTCACATTCAATTCAACGCATTTACATAAGAACATTTTTACATATTTGTTTTCAAATAGGAATGTATTTGTTCTGCTTGTGTTTCACTGAAGTGTGTGCTTTTAGATCGAGGCCAAGGACCAGTCTGAAGATAAATGAAGAATATTCAACCATCAATACCACCAAGACTAAATTTGGTTCAAGTATTTTAAGACCTTGGGGAAATGGGACATCCTCCTACAAGTATTAATGTGTATTAAAGGTGAAGAGAATCACAGCATGGCTATTATGGTTTCAGTAAACATCTACTTATAGTGGCAGAAAAACATACACACCTGTCTCAAAGAGTTAATCAAAAAGACTGTGTGTGACACACACACACAAATGGACATTGAATACATAACAGGAGAAATTAATTAAGTGAAAAAATATATTTTCTACATTGAATGAGTATGTAATTGAGTGATGTGTTTGTAGTTGAGTGCAAGACCAGAATGACTTTGTAATCATTTCTAGTGTGTGTCTATGGCAGTTTGCGCACATTATATGGTCTGTGGCTGAAAGTAATGACAGAATACAGACGGCTGGCTTTGCCCAAGGGTGATATAAGGTTTCGTTTACTAACCATTCACACAGAGAGGTATACTTAAACCAGCTAAACGCTGGCTTCCAAACCAATGCTCAAACCACACTCACAGCTTCAGACCGTCACTCCGAGTACAATGGTATGATGGACGGAATGAAGAACACTCCTTTAAACAGCAGACACACCGGGACATTTGACTGCACATCACATTCTTGACATTACTGATACTGCTATTGGTCTTCGAGACATAAAAGAAACCTTTAAATAAACGAGATATTGAACTGTTTATACTGTCATACAATAAATAAAATAGCCTGCACAGCGACCTGAAATAAAAATGAACACCAAAAAACTGCCTACCTTACACAACATTGAAGGTGGACTTGCGCTCAGTAGTAGAGCGATCGAATTCTTACTACGCACACTGCAACGGTCACATGACGTCACACTCTGCCAGAGAAACAAGCGTGCCGCCATCTTTATAATATCAGAGATTGTGTACAGTACCTCAGGAATGACGTGTTTTTGTAGACCAACCTGGAAGTTAGCGGCGCACGGGTTCCCTCGATCGAAAGCCTATGTATTTTTCCCATAGACTTTTGGAAAAAAAAATCGCAAAAAATAAGCTCTGTGTTTAACAACGGGTTATGACACTTACACGTTTTGTCTATCAAGATAATTTTTACAAGTTAACACAACATTTATACATTTTGAAGCCTAAATAAAGTCATCAGATATAAAGAGCTAACAGTAGGCTATAAACGGACTACAGCACACCATGGTCACTGATCAACGTCACCACCACCAAGCTTCCTCAAACTTTATTTAAAAACATACTCGCTGATTATGATCTGTGCTGTGTATGAATACTTACCCACTTTTTCATGAGAAATGCTGTCCAAATGTCCTGTTTGTCATGATGACGTCTAAAGTCCCCGCCAAAGGAAGTAGTCCCTTTTAGCAATTTGTTAGCAACCGCCATTTTTAAGACACAATAAAGGGTGTTTTATGTCATAGATCAAAACTTGAAAATATTTAGAGGCTTTGTTAACCACAGACCTTATTTCAGGCAATTTAGCAAAAACCCATTCAAAAAACCCATTGACTTTAGGGTGATGGAACCTTAAGTCCTAAAATGCTAACTCGCTTCCGGGTTTTGCCTATAAAAACATGTCATCCCTGAGGTACTCTAGTATTATAGGGAGATGAGAGGGTCTGTATCTCTTACCATTGGAGAAAGCGTAACGGCTAACTTAATCACGTGCGGCACCTCTCAGCCTATCGTGTAATGGCAGTGACGTCAGTGCCCGCTGTTCAAACCTCCTTCCCTGCGTATCGCCAGAGCGTTTGCATTTGCCGTTATGCTTTTTTGGCTAAAGGTTGCAAGCTTGCCTTCCAGTGGCTTTGATAATATTGTCTTTGAACTTCTGTTTTTGCGGTAGCTCTGTACATTTCTATGGTATCGCTGTCAAGGAATAATAAGCTGGTGAAGTGGATGAGTTAAAGGTGCTCTATGTAAGTTTTTGACTGTACTAAAGCATAAAAATACCATAATATGTTTGCAGATATTTATTAAACATGCTGAGTTCGCATACTCGTTTCTCTGAAAACCATTGCTTCAGCCAGTTATTTTACTTTGAAATTTGCGTTCCTTGTCAGAATTTCTGTTTTTGTTTCGGTCTGTGCAAGACTGCACGTTGCCAATTTACCCAATAGCATTTCGCCACCCCGGGTTGCCAGTTGGTGGAAAACACATGCAGCGAATTGCAGCCATGGAAGCCAGCGAACAAACTGGGTCAGAGATCGCAGATTCTACCCGACCTAAAAAGCCTCAGCATCCATCTAAAAATCTCTATGAACGTCACCATATTAAAACGCGCTATCAACTCATCATAAATCAATAAATCAACTAATTATCTTACAGTGTGTAAGTCTCCTCGCCTTCCAATGTCAATTGAGCTCGCTCCTGTTGCGTGTCTTCAAACTGGCAACCCGCGTGAGCGTCGAGTCTGAGGAGGAGGGGGCGGGGCAAACAATAGTTTGAATTTGGACTGCAGTACCCATTTCAATCACGAGCTGTCATTCTTACATAAAGCACCTTTAATGAAAGTTACCGTGAGCATTGTAATGTTTAAAGCAGATGTCTTAACAAATGTCATTAGACCGGGAAGATTTTAAAATAAGCAGTTCATTCAGAAATACATAAGATCGCTGTGGAAATATTAGGCTTGTTCGAGATGCATCGGCGCCGCGTGGACCGATCGGCATATGACAACAAAAAGTACCGCGAATACGCATGTGACTCCTTATGCTTTTGAATTGCTCTCGCGGCACTTTGATGTCACACGCCGATCGGTCTGCACAGCGCTGATGCATCTCTAACAAGCCTACAAACTGGAAGACAAAAGACAACGAGCGCAGCGCTGAAAAGGGACGAGGCTACATACGGTCTAATAACTCTTTTTTAATAGCCTATTTTAAATGTTTATTACAAATAAATTACTAAATGCTAAAAATGAATAAATGTAAAATAACGCAAATTTGCGTTGCATTTACAACCCTGCAGCGCTCCCAACACCCCTGCTCACCAGTGCCATTTTCTTGCATTGCTCACTCACACCAGTGAGTGTATGTTTTTTAAAACCTTTCATTTCCATTGATCTACTGCACATCCTGCTAATTTAATGTACTAATGAATGGAAAGTGACATTAAGATCTAAACACATAAATTCTGTGTATGTGCAGGAGGATGAATGTTTTAGCACACACATATACACAACAGACTAATTCATTGTTTATTCAGACACTGGAGAATAAACAAAAAGAATCAAATGTCAAATACATATTGTCAGAGAAGAACAGTCAGTGTGCCATTGAAGTTCATCATCATACACTTTATGATGAAGTTGCTCTTTAGGCCACTGGTTAATTAATTTGCCACAAGCATTTAATTTGCAGGGACAAGCACTTGGATATTTAAAAATGTCAAAGATATGACCTCAGTTCTGAGCCAACACACTGTGTATATCAGTGAAGTCATTTCTGTAATCCCCTCTTCACATAAAAGCTTCAACTGACAGGCAAATTCAATTAACTAAATGAGTACAGGCGTGTTTATCTCACACACTGCTCGGCTGCACCCATACCCAAAACGAAATGTAATGTAATGTGACGTAATATAGGGTTGCCAACTTTTGATTATAACTTTCAGTTCAACAATTCATTTTTAATTTCATCTTAATACTGTAAATTAGTTGTTAGCTGGCTTGGCATGGAACAGATGAGGACGATGGTGTAGAGAACCCAAGCCAAGTGCAGTTTTACTCAGTGGTAATAACACAAAAACATGAAACATAAACTATAAACTTGGTCCAAGATGTAAAACAAAACATGAACAATAAACATTGCTTGAAACACTGACCTGGCACATGGAACAGCGTATACTTCAACACACAACCCACAAGCATTGTAAACATGAGGGCATCAATACAAGCCAAAGGGTAATAACATCCCGGCCTTAAGGCCCATTCACACCAAGGACGATAACTATAACGATAAAGTTCTAAAAATCATTTTAAATATAAAAGAATAGCAGAGTCCACACCACAAATTTAATAATAACAGCACAGAGACCATTTTTTTTCCAGCTGATGAAAAATAAAAATACTGACAGCCAATCTGAATGCTTTAAAGAGCTCGAGCATTTAAAGCGGCAGACGACAAAACTGCAGTGTGTGCTTAGAATAAACAGAACAATACCATGCTTTGGGACACTAATAGTTATCTTTGTAGTTATCGTTCTTGGTATGAATGGGCCTAATTAGCGTCTACAAAGCTTACATGTTTACCTGTTGTAACTTATCCATGTTGTGTGCATGAAATACACACTTACACCGTCAAAACGCGCCATCGGAGAAGCGCTAATT
Organism: Ctenopharyngodon idella; assembly: GCF_019924925.1. NCBI lineage: Eukaryota > Metazoa > Chordata > Actinopteri > Cypriniformes > Xenocyprididae > Ctenopharyngodon > Ctenopharyngodon idella. The sequence goes on from NC_067226.1 coordinate 14,143,026, forward strand.
AAATAATTAAATTAATTAAAGAATTTTTTGTTTCAGATTTTGGCCCTCCAAAACCATTTCGGCTGAAACTGAAAATTAATTTGGTGCATCACTAGAAAATTACCCAAATAGCCTACTTAAGCTTAATGTTGTACTAGATGCACTTTCCCCCCCTTTATTTCCTTTTTTTCCAGATAGCACGTGTCAAGACTCAGGTTTAATCTGTCCGTTTTCTCCGGCGCTACTCTTTGTTATTGTTTTCCTTCTGCACACGGCAATCGCTCTCAGCTGATCCAGCCGCTCACGCTATCTTGCAGCTGTTTATTTTCTCTCTCATTTCTCTGATTTAATCTCCTGTTTTCTTTCTTTCCTTGTCACTGTGTTTTGTTTCCCGTACGCTTTACACGCACATTTCGCTGTTCAGTTAACCAGTTTATCGGTCTTGTCGTTTGGTGTTTCCAAAATGTCATCTGCCTAGTTGTTCCTTTGGATTCTCGGACTCCCTGAACCCCTTGATCAGAGAACTGCCCATCCCAGTCTCGACTTTAAGCTTCGATAGTACTTCCGGAATTCCCCCTGCTTCAGTTGCTGGCCTGGACTGATTTTTGTGGTTTCCTTCACCCAAAAATGTAATTAATTACTCACCCTCATGTCGTTGTAGACCTGTAAGACCCTCGTTCATCTTCAGAACACAAATTAAGATATTTTTGATGAAATCCGATGGCAAGGCCTCTATTGAGAGCAAAGCCATTCAAACTCGTAAGGTCCATAAAGGTACTAAAAACATATTTGAAACAGTTCATGTGAGTTCACTGGTTCTATCTTAATATTATAAAGGGACAAGAATACTTTTTGTGCGCCAAAAAAACAAAATAAAGACTTTTCAACAATATCTATGTGGGCCGATTTCAAAACACTGCTTCAGAGCTTTACGAATTGAATCAGTGAATCAGAGCGCCAAAGTCACGTGATTTCAGCAGTTTAGCCGTTTGATAGGAGATCTGAATCACTAATTTGAAACAAAAGATTCATAAAGCTCAGAAGCTTCATGAAGCAGCATTTTGAAATCAGCCCATATAGATATTGTTGAAAAGTCGTTATTTATTTATTTATTTATTTTTTAAAAACTATTTTAAAAATATTTTTACATTTATTTATATAAATTTAAAAAACACCTTAACCCCCCCCCCCCAAATGTAGAGTAAAAACATTAATAAAGTGAGTGATATTACATTTGTTCATGATATTACAAAATCACACTTTATTTTCTGATCATGAATGTTCATTCAAAATGAAGAGTGCATAATGGTTTAATAAATAAATAATGTAAAAATGGTTTGATTTGCAACTCACTCACTGGAGCCCTGGAAATGATTATGTAGCCTACTGTACTAAGCAGCTCTGTTTGTGGAGATCTGTAAGATTTATACCAGGGACTTGAGGTCCTTGAGCTATAAAGCACTTGCAACATTAATCAAAGATACACCTACAGAACATTTCAATTATGAACTATGTTTGGGTAAATTATTCCTTTAAAGTCACATCCTCTGATTGTTCATAGTAAAGGTTATTTGTGGTAAACACATGAACAGCTTGAGAGTTCATTACTGCATGGACTGCTGTGCTGCTATAGCTTTCTAAACTCAGAGCCCAGTGTGCCCACCTACGCTTTCCTGCTCTAATATCTACCTCATTACAATGGGCTTCACAGAGGGAATGAATGTTCCTACATTTTTAAAAAGGTACTTCAACAGTCCTTTGGATGACAAATGTTTCTAAGTAGAGCCATTAACATTCAAAGGACCCCCTGTGCGCTAAAAGGGCTCTTTGCAGCTCCACACGGTTCTTGGCATATCAACTCATTGTACCTCTTTAGTTTCTTAAGGATCTTAGGTACATCAAGATCCTCTGATCAAATATGACAAAGTACAGGATGTGGAGCTGTTATATTTTGGGTTACTATTTTGACTTTTCTTTTCGCCAGTTGCGTTTAAGTTTAGTCATGTGACACATAACATTGGTAAAACTAAATTATTGAAACATTATTTAAGGAAAATATATTGTCTAATGTATCACATTAAAATGGTGCATGAAAACATCTGTTCATTCTTGTATTCATACTTGTAAGATTTGCACATAAAATACATTATCTCAAACAACTATGATTACAATATAAACCTGAATGTAAAAACCCTTTGTCTGTCATGTTGTGGTTCTAGCTTTTTATTTCAGCCCTTTGTAAGGTGCTGTTTTAACCCTGTTCCTCTGGGTTAGAATACATTTTATATCTTTCTTTGAGAGCAGAAAGCCATAATGTTTTCTTTAAAAGTTTAACCTTTAGAAGATCTAGGAATTATCTGCACTATCATCCCACAGACAAGCTACAATAACACATTGTATTGCTGGAACAATCCAACTCTACCTCTCTTGACTGTAAGAAATCTCATTCAGTGATTACATTTAATTTGTTATTAGGCAGAAGTTGAATCATAACTGCTGTACTGCATAGAAATGTCTGTTATTGCACTAGTGCCATTTTGGGGAAAAACAATGCTCTTAAATATGTTATGATTTAATTGATTTTACAGACAAAAAGTTAAAGACTGTTAAAATATAACTGTTCTGTTATCTGTGTTATTGTACTCAAAAAAGCAATAGTAAGTGCAGGTTATATAAAAATCCTTTTAAGGAATACACAAGAACAGACGAGAGTGTGGTCATTTCCTGTTTTTCTCAAGCACAAGAGTTAAACCCAACAGACATTTCTACTCTCTCTTACACACAAACACACTCACACACACACACACACACACACGCACACACACACACGCACACACACACACACACACGCACACACACACACACACACTTGTTAGGGCTGTGAAAGGAAGATGGCTGGGCTGGGATGAAAGAACCTCACCCTACATGTCTCATTCATCTCCCTTAGGGCACTGTAACCAGGTCAAATTGTCTGATTTGTTTATTTATGTTTATGTTATGAATGAGTAAATAATGTTAATGGTAGCGAGTAAATGGTTGTGGATAAAAAGACAAGTTAAAGAAAGTTTCCAACTTTTTTTCCCAAGTAAATAACCGAGCACACTCACATTCCAAAATGTTAGACTAATGCATTCATGACATTTTCCAAGAAATCACATGTTCAGATTTAATAAAAAACATAATAATAAATGGAAGAATGCAAGAACTGATCTGTTTCTAAAAAACAGCAACCTTGACTACATCTACTTGAAAGCTGTCGGCCTGTCAACATTATCCAACATTTCCTCTTCTCTCGTGGCTACAAAGAAAGCAGCAAAATGACTATTTCTATTTTATTTAAACAGCACTACACCTATTCATTCTAGTGATTTATTATACAGTTTGACAGATAAAATGATAAGTCACAACAAGTAGTTAACATTAAGTTAACTAGCATTAACATTAAGTTAATTAGTTAACCATTACACCTGGTGTGTAGAGTATGTTTACTATATATATTAGGTGAATTATAGTTGTTTTAAAAGATTCAACATCAACTTTGCCATTTATTTGAAATGATCTCTGAAACTATGTCTGCATTATATAGTAAAATCAGATTTATAAAAATCAATACATAAAAGGTTGAAAAGTAATTTGCTCACCCTAATCTGAGCAGAGTGGCAAAATTGTTGTTTTATAACATTAAAATATTTTAATGTTATAAATTCTTATATTACAACATTATAAAACACTGAACATTCAAACCCATTAGAGACAATAAATGCCATTCACCCTCTAGTAATATCACACATTTAATAATAATAAGAAAATAAACTTTTGAAGTTTTGAAGAAATAAGAAGCCTGCCGGAGCCATAGCCTTGTATGTAGCACTCCAACATATAAAGCAACAGTATTTTGGACGGCCTATTACCCCTGTTCCTACTTCTACTGTCCTATCATAATAAAGGCATGAATACCAAAAAAAAAAAAAAACCATCTGAAATGTCTTCAAATCCAATTTTGTACAATAAAACAATGGAGTGAGGAAAGACTGTCACTTACTAGATATGCAACAAAGCAAAATCACACATATTGTTTATATATTTATATATGTTTTTTTAGTACTGTACCTCAGATGAAGCACATCTGATTTGCAAGACTCTCACCTCAGCTAGCTAACTTCTTCTCATCTAACTTCTGCTCAAAGCACTTCAAAGTGGATTTTCTATGTCTTGGTTGCCATGCTCATTTCCTCTGAGAAACCGATAGACCTCACAACACATGGCCCAGATTTGCACTCACACAGCCTGGTCCCATTAAAGCATGTTTCCACATCTCAGTTTATGGCGTGTGTGACACAACTTGAGAGCCTTTTAGTGCTTCTTTAAAGATTTAAAACTCCTTCAGGGTAATGTCAGTGTTAATTATAATGAAAATGTAAAAGTCACACCAACATCAATCATCTTAATTGTTAAAAACAAAACCTTCACTGAATTAAATGAGTCCATCCGAGTGGTTACTGAATCACCAACTGATTCACTTACTAAATAAGTCTACTTGAAATTAATAACTGTTTTGTGCACCCAAGTTTTGTGAGACCATTACTGACTAGTTGTTTATATGACAACATGTAGTTAAGGATGCACACTTGATGTTTTTATATCAAATTACACTTTAATTTGAATTAAAACAACATTAAAATAAACTATGAATTCAAATATTTAAATGTTTCCAAAATTGTCTTGTTTTTTAATATATAATGTATCAATCGTGGGGTGTTTAAACAGTTTGTACTGATGCAAAAACAGTATTCTCTAGGAAACACTGACTCAAATGCACACCAAAAATGTGTTTTTGGCTTGGCACCCTTGACATCTGCAGTTAAACACATTAATAAGCAACGCCCTCTTCACCAGCTGCTGTTGAACACAGACAGAGACCAACCCTCATATATCACTAAAAGCTCCCCAACCTCTTGTGACTGAACACATCTGGACACCAACACACATCATAATGCTTAAATAAAACATTTTGGCCTGGTTAGCAAGTCTTGTAAGTTCGACCATTTTTTGCTCTTGTTGTGAGCTGCTGTATCGGTCTGATTTCGCCTCTTTTCTTTTTGAGCTTTGTGTTTATTTTACTTCTGGGGATACAGCTAAATGTTTTCATGAAGTACATTTATCAAGGGTTACCACAGGACTTTCCACTGAATACATCAAATGTGTACTTGACCAGTGTTTTTCAGGCCAATATGAAATACAATCTGACAGTTTTACCCAACAGTGACTTATTTCAGCTCCAGCTATAGGCTATTTATGAGTGTGAATGTGTGAAAGAGTGATGTTGGCTCTCTGTAACACACTAAAAACAATCCACATGACATCAGGAGCACTTATGTGCTAAAGATCGATGGATCTTCGGAGACCGGCGAGTTAACACCATCACCACAGGAAATAATCAATGTACCTCAAACACAAAGCACCTGAAAAAATTTCTGCACCAAAGAAAGAACAAACAAAAAACACAATATAAATATAAACTCAGGAATCTGACAATTCGTTCACTCATATGCACACACAGATGTTTGGGTAGCAGTTCAGATGTCTAAAGACACTTGGTGTGCATAGTGATTTTTAAAAAAAAAGTCCAACCCAAGGTTTGGAACGACATGAGGGTGAGTAAAAGATGACAGAATTTTCATTTTTGGGTGAACTATCCCTTTAAATAGTATGCATAACACACACAAGAGAAGATCCCACAGCTATAGCTACAGCCATATAACCAAGCATCCAGGTTATGTAACATTTCACAAGCCTTCAATCTTGGCAGCATGGATTTTCTACCGTAGTTGGTTGGCATCACACTGACATGAACCCTGACCTCTCTGCCAAGGACAGAGAGCGTACTATGCATAATGTATTCCTAATTAACATGTCAGACTTAATTTCTTTCTGCTTAAAAAGTGTCAGCCAGGGCACAGTGCAAAAAAAAAAAACAAGTTCATTACACTCAATTAGGTTTTACTGATTAAATTATCCTGGAAACATAAACCCTCAACACTCCACAACATGCACAACTATTAGCCTGTAACTACTGCATTTAAAGGCTGCATACGTCATCAAGGGTGTCTTATTTAAGAAAAATAACCATAATAAAATTGACTATTATTCCTCATGAGGTGTAAAACACTTTAATTTCTTTCTTACTTTGCAATCTAACGGTTACTTTTCTTAAATGAGACCGCCACGATGACGTATGCAACCTTCAAACGCGACCTCCGGAGGATGCAGCCTCTGAAATGAGATGCAGCTATAGACTTTTAAAGGATTCTTTGTTTAAGGACTACAACAAGCTTCTTCCCAGGTTGGTGACATCACTAACCCTAGAATTTACATAAACCCTGCCCCCGAGAACATGCAACAAAGTGGGTGAGGCCATGTTACTGCTTTACAGTATGTTACACAAATGCAATAGCACGATGTCATAAAAGCAATATGACAAAATGACAAGTTATAGCTGTAATTAAACTAAACTATACCTGTTCTATCTTCATGCAGCATATGGCTCTGTAAGCATCTTACAACAGAATATGCTAATCAATGACTTTAAGATAGTTAACTCCACACCAGCTACATAAATTCATTAACTAACCGTTCAGAAATGTCCTGTTGCATTCTACATGTTGTCACTTCTTCTTGAGTCTCTCCATCATTGTCCGACTCCGTTTTGAACATACAGTAAAAGGCTGAACAGTTTCTGACATTTTCAGTGAGTCTGCCTGAGGTAATGTTAATCTGAGCTGCTAAGTGCTAAACAAGAGCTAATGAAACTCCGCCCTCTTCTTGAGAGCAGTAGCTCATTTGCATTTAAAGGGACACACACAAAAATGAAGCGTTTTTGCTCACCCTCAAAAAGTGACAAATTTAACATGCTATAAAAATGATCTGTGGGGTATTTTGAGCTAAAACTTCACATACACACTCTGGGGACGTGAGAGACTTGTAAAAATGGCACTATATGACCCCTTTAAAAAAAATCTTCATCATGAGTTAACTTGATATCTTACAAATGGTTTTATTGATAATAGAGGGTTTATCACTGTAGATTCACACATTTAGAAATGTAGAAATACTCTTAAAAAGACATCAGATATGACTGATGCTGCTGACTACCTTGGGAAAAGCATGATGGGGAAACAATATCCTTGAGGCTGTTCTCAGATCAAGCATTCATGCACTCGCCCACAAACCTAGAGACAGCACAGCTGGAACTCTCTTTTATCTCCACCCCCATTTCTGTGTACAACAAGACATTCAGTAACAAGCAATAACTATCAGTATGTAGATGGGCAGTTTGCATTAGTGCTCTGACTGCCTCAGATCGCAATTACTGTTATGACACAAAACTATATTAATTCCTAATAACATGCAAATGGGGCTGCAGAACAAATGTCAGTAAATCTGCATAATTGTGCAAATTCATTTGTTTGTAAATAAAACATGCATTTACATTTACATTCATCCATTTGGCAGCTGCTTAAGTAACACTAGACATTTATGCATGTGCTGTGAAACCCCATGACCCTGGCATTGCACCAGCATGCCCTTCAGTTTGAGCTACAAGGATGTACATAAAAAATATGAAGCTATTGAAATCAGTGATTTTTGTCCTGGATGTGGGGAGCACTGAGCAAATTAACTGCCAATATGGTAGATGTGTTCTCATGTTAAAAAACATACAACAAACTAATAAATAATTCACTATAGGGATCAAAACAAGCATATGTTTCAATTAAATTGCTGCTTTTATAAAGTAGTTTAAATCTAACGAATAGAGTGTGTAAAACACTATAGTTCTAATGTATGGGACATCTGATTATAAAATACAGCATACTACAAAACCTACTAATTCCTTATTACTTAATTACAAAAACATTAACACATTGGTGTTTTACAGTGGATGAGGCTCAGGGGAGCTTCTCTTAGAAAAACATACAAGCAGTGTAATGTGTTTATGCTTCAGAGTTCTGCAGATTTTTGTCCGTTTCTGCTGAAGTGAATTTCCTCATCCAACAAACATACACTCACCACTCATACATACACTCCCTAAAACACACACACACGGTTCTAGTTGCAGAAACACAAAGCTTTATTGTTCAAGTCTGAGTTAGTCAGAAACCACACAGTCCTGTTAAGGCTTGCATGCAGCTGAAAACACCATCATGAACATGAGTCGGGTGTTTATGCGCTACTGAGTGACTGAACATAATATTTTGAAAAATTCTTTAAACATTTCAGGGACAAATAAACAGAAGGCAGAAAGATTTGAAAATGTGGACTTCATTGTTAATGCAAAAAATACAAAAGATTTTGAGAAAAAAAAGATTAAAATAACCATTAAGGGTTAGCTCACCCAAAAATGAAAATTCTGTCATCATTTACTCACCCTCATGTTGTTCCAAACCTGTAAGACTTTCGTTCATCTTCAGAACACAAATGAAGATCTTTTTAATAAAAACAGAGATTTCTGTCCCTCCATTGACAGCTATGCAACTACCACTTTGACGCTTCAAAAAGTTCATAAAGAGATCGTAAAACTAAACCATATGAATCAAGCGGTTTAGTCCAAATTTTTTGAAGAGACATGATCTTTTATTTACATATAAACATTCATCAATGCTCACATCAGTTATAGTAAACAGAAGCTCAATCATGCTTGCTTGATGTGCGAGAACCAATGAGGTTCATTCTTGTGTGTTACACAGCACATTTGAACTTCTGCAAGAACCAATAAGGTTTGTTCTCGCACGTCAAGCAGGTACTGTTGAGCTTCTGTTTATGTTCGCTGATCAATGTTTATATGTGAATAAAAAATTCAGTCTGTTCATCATATAAAGCGACCGTGTCTTTTCAGAATATTTGAACTAAATTTGAACTTTTACTATCTTTTTATGAACTTTTCGAAGCGACAAAGTGTCAGTTGCGTAGCAGTCTATGGAGGGACAGAAATCTCTCAGATTTCATTAAAAATATCTTAATTTATGTTCCGAATATGAACAAAAGTTTTATGGGTTTGGAACGACATGAGGGTGAGTAAACAATGACAGAATTTTTATTTTTAGGGGAATGAACCGGTAACACTTTACAATAAGGTTCATTAGTTAAACATTAGTTAATGTATTAACTAACATGAACTAACTATGAGCAATACATTTGTTACTGTATTTACTAATCTTCGTTAACGTTAGTTAATGAAAATACAGTTGTTCATTGTTCATGTTAGTTCACAGTGCATTAACTAGTGTTAACAAGATTTTAATAATGTATTAGTAAATGTAACATTAATAAAGATTAATAAATGCTGTATAAGTGCAGTTCATTATTAGTTCATGTTAACTAATGTAGTAAACTAATGAACCTTATTGTAAAGTGTTACCAATGAACCTTTAAGGTGATTCTGCCCTACTAGCATTAATTGAAAAATGCAAAAACAACTACAGTTTTTCAAAAAGGTTTTGCACACATTACTAGGCCAAACAGTCTCACACCATTGGACAATTCAGTGATGCTGTGTTGGACTGGTGGGGTGGGAATGCTGAAACAAACAGGGCAATGTTTTGAAAATGCCATGGGATATTTGGTGTTAGCTATTTATGATGAAATATTAGCAACGAGACATTCATGTCTGGTACAAGGGTGTGGTGTTTTGTTTATACTTGTTAAAGTGCTGCTTTTAAAAACCACAGTCTCTCTGGAACATAATGTGTTTGAGAATTTAGAGCTGGAGGGAGAAAATTATTGATTTATAAAGATATATTTTTATACATGTTACTATGTGTGTACCCATTTTTACAACCAAATATGGTTGTCACTACTCTACTGAGTGCTTAAATGAGATGTAGTGTTGGAAATTTTGATACCCTCTTTCTTCACATTATCTACTTTAAGATTAACTTTGGCCATCTCTGTTATATCTTCAGTATTATACCTGGTAAGAATTATTCCAAAATATATTCCATCATTCTAGATCAGAGCTTTTGAAACTTTTTTTTTTAATGTCAAGTACCCCCAAATATGCTGAAAACAGTTTGTGTAGAAACTGTGAAACAGCATTTATCTGAAACCATGTAAAAGTCTTTACTGTTTCTTGATCATTTTAATATTTTTTACACAATTTTTCTCTGAACTCCTCCTGATCGCTTTAGAAAGCCTCTAGAAAAAGCAGGATTCTCTTGTCGTTGAACAAAAAAGAAAAATATACCGATTAAACAGAAATTGAGGGCAGATGTCCATAAGAAATGAAAGATCTTTCATTAGAAATGACTCAAGTGACTACTAAAAAGAGATTTAGCATTGCATGATAAATGTGAGCAGCTAAACTAGACATACAAGCAAAAACAACATCCTGTCAAAAGAAAAAGAAATAGAGAAAGAAAAAGGTAGTCCTCATGAGAAAAAGCAATGTGCTGGTTAATTGTCCTTTGCTGAACACTCAAGTGCTTGTGAGTTTGCTTGAGTGAACTGAAACTTTCATTCCCCTTGAGCCAACCTCTGCTAACCCCCCACAGTGACACTCCACACACACACACGCACACACACACACACACACACACACACACACACACACACACACACACACACACACGCATGCACACATCCTCAGGGACACGTTTACAACTTCTTGCTATTCCAATCTCTCTGCCTCATCACCCATTCCATCTCATTCACACTAGAGGCTCTGTTCTAAAGTCACTAGATGCTCTGCATTCACTACTTACATTTGGGTCAGTGCACATGAACAGGTGCAAGAAATCTTTTTAGGTGTCCGGAGAGCAGATTATAGCAGCTAACCAGTCTCTGTTTTTTTTCAAGAAGGAAAAAAAAAGCATCTGGTCTACACTTTTAACATGTAAATGCACAACTGAGGTTAATAGCACACATAATCTGCTGTTAGCCAGCCATGTTTGCGAATAGTGCATTGAATATGTTTGTGAAAGAATAACAAACACTTCAGAGCGGTGTAATTAACTTTTGTTGAAAGGTAATTAGTTAAGCTATGAAGAAAAGGACCTCATACCGAGTACCATTATTGCAACCCTGGAGAGAAAGACTGAAATGGCAGAGAAAGATTGAAAGAGAACCAGGGAGGAATTGAAAACAAAAGCACCGCTGGAGGCCTGAAAAGCATTCTGAACAAGTGAATCACACAAGACCCTTAGAGAACAATAGACAACTACTGGAAACCTCTGTGACTTTCACCAAGAAACTCTCTCTTTCTCCTCCCCTCTCTCTTTCACAGCTGTATTCAGTGAGGTCATGCGGTGCACTTTTAAATGGGATTTAGTCTGGTTAAGGTTGAGGTGTACTTTTACCTTCCACTTCTTTTGTAGCAAATGTAACTGAACAACTTCATACCACTTTGAGAGTGATTGTTTAATAGTGTAATATTAGTTTTTGTTAATGGACGCATGGTGGTGCGCCTGGGAACAACGGTCAGGCGCTGCAAGCATACCTACCCAGAAGGACCCCCTCTATCCTTTTCTTCATAGCTCTTTTCACCCTTTCTTAGGAACTCATTCAAGGATGGATAAAGCCTGACTCAAGCTATCCATTCACTTATGCACCATGCTGAAAGAAGGGAAGGAAAATTGCAGAGCCTAGTATTCAAACCAACTCATTCATCCAAATGACTATCTTGCTCAACATGTATTCATTTTTTTCTGTTTTCTCTCACTAATTTTACATTCTCATATATATATTCTCATATAATATATAAATATATATATATATATATATATATATATATATATATATATATATTCTCATATATAATATATTAATTTTTTTTTTTTTTTTTTTTTACATTATCTGACTATTTAGTGCTGCTTTCATTCTTTTTGGACTCTCTTTTTTTGCTTCTCTCCCACTCTCCTCCAGGAAGCTTCCTTCAAAAGGCCTTCTCCCCCTACAGCAGTCACTTCTGAGAGACATGAAGGTCAATGGAAGTTCCACTGGCTGCCTCTGCAGGGCTCAATTTTTGTGTGTGTATGAGTTTTTGTGTGTGGGAGGCTGCTTCTTTTGGCATTATGATGGATGATGAACTTAGAACCAGGCTGTGTATTAGAAACAGGCTGTGCATCAGTGCTATGGTCAGTTAACTCGATGCCTACTTGATGCCACAAGGCCTAATTCTGTCTAAATAGTGTGTGTGTGTGTGTGTGTGTGTGTGTGTGTGTGAGAGAGAGAGAGGTTTCATATCCAACTTAGACAAGTTAAAGAGAATGAGAAATGAAAAATACCCAATGAGCTCACGCTGTCTTCCATTGTCTCACTGGCTCATACACGCACATATCGGTCACACCCATAGGCTCCGTTCAAACAGGCTCAGGTTTGTGAGAATGAAGCTGCAGACAGTCTTGTTGGGTGAAAGATTTACAGAAAAGGAGAGAGGGATGGAAAATATGCAGGAAGGATGTCCAATTCTAATGACGTCCAGATGGAGCAACCACAACTATCTGTTACTAAAGGACAACTCTAAAAATAAACACTTTGCATTTTATAAATTCTCAATATACAAATTTAAAGTACAAATTCTAACTTTATTCTTCAAGGGTGGCAGGAATAAAATAATAACAGGACCTTTCTAGGAAAATGTTTAATGACCAAAATGTCCAGTAAATAACCCAGTCCAGACTCACTGGACACCAAAACAAGATCTGCCATATTCTTTAATGCTTAACTTGCGAGAAATTAAGAGAGTCATACATGCTGACAAGTCAACTTTCCATTGAGAAGTGGGCAGAAAAAAAGATCAGAAACCTGCAACAATCACTAACTGTGATTCTCCCATGTGGTTTGTGATCACATGTAATACAACTCTTTAAAAAAACGGTCATCGCTAATTAAATTATTCAAGTTTGTGGGTGAACATGAATATCATATGGTACCTGTAACGTATCTGTACATTTCAGTGTGCATGTATTCATTATAGAATCTAAACTGAATGTTTTGAATAGCATTTACTGTAATCACTAGTTTATGTATAAAAGGTTGAAAAATGGGAGATTCCACCTTGTGAGCTCTCACTTCACTCCACCAAATTTAGCAACAAACTATTCATTTTGTTGTATTGGTAGCTTGAGAAACACACCCAGGTCTTCACTCCTATTAATAAAGTCTTTTCTGACACAGCACTGCAGATGGCCAGCGCACTCTATAAATAATGCTTTATCTGGGCCACGAGCCGAGAGACAGCCACTTTGTGTGTACAAGAGATGCACATCACTAAAACTCGACCACAAGAAGAGATGAAGCTACCTGCCTGTGAAGGTACAAGTAAGAGAAAAACCATTACAGGGTACAAGCAGACACAATCTAGAGATGCTCAATACGATGGGTCTGAGCTGCCAAGATGTAGCTTTATATTGCTGCCAAGGTATAATGGATTGATAATCCAGGGCCAAAGACATCGCCAAAGCTCTGGGGTGGTCTATGGCCCAGAGGCAGCTCTGGATTCAATGTATTGATAAGATATTATAACTCTATATCACTCCCTAAGAGACTTCAAAGTGAAATGCGCCGTGCCAAGGGCTGAAAACAAGGAGAATTTGACCTTTGCAAATCTCCAGTAATGCATTGCAATTCAAGAAGCTAACAAATTTCCTTCAAGAAACAGACACTCAGACTTCAGACTTTAACTTTACATGGAGGGAAAAAAAACATTATGGTAAAAAGTATAACCCTTAAGAAGAAATTGAGGGCAGAAAGAGAGAGAAATGGAGAGGAGCCAAAGGGAGGGGGTTACAAAGACAGACTGAATACAAACCTAAACCCAACCCATTGGATGAACTACTTAAGACTTGTGGGGGCCCTGCTTTCTCACCATCTCTCCTTTTCTCAGAGAGTCCCTCTGTGCAGTTTCAGAGCTGTTTCTCCTGAACCATCTAAAGCAGATGGGTGACATGCTACTTTTAATAAAGAATAACTATAATTCATAAACTATGCTTGTTAAGTAAAGGACTTTCTTTACTTTTTGCCAAGAGAGCCAGAAACAATCCATTGACCCCTTAAAACAACTGTATCTGAAGCGAAGAAATGTTCTGGTGGAAGGAATGGTGTTCAATTTATCTATAAAACAAAGTCATTGTGAGGGTTGACTGTTTTTATCAACCAACTTGAACTCGGCTGTGTGTTTTGGCATTCAGAAGTGTCTGAACACGTTTACCATTCACTCAGCCTCAGGATCTGTATCTCTATGGGGCAGGAAAGTAATGGTAATCACAAGCTACACAAGGCTGATTCACATATAAGATTATGTAATGTTGTACTACCCTTGGCCTATTTGTTGTTTTTCTCTATCATAAGAAATGAGAGATCCACTATTATACAAAACACACACACACACACACACACACACACACACACACACACACACACACAAGGTACACATGTGAGAGACATTAGGCTGTAATGTTTTTATTTTTTTCTTTTCGGTCCAAAACTCACATGTAGTTCCCATCCTGCCAAGGCCTGTAAAGTAGGCTACAAACTAGGTCACAGAGTTCTGTTTCTGTTTCAGAATTTTGAATACTTTATCAAAAACAAGAACATTAAACCACTTCTCTAATGGGGTAACACCATTTACTCAGCAGTTAGTTTGACTGGCCAAGCAGAGTGCTGATATGTACATCATAAGGCCTTCTAGTGCACTTGAAAATCCCCTACTTGAGCATTCACTGTTTTGACATATCATGCATTCAAGAATATTTATTTTTATATCACAAATAAAGTGATTTATATCAATTTAATTTATATCACTTATTTAAGTGTAGTATTTAACAAAAGCATTTATTTTGCATAAAGCAGTCCATGCAAGGCGAGTGATCAAAGTAGGTGAAATAGAAAGTGCGACCGTCTCCCCTACTGTGACGTGTATCCGGGTGAAATGGATTCTCAAACAAGAAAAAATGTAGGGCGGGACTGGATTGTTGGATTCTTGACGATTGCTGCGATCATGTGTAAATGACAGATTTTTGGAGGTGAGGGATTACTGTTCCCCCCTCCCACCGGCGCACACTTCATCAGAGATGTCGCAAGGGAGAGGGGAAGTTAATGTTTTTGTTTAAAACATTACAAGGGCACATTTGTTTTTAAGTTGTGCACAAATAAATCATTTATAATAAACACTGCAATATCCCATACAAATAAGAATTGCCAATTTTGATTTCGTGGCGACTTTAACATTGTCTAAAAGTTAATTTGTACAAAGCACCTTGATATTACAGAAATGGAGCACTGAAATAACTTTGCAAAATTATTAATTACTATTCACAACATTTTTTTTTTTTTTTTTCAAGGTTCTGGCGCCTGCATTATTTCTGCTTGGAGCAGGGTTTCTCTTTCCGGAAATGAAAAACCTGGAGTGGAGCCGGAGCGGAGTAATAACAATGCTTTGAGAGCTAAGAGGAATTTGATGCAGCTCCACTAATACTCGCTGGCACGCCAAATGTTTTGGCTTCGTTTGGAACAAATATCATTCGCATAGAGAACAATATACGAACTGTAAAGTAAATTTACCCGACATTAGGCTACTTATAGAACTTTTGCATAAAAGCGACATCAAACCAGCTTATTTTGCTGTTGTGCTGAAAATCGTGCTTATATTCAGAACAGCAGCTCTCTTACCCGTTCGATATTGGTTAGATAAGTGGTTAGATGGTTGACTATAATCTCGAGAATACGTATCTACAAGACACAGAGACAAAGGCAGGACACAATGAGCTCAAGTCGGATAGGTCGGAACATGGAAACACCTTGGAATTTATGACTTGAGGAAGAGTAAATTACTGCAATCTACTTTCCTCTTAAATGTGTACAAGAATAATAGTCTCAGTACAGACTGTTGAACCTCCTGCGTCTCATGTTAAATAACCTTGCGCAGTGTGAAACGACACAGTAGAAGGCAATTAGAAACCCTATAGCTGCGATGAACAGGTTATATGCTTTAGGACAAAGTCAACGAAAACAATCCCGCTCCATATAACAGAAGCTGAAGGAGCTGAAGATTTTCCCACTCATATTCTTTCTGCAAGAAGCGAACAGATTTATATACCGCCTGCAAACAGCTGCTGATAAACATCGCCTCTGGCATACAAACAGCACATCACAACAGCACAGCAAAACACGCTCAAGCGCATATGAGCTTATTCATTGTACTGAATCGCGATTATTATTATTATTATTATTTTTGGAAAAAAAAAAAAAATAGCCTAGGCTACAGCACGCGCCTAATATGAAGAAAAACCCAAAAGTTCCACTGAGTGATGAAGGAAAGAATATGCACAGCTCATTATACGCTTTCAGATGAGATGCACAAGTATCATCAACTTTTGATGAAAATGCATTCTGTATTCTCACAATGCCATCGTTTAAAAGTCCTATATAACAATGATATAGCCTACATAATAAAAATAGACAGGCAACTGATCGCTTCAGGTCATGGCGTGAATACCTGATATAAGCCTACATTATCCCTATCGCCAAAACAAACTCCTGTCATCAATACAGATTATACTCGAGTCCACGAGCACTCACCTTCCGCCGTTAATTCTCCTCGGGTGATCTGGAAAACACTTCCCAAAGTGTGTAAAACTAGAACAATTCCCACATACACATCGAGCGTGCTTGAACCCATCATATCAGATATCCACTGAGGCAGATGTCCTCAGTTTCTTTTGCTTGGCCGTCGCCAAAGAAAATGTAAAATAAAGACAAACCGCGTCTGGTCAGTCGCTGAGCATTCCGCGCATGTGTCGCGCCCGCTGCTGAAGCTACTGCCTCACCGCTCCTGAGATGCGAGGGCACGCGCTCCCGATAACGCGTTTCCTTGAGACTCCAGACCAAAACAAATCCTAGCAGAGTTCAAGATAGTCTAGAAAAAAGACCAGTCTAGCTCGTCTCTTATCACTGCATTCACCACGAAACCAGGAGGTGTAGATGGCGTCACACATGTACCACCAATAGTGTCCTGACTCTGACTTGCTTGGGGGCGATGGATTTGGAATTAGACGGTTCATTCTTAAGACATGAGACAAAACATGCCACACAAATTTATCTGCCATTATTTATTTATTTATATAGCAACAGTTCCACTTTAAAATTAACCAGAGATGATCACTAGAATATTTTAACACAAATACAAAACAACTAAATTTTTGTCTCATCAGACCACAGAACAAAGAAGCCTTTTGGTGATTGATTTTGTGGTCTGACGAGACAAAAATTGAGTTGTTTGGACATAGGGATGTGGCTTTTGTTTGGAGAAAAAAGGAACCATTCAACACCAAGAACACCATCCCCACGGTCGAGCATGGTGGTGGGAACATAATGCTTTGGAGGAGTTTTTCAGCCAATGGGCCAGGCAACCTTGTAAATGTAAATGGCATCATGAAAAAATAAGATTACAGTAAGATTCTGGAGCAAAACATCAGACAGTCTGCAGAAAAACTTGGGGCCTGGGGATGCAGTGGACATTCGAACAAGACCACGATCCAAAACACACAACAAAAGTGGTCAAGGAATGGTTGGCAGAGAACAATATCAACTTTTTGAAGTGGCCAAGCCAGAGTCCTGAATCCAATTGAGAATCTGTGGAGAGAACTAAAGACAAAGTGATGGCAAGGAAGCATTCCAACCTCAAGGACCTGGAGATCTATGCAAAAGAGGAGTGGTTCAAAATCCCAGTGGAAATGTACAAAAAACTTGTCACTAATTATAAAATCCGTTTGACAGCTGTGAAGAAAAATAAAGGCCTTGCCATTGATTACTGAGAAAGGGTATGAATAATTGCGGACATGTAAAAAAAAAAGAAAAATATCTCTAACACAATGTCTTACTTTCTTTTGTCACATTTTTGTGTCATTTCCAGCCAGAAGATGCCTATTTGTCGAATAAAAATTCACCATAACTAAAAATTTGGCCTGGGAATGAATAATTTTGGGCTTAACTATAAAGTATAAAATAAAATAGAAATGTATATTAAATTAAATATAAACATTATAATATGCTGACAAAAAGTTAATTTAAAAAAATGTTTCACAGGTGTGTCCCTATTTTTTGTCAACATCGTTAGACATGATTAGTTTTAAAATTCACATAATAATCAAACCAGAACAAAATGAATGTACAAAAAAAAAAAAAAAACCAGAACAAAATGAATGTGATTTTTTGTTTTCATTTTATTTGTTGTTTTTTCTATAAATAATTGAGATGTGAACAGTTTGAAAAGAGAAACCCCAGATAATTAATATAATATATAAATTAATACATATTAATGTATAAAAATTAAGATATAAAAACAATACTTACAAAAATGTATAAAATAAAATATCAGTTTCATAGTCTCTTTGACCCATGTGTCAAGAACTAGTGATTTAGCCTATTACTAACTTATGCATATTCTATGCATGAGAATTATGGATCAGAATTGTTTGTGTTTAATTGCTCTCCTGATTGTCCTTGATGTACAGTAAATTTGGTAAAGATTGTCTGTGTTGTCTCCTCCTGAGAGCCCAGAGGCAAGACAGGCAATGAAGGGGGTGAACAGGGGGATCATTAATGTTTGGGAATGGCACTGGCAGGCTTTTCCACACTGTCTGCCAAGCAGAGTCCCTCTAGAGGACTGAGAGGCAGTGAGCTGTGGTTGAGCGCTAACCACCTCCCTCTGCTCCTTCAGATCAGGACAAGCAGCCTAGCAAAAACATTTAAGGATGAAGCATGGTAAAGCCGCCACATTAGCATTCCAATTTAAACACCCTTACAGTGTCGCATCAAGAGCCAAAACACGTAGAGACTGCTGACTGAAAACCTTGGTCTCGGAACTAAGGACCTTGATTTATTGTGCACGTGTTTATGACAGTATTTCTTTGATAGAGGTTTGCAAAGTAATGTATTTAACTAATCAAGTTCCTAAGATGTTCCCTATAATCCTCTTTAAAGTCCACTGTAAACTAAGTATGTGCAAGTGTAAAAGTCTAAGTGTTCATACATTGTGTATTAAAAAGAACAATGTAGGAAGCCACTGCATATGTTAATAAGAATTGTTTGTGTGAAAATGAAAACAGATGACATCAAAAGAAAGTGAGAGAAACAACAGATTGTAAACAGTATATAATAATTCTGTGCTTCTGTAGATAAAATACATAAATAATATTTATCAATTATGTTCTTAGTTTGAGTTGTCTGAAATAAAAATTTTGTCAAGGATATAATCATTGTGTTTGAATATTATATGAATACATTATGTAAAAAATTATTGAGTCAATCCAAAATAATGCAAATAAGCAGCTTTAAATTTACAAGCATTCCCTGCTGAAATGCTTCCCATTTGCCCTCTTCCCAGCATGCACTTAGACATGAATCAGTAATATAGTAGCATTGTTTGACCGTTTCCACATACATTTCTGAAAATAAGATGAACTACATAACACTGAACAATTTAAAACTTCGTAAACAAAAATGAATTCCCACAAACTCAATTATTTTGTTTAATTTAATTTGATTTGATTTTGATTGATATTTAGCTGGTGGACGAAGTACACAAATCAAGTACTTGTGTAAGTACAGACACCCTAAAATATTACTCCAATAAAAGTATTAAGTACTCAATTTAACTTGAGTAAAAGTACAAGTACTTGAATTTTAAGTAATGAATGTTAATGTACTAGACACACAGATAGAGCTTAAATAGGTTACAGCTTAGTCTGACATCATTATAATCAGGGCTTGACATGAACTTTTTTGCTCACCAGCCACTGTGGCTAGTTGTTTTCCAAAGTTAGCCACTCAGCATTTTCACTGGCCACAATTTTGCTGTTGGGAAATTACATTTTATATGATTAAAGTTGACTTTGGCATGCTTAAATTACTAGATTTTTGAGTCATTTTACTTGATTTAGAAGATTTAAAACCCTTTCAAAATTTTAAATGCAGATTGACCACCCAAATCAAGACTACATTGTATATCAGCTGGTATGTACAGGTGGGCAAGGGGTGGGCAATATGAGCATAGACTAATATGAGAAATTTTATAAGTTATTTTTGTTAGGCTATATAAAAGAACAAAGAAGCAAATTAGCAAATTACAAAAACAATAGTAAATTTAAAAATTTTTTAATTTTTAGTTTTTCTTTTTTCAGATACAGTAGGTTTATTTAACATGTATACAGGTGCTGGTCATATAATTAGAATATCATCAAAAAGTTGATTTATTTCACTAATTCCATTCAAAAAGTGAAACTTGTATATTATATTCATTCATTACACACAGACTGATACATTTCAAATGTTTATTTCTTTTAATTTTGATGATTATAACTGACAACTAAGGAAAATCCCAAATTCAGTATCTCAGAAAATTAGAATATTACTTAAGACCAATACAAAGAAAGGATTTTTAGAAATCTTGGCCAACTGAAAAGTATGAACATGAAACGTATGAGCATGTACAGCACTCAATATTTAGTTGGGGCTCCTTTTGCCTGAACTACTGCAGCAATACGGCGTGGCATGGAGTCGATCAGTCTGATAGGTTGCTCTGATAGTGGCCTTCAGCTCTTCTGCATTGTTGGGTCTGGCATATCGCATCTTCCTCTTCACAATACCCCATAGATTTTCTATGGGGTTAAGGTCAGGCGAGTTTGCTGGCCAATTAAGAACAGGGATACCATGGTCCTTAAACCAGGTACTGGTAGCTTTGGCACTGTGTGCAGGTGCCAAGTCCTGTTGGAAAATGAAATCTGCATCTCCATAAAGTTGGTCAGCAGCAGGAAGCATGAAGTGCTCTAAAACTTCCTGGTATACAGCTGCATTGACCTTGGACCTCAGAAAACACAGTGGACCAACACCAGCAGATGACATGGCACCCCAAACTATCACTGACTGTGGAAACTTTACACTGGACCTCAAGCAATGTGGATTGTGTGCCTCTCCTTTCTTCCTCCAGACTCTGGGACCCTGATTTCCAAAGGAAATGCAAAATTTACTTTCATCAGAGAACATAACTTTGGACCACTCAGCAGCAGTCCAGTCCAGTCCTTTTTGTCTTTAGCCCAGGCGAGACGTTTCTGACGCTGTCTGTTGTTCAAGAGTGGCTTGACACAAGGAATGCGACAGCTGAAACCCATGTCTTGCATACGTCTGTGCGTAGTGGTTCTTGAAGCACTGACTCCAGCTGCAGTCCACTCTTTGTGAATCTCCCCCACATTTTTGAATGGGTTTTGTTTCACAATCCTCTCCAGGGTGCGGTTATCCCTATTGCTTGTACACTTTTTTCTACCACATCTTTTCCTTCCCTTCGCCTCTCTATTAATGTGCTTGGACACAGAGCCACAGAGCCACAGAGCCAGCCTCTTTTGCAATGACCTTTTGTGTCTTGCCCTCCTTGTGCAAGGTGTCAATGGTCGTCTTTTGGACAACTGTCAAGTCAGCAGTCTTCCCCATGATTGTGTAGCCTACAGAACTAGACTGAGAGACCATTTAAAGGCCTTTGCAGGTGTTTTGAGTTAATTAGCTGATTAGAGTGTGACACCAGGTGTCTTCAATATTGAACCTTTTCACAATATTCTAATTTTCTGAGATATTGAATTTGGGATTTTCCTTAATTGTCAGTTATAATCATCAAAATTAAAAGAAATAAACATTTGAAATCTATCAGTCTGTGTGTAATGAATGAATATAATATACAAGTTTCACTTTTTGAATGGAATTAGTGAAATCAAACTTCTAAATCAACTTTTTGATGATATTCTAATTATATGACCAGCACCTGTACATTTATTTAACATCCTTTGTTGTTTGATTAATATTAATGACAGACAGGTATTTAATTGGGCTGCTGAACGCATGGACGTAATATACTGACTAATATATCCAGTTTTTACCCACCTGTTTACATCCACTTAAGCCATAACCGACTGTATTCACGCGAGATACTCCACACGATAGACATTTTTACATCTGTGTGTGCGTGTATTTTACTATTCAGGCACAAGGAGATCTGATCGCGCGAGAGATCAGAGAGAGAGAGAGAGAGAGAGAGAGAGAGAGAGAGAGAGAGAGAGAGAGAGAGAGAGAGAGAGAGAGAGAGAGCGCTTCTGTTGTGTGTCATTCAGCGTGATTCCGCCTATCCCGCCTTCACTAACAGCAAGTTAATTGATAAAGAATTGTAATTGAATTGTAATTTTGTGATACGACGATCTTGGACGATCATTTGGCTGTAAGCTGATATTAAATTCAACCCTGCCAAAGTGGCTAGTGGGAGTGGCTGTCTTACCCGCCACAGCTGAAATCTACCCGCATTTGGCGGGTGTTAATGTCAAGCCCTGATTATAATAATAAAAATAATAATTTGTTACATTTATATAGCACTTTTCTCTGCACTTTCTCTGCACAGTTCAAGCGCAATAAGACGCGAAGGAGAACTTGATACTCATGCGCTGTTTGACAAGCTTTTAGTGTGCATGCGCTTTGGGTGTTTGCGCTTAGAAAAGTGCATGACAGAACAGTGTGCGAATAAAGTGTTTTACTGGCAAGGATTTAAAACGCATGCAAATAATAAACTTTAATGATTGTGAAGAACTGCAATGTCGTGCGCATAACCACTGCCTTGCTAAAGATGTGATGTGAATATTTGTCGCATTGTACGGTATGTTGGAACACAGGCGCCACACGACACTACAATCTCTCTTCAAAAGCAGATCATAGACATTTTAATCATTCGCAATCTAAAATCGTGATAATGCACACCCTTAAACGGCTCTGTTGTTTACAGCAGATTCAGTTCACAAACAACTCACAGTCGTGACCTGAATATAAATCTCATTTACAATCCTAAAATTTGGCATTGGTAACTTACTTTTCACAGCATCAGTCGCGCAAACACTCCGAGGATCTCCCGTTCTTCTTGACTCATTTTGAGTCAGACTTGTGAATTCAGCGAATTGTTAACTCAATATCTGACAGACAAGAATGGATAATTTGAATCAGTGAGTTGTTGACTCGAGAGGCCAGTTGTTCAAAATGTTTAATCTGGATCAGATCTTGATTTGGAAATCCCATGTTTTGCTATCCAGGATCAAGTAGCCTAATCCAGCTTACTTTTGTGCCATTTTTTCAAAGCAAAATTGTACTGGATCACCCGGATCCAGATACACACTTTTTTTCATATAGAGTACCTCAGGGATGACGTGTTTTTGTTGGCAAAACCCGGAAGCGAGTTAGTATTTTAGGACTTCTGGTTCCATCGCCCCGAAGTCTATGGGTTTTTTGAATGGGTTTTTGCTAAATCGCCTGAAATAAGGTCTGTGGTTAACAAAGCCTCTAAATATTTTCACGTTTTGATCTATGACATTTTGATCTAAAACACACCAGTTATAACCCACTTGTGATTTTTTTAAACCTTTATTGTGTCTTAAAAATGGCGGTTGCTAACAATTTGCTAAAAGGAACTACTTCCTTTGCCGGGGACTTTAGACGTCATCATGACAAACAGGACATTTGGACAGCATTTCTCATGAAAAAGTGGATAAGTATTCATACACAGCGCAGATCATAATCAGCGAGCATGTTTTTAAATAAAGTTGTTTTTTAAATAAAGTTTGAGGAAGATTGGTGGTGGTGACGTTAATCAGCGACCATGGTGTGCTGTAGTCCGTTTATAACCTACTGTTAGCTTTATATATTTGACGACTTTATTTAGGCTTCAAAATGTATAAATCTTGTGTTAACTTGTAAAGATTATCTTGATGGACAAAACGTGTAAGTGTCATAACCCTTTGTTAAACACAGAGCTTATTTTTTGCGATTTTCCAAAAGTCTATGGGAAAAATGCATTGGCTTTCGATCGAGGGAACCTGTGCGCCGCTAACTTCCGGGTTGGCCTACTAAAACACGTCATGCCTGAGGTACTCTATTACCAAATCTTGATTACTAGCTCTACGGAGACCCTAATGGGACATGGTGATAGCAAAAATGAGACTTTTGCGTTCACTCAGAAAAATTTTAGTTAGCGTTCACCCTCAAAACTTTGCGTTCGCTCACAAAGAACTTTTGACTGGTTCATCACCTATGATTGTGCCAATATAATTTACAACCAGTGATAAAAAAACACTTCAAATAAAATATATTTTTGTTTGATATTTACTGTTTGTGGATTATTTTATGACACCAAAATCTTTTTTTTTTTTACTTTACTGTAGGCTTCCGAAAGGCTTAATATGTCCTCTTCTAATTCATTACTTTAACATTTAAGCTAAACAAGAGTAAAATAAAAGAAAAATGTGTGTATATTAAATTATACAAAATTGTTGTTGTTTTTTACCGTTTTTTTTTTTTTTTTTTTTTTTTTTTTTTACATTTTTGTTCCTGAAATCCACCCTTCTGCTAGGATCAGTACAATCCTGCTTTTTTGGCTCAAAGGTATCCCAATCTTACTAAAAAGTTTTGAACAACAAACTGATGAATTGATCCAGATCAATACCAAGATTGGTGATCTAATCTTATTTCAAAATCCTTTCTTTTTTAACAACCCATTTTCAAGATTTGATCCAATCCGATAGCCGAAATCCGATCAGATTACTTTTGAACAACTGGCCCAGGAACAGATGCAATCGGATGGGTCCAATCGGCGAAGTAATCGCTGGGTGCTTCTCATTTCCGCATCCTCGTTTCCTTTCCTTGCGTCTTAGCTCCAACCCATTAGGATGAGATGGAAGGATACACCTGTGTATCTTCACTCATGATTCCTCAGGAAAATTTCTCTAGCTTTTTATCCTCATGGTGCAATTAGAGAACATAGACTGTAAAAAAAGATGGACAATGCACCTTCACTATCTTCCATTGTAGTAAGTGAAGCCGCCAGTGTGCCAATATGGCACTGACATCTTGAGTTTCGAGTCTGCGCATAGTGAACTTGGAGCCCGACTGATGATGATGGTTTCTTGAAATGTAGTGGAGTAAAAAGTACAATGTTATGCTTTGGAATGTAGAGAGGTAAATGTAAAATCTTTCCCATAGGCGGAGTTTCACATTTGCGCTTGGGTTGGGGGGACCTACTGGCCATTGACGGGCCACGAGACGGGGTGGGGGCAAAACGTTTCTTAAAAAGCTGAGTTGCTTGCATCCCTGGATATTACCTACTGTTGGTTGTTCAGCATTCCTCTCGTAAAACAGTTAAATATTATTGTTTAACTGCTATTTTCTACGCACTCTTTCAGAGGTAAAACTAAAGCGCTGCGCTGGAATTCATACTCGTCTTCTGTAAACAGTAAGACCCGCCTTCTTTGATTTGATTGGCCATTTCACTCATTTTGACATTGACAAGCGCTGTTAGACTGTTGAGACAGAGCAACCTAAAAATGACCCATCTGACCTAGGTAGGTATCAGTCTCTCCTCTCATCCTTTTCTGATAATGTTCATGCCGCTAAATCTTCATATTTCCACAACAAGATCAATAGCGCTTCAAACACATGCACACTTTTCAAAGCATTCAACTCTCTCTTCTGTCCCCCTCCACCACCACCACCCACAACCTCACTAACTGCTGATGATTTTGCTAATTTCTTCACTGACAAAACAACAACCATCAGCAGCCAGTTCTCAGCTCCACACACAGGACCTCGGACCATCCACAGCCACAAATCTTCTCTCTTCCTTCTCTCCCCTCACTGAGGCAGACGTATCCAAACTTCTCCTCTCCAGCCATCCTACCACCTGCCCTCTAGATCCCATCCCCTCACACATTCTGCAAGCCATCTCTCCTATACTTTTACCAGCACTCACACACATTATTAACACATCTCTCCACACTGGCATTTTCCCTACCACATTCAAGCAGGCTCGGGTAACCCTACTGCTGAAAAAAAACACATTAAACACACCACTTGTAGACAGTTACAGACCTGTCTCTCTCCTACCATTAATAGAAAAAACACTTGAACGGGTTGTGTTCAACCAGGTATCATCTTTCCTCTCTCAAAATAACCAGCTCCACTTCACTGGTTTGAATCCTATCTCACAGGTAGGTCTTTCAGAGTTGCCTGGAGAGAGGAGGTATCCAAAGCTCATCAACTGATCACAGGGGTTCCTCAGGTTTCAGTTCTTGGACCCCTCCTCTTCTCCATATACACTACATCACTGGGTCTCATCATACAGGCACATGATTTCTCCTACCATTGCTATGCTGATGACATGCAGCTTTTCCTTTCATTTCATCCAGATGATTCCACAGTAGCTGCACGAATCTTAAACTGTCTGGCAGACATCTCGGCATGGATGAAGGGACATCACCTGCAGCTCAACCTGGCAAAGACAGAGCTTCTTGTCTTCCCTGCCAATCTGACTCTACAGCACGATTTCACCATCCAGCGAGGTACATCGTCGATTACCCCATCAAGGTCAGCCAGAAATCTCGGAGTAATCTTTGATGACCAACTGAACTTTAAAGAACACATTGCAAAGACAGCTCAGTCATGCAGATTTGCACTACACAACATCAGGAAAATCAGGCCTTTTCTAACACAACACGCAACACAACTTCTCATCCAGGCTCTGGTCATTTCTAGGCTTGATTACTGCAATGCTCTTCTGGCTGGACTGCCATCAAGCGCCATCAAGCCTCTACAAACGATTCAGAATGCTGCAGCACGTCTTGTCTTTAACGAGCCCAAAAGAGCCCACGTTCAAGGCATTGATGCTTGCTTACAGATCTACCACAGGCTCAGCACCCTCCTACTTCCACTCACTCTTACGAGTCTACATCCCTACCAGAAGCCTGTGATCACTAAATGAGTGAAGGCTCGTGGTACCATCACAGAGAGGCACAAAATCGCTCTCCAGAACATTTTCGTTCACTGTTTCTTGCTGGTGGAATGATCTCCCCGTCTCAATCCGGAAAGCAGAACCCCTGGCAATATTCAAAAGACAGCTTAAAAACTCATCTCTTTCGAGAGCACTTAATCTCATCTTAAAAAAAAAAAAATGCTTTCTCTTCCTTTAATCCCTCCCTATTCTATCTTATGCTACTGTAAGCAAGGTCTGAAACTTGTACTGTGAGCACTTCTTTTGTCTATTTACCTCTTCACAATGACTCGCTTATTGTATTCCTCACTTGTAAGTCGCTTTGGATAAAAGCGTCTGCTAAATGAATAAATGTAAAAACTTGCCATCCACATAACAAACAGAGCTGCGCGTAATGGAGTGCAGCAGAGCAACATCATATCAAATACTGAGGGACAGTTTGGCCATTTCTAATTTTTGTGAAGACTTGTCCCATTAAATGTCTATGGTGGCTGTATATCTAACATACACTCTACATTTCATATAGTTATATGTATCATCAATTCTACATTTAAAATTTATAATGAACGACTGGTATACAAAGAGTCAAAAACACATCTTAGGCCTACCAAATGCAGATGAAGCCGCCTCCTTTCCGAGTTGCGTATATCGATAGTGGAAGCGTCAGAGTTAGAGCCTCCATTAGTTGTGGGATTATTTAAAAATAATAATAATAATAAAAAACTATGAATAAATAACCATTTAGTTTATTTAGCCGACCTGCTATTTAGCATAAGCTCAAACTATAGCGGGGACAGAATGAGAATAGTCCTCTTGCGTACAGCGATATGATTCGCGAGTTGGGAGAGAATGGGCTTCTTGTTTTTTTGTTTTTTTTTTAGTATAGTATTTAAAAATTATTTATCCCTAATTTACTCATTCTACTCAATAAAATGATAGGATAAGACAAACAAAATGAGAAAATGTGAATTATATAATTTATTTTTTATTCATAGCTCCCACAAAATCATAAATGGCTCTGATCTGGGTTCTCATTCAATTTCTGAATAAGAAAAAAGCAAAGACTCTGAAACACTTAAAGAGATGGAGAGATAAAGAAAGACATTAATATGAAAATGCTGATTTGATGAATGGACTATGCTGGCTGCATATTTTTATTCCACTGAGATTCAGATGAACTGACTGCGCATTTAAGCACAATAATGAAACGCCTCTGTGCAAATGTGAGCGTGTGTCTATGCTTGATGAATATTATACTGTCTCTTTCTATTAGTATTTACACCTCAGCAATACTGGCAAAACGTTTTCACTGTCTTCAAGGAAAGCTCATTTCCTGCCTCACACACTGTTAATAGAAATCCCAGCTGTCTAAATACATTGCAGGAGAAGGAAGTTCCAGTTAGGAAAACAAAATATCAACATGAACGATAAAAAAAAAAAAAAAAAAAAAAAAAAAAAGCAAGAATACAAGGATACAAGAAGTTGTTTTATTTGCAGTAACCAAATTGGTGGCAGAAAGCAGTGGAAGCTAAAACAGGTGCTGATGTCAACATTGTCCTATATGTTGAATAACACAAGTCCAATGGTATATATTTTCAGTATCATAATTATACTCTTTTAGACATTTTCTAAAGTGTAAGTTCCAATCAGATAATGAAAACTACAAAGTTTTGTAGATTGTAAAGTGTGATTGACTGTGCCTATATTAGCTGATGCTAAAAATTGATAATTTGTAAATTCAGATTGTGTATTTCAATGTGATACTGCTGTGGCATCTCCAGAGAAAACACAATGTGTTGAGCCTATTGATGCTCATGTAATGTGCAGCACATATCAGAAATCCCCGGTGTGTTTTTAATGGATACGTAATTCTAAAGCATCTTTGACCAGTGTCTCATTGAGTGCAACAGTCTGAGCAATGACTCGTTTCCTAAATAATTCATCTATATGCATACATTCTTTTTCAAATCATCATGTTTCATTTCATGCTTTGTATTTGCTATGATAAATCAAAGCATTTGTTTTGACTTCTGGTAAAAAATAATCAGAAATAAAAGGACAAAGATTGCAGGATTAAAAAACTCACAATCTGACAGTTTATAATACTGAAACATTCCATAAATCAATCGAGTTCATCAGTGTACATTTTCAGCTTTTGTTACAGTGTTCTGGTACCCAGGGAATTTTCATTTCCACTTAAACACTGCAACAGCACATTATTTCACTTGTCTTTGTTCGTGTTTTGGTATCATTATAGTTTTCAATTTTATTATCTGCCAAAATGTGGTCTGCCTGAATCCAAAAAGGAGATCAAGTGGTGATTGAACACATATTTGAAGTAATGAAAATACAATATTCTCAAAACCACAGAGATCTGGAAGGAGAGCAGGCTATGAAAGCAAAACAATCTCTGAAATGGCACCCTGAGTCCATATTAGATTTGATAAACCTTCCCGGATTAATGATATATTGTGGTCATCTTAAATATTTAATTTTAATAAAGTTATGATTTTCTCAACTTGAACATGTTAAAAAAACAACAAAAAAAAACATCAATTGCCTTCCAAATCACAGAAATCAATTTTTTTTTTTTTTTTTTTTTTTTTACATAAACATAAACATTTGCCTTCGCCAGGGTTATTTATCTGATATTAATTGAGCTGTTGAACCTACATAGGCATCTATCAGCAAATGTTAAAGCAGGCACTGATATAAAGTGTTGGCTCTTGTAAAATGAGAGAGACTTCACAACATATGGAATGAGTTATGTCACAGATTCTTATAAGAAACTTTCTTTTTATGACTGATGTAGTCTATGCTTCATTCTGTTTAACTGAAACTTGTTTACGGTCACACTTTTTCCTCCCATGAGTTTGTGTAAAAAAAAACAACAACAACCTAAACCCTAAACAAGTACAGCCATGTTGTCGGGGAGGCTCAAATGAAGTGGAAATCTATAGGGACGTGACGGCCAGTGTTTGCGTGTCTATGTTTTCCTCAAGCTTCAGAACTGTTTGGGCATTTGTAGAGTGGGTTGGAGAAAGAGAGTTTGCTTTCCTTTGAGCTGGAGACCTGAATAACACACACAAGCAAAGACAGGCCAAGATGTACAAATGAAAAGCACTGATTATAATTACAGTCCATTTACACAGAGCAATTCTGGAATAGAATTGCATCCCATCATTATGATGAGACATTATGATGTACATTTTTCCCGCATGATTTGTAAGATGCCTTCTTTTCTTTTATACCTTTTTTTTATTTATTACTTAAGCAGAAGATTAAAGTATTACTTAGGTCCTCCGATCCCAAGCCTCGGTCATATCACGGCAAATCAAAACTAGAACTGCAGCCAGTAAAATTAAGTGCAGAGCCATAAAACAGTCCACAGACTGCACTGTACATCATCGGTATGTCTTTTAAAATTTAAATTGTTTTTGGGGTGAAACTGAATGGTCAGTCACCATGTTAATCATGACAACCGGAGTTTCATACCTTTGGATCATCTTTCCATGGGTAAACGCTAATGTTTAGTTGAGGATGTACAGGCCACCTGGGTCTAACATCAAGGGAGGGCAGCTGAAACAAGAATTACCATGTTAACTTGTCAGAAAATGTCAGCTATAGGAAAAACAATAATAGTTTAATTAGTATATAGCGTCTTTCCACACAGTAATTTCACAAATTACAAGCCAAGTAAATTCGAATTACATTAGTGTAATAAGTGACTAGAATGACAAATACAAACAATTATGAAAATCAGTAATTGTTTTCAAAACACTAGGGCTCCTATTGGATTACATTTCTGAAGTAGGTCATTGACATAACTGAGCAAAATGTGGAGAAATCTCAGTTAGCCATTAAAAATACAGTATGCCAGGCTTCACTGAAAACTACCCCTCACTGCACAGGAGAGTGAAAATTACTGCATGCCGCATGCAAAATACAGCGAGTTTAGCACTGAGTGTTAAATGCACACATGCTCACACCAACACAAACACACAAATTTAGGCTTGCGGGTCAATATTTCCTATCAGCAGTGTGACAGAACTCTCTCTCACACCTGCAGAGTGGTTCAAATTACTGAATAACACTGTTCACTCCAAAGTGGAAAACAGGCTGTAAGTGGAAAAAAAAGAAAATGGAGTGGGAGGGAAAAGAGAGAGTCTAGAGAATATGAAGAGATAAGTGCAACATATAAAGCATGGCAGGGAAAATGAAGATCTCTATTAATAAACAAACACAAGTGCATAATATAAGCTGTCAGAGAAATCAAATCATTTTATCATAACATTTATATATTGAGGTATATGACTGACCTTGTTCGGCAAGTCAAAGTTTGAGCTATCCAACTCTTCATTAGCAATAAGATCAGAGTTTCTGTTCAGTCAAGAAAAAAAGCAGTCAACACCAACACATTTATACAGACACTTTCTGATTATGTAAAGTTCATCTGAATGTGATGGACTTACTTTTGTGAATGTCTCTTTTGAAATAACCAGAACAAAATGACTCCAGATGCAATGACCACCAGGATCACCGCTACACTTAATCCAACACTAACGGCTGCATAGTTCAAAATTACACATATTATTGTATATTTTGTATATATAATATATTGTTGCATATTCAAATAACTGCATACTCACCTATCCAATTACCTAGTTTACTATTCGGTATCACAGGTGTTGTGGGAGTAAATGTTTTTTGTTGGCAACGATTCCCAGTCCACTGTGATGGACAACTAGAGAAAGAAAGAAAATCCTCATTATTGCACAAACACGCACACACAGACTTTGAATGGCAGAGATAATTCAAAAGGGAATGCTGGCTCCTCAACTTTCCAAAAGAGAAATAAATAAATAATTGCATGAAAATTAGCTTGGAGACAGCCACGTGAGCTTAATATCAGCAACAGCCTTCCCTTGGCTCCTGTAATGAGAAAAAGACACACATTCTTCTCTTTGTCCCTTCCTTTCTTTTACTTTCTCTGTGTTTTCCTTTTCTTGCCTGTGGGGAAGATCTTTTCACATAAAGAATGTCCTTAAGCTATTCTGAAATCAACCTCACGCACACAGATACACTAGTGTCTGCGAACAAGTGACTTAAGTAATTCTCGTCATTTATTAGCAATGACGTACACCATTTCAAAGAGAAAGACAAGGAGAAAGAAAACATTTAAGGCTTAGGGGGGTTGATTCAAACAGTGAAAGATTGTGTTTCTTGGCACAAGTAGGACAGTAATTACAGAAAGCATGCTTTGGCAGTCCACTTAAAAGTACATGTTTAAACTGAGGGCCAGGGTGCTGATACTCTTTGTATAACTCGCTCACATTTCAATGTGATATTCGGCTGGCACTGTAGAATAGCATGAATAATTCAATGCAAAGATCTCCAACAGGGTCTTGTCATCTACCTGACCATGACCGACAGGCGAAGGAGGATATTTTTGAAGGAGGTAAAACTGAAAGGTCTTTTTAAACCATTATCACAAAGACTTTAAGCAAACACTTTCTGTAAACCAAAAAAAAAATCATAATATATTTGGCCTATATAACAAACCTACCAAGTTTCATGAATTTGTATTGCCAGCTATAACACATTTCAATATGATGTTAATAGGCATGAGTACAAAAGAAATGAATACTAAAAAACAATGTACAATGTACTTACTGTGTTATATTGCAAAACACGTTAGCTGCTATTGAGGTGAGATGCATGTAAGGGTTTGGTGGTATGGTTGGGTTTAAGGGTGGGTTAAGGTGTAAGGGAGGGATCAACAATGTAATTAAATTAATTACAGCTGTAATTACATCCAGGTATTTTTTAAATAGAAGTATGATGTAAAAACATGCATGAACACTACAAGTGAATTGTATAAAATGATTCATTTAAATGTTAGTACAGTAGTTAAAGACATTTAATATAAAGTGGAACTGAACACTCAATTCCTTTTGAAAAATTCAGTATTTGATAAATAATCTTTTGGGATCCACTTCTGTTGCATATATTTATTGATGTGTTTGTACTATTGTGCTTGAGGAACTCACATGCACACTGGTCCATGCTCCTTTACTGCACATCTCCCTCCATTGAGACAGTACCCAAAGGGACACTCTGAAGAATAAAACACATCCACATATAATAATGACTAATGATAAAACAGCAGTAATCATACTGAACGATCAAATTCTATAAGGACCTCATTTCACACTATTAATTAATGCAGGTCTAGTGGTGATTGCATTGTGGTTAAAGTTATGGGCTGGCAGCTTAAGGGTACAGGTTCAAAACAGGTAGGGGCAACCCTTAACAAGAGAGTTACAGAGAGTTTCTATTAATGATGTGTCCTTGACCGAGGCACTTCACCCTCACGGTGCTCCTGGGCATCAGCTCCTTTAATCAGATGATTGCAGGAATAGTCCTCTGAAGAAAGTGCCCACTTAATGAGAAGTAATATATTATGTAACTCCTAAAAAGTCACTTTAATTTGATGGGCTTTATGTTGTTCATAAATTAAACTATAAATTCCATTTAGGGAATTAAGTCAGAGAAGCAACTACTGATATTTTTCTTTCCATCTTCTCACAATGATTTGCAACTCCAAATCACAATCATTTTTCCACCCAGATCAGTATGAAAACACTAATATAATGAAATCCCAGAAAAATACTTCCTAAAAAACAAAATCATTCAAAAAGTTTGGGGTCAATAAAATTTTTGATTTGAAAGAAATATAGTAATATATTGTAATACATATTTTGAGCAAAACATTGATAATAATAACAAATGTTTCTTGAGCAGCAAATCATCAAATCAGAATGATTTCTGAAGGATCATGTGACATTGAGACTGGAGTAATGATACTGAAAATTCAGCTTTGCATCACAGGAATAAATGACATTTTAAAATATATTAAACTAGAAAACAGATATTTTTAATTGTAATAATATTTCACAATATTACTGTTTTTACTTAAGTGTTTATCTCAAACTATTGAACGGTAGTGTACACTTGCCTCCACTGGTTGGTTGTTAATAACCCTCTTATTAACAATTTCACTTGCAAGTCAAACTGGCAGTTGTTAAGAAAGCAATCAACTTTTATAAGAAAAGGAGGTACAAGTTTAAAGGTGTCATATCATGAGATATTAAACTTGTCCTTGATCCTTTAAGATAAAATTTCGACAACTGTACAAATTTCCATTTGTATGGAACAGATCACCAGAAAAACTAGTGATGACTTGAAAAGCCTTAAAGTATAGCAGCAAAACTGATTTTGAGTGCAAAAAATGAATATAATAAGAAACATTAACTAACTTTTTTTTAATATATGGATATGTTAAGTGAGATGAATGAATGTGTTTGTGTTACCATAGCAGCTGGACTCATCAGAGTTAAAAGGATGGCAGTCAACAATATTGTCGCATCGACTCTGATACGCTACGCACTCTGCTGTCGCCTCACACACTAGTTCTCCTTCATCACATATCTTAACAGCTACAGAGACACAGAGAGAGAATTTCATCTTTTTGTATTACAGCTACAATGTAGTTTTTAAGCAGATTTGGGCTTGGGTCTTACGGCATCCATATTCATCTTCTCCATTTGGGCAATCTTCAACAGTATCGCAGTGCAGTAGTGCTGGAATACAGCGGTCCATGCAGCGGTATTCTCCCGTCTCACATCCTGTTTCAGGAGGCGTAGTGCCAGGAACCACGCTCGCACACATCTCCTCATCCGAGCGGTCAAGACAGTCCACTTCACCATCACAGTGCCAACTCAGTGGTATACACTCGAACAGATACAAACACTGGAAGTGCTCCATGTGGCATGTTCGTGGGATAGGGGTCACTGGACCTGAACATGCACAGAAACAAAATGGTAAACCCAGTTTTCAATTTGGGAAGAGCTGAGAATCAAAAGCAAAGAGCAGCTCTGTACCTCCAACAAGACATTGCCTAGTGAAAGAGACGTCATCCACAGCAATGTCCGTCCACTGGTCTGCTCCCACTTCTGCCTGAATACTCACTCTGAAGGGTGATGCATTTGATAAGATCACATTAGCATACTGCCAGCTGTCTCCATAGTCTCCACAGGTTGCCCACATTAGCAAGGGTGTTCCACTGTGGCCCACAGTATACACCTGCAATATAGTACCCAGAATTCATAACACAGTCTTCAAAGGTGCTTTAAAGCTCAGTGTTTTCAATATAAAATAAAAGCAGTAGAAGGAAATTCATTGAACTCCTGCACTCCTTCCACATCTTTGAAAGTGAAATACTGCATTATAATGCAAAAGAAAGAGGTGAATATAAACAACCATTACTAGCCTATTCTTATTCAGCAAGGACACATTAAATTCTTTTTTTTTTCTTTTTTTCTTTCTTTCCATCAGTCAAAGAATCCCGAAAAAAGAATAAAAAATAAATCATGGTTTCCACAAAAATATTAAGCAGCATGGTTGTTTTCTGATTTCTGATGGATCATGTTACACTAAAAATTCAGCTTTGCCATCACAGGAATAAATTTCATTTTAAAATATATTCAAATATAAAACAATCATTTTAAATTGAAATAACATTTCACAATTTTACAGTTTTTGCTGTATTTTGAGCAAATAAATGCAGCCTTGGTTAGCATGAGAGACTTCTTTCAAAAATTTCTTTGGTTCAAGTACATTACTCTCTCACCTTCAGCGTACCCATGTGATGAGAGCCGTACATGTGGAACCAAAAGCGCAGATGACATATTCCGACACTGGCAGGAAACTCCAGCCGGGTTATTAAACTGGCAATGTCTCCTTCTCTCTGGGCACTGGAGTTCACAAACAGGTACCCCCCTCCTCCATCTGAAAGAGTAAACCAATGTCGTCTTCACAGCAGTAAATATTTACTTTATTAAGGATGTCTGCTAAAATAGCTTTATTATGAAAATGAATAGGAGCAAAACACAGAGGAACACGTTTTTACACAAATGTTACATAAATGAATTTATAATTCAAATGTTCTATATTTTAACAATTACCCTGTGCTATTTAACATATGTGAAACTCTTTTTTGGTAAGTTATTTTTAGAAAATTGGATGTTTGAGACACATTTGTGTGCCTTTTACCTGAAAGTCTTTGAGTTGCTCAGGCTGTTAGATGACATTTAAGCTTGTTGTCACATACAAACAGGATGACATTCCTTTGATTATAGACACTATTACAATTTTAAATACAGAATTCTCATCACTGAGTCTCACATAATGATTAGCACTGCACATTAAAGTCGCAATGAAACTCAAGTAGTGAAAGATGATTTCTTCCTATTGTAACGTACATCTAAGTGTAACAGATTTTTGTAGGGTCAGGACTTACAGTATCTCACAGAAGTGAGTACACCCCTCACATTTTTGTAAATATTTTATTATATCTTTTCATGTGACAACACTGAATAAATTACACTTTGCTACAATGTAAAGTAGTGAGTGCACAGCTTGTATAACAGTGTAAATTTGCTGTCCCCTCAAAATAACTTAACACACAGCCATTAATGTCTAAACCGCTGCTCACAAAAGTAAGTACTTGGGCCCAATTAGCCATTTTCTCTTCCCGGTGTCATGTGACTTGTTAGTGTCACAAGGTCTCAGGTGTAAATGGGGAGCAGGTGTGTTAAATTTGGTGTTATTGCTCTCACTCTCTCATACTGGTCAATGGAAGTTCAACATGGCACCTCATGGCAAAGAACTCTCTGAGGATCTGAAAAAAAGAATTGTTTCTCTACATAAAGATGGCGTAGGCTATAAGAAGATTGCCAAGACCCTGAAACTGAGCTGCAGCACGGTGGCCAAGACCATACAGCGGTTTAACAGAACAGGTTCCACTCAGAACAGGCCTCGCCATGGTCGACCGAAGAAGTTGGATTACCGGAAGGACATGGATTACTGGAACCATGTCCTGTGGTCTGATGAGACCAAAATAAACTTATTTGGTTCAGATGGTGTCAAGCGTGTGTGGCGGCAAGCAGGTGAGGAGTACAAAGACAAGTGTGTCTTGCCTACAGTCAAGCATGGTGGTGGGAGTGTCATGGTCTGGGGCTGCATGAGTGCTGCCGGCACTGGGGAGCTACAGTTCACTGAGGGAACCATGAAAGCCACATGTACTGTGACATACTGAAGCAGAGCATGATCCCTTCCCTTTGGAGACTGGGCCGCAGGGCAGTATTCCAACATGATAATGACCCCAAACACACCTCCAAAAAGCTGAGAGTAAAGCTCCAGACCTAAACCCTATTGAGCATCTGTGGGCCATCCTCAAAGGAAGGTGGAGGAGCGCAAGGTCTCTAACATCCACCAGCTCCGTGATGTCGTCATGGAGGAGTGGAAGAGGACTCCAGTGGCAACCTGTGAAGCTCTGATGAACTCCATGCCCAAAAGGGTTAAGGCAGTGCTGGAAAATAATGGTGGCCACACAAAATATTGACACTTTCGGCCCAATTTGGACATTTTCACTTAGGGGTGTACTCACTTTTGTGGCCAGCGGTTTAGACATTAATGGCTGTGTGTTGAGTTATTTTGAGGGGACAGCAAATTTACACTGTTATACAAGCTGTGCACTCACTACTTTACATTGTAGCAAAGTGTCATTTCTTCAGTGTTGTCATATGAAAAGATATAATAAAATATTTACATAAATGTGAGGGGTGTACTCACTTCTGTGAGATACTATAGTCCTATCTATTGGTTGTTGATTGAATTTTGAAAGGAAAGGCAGATCTGGATGTGAGCTTGCAGTCCATTGTAAGAAAGGGCCAGGTTAAGCAGATTAATTGATAGTAGTCCAGCATACATCACCAGAAAGAAGTCTATCGTTTTACCAGAAGATCAAGTCCTGGGATAGATTAAAAATGATAGACTTTAATACTTTTACACCACTACACCTCTACAAATATTAGAAACAATTTCTTATCTTGTCAAAATGGAGATTATATTATTATAGTATTATGACAACAGTAACAGCAAACATTAGATTCCACTGCATGACTCCACATTTTACTCAGAGACACACTCTGTACAGCAATTTCCTTGACTCTTTGTCTGACATGAAAAGTCAATAGTAGGTTCAGTAAATCGCTCACCTTTTAGAGGGCAGACTCGTTTTCATAATTAAAATAATGTACACTTAACACTTTCACTGAGAGACACTGATCTTTCAGCAGAAAGGGCATGAGTATATGAGTGGCAGAAATCCAGAACTTAATTACACTCACTGATGAAGTAGCTGGAAAATGGCTTTGGGTGATGAATAATTCTGAGCTCCAACCCTTTGGTTTTTAAATCATGCAACGATTCATTAGATGATTCAGACGGCTGGACTCAATTTTGTTTCATGGGGCAAGTCTAGGTTTGTTTGTCGTTGTTGTTTTACCAAAAATTGCTATTTTGTCCAGATATTTACATAAAGTACAAGGATTTGGCTTTTAATAGTCATATTTGTATTACCTAGCTGATTTAAGAGCATTGTAAAGTTTAGGTTTTACTAACTGGGGCTGTGGTCAGCTGATGGTCCCGTCCCATTAAGCATTCTGCCATAGCCTATATCCCAGTCAAAGTCATCGCGAGGATCCTGAGACAGCTGACAGGTCTCCTGCCAATGGCCACCAGGCATATCAAAATTACAAGCTCCTGGAATAATCACTAACAGACCAATTGAAGCAAATGAAGTGTTGAGATGTTAGCTCCATAAAAGAGACAATGTTATTAAATAGTCAAGAATTTTAAGGTTACTGCAGATGTACTTACTGCAGTCTAGCTCATCAGACTCATCCAAACAGTCAGCTTGACCATCACACTCCAAATGATACACAATACAGTCTCCATTATTACACACAAAATCTGTGATAGCAGGGCATGACCCAGGAAGCACAGCTCCTGAAACACAAGGAAACTATTTCAGTCTCACTGATCCAAAACAGTACGATTAAAAAAGAAAAAAAGGTAATCTAATAACAAAAATGAAATACGACATCTAACAATTAAAAATGTGAAATCCAAATGATGCTCAAGTATGACCGTATTAAACAAGCTCAAAATAGCAATAAAACATCCATCCAGAGCTTTTTAGCAAGAATATCTTCAAATTCTTTAAACATAAAATGACAGCAATGTAAGATTATTCAGGCTAAAATATGTCCTGTTTATTTCTCATAAACTTTTAGGTATAATGCCATGGGGTGAAAAGGCATCTAGGAATAGAAATTCCTTCCAAAGCACATATTCTCACAAAGAAATTGCTTGTTCAAAATTTATTTCATTGCTCTGATCCTCTTCATGCTTTGATAGAGCTAATTTATTTACACTGTTATAGATTTTGCTTATTATATTACAGATAGCTGTGAGTAAATATAATTCAGTTGAATTGCTGTACTTTTAAAAAAAAAAAAAAAGTGGAATTTAGTGAATGCCCAGAAGAGCCACAAATGCAAAAGGGTCATGTTCCTTCATAAAACAGCAAAACTCGTGTTTACACATAAGTAGATGCTAAAGCCATGAATGGTCATTTCTAATAAAAACCATTGTATTTTTTAAAAAACAATTAATTATGCTTAGGTCCACTGACATTCAACTAAATGCAGAAAGTAGCCTGCACACATATTGGGTTAGATATCTCTGCTTTACACACTTTCTCACTAAAAGATCCACAAGCTCAAGTGTAATTACTGTGATTAATAAGTGTCAGTATGCAAATGAAATCTGACATTTTACACGTCAAGCCTGAAAACCAAAAGAGCAACGTATTCTGACTTTTTCATGTTGTTCCCAGATGGCTTGTCAGAATTAGCAAATCAATTCTAATCCAATTAATGGTGGTGCTGCTTTCCATCAGGCAGTGCTGAGGACAACCCTTAGAGCCCTGTTCTGGTCAAGCTTATGCATGAACGTTAAGCAAAAGTGACTCATGGGAAATAAATGTGAAGATGAGAACTGGAGGCATTGTTGCTTCCCCTGAGCATCACTGCTCAAACCAGTCAAACTCACTTGCAGCTTTCACTTGTTTGCTATGAGCCTGTCCATAGAACATGTCCGCAAGCTTACGTACATCTGCATTCACGCTTACATCGGCTCAGCTAGTCAGATATCAAATTTCAGCTTGTTCAAAGCTATATTCACAATTTGTATTTTTTTCAAATTGGACAATAAAATGAATTGTCTTGCATGAAAAAAAAAAAAAAAACTTACGTGGTGCACAGTCAATGAACTCCAGGTCATCCAGAGCCGCTCCACCACTCACATCTTGTGTTCGAACCACTTCAAATATGAGAATAAAGTTCCTCAGGTTCCTCAGAGACACTTCCGCTCTTCTCCATTCCCTGTGCATCTGCCGCTGTGTCCACACCGCCCTCAGCTCATTTTCTGTCTGTCCATCGCATATGCGGAAAAAGCAAAATACTTACATTTGCTAATTCAATTCCATATACTGTAAAAATCTTACTAAATTTGTTCAAATCAAACAACCTTTCATATTACAAAAATAGTAAAAAGCAATAAAAAAAAATTTTAAAAAAATGATACACTATACAGAAGTTTGAGCTACAAACAAGTTGAGACGTTACCATGAAACCAAAATTGACAATACTTGACAATACAGTGTTTATTAAAGATTTATCCATGCACATCATTATTTTTTTTAAATTCATGATCCCTCTTAGTTTTTAAACAAAACCTTTATTCTCACATGGAGGAGCTTCTTATAGCAACTGTTATCTATTGCACATAATCACGATGCCATACAAATTCAAATTCACGCAATGTTCACAACCCCTTGAGGTATGTTTCATAGCATAAACTTGAAGTGCTAAATGGTTTATGTCAGCTAAGAATCACACATAACACAGCACTGAAAATTCATGCAAGAACATGTTTCAGCAATTTGACAACTTGCTGTCTTAAGTTTCAGCTTATGTCAGTAGAGTTACTATATAAAGACCTCCACGCATTCCCTGATTTAAGTGATATATTCCAGTTGCACTGTATGTTTGCTTCACCTGGTAAGATCTAGTCAAGTACCTTAATAAAGAGACGGATGATTCCTGTGGCTTTCTCAGAAATATAGTACCAGAAGGCAAGTTTACATGTGGCACTAGACTCCTTCCACACAGAACTGCTCATGTGAGCTTTATCACCTTTCAATCCCAACGGAGTGGCTGCCAGATATACAAAGTGGCCTGTGAGGAGAGAGAGACCGACATTAATAATGTTGTGTTGCTCTAGTACCTACAGTATGTGAAAGCTTTCATATCATAAACAAAAGGCCTTCATCCAGCATTAGTGTCAAGATTTAATGGCACAAACTTCACACACTTTTGCAACTTTTGGTAGGTCAACTTCAAAACTCACTGTAACTATCAAACTTAAGAGACTGAACTCTGCATGCTCAGACTCCTGAAATATAGTGCAAACTCCACCTCTTCCACCGATTAGAAAAACTGAACAAGGGGTTGTGGGCATTATCATCCTAAAAAGCATGCATGCATGAGCATTTCAAATACTCACTGGAAATAGTACACTATAATATTTTTAATGTAACCTATATAATTTTAGATGCACTAAACCTAATCTGGCGTAAATCCAAATGAAATTCTAGGAATTCTGAAAATGG
The DNA here is from genome assembly GCF_019924925.1 of Ctenopharyngodon idella. NCBI lineage: Eukaryota > Metazoa > Chordata > Actinopteri > Cypriniformes > Xenocyprididae > Ctenopharyngodon > Ctenopharyngodon idella. The sequence continues at coordinate 14,184,479 of NC_067226.1, forward strand.
ATGAACAGATGAACTCAAACATGGATGAAGCGAAACTGTGATTGTGTATGAAAAAACAATATGGTTATATAATAATGTTTTTTCCAGCTTACTATAGCTTTCATGAGATCATGGGACTTATAGTTCTGTTGATGCTAGAAAACCTTGCTTATGAAAGGACATAGAAGGAATGGCAAGCTCATAACTACTTGAATAATAACAATATTTTGCTGAGATGAAGTGAGGCAGGGCACCAAATCAATAAAGAAGGCTATACTAAAGAGACAGGGTTCTGAAATCTTAAAACCATGTCTTACAAGAGAAATTAGAAAATAAATTTTCATTCCACCAGACTGGGTGTATCATTATTAAAAGAAAAGTTCCAAATGCAAGTTTGAGAGGATCCGAATCATTTGGTCCTAACACAAGCTGTCTCAGTGACAATTCTTCCAGAATCCCTCTACCTTCCTATCACTTTCTTTGTCTATTCTTCCTCATTTTATCCAATAACCTACCGTTATCGGGGGGCCAAATTCGTTTACCATTATTCATTAAGACTGTACGAGCAGTGCAAGTGAACTCATGCATCAAACGAACAAAAACAAATTATCTGGCTAAATGACTGGCAGTTAGTTCAAGTATCACCCCATCTCTGCAACCTAACCTTTACAAAGTACTGATGTCTCACAGGGAGCTTACAACAGATAAGTAGATGCAAATAAATACATCTTAACCCTCAACCGGTGTCTCAATGCTACATCAATTACCAGAAAAATGCTGAAAAAATGCAAACTTTCCCAGAGAAATACATTTCTGTTTCTCTTCTTTATTTCAATCATCTAAACAGCAGGTGCAGGATGTGCTGCAATTAGCATTTTGAATGCTCTGTGATTTATGAAGACAGAGTTTTAAAATATCAAAATAGTGTAATTACATAAGCTCGAAAAAATGTTTGCTTTCTATCTGCTTTCATTTTAATGAATGGGAGGATTAGCTGTAGACACAATATTTACAGTATGTTTCTAATGGGTGTGAAGGTCTTAGGGTGGCAGTTTGGTTAGGCCTCTATGTGTGATCCATGCATTTTGGTTGTACATATGCAGTGGTATACAGTAAAGTCTTACCACTTTCATTCTTAAGTGTATTATCATGAGGAGGTCTGATCATATGAACGGAGCCGACTCCAAGGGCCCAACTAAAGGTGTCTGCCAGGCTGTCTTTCCAACCACAGCGCCCATGTTCAAATGAGCAGGATGTCCCACAATCCAATTCATCAGTTCCATCTCCACAGTCATCTGTAAAGTCACATTTCTGCTCTCGCTTGTAGCAATTACCATTTTCACACTGTAGAGAACGTGGTGGACAGGATCCTGTGGACACACACACACACACACACACACACACACACACACACACACACACACAACACTCTAATGTATTTTATTCTGCTCATCACAATATTAAGTTTCCAGTACTGAATGTTTCTCTTACAATATATCATTCAAAAGTTTAGAGTCAGATTTTTTATGTTTTTGAAAGAAGTTTCTTCTGCTCACCAAGGCTGTATTTATTTGATCAAAAATACAGTAAAAACTTTAATATTGTGAAATATTAGAATTTAAAATAACTATTTTCTATTTCAATATATTGTAAAATGTCAAAAAATATATTATTGTATTATAGTACTTAACTCAACGATTATAAATATTAAGTATTATAAAATCTATGAACTCTACTCAATTCCGTTCCTTGGGAACCCACTGCTGTACACATTTTGTATGTCTTCCTTATCTGACAGATTCAGTTCATTTTATGGAGCTTTTTCATAAAGAGCCAATGATCTGAATCAGGTGTGTCAAATAACAAAATGTGCAGAGCAGAGGGTCCCCAGGACCAGAGTTGAGAACCACTTGTTTAGAGGAAGAAATATATACTTCAGTTTCTCTAAACAGCTTTTTTTTCTGGCCTTATTGTCCTGAACATGGTATTGAAAAACAAATATACTGAAAAATAAAAACAATAAAAAGGATGTTCATTGTCAATAGTCTAGCTCATAGATTGATTATACATTTGTGGAGCATTGTTACACAGTTAGCTTTACCATGATAGCACTGCATGTATATATGGCATCATTAGTACAAGTCTACCTGGGAGTAACCGGGGAGTTGTGTCTGGCTTAAATCTGCTGCTAAGAATACAGCCTGATGAGAAGATGATGTCATCCAGGCAGATGTGAACTCGAGTATTGAGGCCCACCTTGCCTTCAAGCATAATGCGGAAGCTTTCAGAAGATGAGAGAGGCACTTCCTGTCTGTTCCAGTAGTTGCCTTGATTACCAGTGAGGCTGAGTAAGAGTGAGCGGCTGGAGTTTGTAAGCATGTACACGTTCAGAGTGCCAATGCCGTCACCAGACATGTGGACGTAAAAGATCATCTTGGAAAGCAGACGAGAAAGAAAGAATTGTTACGTCAGCTAAAATATCACAAGCAAATATGCCACAGTAATCACAGTGGAGCAATCGTATTGACCAACAATACGATTGCAAGTGGAATATATTTTATACAACATTCGACAAAGTAGTAGTTAATACTAACTTACATTTTAGATCACGGATGCAAACTCAATTCCTGGAGGGCCACAGCCCTGCAGAGTTAACTTCAACCCTAATTAAATGCATGCGATCCATCTAATCAAGTCCTTCAGGCTTATTTGGAAACTACAGGTATGTGTGTTGAAGCAGGGTTGGAACTAAACTCTGCAGGGCTGTGTTATCCTCCAATATTCCCAATTACTTTGTCTCAGGCCACATCCACAAGAAGCCAGAGCTTTCACTATCTGATCTTTTTTCTCTCTCCTCATTCTAAAAAAAATTCTGTAAACACAGTGTTGTCTCAAGAAATATCTGCGTACACACGAAACAACTGAAACCAACTCGAAACGATGGAGTATACTTGCCAGACCAGTATAACACTGTAATTCGGCCACAGCGATACACTAAAAACAGAGAAGAGGACTTAGAGCATGCGAGTCGAGGGGTGGAGACGTGGGGTGATGACATCATAGCTTCATAAAATATACGAATTGACTGTGCACACGAAAACGCAAGGGTGTGGTTTTCAGATTTATCCACTCTGGGACCCGGTTTTAAAAAATTAGCAGTTTCAGGCTCCCAAAACGCCAGATCGCAGATATGATAAAATTTTTTTACATATACAGCTAAACGCATCTCCATGTGGATGGGCTCTCAGTCAACATTAAAGGCTCCAAGCAACACACAGTAGTGGAGTTTCGTTCCTGAATGAATCAGTGTTTTGAACGAATCAGTTGAGTGAATGATTCAATGACTCATTCAAAAAACAAAAATTGTGTTTCCGTAGAAACAGTTTCAGTCATTTGGATAATTTGTCATAATGTAATACTATGTTCCAATCCAAAAACATATTCAGCCTATTTCCATATGAATTCCAGACTCAATCAATGGGTGTACCAATCATATACTAAACAAGCAAACCTGCTAAGATAGTCTGGCACTGTGGTCTCTCTCTGGCAGAAAGCCTTGAAAGGTTTCTCATTTATTGATAGATTTTGCTTGTTATGATGACTGATATTCTTCTTCTGTTTCTGTATGTATGTGTAAATAGCTCCTGTCAGTGTCTGGTTGACTGGTGAACTAGTGGAAGAGTCTGACCTTTCAAGATCAGACATTTGATTGTGTCATGCATCCACTCACATGCACGTACACGCACACATTTGCTACTTTCCCAAAGCATATAACACAAAATCTAAACAACAACAAAAATTGTCATTTAATCTAATTGTCATTTACAATGTCTAAAAACATCTAACCAAGGCTGACAAGTACACACAGAAACTCCTCCTCTTCAGCTGCTTCTTGTGATTGATTGATGGAAGCTGAATGGGAGGACAATGGGAAAATGAGCCTCTGTGGTCTAATTACCTCACACACACATACACACCTCTAAAAAGAATGAACACAGTCTGTCAAGTTAGAGGAGATCCAAGAACATGATTGTCTTCACACATAAACCGATGTGAGCTTTGAAAGAAGCTCCTCTTTCTCACAGACACTGTGTGTGTGTGTGTTTGACAGGATGATGGAGTGCTGCCGGCTGGCTCAGTGACAGGGTTATGTGTTTCATTGTAACAGAGACAAATCCTGACATTCACTTCCTCCCATTATATTCCAATCTATGGATCCAACATTGCAGGGGAATTAAACATTCTCAAAATTAAGGAATTAATTAAGGTGCAAAGAGTACCTAAAAACCATACTTGAGTAAAGTTACAGATATCTTACAGTGTAAATGACTCCATTACAAGTTCACCAAATCCAATACAACTTGAGTAAAAGTCTTAGGCCTGGTTTCACAGACGAGGCTTAGATTAAGCCAAGATTAGACCCTTAGTTCAATTAAGACATTTAAGTAGGGATGGTACCACGATGCGTCGTTCACTTGCAGAACGCAAGCTTCTGGAGGGCGCATAAGTCTGAACTAGCGAGTTTAGGTGCTTTGGTGCAGAGCCAGTGGTTGTCTTGTAGGCAAACATCAGTGCCTTGAATTTGATGCGAGCGGCTATCGGCAGCCAGTGCAAACTGATGAAGAGAGGTGTGATGTGCGTTCTCTTCGGCTCATTGAAGACCACTCTTGTCGCAGCATTCTGGATCAGTTGACGAGGCTTGATAGTACATGCTGGAAGGCCCGCTAAGAAAGCATTACAATAGTCCAGTCAGGAGACTGGACTATTGTACAAGAGCTTGGACTAGGAGTTGTGTGGCCTGCTCTGACAGGAAGGGTCTAATCTTCCTCATGTTGTATAAAGCAAATCTGTAGGACTGGGCCGTTGTAGTAATATGGTCTGTGAAGCTTAACTGATCATCAATCACAACTCCAAGGTTCCTGGCTGTCCTAGAAGGAGTTATGGTTGATGAACCTAGCTGTTTAGAGAAGTTATGATGAAGTGCTGGGTTGGACCACAAACAGTTCTGTCTTCGCAAGGTTGAGTTGAAGGTGATGGTCCTTCAAACAGCCAAAGATGCTCTAGTCCTCAACACCCAAGAGATTTGTGAGGAGAGCAATGACGTTTAGTTTTATTTTGATTTTAGAAAATAAACATCTCAAAAGTGCAATAAATCAAGGTCGACAAAAACAGCCTCTAAACGTCTACAAACACTCAAGTGACAGTTAATCTCAAATGCTCAAAAAGGGAATAATCAATATCCTTCCAAAAGGTCTCAATAAAACAGATAAAATAATGTTAAGTACAATTAAATAGTCAAAGTCTACTTGCACTGGATGTGCTGGTTTTGGCCTCATCACCGGCTGCAGTCATGTCCTCATTTCATATATGAAAAACCTGCGACTCAGCAACTACCAGCTAATACACTCACATTCGTGTGAAGTAGCCTTTGTAAAGGCAAAACACACAAGATATAGTACTTTCAATGCCCTGTAGATGGCGATATCACTTCTTTTGTAGCATAAATAAACTGCTGCAGAAATAGTTAGGTGCCATGCAAAATGTAGAGTGGTTGCATCTCATCACAAATGTATTGGAGTAGAGAATACATATACTTATTCAAAAAATTAAGTAGATAGTAAAAGTTGCTAATATCTTTGATACTCAGTAAAACTATAAAGTAGCTTAAAAAGATACTTAATTCCCAGTCTTGTAAAGTATGTGAGTAAATGTAATTAGTTACTGTACTTAAATATCATCATTGTGCAAATGATCTAATTGAAAATATCAATATATCAAACCTTCTTTAATATATCACACCTATTATTCAAAGAATTTCCTCTGAATTGTCCAGGGCTGTGAAGCCACCTTGCTGCTGTTCTCAGTTGTGTTTGTAGTAGGAAGGCATAAAAAGACTGTAGAAGTAAAGCTTTTTGGTAGATGATCAGCAAATATATTTTGAGAGGTTTCATGAGGCGCTCCCTGATTTATGAAGTTGATGGCAGGGAAGTTACAGAAATTGTGATGGATCCTTCTACCTTTAATTGTGTGTATACCGGTTTTGAAGGAGCAATATTACAGAACATTAAAAGAAAAAAGCAGGGGAAAAAAAAAAAAGAGTTCTAGAGAACCCATATGTAAACACAAGATCAAATTTACCTTTGTTTTTTTAGATAAAAGAGTTAATTGTGCCATAAAAACAAAATGACAACTTCACTCTAACAAAATAATCTATACCAATTTCAATACATTACTTTTCGGTAACACTTTATTTTAGGGTCTTTTAACTAGTTGCTTATTAGCATGCATATTACTAGAATATTGTATATTTCTTAGTACTTATAAAGCACATATTAATGCCTTATTGTGCATGACCTTATTCTACATTCTTAATCCTACCCAATACCTAAACTTAACAACTACCTTACTAACTATTAATAACCAGTAAATTAGGAGTTTATTGAGGGAAAAGTTGTAGTTAATAGATTATATGTGTTCCCTATACTAAAGTGTTACCTACTTTTCTTTCTAAGCCATTTATTGGGATGGAACGCAGTCAGATAAGTTTGTTTAAATAACACATTTCCAAAAACATTTTTGAAAATGGGAAACTAGCAACTGTTAACTTCTGCAAATGGTTTTCAGAAGTCTATGTCAACATCTTCCCCACACATCTCAGAGATGCTGATCTTATGCAAGAATATCAGTTTTCCATGAAAAAAAGGAAGCAGGAACATATAAAAGAGACAAGAAAAACCAGAAGGCATCTAACCACCGGTCACAAGGGGAAGTCTATGGAAGTGTCACAACTATCACTCACGTATACTGCTTTTTTGCTTTGCTGATTGTTTCCATTGCAATTGTTCTTAATGTAATGCAAGTACAAACTGATCTTGGACTACATTGAATTAATCACATAAAAACACCAGTGAGCACTCACTTTGCATTCTTTGCTGCGGTGATGGAAAAGAGGTCCAAGGATTTGGGCAGTATGTCCAGTTGACTGTGGGAAGGATCCTTCTAGATATAAGTAGTGGCCTGATGGGTTACGGAGGGTGTGATCAGTGGGTGGTCCAGTCCCATGAGTGTGCATATTTCCTGGTTTTATCAACCAATCAAAGTCATCATCTTGGCTCTGTCTCCATAAGCAAAGGTCAAATTCAAAATTGCAGCGACCACTGAATCCCTCTGGAAAAGAAAATATTAATACTGTTATTAATACTGGATTGTGAAAATGAAAATTGTCATCATTCACTCACCCTCATGTCATTCCAAACCCGTAGGACTGACCTTCTTCTGCAGGACACAAAAGAAAATATTTTGAAGAATGTTGGTGTCCAAACAACAACAGTCCTTTATATGGACCAAAAAACAAACAAACAAAAAAAAAAACACCAAGATATTTAAAAAAAAAAAAAATAAAAAAATCTTTCTTTTGTGCTCCATACTATAGAACAAAGAAAGCCATACAGGTCTGGAAAGACATGAAGGTAAGTAAATTATGACAATATTTTAATTTTTGGGTAATCCATCCCTTTAAAACAAACATGATTGCACAAGCAAAACACATTTAATACAGTATGTGTGTCAGAAGTAAAGTTATTCCATACACAAAATCTGTGACTGACAACTGAGATACAGTTGAAAAAAAAAAAAACATCTGGGAAAAGGTGACAGAAAAGAGGATGATAGATTTGTTTCTCACTGCATATGTAATGATTCTCATCTGAGCCATCTCCACAGTGATCAATAAAGTCACACAAGTTGTCCTTAGAGATACAGTGACTGTTGGCACAGATGAACTCGTTGTTATGACAAGAAAGATTAGACGTTATTGGAGGGGCACAGTCCACAAATGCCACGTCATCAACAACAACATCCCCCATGTAGCTGATGCCCCGCTTGGCACGAAGAACCACCTATTGATTTTAAAAAAACAAAATACACATGTTGTTAAACTGCAGTAAACTATTGTACTTCATATGCTCCACAATACTTTCATATGGCTGCATAGTCAAATGCACAAAGCACAAATTCATATTTACTCTATGAGATAAGTCAGGTAAACAGACTGATGTAAAAGCTGTAATACTGTATACATCACTCAGAATCAACTGACTGTCTTAAATGAAAAGCAACAAGAAAAACTGTCAATATGGTGTATACTGTACATATATATAAGGAGTTGAACTGGAAGTGCTCGAGAGCTGCTGCATAAGTTAAAGGGCACTAAGGCCCCTGATAGTACACAGCAAAAGGGCACTTAGCACTAACGAGTGAGGGTATCATGGAGTATCTAGCACAATGGAGAACTATATTTGTAAGAGTGTTTATATATAAGCAGTGTTGATAAATATTAATGATGCAAAGGCCAGATGGAGAAAAGGTCATGATATTTCTGGTCAAAGCATCAACAGTTCAAACATCAGCCTGACACTTAACATTTTGCTGTACATTTCAGGAATACTGAACACACACAGTTCTACAATCACCTTTATAAAAAAGTAAATATTTTCATGAATCTTTTTTTAACAGATCATATAAAATTTGTTTACATGGTTGACATACGGTTCAAAAGTTTGAGGTCGGTAAGATTTGTAAAAATATTTTTGAAAGAAGCCTCTTTTGCTCACCAAGAGTGCATTTATTTGATCAAACAGTAATATTGTGAAATAGTATTACAAATTAAAATAACTATTTTAATACATTTTAAAATGTAATTTATTCCTGTGATGGGAAAGCAGAATTTTCAGCATCATTACTCCAGTCTTCAGTGTCACATGATCCTTCAGAAATCATTCTAATATAATGATTTGGTGCTCAAGAAACATTTATTATATCATCAACCAGGATTCTTTGACAAAAACAGCAATTTATTTGAAATATAATTCTTTTATTTGTCTTTACTGTCACCTTTGATCAGTTTAATGCATCTATGCTGAATCAATTGTTCAGTGCTGTGTTTATTGAGTAAAAGAATTCAGTTCTTAATAATTAGAGAACAGACGAGAAAAAATACAGTAAATTAAAAGACTTATTTTTGACAAATTCAAAGCATTTATTCCAATCATTCATTCATTCATTCATTCATTCCAGAAACACTGACCTGGATGTTATGACGGATTCCTATGAAGACCTCACCCCGCCTCCAGCTGCTGCCTTGGTTACCATTTTGGGACCAAACTTCATGTGTGACAGTACCTGATTTGATGAAGACCTGCACATAAAAGTTTGAGATTTTGACAAGCTGCAAATTGTTCTCTGGAAAAAACTTCATAACAAACATTTTATACAAAATGAAGCATGAAATTTATTGTCACATTAATAATATGTTTTGATGTTTTCAAGGCTTGGGTTACCAAGACAGCAAATGAATAACAATTATATTCATAATTTCTAGATAATTGTACCTGCAGAGTTCCAACAGTGAAGCCACTCATGTGATACCAGAACACCAGAGTGCACTGGGGTCCTGTTATTTTGATGGGAGCAGTCAAGAGATCAGTGGTGTGACCATATCCTCCATTGGAGCTGTCCGCAAATATATACCAACCCTGTGAAGAACCACTGCAAACAGTACATGTGTACAGATGAGTAAACACAAAGCATTAAAACACACCGACATACATGCAAACCTGACCATGCATTTATAAATGAAAGCGCAAACACATTCCAGCAAATGATGGTGCTCTTTCTTTGCTCACAGTGTGTGGTCGTTAGCGGGTCTGTGGTTCTGTTCTCCGTGGTGAATACTCTCCCCTTGTCCTGTCTGCCAGCGAAAGGCATGTGGAGGAACAGGAGTGGCTGGATCACTTAAATACCATCCACAAAGCATGTCACCTTCAAAATCACAATACTGCTTTACTGAGAACAGAGAGCAGTAATATCAGAAGGATGAATGGACAGAGTTTGGGGTCAGTCAAGTTTTTAATGTTTTTAAAACATTAGGTTCACCAAGGCTGCATTTGATCCAACACTTTATTTTGATGGTCACTTTTGAACACTTCTGACTATAAGAAACTTATTAGTAGACTGTAGTAGAATGTTAGGTTAGGGTTAGGTGTTCTGTTCAGGTTAGTAGAAAAAGTCGACATGATGTAGTTGCAAGTTACTTATAGTTAGTAGATTGTCTGTTGGGGAGCATCAAAATACAGATATTACGCAGACAGTCTACTAATTCTCTAATGACTGCTAATTGACATGTAGTTGCAAAGTTAGAGTTAGTAGAGTGTCTAAAGAGGACCATCAAAATAAAGTGTTACCGAAAGTTAAAAAAAAAAACAGCATTTATTTTAAATTTTATGTAACAAAGTAAAACTCTGTAATGTCAGTTTTGATCATTTTTGCATCCTTGCTGGATAAATATGTTAATTTCTTTCAGAACCCAAAGGCCCAAAACTTTTGAACTGACAGACAGACAGACAGACAGACAGATAGATAGATAGATAGATAGATGCCTACCACAGTGCTCTTCATCAGAGCTATCGGAGCAGTCGGGTGTGAAATCGCACACTTGACTGAGGCTCACACACTCTCTTGTAGTTGAGCACACAAACTGGTCAGGGGGGCAGCTGTGAGTGGCTGGTGCTGACACGGTGAACAGCGGGGCAGAGGTGCTGGGCTCTTTTGAGGGCAGTTCACCTATACAAGGATAAACACACATAATTACAAACACAGTATTTTACCTTAAAATCATGAAATGTGCAACCATAGATCCATGATAACACTATCCAGTCATTGTTATTCCACCTTCATATGGCTGACAGCCAAGGAAAGACAGATCATCTATGGCAATATCTCCTGTGAAGTCATCACCAACAGTCCCCTCCACTAAAATCTGTAGCAGCAAGAATGAAGACAGAAGAGGCCATCTTTAGTTTGCAGCTTGCACATTGTTTTGATGGCAAAAAAAAAAAGAAAGGAAAAAAAAAAAAAAAAAGTAGACAACTGTAGAAATATCAAGAAAATGATTTTGTTATGCCTTGTCTTATTAGTTTGTTATGCTTTGTCTTATCACGTAGTAGACCTTTGAAATTGTTATTATGTGCCACAGGATGACTTTCCTTTGCCAAGTTAAAGAAATTAAGATCAAGCTGATCAGTAAAAATTAAGAACAGCTGCATAATATAATTTTATATTTAACATTTATAATAGGTGCATCATAATTAACATTTACACGAGCATGTGCGGTTCTTCCGGATAATCAATAATGATTCGATTTGATATTGCGTTGATATTATTTTTTGAATAAATTACATTTTACACACAATATTGCCATTTATTTTGTCTATTCTTGCTCCGCCAGCGAAAATGTCTCCAAACAAAGCCACAACAAATTCAGCCGTAGCGCGTCTACGATCAACATAGGCTATGTTCACACTTGGCGTCTTTTTTTTTTGAAGTTGTCAGCGTCTGTTTTACATTATAATCAGTAATCGTGTTTTGAAAAAAGTCCTGAGCGCTTTTTTAAACGCCACTCAACCGCCGACATCTTTTTCTGCAGCTCAGAACGTCTTTTCAAGCTAAAAAAAATGCAACTTTTCTGAAAAAAATAGAAGGAAAAAAAAAACGTTTGAGCAAATGGATTTGTTTGAGCAAATGGAAACACACAAAAAAATATATATTTAATGTATTCTCTCATTTTAATTTTACCCCATGTTTTACCCAACTATGATGACTTCCGCTTCTGAGAAACCCGGAAATGTGAAAAGGGTCTATAACCAATGACAAGCGAGTAGCGAGATCTGACGTTTCCATAACAACAAGGAGAAAATGGAGAGGGTGCAGGAATCCAATCATTGGTTGTTCAGGTAAGTGTATCATCTACTACTTGTCGTTAACAAAACTATCACCTGCTCAGCAACAGTTATCAATACCGTAACCAGCTGATTAGGCGACGCTTGCCGTTATAGCTAGCTGTTGTTACAGCAACAAAAGACGCCCTCGGCTGCTATTTGGAACCAAAAGCTTTTTTTTACACTAAAAAAAGCGCCCTTGTCAACTTTTTCTTGTCAAAAAAGACGCCAAGTGTGAACACACCCTAACGTTTTTTTCCCTGAATGAATCAGTACGTTTGAACGAATCGGTAGAGTGAATGAATCAAATGACTCCCTCATAAAGACTCAATTGCCGCCACCTACTGGCATACTGATGTAACCTGCAGAAAGACGCTACCCACCACTAATGCGCAGACTGGTACGGACGACATGGCGATAAAAATATGAGATGGGAAGGAAAATTATATTTCAATACATTGCGTTCTCTCGCAAAAAGTATTAGATTCCCTCGAGAATTTTTAATATTGTTAATATTACACATCCGCAGGAATAGAGTGCGTTTAAAGCTGGAGCAGCCAGTCAATCAAAGGATTCAGAACACAAGGACACCATTACCCCCATATGACCCATCCTCTTCAGTACCTGTAATTCTGATCAATGGCTCACCTGAAAGTGGTGGGCGCTGTTGATCGGCAGTATCTCCCTGTGCCAGAAGTTGCCTTGGTCGCCATAGCGAACCCACAACAAGTTTCCTCGCCCACTGTTACGTGTGCGCATATACACAGCCAATCGGAACACATTCTGCCCAAACATGTGATAGTGGAATCTGAAAATGCACAGTTCTTCGGGTGCAGGACTTCGGCGAGGAGTTGGAAGAAAAGGCCGACTAATAAGAACGGCGGTGTCTTTGAACTTCTGTGGGTGTGAAGATTCGATATAGAGGAAGTGGCCATCTGCATTGGCATGTGTGTGGTCCTTCCAGGGGCCTGTGTTGAAAGTGGGAGTGGGTCCTTGGATACGGGTCCAATCAAACATATCCACCTCATGTTCCTGAGTCCAGCTACACAGGCTTTCCTCAAAGTCACACATTAGCTCTGGGGCTGATAGGAGAAGAAAAGATCATTGTAAACCGAATGAACAAAAAGAGCTAACGTCAAACAATAAACTGCTTTGATGACCATTTAAAGCTCCACTAATACTGACAGCAGTTTTCCTCGTCTGTTCCATCTCCACAGTCATCGATCAGGTCACAGATCAGAGAATAGTTCACACATGCTTTGCTCCGGTGGCAGTGAAAGTGATACGGAGTAGGGCACATCTCCACAGCCTCGGGCAATGAGCAGTTATGGAACATAATATCATCTAGGGCAGAGACTCCCTCATACACGGCCAGGCTCAGCTTTGCAACTGAGATGTAGAAAGGCCTGGTCTGCCTGCCAATCTGGACAGTTACCGGGTGCCACTGGTTACCTTGGTTGTAAAGTGTTTGCCAAAGTAAAGTGATGCTGTCTAAGCCATCTATCTGCAGATGCATTTCAGCAGCACCAACAGAATGGCCAGAATTATAGTGCCTGTACGCAAAACAATCAACATTACTATTAAAGTTTGAACACTTAATGTAAAAAAAAAAAAAAAAATACTGTAAAGCAGTGAAGAATATTTTGATTCGTTTTTTTCAAATATTAACATACATTTTTAAATTATAATATTATTTTGATTAATTTTTAATTCATATATTTCACCAAGCTTAGAAAGAGGTAAGATCGAAACCTTCAGTTACTTAGCAAATTCTTCATCCCTTACCAGAAGGTCATGACACAATCTGAACTTGCTTGCTGGAAAGTAGGACTGCGCAGCAAAGCCTGCTGGGAAAACCTGCTGCTCTTCTTGAAAATAAACATGAAGTGGCCTTGAAGGGAGAGAAAAAAAGACTCAAATGCAAACTTGTAATATTATATTATACTTTATGTTGCTCATAAATTATTAGTAGATTGTGACATTTAAAAAAAATCATTCATTTGAATTCAGTTATTTTGAATGTTTTTTGCTGCGTACAATAAATATTAACAGACAATGGAAATGGAATTTGCGATCATTAATTTGAACATCACCCTGAGGCAGACCACATTTATGTACAGGAGCACAGTTTAAAAAGCAGCACTATTTTACCTTTTGCTAAACATTACAACTGAAATGAACTAGTCTAATTCACACACAGTGTGTATACGCCCAGATGATTTGTAGACAAACATTATCAGTAAAATGGGATGTTCAGTGCTATTGCAAACAAAGTAAAGGTTCTTCATGGAGAAACTGAAATGTTAAGAAATGTACACATAAAATCAGTGGATTCAGTTTATAGGTCAGATCTACAATTTAGCATCTTTTGCGACTGTGAGACAAAGGCAATTTCATGTGTATTTATGTGAGTGCTTTCACCTGCACTTGTATTAGTCGAGTGGTCTCGGGGTGGTGTTTGGTCTAGATACTCTGTGGAGACTCCATCAGCTGAGCCTCTTACCCATTCAAATCCATCACCCTGGATGAGCTCATACCAGCCACAAGAGTCAGACTCGAAATCACACTGTGCCGCTGAAAGTCAAATAAACATTATGAAGGAATAATGAAATAATAATGGAAAGGATAAAACCACCCTTTCAAAGCAGTGTGGATTTTTTAACAAATGCCTATGTAGAAACTTTGTCAATTGCTTATTGTAAATAATGTGAAAACAAAGCATAATGTAATAACTGTACATAATGTAATAAGTATTGCATTATTTACGTAATAAAATGTTCATAATGAAATAATTTTCTCAAAATGTAATGAGAACAGTTTTTACATTATGAGAAATGTATTACATTATAAGCTCACAAAAAACATTGTCATTTTGTCATTAATGTAATAGCTCTTTTAAACATAAAAAATTGGTATAACCTTACAGTGCATTTTAAAATTTAAATCCAGTCTTAAACTACCTATTTATGTAATTATTATTGTTAAGGCCAAGCAGCAAAGGTGCGAAGGCAGCTATTGTATCTATTAGTTTTCTTCTTCTTCTTTTTCTTTCTCTGCTCGAGTCTATAGCAGCCAATATAACCGTATGGTAAAACGTTGTGAAATTTGGCACACAGATAGAGAACATATTAACCACAGCAAACTTGGATTCTCTAACTCAATAGTGCCACCAACTGTCCAAATTTACACTAATGTTTACGCTAATAACTTTTGAACTGTAAAGGCTAGAAACAAAATTTGACTATTCGCCATTTTGAATTTTCTGAAAAAACCTAATTTTTCAGACTCCACCTACAACAAACTGAACCACAACATCTTCAGACCATGCAGACAAACATTATGGAATTCAGGATGATTAGTTGAACCGCTCTCAAAATCTGTGCGAACGAATTTGACAAAGAGCACACCAAAATGAACGTGAGGCTATATTTTCAGACCAAACTTGGTATCATCACAAACATGACTTGAGAGTACATGCACAATTTCAGCACAGCGCCACCTACTGAACATGGCTATTTTTGCTTATAACTTCTGAACAGTTTGACCAAAAATTTGGGAGATTGGTCTCTTTAAATTTGGTACAGCATACTGAGTCAGACGATATCCAATATTTCCATGTTTGGGCATCTGTCATTTTGAATTTTGGCATAATATGCTATACTTTACGAATGCATAAGCATATCATTACGAAACTCGGTATATGTCTTCGGAACAATGTCTTGTAGTTATTAAAAAAAATTCTCGACACCAAAACTTATTTTTACTATTATTATTACTACTAATACTATTTTTATTATTATTATTGATGTTGTTATTTTATTATTATTATTGTACATTATTTCTATACATAAGCCAAATCATCAGTATAACAGCCAATGAAGAACAGAATAGAATAGTGTTCTATTTTCACATAATGCTGTTTAAAGAGTTGACACAGTATGATACAATTTTTTTTTTACATAAAACTGTTATCAATTGCATTTTGTGCTCAAATTTAGTATACTGAAAGATAATTATTATATTGTAAACATTTCACTTATACATTGTGCTGGTATTACCTTATGAACAGTGATGACATTATAAGTTGCTATAGTGTTTTCATAATGTAATATAATAACCTATTACATTATGTAAAAAAAATCATTATTACATTGAAAAATCGTTATTACATTATGAGCCCAAGATTTTATTAAAATTTGAGAAAATTATTATGAACATTTTATTACATTAATAATGAAATCCTTATTACATTATGTGCAGTTATTACATTATGAGTTGCTGCAAGAGGTTTGATATCAAATTAGATGTTTCTTAAATAGTGACATGGCTCATATTCCAGTGGAATCAAGTCAGCTTCAAGCTGTTTTGATCTTCGAGTCTATATACTTACAACAGTTGGCCTCGTCCTCTCCATTGGGGCAGTCTAAATAAAAGTCACACACTTTCCCCCCATCCACACAGATATTTGCCCCACAGTGAAAGTGAGCTGAAAGAGGTGCCTTGATGTCAGTCTCTGTAGAAAACAATAAAGCCAACATATTTTATATATTATAAGTCTCTCATGGAGTGGAGAGCTTCTGAGAGCTTCATCCTGCATTATCACCTTTGTTAACCATGTCATGTGATGTAGATCTGAACATGGCCACATTATTATGATTAATTGGACTGTCCAAGGTACTGCTGAAATAATTCACAATAATGTGTTACCGTAACACCCACGCACCCACACACATATTTACAACCAAACATATTAACCTCCCTTTGGGACACTTGTTAATAGAAAATATACAGTCAACCTTGTTCGGTTCTGTGCAGGTCTATATTTATGTTGGAAAATAAAACATGTTAATGTTTTCTCGTAAAAAGTTAAGCATTTTTTAATGATAAATGTATAAAATATAGTTAATCAGAGATTAAATCTCTAAATGTAGAACTATAAAATCTTTAGAAGATAAAAAAAAAAAAACATTCCAGGATTTTATTATGGCACTTGCATATACTCTAAATGTAACTGATGTCTCTTGGTCCTTCTATCTTGGGCTGAACTGTAAATTAGAAAGTTGCTGAGGTTCCCTTCTGCCTATCACTATTGTCCCCCTCCAGCAAAGGGCTGTAAATGTATTAGACCTTATTTACAGCTTTATATTCCTGCATCTCTTGAGCCCTCTGCACCTCACACCCTTCAGAAACCACATAAAAGTGAGCAGAGCCATCACATAACTTCTTTGTGCCTTTACAAACAGCAACATCATGACTCAAAAATGGACATCTGAAGGAGGAGCAATCATAGATACTGGATAACTTACTGAATAAAGAAGATAAGATTTTAAAAAGAAAAAGTTCACCCAAAAATAATCATTCTGTCATCATTTACTAACCCTAATGTCCTATCAATCCAGAACAGAAAAGATTATTTTTTTTTACCTTACAATGAAAGTAAATTTCATTGACTTTCACCGTATAGACAAAAGCAGTTGAAACATTCTTCAAAATATCTTATTTTATGTTGCACTGAAGAAGAAAACTCATACAGATTTGTAACGACATTAGTATTAGTTAATTATTCCAGAATTTTAGTTGAACAATCCTGTTAAACTTCAGAAGTGAAGTTGCTTTTTGGATTTAGACAGCCTAACTGGATTTGCAACTGGATTTGACTAATGAAAAGATATATTAGTGTTCACCCACCTACGGCTGCCACACATTCTCTGCTGAAGGACAGATCATCAATCGCAACAACTTCATATGGGTCACTGCTGTTGAAAATCAATCCTCTAATCACAACCTGTAGATTCACAGCAGTTATGTTTTACTGATTCAACTATACACCATACATACTTCTGTAACACTTTATTTGTGTCCTTGTTACATGTTACTATATTAATTACTATAAATTGTGCAAAATTACGTGCAACTAACCCTGAACCACACCCTAATCTTAAGCTTAGTAAGTACATGTAGTTAATTAATAACACTCAATACTTAAATGTATAATTACACTGTAACACGGACACCTTAAAATAAAGTGTAACCACTACTTCTTTTTGTTCATGAGTTCAAACCCATTCCCCCAAACACACATAACCCCTCATTCAGTACATCAACACCAACCTTAAACTCCTCTCTGCTGTTTAACACCACCACTGTTCGCATCCAGGGAAGAGTGTGTGGATAAGGATTGGAAGTGGACTGAAACCAAACCTCCTCCAGCTCTCCTGAAGATTTGAATTGGATCAGAACCTGCAAAGCCCCTGTCAGCACCCCAATATGATGATAGAAAGTTAGCTGTTCAAAGGAAAAGACAACAAAGGGACACAAAATGTAAATTCCCCAAAAGAATGTTATGTGAACAAAGGATTCAAGCGGTGCATTGCTTGCTTCATTACACATGTTGAGCTTTAAAGCATAAACATTAAAGATATTCAGCGGTTGGCCAAATGAGACAAAATTAAAGCTGAAAGCATTTCATACTCAAAGCCATCTTCCTGCCAAGTTCAATGTCGTCTTATTTTTATTTAAGCAGAGAAGCGCTCAAAGTGAATTACTCCATATCCAATAGCAGTGGATCTAACCATAGATCACAATGAGTTCATGCACTACCCACTGTGTCACGGCTCTGACAGCCTATGCATAACTCTCTGCTGTCAATAAGAGTGTGTAGCCGTGGCAGTGGATAAGTGCTCCAAACACTTAATCGGGTGCTTGAGCAAAGTATTTAACAAGATGCTGCTTGTGGCGGGCAGGACGAGGCCGAGAGCCATGGGAAAGAGTCTCACAGAAGGAGATCTGGATAAATAAAAGGAGGAGTGATGACAGTGCAAGACGAGAGAGGACCAGGCATGGGCTTTACATTATGTTTTGTTTATGTGTGTGCGGCAGTGTCCATGAGGGGCCGCCGCTTTACTTCCGTTTTGTATTTATTTGAATTAGTAGGCCTACAACAAAAAATGGATTTTATTTATTACATAATTTCATAAAATTCTTTTTTAAATATTAAAGCCATAGATGAGAATCTTTCTCTGGCCAGTGTTACACTTACTTATACTGACACCTACCGGTGAGCATGCAGCATCATGCAAAATTAAAGGTTTACAGTAACGGATGCGACTGGTAATGTGTAGTGACCCATGAAAGATTTATTTTGTGTCTTTCCTAGAATGGGCAGTTTGTGACTTTGCGTGATAAACAACATACAATAGCACTGGAATTTCAAAACATTCAGTGGCACATTGAGTCACATGCCACTCAAATACTGATGTGCCACATACTGACAATATGCGTTTAATTGACATTTTAAAATATCTGTGAATTGGGCTATTTATTTAGGATTTTGTGTCAGAATTAGGTCACTATAGCTGCTCAGCTCACGTGTAGGTCACTACTGGAGGAGTCACAAGACCCACAACATACGGTGACATGTTTCACGAGGCAGTGTCAGTGTTCCACGATAATGTCACTGGCACATGAAGACCGAAAGTGCCACTAAGCAACATGTGCTATTGGCTTCTGTGCGTCAGATGCCATGTCACTTAATGTTAAAACTGCTACTGTATTTTCAATAGTGGAGCAAAAACAGACAAAGTAACTGACAACATTTCTTGATATTGAACAGTTGTATAAAAGCAATATCACACAATAAGTTAGCATTTTGATATATAGCTTGCTCAAAGCAGATGGTAGTTTAGCAAATAAGCTACTATTTTTTTATATGGCATCAGGATTTATGAATTCATTTAAAAACAGAGAATGAAATACAACATGTTAAAGATGTTTAGTTAGAAACAGTGATAATGTTTTTCTGTACCCAGCATGTCTGTGAAGGCTGGAAAAGAGGACTGTATATTTCAGCAGTGACTCCTTCTCCATTTTCAGATTGTATATAGAGGCAATGATCTGACAAAAAAGAATAAACAGTGTCCTGAGAAGTCAGAAAATACAGTATATAAATTTGAAATAGAATACAAATCTATTTTTCTTTTGAAATGGAACAGTTTTTTGAACCTTTAGACAAAATATAAAAGACAATCTAAAAAAAAGGTTTGCATATGTGTTTGTATTATATATAGATTTTGTATCACATGAAGTTCACACTCGAGGAGGAAAAACTTCATTCTAAGGCCCAAACTGAGAAAAATATGCAATTTGGAGCAGATTTTATTTATATATCAAAAATATTAAATTGTGATAGTTTGTAATGTAAAACAATTATATTTTCACAACAGTGTAAAAGACTACTTACATAAAATGCATATAAATATAATTTGTTACTATATCTCCCAATAAAAAATCTTAGTAATATAACATTTAAATGCTTTGTTTTATGATCAAAAACATATAATGCAATACAATGATGACTGAGAGATGTACATATAAATATTCTTTAAAAGACTCTTGTATCATACTTGATAAATACATTTTTCTAATAAAAAATGATATCATACTTTCAGTAACACTTTACAATAAGGTTCATTAGTTAACTACATTAGTTAACATGAACTAATAATGAACTGCACTTCTACAGCATTTATTAATCTTTGTTAATGTTAATTTTAACATTTACTAATACATTATTAAAATCTTGTTAACATTAATTAATGCACTGTGAACTAACATGAACAAACAATGAACAGCTGTATTTTCATTAACTAATGTTAATGAAGATTAGTAAATACAGTAACAAATATATTGCTCATGGTTAGTTCATGTTAGTTAATACATTAACTAATGTTTAACTAATGAACCTTATTATAAAGTGTTACCATACTTTCTAAAAAAGAATGCAGTAAATTGTGTGAAACAGGATTTTGAGCAAAGTTTTGATCATGTCGATAATTTAGAAGCCTTAGAAATTCATGTATCAAATATGATACAGTAGGCTTTTAAGTATTATCCATACAGATATAAGATTAACTGTTTTACTTACCAGTAACATTTTCTCTATGGTCTGCCTCAGTACTGGGCCGACTCAAGCCTGAGCCTCTCATCCAAACATGATGTTGAAAACCACAGAAACCTTCCTGAAAGTCACATCTCACAAACTGGGAACCTACAATAGAGGAAACTCACAGCTATATCAGGCCATTACAGTAGTAAATCAAACACTGGTGTCTTCTCATCATTTAAAATCTGTAACATTATGTTTTGTTTATGTGTGACACCACTGAAAACATGGAATCCATCACAACACATTTAATAGGTGCTTGACTGAAAATATGTTATCGTACAATAGAGGAGATTAGATATACTATAAGGAAATATAATATATAATAGGTATACAGAATAAATGTTCTGTTGGACATCAAAAATAATTTATAAAGATGATGAAAATGCTAATGGATAATCTTTTCTTATCATCATTAAAAGGATGAATGTGCAAAACAAAAGCAATAGGGGTCCACCCTAATACATCAACCTCAATTCCGTAATGTTCTGCCTTGTAAAAGTCCCAGAGAGATTTAATCAATATTATAAAAGCACTGTTGTATCTCATCAGTAGACCTTCCAGTGTGCCACTTTATGAGTGTGCCATAAATCTCACTATTTACACATGAGGCCTTTAGGAGCATTTAAAACCATATTGTCAACAGAGAGGGAAAAGAAAGGGCCATTGCTGTCAAAGAGTTGCCTGCGTAAGCACAGAAAACATACACAAGTAGCAGAGCCGAAAAACTAGCTGAAGAGTGGAAATGAAAAAATATGAAGTGTTTAAGAATAATACATACAGTTAGTCTCATCACTTCCATCTTCACAGTTTTCTCTGAAATCACATACATGCTCCTCAGATACACAGCCTCCTTTCGCGCAAGAAAACTGCTCAGGCAGACATAGAGTGGATGATACACTCGCCAAGACACAGAGCAGAAATGAGGCCTGTACGCACACCCTCATTGAGCTCTCTGATAGACAGTTCACTAGCTCATTCAGCTCTATATGTAAGCAAAAACACAGGCAGATACTCACACCTCAGTTTAAAAAAAAAAAAATCCTTAAAATCCAGAGAGAGACAGCGTATAACCTCAACAGTCACGTCTCACAGAAGAACCATCTGCTCACACCAGCCCTAGCTCAAATGACTTTATGACTGTTACACAATAGGCCTGCTTTCTTTCATTATGTATCAGTGTGTGTGCAAAGTGTGCGTCAAACTTCTTGTAATTGGCTAGAGATAAAGTGACAATAAACTGTAATCTATTATTTTAAGACACAATCTTCTGTGCAATAAGAACACAAGTTACAAGCTTAAGTTAAACAAACACATTTTGGTTAAGAAATATAAAGCAATTTAAACAAGACTTAATAAGAATTGTCGTTACTTAAATTTTCCTTAATTTTCAGCTCGAAGAAACAGGACTGAATGAGCAAGAAGGTGGCAAAGTAATCAGTCATGTATTAGTTCCACCCTCTGTCCTGCACTGGCTTTACAAATGTTCATTCAGCCATAATTTTGTTTTTCATGAATCAGTGACTAAAATTCAAAATCATCCACAAGGTGTGCTACAAGACAAGCTCTGTTGGAAATAATAATATCCGAATAACCTTCAAGCACAAATGAGCACAGCGATATGAATGAGGAATAAATACTTAGGGATTTAAAACGGCAGCAAAGTCTGTATTGCTTGTAATTTTTAGATATATATATATATATATATATATATAAAAAGTTTTTTTTATTTTCTTTTATATTCACAACTCTTCAAGGCAAATCCAAGATCTCTGTAAAGTCATGATCTTTGAAATTTAGCGGCTCAAATATAAAGACATCTTTTATTCTCAGCTGTCTAACCCTGATTTATTCATTAGGGTTTATAGTAGTACACATATGATATATGTCTTATGTAATGGTGAATAGAATGATATTCAGGGATTAATGATATCTCATTCTCACTTACAGCAGCACTCTCTGCCGTTAGAGGTCGGTAAGATGTTTTTATGTTTTTTGAAGTCTTTTATGTTCACCAAGGCTGCATTTATTTGTTTAAAAATACAGTAAAACAGTAACACTGTAAAATAATAGTAGAATTTAAAATAACTGTTTTCTATCTTCACATATTTAAAAATTTAATTTATTCCTGTGATGGCAAAGATTCATTTTCAGCATCATTACTCCAGTCTTCAGTGTCACATGATCCTTCAGAAATAATTCTAATATGCTGATTTGCTGCTTAAAAAAAAAAAAAAAAAAAAAACACTTATTGTTGAAAACAGTTGTGCTGCATAACATTCTTATGTAAACCATGACACATTTGTTTCTTGATGAATAGAAAGTAAAAAACATTATTTAAGTGAAATAAAAATCTTTTGTAATATTGTAAATATCTTAATTGTCGCTTTCTAAACAATTCACTGCATCATTGCTGAATAGAAGTATTAATTTCTGTCAAAAAATCTCACTGACCCAAATCTTTTGAATGGTAGTGTGTTTGTAGCAAGTAAATTTACCTGCATGAATTCTGTATTACATTTGACAAAAGCTTGGTTCATCACATTTAGGATTTTTTTTTTCTTTTTCTTTCTTTCTTTCTTTCTTTCTTTCTTTCTTTCTTTCTTTCTTTTTAAATCAGCTCCACATCATTACTGATGCACGTAACATCTCTCTACATTGTACACATTACCTATCTGGAATGGGCTATTAAGCAGGTCAAATAGAAGGTGAAAATACTAATAATCCTCCAGTGAGTGATAAGATCCAGAGACTGTGGGTAGTGATAATGGTGTCTTAAGACACACAAATCCTTAATAGTCCAATTGAACTACATGTCTTGTGTCTCCGGGGATGTCACTTTATGTCTTTGTGATTAGTTGGGCTTATTGATTGTCAGTGCCGGGAGATTTAAGTGGCTCTGTTCTCACATAATAGACCCTAATTATTATGTCAGTCCCAAAGACAGACAACACAACAGAGCACAGACAGTGAATTAAGCTCATCGATATGTCTTTAAATAAACTTTCAGGCATTTCAATACAATATCATACAACCTGATTTGTTGGGATGCTTTTTATATTTGAATAAAATGAAAACTAAAAGACTTTCAAATCATATAGGTTTCCAACTGCTGAAGAGTTCGTGTTCGTCTTTGACGTATTTTTCTCTATAGATGAAAGATCTGTACTGCAGGCAGGCCAAGTCAGGACCCGGACTCTTCTACGACGAAGCCATGCTGTTGTAATAACTGTAGTATGTGGTTTTGTATTGTCCGGCTGAAATACAGAAGGCCTTCCGTAAAATAGACATCATCTGGAGGGGAGCATATGTTGCTCTTAAACCTTTATATACCTTTCAGCATTCATTGTGCCTTCCAAAACATACAAGCTGACAATACCCACAGGACACGACGGCGCTGTTCACATATGGCTTCCTTTTTGCATGATTGAGCTTTAGTTGGCATCTGCAGATGGCACGGCGGATTGTGTTTACCGACAGTGGTTTCTGGAAGTATTTCTGGGCCCATTTAGTAATGGTCATTGACACAATCATGCACAATCATGAATGATGCAGTGTCGTCTGAGGGCCCGAAGACCACAGGTGTCCAATAAAGGTCTTCGGCCTTGTCCCTTACACACAGAGATTTCTCCAGTTTCTCTGAATCTTTTGATGATGTTATGCACTGTAGATGATGAGATTTCCAAAGCCTTTGCAATTTGACGTTGAGGAACATTGTTTTTAAAGTATTCTGCAATCTTTTTACACACTCTTTCGCAGCTCTGCTGATCTTTACTTCTGAGAGACTCTGCCTCTCTAAGACATCCCTTTTATAGCTAATTATGTTACAGACCTGATATCAATTAATTTAATTAGTTGCTAGATGTTCTCCCAGCTGAATCTTTTCAAAATTTCTTGAAATTAGCTCATTTAGTGGATAAAAGTGTAAAATTTCTCTGTTTAAAAATTTGTTATGTTATCTACGTTCTATTGTGAATAAAATATTGGCTCATGTGATTTGAAAGTCTTTTTGTTTTCATTTTATTCACATTTAAAAAATGTCCCAACATTTCTGGAATTCGGGTTGTATATCAGTATGGATATCATATATGGATATCATATCTGTAACATCAGGTGGTTCAGAAACAACAGAGAGCAGAATCCAAATGCAGTTAGATAACATTTATTAACAAAACATAAAAGTAAATCCAAGATTAAGGCAAAAACAGAAAATCCAGAAACCAAGAAAAACAGGGTAAATCCAGACAAAGGCAAGGTAAGCAAAACTGAACTGAACAATACGCAAATGATACAACCATAAAGGACAACAGCAGGGGCCCATACTTTGATGGTAGTTGACTTAGGGTGGTAGTAAACTCAGGGTTACAGGATTAGTTTCAAGTTGACAAAACCAAACCAATCCAATCAGGCTTTATTGGAACCATGATGCTGATCATTTCCAGTGTTGGGAGTAACGCGTTACAAAAGTAATGCATTACAGTAACTTTTTGCTGTAACGCAGTAGTGTAAGGCATTACTAATCAATTTTCAGTAATATTTTACTCGGTACATGTTCAGTAACGCTTGCGTTACAACACACTTTTAGCCCAAAATTTAATTGTTCAAAACAAACAAACAAACAAACAAACAAACAAACAAAAACAGCAAGACCGTGAGACATTAAAGGATTAGTCCACTTTCTAATAAAAATGTCCTGATAATTTACTCACCCCCATGTCATCCAAGATGTCAATGTCCTTCTTTCTTCAGTCGAAAAGAAATTAAGGTTTTTGATGAAAACATTCTAGGATTATTCTCCTTATAGTGGATTTCAATTGGCCCTAAACGGTTAAAGGTCAAAATTACAGTTTCAGTGCAGCTTCAAAGGGCTTTACACGATCCCAGACGAGGAATAAGGGTCTTATCTAACGTAATGATCGGTCATTTTCTTTAAAAAATGAAAATGTATATGCTTTATAGACACAAATGATCGCATCACAAGTGCTTCCACCAGACCGAGATTCAGTATTCTTCAAAAAGCTTACGCGCATGTCCTACACCTTCCCTATTAAACTTTTGGAAAAAACAGAACTGGCGCCGCGTTCGTTCCGTAAGTTGAATAGGGAAGGTGTAGGACATTCAGCGTAAGCTATTTGAAGAATACGACCGATCGTTTTGCTAGATCAGGGGTTCCCAACTACATTCCTGGAGGCCCCCCAACACTGCATATTTTCCATGTCTCCTTAATCAAACACACCTGATTCAGATCATCAGCTCATTAGTAGAGCTCCAAAACCTGAAATGGGTGTGTCAGACAAAGGAGAAATACAAACTATGCAGTGTTGGTGGGGCCTCCAGGACTGTGGTTGGGAACCACTGCTCTAGATAAAGCCACTTGAAGCTGCACTGAAACTGTAATTTTGACCTTCAACCATTTGGGGCCAATTGAAGTCCACTATAAGGACATAGACATCTTGAATGACATGGGGGTGAGTAAATTATCAGGAAATTTTTATTAGAAAGTGGTCTTTAACGAATGAAAAATGCCGCAAGTAACTTCTATTACCTGTTCGTGGTCAGTCAATAGCCGCGTGTGGTGTTTAAGTTTGTGAATAAAGACTAAATCACAGCTTCTGATATATTTGTTTAGCTATTTATTTCATTCATCTCCCTCTTGCTGGTGTAACTTTGTATTGTGTGACGTAGTCCAGTGAAGGCGTGTTTAGGGCGGGTTTTACAGGAGTGCCGCGAGGCTACTGGCCCGACAGTGGAAAAGCGCCATAATTTCGGCCTCTGTGCTCGCGCTGGCCAGTGGAAAAGCGGCTGATGGGTGAAGATGGCAGAAGAAGACTGTACATTAGCGAGATGGACGTATGCGCAATACTTTGAGTTTGTCAGATAATCTTTATACCTCTACCATACTTTTAACAGACTTGGATAGTTTGTGATTCTGTCTGTCATCCTTTCTTGCATTGTCTTGAGCCTTCACTTTACCAATTATAAGCTATATTGTTAGTAGCCTGGATAGCCCACAGTCATTATGCTACATCATATCGCCCTCTACTGGATGTAAAATGCTCTGCAGTACATTTTGTCATTTTAGAATGTTAAGTTGTACTTCTGTAGTTATTTTAGTGAAAGTAACTCAAAAGTAATACAGGAGTAATGTAACGAATTACAATTCTGAGACAGTAATATTGTAAGGTAAGAAATTACTTTTAAATAACAGTAACAAGTAATCTATAATGTATTACAGTTTGGAAGTAACTTGCACAACACTGATCATTTCCTGAGTTTACGAGTTTAGGTGTGACATCAGTAGCGAACAGCCAATCACATGCTGTAGAACAGTAAAACTGCGATTCACTTCTCGCGAAGGAAGCAGCGCGATTCACTTCTCTCTTCCGCAGAATATTACGAGATTGAAAAATATTAAGAATTTAAATAAACACAGAAAAAAAGAAAAGAGCCGTCTATGAAAGGACAACTAAAGGAAAAAAAATTCTTGCTATATCAGTGCAAGTAAAGGTTGTGAAGTTAGTTTATATAGTTGACAGAGGTATAGAGATAACTGAACATTTAAGCCCACATGTAGTCATTTTTAGCTTAATCTATTGATTCTAAAGCTTATTTTTTATTACCGTTATAGATTTATATGAGTTTATATTAACTAAGTGCTCAATAATAATTGATAAACTAAAATTGTACATTTAATGGATTAAGGGTATAATAATTACATAAATAATAACTAAATCTTACAAAATTATTATTAATAATAAGCACTGTTAAAAGCCAGACAATATTGTCTGAAATTCTGTGCAATGTAGACCTAGTGACCTTTAATTTGGAGCAGAAACTGGGGGAGTGACTTTATTGCTTTAGATATGTATCACTTTTCTCACAGCTGGTCCAAATTCTGTTTGAAATCTCTTACATACCTACCCCAGAGCAGGTTAGCCATAGACCACAAGTTACTATGGCAATGAACACTACCAAAAGGCAAACCACTTTCATGGTGCCGGAAACCCAGGGTTGGCGCAAACTAAACTGAAACATACCTGGCTATCCACCTAAACTGACTTCATGGTATAGGCCCCAGACAAGGAACATGAGAAACACTGGGGTATTTATACACAAGATAACAAGGGGCTAACAAGGACCAGGTGTTTGTCATTTGTAGCCATAGTAAAAAAATGAGGGTAGCTACGGAGACAAACAAGGGTAACTATGGGAACTAACAAGGCAGGCAAGACAACAAGAGAAACTGAACACAGGAACAATAGGAACTTTAGTTGCGTCCCAATTGACGCACTATACACTATACACTTATACCCTATGTACTTATGCACTATGTACTCATCCGTGTAGTGCGTGAATTGTATAAGGTTATTTTGTCATTTAACAATGGAGTCTGATACCCCCTCCCCCTCTGTTTATTAATTAAAGCTGCGACAGTTGAGTGCATGAAGTGTCCAACATTCCACACTTTGTTTTTTCCGTTAATGTAGTGCATCATCCGGGTATTTAAAGTGTACTTTTTCTTTTTAGAATTTTCAGTGTGAACACACTACTTGCACTATTTATACTTAAAAACGTCATGGAATAGTGCATAAGTATGCAAATTGGGACGCACCAATAGAAAATACTTCAAAATAAGAGTCCAACACAAGACAGAGGAACACAGGGTAGGATCATAACAATATCAGTAAAAATGATGTCTGTGCCACATCATTCTACATTTTGTTTATCATCCTTATTTAAATAAATAAATAAATAAATAAAGAGATTATTTTCAGATGGGTTCCTCATATATTTGCCGAATTTACAGTTGGGTGAACAAATAGTTAGTCCCGCGATGCTATACATCAGAGAGACGTAATATTTATAGTGTTAGGAGAAATCCTGTGAATGGCTGACCTATAAGAATGGTTTGGAGAAATTATTAACTGAACTGAAAAACTGAAAAAGATTACAAACCACCATTAATGTGATAGTTCACTCAAAAATATAATTAAGTTCTGTAACCACTTCCTCACCCTCTCGTTGTTTCCAAACCTGTATGGCTTTCTTTCTTCTGTGGAACATAAAAAGATATTTTGAGAAATGTTTTTTGTCCATACAACAGAAGCCTGTGATCACCAAATCCGTTATGAAACAGTTTTTTATCTTCTTTTGTGTTTGATTAGATTTATTCACTTATTCATAAAATAATATTAAATATAACCCATTAATGCTGACTATAACTAATGACTGTGCAAAGTCCTCTCTTTTGTACACTGATTTTGTAGCTCTGACTTCAAATTTTCCTTAAAGATGTTGTGTTCATCTCAGACTCACAAAAGCTGTTGTTGACTCCTGAGAGCTTCATTCTCTTTTTGAATGGAATGCCATTTTGTGGCCTGTATGTTACCTGTCAGAGCTGTACTATTAGCCTGTAATGGCTGCTCCTTAGGTCATTCACCCATTTCATCCTTCTCCCTCCCTACCAGCCCACAGCCTTCTGCAACACAGACCACCTCCAACCCTGACAAGTCCTTAGCTCTGCATTCCTGCTTTCTACAAAACAATATTTGTCACACTATTTATTTCAGGCACTCTCAGAGCTGCTTCTTTGTTTTTTTTTTCTGGTGGTTGTGTAATCTCAATATTTGTCTTTTGCTGGCAGGTCTGTCCAGTTATTTTGGAGTAATTGTTAAGACTATAACTATTTGTTCTCTGCTCAGTGTTCAAAATGAATTGTCTCAAGTTTTTAATTTAGGTCTTCCAGGGCTGTTCGAGCCAGTGCTGCAGATTAGGACTTTTAAAGGCCCACTGAAGTGCCTTGGAACGTGGAGCATTATTCAATGTGTTGACGTAAATTCAACTGAAACAGGAAAACAGGGCGGGACATATCGAACAGCTCCTCCCCTTTTTTAAAATAGCCAATAGAGTTTCATTTATATCACAGCTTGGCCAGAGCTGTTGAGCTTGATAAAACCTCAGTTTCCTTCTAATCTCTAACCGTTTCTCCTCCTCCTGCCATGAAAATCCGTGATCCATTTTAGTGGAAGTGAGAGACTATAAGTTTTGAATGCTTATATCTGCTAATAGCGAATTTTGTCATTGTTTTGGAACACACCAGCTTATTCAATTAAGGCTAACATATTCATACTAAGTTGTCAGTCCTGTATTTGAGTCCTTAATATGGTTACGTTCACACACAATATGGGAAAAGACCAATTTACAGCCAAAACTGGCAATTTACTAAGGAAATATATGTTTCAAAGCTTTTTAACGGTTATCGCGGTTGAGCCAAAAACCTAGGACTAGTTCGCGAAAGTAGGTTTTTGAAATAATCTCCAATGTTTATTGAACGATTCGATTGACAGCGGTGGTCCTAGAGGCAAAGTTGCTCAGAATGAGGAGTTCTACCATGTGGCATAGACGTGGGCGTCTGCGAAAAATCGTGTGATATCCAATACTTTATGCATGTGACAAACCAGAAGGTGCCCCCGGTGGCCAGTTTCTTTTGAATTTCTCACAGGCCTCTAGGGCCGTGAGTCAAACAGGCCCAGTGAGTTTTGTTCCAATTGGCCTCTGTTAACCTTTTCTGACAGCCACTTAAGCCTCGTTCAGACTGTCAGTCCAAATCCGATTATTTGTGTATCTGATTGGAATCTGATCTAAAAATTTTAATGTCCACACTGTGTATTGCAAGTGTTCAGATCCGATTTGTGTGTCCATGGCGCTTTTTTCCGGAATATCTGCATTGATTTCTATGGCAATGACATTGCGTTCGTAGGTATACGCCAAAAACAACAACAACCACAACATGGAGGGGTTTGCAATACAGAATTTGTCTTATTTACATCATGACAATGTGTAGCCGCCAGCTCTGGACTACTGCGTTATGATGAGGCAACGGCAGAAACATAGGAGGCAGGTATGAGCGGCTTTATTCCATGCTGTCCTTTTCCCCGGTCTTAAAATATGTCTCAGTTATAGCCTATTGCTAATTTCTGCTCTTCTGGTACTTTGCAACAATACAGCATTGTTTCTGCAACAACTTTCAGCATGTTTCCTATAACAACGTCTGACGTTTACGTTTTACGTTGCGTGAGAAAGTCACATAAACCACGTGAAATCTGATCAGAGCAGTCAGACTGAAACGGATTTCCAGAAATGCGATTTGAATAGGATTCCAAACCACATATGAATGTAGCTCGAAATGGATTTGTAAAAATCGCATTTCATGTGGTTTTTGGCCATTCAGACTTGCTAAATCTGATCAGATTTCAATTGGATATGCAGTCGGATTTGGACTGACAGCCTGAACGAGGCTTTAAAATTCATTGGCTGACGGTGGCCATGTTTTTAAAATACGTGAATGTCCTTGTAGACAATCACGACACCTTGTACAAAGACACCGCATGCCAGTTTTCAAGTCAATCGAACTGACTGTTGTGTAGCTATAGACCTTATGCGCAGTGTTGCCAACTGCTTTCAATTGAAAGTAGCTAAAACTTTGAAAGTAGCTAAAACTGGTAGCTAAATATCACTAGATTACATCATAATGGCAAATTCATTGATCTACATAAAAATGAATATAGATCAGTGGGCGAAATAAGAATCTAGATAAGGTTTATCCAAGAAGTTGAAAAAAGTCTCAAAATGGGCGGGCAAGTCACTAAATCTAGTAACAACATCGCTAAATTAGCAACACGCTTATGCGCCAGAGAAACGTGCATGCAGCCATCTTTAAAATTTTGTCTTTGAACTTCCGTTTTTGCGGTAGCCCTGTATATTTCTATGGCATCGCTATCATAGAATAATTAGCTGGTGAAGTGGATTTACTTATTGTAGAGTTAACAAAAGTTATCATGAGCATTGAAATGTTTAAAGCAGATGTCTTAACAAATGTTAGTAGACCGGGAAGATTTCAAAACGAACAATTCATTCATAAATACGTGAGATTGCTGTGGAAATACAAACCGGAAGTCAAAAGACAACGAGCGCAGCACTGAAAAGGGGCGGGGCTACATAAGGTCTAGCATTTTCGTGTTTTTTTTTTTTTCCATTTTATAGCATCACCAAGTGGCCAGTTGCTGCATCCTTAATTATCTCATTCCGTTCAAGAGGCATAGCCGTTTTAGTAAAGTTGCCACGCCCACTTCAACCATATTGGCGTCCTGTCGCAGAATTGAAATTTCACGGTCAAGTAGGTTTTTCAAAAAATTCCAAAATACTCAGAAAATTTTCTAGGGTGATGATCAAATCCGATATAATATAACTTGAGTCTGCGACAAACAGTTAAGGAGTTATGAACCATTACGTACTTTTGACTGCTGTAGCACCACCATCAGGCCGATTGGGGCGCGCCTTGGGGACGTTGTTGACGGGGTGGGTACTACCATCCCTCAAAGTTTCATGTCTATACGACTTACGGTTTGGTCTGCCTGATCGCTTGAACCTTTAAATATACACTTATTTAAAATGCATTTCTAGAGATTATTACTTGTACAATAGTATACAAAATCATATTTAACAAATTTATAAATTATGGTTCCTTTTGAGAAAATGTATTAAATTACATTAAAATAAATTAGATTAAATTAGAAATACAGTTATAAATTATTTAATTAAAGGCAAATAAGAAAAATTAATTAAATTCATGGTAAAAAGAAATGAGGCTTGTCTACTGTCATGTACATAGGAATTGAAAATGTATTAATGTGGTACATTGGGAAAGATAAACAAAGATAAGTTTTCCTCCTACAAACTCTTACACAAAAAGTTCCATTAATCAACACAAATTGATTTCATTTAACATTTAATTTAATTTAACAATTCATTTAAGAATTACAGGAGGTACACTCCAAGAAAAGATCGTAAAAATAGGACCCAATGTACTGTGTTAATATGAAGGAATTTTCCGTGTTTCACAGGTGTTTTTCTCGTTTTGAGTAACGCATTGCATTGTGTTGCGTTTTAGAGTTAAAGGAGCTAATGTTACCAGTACTATTGTCATTTTTTCATATATACCAGTTACCAGTACTATTGTCATTTTATATATATATATATAGTTCTGTCATGACAACTCTCAGAGTGTTTGGCAAGGTAATGGGTATGACAATGTTGATATGTTTGGTCTTGGCAGAATAGATCTGCTACGCTGCTGCTGTTTTTATTGCTTCTGCTGCTGTTGATTTTTGCTGCTGCAGAGCAAGTACGGGACTTGCTACTGCCAATATGTACACGACACGCTACTGTGAGCAATGCTGCTGCTGTACAATAAGCGTACATGAATTACCCGTAGCAGATCTATACAGGTGGAGCTGGGGAAGGTGGGTTTCTGAAAGCGCGCTGCACTGCTAAGGCAAATGCTACCCAAGTATTTGAAGGTTGAGCAGCAAGCTCATTGGCTACTAATACAGCAGGAACCAATCAGCTGTGCCCTATAGAAAACGATGTGATTACGAGCAGGTTGAATTAAAGGACCTGTTAGCTTGCGCCATTTAGAGTTTCATGACAGAACTTTTGAAAACTAGTATTAATGTTTTCCAATTAGAGTAACATTTCCTATGAAAATATCTACATGCAGCTCATTTTCATTACTTGCAAACAAAACCTGGACAGATTTCAAAAAGGCTTTGAATAAAACCACTTTTTATTCCCTCTGTCAGCACAGTTGACCCTTATACTCACAGAGATGTGCATCACTGTGTACAAGTCATCTAAATATAACTGTGCTTTGATCAAATTATCCAGGTTCTTTGTTGCAATGAGAGGTAGAAATTATATGCCTCTCAATAAACCATAACTTTAATTATTTTGAAGCAACCAAAATGTTTTGTAAATGAGCATGAATTTCATTTCTTTAAATTAAGTATCACACTTGAACACTAATCAGTTACAAGACGATAATGACAAATATTTAATCTGAGCAACCTTATATTACTGACAGAGATGGAAGAGTTGCATTGTGTTTAAATATGAGAATAGGGATACAAAAAGCAAGACACACAGTAAGAGAAACAGACTGACAGAATAGATATCATTACAGTATTAAAATAAAATTATTCCGAATATTTATGCCAAATAGTGATACACCATGCAATCAACTTGCTGATGTCTGTATGGGTGATAATGATTGCTTGATTGCTTCCTCCCTTTGATCATCTCTGTTTTTTTAGACTAGACTTGTCCTGAGCATTTATCACCTTTTCTCCCCTAGACAAGTTTAAACAAGATGTTTAATCTTTAAAAAGGATGCACACTTTAAAAAGGATGAATTGCCTATATATTTAATGTATGTTTTATGTAATGGCTGTATGTGTTTGCACAGCAGGGTCCATGCATGGTACATGTATGACATACAATAAGAAAATAAATCTATTAGATTCATAAAAAATAAAAGACATACAATAAGAAAATAAATCTCTCATCATGTGTTTTCATATTTTCATCTAAGTGATGTTGAAGTCTGTTAGTTTTTGGAAAATCATTTAGAAAAAATGCAAAAAAGAGACACCAGATATAGAACATAAATAGCAGGTTTGAAATAAAACTGACGTTTGGTGAAAGAATTGGTTGTCTCGTTAAAAACCACCTCATTTACATGAATTCAAGGTTGGATATAATGAAAAGCTCATCTGATTTCAATTGTCTGCTCAATATTTGGATGAACTCTACACAAATTCTCAAAATGATTAGTAATGTTTGAGACAGTTAAGAAGTACGTAGCATAATTGGGTTTAACAATATACCTTTTTCTACAAATTGTCCACAAAATGCAAGTGCTCAATTTGGACTATGCAGAAATGTTCTTGTGTACAAGCCTGGAATTAAGCCTGGAATAACCTTCACAGCATTAGTAAAAAAAAAAAAAAAAAAAAATCCTTGTGGGTATTTCAAAGTGTATGTGCGCTGGAGTGGGTGCTTTTAAGGATGGCCAGCATACACTATGTAGTGATTCTCACAGATTCCTGTAATCAGAATAGACAAATAGACAGCAGACATACAGACAGCAGACATTATTGGACCCAGAGTTAAATTAGTGATATGGAAACATGCACAGTGGTATTGGCTCTAATTACTTTAGCCAGAATTACATTTTCTCCAGGAAATTAAAACGAGCCTTGGACTATCTTATAACAATGACCTGAAAGAGATTCATTAATGTTATTGATGTCACCAAAACTATGCAAATGAAGACATGAAATGGACCTAAAGTCACAGAAATGTATTGACAGATATCAGGGTTTATTTATCCAACAACTTTATGCAGCACTGCCTTTACACCTCTACAGGTTCATCTAGGTACTTTGGGACAAAATACTTCCATCCTATTAACAGAGGAAATAAAATGATACACCCGGCACTAGACCTTGTGTCCTTATTGGCATACATCAATTCACCTACCTAGGGATCAAATGAAAGGGGGCACTTTATATTTGATCCAGTCGTTTCATCTTCAGATTCCCCTGTCCTTCACCTCCATTCTTTTATGTGTCTGACTCTCCTTCTCTTTCTTGGCAGAAATATTCTGTTTAATACAAAACTGCACCTAGGCCACAGAATAGACTGCAGTGGGTTACCATGGATACACATCATTATGACCCACTACTGATGATGACAGAAGACCCAGTGCCTCCCAAGTGATTTCTCAACTTCAGCAAACAGGTGTAGAGGATCTTCCCTCACAAAAGGAGTGTCGTAAGTGTAAACTGGACCTCTAGGGACCTAGTTATTAACAACAACAATATTAATAAGACATTAGATATGTACATTTTTTGTATGTAAATGTGAGTGGTGCTAGCCATGGCAACACTCCATGCTAGGCAGTTGTTAGGGTGTTATGAGTGATAAGGGTGTTACTATCACTCTAAACAAAAATGGTGCTAAATAGCACTAAAAGTGGTTCATTGGCTTGTAATCATAGGGGAACCACTTTAAGTGCTAGCACCTAAGTTTCTATACAGCACCTTTGTCAATTGGTGCTATGTAGAACCATAAGAGTCTCATGTGGGTGTATAGGGAGGGCCTTGAGGGCAAAAAGGTTGAGAACCACGTTATCTTCAGGAAATACACTGTATTTTAATGTAATTTTTAATCCTTTCACCGACTACTCTGTAAAAAAAACAAAAAAAAAACAAAAAACAAACATAAAAACTGCCAGCGAAATGCATGGCAGTACGCGGAGCCAAGCATTTACCATTAATGAAAATAACGATTAATGATTGTTAAAAAAGAAACGGTCAATGACTGGCAGAAGGGTCTGCCAAACTGTAAAAGTAAGGTAAAATATCCTAACTTTTAAAAAATGTATAACAAAAACAGTTACTTTACAGATATTAACCAGGATTATTATTGTGAAACATTCTCTGTAAAATGTAAATCTCTTGCAGTTAACAGTTAGATAGGAACAGTGCACATACATGAGCTGATATAACCATCACTGCATCAGCAGCTACACAGTTACTGTCTTTAAATAAACAACATGCAGCATAACAGTGTTTCTGGGCTCATCATTGACTGAAGCACAGGCTCTACTTTTCAGTACAGTGGTAACCTCACAAAACCCAGACAACAGAAACATTAAACACTAAGGCCTGGTTTCACAGAGAGGACTTAGCCTAAGCCAGGATTAGGTCTTAGTTAAATTAGCATATTTAAACAGGTTTTATAAAAATGCCTTAGAATAAAACATTACTGG
Organism: Ctenopharyngodon idella; assembly: GCF_019924925.1. Taxonomy (NCBI): domain Eukaryota; kingdom Metazoa; phylum Chordata; class Actinopteri; order Cypriniformes; family Xenocyprididae; genus Ctenopharyngodon; species Ctenopharyngodon idella. Next base: position 14,220,846 of record NC_067226.1, read on the forward strand.
TGTGCATCTTGAGACAAAACAATGGCACTGACATATTTTAAGATATTAGAAGTTATTATAGAAGTTATTTTTAGTTAAGACAGCTCAAACATGCATTTTTGTCTGGGACTAGCTTAAGCCTTGTCTGTGAAACCAGGGGAATGAGAATTAACAGAGCTTTAGATGTTGATGTTTTATTAAATTTAAATTTTGTTATAAATTTTGAAGTCACCATTACAGAGGTATGTGTTTGCTTTATGGGCTCTTGACCCTTGACTTTTTAGTGTCATTGTTTTTTTGTTTTTTTTTTCTGGCTGTTGTAACTATGTGTTTCCAAAGCACATTTGTTATAGCAAATATATTGCAGGAAAAGATCTGATCAGATTGCTTATTGACAATGATGTATTAATCATCCAGAGTCTACTCTCTGAATAACAAAAACTAACGTTCTGGGAATCTTACATATCAATGGACAAATTTAAACATATTTAATCTGACATATCAAATTTGTTGTGCTCAAATCATTTTTATTAATCAAACAACAGATAAAAACAAGATATGGTTTTTATAAAAATTATTGACGTACAGCGGGGTAATGATATTGGAGTAAAGAGGATAGGGGAACGTTATAGTAACTTTATATGAACGTTAGAGTAACGTTATACAAAAAACTAGCATTCTGGGAATGTTAGAATAACATTCTGGCAACATTATAATAAGGTTATGAGAACGTTAGAAAAACGTTCAGAGGTTAGGGGAACGTTATAGTAACGTTATATGAACGTTGAAATAACGTTATACAAACCAAAAACTAACATTTAGGGAATGTTAGATTAACGTTAGAATAATGTTAGAGTAACATTCTGGGAACATTATAATAACATTAGAATAACGTTAGAATAACGTTCTGGTAACGTTATAATAATGTTATGAGAATGTTAGATTAACGTTAAAATAACATTATACTAACAAAAAACCTAACATTCAGGGGACGTTAGATTAACATTAGAATAACATTCTGAGAACGTTATAATAACGTTATGGGAACGTTAGATTAACGCTAGAGTAATGTTCTGGGAACGTTAGATTAACATTAGATTGATTAATTAAACAATAGATAAAAACTAGATTTTTATAATACTGATAAGCGGCATAGAAAATTTTCATGCCGGACATTTTCCATGCCGCTTATACTGGGTCGCGGGTGTGCTGAATGATTACTGATGTACAGCAGGGTAATGATATTAGAGTAAAGAGGTTAGGGGAACGCTATAGCAATGTTATATGAACATTGAAATAATGTTATACAAACAAAAAACTAATGTTCTATTTCCGTTAAGAAAACTTTCCTGGCTAACCAAACACAAACCTTAACAAAATAACCTTCTGGGAACCAAAAACTACTGTTCTGGAAACGTTATAATAACGCTATGAGAACGTTAGATTAACGTTAGAGTAACATTAGAATAACGTTATGAGAATGTTATATTAATGTTAGAATAACGTTACACAAACCAAAAACTAAAGTTATTATAACATTAGATTAACATTCTGGGAACGTTATAATAACGTTAATAATGTTATGAGAATAACGTTATACAAACCAAAAACTAACGTTCAGGGAACGTTAGATTAACGTTAGAATAACATTAGAATAACATTCTGGGAATAATGTTATGAGAACTTTAGCTTAAGAATAACGTTCTGGGAACGTTAGATTAACATTAGAATAACGTTCTGGGAACGTTATAATAATGTTATGAGAATGTTAGATTAACGTTAAAATAACATTATACAAACCAAAAACTAACGTTCTGGGAACGTTAGAATAACGTTATACAAAACAAAACCTAACATTCTGGGACCGTTAGATTAAGGTTAGAATAACGTTCTGGGAACGTTAAAAACTTTCCTGGCTTATCAAAAACAAACCATAAAAAATAACGTTCTGGGAACCAAAAACTAATGTTCTGGGAAAGTTCTGGGAATCTTACATATTAATGGACAAATTTAAATTTATTTAATCTGACATCAAAGTTGTCATGCTCAGATCATTTTTATTAATTAAACAATAGATAAAAACAAGAGATGGTTTTTATAATACTGATAAGCGGCATGGAAAATGGATCTGTATGTCCATACAGATCCATTTTCCATGCCGCTAATACTGGGTTGCGGGTGTGCTGGATGATTACTGACGTACAGCAGGGTAATGATATTAGAGTAAAAAGGTTAGGGGAACGTTATAATAACGTTATATGAACGTTGAAATAACGTTATACAAACAAAAAACTAATGTTATGGAAACGTTATAATAATGTTATGAGAACGTTAGAATAACACCTAGAGTTATTCTAACATTCTCAGAACATTAGTTTTTGTTTCCCATAATGTTATTTTTATGGTTTGTTTTTGGTTAGCCAGAAAAATTTTCTTAACGGAAAGAGAACGTTGGTTTTTGGTTTGTATAACGTTATTTTAACGTTACTGTAATGTCTAGTTTTCGTTTTGTTCATGTTGTTGTTTTCATGTTCATGGTTTCATGTCTTTTATTTTGTAGTTTTATTCTTGTTGCTTGTTTGTGTCATGCTTCCCTTGCTCCTCATGTTTTCCCTTAGTCTATGTGTCATGTTCTGATTGGTTGTTTATGGTCATGTGGTTTTCAGTTCTGTTCTGTCATTGGTTCCGTTGTTTCTCGTGTCACTTGTTCATTGGTTGTCTTAGCCATGTGTTCACTTAGTTCTTGTATTTAAAGCCATTGTCTTCCCTATGTTACTTTGTCGTATATTGTTAATGTAACCCTGCTGTCGGTGAGTCTTATTGTCAAGTCAAGTCAAGTCTGTTCATGTTCAAGTCAAGAATAATGTTATACAAACCAAAAACTAATGTTCTGGGAATGTTAGATTAACGTTAGAATAATGTTCTGGGAACGTTAAAAAAATTTCCTGGCTAACCAAAAACAAACCATAAAATATAGCTGCAAGCAGCAATGATGGGCCCAAGCCCGGTGGCAACGCCACCCCGGTGGCTTCAGGGCAACTGTGCATTGCGGGCAATAGGCATTTAAAACGGTTAAGCATAAAAGGACTATTACACAGTCCACGAGATCATATAAATTTAGATGAATTTCATGTCATAGAATGTCATAGGTCAATTTCAAATGAGTGCAGAATATCATCCTAATCTGCCATATCTGTGTTTTTCTCAGACATCCTCTATAAAAAATTCCAGAGCAAATTACATACTGTTATTTGTGCAAACTCAACAGTACCCTGAGAAATGTAATCCAGTCTTAATGCGAATGTCTGTGATTGCTGATGTTGTATCACACACTTCTCTTCATGTGTTTTTTGATCTCCATGAGCTATCATTTGTGCATCAATCTTATGCACCAAAAGCATGCTTTCATTTAATTCCAATATGTGTGTTGTGGTATACAATGAAAAAATAAAATTATAAAATGAATAAATAGAGTCAAATCACGGAACCTGCAAAGAAGATTTTAATATCAGTCTCAGGTAATAGTAAGGTACATTTCTAGATTTTTCTGCTCACTTATGCAAGTTTATTTTAAACAGACACTTTTATAAAATCATGTGAAATTTACTTAAATAGGGGTTTATAATAAATTTGAATTATGTCAATAAATAATCAATTTAAAGACATATGAGTCGTACATGATGCTCCCAAACACAGTACATGACCTTCTGTAATGCTCATGTCTAGAAAACACAGCTGGAAAGAAAAGAAAGAAAAAAAAAACTCAAACTCTTGAGGTCAAACTTTAAGTTTCTTTTTCCATTCCACTTTACATTTATGACATAACCTTTAATATGGCTGGTGCAAGGTTAAAGAGAAAAACAGAAGCTTGTTTCCATACCAGTAATTCTGTGACTGTGACATTTTAAGGTGTGCAGGTTTCCTAATCACCCAGTCTCCTGTGAACAAAGCATTATTATGACAAATAGATTTCCACTGGATCCTAATACAATGTAAGTCATTACATCAGTTGGCTAAGTGTGCATTATCTTCACAGTCTAGATCTGTAATGATTATCCATACTCTGATGACAGCCATGCACCTTATATTGGAGTATTACTGTTAATACTTGATAAATCATTACACAGAGACTTGCTAAATTGATTAATAACATTCAACTGCAGGTAAAGCATTTTGCCAGAGTGCAAGCATGAAATACAAAGTACGCAAGGCCAATTAAGCACAAAATGGAAGACAAAAAAAACAACAAAAAAAAACAATTAAATTTCACCTGTGGTTTTTGTATGATTAATTACAATACTGTCTGATTGTGCACAAGATTTGTATTCTCTGAAACCACTTACAAGTTGCATATGAACATATAGCCTATAAACATGCTTTAGACGTACAGAGGAAAAACAACTGAAAAAGATCATTTGGACTAAAATAAAAATACTGCTTAAATAGATCAAATAAAAAAAAATCTACAAGAAGAAAACTTGCACTATATAAATGGTATTGGACGATTACAGTCAACCAGATCTCAACATGCACATTACAAGCAAATTTTACGTTTCAAAATGACCTGTTATGAACTTATACTTGTTCTGAATGCGGTTTGTGGGAACCCTGCACTTGTGCTGCTCTGACACAGGACAATGCCTCACCCTAGTGGATAAAATGTGTAATTGCAATTTATTTTTGTAATTTCAGCAAAAGCTATGCATTTAAGAATGTTGACAAGGCGTTGTATCTGACACAGCCATAAATACAATTACTGAAATTGAAGTTCTGAAAAATTACCAATAGTTTTCAACTAGCCCCCTTTTAGGTACTCATAGATGACGGATCTGCTCAACCCCTCATTTTATAAAAGACGAAGTACTACGCACAATCTATTTAAAGGGTTAGTTCACACCAAAATGAAAATTCTGTCATTAATTACTCACCCTCATGTCGTTCCACACCCATAAGACTTTCGTTCATCTTCAGAACACAAATGAAGCTCTTTTTGATGACAGAATGTTGTCAGATTTCCTTCCATTGACTGCCTTTGTAACTAACACTTTGACACTTCAAAAACGATTTATGGAATAAATGGTGGAAATGATTTATGGAAAAACGGAAATATGACAAAATATGGAATTACGAGGTTTCTGTCCGATATTTTCAATTTTGTTATTTTAGATAGTAATTGTCCTACAGTGTTTCACCATTATAGTGAAATAATAGTAATAATCTAAAATATATATATTATTTCTCCTCTGTAATTGGAGAAATACATCTGCCACACATGATATGATGATCTGAGGCAGACCGCTCCTGTTTGCCAGATCTGAGCCACAAGCAGGCCATAACAATGCCACATGTCAGCCAAGAGCAAAGAAATAAACCAGAACTGAACCTTATCTGAGCCACAAAATCTTTATATGTTATTTATAGAATCATCTTAGCATTAACAAGCCAGTTAACAAGCAGAATCACTGAAGGAAAGAAGAGAACAGAAAAAAGAGACAAACAGAAACACAAGAGCTACAACTGACTTCAGCCACAGCTTTATGTGAAATCAACTGAAGATAAAAGAAGACATTAAATCTCCCCATATCTCAGCAGAGGAGGATTAAACAACTCCACAAACAGCATTACAGCTTCACATATTACTAACCAGGGGTGCGTTTCCCGAAAGCATCATTAGTCAACTATGGTTGTAAGTCCCATTGAACTCTATTGGTAACAACAGAACTTATGACCATATTTCACTTTGGGAAATGCATCCCAGACTGATTTTATTTCTGTCATTCATCTACAGAAGTTCTTATTGAGAATTAACAGAAGTTTAACGCTCATGTTTGTTTCATTTGAAGTCACCATAATGGTGACTGGTGTTTCCATTAGTTGGGCTCTTAACTCTTATAATATGTTTGTCTTCTCTGGCTGCTGTGACAGTAGCAAAAAAAGCTGAAATGAGATCAGATGATGATTTTTAGCTGTTGATGGTTTATAATCATTGTGAAATAGCCTGAATCACTGGTGTCATTTGAATGTTATTATTGTGTTATACCATTAATAAACTTTAATGACAAACCCTGTTTTACTGTAGCATGAGAACACACAATAGTGCAGAAATCAGTTAAATGATTGAAAAGAAAAAAAAAATTATAAAAAAATTTGAGCAAAAAACAGTAAACTACAATGACAAACACAGATATGAGCAATCAGTGTATGAATCTCAACAATGGTGACAACAAAATATTCAGACAATCAGATCAACTCTGAACATCACAAAAAGCTACTAAAAGACAGAACAAAAACCACAGCAAAAAATAAAAGCTTACAGTTGGAGTTAAAGAAAATAATAGGACAATTCAGCTACATAATTTATTCATACTGTGATGCATGCTGGGAGTTTTGTACTATTGTTCCCAGCATTGTGGCATGACACTTTTGATTGTCACCATTGTTGAGATTCATGTGCCGATTCTTGATGTCTTTGTGTGTCATCTTAGAATTTTTTTTTTTTTAAATAATATTCTGATCGGTTTTGTTCCATTATAAAATTTCATTGACTGTCAGTTTCGCTTCTTTATAAGATTTTAATGACGCGAGATTTCAGTGATGGTCAGTTTTGTTCGGTTAAGAGAATTCAATGATGGTTGGTTATATTCCTTTGCGAGATCTCAATGACAGTCGGTTTTGTTCCTTTATAAGATTTTAATGACGGTTGGTTTTGTTCCATTATGACTTTTCAATGATGGTCAGTTTTGGTTCGTTACAAGATTTTAATGACGGTTGGTTTTCAGTGTTTTTTTTAGTGGTTTTATTTGGTTACAAGATTTCAATGACAGTTCATTTTTTTGCTGTTATGAGATTTCAATGATGATCAGGTTTGCTCCATTATGAAATTGCAATGACAGTCGGTTTTGTTCTATTACGAGATCTCAAGTATGGTTATTTTTTTCCGTTACAAAATTTCAAAGACAGCCAGTTTTGCTTCGCTACGAGAGTTCAGTGATGATTGGTGTTATTTCTTTACGAGATGTCAATAACGGTAGGTTTTGTTCCTTTGTTCCTTTACAAGATTTCGAAGACTGTTGTTTTTTTGTTTTTTGTTTTTTTACGAGAAAGACAATGATGGTTGATTTTGGCTCTTTTCTAGATCTCAATGACAATCAGTTTTATTCCTTCACAAGATCTCAGTGGTTGACGGTTTTGTTCCATTCTAAGATTTCAATGACAGTCTGTTTTGTTCCATTAGGACATTTCAATGATGGTCGGTTTTGTTTTGTTACAAGATTTTAATGATGGTTGGTTTTTAGTGTCAGTTTTATTTGTTTACAAGATTTCAATGACAGTTCTTTTTTTTCATTATGAGATTTCAATTACGGTCGGTTTCGTTTCGTTATGAGATTTCAAAGATGGTCGGTTTTGTTTCTTTGCGAGATCTCAATGATGGTCAGTTTTATTCCGTTATGAAATTTCATTGACAGTCAAGTTTGAAACGATTCAAACTGTTGGTTTTGCTTTGTGATGAGATCTCAATGACGGTTGGTTTTGTTTCTTTGTTATTTTACGAGATTTTAATGATGGTCAGTTTTGTTTCGTTACAAGATTTCATTGATGGTCGGTTTTGTTCCTTTAGGAGATCTCAGTAGAAGTCAGTTTAGTTCCTTTACAAGATCTCAATGATGGTCTGTTTTTTTTTTTTTTTTTTTTTGGTTATGAGATTTAAAGGACGGTTGGTTTTGTTTCTTTGTTTTTTTATGAGATTTCGAAGACAGTCGGTTTTGTTCCATTAAGATATCTCAATGATGGTCAGTTTTATTCCGTTATGAGATTTTATTGACAGTCGAGTTTGAAGCGATTCAAACTGTTGGTTTTGTTTTGTTGATTGCAGAAACGACTTCACAAGGAGATGCGCTTGAGATGCGCCTCGCCTGAAATGTAGGTGAGAATAGGTGGCTGCAGTGAAGGGAGGAATGAAAAAAGTGCAGGCAAGACAGACAGTTCCCTCTTCTTGTAGTGAATCAGACACCTACGAGATAAAAGGCGGATATCGCGGGATTCACACTCATGCGCTGTGTTGCTGATAAACAGAATTTAAGTTCTGTTGCTTTTATATAAAAATAAATGCAATAAACAAGACACCCAAAGTATTTATTTATTTACATACGAAAAACGTGTTTATCAATCATTTTTACTTTAATTACAGATTTTTTTTTTTATATATTTTAGAAATATGACAACAATCACATAACCCATAGAGAGATCACACTGTCAGAGAGTTTAGGAATATTCACACATAATTTATACACATAAAAACATGATATCAGAGTTATAAAATCAAACATGTTAAAAGAGAACAATACATCACAGTTGTTAAAACCAAGAAGCATTAAGCTGTGTCATCAGCAAGACGTTTCCCATCGTGCTTTTTGATCAGAGCAGTGGAGAGCAACTGCGCCTGACTGCAGAATCCGATGCGGCCGCCTCGCTGTCGAGAGATTTTTTTGACACACGTCGGCATGAGACAAGAGCAAGGCAGGTCTACACTCGGACACATTTCTAACCGGCATGCATCTCGCAGGTCTGGCTGCAGACTATCGGCGAGTGGAGCTCCACTCTCGAACAGGAAATACGTCACCTCCACTTGTGTTTTACTAACTACACCTACCCCAACCCTAAACCTACCCTTACAATAATGCAGCCATAGCTGTAGCTAGCTCCGCTAATGGAGGTGATGTATTTCTGCCCTTGAGTGGAGCTCCACTCGCCCCTCAGGCTGCAGCCAGCCCCAATTGGAGAATTTGCTCATCTCAAATGAGCTTATTGTGAGAACAGATCTCACGGAGACTCGTGAGATCAAACGTGACTTGAGAAGAAAAACAAATGGAGGACAATCGACGTTGTCAGCTGGCTCTCCTGGAGCGCGTTCTGTTTTACAGTGAAAAACAAAGTAGAAAAAAGATTATGAGTTATCTTCTTTCTCAATACTACATTTTCATGGCATGTTTGTTGTCAACTAATTTTCAGGGTAAGTTGCTAAAGGCGGGTAGATTTGTTGCTAAAAGTTACTAAATGACGTTGTGATGTCATTGCATGATGACGTCATCACGTAACCATGATGCAAAACTGCGTTATTGCGTAGAATGCGCATTAAAAAAAAAATGATTTGAAATATGTTCATTTAGATTTGTTCATAAAAAAATTACATAAACATATATTTTATTTGTAAAAGTAATATAAACAACATCTTTATGATCAGATATTTTTATTCTTAAATTCAACATTGAATTATTGAAGTAACACATTTCTGAACAATTACATTTTATGTATATTCTTATTAACTAGTAAAACTACACATTTTCAACAGTTATGGTTTTAAGCAGTGTATTGGTAGTTAGTGTGCTACACTCTAAGAAAGTCTGTAAAAATAGGGCACTATGTATTGTGTTAATATAAAGGAATTATCCGTATTGATTTTTCACAGGTGTTTTACCTGTGTTTTAAATTACGCATTGCATTTTGTGTTTTAGGGTTACAAAGGGCTACAACTTAACAGATAATGTCCTGGCAGGACAGTGTACAGTGTACCTAACTGAACAACAATTATAGATACAAGCTAATAACATTCTGTATTATAAATGAACAAGTGTGCTGCTAGGCATCTTTCTTCAGCTCTCTCTCCAGGCTGATGTGCTGCTTGGCTGGCTAGCTGTTCAGTGGTTTCCTCTTTTTGTGTAATTTAGATGAAAATATGTGCCTTTTTTATTGTTTGAGTCACTTTTCAAAAGTTGCTAAAAGTTGCCCAATAAATATTAAAAATAGCTAAATATGTTGCTAGGTGCAAAAAAAAAAAAAAAAAAAAAAATTGCTAGGGTAGTCTGAAAAGTTGCTAAATCTAGCAACAAAATTGCTAACTCAGCTAACAAGGACCGTTCCCATAACTTTCACTAACGTTATGTAAAAGTTATGTAAATGTTAGAAAAAAACGTTCCTGAAATAATGTTTTTGGAACAGTCTTACAATGTTTTCATAGTTAAAATACATTCTCGTAACGTTGAGAGGAAACATTCTTAGAGCAACATTGTTGGAATGTTCTTATGATGTTATTTTTACTTGACTTATGTTCACATAACAACGTTCTTGTAAAGTCTTTATGATGCTATTTTTACTTGACTGATGTTCTCATAATGTTGAGTGAAACATTCTTATAACAACATTCTTGGAACATCTTTATGATGCTATTTTTACTTGACTGATGTTCTTAGGATAACATTCTCAGAACACCCTTTTAATGTTATTATTATTTGCTGAATGTTTTCATAATGTTATAATAATACGTTCTGAGTACAACGTTCATGAAACGTCCTTACGATGTAATTTGTACTTAATGAATGTTCTTGTAATGAAGAGAGAACACATTGTGAGAACAACATTCATGGAACAACCTTACAATGATATTTTTACTTGAACATTAACATTGAGAGAAAACATTCTTAGAACAACATTCTCTGAACATCTTTATGATGTTATTAATATGTGCTAAATGTATTTTGGAATGGTTTAATTGGAAATTCATCCAACATTTTTTAAATTGTTACTTGTTTGATCATTAAAGAGAACTGAAGAGAACATGAAGTCACAAGACACATGCATAAGAAACAAACAATGAATGCAAGTTGTATATAAAATATACAGGCAAGCAGAAATAATACACTGACTTCATCTAAAAATATATTTTTTACAATGTTTTGCTAACATTCCCTTTAAGTTATGAAAACATTATTCCTGAAACATTTTTAAACATTCAAAATATCCTGTTTTTTTTTTTTTTTAAATGTTTTAAGAATGTTTTGTCCTGACATTTACATAACTTTTAAAGAATGTTATTGAAAGTTATGGGAATGTTCCTTGTTAGCTGGGACTGAACCTAATTACACTAATCAATCAGGACTTTGAAACTCATTTGATTCTCAACTAAATTCTCTCATTGTCTTTCTATTACTCACAACTCTGTGCATGCACTCCATTCCATACCATTTTTAAACCAAACATCCAGCGTCTGCAGACAACTGTTACACTCTAAGGTCTCTCTTCAGCCTGAAGCATCACTGTACAATGACAATGTTTGAAACTCCATATGAAACACTTCATATACGCAGAACACAATTTTGTTGTGTTTTCTTTTTCTATTGTGTTGTTTTCCACATGTCTTGTTAGATTTTACTTCTGTGCTGTCTAGTTTGAGTTTGTGTTCTTTTCCCCCTTGTTTAACTTGGTTTAGTTGTGTTTTTGGTTCAGAAAATGTAAGCTTTGCTCTTTATGATTCCATGTTTTGGACTGTGTACTTCCCAGAGACTCTAACACAGTTTAGTGTACTACTACAGTAAAATGTGAATCTTAAAGTAAAGTTATATCTGTTATTTTTGTTTTCAAATATTTAATGCACTTGCTTAATACTCCAGAAAAATGGAAACACTCTGGAAACGTGTCTTAACACAGTTTTTGGTACTTAAGAATTCTGTTACTTTGAAATCCATACATGTGGCTGTAAGAAATTAATTGCTTACATTTATTCTATTTTTATCACTTGAATTCATATAAAAATAAATATAAACAGGGCAGCACAGTGGCTCAGTCGGTTCGAGTCCCGGCTAAGCCAGGAGTTAGTAGGTTCTCAGTGTGTCAGTGTGGGTTTCCTCCAGGTACTCCAGTTTCCAGTAAATTAGCAATACTCAAGTGTCTGTGTGTGAGCATCTGGCAGGTGGCGCTTGCTCACTCTCATTGGCTATCGCAGGTATCCAGTAGCCCCTCACTGCAGAACACTCGAGATCCAGGGGGCGGAGTCGGTTAGGTTAAGGTATATGTAAAGTGGGAGGAGTTGGACCTAGAACCAGGGGGTGGAGATGGGTAGGTTTAGAGCCAGGGGGCGGAGACGGGTAGGTTTAGGGATATGTAAAGTGGGAGGAGTTGGATCCAACCCCACCCCCTGGATCTTGTGTTCTGCAGTGAGGACCATCTCCGGGCATCACGCATCACGTCAGGGGCAGCCCGACCTTATGCGCCAGAGAAACGTGCATGCAGCCATCTTTAGAATTTTGTCTTTGAACTTCCGTTTTTGCATTTTTGTATATTTCTATGTTATCGCTGTCAAAGAATAATTAGCTGGTGAAGTGGATTTACATATTGTAGAGTTAATGAAAGTTATCGTAAGCAATGTAATGTTTAAAGCATTTTAAAATGATTTTAAAATAAACAGTTCATTCATAAATACGTAAGATTGTGCAAAACCGGACAAAACGGAAGTCAAAAGACAATGCGCGCAGTGCTGAAAAGGGGCGGGGCTAGGCTTGTTTGAGATGTATCAGCGCTGTGCAGACCGATTGGTGTATGACATCAAAGTAGCCTACCGGATAAGGTCCAGTTCTGGTTTATTTCTTTGCTCTTGGCTGATATGTGGCATTGCTATGACCTGCTTGTGGCTCAGATCTAGCAAACAGGAGCGGTCCCCCCAAGTGCCATCATTCCACGCCACATGTGGCCCAGATCATCATACCATGCATGGCAGATGTGGGCCGGTGTTGTGCTGAATTTCGACCCCCTGCCAGATTACTACCCCCCTAGTTGAAGTCGCTACCTGATTGCCTAATCCTAACTGCACCCCTAATCCTAACCCCTTCCCCTACACCTACTCCTAAACCTACCAATACTAGGGGGGTAATAATCTGGCAGGGGGTCAGAATTCGGCACAACACCGGATCTGAGCCGGCACAAAGTTGCTATCAAAGGGAAAAGAACACAAAATATTTTTTAATCTAGAAAAACGTAATTATAAAGTATCATCTATACGTAAACTCATGATTAATAATAAAGTATGTGAAAACAATAAGGATAAAGATATATTGCTGAATATATCACTCAGTTAAAATCTTTACACTTCAGACCCTTATGACATAGAAACAGATTTATTTCTGAGTAGAATTTTTGATACAACAAAGAAAATAGATGAAGAATTTAAATTATTTTGTGACAAAGATATTAAATTGGAAAAGGTTCATAACTGTATTATGGGATTAAAAGACAAGTCTCCAGGGAACCATAGGCTTATTAGTGAATTCTATAATCTGTTCATTGTTCAGTTATCTCCTTTTTTAGTAGCCATGTTCAAAGAATCCATAGCATACAGGGAATTACCTGCAACTCTTAAACAGGGTCTAATAAGCCTAATAAGGATAAATTTTATATTGACAATGAAGACCAAAGAAGATTTGCAAGAAGATTAAAGAAAGGTCTGGAAGAAATTATCGAAGAAGAACAATCAGGGTTGACTGAGAGACATATCAGTAATAATACTAGGTTAATTGTAGATATTATTGATTAGAAATGTTACATACCAAATTATTCATTTTATTTATAGACTTTTATAGAGCCTTTGATACTGTGAGTCTTGAGTTTATGTGTAGATATGAAGATTTTGGTTTTGAAGAATACTTCCAAAAAGCTATTAAAACTATTTACAATGGATGCAATAGTTCAGTCTAATTAACAAGAGGTACAACTAGTAGATTTGAGATTAATCGAGGTGTACAGCAGGGTTATGTCCATTCTTGTTTTTATTATTTACTCAAATTATGGCCCTACACATAAAAAAGCAGAATCTGAAGTTATTAGTGTATTAGGAAGAATGTTTAAAGTGTGCCAACTGGTGGACGATACTACTATTTTTTTTTTTTTTTTTTTTTAAACGACTTTGAAACAATAAAGGCGGTTAACTGCATTAAAGAATTTTCTTCAGCATCAGGTCTAAAAATGAATATTAATAAATCTGTGCTGTTTCCACTTAAAACATCTGATTGAACAGAATTAAATGGTATTCACATTAAGCATACAGTTTCATATTTAGAAGTAATCATAGATAAAGATGAGAATGAATGCAGTTTGCTTAACTTCAGACCTATAATTAACAAAATTAATTAAAAGGAGATTTAATATGGCTTCAAAGACATTTATCCCTGAATGGAAGAGTCTTACTGTCTAAAGCAGAAGGGAAATTAAGATCTGTTTATGTGCCTTTAGCCTTAGATATGCCATCTAGTGTATACAAGGAATTACTGTAGACAAAATGTTATTTAATTTTTTATGGAGAAAAACACAACATCATTTGAGAAAGGACATTTTATGTAAACAAAAGAATAAAGCTGGGTTATCTGTGCTTATTTTGAAACACTGAATAATACATTTAAGGTTAATTGCTTAATTAAATTCATGAAAGAAAAGGACAGCATGTGGTACACATTTCCAAAGTATGTGTTTGATATGTTGGCTGGCATAGATCTTTTGTTGAGACGTGATTATAAAATTGATAAACTACCTGTGAAATTAGCTAAACAAACAAACAAGCTTTATTAGCTTGGATGCTGGTGTTTAAGCACAATTTCTCCCTAAATAAATATATTATTTGGAATAATAGAAATATTCAATATAAAAATAGATCTCTCTTCTATAAAAATTGGTATGAAAATAATATTGTGTTAGTTTTAAATTGTGACAACTTTTAAATTCAAATGGTAATTTGTTAACTTATAGTGAATTCTTAGATACATTTGGCTTTCCAGTTACACCAAACGATGCTGTTGCTTTTGAAGCCATACCTCAGCAAGTTATACATTTTGTAAGAGCTTGTGGAAGTCATATTTCTGAGACAATATGTGACCCTGGAACACAAAATCAGTCATAAGTCGACACGGGTATATTTGTAGCAATAGCCAACAATACATTGTATGGGTCAAAATTATTATTTCATGCCAAAAATCATTAGGTTATTAAGTAAAGATCATGTTCCATGAAGATATTTTGTATTTTGCACCCTCAGATTCAAGATTTTCAAATAGTTGTATCTCGGCCAAATATTGTCCTATCCTAACAAACCATACATCAATGGAAAGCTTATTTATTCATATTGACCCTTATGACTGGTTTTGTGGTCCAGGGTCACATATATGTTAAAGATAGCATGTTTATAGGAGATACTGATATCCTTAAACACAATTGTGCTAATAAACATATTAGAAATTTTATAACAGGTGAAACGGCTACTCATAAAAGTTCATTGTGTAACAATGTATTTAGAAATATAAACTGGACTAAAGCTTGGAATATTTGTGAAAAATATTGTTTAAATAATAAAAGTAAAAGAGGTTACATTCAAAGTTTTGACATGGTATATATCCAGCTAAAGGTGTGTTAGAGATTTCATTTGGATATTAATTATTCCTGTGATTTTTTTTTTCCTCAACAGAAAAATAATCTACTGTCCATCTTTTTTGTAATTGTGTATATACTAAGGTGGATATGGAAGATTTTATCAGAAGGTTATAATAATTTTGATATATGTATATATTACTCCAATGAAAATAATAATCCTTTTATTTTTTTAGTACAACTTTTTATTATTTTGGGGAAGTTCCACATACAGTATAAGAAGAAATGGTCCAAGCCAAATTTCATCCATTTTCTCCAGGAGACCAGGGACTACAGCACTTGTTTTGAGAATATTGTCAACAAAAAAAAAAAAAAAAAAAAAAGACTAAAAGTAGTATTTTTCATGGCTACTTTTTTGATCAATGTATTAATTATGTTTTGTACAAAAAAAGAAGAGAAAAAGAAAAAACAAAGAAACGTGCTGATGATAAAGTCTGCGAGAGTAGTCTGCACGGATGTATGGAAATACATATGCTGACAGGCAGGACATCGTATTGTTGCTCTCAGAATGAGGGCAATGATTGGATGAACATTTTCACTATACATATAAAATTAAATACATTTAGACCACTTAACTTAGTGATCAGGATGTGAAGAGACTTTCAACCAGCATAACAAAAAATGTTTTTGAATCAAATCATCTACCCTGCCTTTAACATGGCTCACAACCTGAGCAACTTCAAAGAAATAGACATAGTTAAAATTCAGTTTATTATAGGGAAAGGTCATGTTCTTCAGTGTGCAGATAACAACATTTGAGTATTTAAAATGAGGGTGTCTGGCTCTTATTTTTTCAGTAAAGGTGCTGCAGCAAAGAGTCAGATGGGATGGAGACAGTCACAGACACATGTTCAACTCAAGTCTGAAAATATTTCACACATCATCTGTCTTACAATTATCATCATCTGGCAAACTGTTCTCAGCATGGCTAATTCCCCATCCATATGATCTATAAAAAAAATCAAAAAAATAACAGGCTAGTTTTATGTTTTAGGTCGCGAATATGAGCCCATTCGCGATCTCAAACATATTCTCAAAACTATATATATAATTTTCAACATCTTCAAAATCAATATTTAGATCGCTAACAGCTTCACCAGATCCATCCAGTGACAGTCATATTTGAGTTCATTGTGAAGTGTCATGGCTGAAGAGCGGCTCGTACGGTGAAGTCGTGACCCGCATAAGGCTGTAAGTCGCTATTATTTGTCATATAATTATGACGTTTAGTAGGTTAAAGATGTTTGACAGTAAATTCAATAATCTAGAGATGCAAATGTTGATAAAAACAAAACGTAAAGTGCAAAGTGTGAGCATTAGGTAGCGCCATATGCTAGCGTTTTTTTGTTATGATTATTAGGCTAATTTGGATTTTGTGATTACAAGCCATTACCTAAAACTAAGAATATAATTACCAAATGGACATGACAATGTAACGTTTAATGCTTAATGTGTTGATTTAATGTTTCTTTTGAATGCTTTTAGGCAGTAAATACTGCTCTGTTAGCTATGCACTTTGAATATGTAATTTGAATACAATTTTAATTGCTGTATTTTCTATGTCTGTTTACAGTTTTACAATGTTAAAGTTAAACGAGAAAAGATTCATGAAAGCTACTGGAAGATTAAAAGCCATGAACCAACATCTCGCCTGTTCACTGTCTGTCTAGCTGGATAGAGAAGTTACACGTCTAGTGAGGACAGAACACCTTTCCTGTTCTTGTCATTATTATCATTATCTTAATCACAGTAATAGTAGTTGTGGTAGTAGGCCTATATTCTTTGCAAAGTAACCAAATAAGGCTATACATTGACTAAATTGGCAAGCAAAGTTTCTCAATGCAAAAAGTTTTTCTTAAAGTAATTAAATTGATTTAAACAATGTATTGATTTTAACTGAATGCAGAAAAAATTGTCCGAATGTCTCACTTTTTCTTGATCTGTCTTTTTAAAATAAAATAAAAAAATTAAAAAATGAGAAGCTGTTGATATTTGAAATCACCAAAACAAACACACTTACCCAAAAGGATCACGCCCCTCTCTTGATAACTCTGCTCTCAAATTAATGAACACACTATGCAGCACTGGAACTCCCCCCTCTCCATCACGAGTGTATACGCCCCTTACTGTTGATTGGATACAAGTGCTGAAAAAATGAGTTAGCTGTTGGTAGCACATTCTCATTGGAGTATATTGCTGGTTAGGTTTGAAACCCACCACAGGGTGTCCGGTAAGAGACTAGGGCAAAGATGGTTGAAATATGAGTAACCCGTTTATTTGTCACCACAACAACTCAGTTATTAGTAAAGAGTTGAAGAGTTGTCTTAGTTGGGTGTATTCAGTATGTGTGTGGTTTTTCTATAAAACAGAAAATACAGAGTAAAAATAAATATACATGGTATTAACATTAACAATGTTCTAAACAGAAATACACAATGTATATTTAGTAAAATACAGTATTAAAAGGAGTAATAATTGTAAGAAAACAAATTAGGTAGGTCATACACGTTAAGTTAAACAATAAAACAGCTTAATTTGTTCTATATAGCGGTGCTTGGTCTGGAAATGTTCTGCGCGCATGCGCATTAAGTTGTTTACAACTTAGGATCGCTCGAAATCGAGCATTTAGCCAAGTAAACTGCACCGAAATACAAACGAAATATACAAACACAACATCAGTATAAGCAAGTATAAATAAAGGTAACATATATACAGCGTAACATCATGCTAAAGACACAATAATCTCTTATCATTAGCCATAATAAGTGACGCACTTTATAACAGCAAATAGAATAGCATAACACACAAGCAACCCTGCAAAGATCACATATAATACACTTACTCTGAATAGACGCACAACACCCGAACAAGAAATAAAACTACAGGTGCTGGTCATATAATTAGAATATCATAAAAAAGTTCATTTTTTTTATTGTAAATTATTTTAAAAAATGAAACTTTCATATATTCTAGATTCCCTACATGTAAAGTAAAACATTTCAAAAGGTTTTTTTAAAAAATTTGTTGATTAGAGCGTACAGCTAATGAAAGTCCAAAATCCAGTATCTCAAAATATTAGAATATTTACATTTGAGTTTCATTAAATGACCATCCCTACAGTATAAATTCCGGTTATCTTTTGTTCTTTGAAACCACACTAATGGGGAAGACTGCTGACTTGGCAATGGTCCAGGAGACAATCATTGACACCCTCCACAAAGAGAGTAAGTCACAGAAGGTCATTACTGAATGGGGTGGCTGTTTACAGAGTGATGTATCAAAGCATATTAAATGCAAAGTTGACTGGAAGGAAGAAATTGGGTAGGCAAAGGTGCACAAGCAACAGGGATGACCGCAAGCTTGACAATACTGTCAAGTAAAGCCGA
This sequence comes from Ctenopharyngodon idella, assembly GCF_019924925.1. Classification (NCBI taxonomy): domain Eukaryota; kingdom Metazoa; phylum Chordata; class Actinopteri; order Cypriniformes; family Xenocyprididae; genus Ctenopharyngodon; species Ctenopharyngodon idella. The sequence continues at coordinate 14,239,451 of NC_067226.1, forward strand.
TTCAAACACTTGGGAGAGCTTCGCAATGAGTAGAATGAAGCCGGAGTCAGCGCATCAAGAGTCACCACACTCAGACATCTTCAGGAAAAGGACTACCAAGCCACTTCTGAACCAGAGACAACGTCAGAAGCATCTTACCTGGGCTAAGGAGAAAAAGAACTGGACAGTGAACAGTGGTCGAAAGTCCTCTTTTCAGATAAAAGTAAATTTTGCATTTCATGTTGAAATCATGGTCCCAGAGTCTGAAGGAAGACTGGAGAGGCACAGAATCCAAGCTGCTTGAAGTCTAGTGTGAAGTTTCTGAAGTCAATAATGATTTGGGGGGCCGTGACGTCTGCTGGTGTTGGTCCATTGTGTTTTATCAAGTGCAAAGTCAATGCAGCCATCTTCCAGGAGATTTTGGAGCACTTTATGCTTCCATCTGCTGACAAGCTTTATGGAGATGCTGATTTCCTTTTCCAGCAGGACTTTAGCACCTGCCCACAGTGCAAAAACCACTTCCAAGTGGTTTGCTGACCATGATATTACTGTGCTTTATTGGCCAGCCAATATGCCTGACCTGAATCTATGGGATATTTTCAAGAGAAAGATGAGAAACAGTCAATCCAACAATATACAGATGATCTGAAGGCTCAATAGTGCCTCAGCAGTGCCACAGGCTGATCACTTCCATGCCACACTTCACTGATGCAGTAATTTGTGCTAGGAGCAAGTCATTTGCTGTAATATGTCCTGCCGATCAAGTATTGAGTGCACAAAAGAACATACTTTAAAATACTTGAACTTTTCTGTTTTGCAAATCCATTTTTTGATTGATCTTAGGAAATATTCTAATATTTTGAAATACTGGATTTTGGACTTTCATGAGCTATACGCTCTAATCATCAAAATTAAAAAAAAAAACTTTTGAAATGTTTTACTTTACATGTAGGGAATCTAGAATATATGAAAGTTTCATTTTTAAAAATAATTTATAATAAAAAAAATGAACTTTTTGATGATATTCTAATTATATGACCAGCACCTGTATATCCACCTGTTTCCGCGGGGCGGTACTGTAAAAAAAAAAAAAGAACGTGGGTACAACTTCTGGTGAGGCGGCGGAAGTAGCATACCAAGGGTATTTTGTGTGCTAATTAGCAAAGTGTGCTAAGTGTTTTTTGGATCATTGTTTACTTTGTAAAGTTGCAAACCTTAATGAGAGATGTCGTTATGGCACTCAGGGACAACATTTCAGTTTAGTACATTTATTAGTTAATAATATCACAATACAATAAACTGTTTTTGTGCCCTTAATTGTCCTTTACTTTACTGACCTTCCACAAAAGTGCTGCTGCATGACTACAAGAGCATCCTGGCCCTGCAACACATGAACAACCCGCTGTCTGTTCTTCACTGATGCTAGCACCAAAGCCTTATGACGTGATGTTTTACTTCTACTGATGTCGCGCGTGCCAAAGCCAGTCGCGTTTCCACTGTCATATATGCGATGCTAAAGGCTATTTATGTTAACCATTGCGATAATAAATACACACGTTTATGAAAAATACCAGATACTGCTTGAGGAACGTAGACAATTCTTATATGATTATAATCGTGTATTTATTTGTTTTCATGTTTTATCTGTCTCTTCCCTGTGCCTTTGTTGATACCGGATGCATACGCATATCTTTCACAGATTCACACACTCCGGTTAACTCGTATAACTCATAACTCCTGTTTTCCTCTCATGAGCTCCCTCTGTTGCTCTGGCTGAAAGGATCAGGATAGATAGTCAGGAGAGATCGCTCAAACGTCCTCGGATTGCAATCATCACATAATTTAGAGGAAAATTAATAGAAATGCTCAGAAAAGTGATGTAAAAATAGGCTATGTTATCAATATATTTCTAAATGTGTAAGCCTTTGGACTTAAAAACCGTAATGGAGTTGTTTTGTGCATTCTTGTAATCGTAAATGAATGGAAGCAGGTGCAACTGAATAGGTATGTGTTTTCTTTTTTTGTCAATATAAATATCAGTTAGATTAGCATGATTGATGTGCACTCCTGACATAAATTAATAAATTACTGTTACTGTAACATTTTTTTTATTGCAAAACATTGTTCAAATATTGATGCTGGAATCTTAAATCTTTAAGTAAAAGCCAAACGTTCGCAAGTTTGGATCGCTAAATCTTGAATGACTGTCACGTCCAGCTTGTTTACTTTGAACCGGAAGACGCTCCTACTTTTGACGCAAGGCCTCATGGGGCGTAGGAAACTTGTGGATAAGATTTTTTTTTTTTTTTTTTTTTTTTTTTTTTTCCAAAATTATTTATTGTACAAATTTCACATATATTCAACAGATATAAATGTTTCACAGATAATGCTCTGAAGAGTTTCATATCATCATGAATCAATAACACTTTTACCTTAGTTATTATATATTGCGAACAGTAACATTCATATCAAAAATATTTAAAAAAAATATTTCCAGAAATTAGAGGAAAAAAAGAAAGGAAAAAAAAAAAAAAAAAAGGGTATACATGTATATTTAAATTAAAGAAGAGGAATTTAAGTCTTTGTAAATGTTTATAGTTCTGATTGCTTTGCGGTTTGACAGTCCTTGTAATGTTTCAAAATAAATCTTCATGTCAGCCTTGAAATGGGTGATATTAGGTATCCTTTCAGACCATTTACATTTGTGTATATGAAATTTACCAAGTAATATTATAAGATTTAACATAAACACATGACTCTTATCTATACCTTTTTTGTCATAATAAAAAATAACATCTCTTTTCTCTATATTAATTTGGATTCCACTTAACATATTAAATAAATATTCCACATCAATCCAAAAGAATTTAACATACATACAATCAAAAAAAAGATGTAAAATAGTTTCAGTATCCATTTTACAGAATACACAAGATTCAGAAAGATCATTTTTATATCTTTTTAGGAAATGGTTTGTTGGATAAATTTTATGTATTATTTTAAAGTATATTTCATTAACTTTATTATTGATACAGTATTTGTTGTTATAAGTCCAAATCAATCTCCAATTAATATTCTCAAAATGGTCATTCCAAAAGAATTTATGTCGAAATGTTGTAGGACAATGAATCAAACGTCTGAAAAATGTATTATTACATTTACTGTCATTAATATCAACACCGTTCAACAAGACCTCTTTTTTAAACGTTGATTGCTTGTGAGATTCACTGATGCCTTGCAGAAGTCTCAAAAAACCTGTTGGTATTGCATCAAATACGATGCTGTATTCTCGTGGAGATATTGGAATACAGAATGTCTGTAAAAATTCAGAATATGTAAATAAGTACCCCTTGTCATTTATCAATTGTGAGACCATTAAGATACCATTTTTAAACCAATTGTTATAGAAGATTGATTTATTCTTATATTTAATGATTTTATTATTCCAAATTAACTGTTTGTGGGGGGAAAAATTATGTTTGTATATAAGAAGCCAACACAAAAGAGCCTGTCTATGAAAATTGGATAACTGAATAGGGAGTTTGTTAACTTCAAAGTCGCATTTTAGGAGAAAATCTATACCACCAACTTTTTCAAAAATGAGGTTTGTAATTATATACCATAACTTATCTTTATGCTTAATATAATGTTTAATCCAGTTCAACTTGAAAGTTGTATTAGAAGTAGCAAAATCAAGGACGTTCAATCCTCCTTGATCATAAGAATTACATAAAATATTTTTATTTAAATAGTGAGGCTTGTTTTTCCATATGAAATTGAATAAGGTTGAATCAATTTTTTTTTGAAAAGATTTTGGTACATCTAATACTTTGGCAGGATAGACTAAGCGAGATAGCCCCTCAGATTTGGACAAAAGAACCCTACCTTTGAGTGACAAATCCCTCATGAGCCATATATCAAATTTCTTTTTAATTTTCAACATAAGGGGTTGAAAATTGGATTGCACTCTTTCTGACTGATTTTTACAAATATTGATACCAAGATAAGTTACCTCCTCCCTAACTGGAATACCTTCAAATTCGGTTAAAGGAATACTATTGTCTTTAAGTGGAAAAAGAGTACATTTTTTAACATTTAAAGATAAACCTGAAGCTTCAGAAAATATATTGAGACACTCTATAACTTTTTTAACCTGTGATATATCTTTCAAAAAAATTGCTGTATCATCAGCAAGCTGACAACTTTTAATTTCTTTTTCCCTAATTTTGATGCCTTGAAAAGAGTTATGATGTAAATGTAATGCCATTATTTGCATGACCAAGAGAAATAGAAAAGGGGCTGCCGGATCTCCCTGTTTTATGCCCCGGGAAATGCTAAATCTACGAGTAGTTCCCCAAGGAAGTTTAATTGAACTATTACAGTCACTATATAAAGTTTGTATCGCCCTTTTAAAGTATTGACCAAAACCAAAAACATCCAATAAATCAAATAAAAAATCGTGTTTCACAGTATCAAAGGCTTTATATATATCTATAAATAGAATGTAACTGTTATCTATTATGTAATCCTTATAATCTATTAAATCTAAGATTAACCGAATATTATTACTAATATGTCGTCCTTGCATAAAGCCGGACTGACTATCATCTATAATTGTATCTAAACACAACTTTATTCTTTGTGCAAAAATATGAGCAATCAATTTAGCGTCATTATTAATTAAGGTTATAGGCCTCCAATTGTCAAGAAGCAAACAATCCTTATTGGGTTTAGGTAACAATGTAATTAAACCTTGACACATAGTTGGGGGAAGCCTACAAGATTCTATAGCCTCCTTAAAAACCAATAATAAGAATTCAGAAATATAATCTTGAAATACCTTATAAAATTCACCTGTAAGGCCATCATTCCCTGGGGATTTATTATCTTTTAACTTACTGATGTTCTTTTTTAGTTCGTCAATGGATATATCTTGATCACAAAAGTCCTTCTGAGTTTCATCAATACCTTGAGCCACATTTTTTATATAAGAGAGGAAGTATGAGCTCTGATTACTGTTGTGTTCAGAGTATAGTTTCTTATAAAATTCTTCCACAAAATTAGAAATTTGTGGGGGGTCTTCAGAGAGTTGTTCATTAATTTTAAGTTTATATATACTATTAACACTAACATTTCTTTTTTCTAAATTATGAAAATATTTCGTATTCCTTTCACCATATTCTATCCATTTCCGTCTAGAACGAATAAAAGCACCCCGTGCTAAATTTTGATAGATATTGTCCAATTCAGATTGTAATTCAAATAAAATACTGATATCGGCTGGAGATTGCTCATTCTTTTCATAAATAGAAATTATTTTCTTCAGTATTCTATCTTGTCTCTGTCTTTTTTCCTTAGATAATTCTTTTCCCCTTTTGATTGCCATATTACGTATCTGAAATTTGGTATATTCCCAATGTTTGCCATATATTTCTTCTTTTTTTGCTTTTATTAAATTTTCATTTATAATTTTTTTGGCTTTTTCTTTGAAGATTTTATCACTCAAAAGTGTATTATTTAATTTCCAATAATTTGGTTTATATTTTATTGATTGATTCCTTATACATAATACTAAAGTAACCAAATTATGATCAGAAAATATTGAGGGTTCTATTTTGGCTTCTTCCACACTGTCTAGTAACTCATTTGAAATAAGCCAAAAGTCAATCCTGGATCTCTTAGATAAATCTTTGTTATTCCAAGTAAACTGGATTTGATCTGGATTTTTTAGTCTCCAAACATCACAACAGTTTAAATGCAGACAGAGATTATTAAATTCTCCGTAAGTGCCTCTTAAGGATCTTTGAGGTTGACAGTCTTTGGTGGGGTCACTTATGCAGTTCCAGTCACCCCCCAAAATTAATTTCGCATTAATGAAGGAATTCGATAAAGCATTTATCTGTTCTTCAAATTCAGCAAAAAGAAGTGTGTTTTTATGACTATTGTTATGACCATATATATTACCCAAAATGAAAATATCCTCCATAAATTCAGTAACTAAGATAATCCATCTTCCTGAATCATGAACTACATTTTTAAGGATTTTTCCCTGAAAGGATCCCTTTAATATGGCAACGCCAGCTGATTTACTGTTTCCATAAGCCATCCAGATATTATCTCCCCACTGATTTTTCCAGAAATTAAAATCTGAAGGTAAAGCGTGTGTTTCTTGTAGGAAATAAAAATCTGCCTTGAAAGTTTTACAAAATAAAAATACAGCTTTCCTCTTAATCTGATCTCGTATACCCCTCACATTGAGTGAATAAAGTGACAAAGACAAGTTGAAAAGTAGAACAAAAGTTGACTCAGAAGAAAGGAAAAAAACCCCCCTGAGTTTTAGGTGTATTAAGGAAACAAAATGATTTTCTACACCTTTTAAATACTAATTTGAACAAGCAAACAAGAGTTTATAATTCTCTGATCTTTGAACTTTCAAACATGATGTTTAACAGCACATCACTAGATGTAATTTAGAATACAACTAGATTTCTCAAAGAAAACAGTTTCCTTTAACATCAAGTCTGATCCATCATTACATTCTAATTTCTTTACCCTCAATGATGGCTTTGGCTCCGACGAAGAAGGCTTTTTTCCCTTGCTTTCGTGCCTCTTCAATCTGTGGCCACAGTTTAGTGCGTGTCTCTTTGTCCTTTGTAGTCAAGTCTTCGCCGAACTTTAACTTGTTTGTTTTGAGGAATTCCGAATTTTTTGCACATTTCCATACCTTTTCTTTGGTGGATCTGGATGTAAATCGTGTTATCACCGGCCGAATTTTACCATCCTCTCTCCGTCCGATCCTATGGCTTACATCAATTTGGCAACGAAGATTCTCTTCGGGGTCTTGAATGACTGCCTTGCAGATGTCAATCACACGCTGTTTAACGTCTTCTCCTTCCTGCTCTGTTAGGCCATACAGCCTCAGGTTCCATCTTCTGTGATAACGTTCCATCTCATTCAATCTGTCTTCCAGGCCTGTTATTTTCTTCTGATGATCATCACTTGCCTTCTTAACCGTTGTTATTTCTGTTTTCATGTCTTGCAGTTCGTTGAAAAGAAACTCCGATGATTCCTTTAAAGCTTCGATGCTGTCTGCATTTTTCTTTATAAGACCTGCAAGACTGTCTGCATTTTCTTTTATTTTTTCAGCCACAAGCCTCACGATGTTATCTTGCAACTCGGACAGTGTAGGTTCAGCTTTCCCTTTCTTTGCGGCCGGAGTGCATGGAGCTGAATCAGGGAGAGGGACAACTCCTCCGTCGGAAGTGTAAGAATGTATATCAGCTGCTTTAACAACTTCCATTACATCCTCAGTCAAATCTTTGTTTTCTCTGGTGAATGAAAGAGTCTTGTTTATCTTTTTACCTTGGTCTCTTGGTCTTTTCTCGGTCATCTTTGATTTTTTTTTTTTTTCCCCTCAATGTGCTAATTAGTCTGTTTAACTCAAACACACTTCGAAAATATGTCCAAAATCGTCCTTGTACCAAGACAACAACGTAAACATATAATTCCAGTTGTTTGCACTGATCGAATTTAACTTTTAAGGTGAGAAAATCATTAATTGCTCTTTAGCTTTGAATATCGCCAACTGTTCCGGCCGCCATCTTGTTGGCCTCCCAACTTGTGGATAAGATATGCAATGGAAAAGTTAAGCATCTGCGTCAGCGCTCCGACGGACTCGCTTTCAACTTTGCACTAAGCGCTATGGGCGGGATGATCGCCTGCACGTCGATCCGTGAGCGCTGATTGGCTGCTGTTCTGGATGCTGCGTGCCAATCAATCTCGGCAAAACAGAGGGATTTAAATCAGAAGGCATATTATTCTTATGAATATAATTTTAACAAGTGCGATGCACTTTCAACAGCTTTTCTCAGAAATCGCCTACTGCACCTGTAAATATAGGCTTGGTCTAGATCTTAAGTGAGGTAAGCTATATCATAAATATTAACATACTTTGCTGCAGTTTTTTTTGAGAAAAACTATGAGTTAGAAAAATGTTTTCCTGTTTATACTACCGGTTTATGAGTTTGAATTAAATAAATATGCTAACGGCCGCACCCCTGCTGCGATACCGCACTTGCACCCATTGTCTTCCTAGCAGGAGGAGCAGGCATATTAATTTATCAGCTTAGTTTATGAAATTAGTAAAAATGTTTGTATGCTTGAGGACACTTAAGTTAACACACTCAGAAATGCTTTTGAATTAGAAACCTATGAACTGACAGTCCTCGATTAAATTCGAGTGCACGATTTAAAAAAAAAAAAAATCCTTGATTACAATTTCCCCGTGTCAATTAACCGGCAAAATACCGGAAGTGACACATTCCATGGATGAGAATCCATGAACCGCATTATTAGACCGTTTTCTAAGGCTGCACGCTACATTAAAACCATTTAAAACTCATAATATACCAAAGTGCTATTGTGAATTCACAATGGCTGTGATTAAATTAAACAAACTCTGGGTTTAATATGCGCTCTAATTATTTACATGCCTGTAGGTTACGTACATCTCAGAGTGGCTCTGTTCACAGTAAATTCTGCTCCACACAAACTCAGTCTTTATAGTATTGGGTTTATTTGGGTTTCCGATAATGTGCATTTGGTAACGCATATAAAGTCTGATGCGCTTTGTGTTTCATATAGCCTTTCATGTTGCTTTGTTATCATTTACATGTGTGGAGCCCATCTCAAAGTCCATCTCTGCATATGCTGGGAGTTTTGGTTGCTTAACGTTCATCTGGGAAAGCAATTTGCGCCATTTCATCAAATAAGGTAAATCATTTATAAATTCAGAAAATAAATAAATAAATAATCTAACTGCATAAGTGCACTCTTTTATAATTGTGTATGTGGCTGTGTTCAGAATGAACAAATCCTCAAGCTCATGTGAAATAGTATAAACCTATCTTCACCTGAAGTGACTCTGATTAACTTCAAATAAATCTCAGCTGTTCACAAAAGATTTTTCTGACATTTTCTTGGTTGCATGCTATTACAAGAGCCATGGGCCACAAAAGCTTATGAAACATCAACAAGATCTCATCGTTGAAAGGTATTGCTCAGGTGAGGGTTATAAAAAACTTTCAAGGAATTAGGAACACAGTAAAGACAGTCATCAACAAGTTTAGAAAGAATGGCACAACAGTGACATTACAAAGAACAGGGCATTCATACAAAATTGATGAGAAGACAAAGAGAAAACGGGTCAGGGAAGCTGTCAAGAGGCCTAAAAGAGCTGCAGCTCTTTCTGGCAAGTACTGTTTGCTCCCTACAAACTGACAATCTCCCTATTCTCCATCTCTGGGCTATGGGGTAGGGTGGCAAGATGCAAGGTTTTTCTGACTAAACAAACAAACAAAAACATCCAAGCCTGGCTAAACTCTACAAAAAAGTATATCCAGGGTCCCAAAACCATGTGGGAAAATGTGTTATGGTCTTATCAGACCAAAATTGAACTTTTTGGCCAAAATTGTAAAAGGTATGTTATAACAACACAGCAAATCAGCAAAAGAACACCATACGGTGAAGCATGGTGTTGGCAGCATCATGCTTTGGGGCTGCTTTTCTTCAGCGGCTTCTGCATCTTTAGTGAAGCTGGAGGGAATCACAAATAGCTCCAAGTACCAGTCAGTTTTGGCACAGAACCTTCTGGTGTCTGCTAGAAATCTGAAAATGAAGAGAACAACATGACAATGACTAAAAAACACATCTAAATCAACAAAAGAATGGCTTCTGTAAAGAAAGATTAATGTTTTGGAATGGCTCAGCCAAAGCCCAAACCTGAATCCTACAAATCTGTTAGGTAACCCAAAGAGGGCCGAAATAGGAGATGCACTCGCAATTGTAAATTTTACATTAAAAGCACAAAAGTTCTGATGATTTAACTACGAAGCGCAGCATCTTGTTCCTGCTTTATCAGGGAACAGGGTTACAGTCAAGTAACCCGAGACATTCCCTTTCAAAAGCTACACTCAATTCTGCACCTTGCGCAATGGGAACGAGAATACCCGCGCCGCCGCACTGTGGGTGTCTGGACCCATCACGGTTGTGTAGTGTGTGTGCTCACAAGCATGGAAAAGGTCTCAGACATGAGCTTGTGATGTTGACTCAAGGACGTGAGAGCCCGGAGTAACATGAACATCCAAACTATAAAATCTTACACAATGAATGTGTGCAGAGAGGACCAGCCTGCCGCATCACATACTTGCTGCAAGGGGCCACCCCTTGCCAAAGCTTGGGAGGAAGCAACCCCCCTGGTGGAATGAGCCCTAATTCCTAGAGGCGAAGCCTGACCGCGTGGCTCATAGGCTAGAGAAATGGCACCCCTCATCCAATTTGACCTCCATAGCAGATGAAGAGTTGCTCTGACTTAAGCCAATGGCAAGTGCGGTGGATGTAAGCCTGAAGAGCACGGACTGGACCGGTCTGTGAAGTCTCTCCTGATCTGGTGTTGTGAACGGCGGAGGGCAGAAGGCTTCAGGAGTGACCGGATGTACGGTCAAGAAAGGAACCTGAGGCAGGTAGTCAGGATGAGGATGCAAGATCGCTTTCACCATTCCTGGGGCAAAGTCTAAGCAGGATGGCGAGATGGACAGAGCCTGCAAATCCTCAATTCTTTTCAAAGAAGTGATAGTCATAAGAAAAAACATTTTCAGAGTTAGAAGCTTGTCAGAAGCTGACTCGAGTGGCTCAAATGGGTCTCAACCAGACCCTCAAGGACTATAGCTAAGTCTCATGAAGGGATCTTGGTTCTAACAGGAGGCCTTAGCTGCCTGGCCCCACGAATGAAGTGGGCGAGCAGAGGATGCTTCCCCAGTGGCACCCCGTCAATCAAGGCGTGGCAAGCCGATAAAGCAACCACATAAACCCTGAGATTGGCGGGGCATGTGCCTGCTGATTCTACTCCCCCATCAATATCCTCTGTCTGGACAGTAGAACTGCTCCCACATTGAGATATCTGGGGATATAATTCGCCCTGAGGGACAGGAACTTGTCCTGAACCCAAAGCAGAATGTGCTGCACTTGCCTGTTCAGATGGTGCAAATGCAGACCACCCATGTGATTTGTATTAGAGGCTACCGCAATGATGTCCACCCGCACTAGGACATGGTAACCCATTAACTGGTGGAGGAAGTACTTCAGGGCCAGAAATACAGCCATCAATTTTAGGCAATTGATGTGCCAATCGAGATGGTGACCTCACCATATCCCTTGGGCACCTAAGACCGCTCCCCAGCCCATACGGGAAGCATCTATTGTTAGCATCTTGCAACGTCAACACAACTAGAGTGGGACCCAATGTGAGGAACTGGCGTCTGAGCTACATAGAAAGGGAACCTTTGTCCAGAAAAGATTCTCTTGTGACAGCAGATACACCTGCTCCGGTTTCACGGTAGTGGGGACCATTCCGTTGAAATGAGGAAGGCAGTGTACTCCTTTTTCTACTGTCTTTAGAACCCAAGGAAAGATACCCGGCAGTAGCTTCCATGCTGCCAAGGTCTCTTTAAAGGGGTACCACTTTTAGTACTTCCTATTGGGGGGATGTTGAATGTTCAACTTTCCTGGATGATAACAGGAAGCGACAGAACATCCAACATTTCGCTGCGGCCCCCCGAATCACCAGAGGTGGCAGGGATGTTACAGTGGTTTTGTGAGGATGCTGAGACACAGCTGTTTGATGTATTTTTACGTGCCCCATCGCAAGGGGGACACCCCCACAGACCTGGGGGCAAAGCCATCAGGACTTCTTCTTCTTAGAGATGATAGTCCTGATGTCAGGTCTTTCTGAGACTGCTGAGAGTGACGCGCCGGTCCCCAGTCATTAAGAGGGGGAGCGTGACTCATCACATACTTGCTTTTGAGCCTTTCAGATCAGTCTGGTTTGCCTGTCACTGACTGAAACGCCTTCCCCACCAGCGTGTCCTGCACGGCTTGGTGGGGAGCGCTGACTTTTTAAGTGAGGATGGGCTTCCAATAAAGAGATAGCCAGCGAGTGTCTTTTCATGCTGTGAAAATTCACATTCCATTCCAACAGAAAACACGAGATTCAGTGTGCTCTGCCCGAGTTAGGCAAAAGGACATCGCGATCTGGAGAGAGAGCAAGCGATAGGGATGGACCCGTCTCTCACTCCTCGGCCAGATCGTGCGAGCCCCACTACTCGCATTGTGGGTGCTACCCCTTCAAATTAAGCAAAGCGAACTCAAGGCAGTTTAACTGAACGTTTCACAACGCTCGCACTCACCGTGCTCAAACACAAGGGCAGCATGCTCTTCCCCCAAACACACAAGCAAAACTGGTGTGTGTCATATTCAGGCATAGGCCGTGAACACGGATACACACACCTCTTAACTTCTGCCAAGCTTGTCACACACAATGTGCATTCCAATGACGTCACCATCTGAGGCTGTCAAGTTCGATGTCAGTTTCACTGACGTGTTATACACAGTATTCACAGCTGGTCATACAAAAAAGTATTCCCATAGCGCAAAGTGCAGCATTGAGTGTAGCTTTCGAAAGGGAACAAAAACTTTTACCAGTTCTTCAACATGTGACTAAGGACATACCATTCCAAGGTGTGTTGGCCCAGATACCAGACAGTCATTATGTGTACTGTCATGTGTTATATGTTTTCTTTTAATTGGAGATGAAATTTCTGTGCCATAAAAAATGTATGATTCCTCCTGGAAGCTTGTTTTAAGTATTTGTACAAAACCCAATGACTAAATCCCATGACTTTCCTCCAGATTGCTTTGTACCAAAATTGTGTCTAATGGTGTGATGCCTTGTCTAAACAATGAGGTAGCAACAAGATATTTTGTCTTACCTAAAACAGTTGGGTTAAAAATGACCCAACAGATAACACAGATAACAGATAATACATTTCAATATGCCACAAAGTACCAAACATATTAGAAACACGTTATATAATGCAACACTTGGCTAAGTGCTAATGTATGCGATTAACGCCACAAAACAGGAAGTTGTTGTAACTCAGGCATACAATGTCCGATCTGCTCCAAACTTCACATGTTTGATAATAGTCCTGACCTGAAGACATCTACATGGCAATATTCAATTACGGTCAAAGCGCCACCTGTTGGCAGAAGGAAGTGTGGCACTTTTAAATGACTTTGTCATAATTCTCCTGTATTTACTCACTTTCATGCATGTCACCCACTGTTCACAAGGCCATCGGGTGGCGGTGAGCCCGGGTGCGAGGGCCCTTTCATCGCTGCTTGCAGCTTTAATTATTATTATTATTATTATTATAATTAACACATCTAAAGACATATCTATATTCCTTGGTGTTTGGATGAACTGTATTTTGTGTACTTTAATGTGTACTTTGTTTTGGTTATTTGTTTCTTTTGGCTATGTGTTTTTTAACTTTAGTTAATGCACTGACAAACATTGAACTGCTGTATTTTTATTAACTAATGTTAACAAAGATTATCAAATACAGTAACAACTAGATGAGTAAAGTTCGTAGACAAACTTTAAGTTGGCTTGAAAAAGCCTAGCCAGAAAGTCTGGAGTAGTTTTAAAAGCTTGAAGTTTGAAGGTTTTCAGTTTGAAATAGTTTAGGTTTTAGTTTAGTAGTTTAAAAGCTAGATAGTGTGTGTGTGTGTGTGTGTGTGTGTGAATGAGTGAGTGTGAGTGTGTGAGTATGTGAATGTGAGTGAGTGAGTATGTGAGTGAGTGTGAGTATGTGAGTGTGTGTAGTTAGATAGTTAGTAAGTTAGATATAGTTAGTTAGATAGTAAGTTAGTTACATAGTAAGTTAGATAGATAGTTAGTTAGATAGTTAGATAGTCAGTTAGATAGATAGTTAGTTAGTTTATGAGTTTGAATGAGTTTAAATGGCTTATAAATAGTACATTGAATGGCAGCTTCATTGAGTCTAATGGGCTTCAGTTTGTTTAGATTTGAATTTGTAACAGTTGGAGGTTGATGGAATGTTCAGATTTTCAATGTAAGTCTATGGGAGTTTTTCCGAGTTTTGATCAGCATTTTTAGGAAAACTGTAAGTCGGATCAGTTTGAAAAGATATAGCAACCCGAGTCAGAATAGTCTGAAGGTCTGAGCCGAGTTTGGTGGCTGTATCTTTAAAGCTCTAGGAGGAGATACTGTTCAAATTTTTGGTCAGAAGAATAATAATAAGTTTATATAGCAGATCAGTAAGTTGGCTTTGTCAAGCCAGCTTAAATATATTGCTCATGGTTAGTTCACGTTAGTACATTAACTAGTGTTAACAAATTAACCTTATTGTAAATTGTTACCATTATTATTATTATTATTGCTGCTAAATAAATAATAATGTACAGCAAGTATATTGAAAATGCTTTATTTCCATTACATTTAAAGTTGTAAACACTTCTATTAATTTAAGTTTTTGGTTGCAATTGTGTTATTAATTATTTCCTTAGGTTACGTGCAATTATGTTTCAATTTACAAGAATCACGAACAAACAAACAAACAAACAAACAAAAAAAGCTGGTGCAGACAATTTAGGACTTTCTTTAGGCCATTATGCAAAAGGCTGATGTAGGCAGATGTAAGTTTTATTGAAAAGGAGGAGGTTTTCTTGATAAGAGGTACAAAGAGCTTCAGAGTGAGGATCAACATAAGGGTGGTGTAGGGATTCAAACACAAAAGAGATGCTATAGGTTATTTTGTGAAACTGTCAACACAGGAATCTCCGAAGGGATACCTTTAGTTGGTGAACATCATTTATATGTAAAACTATATATATGATTATATATAAATGATTTTATTTACAAGTGTTGTGCTTGTGTTTTTTTCCCCCAATTTAAATCATTGAATCTATTTCTAAATATTGCTTTATCTAAGTAGTCTATTTAGATCAATCAATATTCAGAAACAGGTGCAGTTATTTTTCTAAATTTTATTTATTCTCTTGATTGAAATAAAAGAATGCTTGGTAAATTTATTTTTAATATGAGGCATAATCATTGCCTACAATTGCCACTGCAGCTAATTTTTTCATGTGCAGAACAAAGTGAATCAAACAGTTTAATCAACACCCCAACAACAACCTCCCCCTCACCCCAGGAACCCAGCCCCCCAAAAAACTGTACATGCCCCCTCACTTTGTGAGCTCTGGCGCCAACCCTACTGTACTTTAATCTGAAGCAGAAAATATGGGTTAAAAAAGCGTGTTTTCACAACGATGCCATTAAACATTAAAGAACCATTTTCAACTATAAAGAACCTTTTAGGCAATGTAAAGTCTCCATGGATGTTAAAGGTTTGTCATGGAACCATAAATGCCAATAAAGAACCTTTTTTAAGAGTGTAGTTTCTCTTACTATTATTTATTACTGAAGGTAAATTAGTCAAATACAGAGCTTTGACTTTGAAGTTTAAGTAATAGTTTAATTTGGATCTGAGAAATATGGAAATATTATTTCAAAGTTCTACTTTGGGTGGAGGCACGATGATCAACAGTGTTTTCAGTGTTTTCTAGAAAACATGTTTTGTCTAGCAACAAATAGTTTCATTTTCTATTTGTTAGAAAAAAGAAAAGTAATTTAATCATTCAATCATAAACAAGACTGCCTAAACTGGTTCAGTTAAGATCACACGCCCTCATATCCCGCATCCTTACTATAAAAGATGCAATTCCAATGATTTTTACCCCGCAAACCAGACAGTCATGGAGTCGAGAGCCTTCTGTCTGCTGTTACTCTGCTGTTGCATCAATATCTGCAACCTTTATCCACTCATTCATCCTAGTAATGGGCTCAATGCATGCCTGAAAAACCCATCTTCAATAGCGCTGGAGGTTCTACCAGGTGGAGGCTGGGATAACCTGCGCAACATAGACATGGGACGGGTGATGAATTTGAGCTATTCCCAGTGTCAGACCACAGAAGATGGTGTCTATATCATTCCAGATGAAGTCTTTGTCATTCCACAAAAAGTGAGCGGAGTGGAAACAAACTCTGAGATTATCATGTCATGGATGGACCAGACAAGCTCCACTTCAAGCTCCATAAATGCAGATGCTTCCTTTCTTGTGGTGCTCAATGGAAAATTCTCTAAAGAAAGCCAACGTATTAAAACTCACCAAGTGAAAGAGAGTGCTGTAACAGCACGAGTTCAAGTAAGTCACAACAACAGTTTAACAAAGTTAACAAAAAAGCAGAAAATAATTTTATATAGCTTCAATTACAGAAACTCATTACTAAAAATGTGGACTTTTTTAGATAATATAATATATAATAATATTTAATATGACCTATTTTTTAATTTTTTTCACTTATTGTTATGACTGTGCATTAGGCTTGCTACGGTAGTCGGTGTTACCGGTGTTCAGTCGCAACACCGGTTTCATCACTTGCCCACCGCGGCACCAAGGTTAATTTTTTTTTCCACGCGTTAAAAATATTTGCATTTAATGCAATTAACGTAGTATCCGTTTTCTGCGTTATATGATCAAGCTCTTATTCATGCTAATGCTTTTAAACCATTCAAGCGCGACAAGGCAAAAGAGAACAGGCTGTCTGTGAATGTTCTGCCTATGTGACACGCACACACACACATCGCGCGCGCGCACCAGTATCGAGTTCTCTTCTGCCCTTAACGAAGCATAACACACACAAATTATGCCAAAATGTCCGTTTTGTCGAGTGTTTTTCAGTAAGAGTAACCCACCATTCAAGCAATTGCCGTTAATTTGAAAGTGAAAGTCGGCCTTTCCGTTACAAAACATCGAAAGCTCAGCCGAACAGCTGATCATAGCTGTACAAGGCGAGTTTTTATTTTTCATGTCAAAAACATTCCTCGTCGCGAAGAGCGCAGTTCATGGTTGCATAGCAATGACAGACGCCACGGGAGCTCAAGCGCTTTGGAAACAAGGAGAAAGCGACGTGGCCGCGCTTTCCACGCGTTTTTAGACGTGATATGTGAACGGCCCCATAAGCTGTTTAAAAAAAAAAAAAAAAAAAAGAGAGGTAGAGGCCTATGTCGATTAACCGGTGGGAAAATGTTCACCGTCACATCCCTACTGTGCATAAAATATAGATTCAGAAAACCTAAACAATTTTCATTTTTCATTGTGATTGGTAATTTAATGTTAGTATTTATACATTTTTTTTAAAGGGGTCAACTGCGTTGGTTTATTGTTTTATAATGTTTCCTGGGGTGCACTTAATAATGTTAGTATGCTTTTTACATCCAAAATTGTCATAATTCATGAATAAAAGGCATTTTTCCTACCCTGATTTTAGCCTCTAAATTGAACGCTCCGTTTTAAGGGGCGTGTCTGCTGTGAGACTTCAGTGTAAACGCCCACTGCTGTGATTGGCTAGCATCTTTGCATATCTAAATATCCAAATATTACTCTCTCTTTTAGCGCGTTTTTACTATTACAGCTCTAAGGTTAACTAATCGTGAAAAGTGTTGCATTATATTTAGATCGTGGCATGAAAGGTTGCAGAGATGAACATTGTAGCCGATCACAGACAATGTTGAGCGCATGAAAGCAGTGATCTCGTCATTGCAACTCAATTTCTGTACACTAACAAATGCTTTCATCTTCACTAACAGTGCAAACGCGATGTAACTAAAAGATTCGTTGAATAAAACGGGAGTTTTGCGCGTCAGTCACTGATAAACACGCTGTTTGATTGACAGCTTCAGCACGCGCTGCTCCAACGATTACAAAGGGGGCTTTCTTTGAGCTTTCTTTATATAATTTGATCACCGTTAAATAACAGATTATTTTCATCCTACTAAGAGAAACAACGCAAGTTGACGTTTAGTCACTGGTTTGATTTACTGACACACAGACAAAAACATCTGACTGTACATGAATCATTAATATCAGATCAGGCATTAGAATTAACACAGTTACTTACATGTTGTTGCGTTACTGTCAAGTCCAGGCACTGCACAATATTTTGTAATTCTCAACGACATGTTTATTGCTTGGTAGCTTAGTACCACATATGTTACTTATGCGCGATTCGGTGGGCGGGGCTATACAGGCAGGGATGAAGTAGGCGTTGATCTTATTCTGCAGAGGAGGTGCTTGCTGCCCTTTGACGTCATAGATCCCCACTTTGTAAATCCTGTCGTTTTCTGGGTCTGGTGTCAATTAAAGCTTTTATTGGACTAACAAGGAAGTTTTCAGCTCTAAAACTTACAGGATATTCTTATAGTATGATGACCTCTTATATGTCAAAAGCTCAAGGAAAATTTGATTTCTCATGTCATGACCCCTTTAATGCCATGAAATGTATTTGATTTGTAAAGGTGTATATGTTTGAAGGGTTTTGAAATAAACTGTCTTTTGTTTGTTTGTTTTTTTCAGGTCCGTAACCATCTGTACACAGTAAAGGCATATCCCAACTTCCCTCTGGACTCCCGCTTTGCTCAACAGGCAGAGGAAATCACAGACGCTATTAAGAACAATCAAACACGTCTAGCAACATATCTGTCAGAGAAACTCATACTTGATTATGGTACTCATGTCATCACAAGTGTTGATGCTGGTGCTACTTTGGTGCAAGAGGAATATCTAAAAACATCTTATATCCAGAGGAATCTGTTAGAATTGTCTTCTATTTCTGCTTCAGCAGGCGGTTCCTTCTTTGAAAAAGTTAAATTTGATATTGGTGCCAGTACATCCCAGGGAACCTCTAAAACCAGTGGTTATCAGGGTAACATCACATATTCTTTCATCCAGAGCCATGGTGGAGCTTTATTCTACCCAGGCATCACTCTGCAGAAGTGGCAAGAGAGTACGCTCAATAATCTGGTGGCTATTGACCGCTCTGGCCTGCCGCTGCACTATTTTCTTAATCCATCCACACTCCCAGACCTCCCAGCACCAACAGTAA
The DNA here is from genome assembly GCF_019924925.1 of Ctenopharyngodon idella. Taxonomy (NCBI): domain Eukaryota; kingdom Metazoa; phylum Chordata; class Actinopteri; order Cypriniformes; family Xenocyprididae; genus Ctenopharyngodon; species Ctenopharyngodon idella. Next base: position 14,258,298 of record NC_067226.1, read on the forward strand.
ATGAATTAGCATTGTTAGTTTCTCAGGCTGCAGAGAAATACTATAAAGTAAATACCATTCCAGGGTGTATAAATCCAGATTCCAAAAACTTCAACTTCCAGGCAAATGTAGATGATGCTTCCTGTGAAGGACCAGTCACCAATCTTAGCTTTGGTGGCATTTACCAACGATGCACTCCATTGACATCAGATGGAAATACCATCTGTGATGAGACAGCACAAAAAAACCCAGCCACTGGTGATTATTCTTGCCCTGTGCAGTACAACACCACCCTGTTACGCTCTGAGACAGTAGAAAAAGGTTATACTCGTAATGAGTGCCAAAAGTCCTGTAAATCATGTGGTTTCTTATGGTTGTCTACTTGTTGTGACCAAACATGTAATGATGTTTATTATGTCCGTCGTGCAAAAGTGGACACCTACTGGTGTCCCACAACTCAGAAAACACCTCTGAACTCTGGATACCTCTTTGGAGGTCTATATGGATCATCTTTGCAAAACCCATTTACCAAATCTTACAGCTGTCCTTCAAATTTCTTTGTCCAAAAATTTTTGTCTAGTGGCATGACAGTTTGTCTGAGCAATGACTATGCGACAGCAACAAAATACTCTGTGCCTTTTGGTGGCTTCTTCAGCTGCCAGTCTGGCAATCCTTTTGCAATGGGTCAATCTCGCTGCCCACCTCAGTTCAGCCAAAATCTTGCTGCCATCAGTGATGGCTGTCAGATTTTATACTGTGTCCAGTCCGGTGTGTTCAGTGGTGGTCAGATAAAACCTGTCCGCCTCCCACCATTCACAAGCCCACCACTTGTTGGCATGACTGCGACAAACTCTGTAGCTATAATGACAGAAGGTAATCTTTCCTGGGTGAGAGTTGGACAAACAAAGACTTGGCAACTGGCAAATCCTGTCGAAATAAATCAAATGTTTGCGACATCTGGAGGAGAAAAGGAGGGTGTAACCTGTGGTCTGATAGCTTTGATTGCTCTTGTGGTGTCAGGAACTCTTTATTAAAACAAAGAGGTGATCTTACTTCGAGATTTCATTAATTACATTACATATAATTGATTTCTTTAGCATACGCTTTTATTCAAAGCTACTTACGAATGAGGAAATTGTGTACTGTAACAGTAATCACATTGATTGGCATGTGGTGATGGGTATGAGGAATGTGCAGCTTTTTCCCCCTTCTCATTATTATCATTATCCTAAGCAATACAGATTTATATTTCATGAATGAAAAACACAAATCAATAAATATATTACCTGTGACCTCCTGCTTGAACTGTTTTTTTATTTTATTATTTTTCACTTTCAACACATTTATTTTTGCATAATGTAAAAAAAAAAAAGAAGAAGAAAGAAATAGCAATAGAAAAGGAGTGTGGCTCATCTTGTTCTTTTAAACAAACTGACATAACATGCTCCCACAGAATGTGCACAAAAGTTTTATGTAACTTAATCAAGAGCATACATACAGGTGCTGGTCATATAATTAGAATATCATCAAAAAGTTGATTTATTTCACTAATTCCATTCAAAAAGTGAAACTTGTATATTATATTCATTCATTACACACAGACTGATATATTTCAAATGTTTATTTCTTTTAATTTTGATGATTATAACTGACAACTAAGGAAAATCCCAAATTCAGTATCTCAGAAAATTAGAATATTACTTAAGACCAATACAAAGAAAGGATTTTTAGAAATCTTGGCCAACTGAAAAGTATGAATATGAAAAGTATGAGCATGTACAGCACTCAATACTTAGTTGGGGCTCCTTTTGCCTGAATTACTTCAGCAATGCGGCGTGGCATGGGGTCGATCAGTCTGTGGCACTGCTCAGGTGTTATAAGAGCCCAGGTTGCTCTGATAGTGGCCTTTAGCTCTTCTGCACTGTTGGGTCTGGCATATCGCATCTTCCTCTTCACAATACCCCATAGATTTTCTATGGGGTTAAGGTCAGGCGAGTTTGCTGGCCAATTAAGAACAGGGATACCATGGTCCTTAAACCAGGTACTGGTAGCTTTGGCACTGTGTGCAGGTGCAAGTCCTGTTGGAAAATGAAATCTGCATCTCCATAAAGTTGGTCAGCAGCAGGAAGCATGAAGTGCTCTAAAACTTCCTGGTATATGGCTGCGTTGACCTTGGACCTCAGAAAACACAGTGGACTAACACCAGCAGATGACATGGCACCCCAAACCATCACTGACTGTGGAAACTTTACAACGTGGATTGTGTGCCTCTCCTCTCTTCCTCCAGACTCTGGGACTCTGATTTCCAAAGGAAATGCAAAATTTACTTTCATCAGAGAACATAACTTTGGACCACTCAGCAGCAGTCCAGTCCTTTTTGTCTTTAGCCCAAGCGAGACGCTTCTGATGCTGTCTGTTGTTCAAGAGTGGCTTGACACAAGGAATGCGATAGCTGAAACCCATGTCTTGCATACGTCTGTGTGTAGTGGTTCTTGAAGCACTGACTCCAGCTGCAGTCCACTCTTTGTGAATCTCCCCCACGTTTTTTAATGGGTTTTGTTTCACAATCCTCTCCAGGGTGCGGTTATCCCTATTGCTTGTACACTTTTTTCTACCACATCTTTTCCTTCCCTTCGCCTCTCTATTAATGTGCTTGGACACAGAGCTCTGTGAACAGCCAGCCTCTTTTGCAATGACCTTTTGTGTCTTGTCCTCCTTGTGCAAGGTGTCAATGGTCGTCTTTTGGACAACTGTCAAGTCAGCAGTCTTCCCCATGATTGTGTAACCTACAGAACTAGACTGAGAGACCATTTAAAGGCCTTTGCAGGTGTTTTGAGTTAATTAGCTGATTAGAGTGTGGCACCAGGTGTCTTCAATATTGAACCTTTTCACAATATTCTAATTTTCTGAGATACTGAATTTGGGATTTTCCTTAGTTGTCAGTTATAATCATCAAAATGAAAAGAAATAAACATTTGAAATATATCAGTCTGTGTGTAATGAATGAATATAATATACAAGTTTCACTTTTTGAATGGAATTAGTGAAATAAATCAACTTTTTGATGATATTCTAATTATATGACCAGCACCTGTACACACACACACACACAATCACACATATGGGTAAATGGAGAGTGAAATTTAATGAATGAAACTGAAACAGAAACAGGGGAATGAAGCTATGGAAACGCATCAGTTAAACACCTGAACAGAACCATCAGCACCATCCTTTATAACAAGGAGTTATACAATACTAAACCTCTAAACCTCTGTTTATTTAGGTAAATGTACAATATGCAATGCCTTAGCCGTTGAACGAGCGTTCGCCTCCTTAGTTTTTCCTGTATCGTCTAATGTTAGTTAATTATTGTTTCCCCTGCATCTTGGTTTATTGTTAGATTTTCATTTTTGTTTTGTTGATTAATACATTTAAAATGGATGTTAATAGATCTGCCTCTCTGGAAACACCTGCCTTGCCCTGCTGTAACAAATATAAATTAGCGTAAGTATAGATCTTATGTGAGCTCTGTGGTTTTTGGTGGCAAAAATTAACATACTGTGTTTATCACAGTGTAAGACTTGATTTTCCTGCTAAGACAAAAACTGAGATCAAGCACCCTGCAATAAAGCAATAAAGCTTATCTGGAGAGAAGATCTCAAAGAAATAGCATAGGACAACGCCTTGCCCTCACACATCTACAGGAGGCAATGGCCCTCCCCCCAAAACACACACACCCTCCTTCCTTTCCCCCTGACTCAAGTCACTGAAAGTTCTCCAAGAAGTATAATGTATCTGGTGTATCTATTGTTTATTCCTTTCATGTTTGGTATCATTTTAAATGTCTCAGTGCGATTGGTAAAATGGTCTCAATTTCACAGCAGTCACTGGTATTATGACGAAGATTAAAAACTAAGGAGAATTCTGTCCTCCTTTTGGGTGGTGTCACTTGTGAAAACCCACTCCTCTCCCCCCAAAACAGGTGTTGGTGTAATAAAAATTTACAATCCTTTTGTTCTGGTCTTGGTATATAAGGTAAAGTGCAAAGCAGTCAGGGGGGATTTTCTGTAGCCAGAAGCCCCCACACAGTGGTGGACAAGTGTCTTCAAACACTAATCCACCACTGTGTGCATGTGCATTTCAGTTGATGTTATGCATTTATTATTTCTGAATTGGCTTCTAATTGTCCAACTATGAAATTGACATGATACATTTTTACTTGACAAATAAAATGTTATATTTGATTTACTCTGGATTCTTCTGAAATCATTATGACCAGTAGATTATGGAGTCCGTCATTTCCGTAAATCTGCGTCAGGACAGGCCAAGCCAGAGAGCCCCATGAAAGGAGCATATTGGCACATCATGGGACTTTTTGAGTTTGTCTGTTATTGAATTAGCAAGTTGCAGTATCGTGACTAAGAAAACTGTATTTTTGTATGAACAAGCATGTGGCGGTTCGACTCAAATGCATTAGTTAACTCTGCATCCTCTGACTAGATCATAAACTGGCGAATTTATGTCCGTGAGAACGCAGTCGGCCGATGTGAATTTCTCTAAGCGATGATGAGACCGTAATGAACGAATAATTGAAATTATGAGATACCCAGAATAATCAAAAATCAAAATTAATACATAACAAATGATTAATTTCCAATTGGGAACAAAACCTAAGAGTAATAATCATTTAAAATTGGAGTCAGATTAAACGAGTGAAATTAAGTGAACTTCACAGATGCGCTGAAAAGGCATACACGCGTTAACCTTCGCCCAGGCCGTCGGATTCCGTTTTTGGGCCGATGCGGGGTTCCTTACAACAGTAGCCTATTATCTTCTATGATTTTCAACACACATAACTCTGTTAAAATCAAAGAAAATTTAGTTTAGGGTTTCATGACGCTTTAAGATTTTGAATGGACCACTTGCACAACTACCTTGTTCTACTTATTACTCAGGCATTTCTAGAAACAGTGTTCAGTGCACCTACAGACAGTTAAAGTCCATGTAGAGCAATATTTAAATATGTGTTCTGAGTTTGTCACACCACAGAAAAATGTGTTATTAACCACCCAGCCAAATTTGAATGATTAAAATCCACCAAGTAAATAAAATAAGTTACCAAAATCTTGAAAAAATAAGCAGTATTCTCTGCTCTCAAATGCTGGTGGCGTGTCTGCTCTGAGTGCTGAAACCATGCCCACTGACGGGAAACACACAAAGCAACACTCATTGGTGGGCACGTACTACCGATGATGGCACCAGATGAAGGCCGGGATGGGAGATAGTTGGTCCAGCACCATCACCAGTAACAGCGGATTATCAGTAAATCCCAGTTGTCTCCGATGAAAGTTTGTAAAAAAATGTTCACTGCAGAGGCGGGTGTTGGTCTTCAGCTCTCCATCAGCTCTCTTCTTGATATCATCGTTTTTAGGAAATTTAAATGAGACCGAGCTGTTTTATAAATTATATGAAGAAATAGTCGAATCACAGCAATCCTATTGGCCGGCGACAGGCTATCATGTAATACTAGCGCGACCAGAAAGTATATAAGGGACGCCTAGAGAACATGTCATCCACTTTTCGTCTGAAAGGACTGTATAGCAGGCAGTCCAGAGGCATGGCAATGAGACGCAGTGTCTCGTTCCCTGTTCTCAGGGAACCAGGGTTACAGTCGTAACCTGAGACGTTCCCTTTCGAAAGGGAAGTCGCACTGTGTCCTGAGACACATTTGTGGAATGAAATACCCACGCCGCCATGCTGACAGGAGTGCATGCCAAGAAATGGCTAAGGAAGTTTCAAAAGGATACCAAAAACCACACAACCCTTTCTGGTCACACACTAGGCTGTCAGTGACTCCCTACGGCCACTGCCCAAGCTCATGTTCAGTGTGTGCAATCCCCTTCATACATCGTCTAACATTCAACATGAAACTTTTATTTTTAACTTTTAATACGGAGCTACAGCAGTTCTCTCTAGCTCTACTGCAGATCGTTCGAACTCAGTTGGCTATAGCGCCACCAGCGCAGCCAATAGGAAGCGCGAGCACATTACAGCAGGATTTATTTAAAGAACCCTTGAACTATGACATTTATCCCATTACATATGAATTATGTATAATTCATATAATAGTATATTCATATAACTATTATATTACTTTACAATTAATTACAGCAAATTAAGCTTATGTGTATTCATTTGAGCTCTTTGTGAATCTAATATAAATTATTATATTATAAATTATTAGGCATAGGCCTATTTCTTTGATTCACATGCATTGATATAGTCAGATATTTTCTTTCAGCTGTCTTCTCAAACTTTCACTGCAGCAGTGTTCATTCCTGCCTTGTAAATGCATTTAATTTCATGATATTTTTCATAATAATCTCTCTGAATCTTCAGAAGAGAAGTGAATTACGCGGCTCTCTTGCGAGAAGTGAATCAAATCTGTATGTTTCGTGTGATTGGCTGTTTGCCGCACATGTCACACTTTCAGGTGCATGCGCTTCAGAGTTAATTGCAAACTCTGGATTAAACCTGAGTTGACAGAGAAAGTTTATACCGAGTGTTGTGCAACATCTGATCCTGATCAGATCAGATGTTGCATCCGGTGAATCCGGCTTCATGGTACAGGCCCCAGGACTCCTTCTTTCTGTTTACAGACGAGATGTATTGACGCAAAGACAAACGTCAGCAAACTCGTATTTCCCCTGAAATCCTACTAGTACCAGTCAGATTATAAAACATTATTTCAAGCTTACCGTTGTGAATCGAGCTAAGGTAAGGAGATAGTTTTGAACACTGATTGGTTATGTACTTGCTTAATAATTGATTTTGGATAATTTTTAACCAAAAAAAGTTACGGACAGCAGCTTTTAATTATTTTAAGACTTATTAGTTGTTGACACTGAATTGGAGAACAAATAGTTATTTCTTTTTAAAGAGTATCAATACATCAACACACAGTAAAGTGATGTATAGGACAATTATAGTGAACATTGCCAATAAAAGAACTGCAAAGCTGAAGTCACAAATCAACATTTTAAATGTTTTATAATAGAAACTAGCAGGTAAGTAAATGGGAAATCCAGCAGCTTTGAAGCTTCTGGGGACTACATTAAAAATAAATATACAACATAAGACATAACAGCTGTTGGCAGAATCAGTTTCTTTTACAGTTGAAGGCATTTTCTGTCATCAACTATGAAGCAAATTTTGATAGAGATAGATTCAATCAAAACTGAAGCATGGACAGTTTCCAAATGGATACACAAGACTAATCCAAGGAGGCTTTTTTTTCTGAAAACAACCTGAAAATACAAATGGCTTTATAAAACTCTTCATTAAATAATAATTTTATATATACACTGTTTCAAATTATTATTATTATTATTATTATTATTAAAGTGACATATCAGTAGAATTTCAGTACAATAAACATTCAGATTTTAGTTTTTCTGAGAAAGTGTTTGTTTGTTTATTTATCCATGTCTTTTTAGATAACTTGTATCAATCTCAGACAAAATAGTTTGTCAGGTCTACTTAGGTAAATGGAAACTCTACTTAGAGGTTGTTCCACATTATTAAGCAAGTCACAGTTCTCATGCAATATGGGGAGGAAGAAAGATCTTTCTGAAGATGAAAAGCATGAAATGGTGCAATGTTGTGCAAAAGGCACGAAAACAACTAATATTGTGTGAAAACTGAATGCAGATTATTGTGACTATCATAAGATTTGTGAGTGATTTAGAGCACAGCAGAACTCGGTCAGATAAAGGCTTATTAAGGAAAGTTTCTGTCAAACAAGTTTATTGTATTAAAAGGGCAGCTGTAAAAAAGCCAGTGTTGAGCAGCAAACAGGTATTTGAAGCTGCTGGTGTCTCTGGAGTCTTGAGAACCTCTCCATGCAGGCTGGCAGTTGTGTGTAAAATTGCATTTTAGCCACCACTAACCAATTGTTTACAGTGGGTGTAGAAATACATTTTCAAACAGTTTTATTGCCGTGGTGTTTTTTTGCAGCATGGGATAGTGCATAGTGCATTGTATTTCAGAAGGCACTATCCTTTTTATATCAAAGCTGAAAATGGCCAGTTATAAACTCCATATATCTTGCAGAAGTCATTTTGACACCCTCAGAGACCCTAAAGAGACCTTCCATCTCACTTCCCAATATTCCAGCCCAAATCATCACCCGCCAGCTCCCTGCTGACATCACAATCTTGTTGGAACGTGGTGGCCATTCACCAACCATCCAGAAATCCATCCATTTAGACCATCTATTGTAGTACGGCATTCGTCAGTGAATAAAACTATTTAAAAATGAGTCTTCATGTATTTCTACACCCACTGTAAATGTTTCTGTTTGTGAGGTTTGGTTAGTGGTGGCTGAAATGCATCTTTACGCACAACTCCCAGTCTGCATGGAGAGGTTCTCAAGACTCCAAAGACACCAGCAGCTTCAAATACCTGTTTGTTGCTCAACACTGGCTTTTTTATAGCTGCCCTTTTAATACAATTAATTTTTTTGACAGGAACTTTCATTAATAAGCCTTTATCTGACTGAGTTCTTGTTCAAAGTCTTAAACCACTATAAATCAAGCCAAGGTAGGCAGCTTTTGTAATCAATTAAATTTCTTTTAATTGGTTACTTTTTTTTTACAATAAACAAAAATGTGAAGGCAAATAAAACTTCATCATTAAGGTATAAAATACAGTAATCACTCTTTTGAGTCAAAGGTGTAGTCGGCTCTGGGCTTCCTATCTTCAGCTTGGGGTTTCTTGTCCTCAGCTCTGGGCTTCCAGGCGTCGGGGGTACTGACGTATCAGTATCCCAAGAGGCAATCAACTCATCAGTCTTTTATACTCGTATTGTTTATCACAGACGTTAGGTTATCTTCTTGATTGACGTATTTTGTAACTTTCCCAAAGTTTCCAGATCCTTCTCAAGGCCTTGCAGGTGCAAGCTGTCTGGCTTTTGTGTCCTTGAACTCCAGTAAACTCAGCCAAGATGGCTGATGTCCTTATAAGGTTCTAGGAGTAGTTCTCTGTGTCCTTGAGTACACACATATAGAACCGCACACACTTCTGTGTGCTGGCAGTCCAGTTCTGCTCCTCCCTCTCATGGACAGGCGCACACACACACACACACACACACACACACCAATAATGCAACACGAACACAATTCAGATTTCAAAATAAAAGCTTTTATTATAAAACTATAAGAATTAGGAAAGTTGCTACAGATTTCACCTGCTCATTTAGAAATGGCACATTTGAGAACCAAATGTTTTGACCATGAACTTTAGCAATGAAATATAATATTACACTCCTCAGAATGGGAATGATGGGTTGCTGCAAATGTTTCAGAGTAAGCCACATTTCCACTTTTAAAAAGCTTTGTCCAAAGACTTCCATTCAACATGGTATAATACAACAAACTCATATCAGGTTTGTAATGATGCATATTAACACACACTGATACACATACACCTTTAGATTGTGAAAAGAAAAGATTTACATATATCTGAATCCTTTTATGCTAATAGTCACAACCGTCAAACGTATTTCTTCTTCCATGTGAAGACTCCAGGTGAAATTTTACTATTGTGGTATGAAAGTTAAACAGCACATCCACAACAGTCAGATAATGACCTCAAAGAGCCACCACATAAAAGTCCTGCGAAACAGAGACACACAGATCCATGGGATTGATTTGCCTAGATCAGCAGCCAATAATAATTATGCAAAAAAATTTCATTGCTGGTAGGGAAATGTCAGTGAGAGCACCAATTTGTAGTCACTGCATCAAAGTCTTGCAAGAGTTTCCCTTAATCAGACAAAGAGGATGGAAAAATGTGAAAACAGAACAGTTTCAGCTTGAACCAAAAAGCATACTGGCAAAATCAACATGCAAAAAATAAGCACTAGTGCTCATGCGCACACGTACCATACAACCTGAAAATAGCGAAGATGACCCCCTGACCCCCCCCCAAAAATAAAATAAAATAAAATAATAAAATGTCTGGAGCTGAACAAATCTGAATAAAACAGCAATCACTTACATAGCAACAGACACAAATATTATAGCTAGTTGACCTATGAAGATCATCTGCAGTTAAATAATATTTGCACCAACGGGATGAAAAAAGAAATTAAAACAAACCATAATAAAATTTTTTTTTATACTTTTAAACATTATGTCCTTATGAAAACTGAATGACCTTTATGCTATAACCACACTCGAGCAAGGAGTATGGTTACTTAAACACACACAAAGACAAAAACATGTTAGTTCACCTGCAGTGATGTTGGTTGGACATTCTCACATTCAAAGCACACACACACACACACCTGTAACAAGCAATTTAAAACACCAAATATGCATGAAAAACAAGCCACTCCACCTTTCTTACAGCGGTGATCATACCTGGCGACCTTTAAATTGCATCTCTTTTCAAGTCTGTAATGGCCACGTTTGAAATAGTAACAGCACCCTCTACTGTAACTAATGATTGAGGTAATGTGTACTAAGTGATATGATATGCTCAGGTGCTTTCATGATATGTAGTGGTGATGTTGGGTACCAATGTCACTTTAAACATTTGATACCCAAAAAGTTTACACAAAAACATACAGTTGACCAATGACGACAATTGACCCAAAGATTCCCCATCTGAAAAGTAACATTTTGACCATTCAAATCATTTCATCCCAGCAGATTTAAAGAAAAACATAAATGATTAGCTTAATGAACCTATCCAAAGAACTTCTTCCCTACTGCCAGTGTGCTAAAAACATCCAAAGTCCCTCTTCACAAACACATACCAGCACTATAGTGCCTCTATTTAAGTTGAAATACTTCAGACTTTGAACATCATCTGATATACACCCAGTAAAAAAACTCCAGTCTCTCCTGATACATTATTGATGGACAAGTCTGTCAAACCAGATTCACGTAACAGTTAAATCCCAGCTGAGGTAGGTGTCCAGAGAGTTCAGCTGCAATGTGTCAATTCTGATGAAGAGATTTAAAATAAAATATAAGCAGCCAATAGGATGAGTCTGCGATGCCACCGAAGGAGGTGGGAATCACTGTCAATAAGTCCAACATGGAGAATCAGAGGCTATCTGAGCCCAGCTCTTGAGGTCATCCACTCTAAACCCTGACACAGCCTGAAAAACACACACACACACACACACACACACACACACACACACACACACACACACACACACACACACACACACAGAGTATTCAATAGGGATGCACTAGTAAAATTCTGTCTAAATTATAATAAACTGATCGTTTTCATATTATGACCAATATAAAAATTCTACACTATTGCCTATAAAATAAAAAATAAAAAAAAAGCACTTAACAGCAAAATTAATAGTTAAATTTTAAAGTGAACATGCGTCACAGAATTATAATGTAGTGTATGAAAAATTAATATTAATTTTTTGATTTGCTACAGATTACATTTAACAGTGTTGTTAAATTATGTTTAAAAAGATTAACGTTAAGTGAGCATTAGATGATGGCAAAGCCAATCTAAATGTCAAAATACAGAAAAAGAGAATTAACAATGAAATATTGACCAATTTTGACTGATACTGCACATTTAAAAATATGCGTAATATTAGTCAAACTATAATACAGATACATCTGGAGAGAGATGATATTTCTGGAGAGAAATTTATGCCATGATTAATTTAATCTACCAGCAAAAGTATCTGGCAAAGAAAGGGATACAAAGCGTTAATAAGCACAAACCCCACCCTGCAGCTGATTCTAAAGATTTCATTGGTCATGTTAAACTCAGAAATGCAATATAATATATATAACTATGTTTTCAGTGGTGTATAAAGACCTTACATGATGAACTGTTATGTTTGTATTACCGAAAGAGCCATTTCTATCTCATACACCACGGGTCCCCCCTCCATGTCAAGTCGTCATTTTGTGCCGGCATGTTTCTACAGCAGCCCTAAATGGACAAACTGCTCTACAGAGCGCGTTTAGTCACTATGCTGTTGTTCTTCTAAATCGTTCATGTTTTTAGAGGCAGCTTGCATCGTCACTAAAATAAATACACGCAAAAATTGTAGTAGTACTTAGTCGTCTGGTTTATTAAAAGCAGAGACCGTTCTTTGTTAGAAGTAAGAAAAAACCTCATTGCTTCACTGGCTATTGTACTCTCTGCCGTCTCAGACGATGACATCTTTGTCTTGTGTGACTGTCGGCCAGACGGCCACCGTAGCTTCTCCGAAAAGGAGGGGTGTAGTTTGTAGTGGTGCAGTTTGCAACCTCACCGCTAGATGGTGCTAAAATTTACACACTGCACCTTTAACATTGCGTTGGTAGCATATCCAGTAGACAGCATTACTGTTTGTCGTGATCAGATTCATCCATGATTTTTATGAAGTCTGTACTGAATCCATGAAGTCTGTGTGATTGAGTTGACCAATGAAATCAGCTGTGAGGTAGGGTTTGGAAAAAAATTAATTTATTAGGCTACTGATATTATCTCCTGTAAGTGTGCACCCTTGTTGACTTTTATTTTATTGTCTGTACTGCAGGTCTTACCCTTCTCCAGTTAGCGCACAGCAGGACTGGATGTGCCAGGGATGATCCTTGATGGAGCTGAGGGTCAGGTATTTGGAAATCTCTGCTGCAGACATACAGCCCTTCATGTCTTGCTTATTAGCAAAGATCAACACCGCAGCTTTGCGCAGATCCTGGGAGAATGAAGAGAAAAAACAACTGAAAAAGAGACAACATTTTGCGAGAACGGGGGGGTTTGGAGCTTTATTATACTTCAGAGTTGTATGTGTGTGGTGTCAATGTTAAAGCATTACCTCGTGTGCTAGCATTCTGTACAGCTCTTCTTTAGAAATGGCTAGTCTCTCTCTGTCAGTACTGTCCACTACCAGTATGATGAACTAACAGAGAAAACACACACACACAAAGCATTATCATCAGATGTCAGGCAGCAAACTATTGCACTTGCATTCAGAGGTGGTTTCTAAGTTTAGCAAGGCCACAGAGTTGTTTGTTGCTCAGAGTCCTTGGCAGAAATCGTGTAACTATTGTCTGTAAGAGCAAGTGCTCCTGAATAAAGCTTGACAGCAGGGCCCCACCACAAATCTCAAACACACACTTTCTGAATGAAAGGCAGGGGTCTCGCTATTCAAACCTCTTTGTGTAACCCTGAACTTTGAACTCTGAGTCAGACACCAGCTGCTAAGGTCTGGCGGAATTACCGCTGTGCACAACTGTCGTCCAAACTATCGTTCACAGCAGACTGGACACACAGCTGTTCATCTCACCATACTATCTTTAAAGATGCTATTGGTTCGTGCATGTGTTGTTAGTTACTGGTACAAAAAAAAACCTATTTAAAGATATGTCTGTATGAGCACATTCTAGCAAAAGTCAGTTTTTGATATTGAAAACAAAAGTGGAAACACTTTACCAAAAGGTTCTATATTAAGACTGCATTAAGACTGCATTAAATAACTGGACAATACTTGTAATGCATTCATTAATCATGTATTGTTACATATACCAATACATACATTTACCTATACCTTTCTGACATTTCAGGTTGTAGAAAATGACAAAAGCTAATGTATTATGAACAAACATGAATTAAAGGATTAGTTCACTTCAGAATTAAAATTTCCTGATAATTTACTCACCCCCATGTCATCCAAGATGTTTATGTCTTTCTTTCTTCAGTCGAAAAGAAATTATGGTTGAGGAAAACATTCCAGGATTTTTCTCCATATAGTGGACTTCAACAGCTACCAACGGGTTGAAGGTCCAAATTGCAGTTTAAATGCAGCTTCAAAGGGCTCTACACGATCCCAGCCGAGGAATAAGGGTCTTATCTAGTGAAACAATCTGTCATTTTCTAACAAAATTAAAAATTATATACTTTTTAAATCACAAATGCTCATGTTGCACTAGCTCTGCGATACGCCACGCATTACGTAATCATATTGGAAAGGTCAGGAAGGCGGAAGTACCGAGCAAGTGTTTACAAAGCGAACGTGCAAAGACTAAGTCAAATGGCCTTTACAAAAAAAAAAAAAAAAGAAGGTAAAACAACAATGTCGGACGATTTCAAATTTGGAGGAGATTATGAGATGGAGTTTTTCGCCAGACCGCAGTACTTCCCCCGGAATGTTTTCCTCAAAAACCATAATTTCTTTTCGAATGAAGAAAGAAAGACATAAACATCTTGGATGACAAGGGGGTGAGTAAATTATCAGGAAATTTTAATTCTGAAGTGAATGAATCCTTTAAAGTATATTTATAAATTAACATTAACCTAGAGTAATAAAAATGTAAAATTATTCATTGTTAGTTCCTAATTAAAATATTTCAGAAGACTTTTCCAATAGACTAAGTTTGCCCACTAAAATAGGGAGTTGTTGAAGATGTGGTGAAGCACATACTCTCTTACAGTTCAAGGTTTGTGGTCAGTAACGTTTTAAGAAATGAATAATTTATTCTTCAAGAATGCATCAAGTTCTAAAGTCAGTACAGTAAATACATTTATAATGTTGCAAAAGACTTCTATTTCAAGTGTATTCAAATAATCCTGAAAAAAAAAAAAAAAAAAAAATGCATCACTGTTTCCACAAAAATATTCAGCAGACCAACTGTTTTCAACACTGATAATAATAAGAAATGTTTCCTGTGCAGCAAATCAGCATATTAGAATGATTTCTGAAGGATCATATGACACTGAAGACTGAAGAAATGATGCTGACAATTCAGCTTTGCCATCACAGGAATAAATTACATTTTAAAATATATCCAAATAGAAAACGGTTCATTTAAATTGATAAATTGTCACTATTGTTTTTACAGTTCAAATAAATGCATCCTTGAGTATAAGAGACTTCTTTAAGAAGAGATGCGGATTCAAATTATGCGTCATGTTCCAAAGCCATTACATCTTTCTCTGCCAATGATTTCCTGTCTACTCCATGAGGTCTCCCTGAATACAAAAACAGGCCTAAAACAAGACTCAGGAAATTAATCCTCGGTCTGTTTATCATAGACAGTGACCCACACATTTGTTTTTTCTTTTCCAACTGGTGAAGTCACATTTACAATTTCTGTGAACAACAGCACCAATCACAAACAGTCTGTAAAATCACTCACAGAACCTTTATACGCTTCAATTTCATCCGTCAAACATTAAAAAAAAAAAAAATAATTACGTAACCCACTCTTGTGTGAAGTTTTCAATTCTGTTAATACAATCATCCCTTATCAAACGGGATCAGCCTCCAGCAATGTAGTGTATAAGTGCATTACCTCAGTGTTGGAGTAGTATGTGTTCCAAGAGGCACGGAGACTCTCCTGACCACCGATATCCCACATCAGGAAGTGGGTTTTCTTCACCACTATTTCTTCCACATTGCTGCCAATCGTAGGAGACGTGTGCACCACCTCATTCATTAAACTGCACGACAAAACAGGTTCAGATAAAACAAACTACAGAACTGCAGTCTATACTTCACATTACTTGCCACACTGAAACCTCCTTTACCTATCTGTCCTTACAGTATCTCAATCTGTTGTTTTACTGTATACTGCACATTGTATGATGAATAAATTGTAATGTTTGTTGTGTATTGTATGTCCATTTACACACATTGTCTTATGACCTAAAAACCTGTAACAATTTCAGCTGGCCCAGGCATGTGGCAATAAAGATTCTATTCTATTATTCTATGAATTAGACTCTCTACTAATATAAATAAAGATTAATAAAAATTCTAATCAAGTAAATAAAATATCTATTACTCACAATTGATAAAGTATAGTGGTCTTTCCAGCATTGTCCAGCCCCACAATTATCACCTTGTGTTCTGCATAACAGAGAAGAAATATATATATTATGGATTAAAAGAATGGTCAGATTAATATTACAAGAACTTAAACTTCAAATGAAACAAATTAATCTCAATAAATAAGGATAGGAAAATATGTGAATGCCATAAAACGTAAAAATAAATAAATAAACTGGGGGTTTATTCATTGCATTAACTGCTCTTTCCTTCAGAGCTACTTTGTTTCCGTTCTCAGTTCTAGTAACTCCCAAATAATTGGTCTAGCAATTCCATACAAACACACAGCTCAGCCACACGGGAAGCACACTTGCGTAACAGAGGAAGACGTGATTAGATAAACCAGTGATCCGTACTTTATCAGTTCAATGTGAGGAAATTCTGACAGCCTGTGTGTGTGCATCTGAGAGAGAGGGAGAGAGAGAGAGGAGGAGAGGGGTCACATTTTGATATTTTTCACCTTTAAACTCTGATGTGAACTACAGGAAGCAGGACTGGATAACTCATGATATCTCTGGCAGCTCCACAAAGACACAGACTATTTCATGCCTATTACTTCCTCCAGAAGGACCGACCCCTATTTTACTTCTGTATGCTTCCAGCAAAAATGTCACAGGACAAACTGAAGCCATAAAGAGACAGTTTCTCAAGACTTTAACACCACCCACAGCTTTTGGTAGAACTTTTCATAAACAAGGAAAAATTTAGCCTGGCTCTAGTGCTACTCCTCAACACTTTATCCAAAGGACAAAACCTATGAACATTAAAGTGAGCAGTTAATGATTTACAGGACCAATATCAGTATTATTTAATAAGTGCTTTAATTAGACTAATAAATATTTATACTTAATTGCAGGAAGTCATTTTTGTGAACGACTGCAGGAATGTTTGTGTATTACAGAGCAATGCTCAGTGTAATGAAGTGACTGGTCCTCTTCAGGACAGTAATCCAGGGAATTAGGAAAGAGAATGAGATTACAAATCCAACAGGCAGAATTCCTTCTATGTCTAGAGAAGCAGGCCAAAGAGCTATCCTACTTTCTCCTGGGACCTCCTCTTGGACCTAGAGCAAGTCTCAGCATTTAGCCCACAGGACTGGCTAGTTCATTTGTAAAGAACGTATCTAACACACACAAGAAATCATATTTTAACAACAATTAACAAATTGATTGAAATTCATCAGAAATGATTGAAAGTGCACACAATATCAACAACGTCCATTCCAGTGTTAAAGGAACATCTGTCCAACATTACAGCAATCTGGATCTGGTTAGGAATGTTTGTTATGGGACAAAACTGTTTAAAAAAAAAAAAAAAAAAAAATTAGCCAGGAAATACCATTCGGTTGTTTGCTCACTTAGTCAATGCTCAACTTTGTGAAAAATATGTATTCAAGGTAAAATACAGTTAGAAGTGTAACTTTGAGACACAATGTACTACACAAGTTAAAATCTCTGCAGCTTTCATGCACATGTCCTTCACTGTGTGTCCTGAAGGCTGGAACACTCTGGGCTGAACTGACCGCTGAAACAGGCAAACAATGTAAGAGGAAAACCGTTTCCTCACACTGCTTTTGTTTGCTAGGTGCTCGTGGCATCTGTTTCTCAACACAAAAGCATTTTCAATTCAGATCAGTTCCTTTTATTGTCCTTGCACAAGTTGGAGCTGATGTCTGAACCCTTTGTCCTCTGGACCTACATCATGGGAGACACATCAGTCACAGCAGCAGTGAAGACATACAAACATATGTCAGAGGTAAAAAAAAAATATATATATAAATAATAAAAAAAAAAAAACTGCCTGTAAACCATATAAGAAAAGATCAAATCTGAAATATCTAACACACCCAAAAAAAAAAAAAAAATTAAAGCTAAGAGCTGGAGAATAACTGAGCTTCATCTCATGATAGTTGTAGGCAGCAAAATCCACTATGACAAAACCATTGTTTTTATTTTTCATTTTTCATGCACTGGTCAATTGAGATTTTGGGCTAACATGTCTTCTTTCAGACTACTAGTGGAAAGAAAACATACAAAATACACATTTTTAGCAGTATCGATGTGTGCATGTAGATTTTATTTTTTTCCCTCATGCACTGCAATAAATCTCCACTTCAGTAACTTTTTGGTACTTTTTCTAAATTTTTAATGGAGTGATATATAAATATCCAAAATCCTACCTGTAAAAACCTTTAACTCCATGTAAACACAATGAAACAAAAATGTTGAATCTGGCTTTATCCAATGTTCAGATTTCTGTTCTGGAATTGTATGCAAATTTGTGTATGTTTAATTAGATAAAACATTACTTGCATATTTATATATTTCAGAAAATGTAAGCCAAACAATTGCTTTAATGTACTGTGATTAACCAACAGGGATAATTTGATATATTATTATTATTATTATTTTTAATTTATTCACCTGTGGTGTCTTGCCTTATGGTATTCAGTACCATGGTATTTATCAAAGCACCTGATAACATCACTGTACCACGCTACAACAGTACCTTTTGATTTAAAAAGAAATGGGTAGGGTTTGAGCTAGACATTATCCCTTAAGCTTGTATTTTACGTATGTTACTACCTACAATCTTCAGAAAGCACGTTATCGCTTCAACAAGTGGACAATACCCAGTTTCGGTGCACATCATTTAGGATATATTTAAAACTGACCCATCTGTTACCTTCACCACAAACATCTAGATCATCTGTGTTTGAGCTACCGGGAGAAGGTAACGGACCAGCTAACCGACAAACAAACCGCTACAATTACAAGGTGAAAAGACGATCTGGTCTGTTTAAAATATAAGCACAAGTAACGTAAACGTGTCAGTGAGAGACTATGGTTTTGATAGGTTAACATTAGCACAACGCAGCGGATTTAAACGAGCTCACTAGCATTAACATTAGCTTAGTTCCGCTGGATATCAGCCCGAGGCGGACAACAATCAAAAACACTCGCTACAAACCTGTCAGAACACAATCTCTTACCTTGATTACAAAAGAAACTCCATAGTTTGGCGAAAATAAGACCCATTTCTCCTGGTGGGTGAGAGAGCTTGTCTAGCGAGTGGGAGTTTAGCGAGAGGCCTACAGCAGCTGTCCGTGAAGCCGTTATTTCTTTATAAACCCGCTCGCCCCATGCGGATACGATAACTCAGCACATGCCTCCGTGTGAGTATGTCCACGGTGTGTTCACAAAGGTGAGCAGCTCCCGAGCGCTTCTTTTGTGTGGTCAGATCAAGTGTGCGACAGATGCGAGCGCGGCGGACACATCGCTGTCCAAACACAAGCCCCTTCACTTCCCAGATCGCTCTGACTTCATCCACATTTTCCTCATGGACAAAAACGCACATCAGCTAGCTCCCTTTGTCTGTCTACACACGTGTAAGTGCACGGGAAGAACTCAAGGGAGTAAAACTTGAGGCACAGAGTTCACAGCAGCGCGTGTCCGTTCGTGTGCTGCTGGATAAATAACAAGCACTCACTCTTTCTTGTGTTGAACACACACACAAAACACACACAACACACCATCCCCCATCAGTGTTAGGTTACACATCCAAGTGTCACATCCATACAATGTGTTTTATATTTAATTAAAATTAAGGGGGGGAAATCACTGTGGAACTTTGAATCTGAATAGTACTAGAACACGGTTAATATATATATATTATTTTCTTTTTAAATTGACATGGACATATCCCAAGCAGCTAGATGGGCAGGCGGGAACATGAGAGGTGAGTAGGTAAACAGACAGATAGATTCTTTTACTCACTTGAATCAAAACTAGGGTATAACCAAAAACTTCTGCACTGATTTTGACCACTGAGAAGGAACTGGTTACTCAGATATGTCTTTTTTTTCTGTGTAGCCTGAAAGTTCCTTCCTTCGTGCAGCAGAGTTGTTTGCACAATAGAGTGTGAAATCTCTGAGAAAAACTGAAATGGAACCTTTATGCATGTATTTTGTCTGCTAAGAATCTAATAAGAAACTAGATAAGAAATGACATAATCAAAACATCTAAAGATTTTGCATATTACTGAATTTGCATATTACTGTTTCAGATTACCAACTGGTATGCCATAATATGTCCAAACACTTAACACTTCTTTATCATTCATCAGAAATCTGATAGGTGTCACACTTCAAAGAATATTCCAGGTTACATACAACTTAAGTTAAAATCAGAACTATCAGAACTTTAATGCTCAGCATTTATGACATGCTGTTGATAACCACACATAAAATAATAAGTGTGTATAGGCCAGGGGTGGCTAACCCTGGTCCTGGAGAGACACATTCCTGCAGAGTTCAGCTCCAACCCTAATCAAACACACCTGAACAAGATAATCAAGGGCTGCGTCCGAAAACCTAGGGAGCTGACTTGCTGCCTTATCAAGCCATGACTTGTAAGGCAGCGTTTGTGCATGAAGGCACCTCATGAAACGGATTTCGGACAGACTTCTAAGGCAGCATAAGAGTTTAATTATCTACAGAAATATAGTGTGAACTTTGGTGAGAACTTAAATATTTAATTACTACAGTAGTAATTTCTCGCTAGAAATGACATCAAAAGTGGAAAATGTTGGTCAAAAATGTACATTTACACAAACTGGCCAGCAAACGCAACTTTCGGACGCCATCTTTATTTTTCTAGCTCAACTGTCACAGAATGGAAAGCACAGGATTGTGGGATATCAAAGGCAGCTAAGGATACATCTATGCTCTCTTCAAAAATCGATCAGATGAAGGTATCTCAGGAAACAGGAAGTGAAGCTAACACTGAATTCGGACGTGCCTTGATGCCTTCCTACCTTGAAATGTGTCCTCCGAAGGCAGCATTTTCCAGTTTTTGGACGCAGCCAAGGTTTGAAAGGTTGCTAGAAAGCTATAGGCAGGTGAGTTTTATCAGGGTTGGAGCTAGGTAAACTCTGCAATGGGTAAAGGTGTTTACAATATTCCACTAAGATGTGAAGTGTAAGTGACGTGAAGGCGAAGTAACCCATACTCAGAATTTGTCCTCTGCGTTTAACCCATCCAAGTTATAGCAGTGAGTAGTGAACACACACCTAGAGTAACTCCACCAACATTTAGGCATCTTGCTACCAGACTCATCTTCCAAGCATTGATAGTCCCACTGGGGGGTATATCTATGTTTGTGTTAAAGCCGTGGTCATGAAGTAATTACTTATTCAAAGTAAGTACCTATTCAACCTGTGGGTGAAGTTTGCTTCATGTGAAGTCTGATGTAAACACTAGCATACTGCCATACTAGTTGCAAACTAACTATCTCATCACAAACTTCATTTCCCATAACCCATTGCCCAGACTCATTATGTGTGATTAGATTCAGCTGCGTCTTATTATCCTTGTAAACCCTGCCTATATAAGCCCTGTGTTTTCTGTAATTCTTGGCAAAGTCTTGTATGTTGTTACACTGTATTTCTGAGTGTTATCCTGGTTTTCTGTTTTTTGGATTACCTTTTTGCCTGTGTTTTCTGCCCTGTTGCTCATGTGTATTGTTTGCCTGTGTGTTTGACCTTTTGCTTGATATTTGGATTACGATTCTGGATTGTCCCAATAAAGCTACATCTCGGAGCAGTTTGTAAGTATCCAATGTAGCGTCCGGACCAATCAGACACACAAATTATTAATTATATTTAATGAACAATCCAGCAAACCCACTCTCCCAACAAACTATGTGTTAGAATTTTTTGTGTTAGGCTATCCCCGAAACTGTGACTAACAGGCAGGAGAAGATTCCTTTACGATCTAAAAGAATGCAGAGCTTTGCTCTAAACTCACTTTGAATCAGGCCATAGGAAAAACACAAAGCCTGTAAACCAGACTGTTCTGCATTAATTTATAGAAGAACTGTTCTGTTCAAGGACAGGGTATCTATTATTACTGTTTTGTACATTGTCTTATATTGTTTTTTGTTTGTTGCATGCCTTATGATAGAATTATTAAATCATGTACCCTTTCCTACTCAGTTGTATAATCACTTGAGACATGTACAATCATTTATCCCATCTCCTATGTGACCATACACTCTTTTATAGTGCTTTTGCCTATGTATCAATCCTGGAATGAACGTGTTGTTATAACTCGATTAATCAAGATCGCTTGTATACCATTCTTGGTATCTACGAATTTGCATTTTGAAGACCTGCATGATCGTGTATATTATATGTACCTATGCAACATATTAGTATTACAAGAATCTTTAATAGTTTCTGCATCAACATCCAATCCATTTACAATGCAATGCATTGCACCCAATGCAAATGATCACGCTTGAGACAAAGAATCGTAAACTTTCCCTCCGAAAGCTTAAGTTACCATTGGCTCACTGATCTGTGGAGGTGGGACCTCCACACAGTTAAAGGGCAACTTCACAGTGACCTTCATCTCTCTTCTTTTCCTTCATCTCCTGGTTGGGGTGGCAGGCCTCAATCACTGCCAGCTATATTTAAACAGAGTCAGACTAACATCGACTAAGTTCATCATAATTTCTTCATTCAATGCAGAAGAAATCTATAGCAACTTCAGTCCATTGAATGGAACCATCAAGGCCTTATTCAGAAACTTCACAAGAATGCTTCAACTGCAAAGGCATTGCAAGTATCGTATATTTATCTAAACAGAGGCTTAGACCCCTTCTTTCATATGGTTAAATGACTCTTTTCCAAAGCTTCATTTCCTGTTTTTGTTTCCGATTCACTTTTCCACTTCCCATGTGCGTGCTTTGTGTGTACTGTATGTGTTTATTTATATTAGTTATGTGTTCATGATTTAGTTAATAAAACTGTGTACAATTCATATGAGTTCCCTGGTTCTAATTATGCCTGCAGATTAATGTCACTTAAACGATTCCTGATCTTGCTACGTGCTCTAAGCGCTGTACATGTTTTCTGTGACCACAAAAAATATAATTTCTGAGAATTGATAGACTATCAATACTGAGTGCTCACTGGACGAACTGATTAATTGATTGTACTGTTAATTCAGCTACATCAAGGTAATCCGATAAACTGATCAAAATATTTATAATTAATTATAACAAGTTATGATTAATTATTAATATTTCCCCTTTGAGCTTGCCAAACCAGAATGTTCTTATGCAGAAAATTGACTTTGAACATCTGTATTCTTGACAATAGAATAGAAAACATCAGTTTAGCAAACCAGACTTAATGGTACAAATGAATAATGATAACCTGAAACCTTTTTTTTTTTTTGGCATAATTTAAGATTTTTTTTTTTTTTAAGAATTAAGAATAATTTAAGAATTTAAAAGGAAATTCATTTAATCTATGACAAAGGCAAACTTTCTTTCCACTCAACTCTTTACTGTTCATTCCACTCACTGACATTTAGCCAGTAGCCAGGGTCACATGCAATCTTGGAGATAAGTGAACCTGGATTTTTATATATATATATAAAATAAATAATTGTCATGGCAAGGAAAAGGACAGATGTACTGTATCGTTTTGTCACATTCTTGAAGAATGCAGACAAATATCACACTTAATGTGAGAACACAGTGGTGAAATATATAAAATCCATAACACATCTTTATTTGTCCATGGGAAATACAATTATTATTTTGCTAAATAGAAAAATATTCCACATGACTTTCACTAAATAGACATGGAACAAAGCTTGGGATTTATAAAGAGTTATTTTTCTGTTTGATTTTTTTTCTATTATGTATTTATTTTAAAACAGCAACCTTTTTAATGCTGAGACAAACTGTAGCAGAAATGTAAAAGAGATACTTAGTGATCAATATTTTTCTATATTAGTCCATACAGTAAATCATTGAGAAAAATATTTCAAATTAATTTAGATTGTCAGTCAGCTGCTTCTTAGATTAAAATATGAAGTTCCAGCCTTCTATTGCACTGGGAAGGCTTTTATAAAGGTCAAAGCAACTGCTGGCTTCTAAGCGTATATTTTCAGGTAATTTCCAGGGCTCCGTGAGCTGCAGGAATACAGGATAGTGTCAGCAGGCTGCTCTGACAATGATGAATCCACATTTATCCACAACTGCTAAGTTGCATACTGGCAAGGCTTTGCAAGAAAATCAAAGCATAATACCCCTCATCCTCTCCTTTGGTCATTTTGACCAGAAATTCATTAAAAAAAAATATGAGTAATAAGATATAAATAAGATCTTAGGACTTTTATCACACTTGAACTTGGAATACACAAAAAAAGAAGACTGGATTTGAGGAGTTAATGTGGTTATAATAAAAAAAAATTAACAAATCCTTCCCTCGTGGGCCAATCTGACCTCCATAGGAATGAATGGGAAACAGGGGGAATGGGGATTTTTTTTTTTTTTTTTTTTTTACTTGTCAAAAAAAAAAAAAAAAAAACTGGCACAATCCAGAACAAACACACACAAATGAAGGCATGAGACACACACATGTACACTCACACACGTATGCACACACACCTAGGAATTCCCATTAAAATGAATGGGGGGTCATATCACAGGTGCTTTTTTTCTTCTTCTTTTTTTAAAAATAAAAATAAATCGTACTGTATCGTTTTGTCACATTCTTGAAGAATGCAGACAAATATCACACTTAATGTGAGAACACAGTGGTGAAATATATAAAATCCATAACACATCTTTATTTGTCCATGGGCACAATTATTATTTTGCTAAATAGAAAAATATTCCAGTCACAGTGCAGACAGCATACAAATATGAAGTGGTTCGATTTGAACACATTTACAATGCAAAACAACTTTGAAAAAATGTTTATAACAAAATGATAATGATTATAATGTCTAAATATATACCTGAATGCATAATGAAGAAAAAATATTATAAAATTATTATAAAAAATATTTTTTAATTTAGAATTTAGAGGTTTAACTGCATTAAAAAAAAAAATAGAAAAAAATATTATAAAAATTAATTGATATAAGCTTTCTGGACAAAAAAATTAATAAATATAATTTTAGGTTCCTGGTCATTCTGACCTGCGAAGGAAGGATTTGTTGCTGGTACGAGGGGGATACTCATATTCCTGTTTAACAGTGTTGACATCTTGCTGTGTTTTTCCAAAATTCACTCCAAATCAAAATATGCTTATTTTTTTATGCTTATTATTAATATCCTGGACATGATTAATAATCTTCATTCTCCCTTTGTACAGTATTTATTTATGTATGTCGGCAGAATATTGTTGAACACAAAAATGTATTGTGTACATACAAACTCCTGCTTATTTTATTTTATTTTATTTTATTTTATTTTATTTTATTTTATTTTATTTTATTTTGCAATGCTGGTTTGATTTTGATGTTACTTCGCTGTCAGACGCTAGGTGGCGCAGGACCTTTTCAGATGAACAAGCTCGTGCTCTGTGTAGACTAGAGCTGTGTGTACACTAAAAAAAAAAAAAAGCAGTAAGCACAATAAAGAATAATAGGCCTACTATAATCTTTATAATGATGGCATAATTGTAGCATTTATCATTATTTTCACTTGACTTTATGGTGGTTTTGAAAGCAACATACAATGTATTAATTTAAACACAATCAAGCTCCTTACTTTAGACAGTTTGAACTTTGGACTTTCACCAATACCTTTCATAATTCAAGTATTTTTACAAACCATTATCGTATAAACTCTTTGTCTAGTCTCTCTATGAAGCCACGAGATGGCAGTGATTATAAAGACATGAAAGAGTGAAAAAACAAATTTAAGGGATAGTTCATCCAAAAATGAAAATTCTGTCTTCATTTACTCACCCTCGTTCCAAATATTGTATGACACTGTATGAAACCTGAGAGCCTTTTGTCCCTCCATTGAAAGTCTAGGTAACTAAAACTTGAAAATTCAAAAGAGATTACAAAGTTGCAAAACGAATCCATATGAATCAAGCTTTTCAATCCAAGTCCAAGTATACGAACCTCATTGGTTCTCGCGCATGCATCACGCACGCACATATGAGCTTCCATGTGTACCAAATGTGATGTGCCCTATGTATGTGTCGTTTATTGTTTAGATGTAAACAAATGCCTAAATTAAATCTGCTCATCATATAAAGTGATCATATATTCATATCGCTTCACAAGACTTAAAATGCTTGATTCATATGGATTCATTTTACGATGTCATTTTTCGATGAGAGACAGAAACCTCTCAAATTTGATTAAAAATATCTTAATTTGTTTCTCAATGATTCATCAAAGTCTAGTGGGTTTGGAATGAATTTGTGAGCTTCCCAGACTGAGATAAGGAAAGGAAAGGAAAATAAATAAATAAATAAATAAATAAGGGGGAAAGGACAGCACCCTGCAGAGGCAGAGATTGAACACCTTAGCTCTATCTGACACCAGTCATGATCATCATCACTGCTTAAAAGCAAAGTCCCTTTCAAGGAAAGTCTGTTCACCCGGCGGCTATATTTGCAATGCCTCTGGGCAGCTATTTAGAGCATCCAAGACCAAGTCCTATCTATTTGAATGGGGGAATCCTGAAATCTCAAAAACTGCTTGGCGAACTCCCAATTAAATTACACATTTCAAATCAGCAACAAAATCTGACATGAACCGTCCCATAAATGTTGTTTCTTATGCTAAAATAGCATTTTAAAAAGCTTATTTTTCAGGCTAGATGAGCCAATGTGCATGTGCAGTCTTAAGTGTGAGTCTCAGGTTTCTAAGGGGACCGGAGCCTCTAACAGCAGCTACAGTGACGCAATGACTTTATCAATCAGCATATCGGCTCTTTTACTTAGAAGGCGGGACGTATTCCGCCATATTGCGCATTGCAGTTTCTCCCATTCATAACTAATAGGAGTGAACCGTCTTTCTATATCTATAGTCTTTGTTAAAAGTCACCACAAGTGACTGTAATTTGATGCTTGATAGTCAAGGGATAAGGTGTATTTTTTCTGCACCCATTAAGAAAATGGTGCACAAACTTACATAATAACTAACCTTTTCTCTCTCGCCAACTGTAGCCTATTATATGGCACACTTAGATTAGAGACCATAAAGGTGCTGACTCTTAACAAAGCATAAGAGCAGAGTAGATGCTTTCTCCTTTGAAAAGCCAGTCAGAATGATTTTAAAAGCACTGACTGTAAAATGAGCACGAACATCAGAGTAAGTGGGGATGAAATTTTGAAAGAGATTCAGTAATTCTTTGCATTAGGATGTCCACCCATGCTAACTAGACTATATACACATTACATGCTAATATATTTCTCTACAATATTAAAAAAATAAAATAATTATGTGTAATTATATGCAACTACTCAAAATAAATACATATTAAGTAGCGTTGGGAAAGCTACTTTGAAACTGTAGTTTGGCTAGCTAAAATATGTATTTTAAACAGTGTAGGGCAAGCTACTTGGAAAATGTAGAGAGCTAAGCTAGCAGTTACTCTACATTAAATGAAGCTTCACTACACTGAAGCTACCCCCCTTGGGAAATGTAGCAAGCTAAGCTACAGCTTACAGCAGTTATGACACCAATAGTTTATATATAGTGAAAATTCACAACCCTCTATTCCAGGGGTTCCCCCAACACTGCACATTTTGCATGTCTCCTTTGTCTGACACACCCATTTCAGGTCTTGGAGTCTCGACTAATGAGCTGATGATCTGAATCAGGTGTGTTTGATTAAGGAAACATGGAAAATATGCAGAGTTGGGGAGGCTCCAGGAATGTGTTTGGGAACCCCTGCTCTATTCCAATTTCGATACCACAGCTAAAACTAATTAATATAATTTTAATAGCCTACATTTTTAAAGACAAGTAAACAGTCAACTGTCACAAATAAACGCAATGCTACAAAGATAAAAATTAAGTGAACAGTGCTTTTTATGCAGGTCTAACAGTAGTCTTCAGGTACAGCAATTTAATAAAGTAAGCTAATCAAATAAATAACACTGCATAGTCTTCATATCCTTTTTAAAGTTCAAGAGCAGTTAGTTTTTTTTTCCCCCCCATTGTTGTTTGGTTAACATTAAAAATGCAGACAGCACAGCAGCAGTATTATTAGGATGCTGTCACTTTAAGACCAAATGCACGCACGGATCATGCATTTTCTTTCTCATTTTTTGACATGATTTTTTTGTGAATTTGTCGGTTCAAACACAGCTAGGAAGGCATGAAAGAGAGTTCAGCTTAGTATTTGGTTTGGATGTTTCAGATGTTGAACTTCCCACATAGCATGTGAGTAACGAATTCTCTTTTGCGTGTTCTAGCCGTAGACTGTAAAAAAATATGGACGTAGTGTCCGTGACGTCACCCGTAGATTTCTGAAGAGCATTTTTGAAGCGAAAATAAGGCTGCTGCCATCTTAGCCGCACGTCACCGCACGTCACTCCCGGATAACTGAAAATGGGCAAAGAGGCGGGACGTGGTTGGAACTGAGGTGCCTGGTTACTGACACCACGCCCACCTAGCTCTACGTGATCATGTTAGCAGGAGGAGCTATCTATCTGTTATAACCTTTCTAGTTATTTCGGATCAAACCAGGCAGACACCAGATTGAACTTGCCAACCGTCTTTACTTTTTTTCTTACGTGATGACGTTGATGACGTCACATCAATACACAACATCCCCCCTCTACTTGAATATGAACTTACCCCACTAAAGTTCTCATTCACATTTTACTTAACTTAAACTTAAGACAGTTCAGAACACTCACAACACATGAAACATACTCTGCTTTTTTTTTTCAGCTCTTTTACAACTTGATAGAACATCAGCACTTTCACTTTCAAAACAGGTGCACTAAACCATAACATAACTCTTCTTTTTTTTTCTTTTTAAACTAATACTTTTGAATTTCAGTAGTTACTCAATAACATAGTCTCTAAACCTTTCAGGCAATTTGATTTGTCTCTGAGGCCTGCACAGTTTAGGAATCTGTTCCTCTCTCTGAATTGTTTCACGGTTCATTTTGCATTCATCTGCGATTCCCTTTTGCTTCTTATCACAACTTGGCTCTCGAGCACATTTCATTTCTCCATTCACTGTTGGTGTTTCCACAGAATGAAACTTCTTGACAAATGTCATGTTCCGTGCATACTTTGCTCCAGTGGGTGACTGAACGACAACACTGTTACCTTCTCTGTGTATGACCTTGTGAGGTGTGCTGTGAAATGTTGTTGTGAACTTTATGTCTGATGTCTTAGTGCCTCGTCTGTTGTCTGTGTGTATCTTGGCTTTTCCTTTATGCTCTGCATCCTTGTCTCGAGCTTCAAGATCACTGCGTGGTGTTGTAATGTCTGGTAACTTAGAACAGATAGAACTTCCAACCATGTAGCGTCTGGATAGATCCGGCGGGGTCAATCAACTTTAGAATCTTCAGAATGCTTTTAGCCTCCTGAACTGTGCATGTAAATCACGAATCGGCTCCGGCAAGTCCGGGACCAATTGCCCCATTGGCACCTTTGTTACCCCAGTAAAGAAAAACAGAACATATTCTCACCAGCTCCCGAGACTTCAAAGAGTCACCCTGGTGGGACTAAAGGACATATGGTCACAGACACTGGCCACAACCCCAATACACACACACATACAGACACTCACAAACACGCATGGAGATTGTGAATGTACATTTATCCTCCAAATATGACTGTGCCAATATGTACCCGTCGCTGTATTTAAAGGTGCATGTATTTATCCCTAGTATATAAACTTAGCTATGACTGTAGTTGTATTAGTTTTCTTCTAAACGATAAAACTCAAGTATAAACTGTATCTCACCTTTTATGTCTTTGCCATCTGACAAGTTTGGTCTCATTGTAAAGCTTTCGTTATGCTCTAATTGAAAATGTATGTCACACGACTGTAAAATGCATTCTTCTATTTTTAATGGTACTTTGAAGAAAATGTACTCAGATCGGACACTTCATAAACCATGCAAATTAGGTCATAAATGGAGACAAAGAAAGAGTTTGCCCGCCAAAATCGCACCCTCATCATTGGCTGATGTATCCCAGGAGGCGTTCTGGCCTGTTGTCCTTAAAACACAATGACACGCATCTCTCATTGTCTCTCAATTGTCTCTCGCCATTTCACACACGTCTCTCCCGGACGTCTCGGCGACCGCGCTTCCATCACGCGCCCCCTCTCTTCGGGACGACCATCTTTTGGCAACAAGTTTCTTTGTCAAACCCTCTTCATCCGTCGCCCTAAGTCTTCACTCTTCATCGCCTAGGAGACGGATTCTTTTTCTTTCTTTTCCGGTTATCTTACTCTTAAGTTAAACCCTTGTTTGAAAATCCCGCCGAAGAACACCTTCTCGGAAAAGGACCAATCGCTTCAGCCGCACGCACCGAAACTCCTGCAGAAACACGAAACGATCACAGCACCTGAACCTATGCAAGTATAGAACCATTCTTTTTAAAGCGTTTTAAGCTCGATGTGTAAGCTGAGTTTCCTTGCTGGCTCTCAAAGGTTTTAACTGTTAGTAAGTTGCCATTCCTTTGATCACCTCTGTTTTCTTGACTTTACTTTCGTTTTCTATATATGTGTATTGTTTGTGTATGTCTAGTAGTATAGTCTCTGTATCCGTAGTTTCATATATTAAATACATTATATTCATGCTCGATTGTTTTTTTGCTCATGCAACAAACCCAGGTCACTTTAACGTTTCGATCCAGTATCCTTGCTTTACGCATTGATGCTAGAATAGGAAGTTTTTCTCGTGGCCAGAGAAAAACCTTCCTTTTATAATCGGCTATGAAGAGCTAACGGTTTGCTGGACAAACTAGTTTCTCTAAATTATTATCAAGTCAGAACTAATCATATATGTAATTGATTATAATTCGTTGTAATTAATTCACAATATATGTATAATTCCCTCTCGGGTCGGTATATGTATTATAATTAATCATAAAGCTTTATGATTTATTATATTCATATATTTCACCCATAAATTAATTAAATACCTGTACAGATTCGCTACACCATAAACGTAAGGGTGTAATCGTTCACATGCCCACACTAAAGCAAGTGCTTCTCGCTCTGTTTGTGAATACCTTTGTTCACACTCTGTCAAGCTCCTGCTCACATAACAGACAGGAACTGTTCCTCCTCGTTGGCCCTGCACTAGTACTGCTCCAACTCCTTTGGTCCAGCATCGGCAATGACTTTTGTTGGTGCGTCCTTGTCAAAATAAGCCAGTGTTGTGGCCTCAGCCAACTTATCTTTGAGAATTTTGAAAGCTTCCTTTTTGTTCAGTTCCGAAATGAAATTTGGTATCTTTTTTTTTTTTTAGTCTGCTCAGAGGTTCTGAGATACTTGCAAACTGAGGTATGAAACGGCTACTATAGCCGGCTAAACCGAGAAAACTTCTCACCTCTGAAGCGTTTTCAGGCTCTCTTGCCTCCACAACTGCTCTCACCCTCTCTGCCGTTGGGCCTATGCCTTTCTCTGACAACAGCATGCCCATAAACACCAATTTGTCCATGTTAAACTGGCACTTCTCTACATTCAGAGTCAAGCCGCAGCTTTCCAGTCTCTTTAGTACTGCATGCATTCTTTTCTCATGAGTCTCTTTGTCAGATGCATGGATGATGTCATCTGACATGTTCTCTACTCCTTCGATGCCAGCTAGAACAGTGGCTATTTCATGCTGGTACTGCTCACTCGCTGACGAAACTCCAAACACCAGTCTTTTGAACCTACAGATGCCATTATGAACAGCAAAAGTTGTGATGACTCTTGATTCTGGGTTCAATTTCAGCTTATGATACCCGCATTTCAGGTCT
This sequence comes from Ctenopharyngodon idella, assembly GCF_019924925.1. NCBI lineage: Eukaryota > Metazoa > Chordata > Actinopteri > Cypriniformes > Xenocyprididae > Ctenopharyngodon > Ctenopharyngodon idella. The sequence continues at coordinate 14,289,911 of NC_067226.1, forward strand.
AGTTTGCTGAAAACAACTGATCCATTCATTCCTTGCAACAGTTCATCCACCGTGGGAATCGGAAACCTCCCACGACTGATTGCAGTGTTTGCTTGTCTCATATCTAAACACATCCTTATTTCCCCGTTTGCTTTGGGCACAATGACAACTGGATTTACCCAAGGGGTTGCTCCATTGACTTTCTCAATAATGTCCATGTGGAGCAGCTCATTTATTTTTTTCTCAACAGCCTCTCTTAGATTGAACAGAACGCGTCTAAGGGGCTGTGCAACTGGAGTCACTGTGCTGTCTATGTGCAGGCTAATTTGTTTTGTGTTTAGTTTGCCTACTCCACAGAACAATTTGGGGTTTTGCTGTCGTATCATAGACATCACATCACTCACCGCTGCGACATTAGCTCCAATCCTCAGCACTCCTAATTTAACTGCTGTATCTTTTCCGAGCAGTGACTCCCCTCTCCCGCAAATAACTGTAAACTCAGCTTTTGTGGTGTGCTTTCCAATTCCGACCTCACACCAGAAAATTCTTTTCACTGGCAGGGGTTCACTTGATGAGTATGCATACAGTTTTTTGTCTGATTTAGCAGAACTGCACTTGATCTTTTTTCCTTTCAGCATTTCCCACGTTCCTTCATCTACTATGTTGCTTGTTGCTCCTGAGTCAACTAACATGGGTAGTCTGACACCTCCGACTGAGAATATTAGTTTGTCCATGTTGCTCTGTTCTCTTACAACAAATGCAAACTCTTGATTTTTCTCATCTGATTCAACTCTTTTTACTGTCTGTTTTGAGCTTTCCTTTGTTTTACACATTTTTGCAAAATGATCTCTTCCATTGCACTTTCTGCATGATATTCAGCGTGCGGGACATTAATCTTTTGCAAGATGACCTGTCTGTCCGCATCTGTAGCAGGTTTTGTTTGAATCTGTATTTCCTTTACTATATTGCATTCGTTTTTTCTGATCTCTTGCTACTTTTCTGGACACCGTCTCTTTCACTTCAGTCTCTGGAGAAATGTGTATGAAGGTAAAATGATGCCATAAAGAATTGCATGCGCAAAGTAATATTTGTGGAAGTGTACACAAGATTGTAAGCGTAAATTAAATTTGCATGCGCAAGAGCAGATTTGTAAAGGTGTAAATCGCATTTCAAGCGTAAGAAAAAATTATTTGCAGCATTTTACTGTTATTCGTAAGTGCAATTCATGAATTGTGAAACTGCAGCTTTATGCTAAAGCAAAATAAATATGATCTGTATTCTTCTGACTTCCATTTTTCCACGCTTACACTTTTGGCACTTTTTTTCGCCAAAATTCGGCCAAAAGCATTGCAAGCCTGTGAACAGTGATTTGCAAGCGAAAACAACAGATTAAAGAACTGCAAAACGGATCTGTATGTGTAAAAAACAAACTGTTGCAAATGTCTAAATGACTTGTTGTGTATGTACGGCAAAAAGGTCCCGAAATAACCTGATTTGTACAGTTCCGTCTTTCTTTTAGCTGCGCTTACAGTTTTGGCACGATTCTCTCACTCACTGAGTTTTGCAAGCGTAGGAGGAGGGCGGGTCCTTCTTCTTGTAGCCAATCAAATCAGCTTCTCGCGATTTACTCTATTCTGATTGGTTCAATAAACACGCCAGATGTTCTCACTGCCGGAATGGTACTTTTAACACACAAATCGGCTACATTAATATAATAATAAAAATAATTAAAACATGATCCTTTATAAACTGTGTACCATTAGGCTGACTCCCATGTGTTCATACTGAATTTTGAGCTGGTGTTAATGTTATTGGATTGGTTTGGCATTACATTGAAATTTCACAGACACAGACGCACATCTGTCTCGAGTCTCGATCATTAACGATTATTTTATAATTGTATAAAATAATCCCGAAAAAAGCACAAACACGGCAGAGATACCAAGTTCAACGGCTGGAATTAGCTGAGGTGACGGCTCACAGACAGCAGCGCAATTCACCTGTCACTCAAGTGACCATGCCCTTAATTATGCAGAACTTTAAGGCTTAATATAATTTAAACGGATGAGTTATAAAAACATTCACCCCCCTCAGAGTTGTCATGAAGGGCAAAATTAGCAGTATAGACCAAAACCACAATTTGTACCAAGCTGTAAACATGGTTTTTTTTCTGCTGTAAAGTTGGCCATTTTAACATGGGGGTCAATGAGAGTCTGCTCTCTTTTGGAGCCTGTCCCTAGTGGCCAGTCGATGAATTGCAGTTTAAGTCACTTCTGTATTGGCTTCAAGAGAAACTGGGGGAGGTTGCCGCTTGGTTCTAGCGCTTGAATATTTACAGTTAAGGCTTAAACTTTCGGGATGATGCAGAACTGACCCGTCAGCATACAGAGCGTTGGTTTCATATACTCGCCAACACCGCATTTGGCGCTTGGCGAGTGTTAATTTAGGCCCTGCTTGGGCACATTTGTAGGACAAACTGTAAATCAACTCAGCTCAAACCCAATCGCCTTAAAACATGAAGAAGAAGAAGTCACCGTCATACGGATTGGAAGTACTTCTGTCAGCTACACAGGTCCGTGTATGGCGCTGGCGTCACTTACTGATCCAGGATCAGTGATCTTTAGCAGTTGCGGCCACTAGCGCACTATTTGATCAACTAAAGAGCTTAACAACTGAAAAGCTATTTGATTCAGAAAACAGTGACGCTACCACCATGCTATTGAGAAAAGTAGTTAGTAACGCCACTACTTATAGCGACGCTGCCCAACACTGATTTTAAATGTATTTATTTTGGTAAGTTGCTTATAATTACACTTATAAAATGGTTAGTTCCTGTCCTTGATTCTGATTGGTCAATAGCTGTGTTTTACTCACGATCAAACCAGAGATTGCATTATTATAGGGAGATGAGAGGGTCTGTATCTCTTACCATTGGAGAAAGCTTAACGGCTAACTTAATCACGTGCGGCACCTCTCAGCCTATCGTGTAATGGCCTCTGGTATCCTTCCCTGCATACCGCCCGTCTATGATACCACCACAGCCGGAGTGTTAGCATTAGCCGTTATGCTTTTTTGGCTAAAGGTTGCAGGCTTGCCTTCCAGTGGCTTTGATAAAACACGTATATGACCGCTTCACCCAATGGTTCTGTGTATAACACAACACCCTTAGCAACCACTCTTAGCAACGTAAACTGTTTGTTCTCAATTTATATTGTTCATTGAAGCTTACTGTATTATGTAGAAGAGTATTCTGAGAAAGAGATCGAGTGAGCGAGTTTATTACCTGCATTCAGATTTAGCATTTTCCTTCAGGTCAGTCCTATGTTCATAATAAAAAATCTGTTTAAATGTCCGATGTATTATCTTGTCCTTTTAACAGTTAAGGGGTTTTCCCGTGACTGACAGCGCTAGTCAAAGTATTTGTCAGCGTCTTGTTCCGTGTTCACAACAATTCAGTCTTTTCAATGTAAAATTCGCTACTGACTGACACAGTCTTTGCCGCCAATTTATTTAATTATTTAAAGCCAACTTCTGTTGCTGTTCATGGGCAAGGACTATTTTTTCCGGCAGAAGGAAGGCTTTAGCGTTTAGTTGCATTGATACATATTTTTGGCTTTAATATTTGTATTGTGTGGTAACCATTTTATAAAAGCAATAAGGTACTCAAGGCTAGTGCTGTATTGTGAATAAGTCACGGCTGAAGGGGTTGAAGGGCTAACAACACCCTTCAGCCGTGACTTAAGGCTGATTTATACTTCTGCGTAGGCTATGCGTCTGTTTTCATTTATACTTCTGCGTCGTTGTCCGCATGCAGACCACTAGTAGGCAGTGTCTGCGGTCATGTTGAGTATCAAGGCAAAAGCCGAAGAAGAAGCAGCTTGTCATGTATGTTGTCAGAGAAGCGGCAAATAGGAAACGACTTTTGTTGCAGCAGACTGCATGTGTCCCCTGAAACAGAGCATTTTTTCATTCCTATGGAAGTTGTAAACGCTCGCTCTTCTCCAATTGCTCCACGCCAGTTTTTAACCTGAGGGAGGTGTTCTAGCAGACCAATCACAGCGCTTGCGGTCCGCGTAGAATTGACGCGTTCTTACATTTTTGAAGAGGTGCACGTCAGGCTACGTCATAGGCCGTAACTAAGGTCGTACACTCGACGCAGAAGTATAAATCAGCCTTTATTCACGATACAGCATAGCCTCGAGTACTTTATTGCTTAAATAATTATTGCTGTTGATATTTTAATGTCCAGAATGAAACGTGCTGTGAAGTAGATCATTACTGGTAGGGCCTACTGCTACTTCACTTAAGGTTAGACTTGACTAAAAATGCACTTCTAGCTGAATTACAGTCACCTATAAAACAATTGTAGTGTAGCTATATTCATTCATTACTGCCCTGCACAGATATCAGGTATGCTGCAGTATTAGTCAGTAGTATCTGTGCAGTTTCTCATGTAGGAAACTTTTTCCTCGTCGAAGCAGAGACCAGGAGACGTTGGGATATCTTTCAAGCAGAAGTTACTCTTTATTGAGAAATGCGCTGTGCGTCGCTGTAGTCATCCAAGTCCAACTAAGGCAGTGTACTTGGTAGTTCTTATACATTCAAGGGGGAGGGATACATAGAGTAGAGGTGGAGACAATCTAAACAAAGCATGCAAATGCAGTGCAGGAATCAGCCCGTTCCCTACATTTCCCAGCCATGATCTAATCAGCATAACGGTGTCATTCAAATGCATAGGTGCTAATCCACTCAGTCTGACAGTATCGCCCATACCTTTACATTATCATAGAGACAAAGGCACCGCTGTATTTTGAGCTTGTCCTGCCAAATGGTCAGGAAGTGCATGAAGACAAAAGGTTAATGTTACAGACACCTGGGCTGCCTGCCTTGATCTCCTTAAATTGTCATTATCTTTACCTCAAAATGTCAGGATGTAGGATCAGCAGATCTTAAACAGATTCTTAAATTTGTAATCCTACACTCACTAATATAAAATGTGACCTAACATTCTTGAAAAATGTGACTTTTGTACAAAATGTAATTTTGGGTCAGAATGGCTTTATGGCTACAAGTGACTGTAGATTAATGTAGATTGTCTAGAGAGTTTTTTTTTCTGAGACTCAACATCCATTATTCAGTAATGGTTGACTCAAGAGTCACTTGTCTTGTCCTCTAATTAGGCCACAAAGGCACCCGCTGCATGTCCTTCAGGATCATTCAAAGCATTTGAAGGGCACTGGAACACAAGCACATATGCTTTCATGTTGAACTTATACCTATTCATAAGCACACAACAGCAAAACTGCTATAGATTGGCTATAGATGTAAACTTCAATCAAGCCTTTAATGGTCAAATGAGGGTAAAGCATGCACAAAGAGAATTAAACATAACGGAGAGCAAAACTTCTTAAAGGGTTAGTTCACCCAAAAATGAAAATGCTGTCATTAATTACTCACCCTCATGTCGTTCCACACCGGTAAGACCTTTGTTCATCTTCAGAACACACATAGTTGACATGACTGCAGTGGTTAAATCTTTATGTTATTAAATGACAAGAATACTTTTTGTGCGCAAAAACAAAAATAACGACTTTATTCAACAATATTCAATCAACGCTTCCAGGTTCTATGAAGAATGTGTCAGGATTTTCGAACATTCGATTAGATGATTTCATTATAGAATATTGAATAGGTTGTGCGATTATTGTCTTAAAAAAAATTCTTCCATGTTTTCGGTGCTGATGCGGTGGTGACACCTTCATGTAACCAGAGGGTGGCACGCACTGCCAATAATGCACCTAAAAGCTGTCAATCAACTCTCAGACAACAGAAGGACACGTTGTCTCACACGCACACTGTAGACTTGCGTGGCACATAACAGAGATGTTAAAATTAAAGTTCACATAAGTGTCATCATTCAGGCTGTTCACAATATGTTATAACGCGTTTAGGCAGCCTAAATCATTATGGCTTGAGGTAGGCTTGCTGCTCAGCCGCAACACCGGTATCATCACTTGCCCACTGCGGCACCGCCCCCCCACCGTCGTTTTGATTTTTTTATATTAATAAAAATCATTTAGATCAGCAGCAGGAGTCAGATTTCGCCTCACTCTTGACTGACAAGACAACGGCAGAAGATTTGGCTTCAAGCCGAAATGTAAAAGCGCCCATTTAAGTGAGTTTGTCATTGTACTGTTTTGTTGTTGTTTTTTTCCATTAATAATAATAATGAACCCACCATTCAAGCAGTCGCTCCTCCCAAATTGGTGCTCATTTGAAAGTGAAAGTAAAATTCGCACAGCTGTACGAGCATTCCTATGGAAGCTGAACTTCTATAGGAATTAATTGAAAACGTTCGCTCTGCTCCGCACTGTTATGACCATGCGCATTTTACTTTCACCTTCAAATTAGTGCCAATTCGGGATCGCCCCCCGCCCCCTGTCATTTGGTTATGTTTATTATATTAATATGTTTCAGCATGTTACAATCATTATATGGCTTGAGTTAAGATAGCCTATTCCATAATGAATTAAACAGTTTGTGCAGGGCACTGGAACACAAGCACATATGCTTTCATGTTGAACTTATACCTATTCATAAGCACACAACAGCAAAACTGCTATAGTTTGGCTATATAGATCATCTATATAGATGATCTATATAGCCAACATTTTGAGGAACATTTTTTATAAGGTATGATATTCCTCAAACGTTCTTCCAACTTAATTTTGATTGAAAATTCTAATTCTAGGAACATTGATTTGTAACATTCCAAGAATATAAAAATAACCAGTTTCCTTAATGTTAATAGAATGTTATTTAAAGGTTAGTATGATGTTCCTGAAACATTCTGTCAAACATTCAAACTCCTGCTGTGAACAAGCACTGAAAGAAAGAGAAATAAGGACACAAACTACAACTTTCTTCAGCCACAGAAATCAACTGAAGATAAAATTCATTAAATCTCTCAAGATCTGATTAAACAACTACACAAACAGCATTACCAGCTTCACTTATTACTAACCAGACTGACTTTATTTCTGTCACACATCTACACGAGTTCTTATTGAGAATTAACAGAGGTTTAGATGTTGATGTCTTATTGAAAATGTTTCATTTGTGGTCACCATCATGGAGATCAGCGTTTGCTTTAGTTGGGCTCTTGACCCTTGACTTATGTTGAGTTGCTTTTTCAGCAATTGCAGGTGTTTTCAGATAACATTTCTGCATTGGTAAAGCAGCACAACATGTCTGTTCTAATAAACAAATAACTGCATTAAAGTGGTTTACACATTTGTGTCTTCCAACATGCATTGTGGCATGAATAAATTATGCAGCTGATTTATCTTTTTGATTGTCACTGTGCTGATGTCTTAGGGATCATTTACGCAGAATGCATCTTTGCGTATAAAAAAACACAAGATGCAGCACTCAGGAATGTTTTTTAAAAGAGCGCAGTGCAGAACGCAAGGGTTTTAAGACGCACTTTTGAGACGTGATGTAATAACGAAAATAATTACTATTTTTGACATGGAAGAAAGAAAATAATCTCACTGGTCATGGCATCCTCCGCCATGTTGCCGTCAAATAAAACAGCTGCCATGCCAACTTGCTACTGTAAACAGAAGCTCGCAACGCTTGCCCCGCTTCCGAGTTCTTCTGATTGGTCCACTGTTTTGGAACTGACATCGATGAGCGGTGCTGCTTGTAAAAGTTGAAATTCTTTTAACTTGACACGGCTCCTTAAAAACGCGGCACTCATGTGCGAAGCGTTACAAAAGACAAGAGACGTAATGGTCATACACGTCCATCTAGCGCGTTTACATAGAAAAAACAATGGAAAAGTAGCGCATTGGAATAGAAAAACGTGTATGTGAATGGCCCCTTAGTGTGTCATTTTTAACTTTTAAATAGATTTGGACAATCATACATGCCTCAGCTGGTCTTAATCAAGCAGCGCTGCCAGAGAGAGAGAGAGAGAGAGAGAGCAAAAGAGAAGACCGTGCACAACACACAACAATACATCACAGTAAATGTATACACACAAACTACTACTACTATTAATAATAATAATAACATCCAAGACATAACACATTTTAATTAATTAAAAGTAGCAAAACTACAGAAAAAATAATTATTTAAACCACTTTAATGCAGCCATTTGTCTGTTAAAACAGACATGTAGAGCTGCTTTACCAATGCAGAAATGTTTTCTGAAAACACCTGCAATTGCTGAGATAGAAGCAACTCAACAAAAGTCAAAGGTAAAGAGCCCAACTAAAGTAAACGCTGATCTCCATGGTGGTGACCTCAAACTAACCATTTCAATAAGACATCAACATCTAAACCTCTGTTAATTCTCAATAAGAACTTGTGTAGATGTCTGACAGAAATAAAGTCAGTCTGGTTAGTAATAAGTGAAGCTGGTAATGCTGTTTGTGTAGTTGTTTAATCAGATCTTGAGAGATTTAATGTATTTTATCTTCAGTTGATTTCGTCTAAGGCTGTGGCTGAAGAAAGCTGTAGTTTGTGTCCTTATTTCTCTTTCTTTCTGTGCTTGCTCACAGCACGTATTTAAATGTTTGACAGAATGTTTCAGGAACATCATACTAACCTTTAAATAACATTCTATTAACATTAAAGAAACTGGTTATTTTTATGTTCTTGGAATGTTACAAATCAACGTTGTTAGGATGATGAATTTTCAATCAAAATTAAGTTGAAAGAATGTTTGAGCAACATCATACCTTATAAAAAACGTTCCTCTAACACCAAGAAAACTGGACATTTTTTACATTCCCAGAACCAACACTGAATATTTGGAGAACATTCTTATAACAAAATTCTGTTAGCTGGGGAACCACTGCAGTCACGTCAACTTTTTTAACAAATTAGCCACTTTTCCACCATCAAGCCGAACGGTTCTTAGAATGGTAAGGAACGGTTCCAGTTGTGTTTCCACTGGAGCCTGGTACGGCATGGCACGATTACAAACCATTCTTGGCCGAAGTTCTCACCGTGCTGATAGAATGAGTGTAGTGACATCGGCACACAGGATTGGTCACTTGTCTATTGCCTGGCAACCAGTTTCTCTGTAGCTGGCTAAGCGCTCTATTTGAGTGACGTAAACACAAATTAATAATAAAATTAAAAGAAATATCTGATCATCCTCCATAACGCAGTCGTCATTTACATCTCAGATCATCAGTAAACCGTTGCGTTACCAAGGCAAAGACTGATGCTTTTGTACTACATTCCAAAGAGCGGTTGTTATCAGCCCCACAGTGGAAAATGAAACCATAACCATACCAGCTGATCCAGATCGGCACGGAATGGAATGGTTATGCAATGAGAACCATTCAGCCCAGTGGTGGAAAAGCAACAAATGTCTTTGGTACTTTTCTAGACCTTGAAAGCAGTGGTTAAAATGTTGTCTATTGAGTCAGAGAGCTCTCAGATTTCATCAAAAGTATTTTAATTTGTGTTCCAAAAATGAACGAAGGTCTTACGGCTGTGGAACGACATGAGGGTGAGTAATTAATGACAGAATGTTCATTTTTGGGTGAACTAACCCTTTAAGAGTTAGACAAAGAACCGGCTGCAAGAGAATAAAGTGAAGTATGAAGTAGCATGAGAGTAGAGAACCTAGAAATGACTAACATTCAATAGGTTCAGCCCGAGCCCTGTTGTAATTCACCACCCCATTTCTCTACAACCACTCACCACCCCTGCAGGTGCAATTACCCTACACCTCCATCTCCCCAGAAGCATGGTTGCCTATAGCTACAGCCCCTAAAAGCAAATCAGTCCTTCAGCCCACATAGCTGCTAATCTCCAACGCCTCCCCCATAAGCACCAGCAGCGCTGACATCTCCCAAGGCAGATTGAACATAACGACCTCAAGTTGCTGAATAATGTTGTTATCTACAGGTTACAAAAAATTGAGGGAGAATGCAGAGGACTTTGAGAAATAATGGAAAGTGAATCACCTACAAATCAACATGCCATAAACAAATGAACTAGTGGATTTCAAGATGAAAAGGGTCCAAACTATCCTTCAGTATATACATGGGAATAATGTACACCGTAAAAAAACCCCTAATTTTACGGAAAATAACTGTGATTTTTTTTACGGTCATTTTCTTTTCTTTTAAATTATACTGAAAACTCTGTAAAATTACAAACAATGTATGTAAATTAACAACTCGGCTGTTATTTTATGTATTAGGACATTAATGAAAAATTACAGTAATTCACATATTTTTTACAGAAAATTTACTGTATTTTTTTGTACAGTATTTTTTCTGTTTTCTTAAATTACAAACAAATGCATGTAAAATTACAAAAATAATCAGTAATTAAACTAACAAAACAGTTAAATGATAAAACGGTCAAATGAATGGAAGCCAAAAAACCCTGTAGAATTAAAGTAAAATATCCTAATTTAAATAAATCGAAAAACACTGTTATTTTACAGGTATTTCCTGAATTATTACCTTCACTTTAAAAAAAAAAAAAAAAAAAAAAGGTCAATGACTGGCAGCTACGGCTTCCAAATAAAAACCATAAAATTAAAGTAAAATATTCTAATTTAAATAAAGTGCAAAAAACTTTAACAAAAATTTTCTTTAAATGTTAAAAAATACTTTTATTTTACAGGTATTTCCTGATTTGATTCAAATGACTGGCAACAACAGAAAATAAAACACTAACAGATCTCTCAAGATCTCAGCATCTTCACTTATTACAGTCCAGACTTTATTTCTTTTATTCAAAGGTTCTTACTGAGAATTAACAAAGATTTAGATGTTGATGTTTTATTAAAAAAAAAAGTTTGATGTCACCATTATGGAGGTGAGCGTTTGCTTTACTTGGACTATTGACCCTTGACTTTTTCATGTTAGTTTTTCTCTGACTGCTTTAACTGTGTGTTTCTAATGCATGTTTGTTGAAGCAAAAAGTGGAGGAGAAACTCTGATCAGATGATTTTGGCTGCTATTGATGATATAGTTATCATAAAGTCGTTGATATCACATAGTGTCAAATTTCTGAGTATATTAACTGTTAATTTCATGTGATTTACTGTAACCTTGTGATATTGTGGAATCATATTATGATAACCTGGTATTCTGATTTTTAAATCATTATGCAGAAAATGTTTTCACCCTTTTTTTTTTTTTTTTTTTGGGAGACATCAATAATCAACATATAATCTCAACAATGGTGACAATCAACAAAGCTTTTTTGTGACTTTAGCAGCTTGTTTTGAGTTGAGTTGATCTGAATTTTTTTTTTTTTTTTGGTCACCATTGTTGAGATTCATACACTGATTCTTGATGTCTGTGTGAGTCTGCATGACCTTGACAAAACATTTTCTGCATAATGATTTAATAAAACTGTTTATAGTATTACAGCACTGCAGTACAATTGGCATGTCAAACTACAACTAATATTAAACAATTTAGTCAGAGACCAGACTCTTGTACCAGTGAATCAGACCACTTTCTGATGACTATACCATCACTTAAAAAGTGACCAACATCGTTTTTCTGGCTTGCTTTTTTTTTTTTTTTTTTTGATATAACAAACATGTATCAGAAACACACAGTTAAACCAGTCAGAGAAACACTAATGAGCCCAACTAAAGCACTGACCACCAGAATGGTGACTTCAAACTTTATTATTTTATTCAATAAAACATCAACATCTAAACCCCTGTTAATTCTCAATAAGGACTTTAGTATGAAATAAAGTCTGGATTGTAATAAGTGAAGATGCTGAGATCTTGAGAGATCTGTTAGTGTTTCATGTTCTGTTGGGATTTAAAGGGTTTCTGTATCGTCTGTTTTGTGGGTCACCATTGTGCTGGAGAGTAGAGCCTGTGCTTCAGTCCAGGATGAGCCAGAAAACACTAGTGTTATGCTGCATGTTGTTTTATTTCAGAAGCAGTAACATATAGTTATATTAATTAATTTATGTGTGCTTTTTCTGGTTAATACAAGAGATTCACATTTTACAATGAATGAGTTTTGTTAGTAACAATTCAGGATATACATATAAAACAAAAGTGTTTTTTTTCTGTAAGTGTTTTGCACTTTATTTAAATTAGGATATTTTACATTTATTTTACAGACTTGATTGGCAGCTGTTGCTGAAAGTCATTTGACTGTTTTTTTTTTGTTGTTGTTGTTGTTTTGTTTTTTTAAGATTGTTTTGCAGTGAAGGTGTTTTATTGTAATAATTCAGGGAATACCTGTAAAATAACAGTGTTTTTCTGTAGAAAATTTTTAATGATAATTTCTGTTAAAGTTTTTTACACTTTATTTAAATTAGAATATATTACTTTAAGGTTTTTGTTTGGCAGCCTTAGCTGACAGTCATTGACCATTTTTTTACGATTTTTTTTTTTACAGTGTAATATATACAGTATGATACAATTTACTATATGGTTCAAAAACACAGTTTGTTTACATGTAATCTACTACTACTAATATGAAAGATAATAAGCAAAAGAAATGTATAATTTCATTCTCTTTATCTTCATTATCTAATGTAAAAGGAAAAAAAGCTGAACTTCTGCAGAGCAGTAGCCTAATATGATTCGCGCCGCACTGTCCGTTCAGTGGCGCAAGCAAGCACGTCCGAGCTGCACTGACGAGTCGGTCGCGCGGCTCGGTCCATTGAACCGCACAGATGACATGTCAGCGCGGCGCGAGCTCTGTAAAACCGCGCTGTCTCGTCCTATATTTGGTGCGTTTGGCTTCCCATAACTTTTGGTGTGTTTGGCTTCCCATACTCCTCCCCTCACTGCAGCCGCCTACTCTCGCCTACATTTCAGGCGATGCTAGGCGCATCTCAAACAAGCCAAAATAGCGATCGCGAGATGAATCCAAGTGGCACTTGGGTAAAAATGTCCATGAGTGTCCACTGAAAAACAAAAAACAGTACTTTTTGTCCACAAAAGCGTTAAATCCATGAAATATTGATATATTATCCATTGTTTGCATCACATTTCTTCTGAATAATCTGTTCTCTATCATCGTTCTTCAAGAAATGATGCAAAATATAATTTTTCAAAATAGTGCAGCAGTTTTAGTTATAATATCCAAGCAGTGCTGTCGGAGTTTAATATTCTCCCGCCATTGTCATTGTAGTAAATCTCATAAACAAAACTTTAAGCCAATGCCACGATCCAACAATGTGTGTTCTGTTTATCTTCCGCATGCGTGCACATCTACACAGACGCACATCTGTCTCGAGTCTCGACCATTAGCAAACCATATTATTTTATAATTGTATAAAATAATCCCGAAAAAAAGCACAAACACGGAAGAGATGCCAAATAGAGTACCTCAGGGATGACGTGTTTTTGTAGGCAAAACCCGGAAGCGAGTTAGCATTTTAGGACTTCCGGTTCCATCACCCCGAAGTCAATGGGTTTTTTGAATGGGTTTTTGCTAAATCGCTTGAAATAAGGTCTGTGGTTAACAAAGCCTCTAAATTTTTTCACGTTTTGATTAATGACATAAAACACACCAGTTATAACCCGCTTGTGATTTTTTTAAACCTTTATTGTGTCTTAAAAACGGCGGTTACTAACAAATTGCTAAAAGGGACTACTTCCTTTGGCGGGGACTTCAGACGTCATCATGATAAACAAGACATTTGGACAGCATTTCTCATGAAAAAGTGAATAAGTATTCATACACAACACAGATCACAATCAGCAAACATGTTTTTAAATAAAGTTGTTTTCTAAATAAAATTTGAGGAAGCTTGGTGGTGGTGACGCTGATCCGCGACCATGGTGTGCTGTAGTCCGTTTATAGCCTTCTGTTAGCTTTTTATATCTAACGACTTTATTTAGGCTTCAAAATGTATAAATGTTGTGTTAACTTGTAAAGATTATCTTGATAGACAAAACGTGTAAGTGTCATAAAACACAGAGCTTATTTTTTGCGATTTTCCAAAAGTCTATGGGAAAAATGCATTGGCTTTTGATCGAGGGAACCCGTGCGCCGCTAACTTCCGGGTTGGTCTACAAAAACACGTCATGCCTGAGGTACTCTATTCAGTGGCTGGAATTAGCTGAGGTGATGGCTCGCAGACAGCAGTGGCAATCTACCTGTCACTCAAGTGACCATGCCCTTAATTATGCAGAACTTAAGGCTTAATATAATTTAAACGGATGAGTTATAAAAAAGTCGAGTCCGGACTTGAGTACTACAGCACTAATTGATGTTGAAAAAAAACCCATCAAATTGATGTCAATTTGACGTCCACACACTGATGTCCAATCGATGTTGAAAAAAAAAGTCAAATTGACATCAAAAAATTGACGTCCATTTGACATCCACACACTGATGTCCAATTGATGTTGAAAAAAATATCAAATTGACGTAAAAAAACAGGTCAAAAATGCAAATCAAACTGATGTCAAAAATTTGACATCCATAGACTGATATTCTTTCGACCACCAAAATAACGACACAAAAGCAATGCAATGAAAGAAAAATACAAAGTTCTGTCATGAAACTCTAAATGCACAGGCTAATAGGTCCTTAACTCAACTGCTCGTAATCACATCATTATCTATAGGACACAGCTGATTGGTTCCTGCTGTATTAGTAGCCAATGAGCTTGCATGCTCAGTCTTCAAATACATGAGTAGCATTTGCCTTAGCAGTGCAGCGCACTTTCAGAAACCCTCCACCTTCCCTAGCTCCACCTGTATAGATCTGCTACGGGTAATTCATGTACGTTATATTGTATAGCAGCAGCATGTCTTACTTGCTCACAGCAGCGTGTTGTGTATGTATTGGCAGTAGCAAATCCTGTACTTGCTCTGCAGCAGCAGCAATAATCAACAGCAGCAGCAGTGTAGCAGATATATTCCACCTAGACCAAACATATCAACATTGTCATACCCATTACCATGCCAAACACTCAGAGAGTTGTCATGACAGAACTTTTATTCAGCAAACTTCAAATCAATAATACAAATGTAAATAAAAACAAAAATGCACCTATTCTGATTGAGAACAAAGATCAATTGCTGTCTGGCCTTTCTGGCGTCCCATACCCCCATATCTGTCGGGAGCTGATCGGAGATAGTTCTTTATGTATTTGATGATATCAGCCTCAGACGATTCTGGATTTGACTGCTGTAAAGCACCTGTATGAAGATGGAACAACTTGTATCACTCATTTTAAGACATTATAAACCACAGCATTAATTACAAGATTTTCAGCCACCATCACTCACACTAACATACTGTAGCAATCCACAAAATAATTAAAGCTCCCTAAACAAGCATGGATAACCACCTAGATCAGTAATCCTCACTATTTCTTCCAAGTAAGCCACACCAGCAGGATAAAGTCAACAAGCAAGTCGCCACAACTAAAAACACGCACGGAAATACACATCTGCCTAGTACAATATGCAATGCATTTAGCCACTGCCATTCTAACAATACAAAACTGTTAAGGTGTACAAGTTGCTTTAAAGGTGGGGTAAGTAGATTTTCAAAAATGCTGTTGGACATTGTTAATATCCATTCACTGATGTCCAAGTGACGTTGAAAAAAACATCAAATTGACGTCAATTTGACGTCCACACACTGATGTCCAATTGATGTAAAAAAAAAAAAAAAAACCATCAAATTGACATCAATTTTCTGATATCAATTTGACGTCCACACACTGATGTCCAATTGATGTCAGGGCTGTAGTCAAGTCCACCTTTGTCGAGTCCAAGACAAGTCCAAGTCCAGGACTAGTCGAGACCGAGTCAAGTTGATTTAGCTTATAGTGTAAGGGGGAATATCGATGTTTTGACCTTTTAAGCGCAGTAAGTCACTCATTTTGGTACTTGTGACTCTGTTTGACTTCTGTCTCTGTTTGAGACTGAGCGTGGCTTGTTCGCTCCACAAATATAGATCAGTGGTGCGCTCACTTTTGGTGTGAGCGCGAAACCTGCGGGAACTGGAGCGAATGAGACGAGTGAGAGAGGAGTTGTCTCGGACTTGGTCATTGGTCTCGCCAAAAGTTCTAGTTGGTCTCGACCGAGTCCAGCAGGTCAGTCTCACTTCTTTCCAATTCCGAGCCGATCCGTTGTTACCATCGGTGCCGCACAGGCAATAGCGTTAGGCGCGCGTTCTTGCTCTCTTCTCTCCGACGGTGAAGTGACACACACCCGCGCAGGCGCCTCCTCTCTCACTCATCTCAAACAAAGTTTATTACTATTATTATTATTATTATAAACGCATTTTGGGGCTTCTCTCGGGAGAGGGTTGCTGTTTTGGAAGAGGAAGTTGCTCAACTGCATTTGTGAGAAAATCTGCCTACACATATTTGTGAGAAAATCAAGCCGAGAGATCTCATAAAAAAAGGTAAGTGTCTTACAATCGTAACAGACAGGTGTGCGTTTGTATGCTCTAGATTTGGTATTTGTTCAAAGGTTACATGCTATTTGTAGGATGGTTTGTATTTATTTGTGAAATATGATGTAGGGTCATTTATTTATATTTGTAAAACACAATACATATATATTTGTTACTCGTCTGCGTTTTCGCTCAAACTGACATTTGTATTTGCACATCACTTTCTGTTTGTTTGCGAGATCGTGCAGATCGTGTTTGTTTGCAAAATGCTGGATTTGTTTGTTTAATTATGGCACAATATTAACTGTGCCCGTGGTCTGCCCAGTACAATGTTTTTTTTTTTTTTTTTTTTGGTTTTTTTTTTTTTTTTTTGGTGGTGGTGCTGTTATACTAATAAAATAAAAAGTAGAATATACAAATAACTTTACAAGTTACATGACACTTGTAAATTAAATAATTTTACATAGTTTAATCTGTAATAAAATTATATCAAATGGATGACGAAAATAACTTGAATCCAAGGAGCTCTAAAATAATTGTAGAATTTTTATTTGAAGCTAAAGACAGCATCAACTGAAGTCATGCACTTTATGTGTTGATGACTCCATAGATCATCTACAAATGTTAAATCCAGCAATAAAATAATTAGGTTACAACTGCATCTGTCTGGAGGAAAAAAATGTGACTTTATTATTGCTATTTTTTTTAGAGCTTTTAATGTACTCTTATTATAAAAAATAATTTTATTAGCATTTATTTATCTTTAACAAGTAACCTTTCGGTAAGGAGTCATTAGAACTCTGAAACCAGAATGAAAAAAAAAAGTTTTTGCGCAACACTAACTGAAATGAAAAATAATTCATTTATAAATCTTGCACAGGAGAGACTTGGTGTTTCCAAACAAAGGGAACAAATAAATATATATCAGTATTGGCACTGGCTATTGGCCAAAATGAGTTGAAAAATATCGGCATATTGGATATTGGAAAAAAAATCCAATATCATGCATCCCTAGTGAAATGTACTTAAATGAAAGAATGGTATAGAATAACACTGAGACTATCAATAAACACAGGCTTTCTACTAAAAGGGCTTGTAACAAAGGGCTCTGTATTCAGCAATTCAGGTAATAGATTTATATTAGTAGGGTTTTCTTACTGGGAGTTGACATATTCAATGACTATGGACTGTTAAAGCCCCCTTGTGGTATTATGGGGTAATTATAATGTGCTGGAAAGTGCGTCAGTTGTTGTTATGAATCCGTAGTAGAGTATGGACTGCGGAGCACACAAGAGTTTGTCATTTCATAATGTGGTGTTATTAAATCATGTGCGTGCATCTAAAAGTACGTTTCTATGTTTATTGATCTCATTTCACTTGTTGTTTATGAGTTATCACCATAATTCAGATTGTTACGTTAAATAGGTCTAATTACAGGTCACACTGAAAAGGTAGCTGAGATGACCCCTCTCATATATCAGCCATCAAGCCACGAGACCATGTGAGCAGACCGGAGAGCCATAAGTCGTTCACCTTCCACTGGAAAAAGATATGAAAGAACACCTGTATCTCACTCAGTTACAACGGAGAGTGTATAGGAGATTCTGAAAATGATGCAGGAACTTAAAAGAGAAAATCAACAACTTCAATCTATAGCGCTAGATATGCAATGGCAAATGGGCATTAACAGAGCCTCAATCCACCAAAAAGCAGTGCCTTTTCCATATGACACAGCACGGTTACCACCAAGCCAAGCACCTTTCCCAAAATATGAAGACTGGCCGTGGCCACCTCCTTCTGTCATGGATGATGACATCCTTCCCTCTGCAGTGGATATACCACCCCCACCTCCTAGAGACAAATATCAGATTTGGTGGAGGAATTAACCACTGGTCCTGCCCACATTCCCGCAGAAACGATTAATACTGCAGAACACAACTCATTATGTCGGTGTGAAATAAACAGTTCTGGAAATGTAGAAATTAAAGTTAAAGCTCCAATCTCCTCCCGAAGATCCAGAAAAAAGTCTGTTGGTGCTTCAGTGACTACTTCGCTCAGAGAAGCTGTCAATCATGAAGCCAAACCCCGCGTTTTTATAGCACCAAATAACTAACTAAAAACAAACTTATTTAAAGAACGAATCAACATCATCTTTATAAAAACTGCCTAAAATGACAGAAACCATCTTTGGAAAAAAAATATTTGACATGTAATTTGACTGTTTAGTTTGTCTCACGTCCCATTACATTACAAAGAGAGGGCAAGGTTTATGACCTAACTGCATCCAGCCACCTGGTGGCGATCGAGGACTTTTCAGGACTCATTTGGCATGCTTGGACCCAATGCTATTCTACGCCCCTCTGAAGAGTTAAGAATATGCTGAAATTACACGCCACACAACACTTCGTAGCACAGAGAATCGCCTGGCTAAGGATCCTGTAAAGTCAGAGGATTACAGTGGTAAAATTCAGAGACTGGTACAGGCAGGCTATGTGGTTGCAGTACCAGAGCAGAAACTGACAGGGGAAGAAGAATCATGGTTCATCCCCCACCACATGGTGTGGCATAATGGAAAAAACAGAGTTGTTTTCAATTGTTCCTTCTGATACAGAGGTGAAAACCTGAATGACCTGCTTCTGCCTGGACAAACTCTGGGGTCCTCCTTGCTCGGGGTATTGCTACGAATCCGGGAATATGCAGTACCCTTTAGTAGTGATATAAAGGGATGTTCCATGAAGTAAGACTACAACCCGAGGACAAGCCCCTCCTCCGATTCCTATGGTGTGATCTGAACAGAGAGAAACTCCCTAGCATCTACGAGTGGCAAGTGCTCCCATTTGGAACAACGTGCAGTCCATGCTGTGTCACATACGCACTACAGAAGCACGTAGTTGACCACAGTGAGCCAGGAGACAATGTCCAACATTCCATCGAAAGATGTTTCTATGTTGATAACTGTCTACAGAGTGTCGCAACACCCGAGGAGGCTAAAGGGCTAGTGAATACACTGAGGAATCTGGGCATGCAATTCTTCTAATGTCATCAATCATCTGCCAAAGGAAGCCAGATCTGAAAGCAGTGAGCTTTGGCTTAACCAAACCGAATCAGTTCCTCAAGAACTTGCATTAAGATTGGGTTGGATGTGTCAATCTGATACTCTTGTGGCTCATTTCCACTGCATGGTACTGCTCGGTACGATTCAGGGAAACCAGTACCGTACTCTAGCCATTTAAAAACCTTGGCACCCAAGTATGGCCACACAGTGGGGCTCATTTGAGTTGGTGGGAGACTTCGCCACAGTCAACAACTGGACGCAGATGTTATCCACCCAGTTGTCCAAGATTCATCCTACAAATTAACCCAACTGCACATTCAGAACATAGATAAAGAGCTTCATCACCCTGGTTCTGAATGGGTCTTTACAGAGCTCTGCAGTAAATATTGGATTTTACGTGGTAGAGAAGCCATTGAAAGGCAGCAATACTCATGCCCTGATTGTCAAAGGTGGCAGGCTAAAACTGAAAGTGCCTCAGATGGCAGACTCAGGCCAGACTGCAAATATTCAAACCCCCATTCTTCTCTACTGGAATGGACAGTTTTGGACCCTTTACAGTTAACATATGTAGATGATGTTTCTCACATTGTCTACCTATTTTAACTGTAAAGGGTCCAAAACCCAAGATGGGGCATCTTGTTTAAACGCCTGACTACCCATGCTGTCCACATCGACCTTTTAAGCAGCCTTGATACTGACTCATTCCTGATGACTCTAAGACGCTTTACATCACGCTGAGGAAAACCTTCAGAATTACTATCAGATCAAGGCACAAACTTGAAAAGGTGGCAAAAGAGAGCTCCAAGAGTCATTCAAATCATTGGGTCCTACCCTGCAGATGGAGCTGGCCAAACAGTAAATACAATTCAGATTTAATCCTCCCAGTAGTCCCCATTTTGGAGGAGTTTGGGAACGTGAGATCAGATCCATCATGTCTGCCCTGTATGCCAGTTTACAAGGGCAAAGTATGACTGAGAAGGTCCTGAACATGGTTCTCACTGAAATAGAAGGAATTCTGAATTCTAAACCTTTAAGTTACGTCTCCACAGATGACCCCAACGCGGTGACTCCAAACCTTCTTCTCATGGGGTGGCTTGATTCATCACTCCCACAGACCGTGTATTATGAAACGGAACTCTTAAGTACTACCTGCCCAACCTACAAACCTGTGATCTTATTTTATTTGTTGTTTATGGGTTATCACCATAATTCTGTTTGTTACATTAAATAGGCCTAATAAATGTCGCCTATACGGCCGATCAACCTGCATATATTATCTTATAGAACCACACACACCCAATAAATCCTCAATGTAACCTATGAGCATCTTTGTTGCATCCTGACCAAACGTACCACAGTGATTAATATAAACCGAGCCACACTAGTTAGTACATAACAGGGCCAGAGCAGACTTTATTCTGCTATCAAACTCAAAACAAGATTTTCATTGTATGCACACTCAAAATAACAAAAGTTATAAAAAAAAATGTCCCGGCAGAAAATGATCATTTCCATTTTTCTTCTGATTTTTTTCTTACAGTGCACAGAAAGGCGAAACGCTGATTTAGATGGATTCTGTGCATTCTGAATGTAATATGTGTTCAAAACTTTTTTGTATTTTTGTGTCTGTGTGCATATATTTTCTATCTCTTTTTGTGTTGGTCTCTTCTTTTTCGCTTACATCCCAGTTGAACAGCTGACAAATAAACTTTAAGTCTATATATTTTGTATAAAATATATATGGGATATATTCCCCGAAGTATGGGATATTTTTTACAAATTACTTTACTATTATATTTACATAAAAAACTTAAAGCACACAACAAAACTGTATGAAAAAGAAATTCCAATAAAAACAGGAGTAGAGATGGATTTTTCACTTCTGACAAAGCCATCTTTCTCCCTTTTGTGGGAAAGACGCCTGCTTCCTGTGAGGAAATATGTGAAAGCCAAGAGAAACTGATGAACAGGAAGACCAAAAACTTCAGCCTATAATTATGTGCTGCTTCCAAAACCGTCATTCATGTGATATGCCTATGGCCCCCACTTCTTGTAATTAACATGAATTAGTTAGTGTTTGTGAATGAGGTGAGCAGAGAGAGAAAGAGAGCGGGCCTATGATGATGTTAGTGGGTGGGGAGAGAACACATCTGTTACTGTTTGGAATAACACAAGCACCATGATTATGATTATCTATTTTGGTGAATTCAAGTAGGTTTTGTACCATCTTGTTATTGTCTATATTCCCTTCATATCCAGATGTTTCAAGTACTGTCCAATAGCTGACTGATAAAAGTTATTAACAATGTTTTGTACGTTAAGTTTTGCATCAGATACACTGCTGCCCATATTGTTAATTTGTTTCTTTTGTGTACCATCTCTCAGCACATCTGTACACAGAAATGTGCTTTGTGCATGAATCTCTCTCACTCTCTCATTACTTTGTCACTGAAAGTCCACAAGGTGTTCGTCAGATATGCCTTTGTGCTGTCGAAAACTACGATAATGGAACTATAGATCCAGAAAGGAATATGACCCAGCTCTACAAATAAGATGCTCAATCACAAAAGATTAAATGCTCTCTATTTCAGTCCAGTGGTCAGTCGATTCATTCACCACAGACCATATTTACTCTGTCTCTCTGCCTGCTATTCTCTGACCTGTAATATGACTTCAATGTCAGGTAGGACTCAGACTGAATGATTATGCTCTATTCAGACACACACTCTGACTTTGTGCATTATTTCAATACAAAAGCTAAATGCTTTATTATACAAAATTATTTATGCAATGAATCATTATGCACATAGGCAACAGTACACTGTTGTGTTTTGAAAAAAGAAAGAAAGAAAAAAAGAGGAGAGGCTGTGTATTGTACATGCATTTGCTCATTAGTCCTGGTGTGGCTTTCATGTCTCTTTTAGTAGGTTCTCAAGAGATGCAACATTTAAATTAAATTATTATTATTTTTTTTAACCTTCCTGGGTATTCATTTTAATTCTTTGCAGTTCATTTCAGGCACAGTGTTTTTAATTATGAGAACTCAACCTGTCAAACATCACATTTTAGGTTAGTGGTCCAGGAAGACATTAAGAATTAAATGTCATCCGCTATTTCAGACCCCTTTAGGCAAGAGTATGGCAAGGTAATCTCCGAAAGTAAATAATGCTATTTACAGGAAACGTTGCTATTTACTCTGCTATTGTATTTGAAATAAGATAATTGTATGATTTTACTTCTCTGCGTGTCTGAAGATCATTTTTAAAATACAATGCCTTATTCATGACATAAACAGGCTTACACTATTACAAATAATGACCTGTTAGAATCAGTGTTACGATAACATTAAACAGAACAATCTGGCATGCTGGTCATATCAACCCATGAAGCTTTGTGCAAATTACGTGAGTAACTTCCTTTAAACTGGAAACAATCAGTGAAAGGTTCGGTCTGTGAACGCAATAATAAGTTTTATTTGTATTATTTTATTTTTTTTTAAACTGGGTACAATGAAGTGACATTATTCTACTCAGTACTCACTCTTTAACCATCAAACATTAAAAGGAAATTTTAAAAGTGAAAGCATTAACAAATTACCACAACAGACAGTGAATAACACCAAAAGCTCGATTATTTCCGCAGCAATATTACGGACGTGTTAAATTTCAATGTAGTAATAATTGTCTACTTTGCCTTAATCAAAAATAATCATTAACTTTAGCATTGAGTGATAATATTTCAAAGTACTTTTTGTCATTTTGACAGATAAATCTTGTACTTACCTACTTTAGAAACATTCCAGTAAACACTGCTAATAGGGATAAGAAGTGAAACGGGGAGACAATTACATTTTAAAGCATCTGTGTGAAAACAAACCTAGAAGGAGTACATGAGGATTTGGGAGATGGTCCTCATTGCAGAACACGAGATCCAGGGGGCAAGGTTGGATCCAGATCCAACTCCTCCCATAACCCTAAACCTACTAGTTTCCACCCCCTGATCCTTAAACCTACCCATCTCCACCCCCTAGATCTGGATCCAACTCCTCCCACTTTACATATCCCTAAACCTACCCGTCTCAACCCCATGGATCTGGATCTCGTGTTCTTCAGTGAGGAGCTAATGGGATTTGGGGAGAAAAATGAGAATCGCATTCCAGGGAATTATTAATGGGATATCCAGGGCCGGCACTACCTATAGGTGGAGTAGGCAATTGCCTAGGGCCTTGATTGGTGGACTATGCTAAAGTCCACCAATCAAGATAAGCAGCAAAATACTCTTTGTCCATTGCATATAGTTGAATTATCACTCACCTGCAATGAAACCAATTAATGTGACACAAATTACAATATTACTGTTGCTGGAGCATCTATAATGTAAAACAGACATCGTAGATTAACAGTAAACCCTTCGAACTTTCAAATGAAGTATAATTTGTTATCTTTATTAATGTTTTAGATAGTATCTAAGATAGATAGATAGCTCCTTAGCCTAAGCTAACTTGATCACGTTGAGCTATAGGCGGACGTGGTTTCAGCAACCAGGCACCTCAGCCCCATCCATGTCCTGCCTCTTTGCCCATTTTCGGTTTTCTAGGAGTTACGCGCTGCAAGATTCAAAAACAAATGCCGGAAACATCTGGTGGTGGTGGCCTCACGAATCCATGCATCAGAGGTGTGAATGTAATAGTTTGCTCGTAACTTTAAGTTGAACTAATTGGTAAAAGTACACAAACTGCATAAGCTACATTATGTATAACTATCAAAACACATCAAAATCAAATCATACCATGTACCTACCTATCCAAAAGAAATACTGCAACCATGGCATCTTTCAGACCCTTAGAAAAGCAACACCAATAATAATTCGGGGTTTTAGCTCTTTTATGATCCAGCCTTTTTTTGTTGTTTTATTTTTTTTTTTGTAGCCCTTTCTAAGGGTATACTCACACTAGGCGCTCTGAACCGTGCCCGAGCGCGTTTGACCCCCAAAGCCTGCTTCGTTTGACTAGTGTGATCGCTCCGTACCGTTCCTAGGCGCAGTTCGTTTAGCCGTCCCTGGCGCGCTTCGAAGAGGTGGGCCAGAGCATGGTCCAGTTGGGCTCGGGCATGGTACGCATGCAGAGTGCCGGAGCACGGAACGGTTACTACTTTTGTGTGCGCTACTGTCATAATTATGACGGCAAACATCTTTATTACTACTTGGATACACATTTTAATTAATGTAATTAATTTGAGTGTATTTGGGTTTATAATGGGTCTGGTTCTTACATTATTGATGAACAAGAATTGTAGTTTGCGAGTAAAGCTGCAAATTTCTCCATTAACGTCAGCTGCCTTCGTAATAATCCTCCGATACGTGCAAGTGAAAATCGCTATGCAGCATAAATGATAAATCTATTAAGCAGTATCTTAGCGAAAGTGCTTTTCTTCCTGTTCCATACAAAAAGTTGCATCGTATATGACGTAAGTTAATTGAAATTGAAATGTGAGTGCAGTCCAGCGGGGAAGTGGGGAGGGGGGACAGTCGCGCTCGGGCTCGTCTCAAGGCAACCGTGCCTTATGACTGTCTTTCTTTTGGTCGATACTTTTCCAGTGCCACCTGTTGTCGGTTCAGAAGGAAGGTTATAGTTTGTTGTGGTTAACCTGTCATTCTCGCGCTGACTCTGCACTGTGTACAATAAACGCGCTGATGACGCATGTTGCCTGCTTGAACAGGCTGCGCAGTGGTATGCAAACACACGTTAACCGACAGGGAACAGATGCTATCGAACCGTTCGGACCGAACACACTGGTTGAACGAACATTTTATGGTCCTACGCCTTCCACAGAAGATATACAGTATATTTATTAAAGGCATGTAGACCGTTTATAATAATAATCGCTATCAGGATATGAGGGGACTTTCAACTAGCACAACAATTCTGAAGAGAATCACCTATTGCACCTTTAAGGCTTGCCAGGGAAAGAGACAAGTTAAACCGTGACCACCCAGCTGAACCAACTATAAGACCAACAGTTAATCTTTGGCCACTTTAAACTATTCATCTTTTTTTGTTCAACAGAGAAGGACAAATCTGATTTTGAAACAAATTTTGTTAAATTATTTAGTAAAATTAGGCGTGTGGTGGGAGGTGGTGATACAGCAAACTGGGTACTTATCACAGAGATGCATAACATGGATGACATGAGATGGGCGTTTGACACTCTTAAGTAATCCTGGATGAACACTTACGCAGGCATCGACATCAGACCGAGCAGCGTTAAATAATCAGCCAATGAACGCGTGGTGCCCCGTCGGTATAAAAACCTGTGACAGCCCGCGCAGCTCGCCGAACTAAGAATGAGTAGCACACAGCCACTGTCGGGCGCGCGGATGGCGCGGCAGCTTTTACGCGCTGACTGTCATGCATAATTGCTTGTTGACCAAGGAAAGCGGCGGCAACACCATGCAGTCCTCTTTATTGTCCGTGGCTCACTCTCCCGGGATACCTACGGCTGTTTCATTCATTTGGAAATCAGGAAATCCGCAGTCGTCCAACTGGACGGGGCTGGAGAGAGAAAACGCGTCTAGTGTCGGCGACTTGAACACATTTGATAACCGGCGCGCACAGTATGGCCAGTTCACTCCAACCACCTCAATATTTCTGACTGTTCTCATGACACTGCTGGTGTTTGCCACGGTTCTCGGGAACGCGCTTGTCATCTTAGCTTTTGTAGTTGAGAAAAGTTTACGCACACAAGGCAACTTTTTCTTTTTAAATTTGGCCATAGCGGACTTTCTTGTCGGTGAGTGATTGATGACGGTTTGCATGTCAGCTTTTGTTTTATCTCTGCATTTTGTTTAAATGTAGCTGTGTTATGGATTTTCAGGCGGGTTTTGCATCCCCGTGTATATCCCCTATGTCCTGACGGGTGAGTGGAGGCTGGGCAGAGGGCTGTGTAAACTGTGGCTGGTAGTGGATTATATGCTATGCACCGCCTCAGTCTTCAACATCGTGCTCATCAGTTTCGACAGGTTTCAGTCCGTCACTAAAGCGGTGAGTGCATCGCAAACACATACCCATCTATAGTTCCACAAAGAACCTTTAACATCCATGAAAGCTTTCCATTACAGAAAAGCTTATTAATAGTGGGAAAAGGTTCTTTAAATTAGTAAAATGTTCTTCACGCAAAACTGGCTCTTTTAAGAACTGCTCACTAAAAGGTTCTTTGAGGAACTAATTGTTTTTTTAATGGCATCGCTGCGAAACCCTTTTGGAACCTTTATTTTTGAGTGCTATATTTTAAACCTATATTTTTCTCTGCTGGAAATACAATTAAACTGACATTTGAGCGCTCCTAATTTGTCAAAATCTGTATTGGAGAATGGCAATTCAAACTAACGAGCCTGAGCCACCACTGACAAGAAACGACAAGATAAAATGTAGGCTACTTATTACTAGTTTTCACAGAGATGAGCACAACTTAAAAAAAAAAAAACACAGGGATGATGATTTACAAGGATGTCACCAAAAAATGAAAATTCTGTCATCATTATTCTCCCGCATGTCGTTGCAAACGTGTATGACACATATTTTGAAGAATGTCTGTGTTTTTGTCCACGCAATAGAAGTCAATGTTTTAGACCTAATAGTTATATATATATATATATATATATATATATATATTCGAACAATACACGAGGGCGAGTAAATGACGACAGTTTTCATTTCTGGGTGAATTTTTGCTTTAATATTGTAAATGTTTTCAAAGTACAGAGTACAATACAGAGATTATACTGTACTGGTCCATTAAATACACTTTTAATGTGGAAAAACACCGTCGTCTTTGAACATAAATAAATCAGATTAAGTGATAAATGGCTACACAGACCACAATATTAGAATATTGATGGAAATTGCACAATGATACATGTTTTAGTGCCTTGAGAATAAAACAAAAAAGCATAGTAACATTGAAAATGAGAAATGTTAGATTGTATGTGGTTTCCACATAAAACAAGCATCACTGTG
The DNA here is from genome assembly GCF_019924925.1 of Ctenopharyngodon idella. Classification (NCBI taxonomy): domain Eukaryota; kingdom Metazoa; phylum Chordata; class Actinopteri; order Cypriniformes; family Xenocyprididae; genus Ctenopharyngodon; species Ctenopharyngodon idella. The sequence continues at coordinate 14,317,344 of NC_067226.1, forward strand.
AACATTTTTATTGTCTTCACAGTTTCATTCAGGAACCAGCTGGTCACATAAAGATGAATCAATCCAACACAAACATGTTTTTACATCACATACATACATAACTATTTGGACAGACAGTGAGTGCAGACCTACAAATGCCATGCACACTTTTACACTTGACAATCATCTGTCAACATTTATTTATATCCCAGTATGCAGCAGCGCACAAAAGCCCTTGCGTCTGCCTCTGTGATAAATGCACTGACAACCATTTAATCATAATATTTAATTATTTTATCTGGCAACCAGAGAAAAGATGACATTTTATTTTATAGTACAAATTCCATCCATCCATCCATACATCTGTCGTTCTTTTGTTCTGTCTGTCTAGCCCTAAGTGTAATGCATATTAATTCAGTTATAATTGTGTATTGCAGGTGAGTTACCGTTGCCAGAAGGGGATCACCAGAGAGGCTGTTTTGAAGATGCTCTGCGTGTGGCTGGCAGCATTCCTTCTTTATGGTCCAGCTATTATCAGTTGGGAACACATCGTAGGAGGAAGTGTAGTGCCAGATGGAGAGTGCTATGCTGAATTTTACTTCAACTGGTATTTTCTGATGACTGCCTCAACTGTCGAGTTCTTCACACCTTTCATAAGTGTCACTTATTTCAACCTCAGCATTTACATCAACATCCGCAACAGATGCGCAGTGAGAGAAGAACAGCCGACTTACATTCGGCTTAGGAGCTTCAAGATGAGGCCGCTCAGAGCCGGCGATGTACAGCGTGTGTTTTTTGTGAGGCCCATAGAGGAAAGAGGGGTCGTGAATTTGTCCTCGAGGTCACGATGCTGTAGATTAGCTTCTACTGCAAAGGTGTCCACCGCCGAGTTTGGCAATGGCAGACAGACTAAACGAAGAGACAGCACCATTGCAGATTTGCCTCCTCTGCAGGTCGGAGAGCGGCTCCTGCCATCCAGTGAGGCACAGTTTCATTACGTAGATCATTCGGGTGGATCACACAGACACCGTCCTGATACGGTTGCCAGTCTAGCCAGCCGTTTCCGCTTATCTAGAGATAAAAAGGTGGCAAAGTCTCTAGCTGTAATAGTTTGTGTTTTTGGACTCTGTTGGGCACCCTACACGCTGTTGATGATCATTCGGGCAGCATGTCACGGTCAGTGCGTCCAACACTACCTTTATGAGATCTCGTTCTGGCTGCTGTGGATAAACTCATCCATCAATCCAATCCTGTATCCTCTCTGCCACAGCAGCTTTAAAAGAGCCTTCAGCAAATTACTGTGTCCGAGCAAAACAAAAATACAACCTCAGAACATTGACCAGAAGTATTAAATTTATGAGGATGACCACATATCCAAATGGGCTCCCCCCCCCCCCAGTTTAATGTGCTTGTATCTAGCAGTACTGAACAGTAGCACAACATTTTCTTTGTCTACATTGTTATTGAAAAGACAAAGACCTTTTATCCACTTATTCAAATTCACATTTTTGTATGAAATCGTGGCATAGCCATATTTCCTCCAAATTCAATGATGTATTATTTATTTATGTACAAATGTGTCTAGCGCAGTGCCATGTTTGCCTTTGTAAGTAATTTTATAAAAAAAAAAAAAAAATGTTTTCAAAATAAACCATACTGGTGATGTTATGAACATAATGGACTAATATACCTTTTGAAACCACAGTCTACAATGAGAACAACTGAGGTGATATAGAGCAGACTGTCCGTGATAATTGTATACTGATTCTACATGACAGATGTACAGGGATTGCTGGCAAAGCCTGTAGTTCCCCTAGCAACCGCGGGACGGACTAAATACAGAGAAACGCAACTCATTTCTAATAATTATATCAAGGTAACCAATTTATTATGGATTATTTCAGGGCTTATAGCAAAGTCTGAACACTTGTATCTAATCAACGCTTGAGATTCTGTTTAAACTGTCAGATACAGAAAACCTATAGACTATTAATACTATTAAGACTTGTATATATTAAATCATAACCAATACCTGTACCAACATTCACTTCAAAATCTGGCTTCAAGGTATGCTTAATAAACAAAAGAAACAGCTGAAGAAAGCATGAAATGAAATTAAAATATATATATATATTTTCTAAATGCATGTTATTATAGATCTTATTGTGAATATTTTTTTAATCCATTATTGGATTATTTCATTTAAATTATATATATATATATATATATATTTTTTTTTTTTTTTTTGGACCTTGTAATGTTTAATCAAAATGTCACAGCTGGATCTTCCAGTTAAATCAACAGACTTCTCTATGGTGACGTATGCCAGACTTATCTAATCATTTATTCTGCTTGAACCCTGCCCTTCCACAATCAACTTGCATTCATTTTTGAGTGCAACATCCACATCTCAAAATTCAACAACAGTTGGGTCTCCACCATACATTTTTTTCCTTTTTCGAAATTCCATTAAACTCTGATGTGTGTCAAAATACGCTAAAAAAACCCATCTGCTGCTACTTCCGTTGTCATAGTGACTTTAATTATACAAAATAGTACTTCTACAAGCCTCTGGGGTTAATATTTTTTATTTGTGCAAATGCCGTGAAATCAATGATATTTTGTTGTAACTGATTTACAATTAGATTCTACATACAATATATGAAGGGAAAGGGAATCATTATTCAAAAAAAAAGTAGACAAGATGCAAGAGAAGGCTTCTGACATTGTTTCGATTCACAGCCACAGCTACTCATTCATTAATAGAGTCTATACACGTTCACCCATTCCACGTATTAGTCAACACACTGTCCCACTCCACCAAAGTGTCTGCCATAAAGTAAAAGGGTGAGAAACAAGACTATTCATTAGTTACACAAATGTCTTTAATTCAGCATGGAGTTTAAAATATTAATGCTGAAAAAACAAAGTAGAATCAAGTGTAGGTCCTCTGAACAAAGACCGTAACAATGCATGGCTCAAAGCTCTGCCTTTTTTTCCTCCAGTTTGGCTGGCGGGGAAAGGTAGTGGTGTAGCAATACTAAAAGTTTTTTTTCCTCTCTCCCTCTTTAATATGTAGTTTTTATTCTTGCTCATTTGTATGGCAACAATAGTATGAAGAGGGAATGGTAGTCTGAGGGAAGCGCAGAGTAGGACTGCAGTGTATTCACTGTTCTCTAATGAATTCACAAGAAAACGCCTCACGAAATGAGAAAGAGGAAGGAGGGAGAGAGAGAAGAAGACAGACAGACAGACAGGCAAAGGACAAAAACAACAGACAGAAAGTATGAGCAGTAAGAGGAATGGGTAGAGGCAGGTGGGCTTGGCTTTGTTTTTCCCCTGGCTGGAATACCCTGGTGTGCACATGTAGGCATATACATATATCTCTCTATGCATGTGTACACATATATAAATGTAGATGTGTGAGGCTCCTACAGCACCAGCCCTTCGTAAGCAGGTCCTTCGGATTCGGGTGACTCTCTCTGCAGACGCAGGTGCTCCAGTGTATTGTGGAAGTGTTTGTTAATCTGCTCTGTCTCCTCGCTGGCCTCCAGGTTTGGGAGATCCTCACGGATCTTCTGGATCAGCTGATTCAGGACTTGGACCGTCACCTGTAAAACAAACACACACACAGCAGACTGGGTAAATCCAGGCTGATCTAGATTGACTGGGATATGCAAAAAAAAAAAAAAAAAAAAAAAAAAATGGCAGAAAGTAATGAACAAAGAGAGTGTTGAGGGTTTTTCTTAGTTACAAACTGTAAGATCTTAAGATTCTTGCGATTAGCCTATGGTTACTGATTATTATCAAGTTTCTTAGTTTGCACATATATTTCTAAAACATATATTTCTTTTTTTTCAGTGGAATTACTGAGGCAAGATATATTAGTACCATATGGGTTAATGTGTACCATGAAACAATGACAAGAACTCTTTCTATTGAGTTGTCCTCATGGGCTGTAAAAAACCTATATACATTCACAACAAGTAGTCCAATTCAACAAATGAACAAATTAGTCTTATGAGTTGGTTCTATTTATATTGAACCAAAAACTTGCAGCGGGACCAATGCTGTCCGATTCACTAACAAATGACTCTTAAGAATCGTTTTTTTTTAATGAAGGTTAAGAGAAGTTGCTGGTTTGATTCAATCTGACAAATCCTACTGAACTGATCAAACTGAATCAACATCTTAGAAGCATATTAGAAGGATTCATGTGACACTGAAGACATGGAGTAATGACTTGCTTATGTTCACCAAGGCCGCATGTATTTAAACAAAAGTATTACTGTTTTTACAGTATTTTTGACTAAATAAATGCAGCCTTGGTGAGCTTTAGAGACTTCTTTCAAAAATCTTACTGACAGTAGTGTATATAGATAGATCTATAGAAAATTGGAGGACATAAACAAAAATCTGTAGGAAACACTGAAGAAGTTGCAGTATTGAGAGTTCGCTTGATTATAATAGCTGTGCTTATCTTGTTTCTATAAATGTGAGCGATCTTGCTCTCAGTGCAGACATGGTGCAAAAACTGTGCCAAGCACTAAAGCACTTACCGAAAGCACTGTGAGCAATTTACCCAGACAAGCATCTCAGGTAAATTCACACACCCAAAGACACAAGCACACAAAAATAACTTTGGTGTCACCGTCTATGGATTTAAAGGAAGCATTCGATTTCTGATGCCGTTTTGTACATTATCATACGAACAATGCACATATACACAGGCAACAATCATTTAACCATTCAATCATTCATTTAACCATCCCCAAAACAATAATGACAGAACAAACACTGACAGGTAATGTGTCAATGAAATGCAGTGTGGGAATTTATTTTTGTTTTGACTCTCCCATTTATTTCTACATTTAAAGAGGCCCTTGTCTGTGGATGAAGCTCAGATGTCAAGAGCGACCTCTGTAATAAGTCTGACGACTGATAGGCACACCTTGACGTTAACCGCGTGCGTGTTTGTTTGTGCTTCCTCTTAGCCTTGGCTGCCCTGTGCCCCCGATGTGCTCTGGCAAGTCCTGACTCAATCTCGCCAAATTGAACATGGATACAGACACTTTCTCTCAGATGAGTGAGAGTTAGAGTATAATCTAGCGCTGCCTACGGCAGATAAAAATGTGGAGCATGGAGACGGAAAGTGCGAATGAGTGAGAGACGAGAGATCAGAAGAGAGACAGAGCAAATAAAACAGGTTTAAAGAGAGCAAGTAATAAGAGGTAAAAGAGAGCGAAGAAGAAGAACGAGGGGTGAATTATCAAGTGTAAAAGGTCATCTCTGGTCATACCGCATCATTCTCTCGCTCATAGAAGCAGATGTATCTGTTGAGGATCTCGATGAAGAGCTGAACTTGCAAAGACGGGTCCATGCACTGGTTAGCGATCTTTAGAGCCTTCTTCAAGCATTCCATCACCCTCCGCCCATCACGAATCTGACAACAGAAGAAGAAAAAAAAAAAAAAAATGATTTCAGTTCTGACTGCGGTGAACAGCCTCAAATTATTCCATTTTATCTTGGCAAAAGTGCCACGGTTCAGCGTATGGGGTTACAAATTGGATTGGGAAGCTCTGTTGTTAGGGGCAACAGATATCTCCCAACAACATGCTGTGGAGACGAGAGAAGGAAAACAGCATGATCCTATCTCTCCACATGCATTTATGAGTCACAACAACATTCTCTATTGGTCTATACTAAAAGAAAATAAGCACAACTGCCACATCAGGTTCCCTGTGTTTAGTGTCATTTCAAAGGGGGGCGATGTATTATTGATCACTGCAAGAATAATGTCAGTTATAATGCACAATACACTACACTATAACAACCTTCTTCTGTCATACAGTCATAATATACACCAGAGTGGGTCAAGGGGAGGTTTTATTTTAAACATTGAATTTGCATAAAAGTGCAAAGAACACGTAATACTTTGTTTTTTTCCCCAAACATCCAGATTTAGTCTTTGTTACCTCTCTACAAAGTAAAATATACTTTATGCTGCATTTCATTACATTCTGAAAGTTTTGTCCATCAAGAACAACTTAAATCTAGTCTTTTTTTGCATTAAAAAATAAAGACTTTTAAAAAAGGCTGTTTTAATAATACATACAACGCACCCTAATGTGCACAGCCATGTTGACAAGTCATCTGATATATTGTTAAGGCCGATATATCACCAGATTTTTGGCAGTATTTTTAATCACACTGTCTGATAAGTATCAGAATCTGGACTTTTATTTTGACAGAGCTGAGAACCCAGTGGCCAAGTGTTGAAGCACACCATTCTCCATCTTCATTAGTTTACTGTTTTTGGTTAACAGTTCTGTCTTATAATTGAAAGGCAAATCTTTTACCTATAGTTGCTGGATTCAGCAGTATGCATTTTAAACAAGTCTTTGAATATTTAATAAACATTAATGTCAAGAACCTCACAGAGTGATATGTATGTGGTACACTGATCTAAACAGAATAAATATGAGTGAAAAAATAAAATAAAATTCCTTCTGAAGTGACGAAACAAACCACAATAACTTGCAACTCATTTGGGGCCAGATTTACTAGCTTGCACGAGTGCAAACCCACTTTTTGCGTTAAAAAACTACTGTCGGGATTTATTAAAAGACTCGCAGTGAAAAAATAGCGCTTAAAAGGCATGAAAGCCGTTATTTTTGCATCTGACCTTATTGCATATGCATTTGTAGGAGTTTCCCTTTCAGATGCAAAATTTAAATACTCTGGGAGGAGAGTATTTAAATGAATCACGCAAGGTGATTTAACAAGGTTTGCACTAGTCAATTTACTGGTATTTGCACCATTATTTACCGCCCCCAAAAAAGCATGTCTTAAACCAGATGATAATTTGCGCTCCTCTTGGAAGACTGTGTTGGTCATTATGGAAATGATCCGGCTGAGTCTGTGTTCTTTAATTTGCGCGTCGCCAGTAGATCACGCGCAGAACTTTCAACTCCCATCTGAGCTTTTTTGGAATTCGCTCTCACGCTAATTTTCCCCATTTAGTAAATCTGGCCCTTAAAATTAGAGGGGTTTAGAGAAACCGAATCTTTGAAAGAATCATTTCAGACACTGTGAGAAAAGAGATGATGCTGCAGTGTATATTGTTAGAAAATTAAAGTGTTTTTTGACCTTGGATGCATGTACACCTATTGTAGGAAACCTCCAAAACAAAATTAGAAACCTTTAAAATAGAATAATAGGGGCATTTTAAAAGGAGGATAAATACAGCAAAGTATAAAGATAAACATGGCGATCACAGCCACCGCACTGCACTGCAAAATGGCACAGTGGTGCAATGCAGAAGCTGGTCACGTATCAGCATGAATCACCAACACCACACACACACACACACAAAATCATTAGGACTGAATCCAAGAATGTCCATTATATAGATATGTGTGCTATAAATGGAATAGACCCCCACTGCTAAACTAGTAGTACGAGATAAATGATTGGCATGTGTGAGAACAGCTGCAGATATATTTTATTTACAACCATACACAAATAGCATCTAAATCCTGAATTACAGGAGTAACTAAACACTGTAGCTGTTTGAAAGGAGCTAAAGTATAAAATTACCATAATATGTTTTTAGAGATTTAGTTGGAAGTACTGGCTTGAAGTGGCTTCTCCAAAAACAATGCTACACCCAGTATATTCTACTTTAAAATGTCTGTTCTGGCCCGGAATTTCTGTTTTCATTTTAGCCTGTGTGATCCTGTTCACTGCCAATTATCTCACTAGCTCGACAGGATTGCCAGATGGTGGGCAAACACAGTGTACTTCAGCCATGGAAGGCAGCAAACGAACTGTATCAGAGTTAGGAGATTCTACCTGACCTAACAATCCTCAATATCTGACCTCGTTGGCTTGTTGTTTGCAAACTGTCAAATGCACTCATTCTTGCTGCATGTCTTCAAACTGGCAAGCCATGAAAGATTCGATTCTGGGGAGGAGGAGGTGGAGGAGGAAACAACTCTCAAATTTGGACATTTGGACTGCAGTACCCATTTTAAATGCTTGTTGTCAATGTTACATATTGCTCCAATAAGTGAGCTTGATCAGGCATGAATACACCCTGAATGAATATAAACAGAATAAGAATGTAACTGTAAATGCAAACAGTAAAACTGCCCACAGCCACTGCTCACTGTAATATCTTCATAGTAGCAGTCCATCAACACAAAGACCCCCAGAACTATTGTAACACAGCTAAAAGGAATAGTAAAGTTTGCTACATTCATTCAGAAATGTGAAACAACTGGCAACATTCACACAGCAGCAGAGTATCATTTTCAGTCCTGTTTTAGAGTGATAAACACAAGACAAGCTCATGGTGATTCGTAATTATGTTTTTAAGTTTCGGCCAATTGGTGGCTAATTCTTATGTATATTCGCAACGTTTTCTCATGAGACCAGGTTGGATAAATATGGTAAACATTCACACACAGTTTGGGTAGTAAAAGGGTCAGGAACTGCATTGTTTTATTATTTTATAATGTTTCCTGAGGTGCACTTATAAGGTATGATTTTTACATCAAAAATTGTCATAATATAAGAAATATAAGGCCATTTTTTTTTTTACCCTGATTTTAGCCCTGTGAGACTTTAATGTAAATGCCCACTGCTATGATTGGCTAACATATTTGCATATGAAATTAAGTATTGCATGTGAAACTCTTGAAAACGTTTTTATTATTACAGCTGTCGAGATTAACTAATCGTGAAAAGTGCTGATTAAAGCATTATATTTAGATCTACTCCCATGGCATGAAATACTGCAGTGATGAGCATTGTAACCGATGACAAACATGTCTGCTGAGCACATGGATGCTGTGATCTCATCGATGCAACTCGATTTTTGCACTCTCACGAACGGTTTCATTAGAACTAACAGTTCAAACATGATGTAAATAAGAGATTGACTGTGCAGTGTAGACAGCGTCATTGATTTATTTTCATGCTACTTAGAGAAAGAATGTGAAGTTGATTGTTTAGTCACTGGCTTGATTCACGGACGCAAAATAAACAGCAATAAACAATTTTGAGACAAAGAATGTCTGACTGTACATGAATCATTACATATCAGAAATCACTGATCACAGATTGGGCATGTTGTGGTATTACTGTTGGGTCAATAACTCACAGTAAAAGTCTGTTTGCAAAGCCTGTGCCGAAATTATGCCCGATTTACCAAAGAATCCACAGTGAAATGTACCGAACAAACAAATAATGCATTACTGAGACATTCACGTAGTTCAAATAGAAACCACTTTCCTAGGATTAGGATCCTTTAGAAGGTAATGCTATTTTTAGTCTAGTGATCCTTCATCTCTCTTCTCTCCTTTTTATATTCACTAATGTGCCAGTGGGTGGGGCCAAAGGTGCGATGATGTAGAAGTAGGCGTTGATCTTTTTCATCGCACTTTATGTCATAATGTGACAAAATTCCAAATGAGTTGTTTTCTGAGCTTGGATTCATAAAAGCTGTTTTTGGACTAACAAGGAAGTTTTGATGTTTTTAATAGTACAACGACCTCCTACATGTCAAAAGATCAAGAAAACTTTGATTTCTCAATTCATGACCCCTTTACCAAGAATGACAACCTTCTATAACTGAACAGACAGACCACCTTAAATTTTCAGAAGTTACACCTGAATTTTGAGAGTGAGCTGTGTGGACTGTGTGAACAGATCCAGAGAGAAATGCAGAAAAATTCACACTTACATATAAGGGGTCACAGGGAGATAGGACGTCATATTCTGAACCAACTGTGAACAGCCTACACAAAATGATGCTTCTAAAATGAATCACTGAGTTTCACTGAAATCATTGCCATATTATGTTACAGTTGTGAGCAATTTACCCTTCATTATCGTCTCAATACAAGAACATCTTCCACCTACAGAGTCTTAAAAAAGAAAAAACCCTCTAGGAAGGTTCAGAAATTACAGCAAATACCTGAATATCTAATCCTACTCACACTTTAATTTTCATACAAATGTCCACAATAAATTACTTAGATCACACAGAAAGACACTAAAAAACTGAAATGACACCCACTGAGACGTATTAAGACATGATCACTCTGACTGATCCAAATCTAACAGGTTATGTAAGAATGACCTCTTTCATGATCAGACATTGACTACGGCCATGATTATGGCACGACTGGAAAAAAACCCCAAGCGCATGAACATTATGTGCAAACTCATGGCTAGGTCATAACTTCATTCAAGACTATTCAATGAGACTTACTCAACCTGCAATCCAATTACAGCTTAAGGTCAGTTTAATTCACAGTCACAAAAGAATTGCTAATATTAGAAATGAATTTTTCTGAATACCAGACTTCATTTGGCCCTTTAAACTGTGGAAGACATATACCAACCTCTTCTCCGCCCTTGTCAGTGTTGCGTCCTGACCAGAAAAGGTGGGCACAAATGCTGACTGCACGGCACTGGTCGGGTTTCTTCAGCAGTTTGGAGGCAGCCAGAGCGCACTGGGTACGCAGGGGCTCATGGTTCTCTTCGCTGAAGCACCGTGTACGCTCAAACGTGCCAATGATCAGAGTTATTGCGGCCAGCTGAGCCTTTGAGTCGCTGATCTCGTCTTCATACAGGGAGAATGCCTTGAGACACACATGCAAAAATGAAAAGTCACTTTTCTAGAACTAATGTGTTGGGGTGTGAGAATGAGTCAGTGCTAAGTAATATATATATATATATTTATTTATTTTTTTAATCTAGTCTTATCTTGTTCTCAGGCTATTACTGTATCATTGTGAACAGTAATGAACATGAGAGGGAAGGACAGAGAATCTATGCATGTTAATCATCTTGGGAGTGACCTATCAGGCATTTAATCAAAATGCTTCTCTACCTGAGACATGAACTCATAGGCAACGGTTTCGTGGTTCTCGAAGCCGATCTCTCCAGCTGCCAGAGCCCCCTGGAGGAAGAGCCTCAGGGGTAACTCTGCCAGCTCTGCTTTGATCAGAGCGCTGATGGTCTGATGGGCGAATGAGAAAATTTTCTGACATTTCTTCTCCCATTTATCATCCTGTGGAAGAGAAAGATTGACATGTATATAAAAAATCTCTTCTATTATAAACTGTAATTCAAATGTGAGTGCATTTCATTAAGTGTGAAAATATGATGACAGATGAGGCTTGTGTAACCATACTTCCATGAGAAAGGAAAGGTGCACTTCTTATTTCACCACTATGGATGCCTAATGCGATCCTTTAAAGGCTTTCAATTTAAGGCAATTAAACTGTATTGTCTTAAGTTTTTTGGATAGTTTTTTGGATCATGTTTCTTAAATGACTTTTTTATGATTTCTCTCCTGTGTCAGAAATCTAAGAAGGGATGCTTGTCAGTTTCTATAAATTACAGTCAATTAATTTAATGATAATTATCATTAAATCAATTAGTCACTGCACATAACAGATGGGCTGCTAACCTCTTGGCTTATGTACAGCTATGTCACACCGACCATGTGGATTAAAGCATTTAATTTATAGAAGATTACATTAAAAGGAAAAAAAAAATCCCTCAAATTCTCTTCTATGTTTTATACAGGTGTGGTATTACACAGTGGATGTGTTACCAAATCTCATGAGCTGCCAACCCAAATATAAAAATAAACAAAAACTGAAAAACTAAATGTTTAATTCTGAATCATACCCATAAAAATATTCCCATCTAATCAAAAATGATCTGTTCATTTATTTCTATAAGAGTGAAAGGTCCCGATACACTTCTAGCGAAATCGAAGAGCAAACTGGTGTGACATCATTTCAAACAAAATTGGGCCAAAAACGAAGTATGTTTTATGTTCGTTTCGGGAGCTCGAAACAGCTTGCCAAAGCAAACTTTTCCAGAAAAGTTAGCTCTGGCTGGTAAACCCCTTCAAACTACCATTGGTCTGTGGTGATTGCATAATAGGAAAGTGTGCTCTGAAGCTCCAACTTCTTTGACGTGGAAATCTTCTCTGGTTCATTTAGGGGGCTTTCACACTGGGCTCGTTTGCCGCAGTCCGAGCCCAGGCGCGATTGTTCCTGGTGCCCCCCACAGCGTTGGTCTGGTTTCACACTCAACTTGATTCTATCGAACCCTGGTGCGTTTGCGTTCTTACGTCATCACAGACGTGCAAGGCGCATGACAGAAAACAGAACGCGGGTCAATAAATTGGGTTTTTTTATTAATTTGGTGCTATTATGTGCAGCAGAGTAAACGACACTTGTGTTTACTCTATGTGCGTCGCATGTAGTTTTTTTTTCAATCTATTGTATATAGTGGTATACAAATAAACGTGACGTGACTTTACTAGAGTTTACTAGAGTGCCGAATTGCATAGTTCGTCCAAAAATCTATATCACTATCATCAGATGTATTAACTGTAGTTTTCTCACTGCTGACATTTTTGTTGTACGTTTATTTTATCTAAAGAAAAGCACGCAGTACATATTTATATATTCATCTAAACGTCACTCTGAGTAGTGTGGACAGCGTCAGTATACCACTTCTCACGTATTTCAAACTTCTTTTTATCCCAAAACGAAGAACGAAAAAGAACTTCACCATGAGTATACTGGAGCCTTAAAGAACCACATGCTAAGATTTCAAACAGGAATCCAGGGACTCAAAAGAGTATGCTTGGGGGTCCACAGAAAAGATTTTACAAAATGTATTTCTTAGAGCTGGGCACTTTATATATTAGTTTATTATATTTATTGCAATCATTTTTAACACAATACCAAATTTATAAATGTTAAAAAAAGTTTTGTTCTGGTCAGAAATCATGACATGAATTTTAGTTATTCCATTACATTGAATCACAGTATATGCACTCTATTCTATTAAATAAAAACTAAATGTGTAAAAAACAAATAATTTATTAAGTTGCTTTAGTATTATGATAATATAATAAACTTCTTGTGTTTTTGTCATGGTTAATATTGTTCTCACACAGTATAAATGTGTCTTTATTCAAGAGAATATATAGCTGCCATTATATTTTAGTAAGGGGATTATCATGAGCATCAAAGAATTTGAAAACTCCTTCTCTACTGGAGCACTATTGCATGTGTATGTGACCGCCAACAGAGTTGTGCCCAATAAGAGTGTTTCAAATCATTCTTTTATGATGTTCAGATTCAGAACATCCTCAGCCTCTAAAAAGGTTGCTATGTAGACAGAAGAAAGTGCTTTGTTTTAGGTAATGTCATGGCAGAGTGGGATGTTCCGTGATTGAATATGGGACATACTGAGGAGGAGTTCTCTTTGTAACGGAAGGCCAGATGATACGCAGCGAACACCAGCGGGGGAAGAGTGTGTCGAATTCTCTGGTTTCCCCCAGCGCCAAAGTGTTTCCTGGCAGTGTTTAAAATCTGTGGGAGGCACAAAAGAAAGAGTAGATGAATCGATTTGAATAATTCATTAAGCAGCATGATGACCTCATCAACTGATTGAATGAAATGAAATGACTTTCACTGGGAGCTAATTAGACCAGTTCTAGCTGATGTCAAACAATCATGACACTGTCAGTCACTTGCTTATGATGTTCCATCAAGGGGATTATATCTCGTTAGGATCCAGCACTGGTGAAATGATCAAAGAAACATGCTGTACTTTTCCCACAAATAAGGAGTACTTAACAGCAGTGCATTTTTATAGACCTTTGAATGGAGTCTAACAATGCTCTTCTCTGTCATACGATGAAAGGAGAGGGTAAGAGAGGAAAGACCATGTACCAGATACTGCTGATCAGGGTCGTCTGAATGCAGGAGATGAATGAAGCGGCCCACTAAACTCTGTTCATCTGCAAAGTCCTCCGGGTCAGGATCCTCAGCAGGCTGATCTGGCTGATCCTGGATCAGTGTAGACACCAGGCTCAGGATAGCATCAACCTACAAGGAAAGGGCCATGAGATTATGCCTGAAATGCAGGGTGCAAATAGTTTAACCATTATTCTACACATAAGCAGTGTAGAAAAGAATGCTATTTGGTGGCCTTAAAATACACCAAAATTGACTTTGGAATTTGGAGAGAGATCTGAATTCTGGTTATACAATGTAAATAAGTCTTTGGAGAGAGATCTAAATTCAGGTGATAGTATGTAAATAAGTCTAGATTCATTATGAGGCAAGCATGTTTTTCAATTTTAAAATACTTAAAAATACTTACACCCAAAAATGAGGTTTCTGTCATTAATTACTCACCCTCATGTCATTCCAAACCCGTACCCGTGGTTCAACTTTAATGTTATGAAGCGACGAGAATACTTTTTGTGCACAAAAACAAACAAAAATAACTTCCCTTGTCATTCTCCTATGCTGTTTACGTTGTAGACAAAGTGCAGCACTTCCAGGTTTTACGTCAGAATGCCGACTCATTATTGGCCGGCTCCTGCATCAGCATCACACGCATTCGTCGTGCTGCTCACAAATATTCTCATCGCTTCATAACATTAAGGTTGAACCATTGTAGTCACATGGACTATTTAAATGATATCTTTATTACCTTTCTGGACCTTGAATGTGGTAATTACTTTAATTGCTGGTAATTGCTTTCTATGGGGATCAGAAACCTCTTGAATTTCCTTAATTTCTTAATTTGTGTTCTGAAGATGAACAAAGGTTTTACAGGTTTGGAATGACATAAGGGTGAGTAATTAATGACAGAAATTTTATTTTTGGGTGAACTAACCCTTTAACATGCAAAGATAAGTAAGCTACTAACCCTATAGAGTGCAAACACTTTAAGTTTGATTTCAGTCAGACTAAAGCAATAATTTGTCTTTTTTTAAAATGTCATGTAAATGATACAGTCAGACTAAAATCATACCACTCTGAATTTAGAACATACCTGGATAATTCAATCATAGAATCATAGAACCATTTGAATCAGTGCTCTCTTTTCAACTGTTCACCAAATGAACAGGTGAAAATATGGTCTCAGTCTGAGAAAAGGCCAGAGCAGCTCCAACATTCTCCAACACAGAAATATCAATATATTCCTCCCTCTGTACTATGGCCAGACCTGTCTGAGTCATAGCTGACCTTTCCCTCAGGAGTCACAGACTTTAGGGAGAATTTAAAACGCACATTTGAAAAAACAGGAGGAGAAAACCACTGGGTTAGAGTGAAACGGCATTTAAAGACAAAAGCAATCAAAAACCACTCCAGTGCTCTAAACCCAAGGTGCACAGCTTAATAACAAAGGACAAAACCAAGAATAAAAACCCCTGAACCTGTCAGTCACTTACTATTAGAGGAGCAAATGACTCAAATATCGGTTACATATTCATATTCTTAAAAAGGACATACAAAAGGCATTAGCAAGTTTGTGAACCCTTAAGAATTTTCTGTATTTTTGCATAAATTTGACCAACATCAGAACTTCATCTAAGACAAATGCAATTTGATCATACACAAATTCTTGTATTCTTTCCACGTATTTATTGGCCAAAAATACCCAAGAGTAAATCTCTTTGTTGAAGTATAGAATAAAGAATCATCTGTTAATTTAAAGACGTAATTAAACTCAAGTGTTTCAACTAATGAGATAAAAAATTTGAGATTTGAGTTTAGCAGCCTTGTCCTACTGAAAGAATATAAAGTTGTGAGGTTTGCCTTGCCTTGGTCATTTGTATTACTGATGTTATTAATGCTTACCAAGCTTGACAAGTTTTATAGTTGCAATGAAAGAGAAGTAGCGACAGATCTTTCCTTCCGTATTGTGACATCTGAGTGTAACTGAGTATCAAAAAAGGAAAATGTAAGGTGGTGACCTGGTTTAATTCATTGGTTGTTGATTGGATTCTGAAATGTGGCTGTTGCACTCAAAAGTGGAGATGAACACGAGTTTGCAATGCCGGAGTTTAAGTGAATTAAATGATTGGAGGAGTCCTGAATGCGTCACCAGAGAGAAGCATGTTGTTTTCACCACCAGGTCCAATTATGATATTTTGATTAAACATTATGAGGTCAAAACATTTAAAAAAAATAAAATAAAATAAAAATGAAACATTCACAGATTAGTGTCCACAATAAGATCTAAAACATGCATTTAAAAATTAGACAGGATGAGTTTTCATTTCATACATACATTAAAAGCTATTTGTATAGAGTTTGGGTGCACCATAAGTGTACAAATGGATGAAAATTCGAGTAACAGTAACCACAGTTAAGCTCGGGATACACCAAGACGTCGATCGGCCGTCGGGCAACGTTGGATTGTTTTTAAGCATTGGCCAACTAAGTTTTCCTGGTGTGTTCTGTACCGTTGGCTCTAGTCGGATTCCGTCGGGATCAGAGTTCTCTCTTTCACCTGACGACCCAATGCCGATTCTTCATGCTGAATCGCCGTCGGATGGTGAGAGAGAAAACTCTGACTGGCTGTTCATTTTAGTGAACGAGTCGAAGCGCGAGAATAACAGCAGAACAGTGAGCAAGGATAGAAAGGAGGAAGCACTCCTATTCCTATGGCAGTGCAAGTCGATGTTATTTACTGTGGGCAAAGATACAAAATGTTCTTAGCAGGGCTCACAAACTTTCTTCTATCACTATACAGAGATTTTGTTTAAGACATGCAAAAACATCATTGGCCTGACAGACAGCCAACAATCACGTCTGCTGAAAGTACTGAATGTGATATAAACCTGATCTTGGGCCACTATGGTGGTGTTGTAGTCCAGAATGTTGCTCAATACATAGCAGCTCATGCTTTTGCGTGACTCATAATCGAAGTACTCGAAGAGTGGTGGAAAATGCTTGAGCTGGAGCACAGTGAGGATATTATTGTATGTGTCCACGGGGATCTTCAGGAGCCTTGTTAACTCTTTAGACACCGCGCTGCTGGTGGCAATGCTGCACAAAAAGACATGAAAGACATCAAACAGTCACAAACAGAAGCAGGTACACTGATGTAGTAAAAACTGACCTTACTACTGTGGTCATCTATATTTTGAAAGGCAGTTGGTTTGTTAAAAAAACAACATACCTAGGCTTTTGTACAATCAAGGCAAAATAGTATAGCTACCGGTACGTGCCAAAATTACACCAAGATGTTGAAGAGCATGAAACAATTCATTCTTAAAAACAAATCCAGCATTTACAGAACTTAATTAGGAAGATTTGAGGTATGACATCAGAAACGTGCAACATTATTACCACAACATAACACAGATGTGTGCTGAAGTGGCAGCTAGTCACAAAAATCAACCTTTTGCATGATTGATCTGTGCTGTGATCAGTCACTCAATGTGATTGCAAACAGTGAGTCATCATGTCTATGTGGCTTCCCATCCACCCTCAAAATTGCTGGGTATCTGATAAGGTTTTGGACGTCAGCACGAAAAAAAAAAAAAAAAATTGCATTACCAAGTTATTTTTAACATGTTAGAGAAAAAAGAAAATGCAAACAAAGACAGGAAAGGAATATTTAAATGTAGTATCTGCATGTCCTGCCTTACCTGCTGTCCATGATACTTTAGGAAAAAAACCCTAAGTGTATTTTATTAATATTCCTCAAAAACCCTAATATTAAACTTTTGCAATTATTTCTGCCTGAAACAGTGCACAGACCCAATTCAATCTTTGTTATGCAGAAACCTTCAGCCTTAGCTATGCTATATTTGTGTTTTATAAGTGTGATACAGTTTAAAAGACTTTCTGAGTAAAATTGGAAAATCTCCCAAAGACTTGCACCTTGTCGACACTGAAACATGGGCACGCTTGAAGCTTGAACAGCTTGAGTTTGTCTACACAGCAAGCATCAAAGCTGCACGTCATCTCAGAAAGATCGCTAAGACTTTGTTCTTTCACTAACTCAAGAGAAAATGGTTGAATAACTATTTATTCTACGGAAATCCACTGGAATACAATGGACTTACTTTATGATTATGATTATTGTTATTATAATATTAAATGTTAGTACTGATAGAACTGCATACATATACGATTATAAACAAAACATCATTGACATTATTAGACCTGAAAGAGATGGCTTTGATTTAATGGTCATCTAAATAGTTTTTATATTTAGATTACTTTTTGACCATTAAATCAAAGCCATCTCTTGTATCTGGTCTAATCATTTCAATGATATTTTGTTTATAACCATATTTGTATGCAAATAATTGTATGCAGTAATGAAAAATGACATAGCAATATCTGCAGCTGGTCTTGTCTTCCTTGCATATATTTAATTAATTTATTACCACCTACACAGTGCCTGCGCAGGGACGCAACAACTGAAATATAAATAAAGGATCAGCATAATTAGGTCTCATAGGCATGTTCCCAAGTAACTGTTCCCTTTTTGCAAAATGAGACTAAATACAGAAATCAAGCACTACAATCATCCAGCAACACACTAGCTCTGGTAAAGAGAGTGGGTGTTACTTGGACCATGTGCTGATCTGCCAAATGGTGCGAGAAAAACAGTGTAACTAATACTCACTGTTCCAGGTTGAGTTTGTTGAAAATCTCCACAGTACTTTCCAACACTTTATCCACATAGTCCACACGCTCAGGATAGCACTTCATCGCCAGATTGATGAGAGACACTTGGAGTGAAACAACATCTTCAGATGGCATGTCCTGACGAGACTGATGAGAAAAAAAATAAAGACGGCAACATTAATCATTTGTATTTTAGCTAGGGATTTTAATAAATTACTCAATATTTCAATAAAGCCACAGCATACCTGTATGACAGTTGCCACTTGCTGTGAAAAGATATCAAATAGCTTGATTTCAGCAGGAATTCCAGGTCCATCTTCTCTGTGAGCAAACAGGGCCAACCTGTGGGATGAGACAACAATCAAATAAGACACTATATACAGAGGCCTTAAACGTGTTTGTAAAGTAGAGCTGAACAGTGAATGAGTGGAACAACAAGCCACCTGTCAATAAGAGCAATGATGATATTCTTGACGTTCACGTTTTGGTGCAGCTCGGCACAGGAGCGAAGGAAAGGGTTCAACGTCTGCAGGTGGAACTCATCCGGAAAAACCTGCAAAAAAATAAAGTGCAGACAAAATTGTCAGTGCATTGTCAGTCAAGTGCAACAAGATGATGAGTGATAGTGCGGTATTTCTGTACCTGTATGATGCACTCCATGAGGTATTCCTGTGCTAGAGAGTCTCTACAGTTCACCACCTGCTCCAAGATCCCAGACAACACGATCTGTGTGGAGTCGACACAAATTTATTGCATGCCTAGTGCTGCCAAATCCTTTTGCAAACAAGATAACTGCAAATTACAGCACAAGTCTGCAAAGTTATGCCTACAGTCTACAGCATTATGCTGCTTTAAAGCCTCTATATGTTGAAAAGTTCTTGTTGGTGTTGGATTCTATATCTGCAGTATAGTATATAGTCTCATGTTCACCAAGGCCGCATTTATTTGATCAAAAATATAGTAAAACTGTAATATTGTGAAATATAACAATTTAAAGAACTGTTTTCTACTTTCATATTATAAAATGTCATTTATTCCCATGATGACAAAGCTGAATTTTCAGCAGCCATTACTCCAGTCTTCAGTGTCACATGATCCTTCAGAAATCATTCTAATATGCTGATGTTTTTCTTTTTTCCATTTCTTATTATTATCAATGTTAAAAACAGTTGTGCTACCGCTACTGTAGCTGCTGTGTGAACAGAACATTTTGTTTTGTTTCGCCGTGTAAAACAAATGAATTGTAATTGACTTTGCGTTTTCTTCAGGAAACTGATCTCAAGTGATATAAGTTTTTAATGACCATATGCTGGAGAAGGGTGAGACAACTGGCGAGCCACGTGATTTTTGTCAAAGAGCCACATGTGGCTTGCGAGTCATAGGTTCCCAACCACTGATTTAATAAAAATATGACACAGCCACATGAATCTGCAAGCCATTAGCTGTAAGTATGAAGGTGAAATACAGAATTTTAATTTAGCCATATCAAGCTAAAAATGTTCATTTACCTCTGATTAAAAAGCTTAAAGTACATCTGAAAAGCTGCTTTGCAGACAGTGTTATGCATATGTATGGGTACTTGAATTTAAAAATCAAATGAGAACATATTGAGCCCATCACATTGTTAATTCATGAACGTGAACGTAGAGTGCTTTAACAAACAGCTTTCAAAGGGCCATCAAAAGACGCTGTAACCTCTTACGCAGTTGTCATGCCATCAATGGCTCTTCTACCCAGTGATTATGGTAAGTGCTAGCCTGAGGTTGCCAGTGTTAGCAACAAATAAACGGGTAATCAAGGTCAAATCTAATTTCAATGCACCCTTTTAAACCTTTAAAAGAACTAGGGCTGCAAGAAATATCGAAATTATCGCAATATCGCAAATATATGCATATCGCAATATGTACATCACTGCATGATTTTAATACTTCAAAAGATTTCAAAAAGTCCATGTTTTAGGTCGATGCAGACAATAGACTGGACACATGACTGTAAAATACATGTGACATGCTTAATGTTATTAAATGCAGTAAGCGCAGTACACTCGTGCAGAGACCCCCTCTCGGACAGCGCGTAATCCCGAAATCAGTTCTCTTCCGCAGCTTACATGGTCAAATACACAAAATTACATCAAAATGCCTGTCTTGGTGAGTATTCACGTAAACACAGTCAGTTATGTCTTTAAGTGGACTAAACAGTTGAGAAAGAAAGCACGCATGTAACAATATATTGGATCCTTGCAGCTTATAAAGTGACAGCAACCTAATAAACCTGCCTCCGTCTGTGAGCTTAATGTTAATCAAACCACAAAAGACAAAGAGAAAGTTACTCACTGTTCTTGACAGAATAACTGTTGTAGCTTTAATACGAAACGGTGTGTATTTAATTCATAAAGTGAAGGCTAAGCAGTGTTTTAATTTCACGTTTGATTATTTAATTTTTGTTGTTAAATAAACCTAATGTAGGCCTACATGAAACCCTAAACCCCTTGGTTTACACTGATGTTAAAATGACACTATTTTATTTAATGCTAGAGTAAAACACTGCTGTTCACTTTCAGAGGTTGTAGGGATGCTTTACTTTCACAAAAAGAACGTGAAACATGTCTGTTGGTTATATCATTTTCAGTTTTTATATATATTTAAATTTTAATTTATTTTACAAACTTAAAGCATTATCATGTCACATATCGTAAATCGTATTATTTAACGAGTTACCTCAGTTTTCTTCAATATCACGCAACCCTGGAGAGCCCTATGGGCTTTGGAGAAAGATCATATATCTGCACTGGAATACTGAAACCAAAAAGCACCTGTTTGTACTTTTCCACATTGACGCCTTCCAGCTGGCTCAGTCGGACCAGATTGGTCCCTACAAGGATACGCAGCTCTTGCCTCTCCTTCTCTCTCTTTTCTCTGTCCCTACTGTGTCCCTGATGCTGCATCCGCACCCACAGTTTATTCATCTCAGCAAAATTCAGCAGTACAAAGTCAATGGAGTCATTAATGTCTCCGGTCATCTCTTCCCTAAATAAAACAGGAAAAGCACACTGGTTAGTCATTCAATTCTTAGCAGATAATGGGATTTTGTAGCGATTTATTTTGACGAAAGCTGTCTAAGTGCTCCATAAGCACTGAATGTGGGAAAATAAGCCTTTTCTAGCAATGGATTAAATTGTAATTTAGCACATAGGATTATGCTACAGTATCATTTAAATTGCTCAGTGTGAGTCACAACACTCAAAGGTACTTGAGGTGCAATCACAGCCATTAGATACAGAGTGTCTTACTCAGCCTGCTCTCCATCATCAGGCAGGATGTTGCGTGTGCACTGCAGCAGGTAGTTCCTGAGGAACAAGCCTCGGAGGGGATGCTGCACCCCACGACACATTTCCACCAGGTCCTTCAGTATATCTTTGCGGGATTGGGGGAAAGATCGAACGTACACCACTCCGACAGTTATCAACAGGTACCTGAGAAGTCAGACAGGGGGATTCGACAAGTTAATTGGCAATATGACTCACTGACTACAAAAGTAGAACAAACAAACAAACAAAAGCACCAGATAACAAAGGTACTTGAGGCCAGATAAGAGAACTTCAAAGCAAATAATATTGAGCCTCATTATAAAATGATGGATGTACTCATAAAGCATGTACACTAAAAGATGAGCGTTTCACACTGTATGCAACATTTATCAGCAGTCTTTTGCAACACAAGCAATGTAAAATGAAATAAGACATCTGCCAAGCTCCACAGTAACAGACAGACACACAAACACTTTCTTTTCTGTGAGTCTGACTGAATTCAGATGATTTAAGCAGTTTAGCTAGCTGCAGTCTTTGTAGATTATATTATTATTAAAGGACATTTTAATGCAAATTTTTAATTTATAAAAAAAAAAGTTAAAGGGTTAGTTCACCCAAAAATGAAAATTCTGTCATTAATTACTCACTCTCATGTCGTTCCACACCTGTAAGACCTTCGTTCATCTTCAGAACACAAATTAAGATATTTTTGATGAAATCTGAGCTCTCTGACTCCTCTATAGACAGCAATTTTACCACCACTGTCAAGGCCCAGAAAGGTACTAAAGACATTGTTAAAACCGTCAACGTGACTGCAGTGGTTCAACCTGAATTTTATGAAGTGACGAGAATTCTTTTTGTGCGCAAAAACAAAACAAAAATAACGAATTTATTCAACAATTTCTTCTCTTCCATGTCATTCTCCTATGCAGTTGATGTAGTAAACAGTGCAGTGTTTACTGAGCTGGCGTTCTGACGTAGAACACGGAAGCGCTGCACTGCGTTCACTACATCAACTGCAGAGGAGAATGACAGGGAAGAGAAGAAATTGTTGAATAAATTCGTTATTTTTGTTTTGTTTTTGCACACAAAAAGTATTCTCGTCGCTACAAAAAATTAAGGTTGAACCACTACAGTCACGTCGACTATTAAAGGGATAGTTCACCCAAAAATGAAAATTCTGTTATTATTTACTCACCCTCAAGTTGTTCCAAACCTGTATAAATTTCTTTGTTCTGTTCAACACAAAGGAAGATATTTTGAAGAAAGTTTGTTAACCAGGCTGCTTTGGGGCACCACTGACTTCCATAGTAGGAAAAAAAAAATACTATGGAAGTCAATGGTGCCCCAGAACTGTTCAGTTTCCCACATTCTTCAAAATATCTTCCTTTGTGTTCAACAGAACAAAGAAATTTATACAGGTTTGGAACAACCTGAGAGTGAGTAAATAATAACAGAATTTTCATTTTTGGATGAACTATCCCTTTAACGATGTCTATAGTACCTTTTTGATCCTTGACAGTGGTGGTTAAATTGCTGTCTATAGATGAGTCAGAGAGCTACTAGATTTCATCAAAAATATCTTAATTTGTGTTCCGAAGGTGAATGAAGGTCTTAAGGGTGTAGAACGACATGAGGGTGAGTAATTAATGACAGAATTTTCATTTTTGGGTGAACTAACCCTTTAATACCACATCATTACACTCAGATGAACTGAATGACTGGTGATTAGGGCTGGGCAAGGTTCTCTTTTTAAATCCTGATACATCTTTAGGAATTGCTTTTGATGACTTTTTTAACATTCTCAGAAGGCTCATAAGAGTGATTAAGCCATTAACAAATCACAGCTGTTGCAAGGACCATTAGAAATGTTCAATGCAGGCAAAATATAATTATATTTAATTAACATGTAACAATACATATTAACAAAAAGCAATATTTAATGAATCGCTTTTGTAATCTGTTCATTTACATTAACAAACCTATTAAATAAAAAGTAACCAGGCTTTCAAATGCTACAATTCAAAGGGTGAGCTATTTAGGCTGAACCGATTTGATAGAATGAACGTGATTTTTTTTAGACCTTTAGAATGAACTGATTCACCAGAATGAATGTTAGATTAGCAGAGAAGGTTTGATTATCCCCATCAACTCGCACAGCTGTAAAACTGTGCACACAAACATTAAAAACACCCACTGTACCATTTCAGACCTGCCAACCTTGGAAATTTTTTTTTGAGTACCAGTGTGATGGGATGGGGCATGGGGTTTGAGGGGAGGTCATATATATTGTCAAAATTTTGAAAATGCAAGACACGCACGCACGCACGCACGCACACACACAGACTCGCGCTTGTCAGTCATCCACAAACCACAGTACTTTCATAATCAATAAGCCATATAGCGATTTCAATTTTATTTAAATTTATTGTTCAGCCTTAATTGAGCATTTTATACCCGTTTACCTTAAGGAGTTAGAAGTACCGTGACTACTGTACTGTCCTCGCTTGAGAACTCAGTCAGATGGCAGGAGCGGAAGGGAGATCGAGCAGGCAGGATTTTGTGTTGCTGTCGATCTGCAGTCTCTTTTTAATGATAGGCCTTACGCATTTGTCAATCATCCCCACTTGCTTTTTGGGGAATGGACCCAGCGCTATGATTGGTCGAACTCTTCTTCTTTTGCTGTCGCTTGATTTGAGTACTGCGCCTGCACAGCGGAGTCACCAGGTTTTTGCGTAGTTTAGAGTGACAAATCGTACCAGCGTACTTTGAGGTCAAAATGCGTACATGCTACGCAAAATGTGTACATGTTGGCAGGTCTGCTATTTGGATGGGCTACACTTTGAACTCCCAATCCTGTTCTATAGCAACAGCAAATCAGAATCTGAATCAGAGCATATACAGTAAAATGGCACAAACTCAAAAGTTGATTATTTATTCCCGTGCCCAGTTGGCAAAAATGAGCTCTGAATGACAATGACAAAGTGCCACTAATGGCATGATGTAATTTACATACATTTAGCTCTGTACATTTACCTCAGGGCCTATTTAACCTAACAGAGTGCATCGGTCTTAAAGACCCACTGAAGTGCCTTGAAATGTGCAGCATTATTCAATGTGTTAAAGTAATTTCCACCGAAACAGGAAGACAGGGCGGGACATATCGAACAGCTCCTCCCTTTTTAAAATAGCCAATAGCATTTTGTTTATATCACAGCTCGGCCAGAGCCATTAAGCTCGGCAAAACCGCAGTTTCTTCCTAATCTCCCCCATATCGCTTTAAAATATAGCATTTTGTGCAGAATTCAAATGGGTCCGATACGTTTTGGGGTCTGAGCCGACTTGCGCTTATGATCCGCTCTGTGCTCTTGTGTCTCTGGACCAGAGCAGACTGTTTTTGCGCTGAGGCGGTTCATGTGACCCGTTAACGTGAAAACGGACTTCATTCGCATCAATGGAAAGCATATTTACACTGTCTGAATCGTTCCCTATCCTCTATATAGTGCACTATGTGCCATTCACCATGTAGAAACTAGTAAATGTGTGAACAAATGACCGATTTCAACCACAGCTTCAGCGTCTGTTTATAGTATAGGAGGGGGCGGGGCTTCAGATTCTAGTGAGAATTTGATTGGACAGAAGATTTGATGAAAAGCTGAAGTGCAGCGTGATGTCATAAAAATTACTGATCCATATTGCTGGAAGTGAGAAACTGTACATTTTAAATGCTTATATATTCTTAATGCGAATTTTGTCATTGTTTTGGAGCACACTAGCTTATAAATAACAGTAAGGCTAACATATTCACACTAAACTACCAAAAAACTTCAATTTTGATTTCAGGGGCACTTTAACAGAAGAATCTCCTGTCCTTCCATCAATGAATTCGAGACCCCATAAACATATCAGACCATTTCTGTTATCTATGTTTTTAGGGCTTGACTTTATGAAAAGATCAACTGTATTGGCTTCTAGCAGGTTAAGAGACTTTAATTTAAGAGAGAGACCAAGAGACCTTTAATGGTGCAGTCCATATAGAAAGATAGCAAATGAAAGGAGAGGAGGCAGAGAAGCACTGGGAGCTGCTCTAGAATTAGTTACCAACTAGATCGCAATTC
Organism: Ctenopharyngodon idella; assembly: GCF_019924925.1. Classification (NCBI taxonomy): domain Eukaryota; kingdom Metazoa; phylum Chordata; class Actinopteri; order Cypriniformes; family Xenocyprididae; genus Ctenopharyngodon; species Ctenopharyngodon idella. Next base: position 14,343,239 of record NC_067226.1, read on the forward strand.
GTTCAATGAGAGGCGTAGGCAGAACGGATAGCGGGCACAATGCCATGAAAAGGCTGCAGTTGAGTCAGAATTGGAGTGCACATCTCACTGTATGTGAGTGTGAGCGCCCTATGTTGCACAAGAGAATGCAGTCTATACCAATGATGGCCAACTCCTGATAACCATTATAACTTTTGTCATTTATTAAATGACACTCAGTGGAGCAACCCAGAAATCTGATTTTTTTTTTTTTTTTTTTTTTTTTTGTAGTTTGTTTAATCTAGTTTTCTGTATAAAATTGCAGTTGTTATTTGGTAGACAAACTGTTGGTGGCTGCACTTGTTTCCAGTGTTAATTTTGCTCACATATAATTTGTCAGTTTTCGTCAGTAATTTTTTTTTCATGAAAACAATAACTAAATCAAAACCATTTTTCGATGACAAAAAAATCTATTGACCTTTTCGTCAACAAATCTATTGACCTTTTCGAAGAAAATGCTAGGTAGGGACGATGGGAAGAGATTCAATCGGAATAAATCATTTTGCATGGTAGGGAGCAGGGCTCTACAGTGCAACTGAAAATTGAAAAAAATATTTAGGTGCACCAGATTTCTTGAACGCAATGGCCAGTCAGAAGCATTTAAGTTAGTCAGAATCCACTCATCCCTCAAAACGAAGGAGTTTTTGTCCAGTGCTGAGCACACTCACGAATCCTCTTATTATAACAAAGTGTAGACACGATTGATTGTATAGACAACTTAATTTATTATATAACAAAAGTTTGTGAGATCGCGATGAACTGAGATGGGTGACAGCTTTGTAGTGATTATACAGGGAGCACTCTTTGTGCACTTTCTAGGTTATATATAATCCATTCAGTATTTGAATTAAAGTTTTGTTTTTCATGCTGCTAAAATGGACCAACAACCGCTTACATTCTGCAAAAGGTTCTGACCTTACAAAGATTAAAAGAATAAATAAATAAATTTGCCCCTGGAAATCAATTTAAGGAGTCATATATCACCCTGTAATGGGAAGGTTAATTTCTGTCTTTAGGACAGTGCTCGTAAATATTTTAAAGAAATGTAGGCGTAGAGCCCTGTAGGGAGGTTAGATGCACACATTCAAATGCAACATACTGATCTACCCGGCAGGTTAAAAGCATACACTTGCTGCATGTCTTATAAAATGTTTTTAAAAAAGTCATTATCTGTGAGAGAGAGAAGAACAGACTTATGGATAAATTTCACATTTGATTTCAAGGAAAACAAGACCATTTGTAAACCGTGTGGAACGACAATCTCCAGGGAAAACTAAGAAATTAACAATATAATACAAGAATAAGGACTGCTCTACGGACCAACACAGTTGAAGGACAAAAAGTTTAACATGCATTTGCACGTGTTTTGCCCATTTAAACAATAAAGCAATTTTAAATTGTGTAAGAAGTGTAAGAAGACGCGAAAAATAACTCAATTCGGCAGGTTTTCTGTGTGCACATCTGAAGCACGCACACAGAAAGCTGCCTCTCTGACAGCGTATGGTGTGCTAAATTGAGTTCTCTTTCTTAAAGTAACAGTAGCCTAATAAACCTGCCGGTGTCTGAGTCGTAATTGATAAAAAGTGATAGTTCACCCAAAAATGAAAATTCTGTCATTAATTACTCACCCTCATGTCATTACAAAGACTTTAGTTCATCTTCGGAACGCAAATGAAGATCTTTTTGATGAAATCTGAGAGATTTTCTGTCTCTCCATAGACAGCCTACGCAACTGAAACTTTGTTTTAGTTTTACGATCTCTTTATAAACTTTTTGAAGTGTCAAAATTTAAATTGCGTAGGCTGTCTATGGAGGGACAGAAAGCTCTCAGATTTCATCAAAAAGATCTTCGTTTGTGTTCCAAAGATGAATGAAAGTCTTACAGATTTGGAATGACATGAGGGTGAGTAATTAATGACAGAATTTTCCTTTTTTGGTGAACTAACACTTTAATTCAAATAACAACAACAAAGAGAAAATCACTCACTGCTCTTAACAAAGTAACATCAGTTGCTTTAAAGGAACACTCCACTTTTTTTGAAAATAGGCTCATTTTCCAACTCCCCTAGAGATAAACAGTTGAGTTTTACCGTTTTCGAATCCATTCAGCCGATCTCCGGGTATGGCGGTACCACTTTTAGCATAGCTTAGCATAGTTCATTGAATCTGATTAGACCGTTAGCATCTCGTTAAAAAATGACCAAAGAGTTTCAATATTTTTCCTATTTAAAACTTGACTCTTCCGTAGTTACATCGTGTACTAAGACCGACGGAAAATGAAAAGTTGTGATTTTCTAGGCAGATATGGTTAGGAACTATACTCTCATTCCGGCGTAATAATCAAGGAACTTTGCTGCCGTACCATGGGTGCAGCAGGCGCAATGATATTACGCAGCGCCTGTGACCCCGTTTGCACAGGGAGCATGCCTTGCAACCATGGAGACATTTGTGAGAGGCGCTGCGCAATATCATTGCGCCTGCTGCAGATTTAGTCTAATAAAATTGCATGATATTTAGTCGACTAAAACAAACAATTCAGATGACTAAAATATGACTAAAACTAGATGCCATTTTAGTCAAAAGACTATGACTTAAACTAAATCAAAATTTGCTGTCAAAATAAACAGTGCTTGCTTTGCTTAACAATTGTTTTTAAAATAGGCCTTACTCTAAAGGTTTGTTTTTTTCTTCAAACAGATGCACTCCACCAATCTGTTTCAGCACATACTTCCTCGTTAAAGATGAACAGTCAATGAATGAGCTCTACAAAAATCAAACATCTTTCCAACTGTGCTCTCACTCAAATCCTCATCTTATCCACACTGCTCAATCAATAGCCGCTTTGTCGGGCCAGTGCGAGCCAGGGCTAACAACGTGCCGGGCAGGGCCAATAGTTAAAACTAATTTACAAATACTAATTTACAAAGCTAATTTTACTACTGCAGTGTAAAAAAAAAAAAAAAAAAATCACTATACTTACGAAATTCTCATTTTTTTTTATTTTACAGAACAGTTGTATTACAATAGTAATACATTTTTATCTTAGAAATAATAATTATAATAACATTAGTAATTTATTATTATATAATCCACCTTAGAGCCCAAGGAATCTCAGACAAAAGAGATTCAATTGATTAAAAAAAAAAAAATTATAAGAAAAAGACTATGATCAAAAGTTAATTAACTTATCTTTCTAAAATTATATCAAATATCTCTATTTTTCAAGGTATTGTATCAAAATTAGAAATTCCAGTATCATGACAACACTAAGGCCTGGTTTCACAAACAGTGCTTTAAGCTTGGATTAGGCCTTAGTTCAATTAGGACATTTAAGTGGCTTTTATAAACATACTTTAGATAAAACATTACTGGTGTGCATCTTGAGACAAAACAATGGCACTGACATATTATAAGATATATTGCTTTCAGTTAAGACAGCTCAAACATACATTTTAGTCTGGGACTAGGCTTAAGCCTCGTCTGTGAAACCAGGGGCATATCCTATTTTTTAAACTAGATTAAATCTAACTAGATTGATAGAACTGAGCGCACATTAATGGGTTTCCCAATTACATGATGTCTTACAAGACGTCTCTCCCTTTATTAGTTAGCTGAGGCAGGTGCAGAGTAAGCAATACCACTTGGGGTGTTTAAACTACAGGACCACTCAGTCCATGGACACGACAAGATCATGCAATACATTATTTACACACTCATGAACATTTATTACATAATTAACAGCACTTGTCATTGCCAATAATATCAAAGTATTATAAAAAAAAATTATTGTAAAATATTATAATATTATGAATAATTTTCCCTTCCTTCACACTGAATGAATCAGTATCCCATGCCAATCTTTAAGCTTTCCGTGCTATCAAGGAAGAACACAAATGTTGCCCAGGGCACGTTCGCTGTTAATGAAAATTGATGCTGTGTAATAGAATGAATGAAGAGAGTTAAGATGTTAGATTAAGTATTGACTTACTACTAAGTCAACAAGTGAAAGCACTGATAAACAGCTGGTGGTACGATTGGACTAGCTAAAAGGGAGCGAGTGCGGGAAAGAAACAACAAGGGAGAATCTGGGGGAGAAAATAGAAGGAGCGGCAAATATTGAACAGCTGGTGCCTCAGGAAAAAGTGTACTCATTAAATTCTCGATCTTAATAAGATCACCAAATAGATTCAGATTGCTCTAATGACAATTTTATTTTACAGTTACAATGTTACAATGTAACTAAAATGGTGCAATCTTGAAAATGTCTTAGAGTTGCACTAGTTGGAGAGATTTACTCATATACTCACAGTCTAGGGATGATGTTCCCTGCATACTGAACAAGCTCATAGAGGTCAGCCACCTTGCGGCCTTTGGCGAACTCATCTGTCAAATAGACCTCCAGGTAATGCAGCTCATCTGAGATGGCCATGTCTAAAACAGGAATTTAGTACAATAAGTGAAACTTCGACAGATGACATGATGTATAGCAGTTGTTAAAAAGAAATTACAATAAAGAACACCATTCTTTAACACTCAAGAAAATTCTTACTGTTAAACTTAAGGGTGCAAATGTGTTCTATTCTAGTGTATCGTCATTTATAAATGACGCAGAGAAAATTACATTTAAAATACAATAACAATATTCAACCAAAAAAAAATTAAAAAAAATAAATAAATTTTAGTATTATCATATGACCCCCTTCAGCCAATAAAATAGATGTATGTGCCATGTGCTTTTTTTTTTTAATGTTTTTTGAAATACGAAGACGGTCTCACTACTTTCCAAGCAGCAAAGTTGCATCTGAAGTTTTTGACATTTTCACATATGAGCTCCAATGGAATGTTATTAAAGAATTTTAATATTTTTTGAAACACTAAGACTTTTTCTAAGACTTGGCACTGACATGTTTTAAGATATGTCAGTGCAAGTTGCTTTCAGCTCAAACATACATTTTAGTCTGGGACTAGGCTTAAAGGGTTAGTTCACCCAAAAACAAGGGAGAATCTGGGGGAGAAAATAGAAGGAGCGGCAAATATAACAAAATAAACAGTGCTTTTATTAACACTAAGACTTTTTCACTACTTTTCAGATAGTGAAAATGCATTTGAATGTGTGTGAAGTTTCAAAAATAATTTACCCTAATAGGATAAATTCGGTTATAAATGACAGCACCCTAAAAAAGGCCAAAGGCCAGATGTAGAAAATTAAATTTGCAAAATGATTTTTGCCTTAAATATATGTAAAATATATAGTCATTTATTTTTCCTAGCTGTGATTTCATAATTAGTCCCAAAGTACATAATGCAATGAAAACACATACAGAGTTCGTAGTAGCTCTTGGGAGAAAGCATAGAAGTCCTCAACTCCCCCAACATATTTGAGGCATGTTTCAGTGCATCCATCAGCTTGTTCTTGTCCTAGATAAAGGAACATAAATACTCATGAACAGAGTAAGGGTGAAGCTTTCATACTGCCATGAGAAATACCTTAAGGTGCCTATAAATAAAATCATGTTTTATTTTCCAATTTGTTAAAATCAAAAAGGCATCATACTGCTATGGAAATTAACAGGCCTTGGGATACAGGTTAGCAGCATGTTACGGACACTGTAAACTTGCATGTACTTAACTCACCAAACAGCGCTTCATTTGAAATGACTGAACCTTGACTGCCTGCACAGCTTCATCCAACAGCTTCTCCTGCTCATCCTGGGGTGACTGCTGTGTGGTAGGCTGGAATAAACAAGTGCAGTAAAACAATCAAACGAGGACATGATGTCTCCAAACTTTAAAGTAGTTTTCTTTTTTCAACATTTTAGCAAGATTTGTTTGTTTAACCAGTCAAAAACTTGGATACAAAATTATTACCACTGTCTACATCTTAGATGTCTCTTTACAAACTATAATAGGTGCACCCAGTATTTTTTTTAACAGTAGTAGTAGTCCAACTCATCTATTTTTAAGGATTTAAGCTTAGGAATTTTAAGAACATGAGAAACAAATTCAGTTAAGTGCTCTTTAGATGGTATATTTACATAACCATTACATTTACATTACATTGTGAAATATTATTACAATTTAATATAACTTTTCTAATTTAATGGCCCAGTTTCACAGACGAGACTTAGATTAAGCCAGGATTAGGTCTTAGTTCAATTAGGAAATTTAAGTAGCTTTTATAAATATGCCTTAGAAGAAAAAAAAAAAAAACATTACTGTTGTACATCTTGAGACAAAACAATGGCACTGACATGTTTTAAGATATGTCAGTGCAAGTTGCTTTCAGCTCAAACATACATTTTAGTCTGGGACTAGGCTTAAAGGGTTAGTTCACCCAAAAATGAAAATAATGTCATTTATTACTCACCCTCATGCCGTTCCACACCCATAAGACCTGAATCTTCGGAACACAAATTAAGATATTTTTGTTTAAATCCGATGGCTCCGTGAGGCCTATATAGGCAGCAATGACATTACCTCTCTCAAGATCCATTAATTTACTAAAAACATATTTAAATCAGTTCATGTGCATACAGTGGTTCAATATTAATATTATAAAGCGACGAGAAAATGGTGCGCCAAAAAAAAAAAAAAAACTACTTATATAGTGATGGGCGATTTCAAAATACTGCTTCAGGAAGCTTCAGAGATTTATGAATCAGCGTGTCGAATCAGCGGTTCGGAGCGCCAAAGTTTGGAGCGTGTGTCAAAATGGCGGTTTGACACACGATCCAAATCATGATTCGACACGCTGATTCATAACGCTCCAAAGCTTCCTTAAGCAGTATTTTGAAATCGCCCATCACTATATAAGTCGTTATTTTGGGGTTTTTTTTTTTGGCGCACCAAAAATATTCTCGTCACTTTATAATACTAATATTGAACCACTGTATTCACATGAACTGATTTAAATATGTTTTTAGTACATTAATGGATCTTGAGAGAGGAAATGTCATTGCTGGCTATGCAGGCCTCACTGAGCCATCGGATTTCAACAAAAATATCTTAATTCGTGTTCCAAAGATTAATGAAGGTCTTACGGGTGTAAAACGGCATGAGGGTGAGTAATAAATGACAGAATTTTCATTTTTGGGTGAACTAACCCTTTAAGCCATGTGAAACTGGGCATATATATATATTTTAAAATTGAATTTATTTCTGCGATGGCAAAGCTGAATTTTTAGTGTCACATGATCCTTCAGAAATCATTCTAATGTGCTGATTTGGTGCTCAATGACCATTTTGGTCACACTTTATATTAGGTGTCTTTAACTTCTATGTACTTAAAACAGTGTATTTATTGTGTTTATGTTGAATTCCAAAACCCATTTGATGCTATTGCAATGGGATGTAGGTAAAGTTAGGGACAGGTTTGGTGGTGTGGTCAGGTTTAAGGATGGGTTAACAGTGTAATTATTATAGATGTAATTACAGAAATTTATTACAGCTGTAATTACATGTAGGCATTTTTAAGTATATTGTCAAACCATGTATATACACAATAAGATCAAAATATTAATATTAATGTTAGTACATAGTAGTTAAAAAAAACCTTAATGATCAATTTAATGCATCCTTGTTGAATGCTGAAAAAATGCCACAACTTTTGAACAGCAGTGTGTATGTATAAATGACACTTTCACTTATACATATTCACTAGTGTTCAAAAGTTTAATTTCAAATGCTGTAGCAGGTCACTATTTCTCACCATTTTTAATCACATTTTAGCCTTATATACTTATATACAATTAATTTGTCCTGTGGCATGAGAAAGGTATTTATAAAAGTACAAATATTCTAGAAATAGTCACAAAACCACTGTGCATAACTATAAATGTATTAGAAAAATGGTGTTTAAAAATTAAGTAAATGAATTATAACACTGCAGAAAATTGCTGTTACCGTTTGAAATGTCAAGCCTAATACCCTTTTACAGATAGAATGTCACGTGGCACATACTTTTGCCAATTAAAGTTCAGAAAGAATAACTTCAAGAATTGAAACAGTGACACTATATCAATCTGTTGATGTGTCTAATAAATGTCTAGATTATCAGTGCATATATAGTAGCTACATAATTAAAGTGTCAGTGGTCTACGGACTGGGATGGGGGTGACAGACGTCATGACAGTCTATGGCACACCTCTCTATTTCCTTTTAAGTCCAAACGACCCATCGTTAGTGGCAGTAACAGACAGTTACACTTTACATGAATAGCAATTTTAAAATAGTTATGATTAACAGTAAGCATAAGAGATTATGATCTGGTTTGAACCGAATGAATGAACCCGTGACCAAACAGCTTAAACTGAAGCTCATGTTATGCATACCCAAACCATTGCCATTATTTAAATATATGTAATGTACATATAAAACAACAACAACAAAAAACAGCTACACATAAACGTATCTTAGAGCACAATAAATAAAAAATGCTTATATAAACATAACTGTAATGAAGTAACAAGGCTAATGCTAGCATGATTAGCAGTTCAAATTAGCTCATTTTGTACATAACCTGTGGACTGTAATGACAACAAAACATAATAGCTGCAAGTTTACTAAACCTGCAGGCCGAATATTAAATCGCTTGTAGAATAAAACAAGAGAGAGGAAATAAATGAGAATAATTAGGTGTTTGTAGGCCTCCGCATCTCAAACGCTAATGCTAACGGCTATCTTCACAGACGCAAAACAGCCAATCAAGAGATCTCAGTGTCCCTCTGACACTACCACCGCTATACACAACTTAACGGCGCATATAAAACATCCAGAATGCAGTCTATACATACGATGATCCTAATATCTTACCATGATTATCAGGTATGTTAGAGGAAACACTGGATGACCCCCCTCTGAATGTGTCGTATCATGTGACTAGTGCTGCTGCTGCTGCTGCTGTTCCGCCTTACGACGACCGCAGCCCATACACAACACAACAAGCCTCGAGAGCTTTGTAATTCACCTCTAAAATTCTGTAGAAACAACATTAAGAATTACAATACATTTATTTACAATAAAATCATTAGCTGGGTTGTGTCATTACACAACTGAAGGAAAAGTGTTAAGAAAAACAAAGTTTCTCTGAACAACATTAAATTTGCATCTAATATTAAAAAAACAAATTGTATATTTCGTTTAGACATATGGTATCATCTGTCGAATAATTAAAACTAGTTAAGGTTTATCCAAATTTTACCCGAACGACACTGTCCACGCCTATTTTCTTGATCCACCAATGACAGGTCAGAACGTTTATTTCTGGTGTGACACGTGTTTGTTTCCCCGCGAAATCAGTCAGTCTCTGTGTGAAGTTTACTGGAAGGATTGTGCTGTGTTGCGGTAGTGAGAGAATCGAACAACTTTACAATGGATAAAGAGTTATTTCGTAAGCTAGCTTCAAAGATCGGGATAACAGCTGTTAAAGTATTGAGGTAAGTGTATCAGTGTAGCAACCACTCGCTTGTTTTGGGAAGACATTGCTTCAATCAGAAGTGAACATGTCAATATAACAACAGAACTAATTCGGATTCATTTTCAGTCAAGCAGAAGAGTACATGCGATTATCCCAAGTGAAATGTGTTGGACTGGGTTCTGTGACAGCCACCAGCAAGGCCCTTATTTGCCTTGAGTTGGCAGCGACTTCAATGAAATTTCCTGTAGACAAGGCAAGATCCTTTTCCTTTTGTGTTTTGATGTGTAACATAAGCATACACGCATGTATGCATGTACAGACATATAAACCTAAGTAAGTTAAGTATGCTAATCTAATGTAATATGCGCGAGTATTAAGACTTTATTATTATTATTATTCGCATTCTCGCAACTTTTTTTTTTTTTGTCTTTTCACTTTATTTATTTCACTTTATTTATCTACTAACACAATAATGATAGTGACCATGCATCCATCACCGGAAAATTGTAATTTCAAATACTTGAAATACTTTTTGTTTTGTTTTTTTCCCCCTTGAAAGTCATGAAAATTACCAACACAATGTCATTTGTGTCATCCCGTCTTAAATCATGTGTAATAAAATAGCTTTCTACTGAAATTATTCTTATTAATAATTATATTTATCTTAAATAACTGGCCTACTCCTTTGTCTTGCTAAGACTATTTTTACTACAATTGTATCTATCTTAAATGCACACAAATAGCATAATTTAGACAAAATTATAGCTTGGTTGGCAATGAATAGAAATATTGCTTTCTTCATGTAATATGAAGAATGGTCGTCTACTGTATAACTTTTGAAAAAGGGGGGGGGGGGGGATCTATTTTGGTGTTGTGGAAAACTGTGAGACAGCTGTTTTGAAAAATCAATAGAAATTATTTTTGCACAATAAACGGTTTATACTTTGTTGTATATATTTAACATATATGTAAACATGTTTTCTTGCAATAAATGTACATATTAATATTCTTTCAATGTTCTGATGGATAGGAGTATGCCATCAAACTATCTGGACTGAGTCCTAAGGTTTACTCCAGCAATTTGAAGGCTATGGAGTGCATGCTGGGCCTGCAGTCAAACCTGGGTCTCAGAGATCTTGCAGTGCAGTATGGGTGTTTGGAAGCAGTTAAAGTGGCCTCTCAGATCCTTCAACGGTGAGACTTAACATTGCTTTATTTAGGACCCTATGAAATCTGTTTTATTTTTTCCCAAATTCCGTTTTATTTTTTCCGTTTTAATTTTTGGTAACGCTTTAGATTACAGCCCGGAAAGTACTGCGTAATTACAACGAATTTACAGCGTAACTTTCGATAATTATAGTGTACCTATAAAGTAAGTACGTGTAAGTATAGGGGAACAATATGTAAAGTCTTGGGAATAAAGGGGTAACAACCAGGAAAATAACAAATTATTTATACTGTAAGTATTTTAGAACTAAGGGGTACTTATACTATTATGATAGACAACAATCTTACATTTGGGAGCATTTTAGAGAGAAAGTGCACTGATTAAGTTGTTTCAAGGCAAGTAGAGAGAACTATTGCAATCTTTTTTAATACATGGGGAAATATACTTTTGTTTCATGTAGTTACAGGGTAAGTATGACATTGCGGGCTGTAAATTTAAGTGGTGCTTGTTACACTCTTGTTTCATGTAGTTACAGGGAAAGTGATAAAAAACCCCGCAAACAATCTGATATCACTGACTCTGAAACCTTTATTTGAAAAACAACTTAATTAAAAACAGGTCTACAACACTTATTATTATTTATTCATTTTTTAAAATCAACTTTTCATTTCAAATTCTAAAGTCCTGACAGAAAGTAACACGTTTTGTCCCTTTTTTTGTTGTTGTTGTTGTTGTTTCTCTTGCTTGGCTTCCTCCTCCTCTTGTTTCTCAACTGATGAATCTTAAGAAGGAATCCCATTGCTATTCTGTATTAAAAGAAAATACAGTACACCCAGAAATTTTCTCATGGTTTAGGCTATGTCACCAGCGCCTGCATGAGAGTCGACTTTGTGTTCAACGAAGCATATTGTAATGAGCAACGTGAAGCTTTCATGACGTTCTCACGGGAGATTAATGTGAAACTCGCGCGAGAACTGCCGTCTCTGTTATTCTGTCTTGTTTGTTTCTCATTATCATTATCTGTTATTCTGTGTATTTTGTTGAGCAATAATAAAAAAAAATAAAAAACTGACGGCATCCGACATCCGCATGACTTTTCGCGTAAGTGTCTCGGCACGCTTACGTCACGCTTCAAGTTACGTTAAGCATGAACTCTCAACCCTCTCATGCACGTGCAGGTGACAGTTGGTCGAAAGTTTAAAATTTTAAAATATTTGGTATTTTTCTTACAAATACGTATCGTTTCACTTCAGAAGACATTGATTAATCCATTGGGGTCATATGGATTACAGTTGTTATTGTTGTATGTGCTGTTTGATGCTTCGACTTTTAGGAACACATGAGCTTGCATTATAAAACATTCCCAGAGATTATTTATTTTTCTAAAAACCTTTGTTTGTGTTCATCTTAAGAAGGAAAGTCGTATACATCTCAGATGGCATGAGGGTAAAAGATGAGTAAACGGTGAGCACATTTCCGGGTGTACTGTATTTTCTTTTAATACAGAATAGCAAATGACATGGGATTCCCTCTTAAGATTCATCAGTGGAAAGAAAGAAAAAGAAGAAGAGGAACAAGAGGAGGAGGAAGCCAAGCAAGAGAAACAAATAAGAAGTGTTGTAACTTTAAATCTGTTTTGAAATAAGTTGTTTTTCAAATAAAAGTTTCCAAGTGATATCAGATTGTTTGTATGTTTTTTTTTTTTTGTTTGTTTGTTTTTTTTATTACCTGTAACTACGTGAAACAAAAGTATATTTCCCCATGTATTAAAAAAAATTGAAATAGTTCTTTCTACTTGCCTTGAAACAACTTAATCAGTGCACTTTCTCGCTAAATTGCTCCCAAATGTAAGATTGTTGTCTATCATAATAGTATAAGTACCCCTTAGTTCTAAAATACTTACAGTATAAATAATTTGTTATTTTCCTGGTTGTTACCCCTTTATTCCCAAGACTTTACATATTGTTCCCCTATACTTGCATGTACTTACTTTATAGGTACACTATAATTATCGAAAGTTATGCTGTAAATTCGTTGTAATTACGCAGTACTTTCCGGGCTGTAATCTAAAGCGTTACTTAATTTTTCTGGATTCTGTTTTTTTTTTTGGGGGGGGGTTTGGAACTCCGTTTTAATGGTTAAATTAAATTTTAGTAATCAAAATGCATGTCCAATTAATTGAAATCATGAAATTTATACAGTTTAACAAAAAATAAATTTTTTAGGGCCCTATGAAATACGTTTTTTTCCCCCTTAAATTCCATTTTTTTTTTTTTTTTTTTTTACCAAATGTTTTCTGTTTTAAGTTGTCTGGATTCCATTTTAATGGTTAATTAAAATGCAAAAAGCATGTCTAATTAATTGAATTCATAAAAACAAAAACAACATTTATTTATTTATTTTTAGGTTTTTTGTTTGTTTTTCAGAAATTCTGTTTTGTGTATTTTTCTTTTTCTGGCAGTCTAATGAAGGCATAAAACATTAATTTAAATTATCTTTTAATCATATAAAATTAAACATACTTTTTTGTCAAACAAAGTGCTGCACAACAGAGCTTTACTGTTTCTGTTTTTATGACTGGATTCGGCGATTCTGTCCGCGTTTTCTGCATTATGGAAATCATAGGGCCCTAATCACTGCAGTCAGCTTGTATTGATTCTGAATAACTTGATTTAAATTGTTTATTTGTTTAAGGTATGAGACCAGTTTGCCCGCTGCTCAGCAACAAGACCTTGACCTGTCTAAACCTCTCTTTACCACAGCAGCTCTATATGCAGCATGCAAGTGAGTATTTGAAGCCCTGAAATCTGCTGTAATGACACATCATCACTAGAGCATGTGAGCAGAGCAGTAATATTTCCTCCGGAGCGGAGAGCTCCTTTCCAAAGATTTCACTCCACTCGCTCAGTCTGCTCAGAGCTGCTCACTCGACCCAGAATGCTATTTGTGATGATATTCTGGTTTGAGAATATGTAAAATAAGCAATGGGGGGGAGGGGCTTGAGCCCCTACCCCTTTGATGTGAAAGGGCCCTTTGCGGTCGCATCGCGGTGCCCCCACGTTCCTATCCACCCCCCCCCAGAATCAGAACAAGCTTTATTCACTAAGTGTGTGCGAACAAGGAGTTTGTAGTGGTTTTTCAGGGGCTCTTGGTACATACATACATACATACATACGTACATATATGACATGAGAACAGAGAGAACATTTAAATAAGACTAAGGAAAAGGAAACAATAATAATATTAGTGTGGTATACATCTGGAAAAGAAGACTTATGTACAAATTTGTGCATTATTTACTGTATGTACAGCTGTATACATTTTGTAATATTAGTGCCCTCCACAATTATTGGCACCCTTAGTAAATATGAGGCGGCTGAGAAAATAAATCTGCATTGTTTATCTTTTTGATCTTTCATTCAAAAAATTCACAAAATTCTAACCTTTCATTGAAGTAAAACAATTGAAAATAGGGGGGAAAAGCTCATTATGAAATAAATGTTTTTCTCTAGTTCACATTGGCCACAATTATTGGCACCCAATTATTGCAATGTCCTTTTCCCAAGATAACAGCTCCAAGTCTTCTTCTAAAATGCCTGATGAGTTTGGAGAATGCCTGACAAGAGATCAGAGACCATTCCTTCATGCAGAATCTCTCCAGATCCTTCAGATTCCCAGCTCCATGTTGGTGGTGCTTCTCTTCAGTTCACTCCACTCATTTTCTTTAGGGTTCAGGTCAGGGGACTGGGATGGTCATGGCAGAAGCTTCATTTTGTGCCCAGTGACACATTTTTGTGTTGGTTTTGATGTTTGTTTTGGATCATTGTCCTGATGGCAGATCCAACCACAGCCCATTATAAGATTTCTAGCAGAAGCGGTCAGGTTTTGATTTTTTTATCTGTTGGTATTTGATATAATCCTTGATGCCATGTATCTGAACAAGATGTGCAGGACCTCCAGCAGAAAAATAGGCCCACAACATTAAAGATCCAGCAGTATATTTAACTGTGGGCATGGGGTACTTTTTATCCATGTGTGCACCAAACCCATCTGGTGGATTTGCTGCCAAAAAGCTCTTTTTTTTTTTTTTTTTTCTCATCTGGCCATAGAAGCCGGTCCCTTTTGAAGTTCCAGTCTTGTCTGACAACTGAATATGCTGGAGATTGTTTCTGGATGAGATCAGAGGATTTTCTGATCTCATCCAGATTTTCTGATCTCTCAAACAACTTGTGGGGATGTAGGTGCTGTTTGATAATTTTTTTAGGCTTTCTGAGACTCAAGACTCAACTAATCTCTGCAATTCTCCAGCTGTGATCCTTGGAGTGTCTTATTTTATTTTGTGAAGCTCACCAATCTTTTGCTGTACATCAGAACTATATTCTTTGGTTTTTCTCATTGTGATGAATGATTAAGGGAATTTGGCCTGTTTACATATATGTTTACATATATTTGTACTCCTGTGGAACAGGAAGTCATGGTTGGACAATTTCACGCTCTTAGTCACCCTTGGTGTGCTAAAAAAATGTAAATATGAATGGGAATATACTTCAGCGATATTTTACTTATAAGAATTTCTAGGGGTGCCAATAATTGTGGCCAACATGTATTGGAGAATGTATTGGAGACATTTATTTCATAATGTGAGTTTCCCCCCACTTTCAATTGTTTTACTTTGATGAAAGGTTAGAATTTTGTGAATTTTCTTTAATGAAAGATTAAAAGGATAAACAATGCAGATTTATTTTCACAGCTAAGGGTGCCAATATTTGTGGAGGGCACTGTATATACACATACATACATACATACATACATACATACATGTGTGTGTATTTATAATATATAATTATTGCCTCTCTGTACTGAGAATGAATTCTAAAAACAGGTGGTAATTTCTGTGTTAGCTGTGTAAGCTGGAGATAGCATGGGGGGAAAAAGAAGTGCAGAAGTGCAAACAGGTTGTGTCCGGGGTGAGAGGAGTCTGTGATGTTACCTGCCAGTTTCTTCATTCTGGAGTTGTTCAAGTCCTGGAGGTTGGGCAGGTGCACACCAATTATCCTTTCATCTGCTGGCTGACCCAAACCAGACAGTTATAGAAGTACACAGAACTGACTCAATAACAGCTGATTGTCCCACTTCAGGTCCTGAGACATGGTGGTGCACAGGAACCTGAATGAGTCCACTGCTGCCACAGTGCTGTCTGGGATGCTGACTGGGGGGAGTGCTGGGGGTTTCTCCTAAAGTCCACGATCATCTCCACTGCTTTGAGCGTGTTTAACTCCAGGTTGTTCTGACTGTACCAGACAGCCAGCTGGTCAACCTCTTGTCTGTATACAGACTCATCACTGTCCTGGATGAGGCCGATGACTGTGGTGTCATCTGCAAATTTCAGGAGCTTGACAGAGGGATCTTTGGAGGTGCAGTCATTTGAATAGAGGGAGAAGAGCAGTGGAGAGAGAACACACCCCTGAGGAGCACCAGTGCTGGTGGTGAGGGTCCTAGATGTGGGTTTTCCCAGCCTCACTAGCTGCTGCCTGTCTGTCAGGAAGTCAATGATCCAATGACAGATGAAGGTGGGTAGAGAGAGCTGTGTCAGTTTATTCAGGAGGCTATCTGAGATGATGGTGTTGAAAGCAGAGCAGAAGTCCACAAACAGGATCCTTGCATAAGTTGCTCTAATGTTGACTGCATCATCCGCAGACCTGTTTGCACGATAAGCAAACTGCAGTGGGTCCAGCAAGGGTCCAGTAATGTCCTTCAGGTGGGCCAACACCAGTCTTTCAAATGACTTCATGACCACAGATTTTAAGGCAACAGGTCTGTAGTCATTTAGTTCTGTGTACCAATAGTTCAGTATGTTACTGTCCCTGGTGGGGCATGTGGTGTTGATCAGGCATAACATTATGACCACCTTCCTAATATTGTGTTGGTCTCCATTTTGCTGCCAAAACCGCCCTGACCCGTCGAGGCATGGACTCCACTAGACCCCTGAAGGTGTGCTGTGATATCCGGCACTAAGATGTTAGCAGCAGATCCTTTAAGTCCTGTAAGCTGTGAGCTGCAGCCTCCATTGATCAGACTAGTTTGTTCAGCACATCCCACATATGCTCAGTTGGATTGAGATCTGAGGAATTTGGAGGCCAAGTCAATACTTCAAACTCATTGTTGTGCTCCTCAAACCATTCCTGAGCCATTTTCGCTTTGTGGCAGGTTGCATTATCCTGCTGAAAGAGGCCACAGCCACCAGGGAATACCATTTTCATGAAAGGATGTACTGGTCTGAAACAATGCTAGGTAGGTGGTTTGTGTCAAAGTAACATCCACATGGATGACAGGACCCAAGGTTTCCCAGCAGAACATTGCCCAAAGCATCACATTGCCTCCGCCGGTTTGTCTTCTTCCCATAGTGCATCCTGGTGCCATGTGTTCCCCAGGTCAGCAACATACACGCACCCGGCCATCCACGTGATACCACCTTCTTCCATTGCTTCGTGGTCCAGTTCTGATGCTCACGTGCCCACTGTTGGCACTTTCAGCGGTGGACAGGGGTCAGCATGGGCACCCTGACTGGTCTGCAGCTATGCAGCTCCATATGCAACAAACTGCGATGCACTGTGTATTCTGACACCTTTCTATCAGAACCAGCATTAACTTCTTGAGCAATTTGAACTCCAGTAGCTCATCTGTTGGATCAGACCACACGGGCCAGCATTCGTTTCACCCATGACCCTGTCGCTGGTTCACCACTGTTCCTTCCTTGGACCACTTTTGATAGATACTGACCACTGCAGACCAGGAAAACCCCACAAGAGCTGCAGTTTTGGAGATGCTCTGACAGTCATCTAGCCATCACAATTTGGCCCATGTCAAACTGGCTCAAATCTTTACGCTTGCCCATTTTTCCCTCTTCTAACACATCAGCTTTGAGGACAAAATGTTCACTTGCTGCCTAATATATCCCACCCACTAACAGGTGCCGTGATGAAGAGATAATCAGTGTTATTCACTTCAGTGGTCATAATGTTATGCTTGATCAGTGAATGTAAATATATAACAAAAATAACAGCAGTGAGAAAATGGCAGTTAAGAAATCATGTGATCATAGTGATGTGGATGCACAAGCTCTGCAATTTGGCACTATACAGTCAAGTCACATCACGATTATTTATAGCCTACTTTATAAAGCAATATTTTATAAAGTATGGCTACTATTTTTAGCCATACTTAATAAAATATTGCTTTAAAGCCACAAATATCATAACTGTTATCTGTAGGCCTACTGTAATTGAGACATTCAAGAAATTCTATAGTACAGGGAAATTTAAAGTGATAGTTTGCTAATCAGACAGTTGACAGTAGCCATTGACTTCCATAGTAGGAAAAACTATTGTCTGGTTACATCAACTGTCTGGTTACCAACATTTCAAAATATCTTCTTTTGTGTTCAACAGAAGAAAGACACTCATACAGGTTTGGAACAACTTGAGGGTGAGTAAATGACAGAATATAATTTTTTTTTTTTTTGGGGGGGGGGGGGGTTTCTATCCCCAAATGTCAGATCAGGATTTGAGCGAATGTCGTTTTACCGGTGAGTGTGAGCGGTATGAGTGGAACGTTCGATTGGCCCATGAGCGATTGAGCGGAGCGCACTGTCATAGAGCGGAATATTGAGCGGAACGTTACACTTCTCTGCTTCGCTCACAAATAATGGATGGTTCAAAAATACTTGTTGATGGATGATTAGGTGTTTGACACTCACATTAGATATAAATATTGATGGAAGCTCAATTGTCTCTTGAAAACCTGGTTAAGCTCTTCACAGTGCCAGTGTGGTCAAAGTACAGTGAAGCCATAAGTACTTTAATGTGAGGGTATGAGAAGTGTATTACATAAGGATTAATTTGGAGCTTAATTTACATTTGGAAAGGTCAAATCTTGATTGGCCATCACATGTTTGTTAAATTTAGTCATGTTTGTTCCCTGTCCTTAGAACTAGGTTATCTGCATATTAGACTCTATGAAAGCGAGTGCATAGAGAAGGAATGCCACATTCTTTTATAAAGGTGGTAATGATTTAAGACTGGCCAAATCCAACTGTACTGAGACTGTGTGACTGTGTTGGGCTATTGTTATCTAACCAAAATCTGTTACTGTACAATAATAAACAACTCAAGCTCCCAGATGGGGCAAAAGGATTTTATGCATGTCAACAAGCCAAAGAAATCTCAAAATCTAAACTGCACCTGGTTTGCATCTAATTTATTGAAAATGGAAAAATAAATTGGTTCTGTCCTTCCTGTTTGAAGGTGCATGAAAATCAGAACTGACAGGAAATTAGCCTCTTCATCTGGAGCAAAGAAGGGCATCTTTGACCGGCTATGCACACAGTTTCAGAAATTTGGACAGGAGATCAGCAGTAAGTGTGACTAAAGCTTTTTAGAAAATGACACATTGCCTAATTAAAGTGAATAATGACACAAAGACATTGTTGTGGGAGGTCTTGGTCTGATTTTTCATGTTTAACAAAGATGATGTAATTGAAGGTGCACAACTTTTAATCTTTTTTTTTTTTTTTGTATTAAAGAAAAATATTACTTCAAAGAGATCTTTCATGAAGAAACAGACATTTTCACTGGTTACCATGGCTACAGACATATCACAATTAGACAATGAATATTTTTTTGTAGTTGAACATCAAAGAGCAGCATGTTTTTATTCTCAAGTACTTATTGAAGTTGTGACATTAAGCAGACTGATTCACTCTAATATCTCTCTGTACCCTTAGATGAGGCTTCATCTTTGGAGAAACCAGTCAAAACTGCTCAAAAGAGGCAGAAGACTCTCACTGAAATGCTAGAAACGGAAGAAGATGGTAAGAAAGCCACCTGCGTGTCACCATAAATAGTAATGGCAAATTATTATTTCTACCCATCAAGTTGCCATTATGTGCAGTGGATGATTATCTATGTAACCTTTCTGTTCTAAAGCATGCCTTCAACCTGTGGGGAAAAATAAAACCATTTTCTCAGAGCAATAAGACTAATAATGAATACTTCTCAATGTAATAGATAAAACATTTCTGTCATGTTAGATGATAAAAGTAATTGTCTTTCTGGGTTTTTTCCAGATGGGAAGCCTGCAACATCTCCTAAGCAAGAGCGAGTTGAAAAGACAGAGGAGGAAGAGACACAACATTATGAGGAGTGGAAAAGAAAAATCCTTGAAAATGCATTAAAAGCGAAGGCTGTAGATTCTTGAACTCTGTAAGGTTTTAAGTTTCCAATTTATTTAATTATGGTTCTGCATAATTTCAGCTTTGAGTTGGATTTAATATTCTACCAAGAGAAGTTCCCTGCCCCCCTCTGGCTTCTTGTGTGAAATTGTTTCGTCCTTATACAGACATTTCCAGAGGAATTGAGGCACTCTCGTTTTTTTTTATTGCCATTTGCCAGGTCAAAGACTATTACTATTTTAGATATTGTGCAAAGATTTACCAACTGTTAAGTTCCTCATTTAGATAATGTATTGAAAACGACAAGATTTGTCATTCATTCATTTAGTTTGAGTGATAATGTTTGAATATGTTTTTAGTCCATCATGGTTTGGATGATTGTATATGGTGACAATATGACTTAATTTCTCAGTTTTCTGTGTTATTCCTTTGAATCACATTAAAATCTCATAAGAGGTGTATAATGCATTCAAGATCATCTAGATGTGTTTTATCAATTTGTTTCAATAATACATGGCTCATCTGCTTCCAGTTTGATTTTAATGTAAATAAAATGTGTTCGTGACAATTAAATTCTCTTTGTCTTAATTAAACACATTTTCTACAGAGGCAATTTGTGACATATCGTTAAAAAAAATACCTAAAATGATTTCTCTACCATCACACTCCACAAACTATGATAGAGAAGTAGCAAAACAGAACTGCACTATAATTCTGTGTTTGTTCAGTGCACTTGTCATGGCCAGTTGCCATGTCAAGAGCAGAACCACCTTTGGTTATGCCATTACCATATGCAGTGTTTGGGGTAACACATTACAAGTATCTTGAGTTATGTAATCAGATTACTTTTTTCAAGTAACTATTATCCTCCTGGGACCCTGAAAAACATGTTTTTTCCTTACATGTATAGGCAAAAACAATGGAATTTTTTTTTTATTCACCAATCAATTTTTAGGTTTCAGGATCTTTTTTTAACTAAATTTTGTTTAAAGATGATTCTCAACTATGTTATGAAAGATAGAACGGAATGAACCGATTTACTTTATGCAATATGTGGGTAAAATGGCCATACATGGATTTTCCCATTCAATACAATGCATCTATACACTGTATCTAATTTGCATATTAATGTGTTGGAGCAACATGTAATGAAAAAAGAAGTGTAATAATGGGAGTAAAAATTGGCAACATTTTCATTATAATGTCTAATAATTAATAGGAATATTGATATAAAATTTATTTCGCTATTCACTTGTGTCTCCCAAAATGCCTGATAATCATGATTTACATCTACAGAGGTCATGTATGAAATCAATGCCCTGTTTTGTAAGTCATATTTTGATTAGAAACCCCATAACATTTTCCTGAGATGTTGATTTATAACAATTTCAAAAATAATCCAATTTAAATGATAATTACAAAATATTATCATATTTCCATAATTTGAACATTTGGTATCTCTGCAAAGCCCTGAATCTGCTCTTTACAGGACAGCCAGACTTAAAACTGTGACATGTATGATTTCAGAGAAATTCACTAAAATATAATGTCCACTACAGAGGACAAAAGTCTATTCCTGGGTCCCAGGAGGATATAGTAATCCATAACTTTTAAATTTACAGCAAAATATCTGAGTTACTTTTTCAAATAAGTAACGCAATTTACACTGTTCTCCCATGTATTGACTGTCAACTCTCCTGTCCCCATGTTAAGAGAAGTTGTAAGTGCAGAAGCGTTGTGTGCGCTGTGTGAACATGATGGTTATTGTAGTTCTAGACTACATATGAGCATTTACTCATCTTACTTGCACAAAAACAGAGTCAGTATTCCTCAAGATGAATAAAAACGGTGAAATGCAATCTCAGAATATTGCACAAACCTGCAAAAATTAAATATATTAAACAAATATACTTCACGTATTTAATCTCACTTTATTAACCAATGTCTTTGCTGCTGACCTTCAATGATCCAATTCAACCATACTAAGCAAAAATGTTTAGATAAACATCACATTTGTGATCAGCCTGAAGCTTATTCATTTCACTTTTGGTGCGAAAGGGCCTTTACATTTGCCAAAAATAGAACTTTTTTGTTGTTATTCAAAAACAAACAAGCAAGCACAGCCCAGGTGAGAAAAAGTAACGCAAAAATAATGTAAACCGTTACTTTCCATAAAAAGTTACTAGTTAACACAATTAGTTACTTTTTTAGGGAGTAACTCAATATTGTAATGTATTACTTTTAAAAGTAACATTCCCCAAAACTGACCATATGAATGTGTACAACCACAAATGCAATAAATTCATAGTTTTTAAGTCACAATATTAAATATTCTTGAACTATCAGTGAAAATATTTTAAATGAGAATTTTGAAAAATAAAAAGACCATGCCAGTTGAGTCTCTTATTCAGATTTTTTTTCCAGTTCTAATCAATGTGCTAAACAAAAAATATAGGATGACCACAGTGTTTCTACATCAAATCTTCATGCTATATTTTTTACTAATATAAAATACTAAACCATGAGAACCAAAAACACTTTCTTTCAAATACTAGGATAAGGCAGTAGTGCCCAAGAAAAATGCCTTCACAGAAGGGACAACAGCTTTTTCATGTGGTTCAAAAGCACACCCTGCGATCCATGCCGTACACTCCTGGTGTGAAAGCATGATGAAGTGTAAATTAAATGCAATGGTGTTGCAAACAAGGTACATTAAGAAAATGTGACACTTTTTAACAAGATACTATTACTAGCTATAAACAAGGCAAGAGCATTTTAAACCCTTTCTACAAAGCCATTTCAAATCATTTAACAAATTCAGACATGATGTTCATTTTCCAGTGTGTGACGTTGTGATGTCCTCTCAAGCTACTGACACTTTCCTCCAGGTTAATAGCTAATTTGGCATACTAACTGATCTGCTCTGCTGGAACCTCTTCAACCTGTTTGCTGCAGCGACTGCATAGAAATGTTTCTGTAAAAACAAAGAGTTATCATAAGAGCAAGATCATGTGTTATGCTGGTATGTGGTACAATTCTACACCACCATATAAATCCATTTAAATCAAACACATTCGCTGACTCGTGATTCCATACCTTCCACTGACGGTGAGCAGCAAGGTAACGCTGAAGCCTCATTTGAGACTTGAGCCGAACTTTGTACATCTTGGCCTTATCCTCCAGGTTGTTTAACCAACTATGCTTCATGCACCCTGATGCACTCAGACGGCTGCTGCCATAGAAACCACACAAATGCACAGAAACATTAAGGTCTTGAAAAACATAAGGCTCACAAAGAAACAAACAGTTCCAAAAACTGCAGTATAAAATTCAAGCCCTTCTATGTAATGACTATAAATCATGTCTTGTTTTCAAGCCTTAGACAGAGATTTGGTTTGGTCATTTATCAAGCACTTTCAATTTATTAAAGATGTCAACAAACATTAGTAGGCCTAAGGTCACTTTATTATACATTTATACACTGCTCAAAAAAATTAAAGGAACACTTTTTAATCAGAGAATAGCATCAAGTCAGTTAAACTCCTGGGATATTGATCTGTTCATTTAAGTAGCAGAGGGGGTTGTTAACCAGTTTCAGCTGCTTTGGTGTTAATGAAATTAACAACAGGTGCACTAGATAGGCAACAATGAGACGACCCCCAAAACAGGAATGCTTTTACAGGTGAAGGCCACTGACATTTTTTTCCCTACTCATCTTTTCTGACTGTTTTTCACTAGTTTTGCATTTGGCTAGGTTCAGTGTCACTACTGGTAGCATGAGGCGCTACCTGGGCCCTACAGAGGTTGCACAGACAGTCCAACTCCTCCAGGATGGCACATCAATACGTGCCGTTGCCAGAAGGTTTGCTGTGTCTCCCAGCACAGTCTCAAGAGCATGGAGGAGATTCCAGGAGACAGGCAGTTACTCTAGGAGAGCTGGACAAGACCGTAGAAGGTCCTTAACCCATCAGCAGGACCGGTATCTGCTCCTTTGTGCAAGGAGGAACAGGACGTGACAGACGTGAAAGGGTCTGGAGAAGCCATGGAGAACGCTGGAGAATGCTGCCTGTAACATCGTTCAGCATGACCGGTTTGGTGGTGGGTCAGTGATAGTCTGGGGAAGCATATCCATGGAGGGATGCACAGACCTCTACAGGCTAGACAATGGCACCCTGACTACCATTAGGTATCGGGATAAAATCCTTGGACCCATTGTCAGACCCTACGCTGGTCCATTGGTCCCTGGGTTCCTCCTGATGCACAACAATGCCCGGCCTCATGTGGTGACAATATGCAGGCAGTTCCTGGAGGATGAAGGAATTGATACCATTGAATGGCCCCGTGCTCGCCTGACCTAAATCCAATAGAACACTTCTGGGCAGGCACGTGCACACAGAGACATCAAAGGGGGCTTGAACACCTGCCCTTTTTCTTCCTCGAGAGGAAGTGCCCTTTTTTTCTGGGGTGCTTTTTTTTTTTTTTTTTTTTTTTTTATAAATTAATTTATATTCCTGTTTGCGCACAGCTTCCCTGACAAACACATATATTTACTGAATAAAAAAATACAATATAGCAGGTCGGCTTTGTCGAATTCAGATGCCCTCCCTCCGCGACACGCCATTCATTCCAGCACGCACGCACGCACGTACACACGCGCGCCTCGCCCCACCTCGTGTTTGCTGCTGGCAGACGACTTCTGACAACTATGCCCGGGAAAAGACAACAGCTGTCTGGCGATGAGAAGCGAAAAAGAAAAAAGCCCTAGATGAATCCCGTGCATCTCTTTCAGGTAGCCTATGTATGTTCACAAACGTGAAATTTTTGGCTAAGGGTGAGATTATACGTTTAACGCTGCGTTAATAATTTTGGCCACCAGCAACGCATCTGCCTGATTTGATACTAATGCAATTTATGTAATATTATAATTTCAGTTATTTTAATGTACTATGCATTGCGTTTTGAACCATGGTAAAGATATCTGTAGGGCTGTCAATACCGGAAGAGGAGCATTCCACGGACGCGGATCCATAAACCGCATTATTAGACAGTTTTCTAAGGATGCACGATTTATTAAAACCATTTAAAAATCATAATACAACATTGCATAATGCTATCTTTCTTAAATCTACGCTTACACAGGATAATACATCAATAAAAGTTCCTCGCTCTGAGTGTGCATGTTTTGATGTCCACAGAAATTACAGTGGCTGTAGCATTTCTATCATAAAGAAGTGGCCGATTATATTATTATTATTATTTAACTAATATTATATTTTTAATTATCCTGGTTGGCCAAAAACAAGGATTTGATCGTGCTGTGTAACAAGAACAATCACCAGACTTTTGGCGCCCTCTGCAGGCATTTATTATAATATATATATTATGTACTTATAACATTTCAGGGGAAAAAACTCTTGATGTGTTTAAATATGCAGATTAGCTTGTTTAGGTTAATTTAGAAGAAATCTACAGATGCAAACATACAGAGGGTAGTAGGCTTAAAACAACCACCATCTAAATGTGTATTTTGGAAGTTTTCTTTCCATTAGAGTAAAAGAAGACAGGGAAGCAAAAATAGACCAAAATCTCAAAATTGTCCACTACATGAAAGAAGTGTTCCAATAACACCAAAAGAATTAAAACGATTTATTGATTTGTGCAAAATAAACAAATTATTAGCGAAACTATGTCCCTCTCCTTGGTGCAGTCATTTATTCTAAATATATAGCTACTTGAAAATAGTAGTGTAGAAAACATGCACACTGTGGCATAGTGTCCTTTGCTGTTGTGATAAACCTAGTGAATACTAAAGAAGACCATGGTCTCTGTGTGAACTGATTATTTTGTAAAAATCTGTGGAGTATGAAACAATTACCTTAATGTGAGGGAATTAAAATAAATTAGTAAGAAAGTCAGAGTTGTGTTAATATATTTAACGTTTTGTTTATTATAAATAATTATGAGAAGTGCCCTTTTTTTCCACTTGAGCCCCTGCCCCCCAAAATGTCTGTGCACGTCCCTGCTTCTGGGACATTATGTTTTGGTCCATCCGACACCGCCAGGTTGCACCTCAGACTGTCCAGGAGCTCAGTGATGCCCTGGTCCAGATCTGGGAGGAAATACTCCAGGATCTCATCTCATTAGGAGCATGCCCCGACGTTGTCAGGCATGCATACAAGCACGCAGGGGCCATACAAACTACTGAGTACCATTTTGAGTTGCTGCAATGAAATTTCAGCAAAATGGACTAGCCTGCTGCATCATTTTTTCACTTTGATTTCCGGGGTGTCTTTCAATTCAGTCCTCTGTAGGTTGATAATTTTCATTTCCATCAAACAATGTGGCATCCTTTCATTCCTAACACATTACCCAGTCCATATCAGTATAGATATCCAGCATGATATTTTTCCCCATTGAGATCTGATGTGTTTTCAAAGTGTTCCTTTAATTTTTTTTTTTGAGCAGTGTATATAATGTTCTATATTCAGTGTTTAGTTTAAAACATCTTTAAGAAGTTTGACTAACTGTTCTAACATTTGCTACCTGTGCTAACAATTGTGGGCCTGTCCCAGAACTCACACTTGCAATCTCTGTACTTGACTACTTATCTATTAACATGACGTAATTTGGCCCGTGTTCAATGGGTGTGAAGAATCAAAGTGTGTGTAGAACTTTTGATTACCCAATGGGACACACTTATAGTGTTGTAAAAATGCAAGTAGTTTTTTTTTTTTTTTTTCCACAGAGCTTTTATTTACACATTTTGATTTTCAATACTTTGCACTTTAAAATAAACAGTATCAATTATAGGGCACTGAACTTTGGGACTGAACTTTTAACTTTTTTCAGACCTGGGACAGTCTTGCGTGCTCAAGTGTGGGTATTGGGACAGACCCTGTGCTAACATCTGGCTAACTATGCTAATGTTTGGCTAACAGTGCCAAAAGGCAGCCATTTTTGAGCGAGAGGAACAGACGGTATCCTGAAAATGACTGAAAGGAATGCCCTCAAAGGGATAGATCACCCAAAACTGAAAATTTGATGTTTATCTGCTCCAAGCATCCAAGATGTAGGTGACTTTGTTTCTTCAGTAGAACACAAATGATGATTTTTAACTCGGTCTGTCAGTCGTATAATGCATGTCAATGGGAATTCCATCTATAAGAGTCAAAACAACATGCACAGACAAATCCAAATTAAACCCTGCTGCTCGTGACAACACATTGATGTCCTAAGACATGAAACGATCAGTTTGTGCGAGAAACCGAACAGTATTTATATAATTTTTTACCTCTAAAACACCACTATGTCCAACTGCCTTAAGTATCCGGTTGGTGAGGTATGAATATATAAATACTTTTCGGTTTCTCGCACAAACCGATCGTTTCGTGTCTTAGGACATCAATGTGTCGTCACGAGCCGCAGGGTTTAATTTGGATTTGTCTGTGCATGTTTTTTTGACTCTTATAGATGGAGTTACCATTGACATGCATTATACGACTGACAGACCGCAACGGTTGGAGTTAAAAATCATCATTTGTGTTCTACTGAAGAAACAAGTCACCTACATCTTGGATGCCCTGGGGGTAAGCAGATAAACAGCAGATACATTTTCATTTTTGGGTGAACTATCCCTTTAATAAGCCCTGAAAGACAGCATAAAATTTGCGTATTTTGCGCAAGTGCATTTTTGCCAGTGAGAAAGATGTAATCCAGCTAATTATACTACATTATCATCATGCCAATAATCCATTAGTAGGCCTATTCATTGGCTGAAAGCATGAATGTTCAAAGGTGATATGAATCACATTGTGTGTGTGTGTGTGTGTGTGTGTGTTTGGGGGGGGGGGGGGGTTGTGATGAGGTCATTAGACAACATTGTCACCACAGTTAAAGAGAAGGGAGGAAGGCCAGGGTGGGTGTCATGCTGCGTCTAAATGCACCTTGTCAAAGCGCACTGAATCATTAAGTATCACTTTTACTCCGTAGACCGTGGTAAGATGTTGGGCAAAAGACAATGTGCCCTGTCATGGCCACCTGCTGTTCCAGCCTACTATTATCTCATGCCAGCTGAGCAGTACAGCCCTTGTGTGGGAGAGGTTAGCTAAGTCAGAGCAATGTGAGGGTGAGCTCCATGCTCTAAACTGCACCAGGCCATGTTACGTCACTGGCCAATTATATGTTATTTGTGCCAATTTTTGGTGTACAGCACTGCATTTTCAGAGGTTTCAGTTTTGATGTCAGGATGCATTAAGGGAACATGAGCAGGTCAAAGTATAGGGCAATGATTGAGAGATGGAAGAGAAAAGTGAGGCTCTTAAATCCACAAGACAAGAGGCCAGAAAGGAGGAGAATTAATAGAAGAAAGGCTGTATCGAAGTATGTGCAATAGAAAGTGTAACTTGGGGTATATTTTGCTGTAGCAGAATAATGATGGATAGATGAATACCATTTAGCGGGCACAAGGAGGCTGGAAATGAAGTCTTTGGCTTCTTCTGACACATTCTCAAATGCCTCTGCGTCAAAGTCCCATTTTGCATGCAGAATGTTGTTCATTGTTTCTGCATCGTTGTCACCCATGAATGGAGAAAGGCCACTCAAACTGAAAAAAAAAAAAAATGATAGGGAGTATGAATAACCCAAAAATCTGTTCACTCTTTGTTTTTAGCTTATCAAAGGATATGAATAAATAATATATATATATATATATATATATATATATTTTTTTTTTTTACATTAGTTTGCTGTGGTTAAAATCATCCACTTAATGAATAAATAGTGACATTTAAGGTTCAGTTTGTTAACATTATGCACTAGGTATCATGAACTAACAAGGAACACTAAAAAAATTTAAATTAAAAAATATATATAAATCTACATATTTATGAATGCCAAAACGGTATCTAAACACACAACAACAGTAATAACAGATGTCAAATAAAAAGCTATAATTCAAATAATACAATGAACGCTGGAGTCCTGCTAAGTGTTCAGTTCTCAGAGAAGTGTGAAGTAGTTGAAACACAGAGTCTCTGGAAGCGCAAGCCCTAAAAATCTCCACCAACAGCTGTCAGGTAATTAGCACTGATTCAATCACTGAGGCTTGACGGCTATTGGCCAGAGCAGTGGGTCATCTGTGGCCAGTACAGCAGCACTGCTCATGGAGAGCAGAGTGATGAGGGCACATGATCAGACATGGGATACTGTGTTTGTTTGTTTGTGTGTACTTTTTTTTTTTTTGACTGCATCAGAGCAGCAGGGTTAGTAACGTGCTTTCTGAGCTGTAAGAGACTGGTGCCCTTTTATCAGGGCTCTTCTGAATGCTCTTAGATGAGCCCTCTAAAGCTTTCATGGGCGTTGCATTTGCATTTGGCTTTTGATCTCTGTGATATTTCAATCAGGAGTCCACGCCACTATGCAATTCAGTGTATGAAGAAAGAGAAATTTTTCTTCTTATAAGGCATAACTCATTAATGTATATGCACATACTTTATAAATGTCGATTCTGACTCTTTAATGACAATTTTTTAGATTCTGTTAAATTTAGGAAGTCAGCATAATGTTTTATGAGATACAAAATTCTGCATTAATAGATCTGCTTACTGCCTAGTTGTGTACTCACAGCATGTATGTGATGACACCAACACTCCACATGTCTGTAGGAAATGACACAAAGTCATAGTTGACAACTTCTGGTGCCAGGAACTCTGGGGTTCCAAAGTTGACCTTCAGCTTTTCTCTGGGTCTGTACCTGGTGGGAGGGACAAACACATTTTTGTTTTTGGATTCTATATCATACCCATATGAAAAACCAAACCCAAACACACTAACACACAACCAAAACTATCTGAGCAAGCATGTCCAACCTCAAATGATCCCAGTTGCAGCACACATACACGGCTCAGCGCAACAATGTTTGTATCAGAATAGTCACTGGATCTGTACCCTCTTATCTCCACACACAACTGCATATGTAAGTGGCATCCCTTGGTGACAACACAAAGAGGCTCAAAAATCACTTTCCCAAACCTTCACATTCAACGTACCTTGGTAGTAGAACAATCTTCCCAACTCCACCAAAATGAATCCCTCTCCACTTTCAGAAAACACACAACTCCTCTGTGAGGACCTGACTCATAGGCTACTGTACTTACTTTTAAAAAGTTTCCCTTTCTATTGTCCCACAGAGTCTCACCTACCTCTGTACTTTTCTTTTGTACTTTTTTGAGCAATTATGTCACACTGTATTATGCCACTTCTCAGTAGTATGCATTGCTTTTGTAGTCTTTCTCATTTCTAAGTCATTTTGGATAAAAGAGCTGCTAAATAAAAAAAATGTAAACCACAAATCCCACACCAGTGCTTTACTTGCACACAAAAATAGTTAACTTAAAAGTTTGACAAAATAAAAGTTTTTCAAGTTAGTAACAGTTACAGGGTACATTTCAATGACATTGTAAGGACTTGAAGATTCTTTTAATGGATTTAAGCTTTAAAGCTCAAAGTAAACAAAGCTCTCAAAAAAATGATCACTCATGAAGGAATGTGATTGTAGTCATGGTGACAGCACAGTGGTGTGAATCAGAAGACATGATGCCAGCTAAAAACACATACTTTGTTTTATGTGTGAAATTAGGGACATAATTACCCAAGACTGAGTAAAGTGCTTCTTTTGTACACTTAAAAAATATGAAATGTCATGTTAGTATTCATAAGCCTACTATTTAATAACAAGATAATTTAACGAGGTCTGCTTACTTACTTTCTGGCGAGTCCAAAGTCAATGATCTTGATCTGATTCCCAGTGCTGTTCACACATAAGATATTTTCTGGCTATATTACAGAAGATAAAAAATAATATTAGAAAGAAATAAGATTTAGATTTAAAAGATTTAAAAATAAAATTAAATTGATTATTAATACTTAAACAGTAACAACATAAATTACAATTTTAGTATTTCAAACTAAACAGAGGATCCAAATGTATTATGGCGTAGGGGTACTATCCTATATCATTGTATGCAATCCATATTCCTATACACAACATGTTAACAACAACACAAGGCACAAATTCATTGGCAGTTTGCTAATTCAAATGTTTGACATTCAGACTGCTGATGTTGACATACATGGGTGATTCATTGATGGCTTTTTCCATAGAGATACCCGACACTATATGCACTGCTAATCCGTATCCAGTATCACATTATAACATTCAGTGCGGTGTGTGCGGTTTACCTTAAGATCTAAATGAAGAATGTACTGCTGGTGAAGGTACTGAACCCCCTCACAAATCTGCCTGGTAAACACGATGGCATCCAGCTCCGTCAGCTGGTAATTCTCATCAATGATTCGGTCAAACAATTCACCACCCTCCACACTGAAATAACAAACCATCACAAATGAACTCCTCTCTTTTAGTTCAGTCTAATCGGACATGCATATTGACATTAAGTTTTTTTTTTTATTCAATTCAATAAAAAAAAGAGAATTAAATCTGTGAACAAGGCAGGGAGATGACACACCAAAGTGGTATGTGTGGGAACTCTATGTTCTTGTGACAGAATGTGAGGACCAGGCCAGGAGAGAAAATTTGCTTTGCAAATGAGGCCTGATGAATACTGTCCAAAGCCACTAATCAGCCTGAATTAACAGTTAGAGCAATAAGTTAGAATCATAATTTAGAACAATAGTTATGAAATATGTTTTATATATTTTGCAAACCTTATTTTATAATTGGAGCTATTTAATCGAACCTTTCTAGTACTTGGAAACAGTCACTCTCATTTGAACTAAGAACACTCTGTGGTCTACTTACTATTCCATAATGAGCGTGAGGTTAGTCCGAGACTCGAAAGCATCATACAGCTGAATCAGATTCACATGGTTTAACTGGTTCATAACTCCAATCTCATTCTTCACTTCATCCTGGAATGAAAGCACAAATAAATAAATAATGCCAAATCAAATAATTTCTCATCTGTAATGCATTTCTTTTTCAAACAGCTGTCTAAAGCCTATATTTTAAGCGTTTGAAATGGTGTTGTTATACTCTCCAAAGGACGATAGCAGTGTTAAAAATTAGGTCATTAGTTAGAGAGCAGCTATTTCAGAAATCAAATTGCACAGTTAAATTGCTTGGAGTGAATTTGCAATGATTGCACGGGGTAGCAAAAACAAGCGTTTCCGAAATGGGGGCTTGACAGTCTGCCAACCCTGTAATTGTCTGCCCTAGTTACTCCTGTCCTCTATTCTATGGACTGACCCAGGAAAAGCATTTAATTATCCCATATGAAGCTTCTCTCTCTCTGTCTGGCACACTTTGAAGCAGACGGCGCATGCAGCAGGAATGGCATATCATGTTGTCACTAAGAAGGAACATTTTGAAATGCAAATGTTTCTGGGAATGACTCTTAGAGAGATTAAGTTTATGTACGCTGTATGTGATTGTGTGTTAAACTCTTTTCTCCTTTGACATTTGTGT
Organism: Ctenopharyngodon idella; assembly: GCF_019924925.1. Taxonomy (NCBI): domain Eukaryota; kingdom Metazoa; phylum Chordata; class Actinopteri; order Cypriniformes; family Xenocyprididae; genus Ctenopharyngodon; species Ctenopharyngodon idella. Next base: position 14,375,553 of record NC_067226.1, read on the forward strand.
CAAGTGGAAGGAATTAAAACATGAGAGAGTGAAAATGATCTGCATTTGCCCATTCCTGTCTGATTGCTCTGTAATGGTGGCAAGAGAGAGATCAGTGGCATTGCACTGAGGGCAAGTGCTTACGACAGAAGTGCCATCATTAGATGTAATTATCAGCATTTGTTGAAGCATGGAGGGTTTAGGGAGCAGATGAAAGTACTGTCTGTGCAAAGATAGGATTTATATTTCACATTAAATGTAAACAGCTCAATGTTTCAACCACTGTATAAATATTGTGTTCTTTTCTACTTGAATGAATGCTTTGTTTTGTAACGCAGATACTAGAAACAACACGCGCTTCCATATCCTTGAGGGTGTTTTGTTATTTGCGAGAGTGCAAGTGTGCGTGTGAACTTGTGTGTATTTTTTCATATGCTCATATGTGCAGAACTGTCAGCAGTTGTCAAGGAAATGTTCTCATAAAGCATCCTAACAGGAACAGAGTGATGGACAGATTGGAGTGGGAGGGGAGAGAAAGAGAGGGGGGGGTGACAAGGATGCATGTTTTGTACTCACCCTCTCTTTCATTCCCCGGACCTTTATAATCTTAGCAGCAAGCATAAGACCAGAAGACAACTCGGCACACTTGTGTACCTGTCCAAAACGGCCTCTGCAATAATACACATAAACACAGATTTCATTTTATGGATTATGGAAATCACTTCAAAGTTAACTGTCACTATCTGCTGCTGTTCCTCTCATTGTGCACTTTCTGTGCTGTGTATTTACTTGGAACTGTGTTTCCATGGGGTGAGATAGCATGTTTATGTCAAGATGGCTCCTGCTGCTGCTTCTGGCTGAAAATAAGTCCCATGCAAACAGACCAGCTCAACACCTGCCCAAAATAAACTCTGCCGATGAGGAGTCAAAAACAAGCCAGTGCTTACTTATTTGTGGCGTATGTGGAACAAGAGTGGAGAGGGGGTGCAAATGAGCCTTTGTCTGTGTGTACCAGTCATTCAACTCGTGCTGTATGTTCCATGGGCAGTGCCTGCATGCTTATCTGCCAGTCCTGGAGACAGAGTCCCCAGACCCCCCGCCCCCACACTCTTATCTGCTGCACTAATGTCAGCATGTCAGATATAACTGAGAAGATACAATATATACAGATAGTGCCAAGAGAAAAATGTTAGCCAGTATCAGATATATAAATGTTAACAAAATACCTTTTACATTTTTTTATTAGAAATAAGACAAATCTGATTTATATTTATGTTTTTGTGTATAAACAAACACTAGAAAAGTTAGATTAAATTGTGAGGTCATGGCAACCCCATCCCCATCCACTTGTGACTGGAGATATCATTAACAAACATGGTGTTAGATTTCACTGTTATGCTGATGTTACTCAGCTCTGTATTTATTTAGGGCCTGACAAAATATACCAATTCACAAAAACTAACTGAATGCATAGCTGATATAAAAAATTGAATGACTAGTAGTTTCCTACAACTTAATTCTAAAAAAACATAGGTTTTAATTATTGGACCAAAAAACGACAAATGATAACCTAGAATACTCTCTAACAATTAGACGCACAAACCTATAGACTAAACACAAAATGAAAGGCAAGAACGCATTAAAAATCTTCTGTTTTCAGTTAAAAAGGTGTCATTTAAGCGGCCCCTAAGTTAATAATTAACCATTTTTACAACAGAAGTGATTCAATCAAAAACCTACTTTAGCTCGATAATAACTTTTTCCTAGAGCTGCTGTAAAGCCAAAACAATCTCTGTTCATTAATTTTCCTATTATCACTGTGAAGCTGCTTTTGTTCTGTATTGTGAAAAGCACTATATAAATGAAGATGTCCTGACTAACAATTGATGGCTACTTTAAGTCTTCATCATCATCAGTGTGTTATTTGATAGCAGTCTTTCATTTGAAATCCACATTTCAACTTATAGCATTTATAAATCTAAATTTTTCCATTTTAAAAATATATCTAAATGACATATGCTCTCAATGACATAGGCAGAAAAGTTAGTTCATGCATTCATGACCTCAAGGCTAGATTACTGTAATGATCTACTGGGTGTTTGCCCTGTACGCTTAATAAACAAACTCCAGCTGGTCCAAAACGCAGCAACTAGAGTTTTTACTTGAACCAGGAAGTGACCATATTAGCCCAGTTTTGTCAACACTGAATTGGCTCCATATTAAACATTGCAAACATTTTAAAACCTTGCTAATTACATAAGCCCTGAATTGTTTAGCTCCTCAGTATTTGAGTGAGCTCCTATCGCCTTAGAGTCCTTCTTGCTCAATGTGGTCTCAAAATTCTGGCCAGTTGATAATACCTAGATTATCAAAACAGTCCATAACCAGATCAGATGGTGGACCTGCAGCTAGACACGACTACAACACAACCCTGAATGTCAGTGGAGACCATGTCAACTAAATAATCCCAGAATTGTAATTTTGGGTAAACTAATCCTTTAGCACATGGACTCACCCGCCCAGCACCTCACTGGGGTTGACTGCATAATATGAGTTCATGGGAACCTGCTTGGCACTGACGATACGATGCTCGAACGGGGCTGGAAGAGGTGGGCAGTCATCTAGAAAACAAATATCAGCATGGTAATTTTATGAACACTTACATCTGGAGCACATTCTGCACAAAGTTTTCACACTGAATTTAAGGACTGTGATAAACTACAAGCTGTATAGTTCTAATTACAAGTGGTGGATTTGATTTTAAGTTGATTTATAAATATAAATCACTTTCTAAGCAGTGTAGGCCTAACTGATAATTTTTGTCACATGATGTTTACTGGTTGCCGGTGTCATTGTTGATTACATGCTGTCCACTGTTTGCTGGTGTCATCTTATTAAATAATTTTGCTCAGATAACATGTATGACTGCTCATGACATGAATACATTGTTGTCAATTCCTGTTCCAGTGTAATGAGGTAAATAGGAGGGTTGGTAACCAAGAATAATTTCTTATTTTTTAGCCAGTTATTGCAGCTTATTATAGTCAGTTGTTTTAGTGAATCAAAAAAGTGCAACCAGCCCATACAGTAAAACCAGTGTAGTTCGACTCCCAAACTAATAACTCTTATGAGACGGTTATTTTTAACGAATCAAAGGCATACAGCGCAGAGGTGTAAGACTCCCAATCGAATGACTCATGAGTCGGATCATTTAGTGAATCAAAACAGTACATTGCGGTGTAATCAAAAACTAATGACTCATGGAATGATCCTTTTAGTAAACCATACACTGCAACAGCTTTTGAAGGAATAAGTACATTAACATGCGCAGTTATAATCAAGCTACAGCGGGTTTTTGTGTAGTCGAGCTACATGAGTGACAGATTGTCCTGCCCTCGAGGAATTACGTCATCAGAGAAGAGAAAAGATGTTGCTGCAAGGGAGGAGAGGAAAGCTATTTTGATTAAGGATTACAAGGGCAAATGAAAAATAAAGATGTGCACAGAAATAATTTATAATAAATACTGCAATATTCCATAAAAAAAACAAGAATCAGTTTTGATTTCATAGTGACTTTAAGAGTCTTGAATCATATTTATTTCAAGATTCCCATCCTAAGCTATTAGTGTATATCAAACCAGTATCACTTCAAGGAAAGAATTACTCACCGATGATCAGTAGTTGTGACTCTGCTTTTCTCGGAGGTGCTGATTTCGCTTCTTCTCCATCAAAAAGGGTTGTGTTTTGTGGACTAGGAGCTGCACAGTTCTTTATTGGGTCAGACTCCAAAATCTTCTCAGCAGTTTTATTTTCATTTTTCTTGATAGCTGGTTCAGATCCTGTCTTTATCTCATCATGTTTTGGCACAGGTGTTACCATCTCCACTGTCTCTTTATGTTGTGACTTAACCTCTGCATCCTTGTTAACAGGCTCTTTGAGTTGAGGTTTGTGAGGAACATCAACCTTCTTCTCCAGTTGCTGTTGTTGTTGTCCAAGAACGGATGGTTTCAAAAGGGCCTTGTCACCAATCTGTGAAGCCTCTGTCTGTGTTTGAGTAACCTCAATGTTCGGCTCCACTTGTTGTTCAGGAACTATTGATTTGAGTAAAGCCTTGTCGCCATTCTGTGAAGCATCTGCCTGTCCGAGAGCCCTGCGAATAAAAAAAAGAACAATTATTTAATGTGCCCTCTGTTCATTTTTCAAAGGTAACTATGTATGTGAGACCTTGATATATGTAATCAATTAAAAAAAGATGTAATGGGAATCAGCAAATGCAGCATAGTGGGCATGTAAGTGGCTTTATAATGGGTGTGTTGTCTATAAAATATTATGTCTGCACATGAGAGGCTACTATGAACAACAGCAAACCCAATAACATAACAAGGTCCTTGAATGTAATGTTTTGTATAAAACCAAATGGCTTAAAACTCATAATGCCTGGCAGGCTGGCAACACGCATTCAGTCACTAGTTACAATGCTGCATAGTGTAATCTCAAGACCTTGGCCATTAGTCTAATAAATAATGCTTTCTAGCATGCATAACACAGTCTATTATTTCAGGCAGAGGGTCTTTTGTGCCTCAGTTTTGTGCCTCGGCTAGCAGGGTTAATTACAATCCTCTGTGAATGTGAGGTCTCTAATATTCTATATAGTTCTTATCTGGTGGAGAAAAGTGTAAAAGAGTCCATTAGAGTATTAGTGCTCCACCCTGGCATCGGCTGCTATGTAATTATCTCCAAAGGTGGCGAATGACAATGTTAATTTTTCCGTTATAACCCGTTTCCTTTTCATCCCATAGTAATTTTTGACACTTTCTGCTAAAGTCTTAGACAAACCAACATATCACTGACAACATCCCTTTTAAAATTCAAGGCAGAAGAAACATGAGCCAATTTTACAGCATTTTGCTTTGAACCTAAAATGGCAGCAATTTGTAATTTGTCACCTTTCTTGCTGAAGAGACAAATCTTTTTCCACTTTAGTTGTCACAGTGGCACATTCAGCATCAGCTGGTGCGGCAGTTGAGCTATCTGTCTCTTGCTTGGGTACATAATATACGCCAATATCCTCATCCTCCAGCTGGATTTCAGGAGCAAATGTCTGGACCTGCTCAGGCGCTCTGCTCTTCACAGTGACCTCCTTGGCCCTTCGTAAGGCTTTGGAGCTTTCTCCTGTACTAAGAGGTATCAGAGGTTCACTTGCTCCTCTAAGGGCTTCAGGAGAAGGTAGGCTGCTGGGATCATTGGGAACAGTGACCTCTGGCTGCTGGAGCTCAGTCTCAGCTGTGGATAATCACAGAGTCAGGCTAAAACAGGTTTTGAAGAACTATACATTGAAATACATGCAGGAAAAGGCTCTGACATATCACTTCTCACAAGCTGTCTCTTTAATAATAAACGTTTCTAGTCCATAATCTGCCGAAAATATATTTTACCTGAAATCACTTGTTTAACCTCCTCTGAAGTCTGTGTGCTCTGGTGGCAGAAACTGTCATTTGGTTTAATGCTGTTATCATCTGGTTTGTTTTTCTGTGAAAACAAATGCAGATATATTTGTGTTGGTTTTTATGCAATATTGACTGATTAAAACTTTTATTCCACTTTGTCAGCTTTCTTCTAAGACCTGAAACAAGTATTTTGTAGACTTGTAATAACATTAACACAACTCAAACTTTGGATTTGATGTTTTTATGGATTTAATTTCCTGTGTTTGGCAAAGTTAGATACTTCAATGAGTAATTACATCACAAGATCTTTAAACATGAAGTGGGTGTGTGAATTAAAACAATACATGATGATGCTGATTATTGTGAAGCAGGGCCTGTTTGCAGAATGGCACAGCTTCATGTTCAACAAACGACTCAGAGCATTTGTGACAAAACATTCTATTTTGTGATTTTTGGCATTTGCTGCATGTATAATTACACTGTCAACTATTATACTATAAGCCAACTATTGCACAATTTTACTTGGATCCAAAAGCACTTTCATTTATTTATGAAAGAGACGCAGTCCTTAATTAACAATCTAGCATCTGTTTATGTACAACCACTCCAGTTAAAAAGAAATGGAATATATCATCCGACAAGCTGTTCTGAGTGCATTTTAAGAGGAAAATTTACATTTATATACACTGTACGAAAAGTATGTGTGATAAAGTTTTGGGTTTAAGCTGTGGATTTGCTATTGCAAAACTGGGTTAACATATACTCAGTCACCATCAGCTCAGTCACATATCCAGTCTAGGAATTTGAAACATGAGGCCCATTCAGCCTCATCATAGATAAAATAGCAACCTTGGTAAAAGGTTAGATTGGCTGTAAACTTAACATGCTCACTAGCAAGAATAGATCAGCCAATGGAGTAAATGGCAGGGACATTTCTAGTTCAGCTGTCAAAATATCATTGAAAAGTTGTTATAAATTATCTATGAATGAAAAAATTGATTTTAGCTTTGTCTATTTTGATCATTGTAAATGCATTACTGTGAACTAGGGTATTTCATTCTTTGTCAAGCAACTCTAAATTACATTTAGAAATGCTGTGCAATGCAACTAATTGAAATAATAACATGCATAATGTACATAATTATTGTAGGATCTGATAAAGAAAAAGAAAAATTTTTAGCCAAAAAATTGAGGTCTATACAGTAGTTCGGTCCTTACTATACTCTTTTTATCAATCAAAATCTTGCATATTAGATATTATTTTACATTGCAGGTTTTTAATTTTTTTTAATTTACGGACAGCTGTAGTAAACAGTTTGGAAAATAAACAGCTCAGATTTCACCTCATTCTACAGTGTCTCCTCTGTTACACCGAATATCAGGAAAAACTTTTTCTGTTTTTCTGTTTATCTTTTTGCAGCAGAGATCTCGGATGACCAGGATCTTACTGACCTCTTCCTCTATAGTGTCCAGAAGACCTTGTCTTCTCCATGGCACCACTCCATTGAGGATGAACTCCACTATTTTTGAGTTACGGAAAGCATCTCCCACATACCCTATTACTTTCCCCAGAGTGGACAAAGAACTTTCCATACATTCGATCTTCTTTCTCTGCTGCTGACTCTCATGTTTGAGATTATGAAGCAGATCCACAGTTTCCCCACAAAGCGATCTGACCTCTGTCAGCAAAGGGAGTTTGTTGCTCTCTCGCTGGCCATTTTTGATCATGTTTAATTCTTGAGCACCCTGCTTGTGCTGCGTAAGGCTTCTTTCTAGTGCCTCCATCCCTTGACACAATAAACTCAGCTTGTGAAGCACCTCTGTCTGGGTACTTTCAATCTGTTCCACTTTACCCTCCAGGTTGTTCAACTTGACCTCCACATTGTTTAGACTACCTATGAGAGTTGGACTCGACTTCTTGACTGTCCCCGATGGAATTCCAGAGTTCTCCAGCCTGCTGCCTTCATACATCTTGGCAATACAAGTGGCCAAAGTCACCTGTTTACTCATGGCTGCCCTGGGCACATTCAGTGCAATGAGAAAATATAGAAATACAGGAAGGCCCACTGATCAGTTCCCCCGTTGGTCTCTACACTTGTCTGAGGTATTGTGTGCCTCTCACAAAACAGACAGCTCAGACAACCCTGTTGCTGGTACGTGCCAGAGACATGACACCACTTAAATAAACACCTCCATTGGGTATCTTATCTCTCCACTTCTATTTAGCCTCCCCCTTCTCTCTCTCTCTCTTTCGCTCTCTCTCCTACGTACTCTGGCACAGGCCTTTTATATGACCTATAGTGGGCCTTGATGATTGCCAAAGTTCCAGCAGTCTCTTGACGTCACCAAACATTTAAATTCTCCTCAGCAGATGCTGCTGACAGGTGGGCATGCAAAGAATGACCTCTGTAAATGGCCAGTCATTAGGTAGAAAAAAGAAAAAAGAAATCTCACTCTTTCATATTCTTATCATGTTTTCTTTTCTAATTCATTGCTACACAGTAGCACCCATTTTCCTTTGAGATTCAACCACTGGATCCACCCTATGCCAACTATATATCACCTATAACACCCTCCTCATTGGAACATGACGTGACATTGGCTGACATTTTAAGTAAAAATAAACCTCTGTGGACATTGGTATGTGGATGAATTATATGTTACAACTGTCTCTCATCTCATCTGGAATGAAATTAATACTGGCTCTTTCTATTAGCTGAATCGTTGCAACAAATTATAAATCTTAATCATGAACACAAATAAAATCATTGAAAGTTCTTCAATCAGTGCATTCATACGAAATATCTATACTACCCATGTCTCCTACTAATTTATTTTCAATAAAGCTTTACAATAAAGTTCAACGGCAAGGTTTTATTCCCAACGTTTGATCTGATGAAATTAATAGCATGAATGCAATGTCACTTGGGATAAAAGTGCCAACCAAATGTATAGGATACCTATAATAAAAGGGGCTTTTGGCAGGGAACCTTGAACTCTCTGGATGTGCTGTCTGTAATGCCAGTTCCCCATGTGTAAGCCAGGGACTTTTTGTCTGAATCCTTCTATAAGAGAATCTCTTTCTGCTGTGTTCGGATGCCAACACAATACTCACAATATAGTATAACTTATTATGCAATAGAGATGGAGGCCAGGGTCAGGACTGCCATAGGAATGTGGCTTTCATGCTGACTATTTGGTGGTGGTGGTGGGATGGGGGTATCTGTTATTACAAGCTGGCACAACATAAGCAACTCAATTTCCAGTCCACAACAGAACTCGGGCCAGTAAGATAGCTAGCATCACTGGGAGAGAATATCTGTTTGGCAGAGATAAGCATAACTTTAACATTGCTTAATATATTAAAACCTCTTTGATCTCTGATATTTATTTAAAATGTCACACAAACACGTTGAGTACACAGTGTGCATCAAGAGGAGAAACGCGAGTCTGATCCTAAACTGCTCTTCTATCATGAGCCTGATAGAAATGATGTGGCTTTGTTAATGAATGTATGCTGTTGTCCACAGTGGCGTTTATCCTTGCCCTCTCTGATGGGAATGTTTGAACTGTAGTCTCGTTTTACAGTCCCTTCTTTGCCCTCACATAAATGTTTAACATGCCAGTGACCCTTAGTGTTAAAGGTTGAAAGAGCAAATGGGTCCGTATCCAACTTTTGTCTTTGGCCCTGTTTACACCTGGTATTAAGATGTGTTTTGGTTGATAGATAGGACAAGTGGATGATGCTTAATACAAACAGGGTCTAAATTGTTTTAGCTTTTCCACTTTCGACCACTTCCAGAGGTAGTTGAAAACGCATTCGATTGCTTTTGTAGTGTGGACGCTCATGTGGTTGAATGTGTTCAAACAGCTGCAAAAGTCTGCCTACTCTCCGCCTACTGACCTAACGCATATACATTATGGGAAGCGCGCCAAGCAGACGGATTTAACCCTTTTGCGCTGTTCGTTTTGAATGTACACTCAGGATGTTGGGGTCTACAGAGACCCCAGACAATAAAATGTGATTTTGTAACATAATAATGCCATTTTCTTTTAAACAAATGTATTATCACTCACTTGATAATAAACTTTTCATGGAAAATTCACTTTAAAAAAGATCCACATTTCTCATTTTCATTCATGGAGATGGCATGGACAATGTGCCATGGTTTAATAGAAGATTGCTGCCATCAACTGGAGAACAAACACTTTTAAAATTAAAATAATATGAAGTATCAACTACAGCCAGTGGATGGCTTCAAAGCATTGGCTCATTTGCCATTTCCTCATGGGTATACATCTTCTCCTTAAGTTTTTTTTGTGTGTGCTTACTCCATCAGGGATGTGTTGTGGTATCAACCCTTTATTTTTTGTGTTTTCTAATTTTTGACAAATAATGTAACAAAAAGCATTTTTTATAGTCTCCCATTGTTGTCTGTGGGTAATTTTTGGGGGGTGGGGCTGTTTGTGGGCAGGTGGATCGATGTATATGTGTGTGTATGTGGAGCGGTACACTTCTGTGTATTTGTGTTGTGTGTTGAAGTGATGGCCTCTTAGGCTACAGTACTTTTTTGATTGGATAGTTAAAAAACACCTATCCTGGTTTGAAAATGCCCCAAAATTGGGAGATGGCCCCTATTTGTTCCGCAGAGACCTAGCCTATAAATTTTTTTTTACAACCTGAGATCACAGCAGTAGCAAACCCTGATATAATGGACTTCATAGAGAGCGAACATGCCAGTTTCCCACTGCTCGAGTCATGCAGGTCGGGCACAATTAAAATGTACGTAATTGATGTGCTTTAAAGAAAGGCTACAGATCCTTTGGATTCACATTAGGAAAAGATGTCTGTTGCTGCTACAGGACGGCACATAATAATGCTTACCATTAAACTCAACCTTACATACGCTTCTTGTTTTCTGTGAGCTACTGGAGACCTAGAATGAGACGTACTGTACTGCAAAATGGAGAAAACAAACCACTGGAAGGATTGTTGTATTAAATTAAATATTAGTTTAAAAATTAGTCTTAATTTGTTGTCTTGTCAATCAGTTTTTGTCAACTCTGTCAGTTTTTAAAGGTTTCTGTTAATTTTAAAAGAAATATTTTATTATTTTTTTTCCATTTATTGTGTTAAAATATTAAAACGTAGAGAATTAAGGAATTTAGCAACTGGATTGTTCATAATAACCCTAACCCAAGAAAAAAATTTAGAGAATTTATTTTTTCACTTAGCTCCGTTACTGAACACCATTATTATATAACTGAAGAC